>NC_142588.1:23027443-24277443 GCF_965207765.1 Zootoca vivipara
AAGTATTGTTTTCATTTCGGCATATGGCTTTATTTTTATACGTATCAAAAGAAGATCGATTCCGTAGCCACGCTATTCACATCAAAGCAACATACCTATCCAAACCTAGGATGAATTGCTGACGTCGAACAACTACATCGCTATTTAAGGCAGCACGCTTTCCCTAACCAAGCGATAGGGAACATAATTCGAAACGTGCTGCGGCCCATTGTCCTCCCCCGCACCGCACCCCCAGCTCAGGAACTGGCTTGCCTAAATAACTGAGGGGGAGGAGCCAAGCGGCTCTTCCCGCCAAGAGCAGCGTTGCTTGGGCGCAGAAAAAGGCGGGAACTGCGTGCTCGCGCATTGGGGGAATTAGAACTTTATTTGCAGCTCCTGCTGCTGCTTTTAATTCCCTGATAAACCCATTACATAAGGAGCGACGGGGAGACTTGAGGCGCCCGCCGTCGCAGCTCCCCCTCCCTCCTCTGGGAGAGGGGGAAAGCTGCCTGCAGGCAACGCAGTGCATTGCGTTACATGCACCGGGGTGGGGAGGGGTGGGAGAGAGAGATCATGATGTCGGTGCAAGCGCCAGCCTTGACTCAGCAAGAGTGGCGCGCGGCCCCTTTAAAGGGCCAGCTTACCGCCCCCCCCCCCGCTCGCTCCGCCAGGCTCAGGCGTGCCGAGCGCGAGCGGCGTCTCTCCCCCCTCCCCCCTCTCCTCCCTTGCTCTCGGCTCCATTGCAGGGACAGGCAGCCGGCTCTCGCTTTCTCCCCCCCCCCCGTCCGCCGCGCGCGCCTGCCTTCCAATCCGCGCCCGCCGCCCGCCTGCCAGCCAGTCCCGGGGAGGGAAGGGAGAGAGAGAGCGCGAGAGCGCGCACGCCCCTGCTGCACCCCGCAGTTTCGCAGCCAGCCTGGAGAGACGGAGACAGACAGGGAGGGAGGGAGAAGGCGCACCAAGAGAGAGTAGCTGCTGCCGTCGCCGCTGATCGCAAAGCGTGCGCCCCCCTCCTCCTTTCCAGCGCTCGCTTTTCCCCCCCATCCCCTGACAGCCCCCTGTTTCAAAGGGGGGAAAAGGGAAGAGGGTAAAAGAGCAATAAACCCGAAAGGCAAGAAGTAGGAGGGTGGGGGGCGCGGGAAACAATGGAGGTGCCTCGCCTGGATCACCATATGAGCAGCCCGAGCAGCCCCTGCGAGGATGTCATCAAGAACCTCAGCTTGGAGGCGATCCAGCTCTGCGATAGGGACGGTGAGTGGAAGGTGCGGGGCTTGGTTGGGTAGGGAGGGGGAGCTCATCTCAGCGCAAAGCGGCCCGTGCTCTTGCTGCCGCCGCCTCGCCCCACCCCCATCGGGCTTGCTAATGCGAAATTAATCCCCCCCCCCGCGTATGGCTCTTTGTTGCCACCCCATCTACCCTCTCCAGCCGCCGCCCCCCCATCCAATCTTGCGCGGGGTTAGATGTAAATGTCCCCCTCCATCCCTGGCATTTAAGAACAAAAGAACAGTTATTTGTTTTTTAAAAAAGGAGGGGTCGCACCTTTATAGAGGGAAACCCCTCTATAAGGTGGGGGGGGGTAGTTCTACGCCTTGCAGAGTGCTTGCCTGTTTCGAGAATTGGAAAGGAGCAGCAGCTGCATTCAAACGTTAATTAACATTTCCGGCTCTGAGAAACGCGTGTTTAGGCATGCATTTTCACGCGCACAGCCACTCCGAGTCCGATTGGGATGATCACTTCTTGCAAAGCCATGATCTCGAACTCCAGACACGAACCCGATTGTGGCGTCCTGAATTATTATTAGAGTGGGGGGTGAGGGGGTCGTATGTTCTTAGCTCTCTCTTATTTATTTTACTAATGAAGAAACTTGTCAAATCGCACAGGCGTAGTAATTCAACATAAATGCCACCTGAGGGGTGCAAAAACGCCAGGCTTTGTGGCGGTAGTACGGGGTTTGGTAACGGAAAAGAGAAAATGAGAGGTTTGTATGTTTCAGCACCATGGACAGTTGCAGCCTCTTTTCTGGACTGTGGCGGAAGTTCGCTTGGTGGAGTCTGATCTAATGCAGAATTCTAGACTGATGCAAGCGATTTTGTGTGCTAATGTTAAATCCTTTGTTCCGTACTCCAGCAGTTAGAAATTTTGATACGGAGGGAATAAGGGAGTAGTCATAGCGAGAAAATCTTAAAAGCAAGGAAATGTGACAGTGTTGGCTTGTTAATGCATACGTATTCTGCTAAGTGGCATGGTTAAAACTAATAACAAAACTTAATCTGTTAGGCAGAGTGCAAAAGGGTTGTTTGAGCAGCAGAAACCCAGGCATTTGTAAGGCTGTGTAATAAAGAACAGGGAACAACCAATTTACATACTGATGTACCACACTGAAGATTAGCAATTAGGAGTGTGTTTAACATTAATTCTATACAATTATGTCTCACTTCATTGTAGAAGCACTGTGCTAAACAGCAGAATAACCTGTGTTCAGAAAGTAATACCCTAGAGTTAATTTACAGAACACAATTTAATTTTGTATTCATTTGCCTACCTTACATTGTTCAACATCTAGTAATTCAAAACAACTTAAAATTATTTTAAATAGTATCTCCTAGCTTAAAAGTAGAAAAATATGGCTTATATGACAATGAACTATACCACAAGGTTTTAGTACTCTGAACATTTGGTGGTTTAATGTTATATTTCTTCTGTCTACACATATTATTTTGGATGCATCTGCAAGCAAGTTATTATTGAGTAGTCCCATTTGTGCCAGTTGAAGTACTGTAAAGTTGGTTCAGGACTGCAAATCAAGTAGCGCAACAAATTTGCTATATACCCTAAAAGCTTGGTTATAATGGGCCTTTTTAGCACCAGGCTTAACCATTCTGAAGCTGAATATTTGTCAAGTTTTAGTTTTAACATTGTGTTCAGGAGTGTGAGTATAATGAGCCATTTCCATTTCTACTTGAGTTCCCACAATTGCCATGCAGATTTCAAGGATTATATTTTGGGTTACAAGTACAATGGCATGAAAACCCATGTTAAGGGAAATGTTCCTGTGTTGGTGTGGGCAGCAACAAAGCAATACTAGCTTTCATTTAATAGATACAGTAGCATAATTGCCTTAAATTGATTTAACTATGTCATTTCCACAAAATATTTAACAGTGGTTGCATTCGTGCATCCCAATAAGCTAGGGTTGCTGGCTTACCATAGTTTATTGTGAACAAGCCTCACACTGGTGCATCATTCCCACTTTGCTGTTCCTCTGATGTGGGTGGAAAACAAACCAAGAAGCCATAGTCAGTTTTAATTCAGTTTCAAACCATGGCTTGTTGTTTACTTATGAACCTCTGTCTTGTCAAGGATCCTGGGCTGGGATGTCACAGAAAGCCAAGCTTAATTGTGGCTTCCTAGTTTGTATCTTCTATTTGCGTCAGAGGGAGGGGTGAAGTGAGAGTGAGTAGGCAGCATTCATCAGCACACTGCTCATTCACGATAAACCATGACAAGCCACAAACGTGACCAGTATATATATTAGTCATAGCTGTGTTTGGTAACAGCAGATATTTTGAGATGGGGGTAAATGGAAGGCTCACGTAGTTCTCTGCCGTTTTTGCTTGTCTCAAAGTGTAGTGAAGCTTGCAAAGTTAATTGTAGCAGTCTGCTAATTGATTGTTGTGTACAATGAAGCAGGGTTACACTTTTTAGTGTGATTTTGTTTCCTCCTGATCTTTAAGAAAAAGAAAAGCTGGCTCAAAAAAAAAAAGATATTGGGGAAATGCCAGTTCCTCCCCACAATAGATTTCGTGCCTAGCTAATCCTCATACATACTAAACTCTGATGGCTGTGATCCTTAAAAAGAACTCTGCCAGTGCAAGGCTCATTAATCCCATTGCCTTTCGAGGTAGGGCATTATTCCAAATATTACAGGCAGACAGAAACATGTGCAGGCTTCATGCATAGAAATTTTACCACGAGTGTGCCGAACCTGATGTGGGTAAGTGCATTTGAAACATACTTTGCTTCCAACAGGTGGCACTTAAGACTCAAGAATACCTACATGGAAAGACAAAATGGGATAAATGGACCCAACTTTCCAGGAGAGCAGCATATAATTAGTTGCTTCTAAGTGCAACACCATAAAAAATGACATAGCATCTCTTCTAAAGCATCATGGGGTGCAATCTATCAAGCGGTGTTGCTGTACAATGAGCATTTTGATAGCTCATGGGCAGGGCTCTTGTGAAAACTCTACTGAAATGAATGGCTATTTCACAGCACCAATTGTAAGGGAGACTTGAATATGATCTTTGCAGTTCTCGTCTCTTTGAAATCACTGGGTGTTCAACTCTTCCCCAGCTGACCGATGGTTTAAACTGACTAATGTTTTCATTTTATGGCTGTAGGCCCATTTGATGTGTGCGAACCTCACTGAAATCACCAAGTACATTGTTGCAGTCCATGTTACTGTTTTGTTTTCGTGTTGAGAAAATAGCTGTTTGGAATTGGCTTTCTTTTAACTTGCTCAAGGTGACTCTAATGAGACAAGCACTTAATGATGGCCACTGACAATGATGTGCATCTGAATGTGAAAAGGATAAAGGAACACACGGAATAACAAACATTATATTCCGTAGTATTTTAACCTACTGCTGTGTAATGGAGATGTTAGCTCTATAAATTTAGAACAGCTCAGTTCTTCTACAATCTCATTTGAAAGTTTATTTGATTTGAAAAGTTGCTTGCTTGGTTACCCTCTAGACCCGATGTATAGAAAACGTGAGATGTCAGGATCCTAATATTAGACGTTTGAAAGAAAATAGTCTACCTGTTGATAACAACAAGACATTTATGATGTGACATGCATTTATTTTCCATTTCTCACTTTTCCAACTGTGTTGCCACCCTGAAGGCCGAACCGAGAATCTAGAATACTAATACATTCCAGACGGAAAGAAATATGATTATTCCAGAGATATGCAGACTCTTTCTGTAGATAGAGTAGGACTCCATTTTCCTATCAAAATGTTCTTCAGGTGGTCCACATCCATATTAATCAAATTAAATAAAAACGAAATATTTATTAAGTGCCAAAATCAACAAACAGATGCAGTGAAACATCAACCCATATAGACATTATAACATCTTTCAACCTTCTTTTAAAAAATACAAACTCCTGTTTCAAGATAGCTGCTCTGGTCCACAGCTCATGTTGAGGCTTAACTTAGAGTGCTCAGGCCAGTGTAAATGACAGAGGCTTTAAATATCTGAAAGACTGTCTCCTTGGGGCCTCTTGGTAGTTCCAGTGCCCTCACAAGCTTGGGGTGTGTGTGTGTGTGTGTGTGTGTGTGTGTGTGTGTGTGTGTGTCAGCCTGGGAGAGGGCATTCTTTGATGATAATAATAATAGAAACATTTTACAATAGCACTTAAAGGCCTGCAGGTATCTGCTCAAACTGACCTCCCTGTTCAAGTTGTTCCATAAAGTTGGGGTCGCTATTTAAGAGCAATCCTAGATCATCCAATCAAGTCTCCTTCTAGAGTATTTTCAGCAGATCCTCTCTGCAAATTGTAAGTTGTAATAGGGAATGCAGTAGCCTTTTAAAATCTAATTCAGGGCTCCCTTGTCGCTGTGGCGACTGGATGTGCAGATGGAGTTCCCTATTCACCTTGATGATAGAATGGGATGCATAGTATTCAGTGATGTGAGTTTTCGGAGGGGGGGGGATCGAATTAGAAACATGTCCAGTGCATTCTGAGGGTTATCTAGTGATCTAATGTACCATGTTTATTTTACTTGTGTTTACCGGTAGTAAATGGAGCTAAACACTTTGTATCTGCCAAGATTGTTTAATACTGTGTTTACAACTGGCATCCATTCATTTTTATCAACAAACTTAGGAAATGGAAATTTTCCCATGGAAAAATAAAGCAATATATTTTTTCTCATCCCACATTGTTGTTGGTATGCTTACAATATCTTCCCTCTTTTGTAACCAATTTATTGGTAACATAGTCACACAGGGAAGCAGTGAAATGGGGGTGGGGCAGGGGGCGGGGGGGGGGAGAAAGAAGGCAATTCCCAGCCATTTTTCTCTTGCTGCTGTTTATGCAGGTTAACAATGGCAGCAGATTGCTGGAATATTCTTTGTTGTCTTGGTGGATCTAATCTAAAATGTTTTCATTCCATTTTACCACCCCAAACCCCAATTTATAGGTATTTAGATGTATGCAAACTATAAATATTCATTCATTTTCAATATCCACTGGTTATTTTATATCTGCTTAAACATTTTGTTTGTTGTATCATGTTGAAATGCATATTCCTGGATTAGGTTCATGCCTATTTGTCTGTCTTCAAATACCTGGATCTGACTTACAGTTAAATAATTGTGGAGGTGGGGGAACAATATAATATGATCTTTAAGCAAAAAATAATAATAATTGTGAATTGAGAAAGTGATATTAAAATATTAATAATAAATAGCATTACACATTTTGCAAAAGGGGATCCAGACTGCAACTTGGTCATATTGTGAAGGTACAAAATCTATTCAGTCTCCTAATCGCTCTTTTCCACAGGCATAAATGACTCTAGTGTCATCTTTCCTTTAAATTCATAATAGGCACCTCCTGAAATGGCACGATCACATTTCTGGTGCATCATCAACATTTTTAATGTTCATAGAAAATAAAAGAACACTGTTAGGATTGTGATTGCCATATGGAATTACACACACACACACACACACACACACACACACACACACACACCAGTCTAGCGCCTGTGTAGGCACAGCTTTTAAACTTAATCTGAAAACCAGTGCTTAGTTTGAGTCCTGCTGCAACAGTGTGTTTTTCTAGTGCAGCATTTGGATTTCCTGCAGTGACCCTCCCCCATACTTCCAAGAGAGCCCACAAGCAGGGCCTGAAGGTATAGCAGTTCCCCAGATGCTGTTCCCCACCTGGTAGTCAGAAGGTATACTGTGTCGGAACATGGCAGGCTCCATTTACCTACATGGCTAATAGCAGTAGATAGGCAAAATCAAGGAGGACAAACAAATCTGTTCCCTCTTCAATGCCATCTAAACTTGTGGCTGTTCTCAGATCTTGGGGAAGTGAATTCCATTAACTGGGTACTGTGTGAAGAGGGTACAAATGGTACCTAGGTAAGAGATGTGAAGCTCTAGAGGAAGAGGTCCACCCCATGCCTTCATGTAGCTTAGTAGCAACATCTTTCCAGAACAGTAATTCAGAATATTCTTCTTTGTCCCTACTTCTCACATTCTAAAAATGCCATGTTCCCTTTGACTTTACTAATACCCCCCTTAATTCTTTTGCTTATATCCTTCAAGTGTTTCTAATTGTCTGTCCACCACATGAACAGTTGTTGTTGTTGTTGTTTTGTAATATGCAATAATGTGTATTCTAATTTTTTCTTGAGCATCAGTTATGTCTCCCGTCCCAGGCAATTTCTATTGCTCTTCCTTGAGCAGTATCCCTTCCCTTTTAAAAAACAGCCATTTGTTGTTTGCTTTCTAATTGCATGGATGGTATTATATGCCTTTGTGTTGTTTATCCAGTTTGCCTTAACATACGTTGTATTATTGCATTTCATGCTGACAGCTGCTTCTGAGGCCACGATTAGCTGGGAAGCAGAGTAATCATTAGGATGTCCTATCTCAGCTCCAGTGTTGCATCAAATTGTGTCCAGAAGTATTCTTCATTAGGCACTTGAATATAGTCCACTGAGGACTGTCTCTGCTTAGCACTCAGTCTCCCAGTGGAGCTTTCTTTATAAATGGAGTACTCAGCTATGAAAGAAGAATTCACCACAGTTTCACAAGGAAAGCATGGGAGGGGAAAGTCATGCTATTTCCTAACAGGCAGCTTTTTCTGTGTCTTGCCTTTCCATTGTGTATGTGTGTTTCTGTTAGACCATTTCTGAATGGTTCAGCATTCATTCTTCTACCTCTTTGAGAGGTGTAGTTTAAAAAAAAAAAACCTCATTTGTATGAAATACCCAGTTAACTCGCTCATTGCGACTACCAGTTCTCATTTTACATCATTGGTGAATTCACCAGTATGTGTTTTCACTCTTCTGGATCATTAATCAAGCCTTTAATTGCATTTGTATCTATCCCCTGCATCTGGGGTACCTCGCTGAACACCTGTCCCTGCTTGAATCCCTTAAATTTGCCATGGTCCTTTGTTCACTCCCATGTGCCAGTGTTCCCACAACAAACAAGACGTTGTGGCAAGAAGGAGGGTGACCAATCATTTTACCGAGAGGACCTTTTACAAAAAGTATATATGAAAAAAGAACCACAAATCCCTCAATCTATGTCACACTTCAACTGCTTATGGTCATCAATTTATTCATAAGGTTGCTGTTGTTTCTGTGAGAGACCAGTACTACTTGAGGCTGCCTTTTTCAGCTTTATAACCTTCAGACCTATGCCTAACTTAGGACCCATGTATGGTCCAGTGTTAGAAACCCAGGTATATATGTTAGGCGCCAAATGGCTCCTTAAACCAGGGTTACCATCACCAAAACAGAATGCCTAGCTGCTCAAAAGCCATATTTTTAAGTACAACTTTTTGGTTCCTGAAATTTATTCTGATTGTACATTTGAAATCTAACAGAATTGTACAGGATGTGTGGCTAGCGTATGAAAACAGTCAAGATCCAACTATCCCCAGGTATGCACCTCCAGATGGTGGAGATGTCAGGCACCATCCTGGCACCCAGGCATCTTCACTTGGTCACAAGTGGCCATTGGCGAGGTGCAAAATGCACCTGGTGCCTGGCCAATTTCGAACGCTGGTATGGTCCATCTTCCAGGTAGCTTCCAGTAGCAAAAGTAGGGGTTGTCAAGTGCTGGACAACCCTTACAATATGCATGGAGTGGACTGTGCTCATTAGGATGCTGCATTGGTCCAGATGCTTTGATTTGTCTCTGTTTATTTTTATTACTTTGCTCCTCACACTGGGATTGAAAATATTCAATGAAGAGCAGGCTATTATTACTGTTCAACCTCACCATCTAACTCAGCAGTGTCTCTACAATGACTAGCAGTACTTCTCCAGGGTTTCAAGAGGGAGTTTCTTCCATCCCTACCTGGAGATGTCGGAGATTGAATCTGGGACCTTTCACACACAAAAGAAGGCACTTTTACCAGTAAGTTCAACCCTTCTCCACAACTGCACACATTTCAACAAGTCTTTTGCTTATCACTCACCTCATCTTAACCATAGCTGTCAACTTACGGATTGGAAAATAAGGGATCAGCAGCCTCACCCAGCGGCGCAGCACCGGAAGTCGCTTCTGCGCATGCCTGGACATACGCAGAAGCGACTTCTGGTGCCGGGCTGTGCAGAAGCGATTTCCGGTGCCCAGACATGGGCAGAGCGGCACCGGAAATCGGTTCTGCACATGCCTGGGCATGCGCAGAGGTGATTTTTGGCAGCACTCGGCAAGTGAGTGAGCAGCCAGCCACCGAGCAAGGCGTTTTACTGGGCGGCGGCTGGCTGCTTGCTCGCTCGTGGGGGGGGGCACCAAGTGGAGCCTCCCTGGCCAGCACGGAGGGAGAGGAGCTGCTTTGAAATCCGGGATAGCAGCAGGAAACGGATTGAAATAAGGGGGTTTCCTGCAAAAAAACGGGAGGGTTGACAGCTGTGATCTTAACTGGAAATAAATCACATTTATGGAGTAGCCTGTGAATTTAACCAAGTCTTGTCACATGTTTGTCCCATAGTTAAAAATGAGAGCTTGGGGGACAACCAGTGAATCCAGTTGGCATAGGCTCAGGGTGGCCCAAAGGGACATGGTATATGTGTGTTTTGTCCATTGGAGAATGTTACTAGGTTACCGCTAGTTGTTTGTTTGTTTTTAAAAAATGTTTTATGTGTTATGTGCTATGGCCAACCGGCTAATGCAATAAAATTCTGTGTGTTGTGACATGGTATATGCTTGGCTTGTGGAACTCTTAGCTGCAGAATGGAATCTATGGAGTTTTGTTACTTTATATGATGGCACTTTTTGTAGCTATTTGCTACTTTCAAAACAAGGCAGTACCTAGGAAGGGTCTTGGTGTGCAACAGATGCCTGTTTTTAACTCTTTCCTGTTGTAGCCTGCCTCTGACCTTGACAGTTCACCGCCACTCACCCTTTCTGGTTTCTGGTTCTCCTCATTAATAGTCTTGGCTTGCTATGTCCTCTCTATTCCTTTGAACAATCTCGCAGCTGTTGGGTTTTTCCTACCTCATTAATTCGCCTTCGCTTTTCATATCCAGAGTAATTTTTCTTCTCCTTCGCTTGTTCCTTTTAATTTCTCTGCCCCCTTTGCCATTAATGTCCATCTGCAGGTTTCTTGAAAATAGGCTTCAGCGGGGGCACCGTGTGTCCATTTCTCTGTCCCTGTCTTTTCTTTTCTTTTCTTTTTTGGTAGATGCACTGGGCTACCTATTTAAGGAGAAGTAGCAATGCAGGGGGAGGAAGTTAAGCCAAAATCTGCATATGTGTCAACGGGGGGGGGGGGGACTTGTGTGTGCAGTTGTGGCTTTGTTGCCTGTTTTTACTACCACAGAGACAAACCACTTGGAAAGCAAAGTTCCCGTTTTGCATGTACTTTTCTCCTACTTTGGAACCGGTCCTGGATAACCACAACATCACTGTGCAGCTAAATGGGAAGGGGCTATCTCTGAAAGAGAACCCAAATGAATGGGAATTGATTGCATGTTGTTCTAGGGTCAAGGAGTCCTTGGTTAACATCTCCAGACAGTCAGGACCTTCACTGGGTAGCAATGGGCTTGTCACTGTCTCTCTGCTTAACTTGTCTCATGGGGTTGCTACCGTAAAGCAGAGCAACCCCACGTGCATTGCTCTGGATTCCTTGGAAGAAGGATGGGGTAAGCTATAGATACAGTAAATAATCAGCAACTTTAACTGAAGTTTGCCCCAGCAGATTAAGGTAGAACTAGGTAACGAAAAGTTCGTATGAGCTATATTTGGACTTCCAATTCCATTTTAAGCATTTTTGATAAGGCGTAAAACAAGTGGTTGATAGTTGCAAAATGTGCCTGGCGCCTGGCTAATTCTGAACATACCTAGTACATTACTAACATCAGAGCTACTGATTTATGTTCACATTGGGGATAAAATGGGTTTGGACTGAGACTGAGCAGTATTGGGTTCTCTGAGATTTTCTAGTGTGCTAATAGCAGAGGTAAGATTTGATTTGGGGACTTAATAGTCTGCACCCCTAGTTACTATGGTACACCAACTACATATATGTATATAACCACCTATGAACGGTGTGGTACACAAAGGTGGATTTTATTCAGCTGGACTGCATCCCATCATGACCACCATCACGAATTCTTACTGTGTGGCGATTTGTATCTTTCATTTTATGTTTCAGAAATGGAACCAAATATAATGCCCTGTTAGTATTGTGAAAAGTTTCCAGTTGTAACGGAGAGAGAAGAAGAGAGCCTTAACCAAAGTTTCCCTTCGAAAGCTTTGATGCTATGTTTGCATTGTCACATCCCTTGTCTGACCTTGAAAATATTTCTTTCAGTTGGTTATAACACATTGTGGTGTTGGTAATGGAATCAATTTCCATTGTGGTGGAATCAATTTTAGTTTTATTGTTATCCCAAAGTGTTCTCGCCTCTGTCCACGCTTGAATGCAGGTACTGTTTTTGCATAGGTAGTTTAGAAAACAATAATCAGACTTTAAAAAAATAATGCTGAAGACATTGGCGAACCTTGACAATTGTCCCTCAAATTGGGAGTGGGTGAGTTATGTTTTGCTAGAATATTCATGTGTGTGTGTGTGTGTGTGTGTGTGTGTGTGTGTGTGTGTGTGTATATATATATATATCCTGTTTCTCCGAGAATAAGACGTAGCCATAAAATAAGCCATAGCAGGATTTTTTAAGCATTCAAGGAATATAAGCCATACCCCGAAAATAAGCCATAGTGATAGACAGTTTAACCTTGTAGGTTAAACTATACCATACTTAATTTAAAAAAATAAGGCACCCCCTGAAAATAAGCCATAGTTGTTGTTTTTTGAGGAAAAATAAATATAAGATGGTGTCTTATTTTTGGAGAAACACGGTGTATATATAAACACTCCATGTTTCTGTCCTCTTGGTTTTTTTCTAGATGAAGAACATTGTCTAATCTCATTGCTCTCTTAATATTTTGCTATTATTTGATAATTGGATTATGCCTTTCCTAAGAAAGCAAATTTCCATACTAATTAGGGTTGAATCTTAAAAGCTGCTCACCGGTCAGGATAGGATGGCATAGCTAGACCAGGCCTCAGCAGGCAGGACATGGAAACCAGGTTATGGCAGGGAAGAGGTAAGCTAGGCCAGGTGGAATTTGGAATAAGAACTGGGTTTCAGAAAAGAGGTGGCCAAAGAAAAGGAAAGGAAAGCAGACCAAGGTAAAACGAGGGATAAGGGAACCCTTTTCACCCTTAGGGCCACATTCCATTTTAGGCAGCCTTTTGGGGGCCACATTCCAATGCTGTGTGGGGCTAGAGGCAAAAGTGGGCAGAGGAACTAATGTAAGTTTTGTCTTTGTCTGGTAAGCTAGTTTCTTCACACTTGGGCACCCTCCTCTTTGCTCCCTCCTGGCAAGCAACAAGCATTATCCAAGTCAAGGAATATATTCCAGCTAGGCAAAAGCACTCAAGGAGGATGCAAAGCAGGGCTGGAGAGTGGATGGGGCATAGGCATAGTGCCAAGGGGCAGATAGAGATGATGGCATTTGCCCCCTGGGGCTGACATTCCCCATCCCTGTTACAAACAGATTCAGGGCATGGTGAAGGAGCTCCACCTGGAACGGCAATCGGCCCTCTTTGCAGTCTCTTCCTGCACCCTGTTGTTGAAGATGTTGGGACTGTTCATAGACTCCATTTTCCTTTTTTCTTTTGTGATTTAAGTTGAATCACATTTAAAGACACAGTACCACGTGTATTTTGGCCCTGATTTCTTATAGACTTGATAAGCCTCCAAAAATTGTACAGGCAATCATTAGCCTTGTATTGATAAGGTAGGCTGGCAGTGCTGTGGGGCCTCTGCCTCCTGACCCAGCTAAAATCAACAATGGGAGAAGTATTTGGGAGGGGAGCATGGATATCATGCTTCTTTATGTAGACCTGCCTAGCTTGTAGATACAGTGAAGGGACTCTGTGCACAATGGCCTCTTTCTTCACTCGACTTCTTTATTATCCCTCCCTGATGATGGCTTGCCCTTCTTTCGCCTCGCTCCTCTGCCACGGGAACCATCCCTTCCCTTGTGACTCTGCAATGCCTCCCTGGCACTCTTCAAGCTCTGCCAGATCATACTAGGAAGGTTATTCACTTCTCTTCTGCTGAATGTGTTCTGTTCTGTACTTGCAGTAAAACGAGGTGGTAAAATCTTTAGGAGAGAGATTGGAATGTACCACTTCAGATTGTAAGTGGGGCTCTGCCACTTTGTTGGTGGTGCTCTCTTTGAATGCCTTCAAGGCATCAGTATTTCATGAAAGAGATTCAAGTACTGTATACCATACCAGAACTTTTGGTTTCCACAATTGTGGTGGAAAAATGTGCTATTAAATCCACTTTATAAAATCTTAGATTTTTGTGGTTTGGAAAGTAACAGGGAAATGAATCAAATAACATGGGATAAATGATTAATGGGAAGATGTGCAAAAACTCTGCAAGCAAATCAGGACAAATGCAGGATGGATGCTCATTGCCATATAACCTACACACACACACACACACACACACACACACACACACATCAGAACAAATGTTCAATAAAGACCAGACACAAATCTAACCTCTGCCTAAGGTTTGGACAAGCCAATCAGGATGAATGGGCAATAAATAAGTTGTCTGGAGGAGAAAGTATTGTGATGGGGTGGGTGAGATCCTGCTCAGCCAGTTCTTTGTTGATCTAGGGCTGTACATGCAGCAAAGTGTGCGAGAGTTTTAAGCATTCAAATGTGACCCTCACCCATCTGTAGTTTTAGGACTGAACGTTGCTACCTCTTTCTGCTGCACATGTAAACAAAGCCAGCCTACCCTTTTCATTTTGTCTCTCCTTGTGTGCTCTGTATTGGGATCTGTTAATTCACATTGCTTAGGGGCAGGATTAGACTTGGAGATGCATTCACAAATCTCTGCCATCACATGTGCTTTGGCCCTTAAATTCTCAGGAAGCTGAATTTTACGCCAAGTAATATCATCACCTTTGCTTCCGGAAGGTGGGGAGCTTACTTTTGCCTGCATTTTTCTGCATTTCACTTCCCTGTGGTGGTTTCTTCTTTCTACCATTTATTTATGTACCTGCAACTCCGCTTGTGCCACATTAAAGTTTGTTGGTCTTTATAGGGTGCCACAAGACTCCTTTTGTTCATGCTTCTTCTGTATTCCCTCATTGTATACACAGGACTCAAAGCATCCCCTGCTTGTGTTCTTAAATCATCAGGACATTATTGGACCCTGGATGCAGTCCTGACCCAGTCTGGCTGTTCTTAGGTTGAATGGAATTTATTTCTATATTTGTAATACAAAATTCACTATGAAATAAGTGTAGATTTCTGATGCCTAAATTGGCCTCCACTTTTTAAAAATGTGCAGTGGCATTTTGACACATCCCATTTATACAGGAGTAATTGGAGACCCCCCCCAAAAATTGATCTAGTCTCTGCGACTTATGCTGCAGAGAGATAATACAGTCCTGCTAGGCTGAGCATTCATTTGGTATTGCATCAACACATCCAGCCTTAAATGAGAATGCAGAACCCAAAATAACATTGTGCTAAGCTTTTTATAGATGCCATTGTCTTTCTCTGTAGCTGTCCTTTTAATGCTAAGTATGGACTATGTGGTTTTGCATACGTTGCGTGGATTATGTGTTAGATGCATTGATCTTTTGCTCCAGCAGCTATATTCAGGCAAGACCCATTCGCAGACACCCTCCCTTTTAAAAATAGCCTTATAAGTCCTTCCTTCACCACGCATATGTCTGTCCATAATTTACAGTATATCAATACTGGTACTTGGAAAGGGGCGAGGGGGAAAGACCAGTTATTTTCAAGATTACAAATGTTTATCTTGTCTCTAGACATACTTGTTCCAGGTGAGTGCTTGTTCTATGGTTCGGCCTTTAAAGACTACTGTACTCTCAAGTCCACATTAGTTAGAATCCAGAAAAAATGTTGGTAAACTTGATTCCGATTGAAACCAACAGGGGAGATATAGTCATGTTTTCAATTGCACTCATTTCAATGGGATTTAAGTTTAACTAAGATGGGTTCACTTATTGTTTTGGAGGTGTTTATTAGGTAGGCTGGAATGGGTGAATAGTTGTTGCTCTTCCAGGTATGGACTGAAAAATTCACTCTTGAGTTTCTGTATCTGCTGAGCATCCACCTTAATTTTTGCACAGTTTACACAATGCAATAGCGCTGTGAAGGAGTTGGTAGTCATTTGCAGCTGCTTACTAGGATCATGCCCATTGATCTAGCAACCCATTTGCATATTCAGATACTCAATCGGATATTGTTAATAAGTATTTCTGTAGAGAAAAATGTCTTGTCTACATCTATATAGAAAACTGGCATCCTGCCATTATCTTAGGAAGCTTTGCATCCAGTGTGAGGATCACTTGTTCATCCTGTGAATCTCTTTATGGACTCTGGTTCTTGTTGCTCCTGTCTAATTTAGGGATTATGCCCAAGGATTCTTGGTTTCATTGCAATATTTAGCTGCTGCATTGAGTCTTAGGAACCAGTTGCTAAGTCATTGGGGAGGGGGCACTACTCATGAATAGGTGGTTTTGCAGCAGCATGGCAGACTCTCTGCTTCAACTTTGAGCAGCTTGCCTGATGGAGGGAGCCTCCATTTGGTGAATATTTGTGTGTAGCTGCCTGTATTATGCAAAGGCCAAGAGGCAGAGTAAAATCAATGTAAAGGTAAAGGTAAAAGGACCCCTGACCATTAGGTCCAGTCACGAATGACTCTGGGGTTGTGGCGCTCATCTCGCATTATTGGCCGAGGGAGCCAGCGTACAGCTTCCGGGTCATGTGGCCAGCATGACAAAGCCGCTTCTGGCGAACCAGAGCAGCACACGGAAACACCGTTTTCCTTCCCACTGTAGCGGTACCTATTTATCTACTTGCACTTTGACATGCTTTCGAACTGCTAGGCTGGCAGGAGCTGGGACTGAGCAATGGGAGCTCACCCCGTCGCAGGGATTCGAACCACCGACCTTCTGATCGGCAAGCCCTAGGCTCCGTGGTTTAACCCACAGTGCCACCTGCGTCAATGTACTTCCCCTCTTTTACATGCTCAGGAGTGTTCCCCTTTTCTGTCCTATGCCCAGAATTTCCAACTTTAGTCTCTTGAGTTCTAAAATTCCTTCTTGATACAATTATCACAAGGAGGCTTGCTGTGGTGTGCTTTTTTTTAAAAAAAAAACTTGGTATAATGTCACATAGTAGTCATCTTTTAAATATCAGCTTCACTTCACTTGATCTTCTCCAGCCTTCATTTTTCTTAAATTGAAATCATTTTTCATCATATAAATGTCAGCAGATAGCTCTTGCACATCTTCCTCCCACTGTTCTCCCAAGATATATATAGAGCAAAGGAGTGTGTCAAACCAGCTTGCCACTTTGTAGCAGTTGGTAATAGGTTTGGTAACCAGCCATATTCCAGATAGTACATAACCTAGCAGAACCAGATCTCCCCCCCCCTTTTTTTCTGAGTTACATTTTAGGAAAACATTCTAGAAAATGAGGGAAAGTGCCAATTATCTTCACTCCTTTGACCTATGTCAAGTGCATAAATTAATTCACTGTGTTGTCTGTATTTGCAGATCTGGAATTCTAAAGACGGGTTTGCATAGATTCAAGAGCCCCAAAAGTTTCACTGCTCCAAGTGTATACTTCCCCAAGTGACTTATGGTGTGGCTTGTTTGTGTGTGCTTACAGGAGGTAACTGTTAACTACTGTTGTCCCTAAACTGCTCATGATGTAAAACTCCAGAGCGGCAATTGTGTCTCTTGCCCCTGCTACTATTTAGTTCCATTCTTTTCTCCTCACCTCCCAAATGGTATTGAAGCAGAAATTGAGTCTGCCTTGCTAGAGCTCAGAGACAAAGAATCTGGCCTTGCAAATAAAATTGGACTAAGCTTAACTTCTTTAGGCTACCGACCTGGGATTAAGTCTCATTGAACTCACCAGGACCTGAGTGTAGGATTGTCCTGTAAATCTGGCAGAGGCCTATCCTGATCAGGCTTGTCTTATCTCCTTCTTGTTTCCTTTCCTTCTGTCATCGATTCACGAGTCCTTCTCATTTCTCATTTCTCATCCTCCTTTTCACTACCAAAACCTCAAAAACTTGTCCACAAATATTTGCATGTTTCTGCAAAGAAGGATAACATTTCCTGCCTAGGCATACTGTAGTCTGCTCCCCACTGCCACCCCCGTCACTCCCCATCCTCATCCTGACTGCAAAGGAAAAGTGGAGCATTACCGCTTACAGTTTGAACCTCCAGATCTTTTAAGGAGCTCCTTGCAGCTTCAAAGTCAAGAGGGGCTTCTTACAGACCTTTCTAGAAGAACTATTCAGAATTATGTCCTGCTTGCTTCTGCAATCCTATGAGTGTTCTGTGAAACCCAACTTAGGCTGTGATCATAAGTCCGCTCTCAGAGATGCTGCATCTATCTATACTAAAGTTGCACTAGTCTGTCATCACGCTGTTTTTGTTGGTTGTTTCCCAAGATTCTAAAGGCAGGGGTGGGAAAAGGAAAAGGGGTCAGGAAGGAAAAGGAGGGCACTCGTGTCAATGGTAAATGACTTGGGAAGTTTAAGGGAAGGCCTTGGTGTGGGGCAAGAAGCAACTCTGTGTGTGTGTGTGTGGCAGTGGCAGCTTTACTTGGTGAGAATTTTGGGGCTCTGGCGAAGAGGGAATTAAGTTGGAGAGGAGGAAGAATTGAGGAAGGAGCAAATGGAAATCGATGGTGTTGAAGGAGGCATTTGCTGTGCTACAGAGGACTAGGGAGGGGGGCATTGGGAGAAACGAAGGGGAATATGTCGGTGTCCCACTTGGAAGTTTCATGGAGTAGAAAGAGGGGTTGATTTGTAGAGAGTGGGAGGGATAGCAAGCAGGAAACAGAGACAGCCTAGAACAGTGGTACCTCGGGTTACAAACGCTTTGGGTTTTAGGTTACAAACTCCGCTAACCCAGAAATAGTACCTCGGGTTGAGAACTTTGCCCCAGGATGAGAACAGAAATCATGCGGTGTCAGGGGCGGGAGGCCCCATTAGCGAAAGCGCGCCTCAGGTTAAGAACGGTTTCGGGTTAAGAATGGACCTCCAGAACAAATTAAGTTCATAACCCGAGGTACCACTGTATTTATATATTTATATTTAGTAAAATGGCTTAACTTAATTCTTCAATGTATTTATTTAAACTGGGGGTTGCTAACCTGTGACCCTCCAGATGTTGTTAGACTTACAACTCCCATCAGCCCCAGAGAGCATGGTCTGGAGCTGTGGTCAAGCGATATCTGGAGGTCCACAGCTTCCCCACCCCAACTTAAACAGTTTCCAAGCTGCTTCTCAGGATCATCCATCCTCCCAAAGCTGCTAAAAAAGCAAGCAATTCAGTAAAGCAACATTGTTAACGAGACAGTTAAAATCTGTGCAACATTTAACTAATTAAATACAAGAAAAAAGCAGCAAACAGTAAATCATATAAGCATCACAGGCAACCTTCTCAGCCGCCACACAAGGCATTAGTTTATCATAATCAAAATCAGATTAGATGAGAAAAGTATTTAGGACTCATATAAAAGAAAAGAAGAAAGGAATTTTAAAAAATCATGGGAACTGTATTCCTCCGAGTGGGCCACTGGGCCAGGGCTCTTGGTCGAAAATTTTGGGCACAAAAATACAGTTTCCACAGTTTCTTCAAGGAAGCCATGACAGTTAAACTAGTTCAAATTCAGTTTGCTCTGGCTGTGTACATGTGCCCTAGTTTGGAAGCAAGTTTCTTTCGAAGTCAATGAGACTTGCTTCCAAATAAATCGGAGTGAGTTTCCTGCAAGGTTGTCCTTGATATTCTTCAGTCAAGTTTCCTCTTCAGTATATTTCTTTATATGCCACACAAGAAAAAGAGAATATGTGAAAGCCGGGATTCTTAAAGGCAGTTCAGGCAAGTTTATGTTTTTGTGAAGCAGAGGAAATATTATTTCAAAGGGAAGAACTCAGACCTCTAAATCTTGAGGGACACACGTCTCCGTGGCAAACTGAGCAGCAATGTGTTATTTATGGAGCAGACTTGCTGCTTTTGAGAAGGGTTGAGAAACATGATTTATGTGGTAAGAGTTTGCCAGGCATGAAGAACTTGGAACCATCTGACAACAAATATGCTGTGTGCATCTTAGAGAATATCTGCAGTGCAGATTATGAGGTAGTCTTCACCTTGTACTGCTTACAAAGCATTTGCCTTTCACCTCACCCGTTTCTTCCTCTGCTTTTGTCGCCAGTATACTTTTTTCTTCCTCCCTTTGGGTCCACATGTCCCAGGATGCTTAGTCTTTTGGGTATTTAAAACCTTGATGGTTGTAAGAATTATTTTTATCTTGATCTGTTATATGATACTCATTGAAATGCACAATACCTATGAATGAATAGATCTACCATGCATCCAGAGTCGGTCTAACACTTTGCAGGTAGGTGTAGTGGTAATAAAGAGGTGGATTGCCCTGCTGCCAAAGGACAGGTACTATAATTAAAGAGCGTTTGCTGGTGGTACAAGGACTCTCTGTGTTGGCACCAATGATTGCAGGTTGCAAGTACAGATCCTTTATATCCTTTTGCCACTCTCATTTTGTCAGTTTCCAAAGTTTGATACTCGGCACTTATGGAGCAAGAGCCAGATCTTTAGAGCCAAGTAAGTTGATGCAGGAGCTTGAAAGGGATGCTGAAATGCAGGTGGACTTCACATTTGGATTTTTACCAGCTGAACTGACATGGCTTCCTGTGAAGTAATCCTAATTGGTGAAATTTCTAGGAATTTTGTTAGAGATTCCCCAGGCCCCTCTCCATCTCCCAGGATTCTCTGTGGAGATTCTCTGCGGCAGAACTCCATCTCCCAGGATTCTCTGTGGAGAGGGACTGACTAATCCAGTCTAAGTATCTGGTTTGCTTCTATCTCTCTATAAAGCAGTGCTTGTCAAACTCTTTCCCGGGAACCCAGTAATCCCCCATGAGTTTATCAGCAGGCCGTTCAAGCGAGCCGATCAGCAATGGTGAACAAGCTTACCAGATACTACTGATCTTTCCTGTAAAGCAGACATTGAGGAGAGAGTGTGTGTGTGCGCACACTCTGGTGTGTGGACTGAGTGTCAAGCAAGCAAGGTGTGACATTATTTGCGTATTTAACCCTGGTATGCTTACTTGCTTCCCATTGTGAATAAGAGGATTAGAGAAGACAGGGTTCTGATCAGAACCATGGGAGCAGGTCTCCATTATCCCACATCACCATCCTAGTCTTGGACTCTCTGCGCCCCACTGGCTATTTACTTATTTATTTTAAAAGCAAGCATTGCCAGGGCTAAAGAATTCCATCTATTTTGGCCCTCAGTTCACACGGGCGAGGCTCAGTAGATCTGGCCAGTGCCCTGACTGTACCATAGAACCCAGAATAGCAGCAGTATATAGGCAAGACTTTGCCAAACTTGTGCCCTTCCTATGTTTAGGATGCTAACTGGGGCTGATGGAAGATGTACTTTAAAACAGGATGGGTGACACCTGGTTTGAGAGCAGTACATGTGAAAAGGATCTAGGAGTCTTGGTAGACCACAAACTTGACATGAGTCAACAGTGTGATGCAGCAGCTTAAAAAGCCAATGCAATTCTGGGCTGCATCAATAGGAGTATAGCATCTAGATCAAGGGAAGTACCACTGTATTCTGCGCTGGTCAGACCTCACCTGGAATACTGTGTCCAGTTCTGGGCACCACAGTTCAAGAAGGATACTGACAAGCTGGAATGTGTCCAGAGGAGGGCAACCAAAATGGTGAAAGGCCTGGAAACGATGCCTTATGAGGAACGGCTTAGGGAGCTGGGTATGTTTAGCCTGGAGAAGGTTAAGGGGTGATATGATAGCCATGTTCAAATATATAAAAGGATGTCATATAGAGGAGGGAGAAAGGTTGTTTTCTGCTGCTCCAGAGAAGCGGACACGGAGCAATGGATTCAAACTACAAGAAAGAAGATTCCACCTCAACATTAGGAAGAACTTCCTGACAGTAAGAGCTGTTTGGCAGTGGAATTTGCTGCCAAGGAGTGTGGTGGAGTCTCCTTCTTTAGAGGTCTTTAAGCAGAGGCTTGGTAGGCATATGTCAAGAATGCTTTGATGGTGTTTCCTGCTTGGCAGGGGGTTGGACTGGATGGCCCTTGTGGTCTCTTCCAACTCTATGATTCTATGATCTGGAAGGTACCAGCTTGGTGAAGGCTGGTAAAGGCAGTCCTTGGCAGATGCACATGTGTTCCCTAATAAGCAAATAGAAGTGGGAATAAGGGTTCTTGTAGGTAGGAAATTTGAAAACCGCTCTTCTGTTTGAGTCCCAGATTAAATCACTTCTAGTTTACAGTTTTTTTTTACTTTTCCAGATAATAGCTATAACTTATTATCATTCTTCTTGAATGGGATATCTTTCTCCCAGTCGGTGTGGCCTGCAGCCTGGCTGTATTATTCTCTCAACCCCCACAGAGTGCTTCTTTGAAAGTGCTATGAATTTTCATGGCTGGAGAAACTAATGGGAAGCTAGAGACAATCGGTATTGGCATTTAAAAAACTCTGCAGGTCCATTAGTCACTCATGCCCTTTCAAGCAGAAATCCATCTAGAGAATGACCTTGTCCAACCGTGAGATACCACTATTATGCAAGAAGAATGATCTATTCTAGCTTGGGGGGGGTGGGGGTTTGATGTTTTGGCGGTGGTTGTATTTCCAGGCCATCGTATCTGTTGAAAGTTCACCTCATGTGGAGGTGGTGGTCAAGGTGGCACTTATGCAACACTTAATAAGCCCAAAGCCAATCACTGGACCCTAAAGAGAGCTAAATGATTTGGGCAGAAACCCCAAGTGAGGTTATCTTTCTCTGGGATGGGCTATTCAAGATGGCGGGAGGGCCTGAATGTTTCCATACATAAAACAAGCAAAAAATGCTCCCCTCCCCCTCCCCCAAAATAGCATATTGAGGGAAAGGTTAACCTAGAACCTTCTCCCTAGTATGGTAGTTTTATTGGGGGGGGGGCTTTCTGGATATTTGGTTCCCAACTGCAGCTTGAAATGGTACCACCCAGTAAGCATTCGCCACTTGGGGTACCGGGATGCCTTTTTGTGTTCTAAGGGTGAGATTTATCCCTCCCATCTTCTCCAAGTTCTCTAGCCACAGTAAAACCATGGAAGTGTATTCCCATTTAATGTGGAGAACTAGTAACTGCTTCCTGTTAAAACGATCTAGAAAAGAATCTTGCTGTTAATATGCAGTATATATCGGCATACTTACATTTCATTTGTTTGAGCAAATCCTAGATTGATCAGCGAATGCCTATAGCTGCAACGGTATTGTTTCTGAAAAATTTAATATGCTTTGGAGTACAATCCGTAGGACTTTTAATATTCACACTGTTAGAGCTCTTATATCCATCTTGAGCAATATTGTGGGGGGGGGGTTGCTGCCTTAAAGGTAAAGGGACCCCTGACCATTAGGTCCAGTCGTGAACGACTCTGGGGTTGCGGCGCTCATCTCACGTTATTGGCCGAGGGAGCCGGCGTACAGCTTCCAGATCATGTGGCCAGCATGACAAAGCCGCTTCTGGTGAACCAGAGCAGTGCACGGAAACGCTGTTTACCTTCCCGCTAGAGCAGTACCTATTTATCTCCTTGCACTTTGACATGCTTTCGAACTGCTAGGTTGGCAGGAGCTGGGACCGAGCAATGGGAGCTCACCCTGTCGCAGGGATTCGAACTGCCGACCTTCTGATCAGCAAGCCCGCCTAGGCTCTGTGGTTTAACCCACAGTGCCACCTGCTTTGATTGCTCCCAAACTGCAGTGTCCTCTTATCTTGTAGGTATTTTCTTGCAGGTGTTTGTGCCTTGAGAAATAAGGGCATGCTTGGAAAACCCATTTTGGGAGTCACACCTCTGCACAGGCACTCTGTGAAAACAGAGTGGCATCGGTAGAAGATGTCCTGCTGTTTTTCAAGGAGCTGAAATTCAATGGCCATGTTGACCGGAAAAATAATTTCCACCCCTTAGGCAAAGTAACTGATTTAATAGCATCCCTCTCTGATATCGGCTGACGTATGGCCACATGCATATCCACATATGTACAGGAATGTGAAGGTCACACTCATGATTCACATTACTTGTTGGCGCTCTCCACAGGACAGGCCCTCATCATGAGACTTTCAGAATTGGGTTGGTGGAGCAGAAGTCCTATGACATTGTCCTCCATCTTTGTTCAGAATCATAGGACTTTGCATCTCTTAATATGTCTACACATTACAGCTTTAAACCAGTTTGAAACTCATCCTATGCCAGACAATGATTCATAGTTTGACAGACAGATCTCAACACCATTACAGAATGGTAGTTCTGCAAATTCTTTTGAGGAAGTCCTGGCATTTAAACTAGTTTTTAAATGGTTTATATTTATAGGGTGGATGTTCCTTCGTGTGCATTTCACTCCAGAGCTCAACGCTCCCTGCTTGTGTGGAGTAAGTTAAACCTGATGTACTAATTTACTATATGTAGGGAGGTGTGTGTTTATAGGATTCCCCACTTGCAGTTTAAAGTGATGCAGTGCACAATTCTAATATTTCAGTCTGTGATTCTGCATAGTTCTTTCTTCTTGAGACTTGAACATGACACTACTGCTAATGCAACCTAAAATGGCTGTCTCTTGTGGCTGATTGACATTGAATATATTGTACACGACACAAGGCTCCCCAAGTCACTTTTGGAGGTGATGCTATCTTGCTATAGTTGCCCACCCTTAAAAACAAACAAAAAAAAGGCTGAAGAAAATTAAGAAAGCACAAATGATCTTTCAGGCATGTTTTACTCTTTTAGTTCAATTTTATTTTCTTCCAGGTATTGTTACCTCTGACAGGGCAAAGCTTTGAATATCTGACAGAAATGTATTTCCTTCTCTTCCCTATGCGCTTTGTATTGATGGCAATGAAACGATAAAGAGAATAATAAAGTACGTGGAAAACACTTTGTTTGCTGAGATTTTGCTTCAGCTGCAGTTGTGATGATCACAACTGCTTTAGAATTGATTAGACAATTTAACTTGAAATTTCACTCTGGTTATGGCAGAGAGAGAGAGAGAGGGGGGAGCCTGTGAACAGGAGCATAAAACATTAATCTTTTGGTGGTCCCTTTGATCTTAGTAGAGCTGGCAGCTTGTGCTTATTCTTTTGACTTTCTAAGGGATATAATCTTACACTCAAATGTGTGAACAATGTTTGTTCTTTGGCATTTCATAAAATGGCGGAAGGTAAACTGGCTCAGAGAGCAGAAAAGCTTCCAGAAGATTGAGTTGTTTGCTGCTTTAGAGCTAGGACAGGGAGTCTGTGGACAAAGGACCACATGTGGCCCTGGTCTGATTTAAGGTGGCATTTGGCATCACTGGATGCTGAAGGATTCCCACTTTTCTCTCTGAACCACCCCTCTGGGAATCTCCTCTAGTAATAGTAGTGTGTTGTACACAAGAGGTGGAGAAGAGATGCTATGACACAGAAAGAGCAATGCAGTCCTGCAATAAATGCTGCACACACACACACACACACACCCCAACACACACACTTTTGGCTCTGGTTCAACTAACTGTTGGTTGGGCCCCTGACTGACTATTCTTGTGTTCAGAGGCTCTTCAAAGAAAGAAGACTCCCCACTCCTAGCCTTAAAGAGTTCACTTCCTCCTGGTGCTGGATTTGGGGCCGACCCCGAAGCACGTTTCTGAGGCTTGAATCATACTTTGTGCAACACTTCTTAGCCACAGATAATCTGTGTTTTGTGTGGTCAACCTGCAGAAGGGGAAGGGGAAACACTCGTTTCCAAATATACTGAGTTGAGGTGGATGCATGTCGGAAATCATGGTTCGCTGCACTTTCCTGAAACAGGTCACTGTGTTTCCCCTTCATCCTTCACTGTGTTCCCCCACAAAACACTGATGTGGAAAATATGGCTGCCATATAAATCGCAAATCCGCTTTGAGGTGGAAAGTTTGAAAAGAGATGATCTTAACAATTTCACATTTGTCTGAAATTATGAACGCTTGGAAATTTCCAAATATCTCCTATGGGTCCATAATCTTCAAGTGTACCAGTTTTAAAGCAAGAACACCACTTGAGTAAGGACTTTCCCACATAATAAATTATTGTTGTAATTAGTCCTTCATTGCTTTCCCCTGTGCCTGGGCTTTCCCCCAATGTTGTCTTTGTAGGCTCTGTATTTAGCGTGTGGGTAGCCTTGTTGGTGCCATTTTCTCCAAAAGCAAACTTTAATCAAGCAGCTTGTAGTTTTCCTTCATCAGATTGACCTATCTCATAGCCTCAGGGTTTCATAACGGGTTTCAGTTGTTACCTTTTGTCTGGAGAGCTCTGATTCCTGCTTGGTTGAGGACCTGTTGAGTATGGATGACTATATTCTCTTGATGTGCTAAAAGGAGATGGCTGGCAAGACAGCAAGCCCTGCAGCCTATTGCTACAACCACTGTATCCTCTATGGCAAGTGACACAGATCCTCCGGCAGGCAACCAGATAGGTCTGAGAGCAAAAGAACTTGATTGCTTTGCCTTGGTGGATTAGACCAAGATATATCCAGTCCAGCCTTTTGTTTTCAGCAGTGGTCATTCAGATGCCTCCAGGCATTAGCAAGCAAAACATACAAATTATGGCCCCTTCCCCTCTTAGTTGCACTTGGCACCTGATATTCTGAGGCTCTCCAACATCAGTTAACATGTTGCCCATTCATGGTTCTGCCTCCTAGACATTTCCTAGGCTGACTGCTTCCATGATACTGCACAAGAACAGAATTTAACGTCCTGAGAATCTGAACTTTTCTTTACTGGTCACAGCTGGCAATAGCCAAGCATCAGACTCAAAAAAAAAAAATGGGGACCCTCGACTATCACCTTGAAAATAGAAACCCATTGGAGAGTGTTTGGTGGTGGTTTTTTTTTGTTTTTTTTTTGCTTTTTTAAGGGTTCGGTCTGCCACTCAGGAGGGTCCCAGTTTGCTGACTAGCCAGGAAGGCTTTTCTCTTCCTTGGGCAGCCAGCATAAATGTTGCTGAAACAGAAGGGGTGGTGGTGAATGACCTGCAGGGGGTGACCATTAGCCCCCACCTTTCTGATTTCACCCCTGAAGCTGTTGATTTCCTGCCCTATGGGAACTAATGGCTCTCCTTCTATGTATCCCATATGTTGAGGTTCAAAACTCACGGGGACCAAAATAGCTTCACAAGTATTCAAATTGGGAACTTTTCACCAGATCCATGTTTGGATAGCAAGACCCTGTACAAAAGGCCCAATATTTGTGAAGCATACCAAGTGTTGAAAACCATCAATCGCTTGGGTGGTTTTCATAAGATGCTGGGAGAAAGCCCTTGACAAAGAGCCTTGTGAAATGCATTTGACAAATCAGTTTGCTGTTGCTGTTTGCAAAGGGACCTTTCTGGAAAACTGAGCAAAATTACGATAGCTAAGAGATTGCATTTTGCAGACTCTGACAAGATTCTGTAAGCATCCATGGTAGGATATTTTATCATTTTAATTAGGCATTAGAGAAAATGCAGTTTTTAACTATGTCATTGATAGTGAATTAATTTGTTTTTAAAGTGCTCTAATGTAATACATTGAAACTTGGGAGATGTCAAAATAAGATCTGCTTTTCTGCACTGTTCATACTGCATAGAAATTATTCAGAGATGCTGAGAAATGCAAGTGAATGGGGATTGTTCAATTTGGCAAGCTGAAATGCTAAGTGTTGACAGAGGAGAAAATGTATCTTCATTGGTCCCACCACCAAGGTTTAGAATGGTTGTTTTATGGTACAGTATTAAAATTTGGCCACAAACCTCTCATGTTCCAGCTGTTGCTGTTCTTTTATAGTCAACAATTCCCTCTGTAAGCCAGAGAAAGCCTGGGAAGCAAGTGCCTAGGGGCCATTGGGTTGATGGCTCAAGCCATCTTTCAGTTCCATAAACTGGCACAGCCCCTGACAAAATAGCTAGCAACGCTGCAGAGTAAACTGCCTCAACAGTTCTGAAAAACTTGCCTTGTCCACACACAAAAATATGTTGTTGCAACACCTTTTGCCACCAGATCACCAGAGGCAACATCGGAAATCCAACCAATACAGTGCTTAGCAGGCCCTTTTCCACAAGGGCCAACATTGATGCCGAAATCCAGCATCGCCTGAGCTCTGCGAGTGCAGCTTTCTCCCAACTGAAGTGCAGAGTGTTTGAGGACTGGAACATTCGCAGAGAAACCAAAGTGCTTGTTTTACAAAGCTATTGTACTACCAACCTTATTATATGCTTGTGAAACACGGACCACTTATAAACGCCATCTCCAACTCCTTGAAAGATTCCATCAACGGTGTCTCCGAAAATTTTTACACATCACTTGGGAAGACAGGTGAACTAATATCAGTGTACAGGAAGAAGCAAAGATTACCAGTGTTGAAGCAATGATTCTTCAACATCATCTTCGTTGGACTGGTCATGTTGTGTGGATGCCTGATGATCGTCTTCCAAAGCAACTACTCTGTTCCGAACTTAAAAATGGAAAGCGTAATGCTGGTGGTCAACAAAAGAGGTTTAAATACTGTCTCAAGGCAAATCTTAAAACATGTAGTATAAACATTGACAACTGGGAAACACTAGCCTGTGAGCCTTTACCAAAGGTGTCATGGGCTTTGAAGAAACTCGATCTCAGGATGCAAGGGAGAAACGTGCTAAGAGGAAGGCACGCTGGGCAAATCCACGCCATGATCAACTCCCACCTGGAAACCAATGTCCCCACTGTGGAAGGACGTGTGGATCCTGAATTGGCCTCCGCAGTCACTTACGGACCCATTGTTAAAACCGTGTTTATGGAAGACAATCTTACTCGGCTATGAGTGATCGCCAAAGAAGAAGAAGAAAAAGAGACTAGACAAATTCATGGAGGATGGGCCAATGAACTGCTAACAAATTCGTCATCTATGATAGCAAATCCATGATCTGAGGCAGCATACCTCTATTTCTGGGGGCAAACAAGAAGGGAGCATGGCATACTTCTCAGAAGTACATGATTGGCTACTGATTGATGGACTAAGCCACAGTTATTATGCTCTTGCTCAGTTTGCCTATTTATATATATTGGATACATTCTCATCTTCCCTGGACTCATCCACCCACCTTTGAGAACCTCCAAAGCTTCCATATATTTTTAATCCTTAAAGGGAGCTAATATGTACATGAGTAAATTGGGCAGAGGGACATGGGTGGCGCTGTGGGTTAAACCACAGAGCCTAGGGCTTGCCGATCTGAAGGTTGGCGGTTCAAATCCCCATGACAGGGTGAGCTCCCGTTGTTCGGTCCCTGCTCCTGCCAACCTAGCAGTTCAGAAGCACGTCAAAGTGCACGTAGATAAATAGGTACCGCTCCGGCGGGAAGGTAAACGCCGTTTCCATGCACTGCTATGGTTTGCCAGAAGTGGCTTTGTCATGCTGGCCACATGACCTGGAAGCTGTATGCCGGCTCCCTCGGCCAATAAAGCGAGATGAGTGCCGCAACCCCAGAGTTGTCCACGACTGGACCTAACGGTCAGGGGTCCCTTTACCTTTACCTTTTAAAATTGGGCAGAGCTGGATAAGGTCCCATTCTCTGTTGGAAACACCTACCATCAAAGAATTAACTATTTACAGTAGCACCTGAAGATTGAAAGGGAATTTTTATTTTTAGTTTTTTAAAGCAAAGAGAGAGAGAGAGAGTAGAAGTTCAGCTCTATAATATGTCCTTTTGAAAAGGTTGTTTTTTCACCATTTTTTGCAATTAAAATAATTTTGCTTGCCTTTGAGTGTTTGTTCTGGAAGAAAAGGTGGTAATGAAGAGTGGGAGTGTGCGAGTTCATGTTGTGCTAACATAGCGTTCGACAACTGTGACTCTTTTTTAGTCACTGCTCATATGGATAATAAGTTAATTATACAATTAGCCATTTGTGAATCAGACATGTGCTGGGGACGTTGGTGGGGAGAAAAGAGCAACAATTGTTCACAGCTTTCATCACTATTGTGGGCTCAGACGTACACTTGACACATTAGAAATCTGTAGGCCTGAGGTAAATGTCCTGTTCCCCACCAGGCATCCTTGCACATGACCAAAGGAGCTATTTATCTTTAAAATTAGCACAACATTTAAACAGTTTTTTTTCTGTAGTGTCAGTGGTATTTTTCCCTTAAGCACTTTCCTAGAAATTGGAACTCCTGTGTACAGGAGGAAAAACATCCCCCAAGCAAAACTTCGCAGAATTTGGTCTGGAAATTATTATTGCTATTACTATTATTATTTATTAAATTTATATACTGCCTTTCATCCAAAGATCACATGGCAGTTTGCATCATGAAAATACAAAGTGAAAACATAACAGAGTGGGAATAAATCAATGCCCGCCCCACAAAACACATTTAAAAGGCCGTAGATTGTTTAATTAGCCAAAGGCCCTGGGAGAAGAGGAATGTTTTCACCTGGTACCTAAAGATGTGTAATAAAGGTACCAGGAAAGCCTCCGTGGGGAGACCATTCCACAACCAGAGAGCCACCCCAGAAAAGGTCCATTCTCGTGTTGCCACCCTCTGGAACTCTTGTGGAGGAGGCACACAAAGAAGGGCCTTGGATGATGACCGCAAGGTTCAGGGCAGTTCATACAGGGAGAGGTGGTCCCTGAGGAATTGCAGTCTTGGGCAAATAGAACAAACCTGCAGCACGCCCCAGATCTGAAGGATGTTAAGAAGTGCTACAATCTCTGCGCCATCCTGCAGCTCCCACCAAGCAAGAAAACTACAGGGAGACGAAACAAGGAAGCTTCTTAGCAATCAAGCAGAGCAGTTGACTTGTGGCTGCCCAGGATGCCTATAGAACCTTTCTGTTTAGGCTTGCCCTCTAAGCAGGTAAAGGGACGCTGCTGTTAAGGGCTCTCTGATAGAGGTTGTCGTCATAATACTTCACATATGGGGCACCTATACACCCCATTTTGAAAAGCGCTGCTTTTGGCATAATTGCCTATAAAAGTCTGGCCAAAGAGGTTAGTAGGTATTTATAATTGACTGATAAGAGTATATCTTGGCTGCAAGTGATCTGTCTGGCCCATGGGCATCCCCTCTCACTGTCCTCCACCCCATATTAAGCCACCGCTGGCCCAAAATGCTGATTTTACAAATCAATATGTAACCAACTTTTAGCAGTCTACCTGTCCACATATGCTGATAGTGGTGGGCTGGTAACCTGAGGGTAAATTCTGCTGAACTAAGGTGCAAAGTTCATCCTAGTATATACAATTGAAAGGGCTGAGGGAAAAGAGGGAAAAAATAATAAAGAAAGAAAGGTTAGTCCAGAGCTTAAAGAAGAAGAAGAAGAATGTGGCTTAGATTTTCAGCTCCCCGGCTTGAATCACCTTTCTTGTGAAGAAAAGGCTTATAAGGTAGTGGCTTTTTACTTGAGGAAAAAAGATGAATAGCAGGGAATATAAAAGGCTCTTGCACATTTCTGAATGGTGCAGAGGGAGTGAAAAGGCAGAAATTACTCTCTCACTCATACAGAGACTCAGAGGTCACCTGAAGAGAAACACAATGTGACTTAATGGAGGCCGTTTGAATGTTCAGCGGCAAGTGAACAAGCTACCGTGTGATCAAGTGTTGTACTTGCCTGCCTGAACCAGAAATCGGTATGTCAGTGGCAGCTATTAATTACGGGTGCTTAAGGTGTTTGCTGGCAGTAGCGGGGTGCTATGTCTGAATCCACAAGTGAGATCCAGCATCACATCAGCACAAGACATTTTGAGAGCTGGTTTAGTGCAAGTGGTCATGCAAGAGGTAGCGTACAAGTTTAACTGTTGGAGAGTAGAACAGGAGAAGTTGCACTAGGGTTTCTGGCTACATCAGGAGTCAATGGTGGTCGCTCCTCACTGCCCTCCATGGACAGCGAGGAGGTTCAGGCAGGGGAAAGCCAGGATTTATTAAGCAAAAATTCTGGCAACGCTCCCCAGTGTGGTCTAGGGAGTTCACTGCATCCCACAAGCCCATGTCTGCCAACTTGAAAGGCAGAGCGGGTGCAACCTGGGAGTGTGTCCCTGCCATGGACGACCCTCCATCATTGGCATGATTTGTGGTGGGTTTCTCCATAATTTGGAAAATTGGCATTAACCAAGAGGTGCTCCTGGACCGACACATGCGCAACATCTTTCACAAGCCACCCACTGAATATGGCTATAGGACACCATGCTAAAAACGAAGTTCCCACAAGTGGGATAGCTGTTAAACCTCTGGGCTGCCACTGTTGAAATATGCCAGTGTTTCTTGCAGGTAGTGTTTTTATGGGCGTGTGTGTGTGTGTGTTTAATTTCCAGAACTTTAAGAAAGGCAAAATAAAACAAATATTCAAGGGCGCCTGTACTGTAGGGAAGCTGGGTGTGTTAGGCCCAGGAGCAGTGTGAGAGCAGAGTGGGATGGTGGTTTCATCCAGTGATATATCACTGGTGAAACAGCCACCGCTCCTGAGTCCCTCTGCTAGCGACTTCCTCCAGCAAGCGTTGCTAGTAGAGGGACTCAGGAGCAGTGGTGGTTTCACCAGCAATACATCGCTGAATGAAGCCACCATCCCACTCTGCCCTCATATTGCGCAGAGGGAGAAAAAGAGCTAAATTTGCAAGGTGCCGATACAACTTGTTCCTCCCTCTGTATCTTTAAACTGCTCGGCTGAGGAGTGTGAGGTTGCCACTCCCCTCAGCTGAGTAGTTAAAGGATCCCCCAACTCGGCGCTGGCTCCCACGGAAGCGGGGGGATCACCGGGGGTGATTCTGCGAGCCGTTCAAACAAGCTACATTGTCCCAGCCCGCTAGGCACTGGGGTGAAAGCACCTCAGCTCCCGCAGCAAGAGCTGCAGCAATTTCACCCGACAGCTTGTTTTTTCAACATCGTGGTATATCGCCACACCCCAATGTTTGGCTGGTGATTTACCACAATGTTGAAAAGCTTATAATGTTGAAAAGCTTATATTTCCCAGCCCATGTCTCTGTGTGTTGTTTTTATTTTATTTTTGGTACTGCTGGAGTGCACCAGAGCAGAAAGAAAAATAAAGACATATGTGTGTGTTTTCTTAAGGCCCACATTTTTCCTAAAAAATGTTGCTCAGAAGAATAAGAATCTTGTCTTCTAAGGAAGCTAGGTCATCATATTTTTCCCTCTCCTCCTATGCAAAATACATTATCAACATTCCAAAATATTCATTCTGGCCAGAAGACAATCATGTTGGAATCTAATGCATAATGAGGTGGAACGGGAAGAACTTGCTCACATCAACCAAAGTTGTATACCTCTTGATTGCAAGATGCAGAGGGACAAACAATGGAGAATGTTTATATCTGCTATGCTCTGTCTGTGAGCTTCCAATGCTGATCTAACCAACACAGTTCTTGCATTCTTAACATAAAGTAAGAGCAATAGGGGTGCCATCACTGGCCAGGATTCCTCCCCTTTGTGTTTACGGTAGGGGTGGGAAACCAAATTTTCCTTTGTACAGACAAACATGTTTGGGGGGAAGGGCAAGGATAGGGTACTTGGGGCAGTCAAGATGCTGTTGGGCTTCAAGTCTCATTGGCTCCAGATAGCAAGGCCTATGTTCGGCGATAGCTGTAATTGAAGTCCAGCAACATCTTGAGAGCCACACCATTGATGATAAGAAGCCAGCCCATTGAGGGGATGAAATGATGAGCAACAAGGGAATTGAACACAATGCAGTGCATAGAAAGCCTTGATTTGTCTCCTCTCTACCTTGCTTCTCCTCTCGCTGCTTAGCCTCAATGCCTGACGGAGGCAGTCTGTTCCTGGGCATGTCCAGTGACCCAGAGCAGATGTCATTTTAAAGATATAAGTGACTAGCCCTCTTCACTCCGTGATACAGTTTAAAGGTAGAATCGCGGAATGGATGACTTGGGAGGGACCCTGAGCTCTAACCAACTAAGCCAGGGGTTCCCAACAAAATTTTCTCGAGGACCCCTCATCGAGCTGCTATTGTGACAAGGACCCCCATTAATTCCTAATCCTAAAATTAAAAAGTGAGAGCCAAATTAAGAGTCTTTTTATATTTTATATTTATAAGTTTTTTACAATTACAACAGAGTACTCCATCAGTATACAGTTAGTTTTAATTTAGGTTCAATGGACACTGACAAGATCGGTTCGAGAGTCACTGACTTACTTGCTTTAACATCAAATGCATTATCTTCCTCTTCATCTGTAGGCCTTTGTCGTTTTAACGAACCACTTTTTAACCAACGGTCCATTTTTAACTACACGAACTGTAGCTTCTGCGAAAAACAACGCTTTGTTTACAAACACTACTGTTTTGCAAAGAGGCAGCGCGCGCCAGGGAGGAGGGAGGGGAATGGAGAAGACAGGATACCTGCGCAGTAGTGCACAAATGAAGCCGACGCACGCAAAGCATCTTGGGGAGGTGAGCGTTAGTAGAATGCGTGCACGGCCTCTTTGCAAAACAGTAGTGTTTGTAAAGCGCCACCTAACGGCATACAGCAGAACTACTGCCTCTATCTAATTCTAGTTTTGCGCTAGACTCTGCTCATGCAGGAAGCGGCCAAAACAAAAAATCTGTTATCATACGAAATAGATTTAATATATTTTTTATTCTAATAGCATCTTGCGGACCCCTAGGGGTCCCCGGACCACCTGTTGGGAACCACTGAACTAAGCTATCCTGACTTCTGCTTTGTACATGTTCTCTCATCTCTTTTGAATTTGTGTGGTCCTGGTCTTTCGAAATGTGATGCAGAAGCGAGAGCCTTCCCCAGTGCCTAGAACCTGCATCTCACAAACAGAGACGACCGCTGCATTTTACTACCCACCTCACTGCCATGACTGTTGGGTCCAAGTGTTTGGCTTGTTACAGTCGCAGGCATTTTCTGCTAGAGTTGCTGTAAAATGCCGAAACATGTCCCAGCAACTAAGAGAAGCTCTTTGGTTATTTACAAATAAATGAAGGAACCCAGTTGCAGTCGTTGAGTCAGCCTTTTTCATTCAAAAACTCTGAATCATCCTGTCCAGAGCCAGAAAAGCTCTTGCTTGGTTTGCATAGCATGGTTTGCCATCTCTTTCCGAGGCAAATTTTTCCCCTCCCTTTTGGAGGGGTGTTGCTGCGCAATATGCAGGCATTCAAGGTGGTACGGCTTCTCCTCACTGCCTCCCCTTGCTGGTGAGAACCACACCTGTTGACTTCCTGCCTGTAATGCATCAGTTAACAGCACAAGCTCCTAAGGAGAAACTGTAGGGGACTTGGACATTAAATCGTGGAATGAGAGCCACGGCCATTTGGCTGGAGTCCAGAGTCTGCATTCAGCAGGAGCTTTTCGTCAATTGCAAATGGTTTAGCTCGGCTTTCTCCTTGCCCCTTTGCTTTCCTGTCTCTTTCTCTTCACATTCTTGGTTTCCCTGGTGCGGTGTCTTTTTCACCCACCCCATTCTCTGCCTTTCCCCCTTCTGCAGTGTCACTTTGCACCTCCCCACCGACTCATGCAGTATGAAGCTGATAAACATCACATAGCCCTGCCTGCTTTCGCACTGGCTGGTGGCACCACTGCAGGAAAGAGCTGCTATGCGGGAGAGAAGGCCTAATTTTAGTACAGACACTTCTCCCTTGGCAGTGGGATGGCAGTGGGCACTTGGCTCCTCCCTCTCCTGCACGAACTGCAGAAATCTGACAGGGTGCTCTTTGGAAATGAAGTGCAACTGTAAATACACCCAGAGTGGTGACCAAAGGTGGCAGGAGGAGAATGATTGCTAGGCACACATTTGTAGAAGCTCAGATTCGGGTTTTTCTTATTAAAAAGATGGTATGTTGTGTTTGGCACCAAGGAGGGGATGGAAGGGAATTGCATTAACGAGATACGGATAGTGCAGTAATTTGCATACTGATAGGCTGGTTGATCCAAGGCACTTTGCTGTCCCGGGGAGCAGAGCCAAAACAAACACCCAAAAAACAAACCTGCCACTGAAATTGTGTGCGCTATAGTGCAGCATACAAAAACTTCCCTCGTACAAGAAATAAAAGTGAGGCAAATTCCAAGTGTTGGTGGTGATTCGGGGTTTTAGTTTTTGAGAGAAGGGTGGCGAGTTTCAGAGTAATCCCATCCTGATTTTACACACACACACACACACACACACACACACACACACACACACACACATATTTTATTTCTGCTTTTATGCCAGCAACTCCCATCAGCCCAAATGGCCAGTGTTTAGACCTGATGGGAGCTGTAGCCCTTCAATGCCTGAAGGGGGCAGGTTCCCCCACCCATGATATAGTAGTTGCTTCAACAGCTGCTCAGATCCAAGCCATGACAACTTCTTCAAGTGGTAGAGCATGTGCTTCACACATAGGAGCCCTCAGGTCCAGGCCATAGCATTTCCTTGCATGCATTTAATTTGCACAGTTTCAACTTCAAGATTGAAATCACATTAGTTAAATGTGCGGCTGTACTGTACATAAGAGATTAGACACCTTTAAAAGGCAATTAGACAAAGCAGGTTTTGAAGCCAAAAGGACTTTTCTGCTCTGTTCAGAGGTAGACTGCCTCTGCACCTGGAGGTTCTACTTGGTAATTAGCTGATAGACAGCTTTCCTCCTCCAGGTTCATAGGCAATTTGTCTCTGAATAAGTTGAAGGAGATGAACAAACAACAGAGAAGCATCAGTGTCATCAAACCCTCCTTGCGGGCTCCCTGGTTGCATTTGGTTACTATTGTGGGAAGCAGGATGCTCAACCAAATGCAAGTGCTTAGTTCTATAGAAGCCAAATAAATAAATCTCCAAAACATCTTATACCATTTGCACAGAGCAGGCCACAAGCTCTGACTGGGCTGTGCAGTAAAAGTGATGCTACTGTTTATTGCTGCTGCTTATAAATGCTAGCAAACATTTCCATTCCTGTATTAAGGCCTTCATAGTACCCATGTCTAAAATGTGCATTGAAGCTTAATTAAAGTGTGTGTGTGTGTGTAAGTAAGTAAGTAAGTAAGTAAAATATTCCAGGGGACTGGAATAGTGGTTGGCATTAGCTATTAAATTAGCAAAGCAATCATTTTTGGAACAGCAACAATTCTCTGTGACATTAATTACTTCGTATGTCTCTCAGGATAGTAAAAAGGAAAGAAAGGGAAAAAAACAACTCGCATTAGCTCAGCCTGACTTTCCCGTGAACCAGACTGCAGTCTTAACTAATGCTGATGAGCATTGGTTCACGTGAATTAATTCCATTTGTGTTTGTGGGCAGGCCCTGTTTATGGGTATGCTGTTGGACATCCCATCATCCCTTGGTCATCCCCTTGGTCATGATGGGGACTGGGAGTCCAACAACGTTTGGAGGGCCACAGGCTCCCCAGTCCTGTCTTAGGATCTGCACCTATGCCCTGTCTCCTGTGTACGGTTGCCAGGTAGCTAGAACTGGTACAAAACAGTAAAATGTTTTTCTGTCAGGTAATCACTCAGCCTTTCTCCACTCCTGCAGCAGAATAAAGCTAGACTGTAGCAGTTAAGGCCTCAGATGGCAACTGCGTCATTTATTTATTTGTCTCCCCAGACCAGGACGCTCAGTTTTTATTTAGTGTATTTGTTTAAGTTGTATCAACACCATCAAGTTACCGTTAAAGAAATAAGAAGCATTTTGTCCAGATTTGCCCACGCAACAGAACCCCTTCCTTGCATGTTCCCCAGAATCAAGCAATCTCTATTCTTCTACCTCAGAGTATGGCATGTATGGACCAGGCCTTGAGATCCAAAAATCTCCAAATACTCACCTTCCCATTTCTGCTCTGCCTGTGTGACATGACAGGTTCTGGCTTGGCTCCACCCCCTGGTTTCGCCCAGCATTTTGGCATCTTAAAACACACACACACACACATACACACACACATACACACACACACACCCTAATCCTGCACCATTAATGAAGAAAACAATTCCCTCTCGTTTTCCAGGAAAATTAGAAGGGGCAATCAATCTCCAACGCCACTCTCGATGACAGAGATTCTTTATTCTCTATTCCCTCTTGTACAGGGAACAAATCGCAAGACAGTGGAATTGCAGAGATGGAGGAGCTTCCGGTTCCGCACAACATCAAAATCAGCAACATCACCTGTGATTCCTTCAAGATTTCATGGGACATGGATTCCAAGTCCAAGGAACGCATCACTCACTACTTCATCGATCTAAATAAGAAAGAGAACAAGAATTCCAACAAATTTAAGCACAAGGTATGTTTTGTTGTTGTTGTCAAACAGAAAATAATGCAGCAGAATGCGCTTCGAGTAACTGCAAAGTTCTACATGCTTTTCAGATCCCTGAAATGCTTTTTGATTGTGACACTTGAAAGGGAGGAGGTGGTGGTTTTAATCTCTTAAGTGGTGAATTTACCAAAGAAAAGGCTTCCATTGAGTCCATGTTTTAACTCCAGTTGAGTGTTTTTTTCAGTCCTAATGGTGAGCCCTATCCCCAAGAAACTGATGGATAATTTATGTTCCCATCAGCAAAATGTCATTCCCTCACCCACCCTCACTGCCCAGATTTCATTGTCCACAAACAAGGTAGAGAATTACAAGAGGTCATTTGCATACAGCCCTCATGTCAAACAAAAACCTGGTTCACACCAACCTTTCTCCTTGTGATTCCAAACATTCGAGAGATCATATGGAGAAGAAGCAGGGAAAACAGTATACTGTACAGTGGTACCTCTACTTACGAATTTAATGCTTTCCAAACACACATTCGTAAGTCGAAAAAATTCGTAAGTCGAAGCAACCCTATCTAAAAATTCATAAGTCGAAAAAATCCTATCTAAACCACATCCAAGATGGCGGACGGAGCTCCGTTTGTAAGTCGAAACATTTGTAAGTCGAGTCATTCGTAAGTCGAGGTACCACTGTACACATGTTAAACCATCTTAAGTCGTGATGTGATCCTTGTGGTGTTTCTTCAAACTCTATTGTCCAAGTATTTTGACCAAGATGTGTGGCCTACTTACTCCAGAAGGCATGGCCGAGGGGGGAAACCCGCAAAATGGCTTCCCCGATATTATAAAAGCAGCAGCTTAAAAGATACCTCACACCAGGTTTTGTTTTTGTGTGTGTGTGTGTACAGTGGTACCTCGAGTTACAAACGCTTCAGGTTACAAACTCTGCTAACCTGGAAGAGTTACCTCGAGTTGAGAACTTTGCCCCAGGATGAGAACAGAAATTGTGTGCCGGTGGCACAGCGGCAGCAAGAGGCCCCATTAGTGAAAGCACGCCTCTAGTTAACAGTTTCAGGTTAAGAACGGACCTCTGGAACGAATTAAGTTTGTAACTAGAGGTACCACTGTATTGAATTGCCAGGTACATCAATTTGGTTATTGATTTTTGCCTGGACATCAGTTCTTTTCATCAGTTGTGTCCTTTTCATCAGTTCTACACCACATTATGCTATGAGGTGGGGCAAAAGGTGTGAATTAAAAAGAAAACCAGTTTAATACTAGAATGACAATAATTCACATCGTGAGGTACTTTTGAAGAAATGAAAAGGCCTTGCAGCAGAAATAAACATTTAGGTCTCTCAGCAGAAATAAAACATTTCCGGGTGAGTAGCGTTGGGGGGGGGGGGGACAAAAGAAACCTATGCTACAGGGGTAATAGGATCAGATCAGTTCAATGGTTATTATAAAACAATGTAGCTGATCTACTCTAAAGCTACCAAGACTGTGTCCAAGCATATGCTCTGAAAATTATTGGCCCTGTTCTAGTAGTAGAGCAGAGTAGAGCAGAGTAGTAGAGTTTTGACCTCAACGCTGATATGAAATTGATGAGTTCACATGGGTACTTCATGAGCAAACTGGAGCCCCACAAACCTCTGGGTCATGGTGAGTTCCTTAAACCAGATGCCTTATATGTATTGACATCATGCCCACAGCATGCATTTAAAGCACATCCAGTGCACATTTTAAACCACTTGAAACACACACCCCAAAAATATTGGGAATTGTAGTTTAAGGGTACTGGGAATTGTAGCCCTGTGAGAGGGAAATGACAGGTCCCAGGATTCTTTGTGGGAAGTCATGTCTGTTGGCTGTGCTTTAAATGTATGGTATGGATCTCCTCTACACCAGTGTGGTGTAGTGGTTAAGAGCGGTAGACTCGTAATCTGGGGAACTGGGTTCGTGACCTTGGGCTAGTCACACTTCTTTGAAGTCTCTCAGCTCCACTTACCTCACAGAGTGTTTGTTGTGGGGGAGGAAGAGAAGGAGAATGTTAGCCGCTTTGAGACTCCTTAGGGTAGTGATAAAGTGGGATATCAAATCCAAACTCCTCCTCCTCCTCCTCCTCCTGCTCTTCTTCTTCTTTCCTACCTCTCCATAGCCTTGAGGATAGTTGTGGTGTTTTAAAATCATGAAGACAAATTTAAACACAAAACATGACAGGGTTGTGCTGAAGTACCAGTCATGCGGAAAATATTGACTGGGCACACCAATTTTGCAGCACAAAATGCCTGCAAAACTCTTTCTAAAAGCCTTCTGAAAATCCTAGTAACTGGCGAGGCTGAAGGCCCTATAGGCACATTCAAGTTTCCCTGTTTGGAAAAACATATCAGCTTATATGCCCATTGCCCCATGGATCAGAAGGATGATTTCAAACACACTGATATTATGGGCGCTCCCCCCCCCCCATTTTTATTTTCTTATTTTCTTTTCTTTTCTTTTCTTTTTTGAGGTTTGCGTCCTGCAGAGAAATTTAATCAAATGCAAAAGTGGAGGGAAATGAAATGGAGAGTTGTAATGCTTTGTATAAAACATTGTGCCCTGACAATTAGAAAACCTGGCAGGAATTTGAGGGGTAGATTAAAAAAGAACATTGGGGTGTATTGGAAAACATGGAGAATGAAGGGCAGTAGCAGAAGAAAGGACCATAGAAGACATTAAGAGGCAAGGAGAACATGAGAGAAAGATGAATGGGAAGCTAAATACTTAAAGTTAAAATAGCAACTATTGGTACCACTGGAAATTATAACAGATTGAACTGATTTTTTTATATATAAAAAAGACTTCGGAATATGCCTGCCTGGACTAAGAAGATAAGAAACTAGAAGATACTTAATTAATAGGCTTGATGGGCTTAGCAGAATTTGCATGAAGCAAAAGTTTGGGTACAATGTTATAATTTCTACAATACATTTTAATATAATATCTATGAGTATGTAGCAGATTATTCAAGTTAAATGTAACCTAACAGATGCAATAGGCAAGCCACCAAGACCTCCATATTACAACTGTGCTGCCTGCCAAATTACCTGCCAAATGAGGTGTGATCAGCTTGGTGTGTCACAACAAGTAGTGTAAACCTATAAACATCCTTCTAGTACAGGCACCCCCAAACTTCGGCCCTCCAGATGTTTTGGCCTACAATTCCCATCATCCCTGACCACTGGTCCTGTTAGCTAGGGATCATGAGAGTTGTAGGCCAAAACATCTGGAGGGCCGCAGTTTGGGGGTGCCTGTTCTAGTATATTTGGGGTGATAAAGAATGTGAGTGATAAAATTTTATTTATTAACCTTGGTCCCAAATTAGTGACAGGGGAGAAATTCATCTCACTTTGCATATAAAACCCATCTTTCCAAAAACAATACACAAACCAAAACACAGCTGTCCTTTAGAAATTTCACATTTCTGAATTTTGCAATGTGGTTCGCTTGTAATGTATACAAAAATGCATATACTAAATTATGCATAAAAAGGCACATCATTAGGGGAAGTTGCTTTGCAAAAAGAAAAAAGCACGTTAGGCAAACTCACATGCCAAGAAGTGCATATTTAGGAGAAATTTAGAGACAATTTTTCATGAGGACTTTTTAAAAAACAAAATTGCAAATGTATAAAAATGTGGAGGGGGGTTGCAGCTCACAAAACCAGCTGTTTTTGGACTACAACTATCATCCCTAGCTGGCAAGACCAATGGTCAGGGATGATGGGAACTGTAGTATCCAAGTTCGGGAAACACTGCTCTACAATCACCCCAATACTTCAGACATTACAAGGATTTAATTACCTAATGGATAGTGCATTACCAACTAGGTCCTACTCAAAATAAATTCTGCATAATGGCAAAGGGACAATATAAAAATCAGAAATGTAGAGAGAAAGTGTAATGTGAATAAAAAGAAAATGTTTTGCCAAGAAGATGCCACAAGACCCCGGGGGAAAATACTACCTGTGGAGATGGCAGCCAAGAATGATTAGCATTAGTAGAACCGAAGTTGCACAATCAATTGTGAAGCGATTTTTCGAGAGAGAGAAAAGTCAAAGTCACTTACATTGATTTTGCAATAAACAAAATGGGGCAGAGCTACAAGGCATTTCGTGAACAGAATGACTTAAGAAGATGATTTTGTGCAAAGTAATTTAAAAAACAAACCACCGTGTAGAATTCTGGTGAGTTCAGTCCTCGCATAGGATGAACATAAGACAGGATAGTCTTGAATATAGCCAAGGCTTGATGATATCCAGAAGCCTAATCTTTGATCATTATTGTGACTGTTGCCCACCTACTGTAATCTCTTTGCTCTCTTTCTTAAAATCTGAAATTGCACTCCCCTGCACATTGTATTCCCCTTTCAAACAGGGCCATTTCTCCCACACTTCAGCCCTTTGCTGCACGTTACTGGGTGTTATTTATCTGCCTGGATAAAGAGACATAATAAATTGTTTGGATCGTTTGATATTCAGATAAAAGGAGAGTTCTATCTGTGTGCACTTGTGCTGTATTAGAATAATGGAGTGGAAAACTTCTTGTGTTTAGATGATAACAATATTTGGATTATTACAGAATGGAAAGGGGAATGCGGTTTCTTTGACGTAGGGTCTCTTGTGAAGATGCAACGGCATTTGAACCTCTTTTTGAAGACTAAGCATAATTAAGCTGGGAGTGGAACTTGATAGGCATGCTGATATTCTTTCTATCTGGGTTGAAGGTGCATCTTGCATAATTGTGTGAAATATGAGAGTGATGCAGTTCATCAATAGCACATTCCATCTTTCTTTCTTTCTTTCTTTTTTGCTGAGTGTAATAGAGTTCTTGGTGGAGTGAATGGAATCTGGTTTGAATTAAGATGTAATTAACAAATAACCTTTTGCTTTGACGTGTTGGGTGAAGAGCTTTCCATGCACACTCATTCTTCAAAATGCCCGGAAATGGCAGTTGTTAAGTCCAGACAGCACCTTAAGAGACACATTACTTAGGCAATATTGGTACGGTACCCCATCTCATCCTATCCTGTGTCTGGTTCTAGCTTTGCCACTGTTTTGGTGCTGAATGGTTGTTGGTTCCCCTGCTCTACAAGAGTGTTTCCCAAATTTGGGTCTCCAGCTGTTTTTGGACTACAACTCCCATCATCCCTAGCTAGCAAGACCAGTGGTCAGGGATGATGGGAATTGCAGTCCCCAAGTTCAGGAAACACTGCTCTACAATCACCCCAACTTATTTCTGCATGTTTCACAATTGTTAAAGGCACAGGAGCAGGCCCAGCTGGCAAATTTATCAGCGGCATTGGTGACCTTCATCTCCCAGCATGCCATAGGTGTGGGCAGGCTCACATGGACCTTTCCCATGCTTCAGCTTCCAGAGCCAACCTGCTACATTTTTCACTTTGGCTATTGTGTTGGTTCAGCAGCTTGCCTCTCTTGTTTCTATGCAGTAACATGGAACTCTGTAGCTTCTGATTCTCTCTGCCAATCCTGCCCAATGGATCAAAAACCATATGTACAGGCCCATTAATGGGCAGTGGCACTATTCATAGAGGAATGATGTATACCTGTCATCAAGCAATGTTGAATTGCTATATGTATTGTGTAAAATGAGCGTGCACGCGGGGGGTGGGGCACTGTCAATTTGAGACTGCTCGTTTCAGAGCTGTGGGGAAATGGTGTCATTTTTGCTGTGTGACCTAAACAGTTGTTCGTTGTTATTTTATTAAATTTATTGGTCGCTTTTTTTTTACCAAAGTAACTCCAAGTGATTTACAATCTATAAACTGTACTAATGTACAGTTACATTAGTACCGATAAGAAAACAAATGTCCTGAACATGCAAACAAATGGGAAGGGTGTACCAGTAGTTATTACACACAAACACAACATACTGAGTGACAACATTTTATTGGCATTGCAAGGGCTTCAGGAACTTGGGGCACAACAATGGGTCCTTCCTATTGCAAATAGTTAACAGATCATCTGCCTATTACATGGTAAAACTGGCTCTGAGCTGTACTTCAGACTGAGAGTGGGGTAAATCTCATGTTTTGAATGTTCTCCTCAATATTTAGATAGATATAGCTTAAAAATCACCTCTGTGTATGTAGAAGACTAGCTTGGCTAGAACCTGACTTGCTCACTTTCTATGTGCAGGGATTTCTTTTTGTGAGGGAATACTCAAGCTTGATCCTCCTGCTGCAGCCTAGGGAGTCTTACTGTTCATGTAGGCTGGAACTTTGCAAATCATTCCTGGTGCCCTTTATTTTTTTTTCCCTTGCTTTATCCTCTTTAGATTTCAAACTGGTGTGCTTTGTTTTTCACGGCAAATTCGCAAAGCTTTCTCACTGAAGCTAAAATTCATAAATGAAGGGCTTGGGTCCGTTGGCCAATTCCTTAATTTTGCAGTTAGAGCTTTTAGTGCTTCGGGGGTAAGGGATGCCAGGCACATAATGGTCAGAATTAGAGTATTCCAGCCTGTTGTTCCAAAGGAGGAAAACCATGTTAACCCAGATTCTGTTCTATGAGAAGGGTTGAATTTTTCTGTCTCTCTCTTTTCCTCCTTTACAGGTGCATGTGTTCAAAATGCAAATTAAATTTTGTGAACTATGCACACTGCTTTAGCATAATAGCAGGTAATGCTGCTCTGCCTTAATGTAATTCCAGTTTCATCAGAAAGCAATTGCTGTATTAGAAGGATTCCTAGCCAAATACTTTGCATTGCCCAAAGTCAACCATTCAGTTGATTTTATTGGGGTGACTAATGCAAGATAGGAAAGCAGGATTTCAACTAGAGACCATAAAAAAGGAAGGCTCATATATTTAACATGGCAGCCTAGGCACCAACAGAACTTTAAAAATCTATTTATTTAGTTTGTATGGGGGGATGCTTGAAGAGATGGGTATTTTTCAGATTTCAATACAAACAAATCTAATTCAGACCTACCTGACTAATGCATGGATTTGTACGTAGTTATCCATAGATTTTGTGCATTTCCCAAATGCTCCAGCACTGCACTTGGCTCAAAGACAATATAAAACGCATTTAGAAATTCCTGTTCTGAGAGACATGCTGTATTTAAATGGGCTGTTTTTTTCATCCACCCCTAACAATAAACATTTTAAATCATTGCACAGTGCCTAATTGTATGAGGCACTTGAGACTAGAATGATCATTGTTGCTACTGCTATTTCTGCATGCACCTGATCTTCCCATTTTGTCTGCCCAATTAGGATGTACCCACAAAACTAGTGGCAAAGGCTGTTCCCCTGCCCATGACTGTCCGTGGACATTGGTTCCTGAGTCCAAGAACTGAGTACACCGTTGCCGTGCAAACTGCATCAAAGCAAGTTGATGGTGATTACATGGTTTCAGAATGGAGCGAAATCATAGAATTTTGTACAGGAGGTGAGCTCTTTGCTATGAAGATCCAGCTCATGGGGTCATGGGCTTAAGTAATGTATGTCCATTTATTTCACTGGGTTTGCTGACTTAGTTGCAAATCACCCATAGAAAAGAAGCATCTTCAAGATGTGCGACTTAACTCATTTCTGTTTGCAACAGATCACTGTTTTACAGACTTGCCATTAATTGATACTTTTTTTTACAATGCACACATCCTTCCAGGCTATTTTGCTTTTGGCAATTCCCTTCTGTGTGAAGGCACCAACGTTATCCTTTTATGGGCCTACACCGATTGTAATATTAATAATATATTTACTTCTCCTGCTGCTGTGAGCAGAAATAACATAACATTGTTATTTCTGCTTTTCACTTGGAACTAAAACACTTTGAAAGCTTAGAGGTTAGTGTGATTTGTGTTAATTAGTGGGTTTGGGAGGAAGCTCTTAATAGCGTGTTAGTCTGGAGCTAATCCCTTATGGGTGGGATTCACCTTATGAGCCCTGTGCAAGGACTTCTACGTGAGCAATGGTGCTTCTCCCCATCTCCTTTCCTTTGCACCTCTGCGCACCCCAAAATTGTCCCTGTGGGGTTGGGAGAAGCCCCAGGACAGCCCTCAGCAGGAGGAGAGGGGGGAATCGTCCCATCTGCCAAGCTGAATGAAGCATTTGCACCAATGGAACATTTGTAGCAGTGTGGTGTTGAAGTCCACCCTGTGTTTTTAGGTAGAAAAAAAATTATGCTCAGACCCTGAGATCAGCATCCGACACCCTTCATGTGCCCCCTCCACAAGAATTCTGGAGGGTGGCAACCTGAGAACGGGGCCTTCTCTGCAGTGGCTCCCTGTCTGTGGAATGCTCTCCCCAGGGAGGTTTGCCTGGTGCCTTGATTATACACCTTTAGGCGCCAGGTGAAAACTTTCTTCTTCAACCAAGCCTTTGGATAATTAACATCCTATGTGTTTGTCGGAGTTGTTGGTTTGGTCTTTTTGTGTTTGGTTTGGTCTTACGCTTTTTGTGTTATATATATTATCTTGTGAACTGCCCTGAGATCTACGGACGAAGGATGGAATAGACATTGAAAAAAACGTGAAAAATATGTGAGTGGCTGTCTGAACACATTCTTTCTCCCAAATAAATTCCGGGCACTGCAGTTCATTAAGGGTGTCTGGGAATTGTAACTACATTGCCCAGGTTCTTTGAGTGAAAGAATCGTGTTTCGAATGTTCTCTAAAGGTAGAATGAGAGCAGGAGAACGTCCAACGTGATCGTCGCTCCAGGGACCCCACTGACCTGTGTCTCACCCCACAGCGTAGAGCATCACCATGTGGACTTTGGAAAACATCATGTGTTGCTTCCCACTAGCAGACTGTTTTTTATTCACAGATTATTCAAAGGTCCACTTAACACAGCTTTTGGAAAAGGCGGAAGTGATTGCAGGGCGCATGCTTAAATTTTCTGTGTTTTATCGGAACCAGCACAAGGAATACTTTGACTACATCAGGTAAGAGAACCAGGATTTGTCAAAGAAAAATATCTCTGCACGGAGCAGAGGACAAGGTTTTCTCTACTGTATACTGAACAAGGAAGCTGCCTATTTGTAAGCTTCTTTATTTATTAGCATTGGCTACCAATATGTGATATACATGGTGAAGTTAGTAGCCAGGTACTCGTTTGCATAATCTCTGCCACCTCTGAGAGCTTCAGGTGGGTGGCAGCTTTATAAAGTAACATGCATAAAACAAGACTTTTAAAAACTTCAAATACAGTCATTTATTCATAATTTGCCATTGTTGGGATTCAGTTAGAGTACAAAAGACATATGGGACTTGTAACAAACATTGTGCTGTGCACTTCTCTTTAAAAATATATGCATATACTTCTGCATACAGATATCCCATGTTGCTTCTCAGTGGGGCTGACATGGCCTGTCTGAGTTCCCCTGCATTAGAGGGAGCAATATAATTCTACAGCCGCTCCACTGAGAATCCCATATGCAACTTCACCTGTTTGGGAAAGGAGACAGGATTCTGTTTCTTCCCTTTCCTCAAACAGATAATTAGCAAGGAGGTCAGTAAGCCAAACTTTGACTTTCCATCAGTGAGCAAAACATGTTGCTTCGCCCTGCTAAACTCCTGCCCCCTTTCCCAAGCTAGGCAGAAGCAAAACAGGGTGCTGAAGTTGTGTTATGTGCTAACCAGCACTCATAGCTTGTTCATCTCCAAAACAGACCAGGGGCGGAAGCCAAGAACAAACTTTGGCTTCCTTTCATGGTTTGTTTTGAACTAGGGAAAAGGAGGAGTAGGGCACAATTTTAGCAGGCTGCATGAGCACAATTGCTCACTCATGATAAACCATACCTTGCTTACCATGATGTGTGAACCAGGCTAATTATTCTGTTCTAATGTACTTGAATCAGTGTAGAATGTTCTGTAATATATCCAGACCTGTGGCCGGGGGGGGGGGGGGGGGATGGTCTACAATTAGCTTAACTGGCCACTGGATGTCACTATACTGCCGTTCAAGAATGGTTACCTGGTGATGGATTTTATTTACTGATGCTTATCTCTGGTTTTGATGTTTAGCTCATCTGCAGCAGCTTAATCTTATTTTGAATACACTTTCTTCTCAGAGTCTTGTTTTAGGAAAACAGAAAGGTGGAACTTTCAGGAAGATAAATATTTAAAGTTTGCCTTGTGGCTGCAGTTAAAAGTATAGTAGCATAGAACTGGTGAAGTCAATAACTCTCTGCCCTTGCATGAATAGTTAGTTTTGTTTCAAATGATTGGCCCTCCCCCCATGTGGCACATTCTGTATGCATCTGTGTAGCAAGTCTTAGGAATTGGCCCCACACAGAAAAGATCTGTGCTGCAGAATCAGGGAGGTGGTTGTTGCTGCTACTACTGCTGGTGCCTGCAGCAAAATGTTGCAGCATGGAATTCCCACATTCAGTGTACCAGCCAGCCACACTCTCTTTCTTGATACTCGATTCCAGTCCCAACAGACCCTTTTTCCAGACTTGAAATCTGTTCTCCACTGGCACTGGCAATACATGACTGGCCCTCCCTGAAAGCAATTCTCAGAGGTTTTGTACACCAAAAGCACATTTGGTGCCATTTTAAATACCGTAGCTAGAATGTGAGATCTGTGCCTACAGACTTACGTAGCTTGTTTTCCTGCATGGGAAAGGGGTATATGCTTTTGTGGGTGGCAGGAGGTGTATAAATACAGTGGTGCCTCGCTAGACGAATGCCCTGTAAGACGAATTTTCTGCTATATGGATAGGTTTTGCGATCGGAGGTTGCCTCGCAAGACGATGAGGTTTTTTATGGCCAACGCTTCGTCTTGCGAAATGTGGTCATAAAAACCTTCAATTGCAAAACCTAGGGGCATTCGTCTAGCAAAGGGGAATGAGCTGCAGCACAGGAAGAAGGCAAAGGAAGATCAGCTGATAGGCGCTGACAGCTGTCACCGCCTCTCAGCTGATCTTCCTTTGCCTTCTTCCTGCGCTGCAGTTCGTTCCCCTTTGTGTTCCGCTGGTCTCTGCCGGTGAGGGGCAACCGGCAGAGACCAGCGGAACACAAAGGGCTGTAGCGTGGGAAGAAGGGGGGAGAAGTGGAGGAACTGATCCGTTCCCCCACTTCTCGGCCCACTACCACGCCATGGACACCTGGGAGCATCGGACGGGGCTTCAGAGAAGTGCTGCGCCTCTCCGAAGCCCCGTCCGATGTCGGCTTTGTGCCAGGCGGCAGTGGGAGAAGCGGAGGAGCCGCTTCTCCCGCCGCCACCTGGCACACAGCTGCTTCCCTTGGCAGCCGCTGTCTGAAGCCAGGCAGCAGCTGCCGAGGGAAGCGAAACCGGCTTTGTGCCAGGCGGTGGCGGGAGAAGCAGAGGAACCGCTTCTCCCGCTGCCGCCCAGCATAAAGCGGTCGCTGCTGCCAAGGGAAGGTGGCTTTGGCTTGGCGGCAGGAAGAAGGGAGGAATTCCTCCCCTTCATCCCGCCACTACCAAGCCAGTCAGCAGCGGGGGCTTTTCGCCGTTTGCGTTCCCCCAAGGGGGAGGCAAACGACGAAAAGCTGCCTCCCGTGCCGCACTTCGGCTGGGGGACTGGCTGGGCGACAGCGGGAAGAAGGGGAGGAATTGCTCCCCTTCTTCCTGCTGTCGCCCAGCCAGTCCCCAAGCCGAAGGCAGTGAGCTGCAGGGGCTGTTTGTCATTTGCCTCCTCCTTGGGGGAACGCAAATGACGAAAAGCCCCCGCTGCTGACTGCCTTCTCGGGGAAGGCAAGCGGGCGGGCTACGTGTCCCCCGCTTGCCTTCCCTGAGAAAGCCGGGGCGCCTGGGGGCGCCTCCACTGCGCCTGTCACCTGCTGAGCGGCTTCAGGCCGCTATCCTGAGGTGCACGCGTGCCTCTGGAGAGCGGCCTGAAGCCACTCAACAGCTGACAGGCGGCGGCGACCGGAGGCTAAGTGCACCTCCCCGGGCAAAGAGACCCGCGTCTATGGCGGCGGGTCTCTTTGCCCGGGGTGCGCTGAGCTGCCGACGCTTCGCCTCCTCACAGCAAAGAGACCCGCCCGGCGCCCCTACGATCCTCCGCTGTGTGTCGGGCGGGATGGGGGGGGAAGGCAGGATCTTTTCTGTCTTCCCCCCCCCATCCCGCCTGTCACACAGCGGGGATCGTAGAGGGCTTGACATCCCACTTCCCCCCCCCGACACTGCGGGGATGGGACGAGGCTTCTGAAGCCTCGTCCGATCCCCGGGCAGTGGGGGGGGGAAGCGGAGGATGCTCCGCTTCCCCCCCCACCGCCCAACACTGCGGGGATGGGACGAGGCTTCTCAAACCTCGTCCGATTCCCGGGCAGTGTGTGGGGGGGGGGAAGCGGAGGCAAATTCCTCCCCTTCTTCCCACTGTCGCCCAGCCAGTCCCCCAGCCAAAGGCAGTCAGCAGCGGGGGCTTTTCGCCGTTTGCATTCCCCCAAGGGGGAGGCAAACGGCGAAAAGCCCCCTCCCGCGCCGCACTTCAGCTCAGGGACTGGCTTGGCGGCAGCGGGAAGAAGGGGAGGAATTTGGCTCCCTCCCCCAATGCGCTTCGGCTCGGGGAAGCAGGCAGGGAGATGGCAACAGTCCGGGAAGCTGCGGGCTGTTGCAGTCTCCCTGCCTGCTTCTCCGATCCGTAGTGCATCGGGGGACAGATCCGAAGATCGGTGGGTGCTGTGTGACAGGCGGTGGGGAAGGCAGGCAGGCAAGAGAGCAAGCGCCTGCCTGCCTGCCTTCCCCGCCGCCAGTCCCCCATAGAAACGCATTGATTAAGTTTCAATGCATTCCTATTGGAAACCGGGACTCGCTAGATGAAGAATTCGTTACACGAATTGACCTGTGGAACGAATTAATTTCGTCTAGCGTGGCACCACTGTACAGTGGTTCACCTTGGTAGCAACTGCTACTGAGCTAAATGGACCAGGGATCTGGTTTAAAGCCACTTCCTTGACCCAAGGCAGCTTCTTTAAGTTCCTAACATCTCGCTCACCCCTGTAAATATAAACCATTACCCATCCTTCATTTCTAGAGAGCAGCACGGGAGCGCTCTGCAGCCTTCAGTCAAGGATAACAGCGGGAGCCACGGCTCTCCCATCAGCGGGAAGCTGGAGGGCATCTTCTTCAGCTGCCACACCGAATTCAACACCGGGAAGCCCCCACAGGATTCGCCCTACGGAAGATACAGGTTTGAGATAGCGGCAGAAAAACTTTTCAACCCAAATACTAACTTGTACTTTGGGGACTTCTACTGCATGTACACAGCCTACCACTATGTCATCCTCGTCCTCGCGCCCGCCGGGTCGCCAGGAGACGAGTTCTGTAAGCAGCGCCTCCCTCAGCTCAACTTGCAGGATAACAAATTTCTGACCTGCACTGAAGAAGACGGGGCGATGATCTACCACCACGCGCAGGATGTAATCTTGGAAGTGATTTACACTGACCCTGTGGATCTCTCCCTCGGCACCGTTGCGGAAATCACAGGCCACCAGCTAATGAGCTCGTCAACGGCCAATGCTAAGAAAGATCCCAGCTGCAAGACGTGTAACATCAGTGTTGGACGTTAATTCGGTGGTTCTCTCCCCCCCCCCCAACTCTTCCTTAGGAGCCTTCTCTGTGGCCTATTCCCCATTGCCATCCATTCTCATCAGACGCATGCATAATGCCGTTCTTACCAAGAGCAAACACCAGTGATCAAATTCCTCAATAGTCATCTTCAAGCAGAGCTTAACAATGCAGCTGGCACAGAGCAGCCCTACCACCACCACCATGGCACCCTGTGTCCAGATTTTCCCCTTCCCCAGTGTAATATTTAGGGCAGGCACACTCACCCCATGTTGTGTTGTCCTCATGTTTCTGTAGCCTCCTGTCCACATTCAAAAACCGTTGGTGGGCAGCACTTAGCATGATGGCAAATTGCAACTCAGGTAAGTGTGCCCAAGCGTTGTCGGGGAGAGTGACCATCCAACCTGGGCATGATGTCATTGGCAGCACTGTAGCCAGTGAAGCATGTAGTTCTGCCCTTAGTATATATTCCTTACCTTCTTGGTCCACCAGTGCTTGTCAACTGTTAGGAATCTTGGTTTTTTTCTTTCTAGCAACCATTTATATATCTAGATGCTGCAATTGGTGTTCCATTTTCTTATTATTTTTCTCTCCTCCTCCTCCTTCATATTGCCAAATGTAACAAATCTATATAAACAAGCTTTAGCGAAATAAAAAAAACAACCTACTGGCTTCTAAATGTTTTAAATATGTATTCATTTTAATCTACTGAACAACTTAACTGAGATATCTCCAAACAGCATGAAAGGGTGTAATTGCAGCATGATTTAACTCTTGCAGCCTAGGAAAAAAAATGTCAGCACTTCCAATGTGTTGTTTGACAGTGTTATTTATGTTATTTATATTAGCTAACAAGCAGGGAAAAAATCCACCTGTGTTTCAACATAATAAATAGAAAAATATTTTATTTGTACTGTTGTATAAAATATTATACAATCATATAGAATATATAGATACATTTTAATAGCAACTGTATACATAATGTCATGAAACCATTTTTCCCTTATCAAAGATGTAGTTTGTAAACTTCAAATTCTTGTGTATCTGTTCCTGTTGCTCTGACATGACTTTTAATTAAAACAGATTTATGAAGGAGACCATTATGAAGGAGACCATTCTGATTCATAAAAGTTATATAAATGATCAAGCCAATTACACTGAAACATTACATCATTCTTTTAAAAAAAATAAATTTAAAAATTCCACTTAGGTATATAAGCAGTGTGACATGATCCCACAAATGTTTTTTGAAAGTTCTTTTTGTCTTGCTTTTCTCTTTAAAAACCATGCTTCAACGTTACATACAGCAGAAATAAATAAAAAAGAACAAGTTTTGTGGCTAAATAGGCGTCATGAAATCAACAGCTTCTTTTATTACTATAGCAAAAAGAGCTGAGGTACAATCTATTGTCTTCAGCTCTGTTCGCAAGGAGGGGGATCCCCTGGAGGCATTTATGGAGGCCTCTCCCTGCTAGCCCTCACAGCTCAGCTCAGCTCAGGGCCAAGCTGCACGCAACCTTAACTGCACAGTTCTGACTTGGATTGTACCCCAACCCCGTGCCGGATATTTGTGAAAATAAAGCCCTGCACTCAAGGACAGGACCACACAGTTAAGCTCAGCCCCACATTAGAGGCAGTGCACAATGACCTCACATACAGTTCACCCAGGGATCCCCCACCTTTACAGAAGCAGTGCTGGAAGACTAAGGATTATGCCCCTGGTTTTCTTGTCATTGGTACAAAATGACAAAACAAGAACACTAAAGACAGTACATATATCTCTACCTGGAGCTCTTTCTCAAACCTCTTTGCCACCGAAAACTGTGTTTGCCAGTGAGCGGTGCGAACTCGCCGACTGCCCCTCTCCCCTGGAATTCATGTGTCACTCAGGCGTGATCTATTGCAAATTTACCTCTGTTTATAAAGATGTGTTCCTTTTTTAACAGCAAGACTGGGTGGGGTGGGGTGGGGGGTATAATATATCCATGTTTATAATCTATCACAGTAAACCAGAAAAGAAGCCCAGCCTCCTTCAGTTCATAACCATGACACTTAGATTAAATAATCTGCATACATTGATCTATCCAAAATATCATAATGCAATAAACTATTGTCACTATTTTTTAAATAAACTATCTTGGCAATCATCACACAGGAATTATTAAGGTCCTACAAAGTGCATGCTTTCAAATAAGCTTTGGTTGTCAGGAAAAAGCAAAACAAATTATAGCACTGGGCTAAGGAAAAGTGCTACAGAAATAAAGATTGGCATATGCCATTAATAACTTTGCTTCACTTTGCTTCATTTCGGTTTCTATCAATTTCTGCTTAAAAGGATGGAGTAGCTTTACATTGCCTGGTCATTTTGTAAATAGCCACTCTTTCCTGTTTAAGTTTTTTCTCCCTTATATATGCCATATTTAGTGTCCCCATACCCCACCAAATAGCTGAGACTTTTCAAAATTACTATTTTTTAACCTCTTTGTTCTGCTTCAGCATTATCTTAAGCTATTTTACCTCGCTCTATGAGTTAAGGGCTCAAGTGATGGGTAACCTTTTCCCGGCTCCAGCGACATCCAACACACAACCTGCTTCTAAAGCTTCTGGAAGAACTACAATCAGAGTAACTTAATAACGGTTTGGGCATGGAAACAGTCAGTTTTGTATACAGTCACCAACCCTGCTGATCCTATTACTCCCCATTTGCAACACCATTAATTCTGGGTGCACTTTGTAAGGGAGATGATCATGACGGATAAAGCTTTCGGAACTGCTAGTATAGCATTACTGGCCTTGTTCTGGCGAAACCCCAATAAGCTTCCAAAGAAAACCCAGCATCCCTTGAATCTATGCACAACATCACAACTACTGGAGAGCACAGCTGCTGTTTGGGCAGCTGGCAGCCACTGTCCTTTGTCTGCAGCAGCGCTGGGGCTCAACAACAGCGAGTGCTGCTGGTGGTGGTGTAGTGGCTCTGGCAAAAACAGGAACTCTAGAAAACCCTCTGCTAACATTATTCAGAGACCTTAATCCATCCCATCTCAAGGACTGCCATTTAAGTCTGAGTGCCGCAAGCTTTAGTTCCTCAGTGCACACACTGTAATCAAGGTTCCTCGAGAAAGCAAGAGGCTCTAGGAATGGGATAATGGGGGTGCAAGCGACAACACTAGAGCCAAATGCCATGGGCCAGGCTGCGTGACTTTGCCAAAATGGGTAAAACTCCAAAACTTAAAAGTACCTGTAACCAGCTTGGATCATCATAACTGTGTCTTAAGATCCACTCACTCTGATGTTTTGGCTTTGGAGTGGTTGAATAATGAGTGAATAAAGTCAACAACAATGAGACATGCTCACAAAAACTTGCAACTATTAAAGAAAAACTAGACTGGCAGACAATGCACAGAAGAGTCCTGCTCCTGATAGCTATTTTCATGCCGGACCTCCCTGGCATTTTGCAGTCCATGCCAGAGATGAAGCCTGGAAAAATTAATTGGCCGACTCCTTTGCCATGAGCTAAGGGATAAAAAAAGCCACCTGTCATACACTCCACCTCTCTTACTTTTTAAAATCCATGGTTTGTTTGCTTTTTAGATTTCTCTAGGTGTGAATTCTATAGCTCCTGGGAGGGTGTCCCTGGCGCCACAGGATTTCATAGAATCATAGAGTTGGAAGAGACCACAAGGGCCATCCAGTCCAACCCCCTGCCAAGCAGGAAACACCATCAAAGCATTCTTGACATATGCCTGTCAAGCCTCTGCTTAAAGACCTCCAAAGAAGGAGACCCCACCACACTCCTTGGCAGCAAATTCCACTGCCGAACAGCTCTTACTGTCAGGAAGTTCTTCCTAATGTTGAGGTGGAATCTTCTTGTAGTTTGTTCCCTCTCCCTCTCATGAGGGTGTGAGAGAGAGATCTGCCTTGAAAGGTCAGCAGCTGGCAGTTCTCCATGACCAGACCTGCAACACCTGAGAGGACAAACAGGAAGCGCACCAGAGCAGGATGGACGAGGTGCTGGATCTACAGGATACAAAGCCCTGGTATGTCCCCTGAATTTGGGTGAGGGGGGCATTCCAGTCCTGAAGCTACTGCAACTTTCCTCCCACTGGGAGCAATGAGAGAGGAAGTTTTTTATTTTTAAAAAAAGTCATACAACTGTAGAATGCCAAATGAAAGACCATAGTTCAGTGACAGAACATATACTTTGCATGCAAAAGTTCGCTGGTTCAATCCCTGACATCTAGGTAGGGCTGGGAGAGAACCATCCCTGAAAAGACACTGCCAGTAAACAATGCTCAGCTAGATGGAAATGGTCTGACTCTGTACAAGACAAGCACAAGTGGGTAGGGAAAGTGGGCTTCGCCCTGTCTCACAGAAGTGCTCGGCCCACCAAAACCCATTTATCTAAACCAAGCATTATTGACAAGAGAGTTGGGTCTGGAAGCCCAGCTGTCTGTCATTTTATCTTTTTGTTTTAATTGTTCTGCAACCAGTGGTTATAAATGGCCATGAATATAATTATCTAGAAACTGCCAGCTCATAAGGTACAGGTCTAATGATCCAAGTGGACATTGCAAACATCATTGTTTTTGGAATTGTACCTAAAATGGCAAACGGCATGTGCAATACAAGCTGCTGACTCCTTCCCTTCCACCACACACACACACACACACACACACACACACACACAAGCGATGTTTTGTTGCTCTTACAAACCTAGATGGCATCCACCTAGTAAAATACATGTGATTCAAATCGGCCGATTAGGTCATCACTCCTATTAGTAAATGGGTGAGAGCGTGTGGGTGTCACCTGCATACGAACAGGCTAGGCACCAAAATACATCCAGGGGTAGGCCTGTGGTGGGTCTCTTCAATTAGGGGGGGGGGGAGCGTGCAGAAAAAAAAAATAAGACCCCAGCAGGAGTGGCTTTGGGTGAGGGGCAGAAGGAAGGGATAATGTGAGCGGAGGCAGGTGGAGGGTGTGTTTATGGAGAAGGAGGGAGCTCCAAGCCTAATCTGACCCCCCCTTGGAGGATCCTTTAAACTTAGGAATTGTTCCTTCACAGTTTCTGAGAGCAGGAGGTGGGGGGGGTCCTCTCCCTGAGTCTTGGCTTTGGGGGCAATGGGAAGCGGCAAGCTTCACATACATACACACAACCTTAGGCCCCCACCCCCAAAGCTGTCTTGAGGGCTGGACAGCTTCCACTGCAGCCCCTCTGCTTGAATGGGGCACCTGCTAACCATAGCAGAGGCAGCCACACAGCCAGAAATAATGACTGGGTAGTGGAAAAAGAGGAGAGGGTAAAATGAGGAACAATAATCTTCCTCCTCCTTCCCCTGCTTTTCTTCTCTCCTTCTGCAACTTTCTACACAGTGCACTTCAAAGAGAAACCTCGTCTTCCCTGGCAAGGCAGGTGTTGCAATGCCTTGTTGGGGTTTTCCTCTCACTCAGCCAAAATCAAGGACTGCTATGCAAATTCAGGAAGCTGGGCCCATCGTCCAAAGCCTAAGTTAGGTTCCTGCTACAGTTAGCTTCCTCCAATACGCATATTTAGACCCAGAAGACCCTGGTTGTTGTTTTTTTCAGAACAATGAAGCTCCGCTAGCTTGCTCTCCCTAGCTTTCCAGCTCAGGAAAGGTTGCTTCAGCCTGAGCAGACCCGCTCTTGCCTTGATGTGCCAGCATGGCAGGAACTGGATGGTGATCTGAATACCCCTTGAGTTGTGTAGAGAAGACAGCCTCTTTAACCTTCACAGAGCTGGGGATCCAGAAGGAATAGCTGCCATTTACACGGGCTTCTGTTGGGTGGGGGAAATGGGCAGGCTATGGTATTGCAATGAAAATGAGTAAGGCAAATTCTTCACCTAGAAAAACAGAATTCTACAACCTGTGTACATTACGCAAATAGTCATAATTTATCTTGCTGCACACACCTCTGTGACTCTTTAATCACGGTGACGGAAAAGCCGTTATGGGCCCTGAAGTCACACCACTGCAAATCCTATGCAGTTACCATGCTGCCTTCTGACATTTCACTAAGTGTTGCCCACACACACTTTCATAAGCATGCCTTTGCAAACCAAGAGGTAGGAGCCTCCTTCCTATTTTTACCCCCCCCCAAAAAAAATAAGGAGATAAAAAGCTACCATTGTCAGGAAATGGAATTCTATACCCAGTTCCATATGTTATGCTGCTTGCATGGGTTTTTTTTAGCCGCTTGCATGGAATTACAGCACACACTCACAAACAGCTCAGACAAGCTCTGCATACTTCTATTCTTCCACAGGATTACACCCACCCACAACATCTGGGTGCTCTCATGCATCCAACATGGTACCCTCTATATGTTTTGGACTCCAACTCCCATAAGCCCCAGTCAGCACGGCTAACAGGTGGGAACTATACTCCAAAACACCTGGAAGCTCCGGTGCTACCTACCATTGATTCAGACCACATCACCTCCTGCTCCTGCCTCAAACCCATAATACTCCCATCCCCCCAAGTGTGAACCCCTCTCCAAATTTGGTATCTGAACTAGGTATCTGAGGCTCTTCCTTTGTGCCATAATTCTTCCCATGTTCCCTGCACCTGAAAAGTAGAATTTCTACCTACCCTAAATACAGCCTGAATGATGCAGGGACCAGTGGTGCTTTCCATGCAGTCCAATCTGTGTACATTCCACAAAGATAGGTTGTTGCCTAAATCAGAGCCATCCTTCATTCTCTCTTTATCCTGCAGGAGCTAACTTGACCTGCACTTCCACCCAGGATCCACCACTTCAGGAGGGGTGGCATACATATCAAGTCAGAAGTGCCTCTGCCAAACTGGTAGATTTAGATGGTCCTTATCTGTTAATTATTGGAGGGAAAACAAGAGCACCAGGAACCCCCTAATGCAGGATGGATGAAAACTTGCATCTTGGGTGCCTATTAAATTCTCAAAAATGTCCCCTCCTGCACAGGTATTTGATCTACAGAGAAAGTCAGATTCTTGACATTACTGATGGTTGTGTTTGGGCAAACAGGGTCCTCTAGAGCACACTGAACCAGCAAAGACAGCTGCTCACATTCCTGGGGGTTTTTGGTCAAGTTTTCATCTGCAGGGGTGTGCTGGTTTTCCTTCCTTCATTATCCTCAACCGAGATGGAAAACTACAGTTTCGCTGTGACCTGTACTTTTTTTTACCTAGGCCAGCAGGCAGAAAAGAGGTTCTTTTCTGATGCATCTCTCCTCCCAATATTAGGGATGGTTTTCATTCTGGCCCTCCCAGTGAATCCTGGGATACAAAAGCTGTCCAGGCTACACACTGGAATATCACAAATAAAAGAGGCCTATCAGATTGCGGAGGACACTTCATAATGCTGACTTAGTAGCTTTAGTAGGCCTACCTAGAATTGTGTTCCAAGTTCACCTGATGGGCAGCTCAAGAGACTTTGACATGCCTCTCTTTTTCTCTAGTCCTATGCTGCCCAAGTGGGAAGAGACAAAATAAAAACCTGGGCGAGCCTGTTTGGATGATTGCACTGTCCTTCCATACCTTTGAGTGTTGCTGAATTAGCACCATCTGCCTGGAAACATGTCGCAGTGGAGCTTTGAAGTGAAACAGGAAGTCCCGCCAACCCGGCTTTCTGAATGTGCATATACGATTACCTCCTTTTGGCTAAAGCGAGGGGGAACTTGCCCGAGTGAAAAACAGCTCCAGAAACAAGAGACGACTCACAGGTAAGTGTTAGCCCTCCCATTCAACCACTCCTCCTTCCTGCATTCACACACCCCTTTCTCTCACTCTCTTGCTCACCTGCAGCGGTAGAACATAAATAAAGTGCATCAGAATTTCAAGGTGTCAAAGCCATTGTGCAGGAAGAGCCAGACCTGTGCAACCCTCTCTCTCTCTCTCCTTTTCCCAGACCAAGGAGTTTTACTATTGCAAACCACTGGACTTCAGATGGTTTTGGAGACATCGTGCTTGCTGATGAGAACCTCCAGCAGCCTGAGCTTGGCTTTGATGTGCTTGTATTCCAAGTACTCCTCTGCCATGGGGATGCGGTCCTCCTTTTGGGGAGTCCTGTAAAGTGGTAAAATTTGAATGCTGGGACTTAAAAGGAGCAAGCGTTGGCAGAGCACTTTTGGCTCAAATATGACTTTTGTGTTAGTCTCCTTAATTATAGGTTCCCACATATAACAAGGGGGAAGAAGATACAGTGCAGGTATGTTTTTAGGAATTGATTTAAAAAAACCAACCACATTCAGAGAGTTTTCTTCCAAAGAAGAGGCAAGTGAATGTTGGGAGAGAACTGTACGCAAGCTTGCAACAGTGGGGTTCAGAGACTGTCGGGCACCCCTGCACCCACACACATTAATACATTTGTTAACATGTTGAAGACCATTGGGTCTGCTCTGTACGTGAGCTATTCTAATATGTGTTCTTTTCAACAAATCATAGGTGCTTTCCTCATCTACAAATGGCCAGCAAATACTCCCATGGAATGAGCAGGAGAGTAATCCCCAAAAGTGTACATTGTGGCAAACTTAAAACTGCCAGTATGCTGGTACAAATAAAGATGTCTGGGAACCCAACACACATAGACAGACAGACAGACAGACAGACAGACAGACAGACAGACAGACAAAAGTGGCTGCCCATTGTATCTCTGCATGAATGGCTCCTCTGAACTTGTCTCCTTCCAATCACAGGCACATAGGGAGGAAGTTCTCCTGCAGGCAGATACCTCTTATTCTTACAAACCTCAGCAATAAACTTTTTTTGTGGTGGAGGGCAGAGAGTTGTGAACATGACGTGTGCCTGCCAATTTCAATTCCTAAGAAAAGAAGGGCGCCTTTGCTATGGCAAAATTAGAAATCCCTGGCAAATCTTGGTTTGTGTAATCACCAGAGGAAAGTTCCCAGGGTTTTAGTACTACAAGGGAAAGGCTCACTCAGAGATCTGTAGGCAACTACTCTTCAGGATTTGTGACTGTCTAGGTCAGCAGCGACATACAGAAAGGGTACAGAGACCAAACATGAATGTAGTTGCCTTACCTTCCTGTTTGCTTAAAGAACTGATCCTCAAATTCTCGTAACATTTTCCTTAGCCTTTTCTTATCAGCTCTCGTTTCTCGGAGATGGTCCAGCAGCACAGGCCTGCGAAAAAAGAATTGTGTCTGAAAACACTTAAAGTGACAGACAGGTGACAGATTTGGGATCAGGAATATGCACGCAGCTTCAACAGGTGCTCCTCTTGCAGCCCGTGCCTAGGACAGGATGCATTTTGCTAATTAATTCCAATAGATATTGAAAGTTCTGACAAGACACAGAGTGATTTACAGCCATGTAGTTTTACACTAGAGGACGTGGGTGGCGCTGTGGTCTAAACCACAGAGCCTAGGGCTTGCCGATCAGAAGGTTGGTGGTTCGAACCCCCACGACGGGGTGAGCTCCCGTTGTTCGGTCCCAGCTCCTGCCCACCTAGCAGTTCGAAAGCATGTCAAGTGCAAGTAGATAAATAGGTACTGCTCCGGCGGGAAGGTAAACAGCATTTCTGTGTGCTGCTCTGGTTCGCCAGAAGCAGCTTATTCATGCTGGTCACATGACCCGGAAGCTGTCTGTGGACAAACACCGGCTCCCTCAGCCTATAGAGCGAGATGAGCGACACAACCCCAGAGTCGTCTGTGACTGGACCTAATGGTCAGGGGTACCTTTACCTTTACACTATTTATTATTATTATTATTATTATTATTATTATTATTATTATTAGGGAAGTAGGAATAGTTGTACTACATTAGGCCAATTTGCAGTACGTATTTACTGTTTATAGCTGTGGGTCATTGTCGATGCCATAAAAAGCCTATTAGCACAGGCATGAAACAAATAAATATATCCTCTGTTACATTAGGCATGTGAACAGATGGCTTAGGATCACTTCAAAGCACAATGCGAAGAGATGACGGGGACATTTGTGCTTTTTGTTCCCCACACTTCTGCATCTTGTCGGAAACCGTATCCCCCTAAGGAATAACTGTGCTATTTTGTTTAGTTTAAGAAACAAAAGTCAGTCCTCACATTGTGGCCTCATGCAAGTTGGACATTGACAGGGCAGGCTGTTTGACTGCTTTCTTTTCATCCAGGGGTGACACAAAGGCGGGCTCATTCTCCTCATCTGAATGACAGAGATGTTCACCAGAAGGCAAATGGAGGGACATGGCAGAGGACAATTCATAGCTGCTCTGGGAGTGATCTTCATCGGAATCTTCCTCCTCCTGCTTGTAACACAGAACAAGGGTTATCAAATTAATCACCTGCATGCACATCGGTAGAAATTAATGGTGAAGGAAACGTAAAATAGATCTGCACCAGAAATAACTACTGAAAAAGTCCCATAGAAGGTGTATGAGATTAACCATGGTTAAAAAATAATGCTAAGAAAATGTGACTGACAGAATTGCCTCAGCAGATAAGCTACACACTCTTAATCAGGAATTCACATCGTCATTTCCACAAGGGAATTAGCTTTGTGTGACCCCGCCTCTTAATATGAATGTAAGAAACTGCAATTTCTGGGATCTAGTTTTCCTTCAGAACCATTTCCATGGAGCTGGCCTTGAAGCCCAGTCCTAAACAAGTAAAAATGCTGAGTCCAATGCATTTTATTTCTTGGGAATGATGCTTGTGTTTGCAGCCTTACTCATGTAAGCAGATTGCCACAGAAAAGAAAGTGAGGCACACCCTTAGTGGGGTAGCAACAAGCAATTTGGCTTACTTCATTCTCATAAAAGACACTGTTTCCCAGCACTGTACAAGCTTTGTATTTCAAAGTTTGAGCTAGACACAGTGGTTACTTCTTTTAAAAAAGAGAACCTGGGGGACTCAAATCTGCCTGGGATGCAACTTCCCTAATCCAAAAGATGGGGATACCCAGGGATGTGGGAAAGGAAAGGCAGGACACATCAGGATTTCTGTGGGAAACACCAGTGTGAAGACCTGTGTCATGCACCAAGCGTGGAAATGGACAAAGTGTGCTCATGTCAACTGTGTCCCCCAGATGTTGCTCCCAGGGATTTACAGATATATGGACATATTTAACTTCCAAGGGTTACTAGTCTGCTGTGGAAACAGGGCCTGATTTAGGTTTGATGAGGCCCTAAGCTACTGGAGGTAATGTCCAGCTTTATATGTCCAGCTGTCCTCTGTCAACAACAATTTGTCGCTGCTTTTCATGTTGAATATATGCTATATGGTAATTTATGGACCTAATAGGTATCTAAAGCCATTTGCACATAACGAAATATGTGCTTTAGCAAAGTAATTGTTGAACTGAAATACAATTAATACAGGTTTTTTTTCCTTTAATTTTTTTGAGGGCCCCCCAAGAGAGTGGGGGCCCTAAGCTATAGCTTGTTTAGCTTATACACAAATCCAGCACTGTGTGGAAAACACCAGCGTAACACGGGTTTCCAGCAGTAGTCCTGCATGTGTTGCCAATCTGCAGGGTTAATTAAAACTGTAAAACAGTAAATTTATTATTATTATTTTAAAAAAACAACAATCATTATACAGAGAGGTAAGATGGAACCTAAATAAACACTGTACTGAGCATTCTGAACAGCTTCTATTCCATTCTTGGGAATGCTATTTTGCAGTCCCCTTGGTTGTACTATTCCCTCAACACATTCCATGGGAAGGATTCTGTTATGTATTTGGTTTGGACCTCTGGGGCTAGCCGTTACCGGGGTGAACCACACTAGCTTACAAGTGGACGTGGACGCCATATGCAAAGAGTTTCCAGGGGTTTTTGATGGGGCATTGGGACGATATACAGGACCCCCCATTACCCTACAGCTGGACCCCGCTGTACGACCCATCAGGCACAAGGCCCGCCGGGTCCCGTTCGCCCTGAAACCCCGCATAGACGAGGAATTGGACCGGCTCGTGGAGCAAGGAGTGCTGGAGCCGGTGCCCAACGCCCCCTGGGAAACTCCAATTGTCACACCTGTCAAGCCTAACGGTTCGGTCCGCATCTGTGCAGACTACAAATGCACCATAAACAAGGCTCTCACGGCCCATGCATACCCAGTGCCAGTGGTCAGCCATGTCCTCGCCACCCTGGCTGGGTCAAAAATCTTTGCTTGTATCGCTGCAGCACCGAAGGGGGGAAAGACGGAGGCTGCCCTTTTTTTTCTTTGCTATAATTAAGAACAAAGTAAAAACGTTTCCCACCAACTGAGAGGCTGGAAAGGGGGGGTCGACTTTGGATTAAGCCAGCAAGTGGCTGAAGAGGGGTTTATTGCTTGGGAACTGCGGATCTGGGATTCTCCCTTATTTGGATTAAGCCTACAAGTGGCTGAAGTATTTGGCTTCTTTTCTCTTTCTTTTTTGGGTTTTATTGGAGCGAACTGTGGATTAAGCCTATAAGTGGCTGAAGAGTTGCGAGACTTGGCTTCTTTGTTTCAGGTTCCAAGGGTGACTTGACTGTTGGAGGGATAAAAAAGGAACTTGCTAGAAGGGTTTGATTTAATGTAACTAGAAACTGCTGGTTCTCTGTCTCTGGGAGTGGAAAAGTACTGGAAAGACTTGAGGTTTCAGAGTAATCCACCCAGTGGCAGACGGAATAACTGTTGATTCTAGGTATTGGAATTTATTACAGCGCCATCTGGGGGTGGTTGGGTTATTGCAGGTACACTGTAGGAATTTATTAATACTGGTCCCCCTAGTGGTGAAGAGGGGAATTTCCCCTCTTTTCTGTTTTTTTGTAGAAGAATGGCTGGTAAAGAAGAAAAGAAGTCAGCAAGCACACCAAAAGATAGAAGAGGTTCAAAGCAAGAAGAAGTCAAGGATTTAGAAGCTCTATGGCAAAAAATTAAAGATGAATTTAAACACAGTGAACAACGTATGGATAAAAAATTGGGAGAGATCGATAAGAAGATTGAAGGAGCTGTGGGAGAATTATCAACCCAAATAAAAGATTTGTCGGTGAGATCCAAAACAATGGAAGAAACAATCAAGAAGACCCAAAAAGAGGTAAAGGAGGTTAAAAAAGAGACTGACAAAGTGAAAGATAGTATGAAGAAAATGGACCGGGCACATGAACAAATGCTTGATAATTTGGCATTAATTGAAATGAAGCAAAGGCAATTGAATTTGAAATTAAGGGGTATCCCTGAAGAATCGGGAGAAGATATTAAGTCAAGGATAATTGCCGAATTGGCGAAATGGATGGGAAAGACGGATGAAGAAGTGAGCCAGACAATTGTGAATGTATTCAGAATTAAGGTAAAATCAGCAAAGGCCAAGGCAAGGAAAGCACCTGGTGATTGCGTGGTGGTTCTCAACACAATGGAGATGAAAAATGAGATTTTAAGTTTGAGCTTCACCAACAAGCTAATCATCGGAGGCAAGCCTATAATCGTGTTTAAAGAAATTCCAGGAAGATTTTTGAAAAAACGTGACAATTATAAAGCAATGGTGGCCCTGCTTAGGAAAAATGGAATCCAGCATAGATGGGAATACCCCGAAGGAATAATGTTTTTCTATAAAGAGAAAAGACATGTGCTGACAAGTATGCATGACATTGGGAAATTCTTGAGAAAGTACGAAAAATTTTTGGGAGAGCTGAGCCCAGACCTGGTTATCCTAGCTGAAGCGACTGCAGAAGAGGAAGAAGAACCAAAACCACAAAGAAGAAGAAGAAAGAAAAAAGAAGGAGAGGAAGAGAAATCAGAAGAAGAAGAACAGAAAAAAGAGGAAGAGGATAAAGAGTCAGAGAGTGAAGAAGAGGAAGAAGATAAAGATTTAAGTAAAGAACCCGACCAAGACTAGATAAAATCTTATCTTCCTGATATTAGGAAGTAAAATGGCATCATTGAAGATACATACTTGGAATGTACATGGATTGAATAACAAAGTGAAAAGAAATAAAATTGATCATATTTTGAAGAAGAAAAATTTGGATATAATCTGTCTTCAGGAAACACATGTGGCGAAAAAACACAATTATATTCTTAGAAATAAAAGGTTGGGTAAAGAATTTATAAATTCAGTAGAAAATAAAAAGAGAGGAGTGGTTTTGTATATAAAAGACAAATTGGATCCAAATCTGATGTTTAAAGATGAAGAAGGAAGAGTGATAGCGGTCCAAATATCGACCCAAGGAGAAAAAATGCTGGTGGTGGGAATCTATGCACCGAATGAGAACAAAGCGGAATTTTACAAGAATTTGGAAGAAAGGTTAGCAGAGTATATGGACCAAAAGATAGTGCTTATGGGCGATTTCAATGGAGTGACAGTACCAGAATTGGATAGGACAAAGAAAAGGAAGAATGAAGGCAAGTTACCAAAATCCTTCTTTGAATTGGTAGAAAACCTGGGCCTAGTGGATATTTGGAGGTTAAAGCATCCTACGCTTAAACAGTTTACATTCTTTTCAGAACCAAATCAAAGTTCTGGAAACAGGTAGGTAGCCGTGTTGGTCTGGATCGAAGTAAAATAAAAAAATTCCTTCAGTAGCACCTTAAAGACCAACTAAGTTTTTATTTTGGTATGAGCTTTCGTGTGCATTTTGGTATCTGAAGAAGTGTGCATGCACACGAAAGCTCATACCAAAATAAAAACTTAGTTGGTCTTTAAGGTGCTACTGAAGGAATTTTTTTATTAAAGTTCTGGAAGAATTGATCATATATGGATCTCCAAAGAACTAGTACCCAGGGTGAGTAAAATAGAGATAATACCACGAACATTATCAGATCACAATTCAATATTTATGGAAATGAAAAGCAAAGATCAGAATTCCTTTAGGTGGAGAATGAATGAGGAGCTTTTCGAAGATAAAGAGGTGGTAGTAAAAGCTAAGAATATCCTGAAAGATTATTTTCATTGGAATCTACATAAAGACACTGGACTTGATATGGTATGGGACGCAAGTAAAGCAGTAATGAGAGGCTTTCTAATACAGCAAAATAGTTTCCTGAAACGAAAGAAAGAAAAGAAGAAGGAGGAAATCCTGAAGTGTCTCATGGAAAATGAGAAAAACCTGATAGATAAACCAGAGAATCAACAAATCAAACATAACATAAAGATGTTACAGACACAATTCTCTATGTTGATCAGTCAGGAGATAGAATGGAAAATAAAGCAGATGAGACAAAAAAATTTTGAATCAGCGAACAAAACAGGAAAATTATTGGCATGGCAATTAAGGAAACGTCAAAATCAAAATATGATAGTGAAGATAAATATGGAAGGAAAAGTGACTGAGGAGCCAAAGGAAATAAAGAAAGCCTTTCAAAAGTTTTACAAAGAGTTGTATTGTAAAAAGAAAGAAGAGGAGAAGAAGATCAGTGATTATTTAAGCAAACATGGACTGAAACAAATCCCAGAAGAGGAAAGAAAGAAACTTAATAATAGGATAACAAGGCAAGAAGTACATCAGGCAATAACGAGAATGAAAGTAGGAAAAGCCCCAGGACCAGATGGATTATCAGCAAAATACTATAAAGTTTTAAACGGACAGCTGATACCGATTTTAGAAGAAGTGATGAATGATATTCTTGCAGGAGGAAAGATCCCAAATACATGGAAGGAAGCGTATATTACATTGATTCCAAAACCAGGAGCGGATGGCTTAGAAGTCAGAAATTATAGACCAATTTCTTTATTGAACAACGATTATAAGCTTTTTGCAGACATTATGTCCAAGAGATTGAAAGAAGTTTTGAATGAAATGATACATAAGGATCAAGCTGGTTTTCTTCCTGGTAGACAGTTAAAGGACAACGTCAGACATATAATAGATGTAATAGAATATCTGGAAACCAAGATAGATAAGCCAGCAGTATTAATGTTTGTGGATGCAGAGAAAGCATTTGACAATATATCTTGGCAGTTTATGAAGAAAAATCTGGAATCGATGGTTGGCAAAGATTCTTTTTTGAATGGGATTGAGGCAATATATTCAGAACAAAAAGCAAGATTGATAATTAATAACACATTAACGGAATATTTTGACATCACAAAAGGAACTAGACAGGGGTGTCCCTTATCCCCTTTATTATTCATCATGGTCCTGGAAGTACTATTGAATAGATTAAGAGATCTTTCAACTATTAGAGGAATTAAAGTAGGTGCAAAGCAATTTAAAGTGAAAGCCTTCGCGGATGATTTGGTCTTAACTCTAGAAAATCCTAATGAAAGTGTTGCAGCGGCTATAGAAGAAATTGAGAAATTTGGACAATTAGCAGGATTTAAATTAAATAGACAGAAAACAAAGGTGATGGCATTGAATATGACGAAAGAGGAAAAGCAAGAGCTACATCTAAAATATGGTTTTGATGTGGCAAAAAAAGTAAAATACCTTGGAATATGGATGACAGCAAAGAACATTAACTTATATAGTGACAATTATGAACCAGTATGGAGAGAAATAAAGAAAGACCTGGAAAGGTGGACTAATATGAACATGTCATTCTTAGGAAGAATAGCAGCAATTAAGATGAATATCCTACCTAAAATGTTATTCTTATTTCAAACTATACCTGTGGTGAAGGGTACAAGACAATTTCAAGAATGGCAAAAGATTTTGTCAAGATTTCTCTGGCAGGGGAAAAAACCTAGAATAAAACATAAAATCTTGGTAGACAGAAAAGAAAGAGGTGGTTTCTCCCTGCCAGATTTAAGACTTTATTATGAAGCGTCTTGTATGTGTTGGATTAAAGAGTGGATAACGTTGAAGAATACTGACCTGCTAGATTTGGAAGGTTTTAACAATAGATTTGGGTGGCATGCATATTTATGTTATGACAAAAAGAAGTCTCATACTGGGTTTACCAATCATGTGATAAGAAGATCTCTGTACGAGGTGTGGGAAAGAAATAAAATGCTGTTAGAGACCAAAAAACCATGGTGGGTTTCACCAGCAGAGGTATTAACAGTGAAGAAAGTAAATATGGAGGGGAGGTGGGCCACTTATGAGGAAATTTTGATAAGAACTGATAAAGGATGGAGACTTAAACCCTATGAAGAAATTAAAGGAGTTTTAACAGGATGGATACAATACCATCAAATAAATGATGTTCTTAGGGAAGACAGGAAAATAGGTTTTGAGGACAAAAGGTCCAAATTCCAAATAGAAGTGCTAGAAGGCAAAACAAAGCTTCTGTCAAAAATGTACAATTTGTTATTAGAATGGTATACGAAGGATGAGTTGACAAAAGAAGTGATGATCAAGTGGGCAAAAGATTTTGGGCACAATATTGATTATGACGCGTGGTTGAAACTATGGACTCAAACGTTGAGATTTACAGCATGTACTGCTTTGAAAGAAAATGTGTATAAGATGATGTATAGATGGTATTTAACACCAGTTAAATTAGCCAAAATGTATAGAATGAGTGACAAAACTTGCTGGAAATGTAAAGAGAGAGATGGTGAATTTTATCATATGTGGTGGACATGCGATAAGGTAAAAAGATTTTGGGAGATGTTATATAATGAGCTGAAAAAGATGTTTAGATATACTTTCCCAAAAAAACCTGAAGCATTTTTACTAGGAATAATGGGAGGAGAGATTAGAAAAGAAGATCAAGTATTGTTTATGTATGCGACAACCGCGGCTAGGACTTTGTTAGCCCAAAAATGGAAATTACAAGAAATTCCAACGATTGAGGAGTGGCAGATTAAAATGATGGACTATGCTGAACTCGCAAGGATGACTTGCAAGATCCGCGACCAGGGGGAGACAAGGTTTCAAAAAGACTGGAGTAAATATGTGGATTATATGGAGAAAAATTGTAGATCTTTAAAAACACTTGCAGGATTGAAATAAATCCTACGAATTGACCAAACAGTTAAAAAGGAACTGCAAAAATGTAGTAAACAAGAAACCCGCATGAAGGGAGGGGGGGAAGTCGTAGCTCGGCAGAGCAAAATGTTAGATGAAAATTTATAATGTTGTGTATAAAAGAATGTTTTTTTTATTATTTTAATTGGATAAATTGGAAATTGAATAAAAATTTATTTTAAAAAAAAAAAAAAAAAGAAGCAGACCCCCCAAGTGTTGTCTCCACGTGTCCTCAGGTGGTCAATTTTCCTTGCCGGCTACCAGTATGCACTAATCCACTGCCCTGGGAAGGCGATGGGCCACGCAGACGCCCTCAGCAGGCTACCACTACCAGAAACAGGCCCCGACCCAGCGCCTGCGCAAGAGGTTATGACCCTGGAGCTGCTTCCTGACCGACCCATTCAGGCACAAGAAGTTGCGCACCATTCCACAAAAGATAGGGTCATCTCCCGGGTCCTGGACTGGGTGTGGCGAGGATGGCCCAGCAGCAGCCCCGGGCCAGAATTCGCTGGCTACACAAACCGCAAACATGAACTGTCGGCCCACAAGGGGTGCCTGTTATGGGGAAGCAGGGTCGTTGTTCCCCAGCCCCTCCGCAAAAGGGTCCTCACAGCCCTACACGAGACACACCCAGGGGTAGTGAGGATGAAGGCCCTTGCCAGGAGTTATGTGTGGTGGCCGGGGATTGACAGAGAGATAGAGGCCTGGGTCCAACACTGCCAGACCTGCCAAGAATCCCGCCCGGATCCCCCAAGGGCCCCAGTCCAGCCCTGGGAGTCCGCCCGACATCCATGGTCACGCTTGCACGTGGACTTCGCTGGCCCCTTCCAGGGAAAAACATTCTTCATAGTGGTGGATTCCTACACCAAATGGCTGGAGGTCGCACTGGTACCATCCACTTCTACGGCGGCAGCCATCCGGGTACTACGTAAGCTGTTTGCGACCCACGGGCTCCCTGACACCCTCGTCTCGGACAATGGAACCGCATTCACGTCAGAGGAGTTCCAGACCTTCACAGCGCAGAACGCCATCCGCCACATCCGCTCAGCACCATTCCACCCTGCCACCAATGGCCAAGCGGAGCGCATGGTGCGGACCACCAAGGACAGCCTCCACCGCATGACACAAGGGGACTGGGAATACCGCCTTGCCGCATTTCTTCTAGCACAGCACAGCACCCCAAGCACAACGACGGGCCGGAGCCCAGCTGAATTACTAATGGGCCGGCGCCTTGCAACTAGACTGGACCGACTTCACCCCGACAGAGCTCAGGATGAGGTAGTGGTGGGGAAAGGCAGGAACCCCCGGACATTTGTGGCCCAGGACCCAGTGTATGCAAAGAATTTTGGGGCAGGCCCAGCATGGGTACCCGCCACAGTCACCAAGGTGACCGGTCCCGTGTCGTACGAGGTACTAACGGAAGGGGGGCAATGTTGGCGCCGCCACTGCGACCAGCTACGGCGACGATTCCCAGGAGGAACCCGGGAGGAGAGCGGGACAGAGGGGTCCCAAGGGGACAGCAGGGCAGTGAGGCCTGTAGAGCGAGAGGGGTGGGCAGGGGAAGCAGAAGCAGTAGGCACAGAGGGGCGCCCCGAGGCTGGAAGGACACCGGAACCAGAGCTACAACCTAGTGGTTCAGTGGCGCCAGACCAGACAGCCCTGGCACAGCCAGCAGCCTCGGAACACGAGCCAGAACCAGAACCCCTGACCAAGGAACACCCCAGGCCACAACGCACACGGAGGCGGCCAGCAGACCTTGGGGACTACGAATGCAACTTCCCGGGCAGGACTGGAACTTAGAGGGGAGGGGTGTTATGTACTGAGCTGAATCCTAGAACAATAGGATTCAGAATCAGCGGGAGCTACCCAATCCAACTCCAGGTGGAAGTGAATCCGCAACCTGATTGGCCTGCTGGAGCAGCCAATCAGGCGGCTGGCAGAAGTGAATCTGCTACCTGATTGGCCTGTAGGAGCAGCCAATCAGGCTGCAGGCAGAAGTCAATCCACAATATAATTGGCCCACAGGTGTAGCCCTGAAGTAGCCAATCACGCAAGGCCCATTGTGTAAATAATGTATATAAGCAGATGGGTTGGGGAAAAGAGCCATTCGTCTTCTCTTCTCCTCCTTGATGACTATGAGCTGAATAAAGAGCATGAAATTCACTCTTGACTCTGAGTACATTTCAGATTCCCTAGTGGGCAAAACGCTTCGTATGAATGGAGCATTTAAAAAGGCAAAAGTTTGGGCAGATTTATTTCCGCAACCTCCTTTGGACTTACAATGGTTGTGATCAAAGATGGCGTCGACAGAAGCTGCTTGATAATTCTGTATCTTTCATAAAGGGGCTTCATCAGACTCCTATCTTGCTTGTCTCCCTGAAAAGAAATAAGTAGCAACACCATATTGACTCTGTTTACAGGTAGGTAGCCATGTTGGTCTGGCATAGTCGAAACAAAATTTTAAAAAACCGCGCAAATCAGGGGTTGCCTGCACTTGCAACTGACTTATTCCATGTACTCAGCACAGCTTGTAACTGTATTAACCCCAACAAACCTTAGCTAGATTAGGTGCTCTTCTTTCTGTGCTTTCTGCGGGTTTCTGAATTATGCACAAAGCCTTGAAGACCCCTTAGAAAGTGCCTACATTTCAAAGTGATAAAGCTTACAGAGTTGTTTTGATGAATCAGTCAAAGGTTCCTCGCTCCCTCCAGCACCAACAAGTGTCATTTGATATCCTATTCTTTGAGTTTTCTGATTCAGAAAGTACTGTGGGTCTTTCGATCCGTCTTCATGCAGGCACATGCCTAATTAGATTGAGAGAGAACCTGGAAGGCTCTCTGAAAACAAGCCCCAAAGCTGATGCTGATCAAATTAAACTTAATTATCATCCTAGGGAAAAAAATACAAATGGATTTGATTTTCTTTACTATCAATCTCCCATAAATTGTTTCAAGTAATCTCAGCTTACAGCCTTATTGTACTTGACTCGTAAACTTCGGTCCCCACTTCAGGCTGGGGACCAACGGTGGACAAACTACCCCAGAAGGAGCACACCGTGTTTCCCACCAGAGGAACTATGCCTCCTGACCATAAGAGGTCCTCCATCCTTGCTAGAGTGGAGTAACTTCAACCTTGTTTGTATGTACCACAGGCTGTCTGCACTGAATTTCAGAAAAAGGGGACAAAGTTATCCCCTGGTATCAGCCGTGGCTCTCATGCAACATCTTCTCAGACAGCAGTTTACAGGACTGGGCAGAGATGAAAAAAACATCTACTCCTCAATCTTATTTTGCAGGTGCCATGTGAGCACACACATTTAACTAATCCTAGACCAGTTACAGCTGCCTGAAAAGTTCTGCAATTTGTTTTAAACTTCTGACGATTAACAGGGGATAAACCAGCTTTCATATACATGCTTCTGACAGAGCTCATGATTTCTTGGTATAATTTTAAGTAGACGAATTAAATTGTGGTCAGGGAGCAGGGCGGGGGATGGTGGTGGGGGTGATAAGCAAGCAGAGCAAAAGCTGCTAAGGGTTGTTTTTGGATTTAATTTATGTACTGATTTATATGGGTGGTTTATAATCCACTCTTCATTAAAATCAATCCCAGAGCAGGGAAAATCATAATATATATATATACTATGTAATAAAATATAACAATCTGGAAAAATCAAACCAGCACAACAATAAATCCATTTTACATCACAGCACTGCAAGAGTGGCAAAGTATCTCCTACAATCACTGTAAGGATGGAAGAGAAATTTGATTCAGTTCTCATTTCAAAGGTGAACCTACCAAATTTGGTAGATTCTGAAACAATACACAATCCAAAACTCATCCACTGTTCAAAACTGACACTTCTCCGAATATTGCAATGCATTTCTTCAGCTTATCCTCCATGAATTTGTCAATTCCTCTTTTCTAGCCATCCAAGTGTCCATCACCAACACTTCTGGGAGAGAATGAATCCCTGTGCATCACACTGACACCTACACTGGGCAAAGACTAACACCATGTAGCTCACCCGCTCAGGTCTCAGTAACACATGCCAGGTCCACGATTAAACTGTGGCGGAGTAGATGATTTTGGATAGATCCAATGTATAATAACAACATCAGCCTAGGTTATGTTGGTAAGCAACTGAGCCAGACAAGTCAGGCTGAGATGGAAAAGTTTCACATTGCAGAGAAGTTTTCAAAACTGAATAAGTTAACTTAAAAACAAAGCTGATCTCCATTGGTGCTATGATGGTGCATTCCCTTTCTAGGTCAGATTGCCTACCAGAGTACAAATGACAAGCTGATTTGCCTGAACTGAGGGTCAAGTAGTTACTGCCTAAAAATCATGATCATTGGATACCACCTTGAACATAAGCCAGGACACAAAGATGTCTTTTTAAAAAACCTTGGGGCTGATTTAAACATGGGAGCAGACACACAAAGACCACTGAGAAGCATCTTCCAGTGCAAATGCTTTATACAGCTGATGACACAGTGACAAGCCTTGAGTCCAGTGCCCTGGAGTTCCTAAGTGGGTCACTGCTTTATGACGGTCTCCACATGGCCATCATCACAATTAAAACAGCCCTCATCCCCTGTTTTGAAGACTCTGTGCCCAGTCCAGCAAAACAGAGATGTCCTTGTCCCACTGATTTCAATGGGAGACCATCTTCATTTGTCTAAGACACATGTTTCCTAATTAAGCTGTTGACATATAAATGAGGCCCATTGTGGTCTTCCCTCCATCAACTGACATCTAGTAGCTGTGGCAGAGCAAGAGGTGGGAAGCAGGGACACTCCATCAGTTCGGCTGAGAGACCAGATCCATCAAGATGCCCTCTCCTCTCAGTTGTCACCCAACAGCAGCCAATCTATCAGGCTGCAGGGGAGAGCTCCAACTGGCTCCTCCTCTTCCTGAATTGTTTATATTCCTACAGGTGGCCATTACAAGAACTACTCTGTATTCTTAATAACAGATGTCTAAGCTGACTTGTTTTGCTGTTCCCTCCTTGTTGCTTTTTCCTTTTGTGTTAGGTTCTGTAGATTATAGTCCTGCAAATACAGGACTGTTTAGTTTTTATTTTGCCTAAGCTGCTCAGGCAGCATCTTTCTGCTGAAGAGTGGTGCAAAAAAAGGTTTAAAAGAGAGAGAGAGAGAGAGAGAGAGAGAGAGAGAGAGAGAGAGAGAGAGAGAGAGAGAGAACTCTCCCCCAATCTAAACATTAATGTTCTATTGTACACCTCTCATCCCTAGTGGAAGTTTCGCGAATCATTCTGACAAGGAACTGCACATTTTTTTCTGAACAGACTATTACTTCTTTGTCCATCCAAGACTTCCTAAAGACATTATTTGTAAGGAAGGGGTGGTATCTCCCCCTGCAGTTTTCGTATAGCTCTACTAAACTGTTTCATTTAGCTGTTCTAAACTGCTGGTGGCAAAACATGGAGCTACACTGAAGGGGTGGGGCAGCAATGCATGGAAGCTGCCACTGCCTTTCTGGTGGTTCATCACATGACAAACAGGCCCAACAGTTCAGGAGCTGAACTTGGCTGAAGGCTGCGTGAGTAGGAATATTGTACAAGAGCTGTGTTACCTTAACGTTCTCGGGGATATGGAGCTGCTGCCGCTTCTCGTTCAGTCGTTTCATCACGGCATCCATGGTTTCTTCTACGGAGGGGCTCGGGGGAGCTCCTGCTGTGTCCTGCTTCACAGTCTCTTTGGAGCTTTCCTGATGAAGGTTCCTTTGAGTTGCTTTGAGGGGGCAGCTTTGTTCTTCTGACATTTTGAGTTTCAGCTCTGGGAGGAAAATTCCCAGGATACAAGTGAACAACCACTTGCAACACATTCCTTCTGCCACCACACACACACCACCACCACCACACTGAGCTGGATTGCTCACATACAACCCTTACAGGTGACCCACAGAGTTAAATGCAACCCCCCATCCATATATGGTAGCTCACAAAACACGTGATAAAACCCCTGGCTTCAAGAACCTAAAGAGATGAATCAGTTCAAAGTCCAGCATCCTGTTCTCACAATGGCTACCCCTTTGCTTACTGCATTTGGGGACCCTCCTCCTCATTCTGCTTCTGAGTGTGGCCCTGGATCCTTGCTCCCACATCCTGCCCTCGCAACATGCCTCTGACGCCTCAACATGCGTCAACAGACGCATCAACAGACTTAAATCACTCCAGATTCCCACAGGAAGCTCTGCATCTGAATTCCACCTGCTGTGGTCATTCTCAACTTTGCACATGCCTTCATAATAATGATAATATGATGATTAGGTTACTTGTCCTGATTTATTCCACCTTGCATTCTGGAGATAAAAAACCCTCATCTGTCTCATCATTGCAACATAACCCTCATTGTTAATTGAAGGAAAAAGTATGAAGTGGGGATGATTTCCTTCTGGGTGGGATACAGCTTATAATGGAAGCCTAAGAAACTCAAACTCAAGGGAAAATCCGACACTCACAACTTAACAGAATGGGGGGAAATTAAGTCTTTTAAGCAGTTTGGTAACATAGGATCAAACGCATCACTTAACTATGAGTGTGTAAAAGGTATCAGCATAATGAAGCTATTAGCTCAGCGTTAACTCCATTAGTGTTGCACTCTGTGGCACTGAGGGAGATCAATGATGCTGCTATTTAAAATTACAGGAAAAGGGATGGAATCTAGCAAGCCTGATTTCCATTCAAGCCCCATTCATTTCATTGAGGATTCCACAGGAACAGCTCCTGGCAGACTGCACTTTAAAGGGCAAATCTACATTGCCAGCTTACACAAGCTTAACCCAACTTCCTTCTCCCTAGGGAAAACTGAGGACTAGGGTAGTAGGACTTGGATATTGCTACAGTTCCCAGGATGCTTTCAGGGAGGTGATGGCTGTTAAGACTTGGGTAAAACCAGTTTTGTGTATTCTACAGAAGTCCTGTGCACCTCTCCTAGATGTTGCAGAACTACAGCTCCCATCATTCCAGACCTTTGTCCATGCTCCAGGGGGATTATGGGAACTAGAGTCCAACAACTGTCCACTCCTGCTGTTAGGAAATTAGTTGCTTTTCTGGTAGGGTTCAAGACAATATTAAATATCAGTCTTTCAGCTTCTGGCTGAATTTGACCCTCCTTCAAGAACTAAGTGAGACGTGACCCCAAGTGCTAATAGAAGCCTTTTCCCCCTTGTCTTCCACCAGATTTAATGACACATATTGGTGAAAGAGAAATGGCCTACGGTATTCCACGGACTGCAGCTGGTAGTTGTTTGTACCTTTAAGCTGTTTCCGACTTTTGGTCAAGTCATTCATCCATTTCATTACTTCGGGATTCGATATTTTGTCAGCGTGAGAAGGCTGGACAGGAAAGAACAAGGGGGAAACTGGGTGGTTAGACTGTGGCTGTTGTTATTCATACAGCTCTCATTATTAATGGACAAAGTTGCCCACATACATTCTGCATTTATCAACCCAGAATATATAAATTAATGTTCCAGCTGACATCTGGATTGTGGTCCAGGCTGGGTCAAAAGTAACTTGACTGCCAAACTCTGTTACACACTGATGGCATCCAAACCCTGCTAGAGTCTAAATGGCAAAAACTACTTACCTGCCCTTTCACCAGCCTCTATAATAAGACTGCACATTGCTGCTCCCTAACCTTGCGAGTGCCCAGGTGACTACTGGCTCTTATTGCTTAATGTGGCAAGTGTATCTGATAACCAGCACCTGAGTATTTGTGACATCATTGCTTAACTAGCCCAGAGCTTTATGAGGTCACTTGTAGTTATGAGGTCACTTGCAGCCATCAACACTAGTGACTGCCATGTCTCTCACCAACATAAATACTAGTAATGCAGATTTGCATCTGCTTTGGACCCTGGAAACAACAAGAAAGAAACATAATTTGATCCAGGCACATAAACCCTGTGACCCAGCAAGTCAAATGCAGTCTCATCCACCTCATCAAACACCACAGAAACATGTGTGGTTTCTCACCCGATAGTTCTTCTCTTGCTCAAACTTTTCTTCATATTTCCTGATTTTCCTCTTAAGACTTTGCAGGTGCTTTGTGAGTTGTGCTATCGTCTGCGGCTCTTTGCAGTCATCGCAGCTACCTCTGGAAGAACTTCTTGGCCTACAAAGGTAGAAGTTACAAAAATGTCCTCAATGTGAAATTGCTTTGCAGGATTAGGTCTACAACTGCAGTGGAGTGCTGGAACTCTGGTGGAGGTGGGGGGGGGGGAGATTAGACCATGAAGGGTGGAGGTGGGGGAGGGATAATAAGAGAGAGAGAGAAGGAGAAACGGAGGAGTGGAATGGCCTGGCCTGCTTGTTCCTTGAAAAGCTATGGAATCTGCTGAAAGCAGGAAGTGAAGCTTCTCATGGAAATGAAGACAGTCACCTGCTAATGTCTACACATCAAGCTGCTGTTAAAGACACACAGCCACAGTGCTTAGTTCAGAAGTTGACAACCCCATTCACCAGTTGGGCAGGTCTGCTTTAAATCCCAGGACTCCACCTGGCACCATGATTTCTATACTGTTCAAGGGTGTGGTTAGCAAAACAGGGGCTGGAGTTGGAAACTTCTTTCTGTATGTGTATCTGCTGGGACAGAAGAAAGGAATACAGCGGGGAGGGGAACCTGTGGCTAGGGTTGCCAGACTCAATAGAGGACAGGACTTCTGTGCCTTTAATTGCCCTGCTCTCTTTTGAGTCTGGAAACCTTAAAGAGAAACCAGCAGACCATTTGTTTAATTTCCAAGCAAAGGGTCTGCTGGTTTTTTCTCTTTAAGGTTTCCAGACTCAAAAGAGAGCAGGGCAATTAAAGGCACAGAAGTCCTGTCCTCTGTTGAGTCTGGCAACCCTACCTGTGGCCTTCCAGAGGTTACTGGAGTCCAACTCTCTCATCGTCCCTGACCACTGGCCATGCTGGCTGAGGAAGATGAGAATTGGAATTCAACAGTATTTGGAGGGCAGCAGGTTCCCCACCCCTGCACTGAAGAATTAGGAAAGTGAAGAGGAGTAAGACAGAGCATAAAACAGGGGGGAGGGGGAGGTCTCTACTTGATCCAGCATTGGCCCTCAGTTGGCTAGAGCAGTGTTTGCCAACCTTGTGCCTCCAGATGTTTTGGGACTACAACTCCTATCATCCCTAGCTAGCAAGACCAGTGGTCAGGAATGATGGGAATTGTAGTCCGAAAACAGCTGGAGGCACAAGTTGGGAAACACTGGGCTAGAGCAATGGGGATGCCCCAGGAAGGGGAACAAGTGATCAGTCCAGGGCTCTCCAACAGTATCTGAAAGCACCTAAGATTTTTAAAGAGACTGCTCAGACATGTGGCAATGCTATTCTCAGATTAGATTGGCAGAGGGACAGAGCATTTAAGGGCCACCACTATATATTTAATATTTTTAAAGTGTTCTTCTCCCAGTATTATTATTCCACTTCCTCTTGAGAGAACCCAGCTCTCCCTTTTGCATCCTAGGCCGAGCTCATTTGCACTGCGCGCCTCTTTAATACTTACCATATAAGAGATAAAAATAGGAACACATTTTATAACATCTCTGCTCTCTGACCATGAACCTCTGCCTCAGCCCCACAGTTCTGATGCTTCTTTCCAACCTGCTCCATTATGTATTCTTTTACTCTGCAATAGCCATAGCTGCCAAGTACCCCGTTTTCCCCGGGAAACCCCCGTATTTTCTTACCGTTTCCCGCAGGTGTCCCGAATGGCAAAATACCCCATATTCCCCTGGATTACGGAGCTCCTGCCAGCGGCCATGATCTTCTGGTGCCGCGCCAGCAACGGAAGTCGCTTCTACGCACTTCCGGACATGCGTAGAAGTGACTTCCGATGCCGCTGTGCCCATTTCCAAAATGGCCGAGCGCCAGAAGTCGCTTCTACGCATGTCTGGAAGTGCGTAGAAGGGACTTCTGGCACTGCAGACATTTTGGAAATGGGCACAGCGGCAACGGAAGTTGCTTCTATGCATGTCCGGCAGCGCTGCTGATGCTGGATTTTTCAATCCGGAACTTGGCACCTATGGCAATAGCCTGCCTGCCATGGATCAAAAGTAGCAATACTGACTTCCATTATAGGGTTATTATAAAGATTTCACCTAGATAATGTATATGAAGCACTTGGGACACTTGAAAGTGTTATGAAAATATTACGTATTATCAGCGCTTTTCTAAAAAAATGTTTAGGGGGACTCTCATTTTCCTACTCATATTGAAATACTGCCCCTCAATGAGGCCAAACTTAGTTTCACAAAATGTTTAGGGGTGTGCGTTCCCCCAGAAAAAGCACTGCATATTATTATTATTATTATTATTATTATTATTATTAGCCAAGATTATGCTTGTAGCACAGTTAAGCTCATCTATTTTATCTTTAAATAAATGGGTGTTATCATCCATTCAAAACATATCTCAGCAGTGTGCATATGTGCACACAGAATCATTCCACTGTAGCTGAACATATGGGGGGCTAGCCGTACTCCAAACCTAGACCTGTTTAAGTTATTACCTTTCCTCAGAGAACACTGGGAATTGAGGTTCTATGAGCTAACTATATTCTCACCACCTATACCAAACTAAAATTCCCAGGGTTCTTTGGAGGAAGTTTCCACTTGTTTCACTCTCGAAAGGGTTATCATAAAATTGTAGAGTTGGCAGGGACCATGTGGGTCATCTAGTGCAACCCCCTGCAATGCAAGAATCTTTTGCCCAAGGTGGGGCTCAAACCCACAACCCTGAGATTAAGAGTCTCATGCTCTACCAACTGAGCTATCCCGCACCAGCATCATTTGATGTTTGCTATTTAATAGGTGGGAGGAGAGCACCAGATATATATTAGAGAGAAACATTGATGGCCATGCAGAGGCAGCCCTGGGGAATAAAACATGTCTTAGCTTACATCATGAACAGTTGAGCACTTGGTGGAGAAGGAGCTGATTCAGGGTCTAAATTAAATCTCTGGCTTTGGCTAAAAATAGAGCAGCGAGGAGACAGCAGAGGATTATCTCCATCAGTAATGTGATACAGCAGCCTGCTGGTCCCTAAGGAATGGTGGTCTTCATGTCCATTGTCTGCATCTGCCTGGCCCTCTTTGTAGACTTGTACAGGCTCTGCAATGACAAGATGAATTTAACAGGCATTTAGAAGGGCAAAGCTCATTAGCTGCACACATTAAAAGAGCCTCTGAGGTTCATCAGTGCTCCCTGGAGAAAGTTGTGATGTGACATAGCGGAAAAGGGATGTAAGCATATACCAAGAGAAGGCTGTGCGCATCAAAAAATAAATAGTTTAAAAGAAAAACTTTAAGACTGACATCCTAACAAATTTGCTGGAAGGAAGTCCTACGGAACCCAGGGGTATCTAATTCTGAGCTAACATGCTTAGGGGCAAGGCCACATGGTGAATATTGGAAGAATAAATTGCCAGTCACATGCAGGACAATGCACATGCAAAGATGCTGCTTGGCTGAAGAGACTGAGGAACGGCCATAGCTCAGTGGATTAGAGTCAGGGTTGACATTAATGAAACTTACTAGCAGCAGTAAGGGATGAGTGAATAAATCTTTCTATTATGCTTCCTGAGATAATCGTTTTCTTGCACTCTTAAAATACTATGTGTTTGTGAATCCTGACGCGACACTAAAAAAGTTATATGCTAGCTACCGGTATATTAGGCAGTCCTTGGGCCTAAGTAGCTCCCTATAAAGAGACGAATGGGGAGATTGCCTACATCAGGCATCTCCAAACTTTGGCCCTCCTGGTGTTTTGGACTACAATTCCCATCTTCCCCGACCACTGGTCCTGTTAGCTAGGGATCATGGGAGTTGTAGGCCAAAACATCTGGAGGGCCGCAGTTTGGGGATGCCTGGCCTACATCCACCAAAGAACCTCTAAAGTAGGGTTGCCAAATTTTGAAGAGCAAAAAAGAGGGCACATTTGCCGACTTCTTCTTTTAACTAGGGATCGCTATTATGACTCTACCCATGAAAAAGAGGACATCTGGAAAAAGAGGACAACCCTACTCTAAATTGGGCTGTATGACTCTTTTCAAAAGGGACAAGCTTGGGCAAAACATCAAACAAATGAGCCACGTAATAATAAAATCGGGGGGGGACGGACCTTTTTACCCCTATCAGTTTCTTTCAGAACACGCAAAGCCTAATTTTTATATAAAGTTAAAACAGCTGGGCCAAAATAATTTATTAAGCTAAATAGATGGCATGTGCAATACATGTATTTAGTAATAGTAGTTGTTGTTGTTGTTTAGTCGTTTAGTCGTGTCCGACTCTTCGTGACCCCATGGACCATAGCACGCCAGGCACTCCTGTCTTCCACTGCCTCCCGCAGTTTGGTCAAACTTATTAGATTTTTATTCCACCCTTCCTCCCAGGAGCCCATAGTGGCAAACAACAAAACAAACTCTCTCTCTCTCTCTCTCTCTCTATATATATATATATATATATAAGGATTAAAGAGCTTGCGAGCTTCTAATAAATCTCTTTAAAGGGGAAAACACACACACTACTGAATAGTGCTGCATTCTGGCAGACATCATGAGGAGCGAATCTGACCTAGTTTTCTTTCCCCTGACTTCCAAACTGTATTGACTGACAGCTTCTATAATTTATGATCATGGATCAATCACCACTCACACAATCCACCCAAGATAGATTTTATATTTACATTAAAAAGAAAGAGCAAGGTTTTTTTTTCCTTTTCAAATAAAGACTGCCTATTGTTAACATTCCAGCTGGTATTCAAAAGATGGAGAACTTGGGGTGCATATGTATTTTCTTGGGGAAATTTGGTCATTCAAAGGTGGAGAGGGAGAGGGAAAAAGAAGGTACTTGGAATCAATCCCCCTTTCAGCACACACAAAGCTGACAGCACTGTGGTTATGCACACGCCTGTGCTTCAATACATTTGAACAACCAAATTCAGCAAGGAACCACAGTGTAAGCAGCACTGCAGTTTCCTACCCAGTAATACCTTTGCACTTGTGCAGGGTCGGTCCAGGAGAGGGTCCACAGACAGACACTCATTTGTCTGCACAAGGTAACCTTGCTGCATTGTTTGCTGTGCTCTGCTTTACATGCATTCTCAGGTAAGAGTTTTATTTTGCCTGCTCAGCTTCTAATCCTCTGCAGCCAAAGGCAGCTCACCAGACAAGCCAGAATGGGACGCCTCTCCTGTTTCTGCAGTCCCAAGAAAGGGGTGTTGAGTTTCGCCAGCACATGTGATTGTGGAGTTACAATCCACCTGTGGCTAACCTGTGGCCCTCCATAGGTTGTGGAGTTCCAACTCCCATCAGCCATGTCGGGAGTTGCAATCCAGCATGAAGCGGACTTTCAGCCAGACCTTTGGCTGAAAGATCTGGGAATTATGCAACTGCAGAATAGTTGCTGTGAGCTGTACACAATGTAGATGCTGCATGGCAACCACTTTAAAACCACTCTGTGGGGTGGGACAAAAGCAGTTGCTCCACGGAGGCAGCCAACACAGGTAATATTTTATGGAAGCCTATCATATGCTCCAGCCATGAATCTGCTTCTTCAAATAGGTTTGTCATCAGAACAGGTACAGAGAAAGCAGGTCATCCACAACAGGCTCCCCACATGGTTGAATTCACCCTGCCAGCCACACACAATGACCTGCGGCGAGTCTGACAACCGCCCTGTTATTGCAGAACCAGGCTGGAAGCAAAACCAAGCATACGTAACTCGTAACTGGTAACAGAACAACAAGATCATTCGCAAGCTGTGCAACTCTGTGCTAAGGCAAGGCTAATCAGGTTGGGGCAAAGGGAGGAGTTGGCTTCTTATGACGAATATTGTACCCTCGCGTTTGTATATTCACATGGCTTTTCTTAACTGATTTAATGGCTCGGTCCTAAGTTTGGTTCAATTGGTAAACAAACGCTTGGGGTGAAATCAACTCCCTCAGCACAATGGCCGCAAGCCAATTTGTTATGCTCCAAATATACAAAGATCAATATTGAGGTTATTTTCCTTAATTTATATATCCTGAACTTTAATGCAAAGCTTTTGCAGGGAGATCTGTGCCTCCTAGCTCATGACCAAGAGAAGTCCACAATTCTCAAACCAGGGAAGTTGCAGGTTGCCAGGTGGAAAATAAAATCCTTCCAGTTCCAGTGCAACTTAAGAATAGCTTACAAATGTACTAGCCCTGGGACAATGATCCTCATGGACACAAGAGAATGAATTCAGGGGGGGGTGCATTGGCTGCTTTTGAATGTGTATGTGCTGGAGCAGCCAGCAGCCTGCCCTCCAAATGTTGTTGAACTACAACTCCCATCTTCCCCAGTCAGCATGGCCAACGTCTGGGCGGCATTACATTGGCTATGCCTGGTGTGTGGACTGAATTTTGCCGTATCAGAGGAAGGTCGACCTTGAGCATGGAGGACGGTGGCTTCTTTCTTTCACCCCAAATTGATCTACTCAGCAATTTTAAAAGCAGAGTGGTTTGGGTCTCTTTTATATACAGTATCTTAAACCAAGACAAAATAGGGGATGTTGACGGAAGCAGCTGAATGCATCTTCCTTTCTTTGCCTTAATTGGGGCACATCTAATGAGGATCTCTCTAGCCCTTGAGAGCTATAGAGTTTTTTGCACCAGTGGCTTTTAAGGATGTGAAATGCATCTCAAAAGGTAGAGCTGCCAAACTAATTTGAGAGATTCTTAGAAAGAGATGGGTTAGCCTTTGCAAAATGACCGAGAATAAAAAGCTTTTGAAATAAGCTCTTTTGCTACAGTCACTTTATTTATCTATAAAAATTACCTTGGGATTAGGCCATGTAATACTGACCCATTTGCCTTAATGGAGACCACACACAGTCTGCAGATTTTAAGCTTGCCTATAACTCATCTGCTTGCTATACTGGACTTGCTAACTATGACCCACTTTCATGCACAGTGATTTGCCTTCTGCCTGAACCCAGGAACCCATCTCATGCCATCTGCATGATTACAAGCTCTGAATTGACAGAAAAGAATCCCATGCTTCAAATCCATTTATTTCCAACAGTTGATTTTGAGCAAGAGAGGAAAGGGAAGGAATGAACAAAAAAAGGATGTACAAAAAAATAGTGTGTTTGATGAGCAAGTCATTGGTGATGAAAATTAATGTGTGGCTTTTAAGTCTTCCACTTGCTCTGCTCAGGCAATCAGTCTGCAATCAATAACAGAATGGGGAAATCAACAATGGCCTGGCTAAAGTGTGTGAGTGTGTGTTGGAGCTGGGGGAACACAGGCAACAGACTAACAGTCACTGAAAAAGAGCACATGTTAGCACAATCCAACAGTAGAACATAATCAGAAGTGAAATTGCCGGAAACCTACGGAAACCAATTTTGTGTGAAAATGAAGGAACTGGCCAATTTCAAGACGGTGCTCTTCCCCAAAGTAATCAGTATTTATATGAATCAAAACACACACAAAATGGCATTTGGCTTTCCTTTATTTCTCCTCTCACAGCCACATGTGTGTGTGTATGACTGTATTAACTTTTATTTAATCAATAATAATGATAAATAAAAAGTGTGCCTCCAAATTATGACTCAGTCCTCCATGCTGTTTGAAGAGGGGGGGCTGCAATTTATTAGGTCAAGATGTATGCCACTGAGTTGCCTCTATAATCAGAAACAAGGACAGCCCATTAACAAAGACCTTCTCTTACCTCCACAACTCTCCCCATCAACTTGCACACTGCTGGTTGGGATCGATGAAGTGACCGGGTCTTTTGAAGCCGGCAGCTGTGGTGTTTCTTCCTGGTTTGGCAGAAATGCAGAGAGGTCAGTTTCAAGAGCTTGCAGCTTCAGCAAAGAATTCTGCAGGCAAAAACAGAACATTGGGATAGATGGAGAGCGAGGGAATGGAATGGATCAAGTCTTCAGCTCCTTGGGGCTGTCTGTAGGAAAGGCTGCTCCTCCTCACAGCTCAGGAAAAGTGAATTAACTGCTTAGACATGCCATACTCCTTATGCGCCTTCATTTCCTCCATCTATTTAACAGATCTGGATTATTTATGACACAAGGGAAAGATCATCTCATCAGCAAAAAAGAAGAAAAGATTTGTTCCTGAAAGCCAGTCTGAGAAGCTGGAGGCTTTGCTCTCGGAGCAAAAAAAAAATGCCTTGTAAGGATTTCACAGGTTGTGCTGATTGCAGGGCCTGGTGGCATTAAGCCCCTCCCCCTTTTCCATTCATAAAAAGGGGGAGAATAAAATCCTTCCATAGCATATTGTGCAATACATTGCAGAAAGCAAAGGGTTACATTTCTAGGCTCCTCTCTTTTTTTCTTTTTTTGAGTAGAGGGTTGGCTTTTCATTTCCCATCCTGTGCCAGGGCAAAATTAACAGATCTTTGTCATTCACTACAAACAAATCAATGACGGCAAAGGCTCTTTATCTCTTAGCAGCTCCTCCAGCTCCAGCTCCTCCAGCTCATGTTTCACGCTCGATCCATTTCTCATTCCCAGTCTTGAATACAGAGTACAATGCTCTAGCCGCATAATCTGACACAAGCATCTTGCTGGGATGCAAGCATTCCCACAGCCCTAACCATTCAAGGACCGAGGAGGTGATGTAAGTCCGCGTGTAGGCCATGAAAGTACAATTTCTTCCCCCACCCCCAACAGGGCAGAACGCAGGTAACAATCCAAGATAAAGCAAAAGAAGCTTGTCAACGCTAAGGCATAAACGAGCATTGCTCCAAAAATATGTGACCTCATATTTCTACAGCTTACATTTGATTGATTGATTGATTTGCATTCATACCCCAACTCTCCTCTATAGAGCTCAAGGTAGCAAACACAGTTCTTCCCCTGGCGGAGGAAGAGGAGTGGGGGAGGGAGCCCACATCCCCGGCAGTGTGATCCCAGTAGGGTGCCATCGCGGCTGCCCCCCCCCGCCCATGCAGGACACCATGCCCCTTGCAGGCAGCGTGCCCCGCCCCCAGGACACGCACCATGCCCCTGCGGGCAGCATGCCATGCTCCCAGGACATGCGCCCCACCCCGGGACACGGCCTGCCCCTGCCTGCTCTCCGCCCCCCCCCCAGTGCCGGAGCATGAAGCTCCGCCACTGAGTTCTTCGCTTCCCGATTTTACACTCACAACAACTCTCTCAGAAAAGTTAAGCTGAAAGACAGTGAGTGACCCAAGGTCACCCAGGGAGCTTCACAGCTGAGTGGGGGCTTCAACCCTTGTCTCCAAAGGTCCTCATCCAGCAATCTAACCACTATACCACACTGGCTCTTAAACGGCAGACAGGCAAGTGACAGCCCAGGGAGAGGGATACAGGAGCTCAATCCAGCAATTTCTTTGTCCGAACCTAGAACCTCTTACACTGTATGCAAATATACCCTCAGCTAGTGGTGGAGTTCAATTTTGTTTGCATTATAATGAGAAATCACCTAATCTGCATTTCCTGACCCTTACGTGAACCGAAACCCAGGTACCCTTAGAAATTCACACTTCTCAGAATTTTGTGATACAGTTCTAGCACTAAACAGTGTTTGCAAAAATGTGTGTATCTGGAGAAAGTATATATGAAAATGCAGGTTTTAGTGAAAATGTGCAAAAATGTGTTGTTACATTAGTGAAAAATGTTTACAGAGACGTGTTATATTAATGAAAATTGCATGAAAATGTGTTTATTAGGAGAAACTCACACTAAAACACCGGTAAATTTTCGTGATTCTTTTTTTTAATGCAAATTTCTGGAGAAATGCGGAGAACTGGATTTAAGAATGGAGAAATGAGAAACCAAGAGAAACCAACCTTGATAAGATTCACCCACCCCTACCCTACACCAATGTTTCTTAGACTTATGATCACTGCCAGGTGTTTTCTGAATCAAAGCTGGAAGAGACGCTTCATATATTCCTCTTGGGGGGGGGAGAGGTTTAACTTTTAGAGTGTGCAAGAGTGACAAATGCCACACCCTCACGGGAGTTTAGCTTCTGGGTTTCTGCATGAACCACTTGTCTGCAAGGACCTCCTTCTCTTCCTGAGGCAAATAACTTGTGCCCCTTCTCTGCATTGGGAAGAACCGAACAAACCAAACTGGATTCTACACAAAAGACATTGCACTGCCACCCATCCAGAAGAGGCAGGAGGGAAGAAGGCAAGGCCAGAACTTTCAGCATTAGAACTTCCCTCACCCAGAGATACAGGGTGGCTTTTGGCTCACAGGAGCGTTAAATGATTTAATTCATTTTGTTTCAAGAACTTCTATGTTGCCTTTCATCAGAGAGGGAGAGCATTGTTTCCAGGGCAGGCTGCAACGCCGTAAAATAACTAACAACCCAGCAGCAAAATTTGAAGCAACGCAACACAATCTACAAAGAGTAATTCCACGGCATAACCTAAAATGCTTGGGTGAAGAAAAAACCTTCCATCTGGAATATAAATAGTATTAATTTAGGCACTAGTTGGGTTTCTGTGGGGAGCTCCTTTAAGTGGATACCACAGCCAAAAATGCCCTTTCCCCTCCCCCCCAACTAACTTCTGGTGATGAGGGCACCCAGAAAAGGGGATTGGTTGGTAACGGGGTTGTGGTCACTGACCCCTAACCTCTCTCCAGCACCATTTGTTTGTGGGGACCGTTGCTTCCTATGTGACTTTGAACCCATATAGTGCGGGGTTCTAAGTCATGCAAGGAGCCTACCCATATAGAGAACGCACACCAGATCTCTCCCCTCCAGTGGGTGATGTGTAGAGAAGCCAGCAAGTGCAGTCCTGCAGTCGTAGGATTGGGGATTGATGGAGCAGTCTTTCTGGGATGTTTCTCTGCTGTTACTGATCTTCCCATTGGAAATCCCCACTAAACTTCTTACAAAGCATAGAGCTCCCCGGAACAGTTTGCACATCACTGCCCTGGGAGGCATCAAGAGAATAAGCAGGGATATTTGGCTCTCATGTGGCTGACCAGACAGAAGCAATTAACTCCATCATCAAGAGGAAAATAAACTCCTCAATTTAGAATAATCCTACATATATATATTTGTTCCATAATTAACAGCTGACACTCATTACTAACTATGGTACAAAACTGCCCAAGCAGACTAGTGTGTTAAAAACTGGGTGGTCAGTGCTGTTTTTAGCAATGCCGATGGTGTAATATACTCATTTTTAGAAAAATTAAATCAGCTCTAAATATATATTTTCCCCATCTGTTGCAGGCATGAGGTTTCCAGCAGATTTCCAGCTACCATTGAGGGATTTGAAATAAAAATATATTTTTAAAAAATATTTTTTAAACATGACCTTGATAGTGAATTGGCATACAGAACCAATATAAATAACTGCAAACTGTCAAGTCTGAAATCTCTCATTTCTTACTGTTTCCTCTTTTCAGGGGGATGGGCCAATGAAGTGCTACCGAAAGGTGGAGGAAAACTGTTCCGAAGGTGAACCCTTGGAAAATAAGCCATTCTTCTAACGTACACATTTACTTCATATGCCTGAGCCACAAAAGCATTAAGAACGTAAGTAGGGTCCTGCTGGATCTACTAAAGGCCTTGTCAGTCTAGCATAGCATTTCCCACAGCAGCACGCCAAATGGCCTCTGGGAAGCCATCAAGCATGGCATGGCCACAATTGCATTCTCCTGCTATTTCCTAGAAAATGGTATTCAGAGGAATGGCGCCTCTCAACCTGAAGGTTCAATATCAATCACTTGCAGCCATTGGCAAGACTTACCGTTTCCTCCTCCTGCCCCGATTCACTGATAGAAACTGGCAGCTCCAGACCCTGAGGGGAACTACTTTTAAGGAGCTATGTACAAGACAAAAGTCTATCAGGTACAACTCTTCCCCTCACTGCAGCACTATTGGGGAGGGGGGAGTCACTTGTAGCAAAATTCTGCTTTCTTTATGACTCTTACAGCACAGTCCAACTACGCATGTTTGTTCAGAAGCAGGTCCCACAGCATTCAGTGGAATTTATTCCCAACCAATATGTTCGCTTAAGATTGCAGGTCTTTAAAAAATTGGTTTCTTTTGGTTTCTAGATATATATATTTTCAAATCTTAGTTCTCCACATTTCCACCTCAGTTTGTGGTCCTCGGGAAAATTCACCAGCCCTTTAGTGTGGGTGTCTCCTAATATAAATACATTTGTGTGCAATTTTGCCTTACATTCATATATTTACAGAGCAGTTTTCTTAATATAATGTACTCTGCGGTATTTTCAACAACATATCCATTTCTATGTACACTCCAAAAAATGAAGGGAATGCATTTTTGAGCATATTGCTTGGCTGGAGAAGCGCACTGCGAAATTCAGAGGAGTGTGGATGTCAAAGAATGACTGTATTTTTGTTGTCCTGTTGTTTCGGGAAATGTAAATGTGAACTAAATTGAATTTGTCTCCCATCCCTAGCTTTGACACCCCCTTTCACTCATTCATCACTCCCACTCATGGCTTCCAAAGGTCTCCTGCTTCTTGAAATGGCTCCACCTATTTTCCCTCACAGCCTCTTATGTCTGGAATGGCCTCCCAGAATGCCTCTGTGTTACCAGCTCTCTTATTTCCTTTAAGCTGTCCTCAAAACCCACCATTTCAAGGAAGCCTTTGGGTCAACCTCCTATTCCCTGTATCTTTCTGCAACTAAAGTCACATCCACACCATACATGTAAAACACATTTAAGGCACATGACTTCTGCCACCCCCCAAAGAATCTTGGGAACTGTAGTCTGTTAAGGGAGCTGGGGATTGCAGCTCTGCAATGAGTGAACTACAGTTCCCAAGATTCTTTGGGGACGACGACAATGTGCTGTAAATATATAGTGTGTATGTGACCTAAGAAAAAGGGCATGTAATAGAAATGACAACATGCTCTTCTCTCATTAGCGCAGTCTCTGCTTACCCCTTCCTGTGTTGTTTTCATGTGTCTGTTTTAGATAGCATGCCTCTTTGGAAAGGGAGCTATCACACCTGTTCATTTGCATATATGGTGCTAAATAATAATTGTTAAAATTGTTAAAACATTGTTAAAATCGTGTTTGCGGAAGACAATCTTACTCGGCTACAAGTGACCGCCGAAGAAGAAATAATTAATAATAATAATAATAATAATAATAATAATAATAATAATAATAATATAATCTCCCTTCTAGGCTCAAACTGGCCTCACGCTGACTCTTTCTATGTAGGCTGAATACCAAAGTCTTTGGAAGAACTTCAGAAAGCCAAGGTTAATCAAATATTTTTTTAATAAAGTCAGCATACAATGAAATACGTAACAATGAAAAGGCCATTTCGAATACTAGTCGCTAGGCTTTTATTAAACACTAGGCTTTATTTGAAAACACACACACACACACACACACACACAGAGAGAGAGAGAGAGAGAGAGAGAGAGCATCCTTTCAAGGAAAGCAACATTTCAAAAGAAGGAAGGTGGTAGATTCAGAGTCTATTTTGGTGTTGGTTGTGGGGAGTGCCGGGGGGTGGGGGTGGAGAGACATCAAAGAGAACACATCTTTGCCTACCTCTATTTATCCAGAAAGAAATTGCTATGGTTTTTAGATGTGATAAACAAGGAAACTGTCAGCATCTGTTAAGATGGGAAAAGGAGAGGGAGAAAACACACTGCCATTTCCAGTCAGCCATTTCCTTTGTGTGCAGAACAAACCAACAGCAGTGAAACACAAAGAGACTCGTGTTTTGTTTGTTACAGGCCACTGCTGAACCAGCTATGCAGAAATTGCTTTATTCGGGCATGGCATTAGGGCTATATTTTCCCTCATTTACTAAAGAAATGACCCTTGTGTGATGGGTGATGAAGAACCTGTTTATTGCAAGGAGCTCTGGAGGGGGCAGTGCATCTGCTTACACAGAACCACCTTATTTTGCACCAACAGAACTTAAGGGGGGGGGCTTTGAAAATTGAACTGATGTCCGTCTCTGTAGTCCTGCCCCTTTACTTTCAAAGACCCAGCCTGGGTTGTGTCTTTTGATCAGACTGCAACACTGGTAGAGAAACTCTGGCCCTCCAGATGATGTTGGGACTCTCAACTCCCATCAGCCCCAGAGGGGACGTGCAATAGAAAGGAATGATAGGAACTGTAGTTTAGCAACACATGGAGGGCCATAGGCCCCCCTCCCACCCCCACATTCCTTTGCTAGAATATATTTGTGTACGGTGGACCTTTGGAGAGGGATGCTTGAATAATCGGATCTTTGTTGAATTCTGGTATGAACCAACCTGACCCACACCTCCCAGACTAACACACAGGCTGGAACTTTGTTAGCTGCCGGCTTTCCACACTTCCTGGTTTTTCCAACATGACTCTCGACCCACAGAACACAAAAAAGACAGAATTTCTAAGGTGTGCATTTTGAGAGAAAAGGCACATAGAAACATGTGTTTAAATTCACATATGAAATACAAATTTGGGCACACGTCTTTATTTAAAACTCAACAGGTTAATGTGGAAATGAAAAAGAAGAGACAGGAGTGAACATGTGGGAAAGTGGCATGGACTTATTGGCCCATCCTGAACTTGGGAACTGGCTTCCATGTGACTCTACTAAGGTTTTTAGACCACACACCAAGCCTGTAAGAAATAAGCAGAGCTCTCAAAGTATACAGTCACACCTTGGAAGTCAAATGGAATCCGTTCCGGAAGTCTGTTTGACTTCCAAAACTTTCGGAAAACAAAGCACGGCTTCTGATTGGCTGCAGGAAGCTCCTGCAGCCAATTGGAAGCCGTGGAAGCCCCATCAGACTTTTGGTTTCCAAAAATAGTTCGCAAACTGGAACAGTCACTTTGGCGTTTGGGAGCCAAAACGTTCTAGAACTAGGCTGTTTGAAAACCAAGCTACGACTGTATCTGCAATTTGGGCTGCAATCCTAACCCCTTTTGCCTGAGAGTAAGCTCCTTTGAATTCAATGGGATTGACTTCCGAGCAGACATGGTTGGGACTGCACCCTTTACTCAGCTATCCAAGCCCCTTGCCAGACCTCCATCTATTCCATTTTTGAAATGACCACAGTTTCCAAGACACCTAACGGCTAGTTGTACACGAACCAACAAACGATACATCGGCAGCGTAGAAGAGGATGGACAAAGCAAAGCACAGCTCCAGGACTTTCCCCACACAAACAGCACTAGCAGTTATGTCACCCGTCAAAGAGCTGAGGGTAACTGACAGGCCCTCCTTGCTCTCGCAAGCGACTGAGTTGATAACAAGACCTTCAGCTTCTGACTTTTGTTGTGACAGATTAGCATAGAGGACGTCAGAGAATGAGGCATTTATTACTCTCTTGACTGCCAACAAATCCACAGAGATCAACAATGCTTTCAGATGCTCTTTGGGGGTGTGGGCTGCCAGGATGAGTGCTTATACTTCCAAATTTACCACTACATCCCTGGCCCTACATTCTCGGTGCAACTGCGTGAACTGACCCATCTGAATTATTTGTGCACTTGGCCTACAAAACTTGGACTGCTATCAATGGCTTAATGAGCTGCACCTTGTCTCCAGTCTAAGCCACTTCACATGATTCTTCTGTCTAGCAGACAGCTTATTTAGACTATAACATTTCTGGACTTCAACTACTGATCCCGGTAAACAACAGAAACCCAAACAGAAAGGCAGATCCAAATAAACCAGGGAGAGACTCCGCAGTATACTAAATTGCAAGTGGGCTCTTAAAGGCAACTCGTTCACTCAATGCAACGTCAGAATATGATTCACAAGCAGAACTGTGGCAGCAATCACGCTCTTTTCAAAGGCATCATTTTGACTTATATTTCATCCGAATCTCTTTGCTCCATTTAAGTGCATGCAAAGCAATATTGCAAGAGTCTGCAGAACTGGGTGCAGAAGCATCATTGTCAAGGCAGGATGTATTCTGCAATTATACCACCTAAGCACAGGATTTGTGCTGGGTACAGACGCAAGCAGTAAGAAATCATAAGCTTTCACTTCTTTTTTTAAAACGGATGTTTCCGGCCCTTAAGATAGCTTGAAAGTGGGTGGACGCTGCCTGGCAAAACACCAGATGTTAGCGAAGGGAGGAAAAATAAGACTTCAAGCTATTACAAGATGGATTTCAATACTCTTGGATAGTGCTTTGCCCCCATGAAGTATATAAACCAAGCAAGTGTGCTATTTTATTTTTAAAGAAGTGTTTCATTAATTCAATTTTGCATTCCATGCTTCTGTGCTCATAACCTAGACTACAACTTTATCCACTACTATTAAGCTACACATTACAACACATGCATAAAAGTGGAGTGTTTCTGAATTTCCTAACCACCCAGTTTTGCTGTTCCCTTAAAGAAATGTAAGAGATCTATGAAACTGCCCTTTCCCCACGATTTCTAAGGTTGATAACTGAACGTTTGTTTCGCATTTGCCGATTTATCACAAAATGAAATACATTTTTTATTTGGTGCTGAGAAATACCAACAAGCCCAGAATGCTGTGTGTGTTATACAAGATGCAGAACTATAAAGATTGTCTCGGCACTGAATTTAAGTTACCATGGTGCATGATTTGGATTTTTCTGCTCAAGCTCAATGTCTGGGGTAGGGGAAGTACTGTAGTGCCACAGCGACCTCTTTATTTAAAGCAGAGGCCTTTGAGGGTAGAGATGCACCTGCAGTCTATATACCCCAAACTCTTGAGCCCAAAGCTTCTCAAAGTATATCCCTGGTGGTCAACAAGCTCCATTTAGGTGCTCAATGGAAAGGTCTGGAACAGCTGAGGATATTTATACATGGCTCTGAACTTGATTTTTTTATGGTGGTGGTCAAAGTCAGACTATCAAACTAGCATTAAGGTCCTGGCCTAGGGCCAGTGATTTTCATAATACGGTGCTAGTGCATTCTACTAAGCATTCCTTTTTATAAAATGTACCAGTGGCCTGGTATGTAGCATGGCCTGGGAAGGGCACATACTTTTCATAATTCATACCTGGTTTGGTGTTAGTTATGAAGTCAGTGCTGAAGGGGAGTGTATTCCCCCCCCCCTCATTCGTTGCACTAGAGAGTACCTTTTTTAAAATATGAGTTACCTACGGTAATGCTTTTTGGGGGGGGGGACACAAAAGGTGGGGGGAAGGTGATGTGTCCTATGAAAAAGAAGTTTGAGAAGTGCTGCTTTGGCCCATAGTGGTCCTGCACCCACAACTGCATTACAGACAGGGCAAATCTAGAGCAGGGTTCTGTCGTGCCAGGTCACGCCTATTTTATTATGCAATGCTTGCCATAATGCTGAATCTGGTGCAAATATGCCTTTAGTCAACCTCCTTCATGCAAACCTTTTCTACAGCAAACCTCCTTCTACAGCAAACCTTTTTAGAACTAAAATATCCACCTGATGAAGTTAAACAACAGATCAACAGAGCCAGACAGATACCTAGAGAGAACCTGCTGCAAGACAGACCCAAAAAAGAAAATAACAGAACACCACTAGTCATCACATACAGCTCCCAAGCTAAAACAGTACAACGCATCATCAGAGATCTACAGCCTCTCCTGGACAATGACCGCTCCCTTTCTCAAGCTCTGGGAGGAAGACCTTTCATTGCCTACAGACAGCCACCCAATCTTAAACAACTCCTCACCCACAATAATACAACCACCAGACTTAACATGGACACTGGTACCAGAGCCTGCAATAAACCCAGATGCCAACTTTGCTGCCACATACACCCAGACAACACCATTACTGGCCCCAACAACATCCAACATACCATCTCAGGACTATTTAATTGCTCATCCTCTAACATTGTGTATGCCATCAAATGCCAACAGTGCCCTTCAGCTCTCTATATTGGACAAACAGGCCAAACCCTACGCCAAAGGATAAATGGACATAAATCTGACATCAGGAACCAGAAGACAGAAAAACCAGTAGGAGAACACTTCAATCTCCCAGGACATTCTATACAAGATCTCAAAGTAGCTGTCTTACTACAAAAGAATTTCAGAAATAGACTGGAAAGAGAAGTTGCTGAATTGCAACTTATCACCAAGCTCAAAACCATGGAGGGACCTGGTTTGAACAGAGATATCGGGTTCTTATCTCATTATACATGATAAGCGATCTTCAGCCATCTCAACCCTTGCTTTTTCATGCAAAACCATTTGCAGTCGTTTGCGGTCATCAACAGCTATCAGTCAGTCAATCACCCATTTCCACCACCCTTCTGAGTGATCCCCCCTCCCCATCCCCACCCCTCCCCACCCCTTCTCTACATAAGTGCCTGGAAACTTCCATTTCACTGTATCTGAAGAAGTGTGCATGCACACGAAAGCTCATACCAAAATAAAAACTTAGTTGGTCTTTAAGGTGCTACTGAAGGAATTTTTTTTTTTATTTTCCTTCATGATGGTTGTCTTACCCAGGGCAACAGTAGTACACTGTTATGGTCATCAGAGCATAAATTTGCTCAATTATATCCTCTTGGCCTAATACGTTTCCCACTGCCTGATCAAGTAGGCAACCTTATCATTATTATTTTTTAAAGCTTCTCAGATTTACTCTTCAGCAACACATTTTGAGCCTACTATTTTGCTAGTCACCAGTCTTGATTTTCTCTCATTATAGTTTTGCCTCTTTTGTTCTCCTACGCTCTGCTGTTATCAGTACATAACATCTGCACGTCCTCCCCTCAGCTTAACAAGGTCTCTCGTCTACCTTGAGCAATCTTCTCCTTGTACCTTTACAATGCTCTAAGCTTACAAATGCTTCTGATTTTCAAAGGAATCTCCGTTTTCAGAATAGAACCAAACCAGAACCATAAACAAGTTGTGGCAGCTCATTTATCTGCATGCGTGTCACAAGGTGGGTGGCACGGCACGCATGGTTTGTATGGTGCGTAATTTCACAAAAGGAGGCCATCCCAGGGCTAATTTTGAACCACATGTAATTCAAAACAGCACAAGGCCAACCAAGTTATAGGAGTGCAAAGAAGGGCTTGCCCACACCTCTCTTTGGCCGGCCACTTTTGCCTGGAGAAACCCATGGTTTACCACTGAATCGGACCAAATAGCAATTGGGTGTTTTACAGACTGCCATTTGTTCCAATTCAGTGGTAAAGAGTGGGACAAGCAGGACAATGCTCAGGTCCATATTTCTTGGCACAGGACAAGCGGAAGTATGGATGAGCCCAAAGTTTCTCCCCAATTTCTTCAAGGTAGCAGTGCCACCATCTCAACAGCTAACCAATTGCAGCACTTGCCACAAAGCTTTCTGCTTACTTGCTGAGCATAATACAGGACTGGCTCTCAAGAGTAAAAAGAGCATTCTACTAGCCAATTACCATGGATGTTCCTCTTTGTCCACAGTGACTGCCTGATGAGGAGGAAGTGGCTCTTTTTGACCCTCCCTTTACTGATCAGCCTTTGTAGCTGACAGACATATAAGCAGCACAAAGCAAAATAATTTGTATGGACACTGATCACTCGGCTAAAGGAGTAAGCAGCTATGATGCAAATCTCTGGAACGTTCCAATGCACATAAGAAAAGCAATGCTGTCAATGTTGGCCTTTACTCTTTAGTAAGTACACGTACATTCAGATCATAATGCAGAACTCCTGCCTCCTTTCAGGACCACTGCACGTACACCAGAATTAGTGTTTCGAAGCAAATGCCTTCAATAAAATCAGGCCGATTCATACATGCATGCACATCCCTTGCACTCTTTATTACTTGTCTGACAATGGAAGCATGAACCAAAGCTCACCGAAATCCAACCATCTGAACCGTTATCTGGGACCCAAACGCCTGGAAGTGTGGCTCTCCTTATACCAGCCTGCTCATGTCTTTGAGATCTTTGGAGGATGTTTTCCCCCACATGCCACCACCACTGGAGATGGCTTGCTATGTGGTGATGGGGAATAGAGTCTCGTTCTCCTGGCTTCCTAGAACCGCAAGCCACAGCCACCTACCAAGAGGGATGGGGCAGGGTGGGAAGAGTCTGGCACCAGTCACAGGAGTGTTGGATTAGCTCCACCACCACCTGTCGCACCACAACTAGCTGCCCATGCCTCATCCCTCTCCCTTCTTCCTCTCGGTAAGCAATAGTGGCCTGTGGTGTTGGGTAGCTAGGACAGCAGCAGACGGGTACCCACACTGCCCCACTGGTCGCTACTGCTTCTCTGTGGAGCACCCTCCTCTGATGCACATAACAAGCACTGACATTGTTACCATGTTGGCCCCAGGTTAATACTTATATTCCTTTGCCCAGGACTTTTAAGGTTTTCGTGCTGGTGAAGGTTTAGCCTTCCCTGCTATTTTTAAGCTGCCTTTGCTTGTTTTGATGGTGTATAGTATAAGGCTTTGTTGTCTCTTGTATACTTTGGTTGTTACTTTTTTATGTTCTGTACCCTGCCCTTTTATCTGTACAGGTGAAGGTTAAGTAATAATAAATAAATAAATGAGAGAGAGAGAGAGAGAGAGAGAGAGAGAGAGAGAGAGAGAGAGAGAGAGAGAGAGAGAGCTGCATTATACCAAGTAAGACTATTTGTCTAGCCCATTATTATCTAGATCAGGCATCCCCAAACTTCGGCCCTCCAGATGTTTTGGACTACAATTTCCAAATTGTAGGCCAAAACATCTGGAGGCCTGCAGTTTGGGGATGCCTGATCTAGATCATCTGAAAGCAGCTCTCCAGGATCTTGGGCAAAGGTGCTTCCCATCACTCATCTCTAACAGATTATCCTCAAGTCATAAAGGGATGAATGGGGGACATGCAAGTGCAAACCAGCCCTTTGTCTCTTGTCCTTGCTTAAGTAAAGATGCCCACAGCATCCTATAGCAGGCTTTTCAGGTCACTAATAAACTTACCTCACTGAAGTTCTGGAAATGTTCAGTGCCATCCTTTGGTGAAATGAATGCGCTCTGATCTGTCCTGCAACATGAAAATTGGGAGGGTAATTGTAGGTGCCACTTCGAAGTGTTTTAAAAGGCGGACTGCCCACCTCGAGAACAAGGACTGGGGCAAAATGGAGAGCCGGTTCAGCTTACACATGTATCTTTGTGTGTGCTTTCATGTGTCACAAAGCCACACACTGCAGGAGGAGAACCCACTGTGGCACTGTTAAGAATGCCACCTACTTTTCCTTTTTTTCTAAGGCGCAAACTAGACATGAACCACACACTCATGGCAATTAAGCGAGTGACTTTTTAGCATAAAAAGCACGCAGAGAGCTCCCCGTGGCATTCCCAATCCAGATCAGACCCCTGCTGCCTGCTGTCAGCACTGAGTGGAAAGTTTCCACTGACACCATTAGGAGGATTTCCCCACATTTCAAATAGCAGTTGTGGGGCCCTTGATCTAGACTGGTACCATAGCAAATGGATAAACCACCTTAATCTTCCTGTGTCAGGGTCCCAATCCAGATAGTAGGTCTTGTGTGTGCTAGTTAGACTAAGAAAGAAAAAGAAAGATTCACACAACTGGTACTTGTATGAATGGCACGGAGACCAATTTGAGCCTTAGAATGTCTTGAAAAATTTGAAACTCGGTCCAATTTGTCTTTGAAATAGTTATCACAATTTTGACAAGGTGGTGGAATCATGAGATAGTTATCCAAATAAGTATGAGATCAATTCCCACTTGAGCAAAAGCAGTTGTTTGTAATGGTTAGTAAGAACTCAAAGAACTGAGCAAAAATAACACATTTGTTTTTATTAGCAAACTGAGCAAAAAAATAACGCATTTGTTTTCATTAGCAAAGTGCCTATCAGTTGCACAGACTGTGCTTAATTTTACCACAGAAGCAAGGGCTTTCAATTAGCTTCTATGAGAGAAAATAATGAAGCATGATTTCAAGGTGCCTGAATTCAGGTTTTTAAACAAAGAACTTGGGTTACCTTAGCATAGAATTTCATCTTTCAGCTGTGTTTTTTCTTTTTCTAAAACCTTGTTTCCGAAGGGAGTAGACCTGCAAAATTTATGATCCGGCAGCCATGTATGGGTTAGCCCCCAGGGGGCTCAATAAATCGGTTTTTGCTGCCTGAGACTGGAAAAAAGTGTTAGGCACCCAGGGGAGCACCAACCATGGCTGGCTGGCAATGTCTGACTGAGTGGATAACAAGTTATGCCAGTTTGCAAACAGAGAAGTGCAGGTGTCCGCCCTGATTTAGAGTTAAACAGAAGTGAACAAGATTTGTTTACTTGGAAGAGAATACCTGGGTTGAAACTTGATGACGGTTTCCTGGTATCTGAATGCCACGTTCTCGGTGTAATCATTAGCCGGAGTTCCCGTTTTCCTCTGACAGTCAGAGAGCCACGGCAGTGCATTTCCCATCTCCTGCAATAAACAAACAAGAAAACAAATCGACAAATGCAATCCACTCAAGTAAACAGTGGCCGGACTGGTGTCAGCTGTCTATTTTGGGAGGTGTGGGGGGTGGGTGGGAAATGTAAGTATGTAAGGGGAGGAGAAATGTGGGGCCCAAGAAGGGACTGTACTAAACAACCTGATGCAAAGATTGTAATGGGGGGGGGGAGTCCCCAAGACACACCTGCATGCAGTATCAGTGCTATTATCGTAACTCTCTGTCACTTTCTCCTTTTAAAAGAGATTTTTTTCCAAAGCCACCCAGCTTCTGTTTCAGGCTACCTATATTGTAATGAATTGTTGTTGCTTTTTTTAACACTCTTCATCTTGAAGGAGTCCTTCCCACATTGACTCATCTGTTACAGAACCCTGTTATATGTGTAAAAATAAACATGAGAGGGTGCTGGACGTGAGCATACCTTAGATCAGAACCACCCCATCATTGACCTATATAGTTTCACAATGAAAGGGAAGGAGGACCAAAGAGGACAAGTGAATTTCTGAAAAGCTCGCCCACCATCACAGAGTTTCCAGCTCAGGAACTATCAGCTTTCCAATGAACCTCTAAGTTCCTCAGCGCAGTTTGAAAACCATTTTTGTGGTGCACCAAGGGTTTCTGGTGGTAGAGATAACGTTTCTGTCCATAATGGGTTGCTTTAATGCCATAGAGAAGCAAGGGCAGGCAGGAGATTGCCCAGCTACCACTGGTTGGCCTATAGCTTGGCTGGTGACTGAAGAAGCAGGAGCTTAAGGGGAAGAGGACAGCAAGGGACGCAAGCAGCCTAGGAAGAAGAGTTGGAAGGGGGAATCCAGAGGTCATCAACGTAACTCCAAAGTTGAAGCCCAAAGGAGACCGAGACTTTTATGTTCACTGTGTTCAATTAGGTTAAATATCAGCACTTTTTGAGTCAGGGTCAAAATTTCCCGCTCAATACTAAATCTCAATGAGGTGATAAAAACCCATGTCTGGGCTGCAGCATTTCACAACGCAGGTGACTGAATGCTTTCTTGCTCTCTTGCTGTCACAGAGACATCCACTTATTTATACAGAGAAAATCAGCTCTCAAGAAAACAGGCAGCTCTGGCCTCACCCTGTATGCTAGATTTCTATGTGCAGGGATTATTGTTGTTGTTGTTGTTTTTATTATTGCTGTTGTTATCTATTGTTATTATTAACCATGGTTACTTTTGTTATTATCTACTATTCTAATTGTTTGTTTGCTTGTTTGCTTGCTTGTTTATTACCGGTATTATGGGAGCATATGATCATGTGAGCTCCACTTCTATTCCATGCCCTCCAAAATTTCTCCAATGAAAAAAAAGGACGTCCTAAGGAAAAGCGGGACATTCCAGGATAACACCAGAAACTGGTTCGGCTTCTGTAAATCCAGGTCTGTCGCTGGAAAATGGGGACGCTTTGAGGGTCTGCCAGTGATAACGAAGCCTCTGACTTTCTGAGGCAGCACACAAAGGGAACAGCCTCATGGCAAGGCCTCTTAGAAACACACTGTCAGAAAACAAGATACTGCAAAATTATTTTGTGGATCTTACAAACACACACCCATGAGGTATGGAGAAACCATAGATCACAGCAGTTTTCTTTTCTTCACGAGCCAGGATTTGTTTGATCAGAGACCAGATCTTAACGCTCGATTGCTTCCCATTGTGTATTTTTCTTTTAATTCAGGAGAACATATTTTATTGTCGTAGACAGGAAATTAGCTAGAGATAGTTGTTGTGCTTAGAGGCTGGGAGCCAGTACAGCCCAAGTCTAACCATAAGGATTAAGAAAGGAGACCTCCCAAGACTCTATTTCTGGAGGGAGGTTGTCGTCCCCACCATAGCCATTCATATGACATGTGGTCATTTCTCAGGGACTCCTGCATCTCAGGCCTACCACACCAAGCAACATACACAGAAGCAGTCCTCACAGGCCCGTCTTAGCCATAGAGGCTAGTGGCGCGGGGAACCACAGCACTGGGCACTGGAGGGCGCCAGGGAAGAGGTGCAGGGGCCACAGCTCAGTAGGGGCGGCAGCCTGCCCGCCGCCAGGGGGAAGGCAGGAGGAGGTGATCGGTGGCAGAGAGCCGGGCGCACAGCGATCAGCCCTCCATCCCTCTCTCCCTCCACCCGTCCCTCTCCAGCTGGTTTGCGTGCCCCGCCCGGGAGGTGGGCGTGATCCCCGGCGGCCGCCCCTCCTCTCAGCGCTGCAATTGGTGGCTGGAGTGCTTCTCCAGCCTACCACAGCAGCCAGCCAGCTCCCTCAGGGGTCGCCCTGCCACTTTGCGGCGGAGGGTGGGGAGCGCGGAGGCGAACCAGCACAAAGCGGCAGCTGCGGAGGAGAGCAGCGGCGGAGAGAGCCCCTCTGCCTTTCCCCACAGCCCCGTGCCTGCAGCTACTGCTGCTGCTGCCTCCTCCTCCCCCTCCCAACCGCCATCTTCCAGCCCCTGAGGCTGCGGCGGCTTCTATCTTTCCCTCCCTCCCCAACGGCGCCCTCCGTCCCAGGCTAAATTTTGGGATGGGAGGGGACGCCGGAGGGACCTTTGCGCCCTCCGCCCCAGGCTAAATTTTGGGAAGGGAGGGGACGCCGGAGGGACCTTTGCGCCATGGCGCTGGATGTGGTTAAGACGGGCCTGGGCCCTCAGGTTGCGGAAACCTCGGGATCCTACCGGACCTCTGGAATGGATCCCGTCCACAACTAGAGGTACCACTGTATTTAAATGGTCCTTCACATGATCAGCTTCTGTGGTGTTCTACACAGCAGCCAACAGACAAGTCCCTGCCCTGAGGTGCTTACACTGCAAACTGCCAAATTCACTGACCCAGACAAAATAAATTGTGAAGCACATCAAAGTTGCAACGATCTTTGTTCCTGAGCTCACATTCACGTCAAATCGATTGTACTTCAGCCTGCAACGGTTCCCACTTAAAAGGGTTTAACACTGCATGCCAAATAGCATGCCCTTGAAATAAAGAGGTGAGCGCTTGGCTTTCACCCCTTCGTCCATAGCTGATCTTTTATTTGTCAGGCTGAAAGTGTTAATCAATATGATTAATCAATGGAATTGCTTGGTTAACGTGGAAGCTGCAGATCAACCATTGCTCCCAGGGACATGCTAGCATAGCTGCTTCATGGGGTTTTGTGCATCCCTTAATTCCTCCAGTATTAAAAAATTCTATAGTTGAAGTCCAGGGCTGAAGGAAATCAAATGCACTGATTGACACAATCCAGATATTATATTATGCACACACACACTGCATTCATCCAATGAATAATGGAGCGGTATGACTGGGAATAGACTTTATTATTTTATATAGTTATGGTCTGTGTCGACCACAGCAAACTATGGCAAGTTCTTAAAGAAATGGGAGTACCTGATCACCTCATCTGTCTCCTGAGAAATCTCTATGTGGGACAAGAAGCTACAGTTAGAACTGGATATAGAACAACTGATTGGTTCAAAATTGGGAAAGAAGTACGACAAGGTTGTATATTGTCTCCCTGCTTATTTAACTTATATGCAGAATTCATCATGCGAAAGGCTGGACTAGATGAATCCCAAACCGGAATTAAGATTGCCGGAAGAAATATCAACAACCTCAGATATGCAGATGACACAACCTTGATGCCAGAAAGTGAGGAGGAATTAAAGAACCCTTTAATGAGGGTGAAAGAGGAGAGCGCAAAATATGGTCTGAAGCTCAACATCAAAAAAAACCAAGATCATGGCCACTGGTCCCATCACCTCCTGGCAAATAGAAGGGGAAGAAAGGCACTCGCCTGGTGCCTTAGTTACAAATCTTTAGGCACCAGGAAAAAACATTCCTCTTTAACCAGGCATTTAGCTGGCTGACATCTAATGCCGTTTTAAATGTGCTGTGGAAGCAGGTATTATTGGGTTATTTTTGTTTTCGTTTTTATTATGCATTTTGTGCTTTTTATATTGTAATGTGTTGTAAACCACCCTGAGATCTACAGGTATAGGGCATTATACAAATTTAATAAACAAAATAATAATAATTTTTACCCTGTTCCTTGGTTGTGTTTACACAACCTGCATTTCTACCCCACTGTCTGCTTTCGCCATTGGAGAAAACATGGCATTGACATGGGCAGGAAAGTTTCATGAATTTGTATGGTCTTTCAGACTTTCCAAACCTCCTTATAGTGAGGTTACCTGTCCTATCCTTAATCCTCCGATTTACAGAGCAATCCCTTACACATCTACTCAGAAGTAAGTCTCACTGAGCTCGGTGGGGCTTGCCCCCAAGTAAGTGGGAATAGAACTGCAGCCTCATATGCTTAAAAACATATCGTTAATGTTGAGTTGTTCAGGGTCTGGAAGCCACCACGCACCTGGTTTGAATCAAACTATGTACTGGCATATTCTTTCAAACAGAGGTTCTTAGCATCTTCTCCTTTGAAGATTTGTACTTTCTTAGTGCTCCATCCTAGCAATTAGGACAAAAATTAACAAATTCTGTTTTGCTCTCCTTTTTAAACCAAGGGGTTTAGTATCATTTTAGGAGTTCATCTCTGTGCCAATTAAGGATCTAAGAGTGAATCATTTCATTATACATATTTATATCCATGCATATGATACATGTGCAATTGGAGGATGATACACATTGCCTTCTAACACCTCAGTTTCATCCTACAAATTCCATGGTTGCTTTTCATCCAGCAGACTTCAAATAGAAACACTGTCGTCGTAAGTGAATCCATGCAGACATAGGGTTTTTTAAGAGCACATTTAAGGGATCTATGAACAAAAGGAGCCTGCACAAAAAGGAGATCCATCTGAAGTGAGAGTCTGTACAAAGGAAACTGATCAAGCTAATAGAATATTTTGCTGGTTTTGATTAGCTACTAATTCATTGGCTTTTTTTATCTGCTCTGGTTTTGTTATATTTTATCATGCTTGTTTTCTTTCTCTGTTTCATTTTTGCTAGCCGCCCTGGACAGGTTTTGCTTGTGGAAAGGCGATATATAAATTTAATTAATAAATAAAAACATGTAGGATTGCTATTGCAGATCAAGCATAATAGGTAGTGCGTACTCTGTGCTGGAGAAATCCTATCTCAGTTCCATGAAAATATATTGTAGCATTTGCCATTAACGACTATACTAATTTGAATCATTAAAAAGAATAGAGAACATCAACTCCGGTGAAGAGCTGGGTTTTCAATCTAGCACCATGACAAAATATCGTGAAGGTACAATGCGTTTAAGAACATAAGAACAGATGAAAGGTTAATGTCTTCCAACAGCCTATTGTCACAATGGCCAACCAAGTGAGAAGCCTACAAGCAACCCACAAAGCACAACAGCACTCTCCATAGCATAGCAAACTACCGGTAGATGTAGAACACACACATGCCAATTGCCAAACCTCCCAGACCATGAAGGGCTAAAGAAAAACCTCAGATTCACAATTCTAGCTTCACCAGCTTGAGGCATGTTAAGGCATTGCCAGCAACCCCACAAGCTCAGGGCTTCATCCGATCCCATCACTCCGTCGTCAAATGCAGGAGAAATCCTAGTTTGACATAAAGGTCCCATAAATGAGTACAAACAATTCACACAAACACACACACACACACACCCAAAAATGGCACCCAATGTATCCACCAAAGGGCCACCATCCTAACTTGAATGCTTTGCACTGCTATTGGTAGTAATGACAGTGGAAATATTACGCAGCTCAATCCAACTCATGTTACTTGAAAATTCATTGAGTTCCATGAGAGTTGCTCCCTGGTAGGTGTGCACGGGATTGCCCAATCACAGAGATTTGGGGAGGGGGAGATGGGGCTCAATATCCCTGGGGAAGAGAGGAGCAAAATCTGGGTATCTGCAGGATTGGGCCACAGACAATTAGGTGGTCGGGAAAAGACACCGAACTAAGGATCAAGGGCGGCCAAGGGACAGTTCCAGGCAGACTTTAGTAAGCGAAGTCAGACCAGGTGAGGGACAGCGGAGTCTGAGACAGGGCAGCCATTTGCATTACCAAAAAAGAGGATCAAGGAGACAGCTTATTTGCATCAAATTTGTGTGTGTGCTAATTTGCACGTGTGCATGCGAATTTAGAAATGAATAATATAATTTCAATGGTGGGGGGGGTGCCTGTGGCCTGTGTGCCTGCTCAGTCTGATATCCAAGTGCTAAATTTCAATGAGCAACTTCTCCAAGCTGGACTTGGATAAGACTTTGAACTTTGCCTTTCACCTGGCCTTCAGGGGGACAACTGCCCTCTATAAAGTAGGACACATGTCCACTGTAGATGCACATCGCCCAATCTATGGCACAGACAAACCTGCTAAGAGGAAGGGGAAATATTATAGGGAGACAAAAAAGGGCTGTGACCAATCACACAGCTGGGAAGCCTAGAGCAAGGCAGGACCAGTAAAGCTACATGGGCTGAGCTGGGCTGGGCTATTTTGTTGCACATTCTGTAGAGGTGCAGCGACTCCAGTCTATCTCCCAGAAGATCTGTGGGTTGAGCTGAAATGTGGCTGGTGGCCCTATCGCTTACGTACACGACCCTGATCACCAGTGGAAGCCAGTTGCCCAAATGATTAAAAATGCCGCCGCTTTGCATTTAAACGGCATTTCTTCTATTGTCATACAGTTATAGCGCAAATAGGAGAGCTTATTATTACCTGACTTTCTTCACGGTTTTTCCCATTTTCTGGTTTTGAAATAGATGTGGGCTTTCTGGATTTTAAGTTCCCCATTCCAACCCTCAATGTGCCATCACAGGGTGTCTGGGTATCTTGGAACACTGCCTGGTTTTCCTCTAAGACTATAGCTTTGTCTGGGTGGTTTTCCTTGTTTTCATCTCTAGAAGAAAATAAAAGCAAATTTTAAAAGGCACCGTGACGGGTGAGCAAGAAATGTAATGCTCAAGACATCATGCTCACAATTTATTTTTAGATTACTTTTGTTTAGCCCTCCCCCCCTTCCCCCCCTTTCCTCCTATTTAATTAACATTCCAGGACAGAGCTACGTACAAATGTAACATTTTTAAAACTACAAAAAATATCTCTGAAAAGTGAGGTGGCTGCGTTTGCCTAATCAGGCCATACCTCAGGCCTCTACAACTTTGTTGTTGTTTAGTCGTGTCCGACTCTTCGTGACCCCATGGACCATAGCACGCCAGGCAGTCCTGTCTAGCACTGCCTCCCACAATTTGGTCAAACTCATGTTCGTAGCTTCGAGAACATCTTCTACAACTTTAGAAGATGCTTTATACCAGGTTGTTCCTATGTTGGGATAGCTCAGTTGATAAAGCCTGAGACTCTTAATCTCGGGGTCGTGGATTCGAGCCCCACATTGGGCAAAAGATTCCTGTATTGCAGAGGGTTGGGCTAGATGACCCTCATGGTCCCTTCTGACTCTACAATTCTATATTTCTGTGTTATATCTAACGGCTCATGCATGTGGTCCAGTACTACTGTCTTTCCAGGGTCTTAGGCAGACGGCCTCCTCCATCACTTGCTGTTAGAGCCTTTTAGCTGGAGATACTAGGGAGTGAATCTGTGGCCTTTGCATTTCAAGCATATACTTCAGCTGTGCTGCTTTTAACTTAGGCATGAGCAACTTGGGCTTTCCCTTTCCTTTTTGTGAAGGGACAATCTGTCCGGAGCCACATGTGAACTGTTAGTGGGGTCACCCTTCTCTCTCACTGGCTTTCTGCCAACCCCTGCCAACCCCTTCTCCATCTCCCCTCCTCACTTAGCAGGCTACTGGGGGAAATGTCTGAACTGACAGTGGTGGACTTTGGGCTCTCAAATTTCTGTGGCACCCTGTGTGACACTAAACTTTGCCCCACCCCACCCCCACTTCTTGTGCTCCATTATATGACATTGTTGTGGCTCCCAATGTAACCGCACTGGCCATGCTACCCTAAAACTGCCTCTGGAACTGATCACAAAGAGAGGACTTTAGAAACGAAGCTGGGGGTCGCAAATAATTAGAGTAAGGGCCACACATGGTTCTATGGCCTCAGGCTGCTAACCACAGCACACTAAACATGTAGTGTAGCGTGTCCCACCAAATACGTGATAAATCTCTTGGTTTTGTCATCTGCCTGAGACTACAAAAGAAGAGGTTTTCTCAAGACCTAGCAGGCCCCAAGACTTGACCAGCTTTTGCTTAATGGGAGATAAACTGTACAGATATTTACAAAACTTATATACCACTACCAGTGCTTTTTTTCTGGGGGGGATGCAGAGGTACGCATACCCCTAAACATTTTGTGAATCTCTGTACTTTTGTCCATTTACTGTATTTATTTTTCCCAATTTGAACTATGAAATGGTGATTTTCTTGAGTCAAAATGAGAGTACCCCTAAACATTTTTAAGGGGGGGGAGCACAGACCACTACTATTTCACGTCGTCTTCCATGGGGCCCCTAAACAGTCTCCCATCCCAGCAATTGACAAGGATAAGACCTTCTCAGCATTAACAGTTTAACATCACGTGTCCTTGAGCCATTTTCAGGGAAATACTGGATAATTCCAAAAGAACTTCCTGCAAGAATTTGTGAACCTGGCAAGCATAGCCTGCCCTCACAAATACCTTTCTCTCACATCTAATTCTACTTTCATAAAAAAAATCTGAAAGTAATATTGTGCCTCTCTCTTTTCTACCCAGTATTATCTGTTAACTCCCAAAGTAATGACCCTTCATTTGCAGAAGTTTTTACTAATGACATACGAAACTAAACTCAGAGATTTCCCAAGTTCTAGGCAAAGTTTTATTATCTCCTGAAATTCCTCAGTGTATTTCTGGTCCAAGCTAAAATCTGAAAATTTGCCTCACATTGTGCAGCATTTAGTGGATAATAATGGGTTGAGGTAAGGGGGTATTGAATCCAGTATTTATCATAAAGTTTATCACCTTTGTTGCCCTAGCTTTATAGAATTATGTTTAGGTCTCCAGTCAGCTATGGAGTTGCTCTCTGGTAATAATTTATGCTTTGTTTGCAATTCCTAAGAAAGTAGTTCTTGAAAAATCTCTAAGATAAATTTTTAAAAGAGATCTGCTTGCTACATTTTATTTCCTTTTATAAAACACAATTGCAAGATACCTGTGAAGGGAACTGGCTGTTTGGTCTTCATGTACAGACTCTGTATCCTCGCCACACCTTGAAAATGGATATAAAATAATTATTGAGTTTTTTTCTACTTGGGTCTTTTTCAAGTAGCTAATATGTTCATTCTTAGGTCATAATCAATCAGTCTTTATTGCGGTCAAAGACCAGACAGGTTAGGTCACAAACGCTGTTCTGATAAATACAGTTGCTGGTTTTCATATGCTCTAAATAAAGCCTGTATAAAACAATCACACCGATTTCATCCTATGCCAGCACTCCTTACCCAAAGGAGGACTGTAAGAAGTTCCAGCACCTAATCCTATGCCTCTCAGGAGGGAGTTACTTCAGCTTTGTGCTGTACAAACCCACTGCTATCGTGAAACTTCCATCCAACCTAGCAAGCATGGCCAATGGCTAGGGATAATGGGAGCTGTCATTCAGAAACATCTGGAGACCCAAAGGTTCCTCGCATCTGGTCTACGGAGTCTGGGATTGGCCCAGTCCTGTAGGAACTTTTCATGTGGAAACCCAAAAGAAAACCATGGCAAATGCGCAAGAACACAAAAATGCATAACTAACTTTCACTTCAGCATTCTCATGCCTGCCTAGTAGACATTTCCACTGAGTTAGAAGCAATGGCAGCCCACCATCACCCCCAGCCCAAATTTTTAAGGGCTAGATGCAATTAGTCGGTCATGATGGGAAGTTGCTCTGCACATTCTCAGATGCTTTATTATTGTAACCCTGGCCTTCTGGAAGTCCCATTTATATTCGAACAGGAAAAGGCCATACTGGATGCCACAGCAAATTTCTCTGATTCAAAAAACGGCATTAATAATGTTTAATACCAATAAGGAATACTTCCAGTGTGGTTTTGAATGAACTAAAAATAAAGTAGATGGAGAGAGTTTTCAGAACTACTTCAATTTAAAAACCTGACAGTTAGAAAGGTCTCTGAAACTAAACATCCCCAGAATCCTATGGGAGAAATACAAGATGAATATTTAACACGAGCAACAGCGCCAGCAAAATAAGGACATTCCTTTGTGCAGTCCTAGTAGAAGGAGGCAGTAAAGCATATCGAAGGTTTCCGTGGCTATCAGTTTAAATCAACCTGTCTCCGCTGGATTGCTAAGTCCGCACAAATGCTGCACTTTCTCTCTCTCTCTTGCATTTATATTTCACAATTATTTTGCATTTATATTTCCAGTTTGCTGTCAGTGAAGTAGGGCCTATTCCTGATTTGAGAAACAGTCTGCAATGTGGTTGACCCCTCCACTATTTACAGCATCTGCCTTCTTTGGCACAATGATGGTATTTATACTCCGCGAAGAGCTTGATATACCCAACTCTCTGTCTCTCCAGAAGTTGCTACTGTTAGCTGTTTATGAGGAGGTACTCACTCAACTTCATATCACCCCAAAACTATTCTGCCCCCCCTTTTCTGTTATTGGAACAATTATTTAAGATACATTAACACCGTATGGAGTCATGGAATGCCCAACATATAAATAACAAAAGAATTACATGTTTGAGGGGTTTTATGTTTGTTTTTTTTACAGGGGAAGCAACAGAGGGCAGAAGGGCACATGGTAGAAATTTATAAGATTATGCGTAGCATGGAGAAAGTGTCTCATAAGAAAAGAACCCAGGAACATCCTATTAAACTTATTAGCAGGAGATCTGGGACAGATAAAAAGAAGTATACCTTTACACAGAACATCATTAATTTATGCAATTTGCTGTCGCATCAGACCTGATGGCAGCCAGTAGCTTAGATGGCTTTCAAATGGGGATTAGACAAATTCATTGACAATAAATTTCTAAATGGTTGCCAATCATTGAGGGGGAGCACATAGAACCACAATGTTCAGTGCCAGCACATCCACTAGGAAACAACAGCAGTAGCAGGCAATTTCCTTCATGCACAGCTTGTGGGCTTCCCCAGGGCCCCCGGTTGGCCACTGTGAGAAAGAGGATGTTGGACTAGATAGAGCCTTTGAGCTGGTCTGTCTGGGCTCTCCTTATGTTCTTACATGATCCAGGACACCCTTTTATTACTAGAAATTACATGAGGCGTATTCCAAAATTCCAGGTGTTTTCCACCTGGAAAATGAAATGCAGCAAATTCGTGGCCCAAGACACCCCACTGGTAGACAATTCTATTATCTAACCATCAATGCTAAGGATATGACATTTGGTTCATATGGTAGGGGCCAGTAGAAAGCAAGCAAAACTACATCTCAATGTGGGCTGTGAGACTTTTCATTTGTTTGAATTAGAATTGGAAACATATTTGAGGATGCCTCCATTCAATTCCCCTCCCTTTGATTTTCTGTGTCATCACCGCCAACCTCATCCAATAGTCAGTTTGCATTTTGGTAGCACTGAGCATGCTCAGTCTTCATGGGACTATTTGGGAGGGTGAATTCTAAATATTTGGTTGTAATTTGGCAAACTTCAAGGCTATCAGTGGTGGCGGCTGTTTTGGCTGCTTAAGTGACCTTCAAATCAGAAAACAGGGGGCACTCAGCCGTAGTCAGAAATATGTATTTAGAAGCCCAGATAGCTCAGTCAGTAGATCGTGAGACTCTTAATCTCAGGGTTGTGGGTTTGAGCCCCATGTTGGGCTCAATTCTATTGATTTAAGATTGCAGTATGCAAACCATGTGAACCACTGTGTGTGAATCACATGTAAGCCAACCTGATAGAAAATAACCAGTTTGATCCAAAAAACTGAAAAAGCCACAAAGATACGAACCGACCAACCAGAGTCAATTTTTTAAAAAAATGTTGCTGAGTAAAAAGCCTTCCCTTGGGCCTTGCCATTATGAAGCCTAGTAATTAATTTTCTGCTTTCTTCGTCCAGTACCGGAGCCCAGATTGCATTATGAGGTAGATCGATATAAATATTATCATTAGCTACACATGCATATATCCTTTTGGTCACATCAGCTGTTGGGCCAGGGCTTGGTATATAGCAATGCAAGCTTTCTGTCCCTATGGAAATATAGCTTTTTCTCACAGGAAGACAAACATTGCCTGGCTCCGACAGACCCACTGCTGGTTCCACTCCTTGAGGAACATAGATTTATACTTAAAGATAGATCGATTTTTACTCAATATGTCTGCACATGCCCAGTTTACTGTTGTATATCAGTGTTGGCAGTCAAAGAATGCTTAAGGCGGTGACTACAGCTTGTGGCTCCCTTGGCACCACTTGGCCTCTTAATGCCGAATCTGAGCAACATTACAAACAGGGATTCAAACACAGAGTGTCCCCTGCTCTGTGCTTGTCACTTCCTCCTCTCACTGAAGCCTTACACCAGCAAAAAATAATAATAATCAGTTGCTCTGGGAGCAAAGCGGGTCATCAGGTATCGCCAACAAGAGGCAGCACTCTTGTTATTCTGCCCATGAGAAGCTCACTAAAAACAACCTCCCTGATTAGCTCTCTACCACAGCTCTAACGTTTTTATTTTATTTCATTTAAACAATTTATACACTACTTAACTACAATAGTTTTAAGCAGTTTACAAAGACACAATACAAAAAATAAAAAATCGGTTCAAACTATAAAATCAAACTTTCAACAAAAATGCCTTGTTAAAATTAAAAAGAAGTCTTCAGTAGGTGCCTGAGGCTCAGTAGAGATGGGGCTTGTCTGAGCTCAACTGGAAGGGAAAGCCATAAAATTGGGCCCACAATACTAAACACATATCTCCTGGTGGATATGAGCTGAGCATACAATCCATAGGGGGGCCACAAACTGTTACTCCCCCAAAGACCTCAGTGAATGGGTAGTCCTTGAGGTATTCTGGGTCCAAATCATTAAGGGCCTTGTAAATTAATACAAGAACCTCGAACGCGGCTCAGTAGTGTATAGACACCCTCTGCAGACTTTGGAGCACTAGGTTAATAGCACCAGACTATAGTCTGTCCTCGGCAACAGTCTGGTCACAGCGTTTTGCTTGGAAGTCTTTTATCAAACAGATTGCTATCATCATGCAGCTGATGGTGACTCACATGGGAACTCTGAGCGTGCTGCTGATCATCACCCTTCTAGGAATATTACATATTTATATACATTGCAGCTGGGAATGTAGCAAACGCACCACGGCATTGCTGTGATCTGAGGCATCCCCAAGCGTAGCATGTGCTGAGTTCTAAGTGACCTTAGGTGTAAAAAAAGGGGGAACAGCTTTTGCAATAGTAGTAGGGTAGCAGGTATTGGCTTTCCAACAGAATTTTTGTACATGCATTTCTGCTGCAGTAGAGAGAAGACCTAATAGTATCAGGAGACTGGTATCTACGTAGCAAGGGATACCAGCAACAGGGGCAGGCAGGCGTCAAGCAGAGCTGAGAAGACCTGAGACTAGATCTTTTGCACAAATGAAGCATGCCTCACAACTTTAAGACTTCCTGAAAAGGGCGCAGTGAAGGGCATTAAGCACTATATTAGGTTGGGCAACTTCAGGGCTGTGCAATGGTGCATGCCAAAGGCAATATATTTTCAATATCCTGTTGCCATGTTGGCCGCACTACTGATGAACTGAGATATGGATTTATAAGAACTTGAGATTGTTGCACACTGAGAGAATTGTCATTATAAAATACATGTAACACTGTGGTCTTCTTCACTCAGAACCTTTAGCCAGTGCAGGAACCAAAATATCAGCGGGGAAATAGCTTCATATAAGCTTCTTCAAGGCCCCACAGTCTGGAAAGTTTTGAAATCATGTAACTACAATGTAAGGATTAGAGTTCACTGCTCAACCAGCACCACTCACATTTTGCCATAGACATTTCAAGTAGTGCCCCCTTTTCCAATCCCATAGAACCTACCTCCCCTTTCCCCAGCAATTTCCCAGTAATTATTGTTGCTATTGTATGAGTCGCCAGCCTACAAAATGCCCCCCACAACACCGCCAAAGACAAAGCAGAGATATAAATGAGCAAAAACCTGCAAGGAAGCTAATTAAAAAAAAAAATGAGTTATCACACTTTATACACCCAAGGAAAAAGGGAGAATGCTATTTTATATTTCACAAAAATTCTAGGAATGATCCATACAGTTAAGTGTCCTGTCTGCCATGGAACTTAAGTGAGGGAGAGGCCTAAGAGACTCCAAAACTGAAAGCCAGCCCTGCCATGCATGGGGCTCCCATTCTCTAAAGGAGTCAGCACTGCATGCATGTTCATGGCGCATAAGGCTATGTGTCTATAGACATCATGGCTAAATAACAGCCTGAGACTCTAAGGCAGTGTGCCTTTGGGATCAGATAGCTGTTGTGCTCATGTTCTGCATGTGTGCTGCCCAGAGACATCTGGTAAGCCACTGGGCAGGGCTATTAAGATTACCTCATGTTCCTGTGCGTGACAAGAGCTAGCCAGGGAGTGAGAAAAATGTGCCCCCATTATGCTATTTGCCGTAGGGATGGATTGTGCTTTTTAAGTCATGAAGGGTCGCCAACCTTTTCGGGCCAATGGGCAGATATGGAATGTTGAGGAAAGCACTGTGGGCGCCAGTCACAAAATGGCTGCCACATCTACAAGAGCAGAGATGGGACCCACAGAAGGGTACAGGCCTGTCCTCCCCTACCACCCCAATCGGCAGGAGGAAAGGGGGCCTACCTACACCAACCACCGATGCGCTCGCTCACAGGAAACTCTTTACACATCTCCCTCTTGAGAGGCACAAGATGGAATCCAACACAGCCCTATGGAGATTGCTCTGTCAGTGCACAAGCATTTCTACATATCTGGAAAAACAATCCCCCCCTCCTCTCCACACACACTGATCTTCCAGAGTAGGGAGTGGGGGGAGGCAAGGTAGTTGAACCAAGTCATCACACTACCCTCTCTTTATAAAGTGTGCATCCCCAGACTGACAGGAAGAGAGAAATAATGTGTGTCAGAGAGGTGGGGGAGAACAGATGTGTCCCCCCCCCAACTATCCATGAACCACCACGTGTCACCCTCAGGTGGAGGGAAGGTTTCCTACCCTGGAGGATAGCATTACAGAATAAAGAATTACACGCTGGTTGGTTTACAGAAAACCCAGAAAGCAGAACCACTATATTACAGCCAGGGGGAGGGGAAGTCTGCCAAGGATGTAGAAAAAAATTAAGGACAAATAAATAATAATAATCATTTACGGTCAGCACACATGTATGCAAACTAAGTGACTGTCATTTACCTACTTATTATATTGCTTTAGTCTTTTTCAGGTTCTGCCACTCAGAGGCACCTACCATTTAAGGCCAAATAGCACAAGACACCAGAGATCGAATTTTAAGTATTCAGGCCAATGGCACTTCAGAGAGTTTGATCCTTTCCCCTCTGCCAATTTTCTTGATCTGTGGTGGCCCCTTAAAAGCTGTCATTATGTCCCATAGCGGAGCCAAGGGCAGCTCGGGGGGTGGGGCAATGTAAATGGGGAAATTGGCATAAAGGGGGAGCTTCACCACTTTAGCCGATTTTCAGTGAAAACTAAAACACCAGGAAACCAGGCCACTCCAAGACGTGGTGCTGCATGAAGCTACAAACACCCACTCCCACCCCATTGCCAGCTGTAGCAAGCACTGCTCTATACTGGGTAGAGTGGTGGCAGTCAGAAGGAACAGCCAGTGGCTGCCCCAGAGTGACTGTTCCCTCTGTCTAACAGTTGGGCTGGCCCTATTTGGAGATTTCCTACATCTTCAGCTGCTACAGAATTGCTTTCTGAAGATGCCTGAATTTGTTTCTCCTTCTCAGCCTTGTGAACTTTGAAATGTTATTGTTTTTTCAGAGGGGAAGCAATTAAAAGCAAATAGGAGGTGTGTCAGCAAATTGGAGGATACAAAGTAGTAACTGCTTGGCTTTAGTGCTTGGGTCGGAAATATGGCGTCTCTGAAAATGGAGTTTCCAAAGGCTAGCAGCCCTTGATGGTTTTCTAATCTTCTTAAGAGCCATTTGAGGCAGTGCAACCTTTGTTTTCCAAAGTTTCCAAAACTGGCACCTCCGGTTGTGCACGGGATCCATTCTGGAGCTCCGGTCAGATCTCGAGGAATTCGCAACCAGAGATGCCTGTTCTGCACATGAACGCAGTTCATAGAGTGCTTTTGCACATGCGCGCGCAGCGGAACCCAGAAAAATATTTCTGGGTTTGCCGCATGCGTAACCCAAAGGATACACAACCAGAGGTATGCGTATCCAGAGGTACCACTGTACTCCTTTTCATCACAGGAAAATTGGTGGATGGGTTGGAAGGTCGTAGCGTGGCATATCAGCAAATCTAGAAGTAACATATGGTTTGAGAAACTCTCTCAAGCAGCTGGTACAGCATAAGGCTCTAAATTTCAGGGATATGGGTTTGAGCCCCACATTAGGCAAAAGATTCCTGCATTGCAGGGGGTTGGACTAGATGACCCTGGTGGTCCCTTCCAACTCTATACAATTCTATGATTCTCTGCACCATGCAGTGGGTGCTCGGGGGCAATCTATAGGTCAACAGGATTTCCTACCTTTAAAAGTAACAAAAATTAAAGCCCCTACCTACGGGAGAAGGGGGGAATCATACTGGGGTCAATACTGCTGTGAGGGGGAGATTTTCAGATTTATATCCAACACCACCGACACCTTATTTGCTGGGGGGAAGCATACATGTCGCATATGCAAGGTCTCTCCCCCCTGCAAGGTAAATAGAAGGGGTGTGTGATTAAAACAGGGGGGGGTTAACTTCCACTTGGCCACCATTGTGGTCACAATTTGCCATCCTGCCCCAACCCACAAAAAGACCCTGTTCACTAACCCCCCCATCTGATGTGTCCAGCAGCACCCTCAAATACCTGGGAAACCCATTTCTCCCCAGCATCTGTTATTCAGAAGTGAACTGGTTCTGGTTCCATTTATCCATGGGCGTAGCCAGGAGGGGTGGGGGGCAGCTGCCCCCCATTGACCATTTGTGTGCAGATAACTCAGTTCTGTCCCCCTCCTAACATAAACCCCACCCCACCCCACCCCGAATAAATCCTGGCTATGCCTATGCATTTATCTAATGTCAATAACAGGTATGCACAGGTAGACCTTGGATAGGGCAAGTGGGAGGAGCTTGGTGTGGGTGGAGCTGAGGGGCAATGGGGTAGGGGCCTGACTTGGCACAATGTGTAGGCCTTATAGCACTCCCACTTTTCAGTAGCACCTGCTGGCAGCACTGCTTATTGCTAATGAAACAATACATATAATCCCTCCTGCAGTACTTTTAGTCTTGAAAATGCACCTTTATGCATGTGTTTAATGCATTTTGTTGCGTTCCCACCATTTCCACAATGGAAAACTGTACTCCACACATAAACGAATCCATAAATTGTTTCCCTGCTCCTGACCTTGCTGAACCCTCATGTTTCCTAGCTCCAAAAATATAACAGCCCGGGGGGGGGGGGGGGAAGTGATGCAAAAATAGACCACAATATTCCAGGCATGGCACATGTTCTAGAGATCCACAACTGCGGCTCGCAATAAACTCAGCAATATTCAGATATGAAAATTACACCTTGAAGGAAAGCAGCATCAGGGTTTTTAAATAAAATAAAATCTACTTATCTATAATAAATCTATAATAAAATGAATAAAATTTTATTTTATTTATAAATAAAAAAATGCATATATATATATATATATATATATATATATATATATATATATATATATTGCACTGTGCATTAACTTCCAACAAGGCGAGGGGTGGGGAGGGCAGATTTTGCCAAATCTACAGGAATTCAGAGGTTTTCCCTGAAAACATGCTTTATGGGGTGGTCCGTCCCCCACACCTCCCCGCTTCTGCCGTCACTTGCTACAGAGCTCATGTGCTCTCCTAACCCTCACGTACTGGCTCGCCCCGATTTACAACCAGCTGGATCGTCACCCTCTTTTCTCTCGAGGCGTGCCCTAGGCATAAAACTCGTCCTCTCCGCAGAACCGTGCGAATCCAAAGCAGGAAGGAACCCCGCCATCTGCACCAACGCTGACACCCGTACTAGAGGTTGCCAGGCGCGTCCAGCTGCTAAACAGTTAACTACTCCCTGCACGTAGAGAGAGGTTGCTCGCTTATTGTGTTGCAATTCGGCCGGCTCGTAATTTAATGATGACTACGGGAGGGGATATGTTTCCCCAGCCCCCTTTCCTTTCCTGCCTGCCTTCCATGCAAAGGGTTTGAGCAACGTATCCATTGGCCAAAAAGCATACCGTTGCCATTCATCATGGGGGGGGGGGCAGGCACTAGGCAGCCGGGGGGCAGCCACTGAAAGCAGGCACACTTACTCTGGCAGAGCCGAGCTGCTGAAGGAATGGTCCTGGATGCTGAAGCAGAAGCAAGAAAACATCGGAGGGCAGATCAGAAAGGCGGGCAGGCTCCTTTTCCGCCGCCTCCTCGGATGCTTCTCAGCGGCTGCAACCCATGCAGAGGCATGGCACGGCGAAGGCGAGATTATCCTGCGGGCGGGCGCGCGCGCCGGCTAGCTCGGCGTACACAAGGCTGTATCCTGGCATCTTCTGCACATGCTCACCATCCGAGGACCCCCTGGGATTTCTGCGTGTAAGCCTTGCTGGAAACCACAACGCCCATCAGGCACTGCTGTTGCTGCGCTGAATGAAGGTACAGAAACAAGGGCTAGGCGAGGAACGCGACGCGCTCGCCCTTGCGCGCGTCTTGGGGGACTGCGTTGGGGCGGAGGGAGCAGCCCGCGCGCGCACCTCGATCCCAGGCTTTTGGCGCGAGCCTCTTGCCACACTTGTCTGTCCCTGCGGTAGGTGCGAGGATCAGGATGGGCTCCCTCTTCTCCCTGCCGCCAGGATGAGTCATCTTCGGAGATTCCCTTTCGCAGGTTCTGCTCAGCAGCGCGACGCCTCCCGGGAGAGAGAGCGAGAAAAATATCCCGCGCCGCTTGGAGAATTAGGAGGAGGAAGCGCGCTCACTACTGCAATTATGGCGATTCAAGAGGTGAAGTTGTTTCACTGTGTGAGAGAGAATCATAACACTGTAGAGTTGGAAGAGACCCCGAGGATCATCTAGTCCAACCCCCTGCAATGCAGGAATCTCAACTAAAGCATCCAGGACAGATAGTCATGCAACCTCTTCTTAAAATCCACCAGCTCCTGAGGGAGTCCATTCCACTGTCAAACAGCTCTGTCAGAAAGTTCTTCCCGATGTTTAGTCGGAATCTCTTTACTTGTAACTCGAGGCCATTGGATTGAGTCCTATCCTCCAGAGCAGGAGAAAACAAGCTTTCTCCATCTTCCATGTGACAGCCCTTTAGATATTTGAAGATGGTGGTCCTATCTCCCCTCAAGTCCCCTCTTTTCCAAGCAAAATATACCCAGCTCCTTCCATCATTCCTCATAAGGCTTCAAGCTGCCTTCTCCATACACTTGATCTTTCACAGGGCAAGAGGATGAAGAAGAAGAAGAAGAAGAAGAAGAAGAAGAAGAAGAAGAAGAAGAAGAAGAAGAAGAAGAAGAAGAAGAAGAAGAAGAAGAAGAAGAAGAAGAAGAAGAAGAGGAATTGGTGTTTGGGGAAACAGAGGTTACAGCACTAAATATAGAACACTGTATGCACCTGCAGAGAATAATCTGTCTATACCCTGCCCCAGATCTCCCTCCCCCAAGAATAAATAATTTGAAATGTAGGTAGGACAAGGACAGGCAGGGGTGTACCTAGGGTTTGGCAACTTGGCTGCCACCAAGGGTGCAGGCCCAGGAGGGCACAAAACTATCACCTCTCGGCTCTGGCTCAGAGTGGCCTTTCCTCCCATCACCAGCCCAAAGGATTGGCTTTGCTTGCCCTCAGTGTTGTTGTCACCAACATTGGATAGGTTTTGTGCCACAGTGATGTCATCACATTTCATTTACATTTCCTGATAGTTTGGGATCACTTACAGAAGACAAAATCCCAGGTAAACACAAATGGCACCAAAGCAATAATTGTAAGGGAAACCAGAGGCTATAAATGCCTGTGAACACTTGGGGAGTGTGTGAGAGAAATTTCACTGTTTGGCAACCCACCCACCCCCTGGATATCTTGCCCTTAAAAAGAAGAAAAATACCTTTTTACCTCAACAATATTCAAGGATGAAAATCAATGCAGCTCTGTTTCCTACACCATGTCTGTGCTATGTGATAAAGCCACCACGTACACTTGTAAGGAATATTTGTCTGAAGCCAGTGGAGTATTCAGTCCTAGCAACAGAATAATGATATTTGTAATCTGGGGGAATAAAATGTTTGCTCAGCTGGTGCATAGGCAGCACAGTGAATACTAGAGAAATCCACATTCCTTGGTGTACAGGAAAAGTGAGCATCTCTGCTTGGTTGCTTGTGGCATTTGCTGTCAGCCCTACAAAGCAGGATTCACAGCGATTGCAGGGCCTTTATTTGTATGTTATCTTTCACAGAGCCTAGATTACTTTTTCTGAACTGCCCCCCACATTGTCCTAGTGACCATTAGGGTTTACATTCTGTTCTGCAGCATACAAGATTATTTCTGGAGAAATAAGTTTTTTTTAAAAAAAAAAAATATCAAGATGACTCCGGTTGAAGGAATGATATTGCAAGTAGAAGCCCAAGCTGAGGCTGCTGACTAGTAAACTTAAAAATATTTGCTTACAACACACACCTCTACAATCTTGGCTCCCAAACTATGGGAGTGCAAGAAAAAACGGGGAAAGCACCCCAAATGAACAAGATAAAAAGGAAAACGGACCCCAATGTTCACTGATGCAAATCTCTTAAAGTTCACTGTCTTTTGAAGTAAAACACTCCTCCTTTAGGAGCTATTAACAAAAACAATGGACAGTATTAGTGCCAATGGTTCTTAAACAAATGATAAATTGATTTGGGATTATAGTCTCTACAACCCCCCATTCACTACTTAAAAGAATTTTGAAGGTAATAATGAATAGGGGGTGGTTATGGTTATTTGTTTCCTGCCAACCTAGCAGTTCGAAAGTACATCAAAAGTGCAAGTAGATAAATAGGCACCGCTACCCTGGGAAGGTAAACGGCATTTCCGTGTGCTGCTCTGGTTCGCCAGAAGCGGCTTTGTCATGCTGGCCACATGACCTGGAAGCTATACGCCGGCTCCCTCGGCCAATAATGCAAGATGAGCGCCGCAACCCCAGAGTCGGTCACGACTGGACCTGATGGTCAGGGGCCCCCTTCACCTTTTATGGTTATTTGTTATAATTCTTTGGCAGCTGTTAGGTTGTCTGTCTGGTGTTTTGGATCTAGGTTGCATTCACATTTAAGAGGGGGAAGGGCTGAATTGCAACTCCCATCATTCCTGGCAACTAGCCATGCTTGCCGGGACATGGGAGCAGAGGCGCCCTTCCCATAGGAGTTAGTGGCTCGTTGTGCCAGGGCGCCGGCCTCTCAGGGGTGCCCCAGCATTGGCGGGGCGCAACAAGCCACTAAGCCTCCTCTCCCTCGGCCGCAGCACTGCTGGGGCAAGGGGGGCGTCTCTTTTCAGCTCTGTATACAAACGCACAGGCTGATCCTGATTGGCTGAAGAAAGGCAACAACAACAGCCGGGACGCGGGCTCGGAGGTCACCAGAGTCGCCGCCGTGGCTTCTCCTGCTCCTCCTCACCTCCCTCTCGGTGGCGTCTGCGTCACATGCCTCTCGTGAGCAACTCACTGGCCAGGCCAGCTCCTTGCGGCTGCTGGGCAGCAGCGAGAGCACCAGCAGTGGGCTGTAGTCAGGCAGCCCCAATGGCGCCCTCCGCCCCAGGCTAAATTTTGGGAAAGGAAGGGGGCGCCGGAGAGCCCTTTGCGCCACGGCGCTGGATGTGCTTAAGACGGCCCTGCATGGGAGTTGTAGTTCAGCAACATCTGGAGGGCCAAGGTTCCAAACACCTGCCCTAAGCAAACCTTAAGCCTGAATCAGAGTAAGAGGTTCTTATTCTGTCTCACACGGAAGTTGTAGCTGTAACTTAATGTGTGCATTTAACAATTTAATAATTAGTACAATGAAGCTTCATTGCCTTTGATCTTATGAGGCTGTTTACTCAATAATAATTACTTGTTTCTGTTGACTACATGGGCAGGGTTATGGTTTAATGTGCACAGGTTGTTTACAAGACTTTGCAGAGAGGGTTCCTCTGATGAGAAATTCCAAAGCTTAAAATCTATGATTAATGAACAGATTCCACAGATTAAGTGATGAATGCTTTCAGCTCTGCTGAGAATATTACTTGTTTGGGTTTCACTGCCTTATAATTCTCCAGAATGGCCATGGGCCTCGCTTCCTGTTTGCAAATAAGGTTCGTGACCAAATCTGCAGTTCTTCTCACTTCACTTTTTTTCCGGAAGGGTTACTCATATTTATACATAGTGCTAACAGCACTGACTAAAACCTCAAAGGAGAAATATTAACAATGATGTAAGATGCTGTAAAGGTGCAGAGTAGGAGATAAGAGTTTTAGCATAGAAATGACTAACCAGGATTTAAGGGTTTAAAAAAAATAAAAATAACCCACAGAGAAAAGCACACGAAGCATTATGGTTTAGGTTTTTAAGTAGAAACTTTGGCTCTGTTGCTCTTTGGCATGTGCATTTGAAATCTCTGACATGGTAAAAGGGAAAGGAACTGGGAGTGTCACAAGAGTGACGTAATCAGTGTTTCCACCAAATGAGAAAACAGAAAAGCGCCTCCAGGGCAGGGTTTAAGTTCATGGCTTGCATCTACAAAGTCTTGAGCTCAATCTGCAGCACCATCAGTTAAAAGAATCCCAGGTTGCAGAAGAGGGAAGGGTCTTGCCTGACTTTATGGAGAGCTGCTGACTTTGGGACCCTGGGTGAGGGTGATGGGAGTTTCAGCCCCAAACATTTGGAGGGCACAACATGGTAAGGCTGGAGAAGACAATCCTGGACTACATAGACCAGGTGTGGGGAACCTCTGGCCCTCCAGGTGTTGCTGAACTATCATCATCCCTAGTCGCTGGCCATGCTTGCTGGGACTGATGGGATCTGTAGTTCAGTAACATCTGGAGTGCCAAAGGTTCCCCACATTGGTCTGTGCCAATGACCTGACATTATGCTATATAAGGCAGCTTTGTAGTTTGCCTCCACAATCTTAAACAAACTTAACTGTGTTAAGTACCACTGAATACAGTGGAATTTACATCTGAGTGAACAAGCCTAGGATTGTGCTATGAACCAGGTTATAGTTCTGCACCTGTCCCCCTTAGCCAATTCATGGTGGCTATGGGCAGGGTAGATGAAGGAAAGTGTCCTCTCCACTACCACACACCTATGTCAAGTGGTAGGTCCCTTAGTGAGTCTCCTGCTCCATGTCACAGTGAGACACTGAGGTACTGTCCACCACCCTGGGTATCTGGGGTGTTCCTGTTCACATACTGAGTTCAGGATAAATGCATACACATTTAAAGATGGCAGCAGTGGCCTGTTTTTTCCCCCCTCAAGTGGGCTTTATATGGACATAAGAAGAACCTGCTGGATCAGGCCAGTGGCCCATCTAGCCCAGCATCCTGTTCTCACAGTGGCCAACCAGATGCCTGTGGGAACCCCACAAGCAGGACCTGAACAAAACAGCATTCGCCCCTCCTGTAGTTTCAAGCAACTGGCATTCATAAGCATGACTGCCTCTGAACTGTGGAGGCAGAGCATAGCCATCATTTGAAATTTAAGATTTTTCACCCAGAAATGCATTACTTCACACTTGCATTTGACATTTTGCTGCCCATTCACTCAGTTGGGAAAGGTCCTTTAAAAGCTCTACACCAGGCACGTCCAACAGGTAGATTGTGATCTACCAGTAGATCACTGGATGTCTGTGGTAGAACACTGCTAGATCACTGGCACTCCTAAAAAAGCTCACCCAAAATTTTCCTCCTCCCTAAAAAAAGCTTAACTATGACCTGAAGCTCTAAACAAAAATGGGCCTCCCTCCCTCCTAAAAGAAGCTCAACAAGTTTGACCTAAACCCCAAAAAACAGGGCTTCCCTTCCTTAAAAAAAACTCAACAGCTTTGACCTGAAACCCCCCCCCCCCAAAGTCCCAGTTTTTAACTCTGTGAGTAGATCAGAGTCTCTTGGGAATTGGCCACCCCTGCTCTACACAATCTCTCTCTTGTTTTCACAACCCTGAAAAATTCAGTACCCTCAGCAAACTTGGCCACCTCACCAGTCAGTCCTAACTCTACATCTCTCCATTCAGTGTGCCTGTCTCTGCGTCCCATTTCTATGTGTGCTCAGTTTTTCTGCCCAAGTAGCTTTCTACAACACATTTCACAGAATGAGGACACATTTTACCTCAAGACACTTGATCATTTAGCTGTTCAGGAAAAAAGCTTTGATCATGCATCCCCTTTAATATATGTATTTTTTCCTTGCAAGTGTCAGGAGGAGGAAATTCTATTTCACCAAAAGCAGGTTCTCAGCAGAGCATGACCTAGAGGCATACATAAGCAAGAATCTAGAACAACCAAGACAAAAGGCAGCTCGCTAAAAATAACCCAGCTCTTCATTTTTCTCTATGTGGAGTCTTGTGCCAGAAGGCTTTCTTATTCACTTCAATATAAGGAGGCACACACCACCTTTGGCACATCGTGCCCTGCTGAAAAAGCTGAGGATTCTATAGGAAGGGCAGCCTTTTGGGCACAGAACAGCCCCCCTGCCCCAAACACTGCTGGATCAGTAAGTATTGATTATCACCATGCTTGGGTATGGCTGAATTGGCCTCTCTGTTTCTTCAGCACATCTTACATAAATGCATCCACTGTAATGCAATAACACAAGACAGATACATAGCAATTTAAAGGTGAAGACAAACATGACACCTATTAACAAAGGGTGGTGTGGCTGCCTTTCGTTGGACCTGTTTTCCCCATATTCTGTATTGATCTCTTATCCCGGGTCTGACAGCTTTCTCTCTCTGCTTGCTCTGGTTAAAACCCAGCTTTCTCTCTCTGCTTTCTCTGGTTAACCATTAAATCAAGTTTTATGAAATCTGGGGGAAACCCAGAGAGAGATTTGCTCCACTTCCTAAACTGCTCTGAAAACAGCTCTTAAATGGGATTCCTCATACTTTTCCCTGGAGTTGCATTCTGGGACAGTCCACCCTCACCTATTCACCTTCTTTCCCTGCCTCCCCTCAAGGATCATTTTCCAGTTGTCTTTCCAAATTCTGAGCAGCACTCTTCTGGTCCTTAGCATTGCTGACCCGACTGATCACATGATATATGCACAAAACATGTCTGCTCCCTTCGCAGTTTGTTGTTTCTTTCAATTTTGCCCTCATTTGTTTTAAAGATACATCCAGGTCCAGCTATGTGAACATCATCCCTTCTCGATTCTTTGACTCGCTGTTTCTCCTACTCTCTGCCACAGCTGGGCAGAGCTGAAGGAAGAATACATGGGGAAACACAGGGTTTCAGGGATCTTCCTTAAGTAAAAGCTTAGGCAAAAATCACAAGTAGGAACACTGGCCCTGGATCAAATTGAAAATGGGGCAAAGAGGTATGGACTTATGGGAATGTGTGGCTGGGCCCTCCGTAACATAATCAGATCCCAATGTGCTTTAATATGAAGTTGGATGCCATTTGGAGAAGGATAGAAGAGATCCTTAATTTACAGAGAGCTCAGCACACCTCCCACTCAAACCATTAAGCGGCCCCAATTTGTTTTATCATTACAGATTTTGCACAGTTCTATCAGAATTGTGCAAAAGTGCACTTATTTTTAAATAAATGAACAAGCAAACTGCAGTCTGATCCTGCAAGGTAACTGGGAATATTTAAGGAGGAGGCCGAAAACAAAACATAACCCCAGGTTATTCTCTGCCAAACTCCCCCCAAAAGCAGAATATCAATAAAGATGGTGAGCAAAAAAAGAGGGGTCTTTAATTGAGCATTCAGAAAAATCATATCCAAATGACCCAAATGCAAGATAATCCCCATGTCTGGAAAAAGCCATGATCTGCCCATAACATTTGGCCAACTCTTGCCAGTCATGGATAAAGTTTTTCCTAATTTTTCATTTGCTTTGTTTTATCTAATTTAAATATTCAATAAAACAGCCTAATTTTGATCCCTACACATGATCATAATGCTATCAAGACAGGAGGTCATAGAAAATACTCCTAATGAAAGGCAGAATTAACAATTCTTAGGAGAACAGGCTGTATCCATGTGTGCCAGAAAAATAAGACAGCCACCAAAATGTAGTAGAACTGGATGACTCAAATAAATGACTCACAAGTTGTGACTTGAGTCAGCACCGTTCCTTCAAGACCTGCACTTTGAACCAAGTGCCGGTTAGGCATTAACAGCTGTTCAAATCACTTTGCACTCCAAATCTGTATAGGATGAGCAAGCAGAATACATTTTACACTGTTCTGAAAGAGGAAGTGTAAGATCTATATTGGACCAAGATTAGGAGCTCCCAGTTCCATCACTGTTAACTCACTGTCTGAGTTTGGCATAGTACTTGGATGGTTTTAACAGTTCCACTTTAGGACAAAATGGCTTGGAGATGCGGAACACACCAAGTGAGTCAGACTGTTAAATGTGCTTCCATCATGTTGAAGGTGCCATTCATTGCTGAGTCACCCTGGCAATGCAACTATGAGTTACAGGCAGAATTTCCAATAGCCCTACACCCATTTAGGGAGGGCAGGTGGGATCATTCATGTAATTCCCCGTCCTCCATATTTCAAACCCTATTTGTGATTGTGCCCCACAGCTATTTCTCTCTTTCAACTCAATGGTTCTGCACACAGGTTGAATATTGCTACAAATCAAATGGGACTCTATACTAGGCATGCATGTGCAAACCATATATCCCTTTGTTTCAAAAAAAGATATAGCTGGGGTTTGTGCTAGTTCCATGCAGCTGACCTCACAATAGGTATTGCCATCATTCACTCTAATAGCAAATTATGCTGATTGGGTGCCAGTAGGATTGAAGCCATAACAGAACCACTAAGAAACAAGAAGGTAGGAAAACAGTATATTTTTAAAAAAGCTTTGGGAATATTTTTAAGGGTGGGAGGACAGCAAAATTCATGTAAGTTTTAATTTTAAAAAACCACACAAGGAAGCCTAAATACATTTTTTTGAGGGGGGAGTGGTTTGAAGAGGCTGGGTAAAAGGAAGGAAGAAGAGAAATTTGTTTTATTGATTTAGACAATTTTTTATATATTAGGAGGAAAACTATAAGCAGTTTTCAAAAACATGAATAAGGATAAAATATGCAAAAGTCAAGAACAAAAATCCACATTGTAGAACACTCTATTTAACTACCGGTATGATTGCAAATAAATGCTCTTGAAATGCATTGCTGTTTGACAATTTAACCTTGACTGCATCTGAGAACAAGCCTCTGGAACTTGATGAATCATCCCTCCTCCAGGAATGTCCATACAACATGTCACACTTTCAAAGGCCCACTTAACAGTAGTACCCTTTTCAATTCTTTCCTAATTTTAACCAAATTTAAAATGCCTTCTTTTGTCACCATTTTGCCACCACCTCTCTGCCCCTTGAATGCACTATATGCTTCACGGGCCATCCCTTCCCCACTTCTGAAATGGCCCCTGTAGCTTCCCCTCCCCCTCAATTCCCACAGAGCTACAATTCTCAGCACCCTGAGCAGAGAACAGCTCCCCAGGGTTTCAGCCAGGAGCCTCTCCAGCCATATCTGGAGACACCAAGGGGTTAAACCTGGGAACTGCAAGCTAGGAGAGCACTGAGCCACTTGCCCTGATTGTGCCATAGTCAAAACTGAATGCTAGACTAGATGGGCCTGGGGCCTGATACAGCAGGAGCATGGAGACAATAGAGGAAGGGGGGGATACAGGAAGTGGTCTTATACCGACCCAAACCATTGGTCCATCTACCTTAGCCTTGCCTACACTGGCAGTGGCTCCCTAGGATTTCAGGTAGGAGTCTCTCCCAGCCATACCTAGAGATATCAAGGATTGTACCTGGGACGGTTTATTCAAGCAGTTGCTCTACCTATTAGAGTACAGTCCTTCCCTAACATAAGAAGGAAGGCGGTGATCACTCAGTCCAAACAGGAAGCTTTCAATAGCTCTTCCAGGTTTGGAGGGGCCAATAACCAGCCTGGGTGGGTAGGACCAGTAAGGAGCCCAGTAAGATGCTCCAAACTGCTTTTTTTTTTTTGGTCCACCACTTGGTCAGCTGCGTAGAGAGCCAAAGGTTCCCAACTCCAGCGACTCCTGGCAGAGTGCTGAGACTGGCTGCAAATCCCTGCCAAGTATACACTGAGCGGGCAAACCTCATGGTTTACTTCCACAGAATGTGTGAAATAGCACTGTGTTCCCTTAGACCCAAAGATTCTTCTGCAAGATAGATACCTTGTCAAAGCCAGAGGTGCCAGCTTGCCCATAAAACCAATTGGGACTAATCTGCCTTGTTGCAAATCAGCCCATGGCCCCATTATAAGGTGATCTCCAAGCACAAGTTCAAGCCATTCCAGTGAGCAGCACCCTATTTTTATCAAACCCAAGATACAACAGAAAATATGGCTGTTGCTGTTAAATGTGCGGAGAGGTGGGAGGGATAACTCCCATCCTTTGGCACATTTATTATTTTCTAGAGCAAGGTGCACTTGCCAAATTATGTAAAAGCTGTGTGCGAAGCAACGATCAATCACCCAAGCAATACCCCCAAGACCAATAAACAGACCCAATGAACATTAATTATTCACAACATGAAAGCATGGTGTGCTACCAAGCAAGACTAGCTCATATTTCTTTAGCCAAACTACATTTAGGAACCAAAAGATTTTTAATCAGAGAGGGAGAGGGAGAGGGAGAGGGAGAGGGGGAGAGGGAGGGAGGGAGAGAGAGAGAGAGAGAGAGAGAGAGAGAGAGAGAGAGAGAGAGAGAGAGAGAGAGAGAGAGAGAGAGAGAGATATTGATCCACAGTTCTCTTACAACAGTGACTGCCAGAAGCACCTGGAAAGGTTGAGTAGCTGCCCAGGTCTTGAGTGTTAGATTTGCCTTGCTGGTTCAGATCACTGGCATATCTAGTCCAGGATTTTGTTCCCAGTAGTGGCCAGGAGCCCAATGCCTCATGGAAGTTCCTTAACCGAGCATTTTTGGAGCTCTTAAGTGGTACATCCATCGAACTATGTGTCAACAAAGAGGGTATTTTTTGGCCCATCCACTTGTGAGGAACCTCCTGGTCACCACAGTGGTGTGCTGGGTGCAGACCAAAATTATGCATACACACTCTGGCTCAGAGTGGTCAAGAGCCCTCCCACGTACTCAGACAGAGTCGGGTACATTTTATGTATTTGCACATTTAACACTATTTGGGCGCTTTGCCACTATTCTATAAGGATTCCTAGATGGAAGGAAGGAAGGCCAGGATAGCAACTCAGAGAGAGTTGCAACATGTGATTCTGTTATCTCATAAGATGCTGCTCAGAGCTAGAATGATGGCACACAGACGTGTAGGCCGATACAAATTGTTCTATTAAATTTCAGTGATCTGCAAAGTATCATTTTCTCCCACCATATGTGATTGATGTCTCAAAGGTACTGGCATAGCTTCCCTGCCTCTTCAGATCTTTTGAAGGAAAGTCATTTATAAAAAGAAAGAAAGAAAAAAGTTGGAAACACAAAATTGCCTTTGAGCCCAAGTCTCAGAGAGAGACAAAGGGAGAGTGTTATGAGTTTGCGAATTCAGCAAGTGTTAAAGCTAATCAAGCCTTCAAATTTCAGGAAATAGCCAAGATTAGCCTCCTGGTCAAGTGTAAGGAGAGCAAAGGCATGTGCTCTGTGGGTCATGGCAAATGGGTGGGGCCCGATAGTGGTTTGATCCCATGTGCATTTACATCAATATAAGCTCCATTTATTTCAATGGGGCTTAACCCCAGGTAGGATAGGGTTGCATCCCTAAGGGAAGGTAATTCTGTTGTATCTCTGCATTCAGGATGGGACTGACTGCTCTAAGACATGTCAGTCCTCTTAATTTCAGATCTTGACCTTATCTGAAACAGTGAGACACAACAAATAGCCCCACAAGTCAGTTGTGCAACCCCATGAAGAGACACAGCCAGACACAGTAGCCTCACGAGCAAATGTCACAATGCAGAAATGGTTGCATATCCAACCCAATTCCAAACTGAATCGGTGCACCTGTCTTTCAACTTGCTTGCTATGTGATAGCAATATTATTTTAACCAATAAAAATAATAATAAATGCCTCTACCAGGTTACATTAAATAGCATAGTCTCCAGCAATCACACATAGCTCCAGTTCAAAGTAATAGATGTTAGAATCTAATTATCCAAAAGCACAGAGATACATACACTTATGGTCTAGGGTTCTTCGGGTTGTCCATTTTGTGGCTACCAGGTTCCCTGCTTAAGAAAGGCAGACACAGAGGCTGGCACTCAGACAAAACTTGACTGACTGTATCAAGACAGTGATATTGCTGTACAGAAGATGCGTGAGTTCCTCATAAACCTGTGATGAACAAATCATCTTCAAATTAAAAGCACAGTTGAAAAGTAGAGATAAACCTCCAATTAGCAGTAAGCAAGATGTGAAACTTCAGGACAAACTACCGTAAGTCAAGAGGTCACACGTTCTATAAAATTCAAATCCACTACAGCAGGCATCCCCAAACTGCGGCCCTCCAGATGTTTTGGCCTACAACTCCCATGATCCTTAGCTAACAGGACCAGTGGTCAGGGATGATGGGAATTGTAGTCCAAAACATCTGGAGGGCCAAAGTTTGGAGATGCCTGGACTACAGCAAAACAGGAGGAAGGCTATCACCACAGGATGCAATTAAAGGTGCAGCTCAACCTGTAATGGGTCTTGTTCCCACTAGTGTAAAATGCGGTTTTGCACCTGCATGTCTCTGCATTATTGTTGGGGCATCTACATTACGTCCTCCCCATCCCAGTGTCTGCCATTATGGTGATCTCATTGAGGAACTGCTGATCAGCTTCTGAGGTACCCCAGGTTCCTTCAAAACAAAGTTTGAAAACTATGGTCCGAAAGCAAGAATGTACCTCAAACAACAAACCAGCTACATCAGAGTCTAGTCCTTTCATTTAAGAGGCTTCAGATCAATTTGATACACGGCTTTGGGGAAAACAAGTATTTTCATATAATGCCACAGGAAGTTCATGGTTAACTGGGAGTTGCCTGTGGCATGTGCCCATGTTCTCAAATACAAATTTTGGAACATATTGTTTCCATATTGTGCATACTGAAAATCACAATGCTTATGTTCTAATATTCAATATCCACTAAAATAAAATGCTCACGTGCCTGTTCTTTCCAAAGCACCATGTACATAGATTATGCTATACGAATAAATGATAATATGCTTGGGTTATACGGTTTCTATGATGCCAAGAAGTTCTGAACTCTTCCTTTCTCACAAGGAGTGTGAATTTCAAAGCATAATGGTGACTCTCTAGAGAGACACTTGTTAACAACGTTTTCAGCGCTGTGGAGATACACCATTGTGAATTATTTAAACGCCTTTAAAAAGAGCAACAGAACCCTTAATGTCACATTTTATGAGAGAAAACATTATTCAGCTATTGGGTTAACAAAAGAAAGAGAAGCAAGGGGGAAAGCACCTAACTTTCCACTCCACCCTCAACTGTGTCAGTTCTTTAGCTGAACACGCTCTGCTTCATATCACAACTCTCACAGGCAAAAAAGGAGCAACATCAGATGGAATGACCTGGTCAGGGTGATGATGTCATTGCATCTTTGCCCTGACCAATGGGGGCCCAGGCTGTGAACAAAGAAAGATGGAACTTGAGAAGATTTTTCAGTAAAAATGGCAGTTAAGAGCCTATGGTAGAAGGAAGATGAAGTAAAACAAAAAGAACTGAGGAAAAAGGACTCCAGAAGTGGGTGAATTTAAGCTAGAGAAGAAACACCAGATTCGACCGGGGGGGGGAGGATTCATTTCAGCATCCAATTACCTCAAGAAGGACCTCAACACAAGAAATTTCAATGAAATACACAGTGTGCCAGCTTGGGTCTGAAAGCTAAAATACACACATGGAATTGTTACTGTCACATTTAAGCACAAAACTGCCCGAGTCATGGGCACAGTCAGGATTTTTGCTAGGGGGGCAAGCCTTTTGTTTGCGGGGCAGAACCTCAGTTTGCTATGTATTTTTATTGAATTTTATTTATTTAAGAGGGCAGCCGCCCCTCCTTGGTTACACCCATGGCCCCAGTCATGTAGAATCAGCTGGAGGGGACCCGATTTTAATACCTATAACATTTCATAGATGAATTAACAAATGCTGTGTAAGCATTACCTTTTCCTCTGGCTCCAGTAGGCTTCCTTCTGCTCCTGATGTCTGAAGCTGTGTCCACACTATGTCCCGACCATTAGCCACCATCCATATCCCGTAGTTCTTGAGGAATACTGCTGTTTGATGCATTTCCCCTCCATCCCCATTTGAAAACAATAAGCCACAATCACTTCACAGTTAAGCTGAGGCATGTTCGTGTGAGGCAGCTGTTTTGCATGTGCAATCACAGCTTAATGAACGGAGGCAGGTGCAGGTGTGGGGGAAACAAACAGGTAATGTGCTTAGGACATCCCTTCTCACTCTCTGGTTTGTGCAGCAACATGCAAATGTGACTTGAAATGCCATGGGGGGAAATGGCCTGAGTTTTAAGCTGCTAATGTTTACACAGCCTCAGAATAGCTAATAAACTGTCTCTTCCAATGCTTTTCTTCTCCCCCCCCCTCCACATTTGCTATCACTAGAGCTGAAGATGGATTTAAAGGGTAGGGGTAAAGGATCTTTTAAAATCTCCCTTTAATTACTATGACGAGGTTTTTTTAAAAAAGGGCTTAAAATGAGTAACAGGTATACTTGTGCACACATAGGCCAGACATCAGGTGCAATAGTAAGCTGATTCAGATGGAACACCAAATCTTGGTTTGATGTGATACACATGAGGGGACACTGAGACCTGGGCTTTTGTGTTCTCCCCTCCTCACACATGGCAATTCTGTGTCTCCAAACCATGATCTGGCGTTCATCTGAATTAGAAATTCATTTATATACAGGTCACCTTTTGGTGCATAACCCAAATATCATCTTCTCCCATGTATATCCAACCTGGATCTCTTCGATGTCCTGCTTGCTCCAGGTACCTCTACTGCAGGCATTCCCAAACTGCGGCCCTCCAGATGTTTTGGCCTACAACTCCCATGATCCCTAGTTAACAGGACCAGTGGTCAGGGATCATGGGAATTGTAGTCCAAAACATCTGGAGGGCCGAGGTTTGGGGATGCCTGCTCTACTGAATGAAGTGACCACAAGGTGAAGTATTACTGTTGTTGTTATCTTTATTCACTGTAATTCCCTCAGGGAATTTTAGGTTACAGGATAGCATATGAATATCAGAAAGGAAGGAATGTCATAAAGAAACCAGCAAATACAAACCATATATTTTTTAAAGCCTGCTATTGACAGCAGTTTTAACAATTAATGAGAGAGGAGAGAGAGAGAGAGAGAGAGAGAGAGAGAGAGAGAGAGAGAGAGAGAGAGAGAGAGAGAGAGAGAGAGAGAGAGAGAGATTTTCTATCTATAAAAGTTTCATCTGCAAATTGTACCCAAGAAAAACTCAGTAAAAACATTTAATTTTTTTTAAAAAAATAAAGGTTTTATCTATTCATTACAGTTTCCTCAAATTTATCTTTTGCATCAAATGTATAGATTTGTTGCTACTGTGGAAAAGCATCCTATATTTCTCCCACAAACACAAATACACACACAAATTGCTCTCCAACAAACAGATTTTCAGATAAAAGAAATTTGCAGCTCCAACTTGTGGATGGCATCTTTGGCAGTGCCGATTTTGAGTTGCCTTTTGAACTACAGTAATTGGTGAGGAAAGGCAGCGGCTTTCTGAGAGCCTTCTCCTTAACATTTGCTAATCCTTTTCATGATGGCTACCCACTTCCAAAAAAAAAAAGACATCAGAAGTGCAGTGTGCATAAATTTGCTTCACAGGGCTGCTGTCGAGGCAGAGAAGTTATCAAGTGTGTTTGTTTTTCTGGGCTTAAAATGAAGAGATATGAAGACAGCCATATCAGTTCTCATCACCAGGGTCATGAACATGCTTCTCAGCGTGGTTATCCAGAGCAGACAAATGAGATGCTGAGAGTTTAATAACAGCAAACGGCACTGCTGAAAAAGAGCAATTGATCCAGGATACAATTTGTTCAACCTCCAACCGCCTTTCATACACTTTTCAAAGCGTTCCACCTGGTGGCTGGTCATGTCAGTGCCTTGCAAGGAAAAGTTTCAAAAAGAGATGGAACTTACTTGTATCTGTTAAACATGTTACTTTTGGGTGGGTGGGGGAGATTGCACATACTTTTGTAAACCAAGAAAATCTTTAATAAAAATTCTACTTGACATTCATTTGCTGCCTCACTAGTCATCACGTGATGCTTACCTTTAAGACCTAACTCAGGGAGAGAAACATTTATTTATGGAAATCACTATAACAGAAGTAATGCTTCAGGCTGTAAGTGTGAGAGGAGCAGAGGGAATATGTTTGCTAACAACATCCCCATTGGCATTTCTGTCACCTTTCAAATCGAGAAAGATGAATTTCTGCTGCAGGGAAGCTTTTGTACCTATGCCCCCCCATGCATTTTAGAACCATGGAAAATTGGGGCTCCCCACTGCAGATGTTCACCTACCACAAGTTGGAAGGGGGCAGGGTTAGCAACAAGGGGGCAGACAGTGAACTCACTCCCGCTGCCCCTCACATTTAAATAACACCTAGATGTAATGCCTGAAAAGGACTCAGACTCACAACAAAATAAGAACCAGCCTTATACCAAAGCAGGTCACTGGTCTGTCTAGACCAGGCATAGGCAACCTTGGCTCTCCAGATGTTTTGGAACTGCAACTCCCATGATCCCTAGCTAACAGGGCCAGTGGTCAGGGATCATGGGAGTTGTAGTGCCAAAACATCTGGAGAGCCAAGGTTGCCTATGCCTGGTCTAGACCAAGGGTGAGGGATCAGTCATTTCTGAACTACAATTCCCATCAGCCCCAGCAAGCATGCCCAATGGCCAGGGATGGTGGGAGTTGCAGTTCAGCAACATGTGGCGAGACTTGGTTCCTCACCCCTCGTCTAGCCCAGTGCTCTCTACTGTGTCTTTAACTGGTTTCCATGCTTTCAGGGAGCAAAGGTATTTCCCAGTTCTGCTATTTCATTTTAAATTGGGGTACCATGGACTGAACCCGAGACTCTCTTCAGGCAAACCATCTGCCATATCACCAAGCTATAGTCATGCCCCTGGAAAATATATCAAAGCTGTTCAAAAAGGGGGGGGAAATATGGCCACAATCTTAAGAGAAATCTTCCTCTTATTAAATTAAGAGGTCCTTTAGCTTGTTGTTTGCCCCTTAAGGAATGCAGACTATGAATGGAAGGAATTGAGTGTTTCAATTCTCTTAACTTTTTCAGTTTTCCAATCTTAAATTTCCACATTACTTCCCACTCCTCCACATTGCTGCAGCAATTTGTGGGTTGTTGGGTTTTTTAAGAGTATCATTGGGGGGGGGGAGGAGAGTATCATGAAAATTATTCAGCATTACACTGTGAATTTCTCCAAATAAACACATTTTATACATTTTAACTAGTGTACACATTCCTTGCAAACAGTTTCTCTGAATAAAATGCATTTTGTATGTTATTTTAAGTAGCATATTCATTGTTTTGCAAATTACCCCCTAAGACGTGTAATTTTGTAAACATTCCTTGGTTAGAGAAATGCTCCACAAAATTCAGGTTAAGTGTGAAATTTGAAGTGTGGTTGCATTTCAGTCTTCATATTGTCATGGAAAATACGGATTTGATAAACTCACTTTTAAATGCCAACTGAATCAAATTTCTCCCCCATCCCTAATGCAGACTACACTGACTAGTTGCCCCATAACAAAGATTTGTTCCACTGAGATCCGTCTGAGATCATTTCTATGTGTCACCATGCTATGCTGTAGGCCTGCTGCAGCCACCTTCTGGGATAAGAGAAGCCCTGCGATGCCACAAGGTGAGGTGGCAGTTTTGGGCCACAGATTTTGTAGCTGGAGCTCAGGGGGTAGCCTAAGATGCTGGAGACTAGAGCTGCATGTGCCACGTGGCCAACTCTGTACCATAAGGTAGCCTGCTGACCTTGTGGGGGTGGAGGGCGCTGTCCTATTTCCAGTAGTTAGAAAATATTCAACCGCCAATCCGGTCAGCTTCTCTGCTTTCAATGGGGTGCCACCATCCTTGCTTCAGGCAGGAGAATGTCTTCAACTGTACCACGAAGCCTCAACCTTTCCATGTTTGCTCAGTTATTTCACCCAGATTTACAAAGATTGGGAATTTAGGATTGTAGGCTTAGGCCACGGGTGTCAAACACAAGGCCCGGGGGCCAAATCCGGCCCGCCAGACATCGTCATGTGGCCCGCCGAGCACCCCAGCCAGCGGGACCCAGCAGCGGGACCTTGCTGCTGAAGCGCCGCGCCGACAAACAGCTGGGGCGGGGGGGGGGTAGAAAGGCGGCCGGAGCAGCGCTGGGTGGAGCGCCCTGAGCCACAGCAGGAGGAGGAGGAGGCAGCTTGCCGGGTCAGCGCCCGGCAGTGCCGCATGGAGAGTCCCTAGCCTCTGCGACACAGCAGTGCTCTGTAGCACTTTGAATCCTCCTCCTCCTGCCACGGCTCGGCGCCTGGAAACGGCTGCTGCTGCTGCTGCTGCTGAAGCACAGACAAAGCACCCAGCAGGAGGAGGATTCAAAGTGCTACAGAGCACTGCTGCGTCCCAGAGGCTCGGGACTCTCCACACGGCACTGCCGGGCACCGACCCAGCAAGCCGCCTCCTCCTCCTCCTCTTGCCTCACCTCCTCCTCCTCCTGCTGCGGCTCAGCCTCATGAACGTGAGCTCAGCAGCGGCTCAGCCTCAGGAACGTGCAACTCTGAGGCTTTACGCACTTCTCCTAAAATGGACACCCGCTGCCTCACGCTGCACAGGAAATGCTTTTTGCCCCTGGGTCCCTTCGCGCTCTTTTCTGGCGCTGAATCAAGGCGGCGACCCCCCTCCCTTCCTTCCTTCCTCTCTCTCGTTCTTATTCTTTCTTTCCCTCTCCTTCCTTCCTTCTTTATCTCTGTCTTCTCTCCCTCTTTCTTTTTCTTTCCTTCTTTATTCCTTTTTCGTACTCTTCTTTCTCTCACCTCTTTCTTTCCTCTCTCCCTCCTGCTCCCTCTTTTCTTTCTTTCTTTCTTTCTTTCTTTCTTTCTTTCTTTCTTTCTTTCTTTCTTCCTTACTTCCTTTCTTCCTTTCTTCCTTTCATCCTTCCCATCTTTCTTCCTCTCCCTCATTCTTATTCTTTCTTTCCCTCTACTTCCTTCCTTCTTTCTCCCTTTCCGTCTTCTCTCCCTCTTTCTTTTTCTTTCCTTCTTTATTCCCTTCCTTATTTCCTACTCTTCTTTCTCTTCCCTCTTTCCTTCCTTCCTCTCTCCGTCCCACTCCCTCTTTTCTTCCTTCCTCCCTTCCTCCCCTCCCCTCCCTCTCCCTCTCCTCAGAAACATAGGATGCTGCTTTATACTTCTGGCCCTTAAACCCTGGAACCAGGAGAGCAGGTCCAGTGAGTCAACCTCAGCCAGTCCCTTTGGTGAAGGGTGGTGGCTCACTGGCAGAACATCTGTCCTGCATGCAGAAGGACCCCAGCATCTCCAGGTACTAGTAGCTCTGCAAAGGTCCTGCATGAAACCCTAGCGAGCCTCCACCACCCAGTGCAGTTACCAAAAATCATTTTTCAATAAATTGTACAATAATTGTACATTTGAATATCTACTTGCCATTATTCTGACTATGTTTCTGCTTTCAGAGCTAGTTATTACTTACATTATTACAAAAAACAGTAATAATTGAATGCAGTGACAATAATTTATGATAATAAAGAGTGGACACATAGTCCTACAGATACAACCGGCCCTTTGAGGGTGACCAAACTGCTGATGCGGCCCCCAATGAATTTGAGTTTGACACCCCTGGCTTAGGCAGTTAGTTACTGGAAGGGCATGGATGGAGAACATATGCCTTCCCCCAGAAGTTGCTGGACTAAAATTCCCATCTTCTCTAAACCATTGTCTATCCTGGTTGGGGCTGATGGGAGTTGTAGTTCAGCAGCATCTGAAGGGCTACAGGTTCCTTCCCCTTCTCCGCTATCGAGGTGTCAGCTTTATTGGTACAGCAATCAAGAGGTAAAATGTAATAGGTGTTCAACTCCTCTGGGCATTTATTAGCAGTTAAAACATTTGTGATAGCCCTTCTCATTCCATTTCTTCTTCTTCTTCTAATGGATTTTGACTTGCTTCAAATTAAACTAAGACAGAAATAGATTAGAATCAGTAGTGAAGTGTGAGAAGGTCCAGCCAAAAAGGAGGGGCAGGATTAAAATATGTGCAGACATTAATACAGTCTGGAGACATATATCCACAAATGGGACTCGGCACATCAAATAAAGATGCCTTCCTCTTGATTTATTGAGAATGCAATTCTTTTTCTTTTCTTTTCTTTTTACACCTGCAGGCTGTGATGAAACTGCAAAGCCATTAAAGAATCCATTAAATGGGAAGGGTGTAACTCTAGTGAAGGCCTGAGGTAAAGTTAACTGCAAAGATGTTTGGGAATATGAGAATGAAACTGCCCCAAGACCCAGAGGAGAACAAAGCAGAGAGGGCACACTCTAGGTAGCCACTAGAGAGGAACTGCTTACTGGTAACTTAATGACAGCAGAGCACAAGAGGAAATCATGCAAGAAGGGGTCCATTTTTGTGGGGTGTATCCAGCGTTGTATAACCAACATAAAGGTAAAGGTAGCCCTGACCATTAGGTCCAGTCGCAGACGACTCTGGGGTTGCGCGCTCATCTCGCTCTATAGGCTGAGGGAACCGGCGTTTGTCTGCAGACAGCTTCCAGGTCATTGGCCAGCATGACTAAGCCGCTTCTGGCGAACCAGAGCAGTGCACGGAAATGCCGTTTACCTTCCTGCTGGAGTGGTACCTATTTGTCTACTTGCACTTTGACATGCTTTCGAACTGCTAGGTGGGCAGGAGCTGGGACTCAACAACGGGAGCTCACCCCGTCGCGGGGATTCAAACCACCGACCTTCTGATCGGCAAGCCCTAGGCTCTGTGGTTTATACCACAGCGCTACCCACGTCCCTGCCATAACGAACATGCTTAACTCTAATTAATGTATGAAGGAGTTAATACCATAGAGTAAGCTGTCCTGCCAGGCTTAAGTTGGTCACACCCTCTCACCTTGGGAGAAAGGGTTACCAAACCCTTTGTTCTCTCTTCCACCATGTGAACCCTACCAGCAAGGAGGCCTAAGCTGGATGCTCCAAGCTTAAACTGTATGGCTTAAGCAAACGATCTTTGTGCTTCTATATAAATAATTAAAAAATTCTTACCATCATAGGAGCCAACTCGTAAGTGTCACAGGGGCTTCAGCCCCCACAAAATTGATGGTCGTTCCCATTCAAATGTTGTGTGTGCACTTGCATCATGTGATTGGTTATGTGGGACAGGGATTACCTGAACCCTCATAATATTTATCCAAATTGGCACCCCTGCTTACCATTTTGAAATCTAAGTTATACTGCATGCCTTTTATTGTTGCTGTATGGAAAAGCACATGATTCTGACCTTTGAAGAATTTGTAAGTAAACCATTTTTAACTTAGCAAATGTATGGTCTCTCTCTATGCTATAGGAAGTGGGGAAGCAACTTAGAAGATCTATGCATCCAGGGGATTCTCTTTTTGTCTGTATCTGCTATTTTTCCTTTCCCCAAACTAACACTTTTCAGATAGGTCTGCCATATTCCAGTGGTTTTGCCCTTAATTACTACTAAAACCACTACATACCTGAAGGGTCAAATTATGTTTCCTCCTGATAGGATTGGGTAGCAAAGCACACCATGTATAAAAGAAACGAAAGCTAACTATTAAACCTCTAAACCTGAAGGGTTAGAAAGTTTAATTCAAGCACAGCAAATGAGAAAAATGTAATGATTCTCATTTGTCAAACGTTCTTTCCATATTTCAGTTTTTAACCTTGACAGCAGGAAAATGGAAGTTCACAAAACTTCTGAGGGTTTAATTAGCATCCAGACCATCATTGCAAATGGGCCCTTTTAAATCACCTTCACACCTGCATTGGGATCTATGAGTCAATTAGTGCCTATTCAGGTCTTATCATGCATCAAAAGGGAAAGGGAAGTAAAATTTAGTCAAGTAATTAATCCTAAAGGTTTCAAAGGTGCCTGTGGATATTGGGTGCTCAGTTCTACTTGCCATTCAAATAGAAAAGGGCAGCCAACTTCCTTGAACTCCAGTGAAAATATACGTGGTTTCCTTTTTTCCTCTTGTCTCTTTCCCCATTTTATTCTACTTCAGTTTAAGTGACTTTACAGTATAGTGTAACAGTTTGGGGAAAGGGGTATGGTAAGAGAGCAGCAGCCTTACAATCTGTGGACCCATATACACAATTGTTGAGCTGTACACTTGTCTGAGTAACTATAAAGCACAAATATGCACTATTTCACACAAACCCTTGTGTATTGGGAGAGACAGCTTGTAGCTGTGTTCAAGCCTTCTGATGTTGTACATTCTTCCTGGAATGTACACCAGTGCCCCTTTGACTTGGGGCTCTCTGAAGATCTACCCATGACAAAGTGATAGATAAGAAATTAGCCACCTTATCAACAGGCATCTAAATGCAAGAAAAGAAATGTGGCTGCCTACAGTGTCCCAGACCCCAAAAAAGTCTGAGCATGAGAGAAGCTATTGCTGTCAGGGGCGTAGGAAGATAGGGGCGGTGCGCCCCGAGCAACGCGATCCCAGGGGTGCCATCGCCGCTGCCCGCCCCGCCCCCAAAACGCATGCCCCGCCCCAAAACACGTGCCATGTCAGCTCCGCCACTGATTGCTGTACACCACTAACTCCTCATAATACAAAGGTCTTTCGCATTTCCGTTACAGGCTGTGACCATTTTGAACACATTCAATTGATGCACAACTGCGAACACATGGGTCATTTTGGACCCGGAAGAGGGTGAAACCGGGAGCATAACAGGGGTGTAACAAGGCAGGGAGGGCTAATGCACACTCCATCAATGTGGGGTGGGGCAGGAACACAACCCTTGTGCTTGTTCCCAGAGAGAAGCTTTTACTGTGACAGCTGAGCCAAGGTTTGACTTAAAGTGCTGTCCAAGCCCAGGAGAGCAAAACACTTTGACTACAAGTCACTGTGAGGAGGAGAGACCTTAACCACAATCCCAGTTTGAATTACATACCAATCTAAACCTGGCATAGCTGCTGCCCCATGCTGTGTTAAAAGGACCAAGAGGAACAAAGCAGGTATGAGCTGCTGCTAACAGGGAACCAGCACATTTGTGAAGCCCTCAGTAAACCATAGTTTGGCCTTCTGTGGCATGTGAATGCGTCCAGTTGGAAATATCCCCACCTCTTATCATTAAAGTGAAGTTTTTTGGAAAATAGGTTGCACAAGCTTACTGCCCCCCCCCAATGATTGTTGTCATGTTTTCTGGAATGGGAAACACATCTGTAGCTGTTTGGTTTCCTAACACATTGCTTGTGGCACTCAGGTTGTTAGCATTTGATACCACTTATAATTTGGCTATATATTTATTGGTGAGTTGAGTTCTTTCAAGTATGTATGTACCCAGATGATTCATGCTCAAAGATTAGGCTCTGCAGTGCATAAATATTAAATGACTGACTGGCTTACGCATTTGCTTTTCCTAGGCCCTGTCTGACCTAGTTACTTTAGTACATTGGTAACTTTCTTTCCTAAGCCCCAGAGGCTTAAAATGTGCCGGGGCTCACCAAGACTCTGCTCCGGCATGTGCTTTCCAATGCTAAGGCTCAACCCTGGAGCATATGGCGTAAGACTAGATGAACATCTCTCTAAGCAAGTGTTAGGTACCCTTCCCTCTCCAATGTCTGTAGGGGGCAGGGGACCATTTCTACCACTCCAAAGGCCATTGGCCCCACCCCTCATGCCCTGTGCTCCGAGTCCTTTTTGAAAGGATAGTCTAAGCGCATACAGTTGTACAGGTGAGGACACCCCTTTCAAGCATTGTGCCGATTACATGGACATTTGGGGCTGGAGGTGTTGCTGGCGATGATAGTCCCAAGGAGTGCAACACTGGGGACACGGCTAGCAAAGGTGGTCTGGTCTCCCCGCCCCCTGGCCCACTTTCCACATTTTGGATTTATGTGTGAAGGGCGTTGTGGTGGCGTTTCCAAACCTATTTCAACCTTGGCATTTCTTTTTCTAGAAATTGAGCATAGCTAGTTCTCATCAATGGCCCAGATCTGCAAGCAGAATTCCATCAGGTGTAGCTTATTCCAACCGCTGCATCTGCTTGTTGTGAAATGGCTCGCCAGTTGATTTTCTGTTTGTTGCACAGCTGTTAAAGGCACAAGGGCCCTGCCAGGAAAAAAATGTTAGCAATGCTTCTTACTTGGAAGTAAGATCCACTGCAATCAATTGGGGCTGAAGGATACCCTTGGAATTGTGTTGCTTCCTATTCAGTTCTGAATTCATAGCCAGAGCTTTGCAGCTCCAGTGATATGCGCACAAAGTTTCCTCAGGGCTGTTGGTGTCCCTGTTTACTTCAACAGAAGCATCAGTTCCACGCAAACAAAGATTAATGCACACACAGCTGCCAACTTCATCAAAATGACCAGGAAAGACCTTACAGCAGGGGAGATATTTGTATGCATTGGCATTTTGTTCCTGTGTCCATATCAATATGCTAGATTAGGGTATTAGTGTTCTGAATTAAGGCCCATACATTATGGTTCATAAGGCTATAACTCTACTAATAGGGGGGGGGGGAAATGTATCTAGAATTTTAAAATTGCTGCTGCGCAAATTACACCTTGCTTCCAAAAGGATTTGGCTGCATTTCAGAGAACAATATGTGCAAGGGAGTCTAATTGTTGGCTGTAGAAGGCAGAGAATTTATGCACAAGTCCTGCCCTTGCCAACAATAGGAAATCCCCAGCTGCGCTCGCAATAGTCGCGAGTTGAATCCCTAGCCAGTGCGTGAAAAACTGATTCACAGATTGAAAATGCATGTGGAACCGAAGGCGCTGGAAAAATGGACTGAACCACATCAAATGGCAGAAAACTCTTCATGTAAATTACCCTGCACCCAGAAAACAAGCACATCAGGGCAGTGACAGAGCGTGTTTTGACGGCGCCCGGGGCACGGAGGGCGAGAGGAGCCCACTGTGCGCCAGCCCAGTCCTCACCACTGGAGCGACACCAGCCCTGTGCCACTTTACAAGGCTGGGGTCTGATCTCATTGGGGGAGGGGGTGACCCTGCTTACTGCTGGCCCCATCTAGTTAATGCTACCCCATCAATGTTTAATGGAGGGGAGCGCTTCAGAGAGCGGTTTGGCAAATCGCTCTCTGAAGCACCTCCCACCCTCCGCTAAACCTCACTGGTGTGATGTTTAATAAAGGAGGTTTGCTCAGGGAACCATCACACACTATTATTATGCAAGGCCTCATCCCTGTCTGGATCACATTTCCATATTCCTTCCTATGATCTTGCCACTGGTCTAATATGGCACTTCAATCCACAGCACATTTCATGTCTTCACAGTTAGGAAAACCCTGCTGCTCTTGCAAAATGAATGAGTGCAACAGAGGCATGTGAGGTTAGTCACGAAGAAAGAACGAGTGAGCCAGAAACGCACTTAGGGAATAGGTAGATGCAAGACGACAGATGGCGACAGGAGAAAGTTATGCCTCCGATTTAAACATCAACCAGATTTTTCTCACCAAGATTATTCCCTCTTTGTGAAGGAAAGTTGCCTGGAATGGTGATTATGATGATTTCAAATATGTGACCTTCGAAGGTGTCTTAGAATAATATTTTCATTTTTTAAAAAAGCTGAGAATATTACCAGTTTTATACAAAGCTACAGCACACTAGAAATTGTTCGACTAGAAACCGCAATCTGCCCCCGTCCCCCAAAGACCTTTACAAGGCAGAATATTAGCTTCCAGCTTTCCAAACTGTGCGTGTAGTGACACATTAGTGTTGGCTGCAGTGTGTAGGTGTGTCGCACAAACTGTCCCAACGCTCCTCCCGGGGCTGGAAAGGGAGCGGGCAGCCTGCTGGTTTGCTAATAAAACTGAATTAGTGTGTGGCAAAATGATCCATGTCTAAAAGGTGTGTCACCAACAAGAAAAGTTTGGAAAGTTCTGGTGTACACTGTTAAGTCTGCTTAAGTCCATTTGACTTCAATGGGATATAATAGAGTACTGGTTTTGTTTATATTTGGAAGCCAGTGTAGTGTAATGGTTAGAGTTATGAAGAAGAGGAGGAGTTTGGATTTGATATCCGGCTTTATCAATACCCAAAGGAGTCTCAAAGTGGCTAACATTCTCCTTTCCCTTCCTCCCCCACAACAAACACTCTGTGAGGTGAGTGGGGCTGAGAGACTTCAAAGAAGTGTGACTAGCCCAAGGTCACCCAGCAGCTGCATGTGGAGGAGTAGAGACGCAAACCCGGTTCACCAGATTACGAGTCTATCGCTCTTAACCACTACACCACACTGGGAGACCAGGGGGGTTTGAATCCCCCCTCAGCCATGAAGCTCACTGGGTGACCTTGGGGCAGTCACTACCTCTCAGCCTAGCCTACCTCACAGGGTTGTTGTGAGGATGAAATGGGGAGAAGGAGAACCATGGAGACCACCTTGAGATCCTTTGAAGATAATGGTGGCATATAAATGTAACAAATAAATAAAATATTTTTGGTCAACTTGTTTTTAACATCTGACTTTTGCTGCTAATTTTAATGTACGTTTCATGTTCTATGTAAGCCATTTAGAGGCTTTGATGGTTAAGTGGTGCACAAAATTTAAGAATAAAATCAAGCAGTACATGGAGCTAAACACTGCAGCATTTCTGTTGGAAAATACTACTGCCTCGGTACTAAGGTTTATGGTTCTGACTTGTAAAAATCACACAATTTTTGTAAGTAGAGGGTTCTAATTAGTAAATATTTAGGGCATTTGTTTGGTATGAATACTTTATTCATAGATGTGCTTATAATGTATACATTTGAGAGCTGGTGCAGTGTAGCATAATCAGTGTTACACTCCAGGCCAAGGACCTGTAGAAAATTAAAATTTTATCTTTGAGAAAAAATCCCAAATTCAGCAAAGACCTACACAGATAACCTCACGCCTTCGCAACTCTCCTGGAATCTGTTTTCCCCTTCCTTTCCCCAGAGTTCCACTTGGTTTCTTTTAAAAGGACAGTGACACATCATCAATTGATGAAGAAAAAACTTCAGGGAGGGACTAGGGGGCCTACAAACCCCCTATGAGTCTATGGTTCTACTTTTCACACCAGCTGGAGTCCAGACCTCATTCCACACATGAAATCAAGCAGCATATCTCTCTCTCTCTCTCTCTCGAATTTGCAATACATAGGTAAAAATATAATATTGACCTACCTGGCAGGGTTTGGGGGAGGATTACTGAGGCAATGTAAATCAGTATTTTCCAAAATGTAACCAAGCGAACGCCATGTTTCCTTGGAAATTCCTGAGAGATTTCACAATGAAAAGATCAGTAATGGTGGACAAGGATCCAAGGGGTGGGGTGGGGGTAAGGAGGAGGAGGATACTAGAAGAAAAAGAGGAGACACAGCAGGAGAAGGAATTATGCAGCATTTAGTTTCACTTTCAAAGAATTCTGGCATAGCATCACACACCAGAGCTTGTGGTTTAAAACAAACACTGGCTAGTTCAAAAAGCCAGCTTCATAATGCATGCCTTGAAGTTGGTTTTTTAAAACTGACCAGAGTTTGCTTTAAACCACAAGCTCTGATTTGTAGGCAAAACTATGCCAAGATTGGGGGGGGGCACAAAATGTTGCTGAAATCCTCCTCCAGCCCACACACAAAGGAGAAGGAACTTAGAAGCCTCTGACTTTGCTCAGGCTTATGCTAATCTACGCATCTAGGGCTATATTCTATGTTCTAGCATTACATATGAACCATCCATCTATGACTGTGTATGCGCTATATACCTTTAAAGCACATTCATTCCCCCAGAGAATTCTGGGCAATGTTTACAATTCCCAGTTATCCTTAACAAACAACTGTCATGAATTCTTTGAGGGGGCAAATGTGCTTTGAGTGTGCTTTAAACGTATCATGTATATGCAGCCTATGTTAACTCTACATGCTCTGCATGGATTTGGTCTTGACAGAGTCCTTCTGCTGAATGTCTGTACACTATGGAAGAGAGATGCTTACTCCCCCGTAGAGGAGTTAGTACAATGGTGATTGGTCCAAGCACATTAAAACTTGGTTAGATTTTGCATCTGCCCTCATCTACCTTTAAACTAACATTCCCCACAAAAATACTTAGGCTAGACTAAATCACACTTAGCCTTGCAAATTATTGAATATTTTACTCACAGTTTTTCCAGAAGTTAACAACAAACATATCTCCATCTGTTGGCAGTTAAAATGAAGAAGAAAAAGGTTCCATATGACTTTAAAAGGGGGGGGGCTTGGTTTTCTTACCAAAAGAATCATGCAGTCTTTAGGCTAGCAAAGATGCAAGCCATAAAATCTCCATTTAGAGAGATTCAGTTCACTTGCAGAGAGCCATAGCCGCATGACTTCTTGCTTTATCCAAGAAGCACAGAAAGTCTGAGAGCCTGCTAAGTCACACCTACTCTGATAATGTGAGCTCAGGACTCAGGTTCACCATTTTGTGCATGCAAGTGTGAGTCAGTAACTGTCAGAGAGGCTTTTTTGGTAGTGGCAGCCCAGGTATGCAAAGAGCCTTCCCAGAACAGTTTGTCTTGCACCATGTCATCTATTTCAGCACCAAGGGAAGACCTCTTTGTTCTCCTAGTGCTCCTCTTAGTTTTAAAATATTGAATTAATTATTATTATTATTTAATTTTAATTGTTGCATTTGTTTTGAGAGTCACCCAGAGAGCATACGTCAATAAATTGCAAATAAAATTAATAAACAAACGGGACAAGAAATCAAAACATTCAAAGCTGGCCATTCAGTGACTCCCCTCATAAGGCCTGAATTTGTCTTTTTCGTTTTGGTGCTCGTTTTCCACCTACTTTTGTGGGTGTTTATTAGAATTCCTTACATTCTGAGCCAAACCCACCAGGAACATTCCTCAGGTAGCCAGGTGCAATGCTGTGGTGTTAACAAAACATGAGATATACTTTACTATGCTTGGACTTGCCAAAAGCCAACTCAACAAGACAAGATTTGCTTTTTTTTAACGGGGTAGGGGGGTGGGAATCAAATGCCGTAGCTTTGAGTGCACTAATGCTACACATGTGGTAGAAATTTCCTTCTGCCTTTGACTTCCTGTTAGCGAAGGGTGATATTTCTTTCATTGTTGCAGTTACACAGAACTACATCACAGAATGATCTCGATGGACGCTACTTGGCACAAAACCACACTGGTTGGGAAAGACAGCTCAATGCTGAGAGATTTTCTAGCTCTTAAATTTGGCAGGTCAGCATGTTCACCCAAGATCCTTATTTCACCACTGATACTGTAAGGACAGTGAGTTTAATAAGGAAGTATGAACTGAGCGTTGGAGAGACTGGTCCAAGAAAAACAAACCCACATATTATAGTGTTGGAAGCTAAATTGGCTGGGTCACAGTGTTTCCTTAGAACAGAATGCCTACCTCAAATCATGTGTTGTTGCAAGCTTTACAGAAAGCTGACCAAGAACAATTTCTTACTGAGAAGGCCTGTAGATGTTTTTTTAATTTATGCCGGGGGTTCAGCTGACTGTCATATTTGTGGCAGAGAGAAAATTATTCCCATGGATCAGATTGGCTCAGTTGATCCAGGGTGTTCCCCCCTCCACTTAAACCTCCTTGGTTTCCCCAAACTCTTACTTCCCCACATGCCCCTTGGTCATGCTTACTTTCATCTGGATGTTTGGTACAGTATTAGCCTGCAAGGAAGTTGTGTAGAAGATTCAAGAGCCTAGGCTCGCCATACGTCAGGAAAATTCCTGACATGTCCTGAATCGGCAACACTGAGACTACAGAGGAGGAAGCTGACAGGCAGTGCCAACCTCTGAACTTGTTGTAAGTAAGGAAGTAGACAGGTGGTGGTGAGGGCAGGCTGAGGTTGGCGGGGCTATGCCTTGTTGGACCAGCTCTATTGTGCCTGACAAAGTAATACTGGGGCAGTGGCAGATCTTGGGATCTCAAATTTCAGTGGTGCCCTGTGCAGTGCCAAAATTTGGCGTCCCTCTGCCTCTTCTAAAACATTGTTCTGAATCCCCGGTGGTGCCCCTGAGGCTATGCGCCCAGTGCAACTAAAGCGGGCACACTCCCCTCAATCTGCCTCTGCTTTGTCCAGAAAATTCAGACCATGTTGATGGAAACAAGGAAGCCAAAACTCAGAATAGCAAAGCCGACGAACATGGACTTGGGCAAAAATGGAAGAACCAGTACACAAAGAATTTTTAAAGGGTATAAACACAGTTTAAATTGCATGGGGGGAAGGAAGTGGGAGATAAAGGAGAGGATGATAAAGAGGTATTGCATGATGAAGATGACAAGTGGAATGAATTACCCGAGGAGCAGCATTCGGAACAGAGATTAAAGTTTGAGGCAGGGTGCTCCGAAAGTAAAATATTACAGTAATGAAGGTGAAAAATTATCGGAGCCCAGGCAATCATCCTAGCAGTCAAAATAGAAAAAGATGGATTTTGACAATACTAAAGGCTAACAAAGGACAAGACATAGTAATATGTGAAAAGAATATGAAAGAGAATTCTACAAAATCAACTGAAGGTTCGTGGTCAGAAGACTATGAGGAGAAATTGTCTGCATTAATAATCAAAGAAGCAGAAAAGGGAAGCTTTAGTAGAAAAAAAACCCCTGAGTTTTATACATCGCTTGCCATGAACTAATTCGGATTAACTAGTTCACTTACCTAATTCAAAAATCTCAGAATTACCCCTGAAAGTGTTCCTACAATTCCTGTATGAACTAAACATGAATTGTTTCTTTGCAGTGCAACTCTGGGTGATTCTTAATTCAATTCAGTTTTAATTCTCTCTCTCTCTCTCTCTCTCTCTCTCTCTCTCTCTCTCTCTCTCTCACACACACACACACACACACACATTATATGGAATTCATTGCACTTTATGTGTGATTGTGACCATTTTAATTACAATTTTTACTTATCTGAAAAACTATCATGACTATCATGACAGGCATATCTCAAGAATGCTTTGATGGTGTTTCCTGCTTGGCAGGGGGTTCGACTGGATGGCCCCTGTGGTCTCTTCCAACTCTATGATTCTATGCTGGGGGAAATAAAAATTGTTCACTTTAAACTGTGTGTCTGTTTTGATGGTTTCTTAGTGTTCATAAGCATATTTTATACTTTAGCAGAGCAGATTGCAAAATTCAGAAAACTGGTGGGGGGGGATGCTGAGGACCACATGAATTAATTATGAATTGAACTGGAACAAAATTAGTTCATTTTTGGAGGGGGTGAACTGTAATTGTAACTGTAACCAATTCCTTTTTAAAATGAACTTTCTAAGCACTTGTTTTATCCATGATGATGCTGAGGCATCCAGGGCAAAACAGCTAAAAGAAAGTAGTTTCAATCAGCTGCATTAGGGATGTGGGGAGAAATTTGTATCACTTCAAATTAAAAGTTGACCTAACTAATTCACACTTTCCAAAGCAATTTGCAAACCAAAACACAGTTATCGTTCGAAAAGTGCACACCACCCAGTTTTGCAATGCAGTTAATCCAGGAAATCAATATGTGCATAAAACTGCATATACAGTGGTGCCTCACTAGACAAATTAAATTTGTTCCACGGGTCTATTCTTATAACGAAAAATTTGTCTAGCGAATCCTATAGGAATGCATTGAATTTTTTTTTAAAAAAATTGCCCATAGGAACGCATTAATTGAATTTCAATGAATTCCTATGGGAAACCGCGATTCGCTAGACGAATTTTTCGTAAAATGAATTTGTCTAGCGAGGCAACCTCCGCTAGAAAAATCCTTTCTTTAAGCGAAAATTTTGTCTTACGGGGCGTTTGTTAAGCGAGGCACCACTGTATATTGGAAAAGCTAACATATCAAAATGCATTGTATTGGGGAAACTGTATAGTGGACAAAAGCACGTGCGGAATGTGTTTATTAGGAGAAATCCACACTAAAATGCTGGTGAATTTTCATGACATTTTTAAAAAATAATAATTCATAAACTGATGAGGAAATACAGAGAACTGAATTTAACACTGGAAAAATGAGAAACTGGCCATATTTTCTCATCCCTGGCTGTAGTAATGCTTTGCACCATGCAACTAGTTTCCCTGGATGAGAGAATCCAGATTTCCATCTGGATTTGCTGCATCCATCATGGATACTAGAGAAACGTTATGATGCTCATACACATCAACTGTGTGCATTGATATCCTGTGCTAGAGTGGGCTGCTTGAGAAGCATGAAAATGAAGCCTTTAATTTCTCCTCTGTTCATCTGGCATATTTTTCAAGCCCCTATTCCTCCCCTCCACCCCCGATCACCTTGGAGTTTTCCGGTGACACTTCAGTTATCTTCTAAATTATGCTCATTAACTTCATGGGGTGCATAACACCATGTTAGCAATCATTAATAGCATTTAATTTCAAAAGCCAGAAAACCCTTGTGTCCAAGTCATATGCCTTTATTGAGGCGTTGTAGATGAGAGCCTGCAGTAGTTTTATTTTACACTTAATAGTTTTGATACTGCTCCTTCAAATGCAATCAAGCATTGCTGGAGCACAAGTCACCAATTCCAGTTCATCAGATCCCTAAGAAACTTGGCGGTATTGCTACTCAGCCGTCTGAAGTGTTTGGCCCTCTCCAATAGCTCCTCGGGTTTGATTAAAATTATCCTCATGTTTTCAGCACACTTAGAACTTTAAATGGAACCGTTTTCCGATTGCGGCATTCCAACAAGCAGGTCTAGTAATGAAGAAGCCAAGTCATTAAGGCGGCTTCACACATCAAGTAATTCCTACCTGGAACTGATTAGGGTTGGGTTTATGGGATGCTTTTTCCAAAAACAAAAAAAAGGACTTGCATTTGTAATACTACTCAGGTTCTACAACAACAACAAAACATTGGCTGTGATTGTGTGTGTGTGTTGTGCTTCAGTTATGATTTCTTTTCCTTAGCATCAGCAAAATCCAGAGGTACGTATAGATAAAGAAGGTGAAAGGTAAAGAACTCCTAGACGGTTAAGTCCAATCAAAGGTGACTTTGGGGTTGCGGCGCTCATCTCGCTTTTCAGGCCGAGGGAGCCAGCGTTTGTCCACAGACAGCTTTCTGGGTCATGTGGCCAGCATGACTAAACCGCTTTTGTCACAACGGAACACCATGATGGAAACCAGAGCGCACGGAAATGCCATTTACCTTCCTGCCGCAGCGGTACCTGTTTATCTACTTGTACTGGCGTGCTTTCGAACTGCTAAGTTGGCAGGAGCTGGGACAGAGCAATGGGAGCTCACTCCGTTGTGGAGATTCGAACCGCTGACCTTCTAATTGGCAACCCCAAGACCACAGCACCACCCGCATCTATGAAAGGGGTAGGGAACCTCAGGTTTGGATTGAATACAGCCTTCTGTCTGACCACCCCCATCACCCAGGCTAAACCCTGTCTCCCAAGGCCATCTCCCTCACTGGCCCTGCTTCCTAGAGCATAGAAGTCATTCTGCCCCTGCCCTCCACCTGACGGTACCCTTTTGTGAAGATAATATACATTTTTGGAAAATATGTATACTTGGCCACATGGATAAATTTATACAGAAACCAGGAAGATGAACTGCATGGATGGTGCCGCTAGCTAACATTAAAATTGGAGGGCCCATGGAATAGTTCACATTCCAATGACTAGAGCTGAGAATTTCCCAGAGTCTTCAGCTAAGGGTATTGATGTGCTATTCAAAAAGAAAAGAGAAAGGCCCTAATGCTCACTTTCATCCTCTCTGTTCTATAATGTTAAGTAGAAGAGATTCTTTAAGTTTGTGCCTTTAATGAAAAACATTAGAATGTAGTATTTTTAGTTTGTGCCCATCTTTGAAGAATTTAATCCTGACAGTGATCAGCAGAATGCTTTGCCTCATAGAGTAACCAGGAAAATAACTTCTAATAGGGCACAGAGGAGGTGGGCAAAAAAACTAAACCTATTTCTATCTTTCCTTATCTAACCAAAATTATTTTTTCTTTTCTTTGGCTTTGATGGAGGGACTGTGGGAACTAGGCTCCTTGCCTCTTGAGAATTACTGTATAAGGGGAAAAACACAAATGTGCTTTGACATAAGCTGGTTTGATGCAATAGGTCATCTTGAGAACAGCCAAAAGTAACAAGGCTGTTTTGTTCAGGTCACAAGGTTGAATGATTGGGGACTCAAACGTTCATATGTAGTCTTGCTGGGCATGAAGAAATCATGGGTGTAGATAGATAGATAGATAGATAGATAGATAGATAGATAGATAGATAGTTTTTTTAAAAAACACACACAACCATTTCTAATGATGTGCAACAAGTGGTGTAAAAGAGCTTAGTGGCCCAGTTTGCATTTCTCCATCTGGCACTGAAAAGACACAGCCAGCCAGTTTGTGAAGAAGTATCTGACGCAGGTACACATTTGCATCTGCGTTAGGTGTGAGCAGATGCCTGCTTTGTAGATGGATCAATGTTTCTGGTGTCTGTGTTCTGTTTAATTGTCCCAGCCAAATGCATTCAAAACATATTGGGATGACTAACATGTATACCACAATCCTGACAGCCAGTTCAGCAAGGAAAAATGATTGTTGGGGAGCTCAGAACAGAGAAGCTGTGTGTGCATGCATTAAAAAGGATGCTAAACCTTTCTCCTGCTGCCCACTAATTTTCCCTTCCCTAGCTGATCCATACACTTCACAGAGTTCCTTGCAAATAATCAGGAAATACATTGGGGGGGGGGAATTGCAGGGGGAAAACAGAGGGCAAGGGTTAAGCACTCCCCTGTGCTGCTTTTCTATGTCACATTGGACCTCTCAAAGCAGGTGCTCTTATGCAGGGGTGGCGGGAGGAACTCGCAAACAATTTTTATCTTTGAGTTTCAGGACAAACCATTCAAACTGATGTTGAATTTGACAGCCTGCAAATCTTCTGTCTCCAAGTTTCTATTCTACATGGTTTCAGGGAACAACTTTGAAATTGTGTGGGCAGTGTAGGGTGAAAACTTAAATCTGAAAAAGGAGAGGTTGTCAGTGGTAGATCTTCCCTGCATGGCTGCCCCATATTTGCTAACTCCAAAAATTCCTATGCTATTTCCCTTGCAGGAGGTATTTACACACTCCTTCACTGCTCAAAAAGAATAATTGACCAGGTAACTTTTTGAATCAAGGTGTTAAGACTGGCAGAAAGGACCTTCTTGGAAGTTCTACCACCATCAGAAATTGGGGCAGGGATGGCCTGGAAACAGATGCTTTCTATCTGTACAACATCGGGATGCAGGTGGCGCTGTGGGTTAAACCACAGAGCCTAGGGCTTGCCGATCAGAAGGTTGGTGGTTCGAATCCCCACAATGGGGTGAGCTCCCATTGTTCGGTCCCTGCTCCTTCCAACCTAGCAGTTCAAAAGCATGCAGTGCAAGTAGATAAATAGGTACCACTCCGGTGGGAAGGTAAACGGTGTTGCCGTGCGCTGCTCTGGTTTTGCCAGAAGCGGCTTAGTCATGCTGGCCACTGTACGCCAGCTCCCTCAGCCAGTAAAGCGAGATGAGCACCGCAACCCCAGTCGTCAGCGACTGGACTTAACTGTCAGGGGTCCCTTTACGTTTACCTATCTGTACAACATACCTAAACTGTGATTCCCCATGAGGAAACTTTTAGATTTTTAGATTTGTTAGGAAGCTGAGAAATCTGTTATACATTTCTAATCTCCTCATAGACATTTTTTAAAAACTTATCTTTCTTAGGTTTCCTTGAAGCCATAAGTGTGCCTTAAGAATACAGCTCTGTACACACCATATACTTAAATCACGACTTCCACCAAAGAATCCTGGGAACTGTTCTTTGTTAAGTGCTGGAAATTGTAACTCTGTGAGGGGTAAACTACAGTTCCCAGAATTTTTGGGGGGGGGTGGGGGTGGAGTGTGCCTTAAATGTGGGAAGTGCATGCAGCTTGTGCCAGAAATTCTAGCCGCAGCAGCGTATTTTAAAAGCGCGCCGGGGGGGGGGGGGACAGACGACAACTAGCTAGCCAACTGGAGGCCATTTTCTGAATGCCGATGGGATTGCTTTCATTTATGTCTGACATTTTGCAAACAACAAGCAAACCATCAGTAATGGTGGCACAGCAGTTATTTACAGATAATATTCATTGACACCCCCACCCCCAAAAAAGGATATTTGAGGGGCCGGTTGCTGTTGAGAGAAAAATCAAATCCATCATATTGGACTATTAATTCAGCTCATTATCTTGCAACACGCATGTGTCTGCCAGGCGAAGGTTAATAGAAAGTTTATGAAACTTGGAATGCAATTAAGTCTCTGAGGGCTGCACAGTTGGAGGCTGCGGCAGTTTCTATGGAAACCAAAGGGCTCAGGACTAGTAACAGCGGATTAACTTGAAGGCAGAGATAAGTACATGAAAAATAGCTCTCATCTACCATTTCTGTCTTAAAATGGAATGGATCAAAAAGTTGGAAACAAAGGAAAGCTGCAGTCTTGCCCATGGTTAAATGCAGCAGTATTTACAGACACAAATAGCTGAGCTGGATTACAACAACCAGCAATTTTATTTATAAATTTATTCATAAAATTTATATGCCACTTGATTGCAAGGGGGGGGACCCTCAGATCTCAACAGGTCATAATTATGAAATGCCTGCCTGGTCCATCTCAAGGAATAGTTATTTACTAACATCAATGCCCATGAAAATTAATGGATTATTTATTAGTGGTGCCCTTTCTGCATTCGTTCTCTTTTTTCACATATTACTATCCTCTGACCAAACTCCACAGCTTCCTGACATACACACATGTTCACACAGACCTTATCTTCTCCCTTTGAAAAGGAGAGTGGTTGAACTGTTTAATCTAACGATACTGTTCTGAAAAGTTTGTCAACTGGGAGCTTGTTGGCTGGGCTAGTCAATCCCGCAGCTCTGCCGGGTGACAAATGCTAAACCCAAGGCTAATGATGGTCCTTTGTGCAGAGTTACACCATGGCTCCAACAAAGAGTCGCAGTGCATGCCAATGCACTGTGGTGCTGTTCAATTAACAAGGCTACTGAGCAATTTGTTAGTAAGGTGATAATGGTTCTAAAAGTTTAACCGATTCCCTGAAGAAAAGCAAGAGCGCTCGAGCACTGAAAGTGGACAAAAGCAGGTTGAGTGGTCTTTCTTGAATGCATTTAATCTCACCAATTGCTGTTGGACTCCTATCAACCCTCTCCATTGGCCATGCTGTCTGAGGCTGATGGGAGTTGGAGTCCAACAGCATCTGAACGGCACCACAATGGCTACCTAGATTCAGCCTTAAAATGCATTTGCGTTGAATATCACTAGTTTGAATGCTGACTTCTAAGTTTGTTCCACGCTGTGTAGCACTGTGAAGAAAAATTGTCCATTGTGGCCCACTCTCCTGAAGGCCTCCTAAAGTGATGTTCTGAATGTTTCAGAAAGCATTTCAAGCTAGTTTTCTCCATTGTTCAATTTAATATTCTTTTTCTTTGATTCCAAAGCTCTGATACAATTAAACAATCTCCAAAACAAAACTTTGGAGTGAAAGGGGGCACATGAGCAGCCTCAACTCATTCAGGTGGCCAACATAGAAAATGTTACATCAAAATTTAAACAGCATATATGTAGGTTTTATATGAAAGATAAGTTATGTAATTACCCTTGTTCTAAGGCACTCAAGACGGTATCCATGGCTTTTCCTGTCCTCCATCTTTTTCTTCATAGCACTCCGTGCATCATTTTGGTGGAGAGATGTTGAGTGGCTCAAGGTCACTAAGTGAGAGCTTCATAAGCAGTTCTCTCCATTCCTTGTCCAATACTCTAATCACACTATGCTGACTCTTTGGAGCAAATGAATAATCTGAAACAATTTGCATTCCCTCTGCTCCTAGAAACTACCACAGAAAATAAAATGAACTTGCTTCAATCTCCCTTATTCATTTATATCATTGATGGACTAATTCATGTCTGTGTGGAAGGAAAGGAGGCCCTGAAAAATTAATTCCCCCTTCTTCTCATGTGCCAAAGGAAAATGGAAGCATCTGTTCCACAGTTCCTTGTGGCGCCCTAACTCAGGGAACTGTGGCTTGTTTAAACAATCCAGGATCAAACTACGGTTTCATATCCTAGCATAATGTTAACAGGGTCTATTCAGACATCCATTTGAAGTCAATGGGATTTAATCCTAATAAGTGGGACTAGAATTGAAACTTCAATCTCAGCATTCCCATGTCAAATGGGATAAATTGTTTCTAGAACACATTCTAGCTGCCTAATTCTTTAAACAATGTACTGTTTATGTATGTGTTATACATGTGGTCTAACGCGGCCACAGATCATGAATTATCTGTTCTTACATTCAGTTCTTACAGACAACTGTAACTCTACAGTATATTACACTGATGTGTGTGTGGTCTTGTTTGCTGGCAGGAGACTAGTAAACACATAGCTGGGCACTGGATGTAAACAGAGAGCATTGTCTGTGGCAGTGATGGCCAAACTTGGCTCTCCAGCTGTTTTGGGACTACAATTCCCATCATCCCTGACCACTGGTCCTGTTAGCTAGGGATGATGGGAGTTGTAGTCCCAAAACAGCTGGAGGGCCATTATGATCAGCTCAAAGATAAGTTAAATAATAGGTTACAATATCATCAAATTAATTAAGACAACGGCAGGCAGCATATTTGCTAAACAAGCCCACTGGGAAAATAACCTTCTCGGTGGCTAAATTCCTCTTCCTGGCACTTAAGTGTCGGAAACGTATAATCGAATGTCTTGATGTGGGTTACCTGTAGGAGGTTCAGTAGCGCGGTCATACTTCATTTATGTATCCCTCTGATGCCTTCAAGTTTTATATTTTTATATTGTATTGAGAAATGTTTTTCTTTCTGACTATCGGTCGAATAAAGTATTTTGATTGAAATTAATGAAATGTTTAAGATGTTTAAGATTGATAATAACATCGGTTTCCAAACAGATAAATCCAGATTGGAAACGGAAGTGTTAGATGCAAAGTTTAAAAATCTTTCAAAGATGTAGAATTTGTTGTTGGAGTGTCATACGAAGGATGAACAGGTGAAATCAGTAATGATTAAAAAGATGTGGGACACAATATTATGTTTGAAGATTGGGAGAGGTTGTGGGGAAAAGGAATTAAGTTTACTGTATATACTGTATTGAGAGAAAATATGATGAAAATGATGTACAGATGGTATCTAACATCTGTAAAACTTGCAAAAATGTATTGTACATCTGATAACAAATGTTGGAAATGTAAAGAAAAAGAAGGAACCTTTTACCACATGTGGTGGACGTGCCCCAAAGTAAAAGACTTCTGGGAAAAGATTTATAATGACCTGAAAAAAGTGTTGAAAGACACTTTTATTAAGAAACCAGAAGCCTTTTTACTGGGAATAGTAGGGGATATTACATTCTTTTTGTATGCCACAACTGCTGCGAGGCTACTACTTGCTAAGAATTGAAAGAGTCAAGATTTACCATCTATAGATGACTGGCAAATGAAGATGATAGACTTTATGGAACTTGCAGAACTGACTGAAAGACTTCGTGACCAGGAAGAAGGGGAGGTGGAAGAAGATTGGAAGAAATTTAAGTTATATTTTAAAAATTATTGCAATATTTAATACCCCTTAGGGAAGTGGAAGGAGGCTATCGGTGTAAATGTAGGAAATAGGTATAACTTCTAGAATAAATTTTAGATTTAAGTTTTGATCTTTAGAACTGCCAAAGATGATTTGATATGAAATTCAGATGGGGGGAATTGGGGGAAGTCAGATATCGCTGTTTAAGAGAAATTATGATTTTATAAGAAGTATACATGTTTGTTTGTTTTTTCTTGTTTATATGTTTGTTTTTTCTTGTAAAACGTATAAAAATGATTTTTAAAAAAACAGCTGGAGGGCCAAGTTTGGCCATCACTGGTCTATGGGCTTTGGCTTTGTACCCAGATCCTCCACCTATTCCGAAATGTTGGGTACCCTGGTGAAGGCAAAAGGGTTTCCCTTGTGAATTCAGATGTAGAAGAAATTCACATGGAAGGAGGGGTTCTTACATATATCCTGGGCACAGGCCAAGCAAATTTAGAGTGAACAAATGCAATTACAATCATAGAATTGTAGAGTTGGGAGGGAACCCAAGGACCATCTTGTCCAACCTCCTGCAATGCAGGAATATCTGCCAAAGCATCCATAGAAGATGGCCATCTTTTAACCTCTGCTTAAAAACCTCCAAGGAAGGAGAGTCCACAACCTCCCGAGGGAGACCATTCCACTTTCAAACAGCTCTTGCTATCTGAAACATTCCGAGAATTCCAAGGAAATGAAGTATAACAAATCTCTCTCTCTCTCATACACACACACACTATTCCAAACTGTGTACAGTGGTACCTTGGATTAAGAACTTAATTAGTTCTGGAGGTCTGTTCTTAACCTGAAACTGTTCTTAACCTGAGGTACCACTTTAGCTAATGGGACCTTCCGTTGCTGCCGCCGCACTGCCGCCGCCGTGCAATTTCTGTTCTCATCCTGAAGGAAAGTTCTTAACCCGAGGTACTATTTCTGGGTGAGTGGCATCTGTAACTTGAAGCGTCTGTAACCCAAGTTACCACTGTACAAGAACTGTGTGTGTGTAGACAGAGGAATGCTTTTCAGCATTGAGTGGAGGGGTCTTTTTAAGAAATGTTAATTCTTTTGCCCTTTTGGAATATTTTGCAAATAGAGATTATCCTTGTAATGTGCTTTGAAATTTCTCTGCTTTGGCTTAATCTTATCTCCTCCAGCAAGTCACTCCAGAGTCAATGGCCTTCCTCCAAACAAAACAAAACAAAACAAAAAGTATTTCAGGTTGCAACACACTTCAACTTAACAGTTAATTTGCCTTAGAAGCAGCTATCTCAGTGGTACATAATGAAGAGACTACTTTTGATCTTAGGCTAGTCTTGAAGCTAAAAGAACGAAATTTGCTAAAGGAGATAAAAGAGAGGGGAATGTACTCTTGCGTTGCCTTAGCAACCAGAAGACGCTTAGGTTCTTTCTCCGATATCTGACAAAATGACTGTTGTGGCTTTCAGTCTGGGTCAGCAACATCAGAAGGGCTTCACAAGTGGAACTATTAGCAATATCTGTTACATATTCATTTTTTAAACATATCGCAGAATTCACGGTAAATAACTACATAAATACATCCTATTGCAGTGCTTACTAGATTGCCGGAGCCCTGTGGTTCCTGATTAGGCATTCCACAAACGGCAGAGAAGTTTCCCTTCAAAACAGCTTGCTTACCCATTACTGGTCTCTTCTAATGGACATCTGTGGCAGAGTGCTAGGTGGGGTCACTTCGTGCAGGAAAATGATGAGGCCCAAAGGGGCCTGGTCAGTGACCCACATGTCCTGAGTGTACATGCTGGCTTTGCTATGTGCAAGGATTCCACAGCAGATGCTCAGGGCCTCCTTAGGTATTGAAGAGGGTATATGGCATGTGGAAGAACTGTACAGTGGTACCTCAGGTTAAGTACTTAATTGGTTCCATAAGTCCGTACTTAACCTGAAGCGTACTTAACCTGAAGTGAACTTTCCCATTGAAAGTAATGGAAAGTGGATTAATCCATTCCAGACGGGTCCGCAGAGTACTTAACTTGAAAGTACTCAACCTGAAGCATACTTAACCCAAGGTATGACTGTAGAAGGAAAATGCAGGCACTGATCCCTTCAGCTGGGAGGAGACACTTCCTCCACCAAGGTATGGAGATATATATATATATATGAGTGTAGTTCTATATTTCCATCAAAACTGGGCACATGTACACACACAGGCTACATATACGATTATGCAGTTCACCAATATGAACTAACAACAGAGGTTCATTCAAGATGATGTGAGCCAATATTTTTCAGGAGAGAGTTTTCTGAGAAAATTATTGTTTGCCCTCACCCAAACTCCTGGTGAATTCTACCTCTCCCAGAGAATATTTACACACACACACACACTTACACAGTCCACAAATATTTCAGCCCATATTATTCATTTTTATTTATAATATCTATGTGCCAGTTAATGAGTGACGTTTCTAAACAGCTCACATGAAACAGTAAGATCCTTAAAAGATCTATATTACAACAGTTAACCAAAATACAAAAAAAACATATCAATAAAAGCAAATAATACATCAGTAAAATGGAGCAGTGCAATGAAGCTTACAGGCCAGAGAAAGCCTGCATAAATTGATGGGTCTTCAGAAGGTACTGCTACCACATGAACATCACATGGTTTATGTTCCAGAGAGTGGTGCCACTACTGAAAAGGCCTGCTTGCAAGATGCTATAAAATTGCATCCCGTCATTTTTCGTATCAGAAAGGCCCCATTAGAAGATCAGAGAGACCAACCAGAGGTATATTGTAAAGGGGTTGGTGGGCTGCTAGGTATCTGCCCACAAGCTGTTATTTATCTGTACCACTGAGACTGAAGTCACCTGAGAAAGACTTGTGCCACTGGCTTTGTGTGGGAGGCTGCAGTATCCACACACATAAAACAGCCTCATGGGACCAAGCCAAGTGGAACCAGTGTGTGTTTGTACCTAGATGTTACAAAATACAGAGCTGCTACTGCCAAAAAGAGCAGCCCCATGCCAAGTTCTTCCTCCTCCCCTGCCCCGCTCTATAACATCTGCTCCCATTTACCACATGTCCCGATTTCTACAGGACTATCAGGGGCAGAGAAACACTCAAACCAACAACATCCAGAATGAGGCAGGCCAAATCCCAAAGAGAGGAAGAGGAAAACTCAGCCGGGGGGTGGGGTGCTGTTGGTTTTTTGGTGGTTGTTGATTTATTTTATTTATTTATTTTGCAATGTCTAGTACTGCTCTATGCAAAGGCAGCACCTGTAAATGTAAGATCAAATAACAGGGACTTTACTGACATGGATTTCGTGTTGAGGGATGTGAAGGTCAGACTTGAAGCAGAAATAATGATTATAAAAAAGCGGCTGAATTCAGAAAATATTCCCTTTGCTCGATGGAGTTGGCAGACTCCTTGTTATATTTCCTAAGAGAAATATGCAAATATTAACTGTGTTGATAAAAGAATTTGTGCAGTAGTTACAGCAGCAGCAAAATAGAATATATTGTTATTTTTAGAAGGTTCCACTCAACCTGACCAGTGAAAAGGATTCTAAGTCAAAGCTATTCATTTTGTTCCCAGAGATTGGCAGTGCGGGAGGGGAAGGGAGAAATTAATTTTGACTGCCTCCATATCTGGCTTCTTGCATTCTTCCAAATACGGCTCCGTATTTTGGAACAAGAAAAGAGTGTGTGCGTGTCTGCAGGGGGAGCCTAACGGAATCTGGCACCCGGGGTATAAAATTAACATGACACCCACTGGATAAATAAACAGGTGTGTGTGTGTGTGTGTGTGTGTGTGTGTGTGTGTGTGTGTGTGTGTGTGTGTGAAATCAGTTAGGAGAAAAGAGAATCCATTTAAAACAATAGAAGATGGAAGGGAAAGGTGGTGTGGACAGGCATGGTTCAGCTGTGCTGACCTTTCGCTGTCAGAATCCGATCCACACCAACTGCAGCCTCTATTCTAGGAGCAAGAGGAGAAGCCCCAGCAGAAAATAGGAGGGACCACAGCTTGCAGGTTTCTAGTTCAATGGCTGGCCTCTCCCATTAAATGGAGACAGTTTCCACCAGAGGCAAAGCTTCTGCCTGTGTTGGGCAGATTTGAAGTCAATAGGGTGGCGGAAAAGCCTGACCCTGTGGGAGGCAGCTTGTATCTTCTGTTGGGAAGCACAAAGTAGGAGTGGGGGTGGATGAAGGGAATCTTTGGAAAAATGGGAATGGGTTGAAGGAAAGAAGTGGGAGGGAGGGAGAGGTAAGCAAGTGAAAAGCAATGGGGTAGAAAACAGCTCTGGAAATGACTCAGAGTTTGACATTTGCTGGCCCAGCCCACAGCCGTCACCCAAGGTTTCTTGGAGGGGTGCTGACCAGTAGCAAAATGTGCCTGCAATGTGTCATTCTCTGCAGAGCTCTGTCTCCAGACACTTAAGCATGCACATGTGAGAAACTGCACTCAAGTTCCCCTTTCTCACATACTCAAGAGCACTTAATTCCTAGGTGCTTTCAGAACACCGAGAAATAAAGACAACGGGGATATAATGACATCTCTTGCAGAGTCACAGTGGAAATTCACCCGAGCTTTGTTTGCTTCTCTTTGTGAAACAATTTTCCTAAACTCCGAAGGTATTATCAGTGGAAACTATTCCAATTGTGCATCGTTCTAGATGGCTGGAGAGATTTTGTGGAGGGGAGTAGAAATGTTACTGCCTATTGCTTTGGATTAGCACAGAACCTAGAGTAATTTGTCCTCTTGGAACAAACGAGAGACAGATGGCAAACAACAGCATCTAGAGAGAGAGAATCACACTACAGCCTACAGCATTAGCCTTCCAGAAACAAGGGGGAAAGTGCAGCTAGTAACATTTAACTGACAGAGCATGGCAGTAACCATCCTATAACCAAAAACATGTCAGGGATTTGACAGTCATCCCCAAAGAGTTTTCAAAGGGATGGGGCAAGATTTATCAACATCCAAAGGCCCAGCCTTGAATCCATCCTTCAGAAAAAAAGGGGAAGAGCCGTTTGTTGTGATACACATACATACCCACCCACCCCTCAATAGCTATAGTAATATTATCAACAGAGGTCAGACACTTTTGTTAGCAATAGGATTTGTGCGTTTGGCATGATACTGCCTATGCACATTTAACTGTTTGTTTTAAAAGTCATTTCACGTGTCAAATCAATGAGTGGGCCAAAGTTATAGATGCTACTAAGGAATAATCACATATAGTTGGAAATAGGAGGTAGAGTAGGAACTGATTCACCCCCTATTTTGATTGCAACTAGTCCTCCCCATCCCTAGGGGCTGATAGGGGCAGTGGCAAAGCTCTCCGGAATGCCTCCCTCTCAGCAAGAGGGAGGCATTCTGGAAGTCCTTGTGGAGTTTGCCAGGCTCTTCCTGCCCAGTGGTGAGGCTTCGAAAAGGCCTTTCCTTGAGAGGAAGCCCTTGCAGAGTCTTACAGCTCCCCCATTACAGGAGCTACGGAGGGGCATTTAGCTCATGTTCCTAATGCTTCATTGTCTGAATGTTCTTTGCATTTCAGTGTTTTCATTAAGGATATAAATTTGCACACCTATGTACCCAAGCATCTGATTATCCAAACATTTCCCTTGACTTGTTATAAATCAGTCATGATGACATTGCTGTACATGTGAACAGAAGAAGGGGCAAACTGTAAAAAAAAAAAAGACCTTGAAAACTGTGAATCAGAATCCAGCCAGTTGCCACCAAGTGGAACAGTGAGATTCAAAAACGCAATACTGACACCAAGTGGAGGGAAGGGGCCAGCCAGTCTGAGGTTGCTTGTCGCATACATTATGGATGATGGATTTCCTCTGTCTGTTGTGTCGGCCCTTGGGACAGTGGGGCAGGGGAGAGAATCTGTGGGGAAAGCGTACAAATGATTGGAATGGGATGGTGAGGCGGAAATAAGAGGGAAAGTGGGGAGATGGAGCAGAGTGATGTTACGTTGAAAACTTTTAATAACCTATTCTTTATAATAGATATATAATTGTGCAAGAGAGATCAAAGGGTCATTTTCAACCCCTAGTTACAGGTAGGTAGCCGTGTTGGTCTGCCCTAGTCGAAACAAAATAAAAAAAATTCCTTAGAGACCAACTAAGTTTGTTATTGGAATGAGCTTTCATGTGCATGCACACTTCTGAAGGTATCTGAAGAAGTGTGCATGCACACAAAAGCTCATTCCAATAACAAACTTAGTTGGTCTCTAAGGTGCTACTGGAAATAATTTTTTCCCCACCCCCCTTCACCATATATTAGCAGCATATATGTCCTCTGTCATTAACCCCCAGAATCGAAACTGCATTGCAGCTGAGTTCACACAAACAGCTTATCAAATGGTAAAACTGTCTCTTGACTGTACCTCTTATACAGGTAAAGGACTCTATGTTTGAATGGCCGCTTCTCCTAAAAACATCTTTACACCTAGAAAATCAGCTTGTCAATAAAAAGACAAGGCTGGAACCCTTTCCCCTAGTTTTTAAAAGCTTTCCCCCACCACACAATATATAGTTTTTCATTTTGACTGATTATGTAATTACAACATAATATACATCATTCCACTATTAAACCAGATATATCATAGTTATAAAGTGCACTGTATTTAAGATTCTTACATGAAACTAGACCCCAAAAAAAGATTTGAACTCACTTGCCCTGGGACAATTTATTAGCGCCTTCAGCTTAAACAACATTCTCTTTAAAGTTGATTATTTGTATTCTTTGGCAGGGGAAATTATCAAGCTTCTCACCTGCACTCGCTGTGCTACTGATTAAGCAAGCATTGACCATGGGGTGACTTCACAATGAAGTTGAGAGAAATACATACCTAGGAGTTAATGAGAAATTATCTGTTGACGCAGTCGCCCTTAATAGCTCCTTACCTGAGGGTCACCTGCCTCTGTCAGTGAGAAATGAGTGTCAGGGCAGTCCGCAAATAGTTCCTCATGGTGCTGAAGAAAATGTAGGAGAATGGCATTGCATACGGTTTGTTTTTCAGGAGCCGAGGGGCTGCAAGGTATTCTGAAAAGGAAAAAAGAAAATGGAATGCCATCAGTTTAATGGTCCTCATAGTCTAGCTCTATGAATCATCAACCACCCAGTCTGGTGGTCATTAGAAAGGAACTTACAGAACATAAATGTTTTAAGTGCTTGCCACTATGTTTTATAAAAGGAGGAAATGAAAAGATAAATGTGCATTTATCACACACACTTGTGTGAGAACAGTGGCAATTTTTGCTGAACTTGGCATAAGGAGAGGGAGAGAAAAAGAAAGAAGCTTTTTCTGCGCTTGTTAACAAGTCAATACATATTTGATGTGGCATACTTCTAACCTGAATTATTGTTAGGAATTGTGCTTGCTATCCTGCTTTGGCAATAGTTATTTCTATGTATAATAAAACTGTTATTAAAATATCTGGATAAAATCTGGTAACTCCATGCTAAAGTCATCCGAATGTTGCAAGAAACTAAAGATCACAGCATGCACACAGCGTGTGCATTATATATAACATGGCCAATGATGTTCTCTAATGGAAAATGCAAATGTTGTGGTGGTGGGGAAGAGATTCATTCATTTTTAATGATACTGTAAACAGTAAGTTTCTGTTTAATCCAGACATTAAAAATATTTGGGTGTTTGGTCCTGCTGTTAATTCAATAAAGCTATTATTGGTGTAATTATGAAGGCTATGTAAGTTATGGTACATCAAAAGAGGGTTGTAAAATGGTGGCATACTTCATAGTCTAATGCTGTGCATCCTCTCAGGCCCATATAAATTCTGAAGCTGAATATTAAATTGTCACTCACTGTAATTAAGTGATAATTTAATGCAGTCAAGGCCCCCAGCAGACAGGCTGGGAGAGCGGATAGCCACAGAGGGGAAAATGTCAAGGAATAATAATACTAATAATAATTTATTATTTATACCCCACCTATCTGGCTGGGTTTCCCCAGCCACTCTGGGCGGCCACTTTCAAAGTACAGTAGATGCAGTTTGGTAACTCTGATTTTAGTTGGACCAAGGTCTCCTCCATGTGTGTTTCTTCTTTAATTTTCTATTTTGCAGGTGTACTCTGCAGCATGTCATTGGACTGCAACAGTGGTGGTGGACTGCACCAGCCACACATAATTTCTACTTTGTAAGTTGTTCCGCAATGCTCCCCCAATATACGGCCATTTAGAGGGACATTCTTGCACTATAGCATGACAATTGCGGGATAAAATAAATAAATAAACCAGAACATTTGTGGTATGGAAAGTTACAGGATTTCAGTTAGAAGTTATGGGACATGCACTGATGCATGGAAACTAAAGCAGTACATATGCCCTAAAACTTCTGCAAGCAAAAACAGTAATTAAAGCAGAATTGTGCATAGCAGCCCTGATGAACACACATCATCATGAATGCACAATAAAAAGGACATCTGGAGGAGCTCCAAGACTGAACATGGCGAACAAACTGCCATGAAAAAATAATTCTGCCATTACTTACAAACTTATAAGGCACATGGAAATTAAGAGGACACTTGCATTTTAAGTCAGTTTAAGCATGTTACCCTCGGGACCAGCATACACAACCAGCAAAAACATTTGCGTAAACCAGGCATCCCCAAACTGCGGCCCTCCAGATGTTTTGGCCTACAACTCCCATGATCCCTAGCTATCCCACTTCAGGCAGTGAAATAAGTTTGAAAGCTCCCTTGTGGGAACAACTCCCTGTAAATGGAAAATCAGTATCTCAACTAGGCTAGAATCCTTCTCTCTTGCATGCATTTCTAGACATAACATATCTAAGAAAGGTTGAGGGCTTCTTAGAGGGAACATCCAAGCCCTGGCCTGGAGACTAAAGGAATGTAGCCAGGAAAGTTATATCACAGGAAAAGGGAACTTACACATTATACAGCAATCATAACAACATCTTACCGGAAAAGGGCGGGGCCAAAAACAATTGCGAGGTTCTCCATTGTCATGTGATTCACATCGCTATATGCTGCCACTTTGACCAGAAATCTAATAAGGAAATGGAAAAGGCTATAGTGGGCTTTCGGTAGGCTGCTTAATAGCCTTTTTAGACATCTTGTGCATTCTGCCATGTAGTTTTTATTATCTGTGAAGAATTAAATGTTAATCATTAACTAAGGTTAGCATAAGTTGTAGTTATTATTGATAGTGTTTCATACTTACTGAGTATCAAGCATGTGCAAGGTGTTTTGTACTGAGGTAAGATGGCCACTGCCTGGATGGGTGGCAGAGAAGCATTAACAGCATAAACATGAGTGACATCCTGTGCAACAATGAGGTGTATGAGCATCACATGCTCTTGAAATTCTCCCCATGGGAGAGACATGTAAGTTCCCGTTTTGCAGAAAGTGCAAGGTGCACAAACCACCTCGGCTTCCACTATTGCAGCTTCTTTGTAACACGCAAACCCAACTCTATGTTACACCGACAAAACTGAGAAAGGACAAATGTTTGTGATCAATGATCATGAATAGCAGGAATGGACACAGAGACAGTCAGTGGGTAGGAGAGAAACAAATGATGGCCAATCTGTGGGATGCAAAGGGTTAAATGCAGTCAAGTCACAACAATCCCTAGATAGTCCACTTGGAGGACTGAGGAGGAACACATGACTAAGCCTAGTTTCCTGTTCCTCCACATGCTAATTAGATGGGAAAGGCGGTAGATAAATTCAGAAGCCAGAAGCCATTTCCCTCTCTTGGACTCTTACTCTTACTCATGGACTCTTGGACCACTTCACTTCAAGGACTCAACATCTAGTGAGGTTACTCTCTCTCAAGGCCTCCAGCCTAGAGAGAGATGAGATGGAGTCTCACTTCTTATAAGTGAACTTCACATGTATATATCACCTTTACCTAAACAAATCTACCTCTTGAGTATGCTGTATCTTAGGAAAATTGTAAGTAAACATCTTTCATACTTTTAAGAACATTGTGTCGTGTCTTTTCTTTTAAGAGGGATAAAGGGGAAAATACCAGGAAAATACACTTTATTTTACAGGCTTAAATCAAGCCTGCGCAAACGCTTTTCTGCTGTGCATTTTGCAAAAGGGGAATGTTTTTACTCTGCTAAAGTTTGGTGCTTGCTAGCACAAGCGGGGAGAGGACATATTAAACAATATCTCCTCATCCACATCCCTGAACATTCCCACACAATCTGCACCATAGCTGCCAAGTACCCCGTTTTCCCCAGGAAACCCCCGTTTTTACTTATCTTTTCCCGGTGGTCCCCCGTATCACTTCGTCTCCTGTTTTTCTCCGTTATTTTCTCCTGCCGGCGGCCATTTTTTTTCTTTCCAATTTGCCCTTCTATGGACACAAAAAATGGCCACCGCCGGCTTCAAAATTCGCATCTACGCATGTCCGGAAGTGCATAGAAGCGACTTCCGGTGTCGGCAGCGACCATTTTTTGTGCCCATAGATGGGCGGAGCGACACCGGAAGTTGCGTCGACGCACTTCCTGACATGCGTACAAGCGACTTTCGAAGCCGGCAGCGGCCATTTTTGGTGCCCATAGAAGGGCAAAGCGACACCGGAAGTTACGTCAACGCAACTTCCGGTGTCACACGGCTGCCGGTCCCGGATTCTGCAGTCCGGGACTTGGAAGGTAAGATCTGCACATACAGAGTGGGCTTCTGGGACTTGCACCACTTCAAACTGCTGGTGGGAGATGCTCCCCTATTTGTTGGGGGGAGGAGTCCTCAGAATGGAGAAATCTAGAACCCTCCTTCTTGACATCACCACACAGGGAGAGAGGGTTGGAGGTTTTCTGTTTTGTTTGGGGCTTTTTTAACCTAGGAAAGCATGTAAACATGCAATCCTCACTTGCAGTCTGAACTAGGTTCCAGGAAGTTGCATGATTTCTCTGCATAAGTAGATCAGCCCCAAACTGGTGTTAGGAAATACCAAAAAGATTTTGCTAAATGAAGTTTGTCTTGAGGGTTATTGGAAAAGAGGAATGTGGTCTGATGAGCAGAGATGGAAAAACCTTTCCAGGCGTATGTAGTGATTTAGCTGAAAGCACAGGGATGAGAGCAGAACAACCTGCAGTTAATTAACATGTGAGTTTGAGAGGCATGGAAGAAGTGAAAAGGGTAAGAAGGGGGAACACAAGAGGATATAGATAAAGAATTTTAAAGCTTGATGAAGAGGCTGACAGCAAGTCAGTGTACACAAATTGATGCCAATGGCCACAAACCATTATAGAACAGAACAGAACAGAACAGAATAGAATATTCTGCAATCTTGAGCAGATCCACGTAGTGTTCATCATTCTCTGAGTTTGTTCAGCACCTCTTATGCCCAAGGTCAAACGCCTTCATTCATGTTTGACGTTTGTCATGTTTGACAGACTGGCTTCTAATTACAGAATAGACCAAAATATATGTATCATCCATTTCAACCCTCTCCCTGATCAAGAACCTTTGCACGTGTATCTTTCCAAGATGTGGCAACACGCTCACTTGAACAAAAATATGTACTTGTTTTACCTTCAAAAGTAGCTAAAATATTGGCGCACAGGTTGTCAGGGAGAACAGCAACTGGGAGCTCATTCAGGAAGAGTTTAAGTAGGCTGGCAATAGAATTGACATCTCCTTCGTTAACAAGATCCACCTCTTCTCCTTGGTCATACTTCTGCTTCAGCGCTTTGATTTTGGTCACTGAGCCACTGATCCGAAATAGGCCTTTGTGATTCAGACCTATTGAAATAGGCAACATCCTATAGTAACAGCAAATTTATTTTCATACTAACATCCATGCAGAAGGAGGGGGTTGTGGGAACACTAGGATTTGAAAAAATACCAAAAAAGTAGGGGGGGGGGGAACACCTGCTTCCTCACATACTATCTCAGATGCATGACTGTATCTCTAAATTTGTTCATCTATGGTAAGAATGGTTTCTGGGTATGCTTTTGTCATGGCAACAAAACTAAACAACCTGGTAGTTAATCAGCATAGTTAATCTTTGTAAGCAAGAAAACATTTTCTTTAAGTAATATGAGAAGTACATGGCACTAAAACACTTTATCATTTCAGTGTCTTAACATTATGAATATTAGTGAATAAATGCACAATCCAGATATGTCAAAATCAATGGGAGGCCAGGTGTCAGTTCTAATATGGTACTTCGCTCTGTACCTAACAAATTTGCATAACTATTCCTTCAGGTTACCTACATGAAAATCATTTGTTGCTATTCTTAACTTCTGCTTTATTATTTTACAAGTGCTTATTTGCAAAGAATATATGGTATGGCTAGAGGTAAGGCAGATGTCTGTTACCAAGAACATATTTTGTGTTCTCTCTCACCCACTCACCCCAAAAAATGGGTTGAAACAAAAATTCTCAGAAGACATTCTTATTGGGAAATTTTCTGAGATTTCTCTCATATCCCTAGGAAAAGAAGGTAACTCTGCAAAAAAAAAAAAACTCCAAACATTTTCTTTAAAGATGTGTCAATGGTAGAGAAAAGAGTTGGGATTCACTAATGAAAGCAATTGACTTTTGTCTTTTGATTTTAATGAACCTAAGCAGAGTATGACTAATATTGGATATCACCCTCTGTTTCAGAACCCAGAAAGTGCCTTTGGGCATGCCCAGGATTGATGTCACCATAGACACTTCACCTGATGCACACATACCTTCTTAGGTCACACTGTGCATGCCCTCATCAGAAGCCTGAAGCAGAGCACAGGATCAATGATGTCATAATTGTTCTGGAGGGAGCCACAGGTCACATGAAATCCCCACTTCAAATGCTGCTTCCTAACCAGATCAGGAACCCACAGAAATTCAGTGTAGAGCTCAGCATTTTTATTGAAAGGAACAAAACCATTCTGACAAAGTTCAGCTAAAGATAATGAACTTACCAAACTCTTCTAAATATCCCACCAAGTGCTTGACAATGGGAGGAACAGGATATTGAGTTTCATCTTGGGCAGAGTAGTCAAGAGGAATGCCAAAAGTTCTCTGAGGTTGTGGTCCAACTTTATTTCTACAGTACTTAATTTCTACAGAGGATAACGATTGCTGCACAAACAGAAAGAAATGCAACACCTTCTTGAGGCCTCTTTGCACCATTGATGCAAAAGAAATTGTCTGAAAAACCAGAAGAGATCTAATGAGCTTGGAAAGCTTTTTGTGGGGATGGGGTTAAAATGTATTGTATTCATACAAAATATTGGGAGGGGGGGAATCTCAAATTGGCAATGACAATTTGGTTCTGCCAGCAGAGCAAAATCAAAGGTTCCCACTGCTCCCATTATTGCCTTTTAAAGCAACTTGAGTCAGAAAGAAGATTCCCGTCCAAATAATTCCAAACTTTGGTTTTTCTAGTTATTGGTTTGTTCTGTATACCACCAGTGTATCAAAATCCAAGTGATTAGACTAAGATTTTATCTACCATGCCAAATGTCTTGACTTCTCAAAGACATGACACAAAAAGGATTGGGAGGGATAAGGGAGGAAATGAGACAAACATTAGTTTTTAGTTGTGAGGTTCTTGCAATGACCAGTTGAAGGGACAGAGTTCAAGAAAAGGAGTAGCTAAAGGTTTCTGGTTCCTCAGCAAAACTGAGAGGGAGGATCTGCAGTTCCTTTATAGCCTGATAGAATGCCCAAATATCTTCAAAATACCCAGAAGCTGCACATAGGACTGGCAGTTTTACAGATGCCTCAACTTTACTAAGTTTTTAAATAATAATTAATAATAATAATAAACATTTTAATATTTTTATTTATTACAGGTTTTAGAAAATTGCAGCTGCATTATAAACTAAAATAGTCACAATCCATTCTTCATGATGCAGGTTTTCAGCAAAGGCTACTCTTCCTAATGTACAAAGGAACCTCTGCATAAATAATGGATTATTGGCTTTGAATATGATCTCTTCCAAGGAAGGAAGGAAGGAAATACAATTTTGACTTTTTTGTAATTTTTCCAAAAGCCACAGGTAGGAGCTATTTTAAAACAGATAAAATCACACAGATTACCTAAAAGTGAGTAGCTGAGATGTAAGTTAAATATCATGTATTAATCAACATTGGAAATCTCACCCTGAATTTAATACATCTTGATCTTTCTTATTAGCTAGTATTTATAATGTTGATAAATTGAAAACATCTATTTATATATTCCTTTCAGGCCAAAATACTCTAGTGTCATTTACATAATACTCTTCTTGCTCTACAGATCATAACAGCGGAACTGAGTAAAATTATGCCCTCTGCTGGATTGTTTACTTCTGTTGCCATGACAAAAATATGCAGAGATATAATTCCTGCTAGAAATGGACAGCCTTAAGACTGCAATCTTTTGTACCTTTACTTTGGAGTGAATCCCACTGAATTAATTGTGTTTTAAAGGTAAAGGTAAAGGGACCCCTGACCATTAGGTCCAGTCACAGACGACTCTGGGGTTGCGGCGCTCGTCTCGCTTTACTGGCCGAGGGAGCCGGAGTACAGCTTCCGGGTCATGTGGCCAGCATGACTAAGCCGCTTCTGGCAAACCAGAGCAGCGCATGGAAATGCCATTTACCTTCCCTGCTGGAGCGGTACCTATTTACCTACTTGCATTTGGGGGGGGGTGCTTTTGAGCTGCTAGGTTGGCAGGAGCAGGGCCCAAGGAACAGGAGCTCACCCTGTCGCGATCGGCAAGCCCTAGGCTCTGTGGTTTACTTTAGACCACAGCGCCACCCGCAATGTTTACTCTGCTCTAAACAGAAAGAAGAGTCAAACTGTATCAGCTATGTCTGGGAAATAATAGCTGCTGGAATTCTAAATTTCATGATTTTCAAGAAAGGTCGGGCTATCAATAGCCACTAACCATGATAGCTATGTGTGAACTCCAATGCTGGAGGCAGTAAGCTTCTGAATACCAGGTTCTGGGAATCACAAGTCAGGAGAATGGCACCGTGAGAACAGAATGCTGGACTAGATGGGCCTTTGGCCTAATCTAACTAGGAAGAGGGTGAGAGCTTGGTTAAGCTTGCATTTACAGGTGAAACTATCTAATTTGGCAGTTCCCCAAACAGAGGTGATAGTCAAGAAAGTTTTACTCATGTTTTACCCACAACAATTAATTAACCTAAGTTAGGTCCATTGATTTCAATGGTCTGCTCAGAGTAAAACTTAGTTGATCACCACCCCTTGTTGACAAATACACCTGTTTTCAAGGGAGCCAGGGAAATTGCAATGTAATCTCTCCACTGAGCACTGAATAATTGCAATAAAACTTGGAACATCCATCTTTGACCATTTGCATTTGAATTATGAACACCAGCCTCAGCTCCCACATGCCATCCTAAGCCAGGTAGGGACAGAATTCACTTCAATGCAGTATTAAATATGAATCTCAACGACTGTGTTTTACTAGTTGTTGTTTTTTAGAGCAAATCATACTGAAATCAAAGGGGCTTGCTTCCAAGTAAATACGCTTGAAATCAATCAGGGTGTTGGAAAATAAAATGGAGTCAGGAGAAAAAACAAGAACACTGATTGAATTGACAGTGCAAGTTCATGATTTGTAATAAAATAAAATAAAATAAAAACAAAACAAACACCTCTGAAGTCTCCTTCAAATATTCAGGAATGCATTTCTGATTCTGGCAGTCTCTGCATTTAAAAAAAAAAATCTTCAGAGATAAAATAAAGACCTATTTTGCTTTTTCAGATGTAGTCACAAATTAGAAACAATTAGCTAGTAACATTCCACTTACACAGATCGAAATGGAGGCACCTGTTCCCATGCTAAGCCTGATCAATCAAGTTCCACTGTGCCGAATGTCAGAAGATACAAATGTCATGTTCCTTGGTCAATCCATGTCATCTTCATCTTCTCAGCAACTCTGCATGCAACCATTCAGTACATTAGAATAAATGTATCATTACATGCAGATTCTTACTTTAGTCTGATCTAGATGAAATAATCTAGTTTATTTTTCCTCCTCTAACAATAATTTTTACTCTGTCAGCTCTGTAGCTACAAAAAGTTACTGAGGTGTCATAGCCAGTGGTGTTACCATAGTGCCTAACACACACGCACACGCACACACAAAACAGCACAGAATAACTTCCGACATGCTCACAGCCTGCTTGACATTCAGCTTATGCATTCCACGGGGAAGTAACTAGCAGAGCTGCCGATTATTCCTTCCTGCCAACCCAGACCACTTCTTACCCAGGAGATACCATTGCTTACAGATGAAAACTAGAGAGTCATAGCGTTCAGAATAGTGTGCCGAATTGTGAGTATCCCACCTTTCTTCTTGGTAATATTCTAGCTCTTATTCAGAGGGGGTGGGACTGTAAAAGTGAATAGGCAATATCTGGTGAAATACTGGAAGCCAAAGACTGGCTTGGTGTGATTTCCAGTAGCCAGGATTTATCATTTCTGTGCCCTGAATTCTCCTCACCATGGTTAGTGGAAGCAGACTAAATTATGCAAATAGAAAAATATACAAACACATGCTTTATTGTGTGTCATTTATGTTGTTTGCAGAATTCAGGTGTGAATGTGGTTCTGTGCGGAAAATATTGTTCTATGCTATGGCTTGCAGAAAATATTTTTAAAATGGGACAACTAATGCACACTTGCACTACATGCTTGATTTATACAGGTTGCTTTTTCTGGTGCAGAACTTTTGTCACAGAATCTGGATTTTCATAAGTTAAGACTTTTAAAGCTATGAGGTCGCCACCATTCCACTCCCCGGACCAGGGGTTTCCAATCCAGTGACTGCAGGTTCACATGTGCACACAAAGGCCCTCCCTGACGCCATTGGAGTCCCTTTGCCCCACTGAAATCAGGCTTGAAAGAAGAATTCTGTTGTAGCCAACGTCACAGGTTGTGGTGTGTGCGTGGGGCCCATGACATTTCTTAAATTTCCAGAAGTGCCCACAGAAAGAAAAGATTGGCAACATCTAGTCCAGATAGGAGCCTGGATGCCAGAAATATATTTTCCCATAGAACCTCAATCTCTCACAAATCTTTTCTCAACACTGATACCACCTAACAGGAAGGGCTTAATAGCCGAGGCGTGTGCATTTTGACACGGCTGCACGGTGCATACAGAACTCATAAAAGAGATGTAATCATAAAAGAGATGCTATCCTCACCCTTTTATCCGTGTTTCTAGAGGGGATTATTATAAGGTTGAGGAGACCACCTGCTGGGACTTTGCCAGCACAGAGGGAACTGGAAGCTATCACTGGTAGCTCTCCTACCAGCTGTGAAATAGTTCTGTGTTTGGTGATGTGGGAAAAAGCCACTCCACCTCAGTGGTGTGAGCGTTAGGGTTTGGGACACAGCAGTCCATCTGTCACTCTGCCATGGTTTAAGATTGCTTTGTCCAGTGTTAAACCTCCTTTAGAAAATCAGTTTTTGTTTCCTCTAAAAGTGAACACGTAAAACATACACAGCGGCTAGTATCCAAACAACTGCACTATTAGTTCCACAGGCCCAAGACAGTATCTGGCCTGTGTTTGTTGAGAAGCAGCCCTTCATACCACATGGCAATCTGAGGCTTTCCAGAGGGTTTACAGCAGTGCTGCTCAAATGGGGGCCTTGAGCCACTTCCAGTGAGGCCTCAGTGCCCCGCAGCCTTTTGGTTGGAGCAAAGGAAGCGCTGGCAACCTCTTGCATGTTGAGCTAAGGTGGTTGGCAGAAAAGCTAAGTTTAGAAGAGGAAAGGAAGGTCTGCCCTCCAACTGAGGGGAGAGGGGGCCAGATGAGAGGCTGAAGGAAATGAGAAGAACGGTTTTGGTTTCTCTCTCTCTCTCTCTCTCTCTCTCTCTGTGTGTGTGTGTGTTTAGTAACTGCAGCAGCCATATGGCCTTGAAATATCTACATTGGCTCCCAGTACGTTTCCGAGCACAATTCAAAGTGTTGTTGCTGACCTTTAAAGCCCTAAAGGGCCTCGGTCCAGTATACCTGAAGGAGCGTCTCCACCCCCATCGTTCTGCCCGGACACTGAGGTCCAGTACCGAGGGCCTTCTGGCGGTTCCCACGTTGCGAGAAGCCAAGTTGCAGGGAACGAGGCAGAGGGCCTTCTCGGTGGTGGCGCCCGCCCTGTGGAACGCCCTCCCATCAGATGTCAAAGAGAAAAACAGCTACCAGATTCTTAGAAGACATCTGAAGGCAGCCCTGTTTAGGGAGGCTTTTAATGTTTAGATTGCTGTATTGCCAGATGGGTGGGGTTTAAATAATAAATTGTTGTTGTTTTATTTAATAAACAATCAAACAAACTTGGAATAGAAATGAAGAGTATAAGAGAGGAATGCAATTATGGAAGCAGAAAGTGAATACAAAAGGGCTGGGGGGGGGAGGCGGGGGATAAGGTAGAAGCCGAGTTTGGGAAAGAACGGGAGAAGAAATCACAGATGGCCACCTCAAGAGAGATGTGGGGCCGGGAACAGAAAAAGATACAAAAAAGAAAAGCCTTTTCTTTTCGTTTAAGAGCTTATGGACTTCCAAAATCTGCCTAAAATGGGGAGGCCGAGTCACAATACCACAAGACAGGAAATCACTGGGTCAAAAAGGAGAGGGAGAATCCAAGGTGGATTAGATGTGAGGTGGATTAGATGTCAGTTGTGCTGAGTTCTGCCACCATTTCGTGACTCCTTGTGACTAAGGCAGGCCCCACCCAACAGGCCCTGGAAGTAGGAAGCCTGAGAAGCAGCCCCTACTGCCATGCACCAGAAAGAGTTTGTGCCTTACAAGGTGTGCCGAAGCTCACTGCCGATTTAAGCTTGTCTTTCCCAGCTCCTGGCAGGCCGCAATGAAGCAGGCAGGCAGCTGAAAACTTTCCTTCCAGAAGGCGGAAGAAAATTCTTCTTTGTCTTGAGAGACTCAGAATTAACTGCCTTTCATTTAAAAAAAAAAAAAACCCTCTCTGGGAGATTCCAATGTGGCTACTGATATTACCGGAGTGATGTTGCTACAGTTGATTGACTTTTGACTTGTAAACAGACACCAACACCATATATTTAAAGTAATCTTACACCCTTACACCGCTTTAACAGCAAAATCTCCCCAATAATCCTGGGAATTGCTGTTTGCCAGGGGTGCTGAGAATTGTAGCTCTGTGAGGAGGGTCTTCTAACAACTCCCAGCACCCTTATGAGATGACAACTAAGAACTCCCAGCATATGAGATGACCTTCAACAAGCACAAGTGGAAGATTTTCAGATAAGTGGATACCATATACAGATCATGCACACAAAAGCTCATACCAATAACAAACTTAAAGGTAAAGGGACACCTGACCATCAGGTCCAGTCGTGTCCGACTCTGGGGTTGCGGCGCTCATCTCGCTCTATAGGCCGAGGGAGCCGGCGTTTGTCTGCAGACAGCTTCCGGGTCATGTGGCCAGCATGACAAAGCTGCTTCTGGCGAACCAGAGCAGCACACGGAAATGCCGTTTACCTTCCCGCCGGAGCGGTCCCTATTTGCACTTTAACGTGCTTTCGAACTGCTAGGTGGGCAGGAGCTGGGACCGAGCAACGGGAGCTCACCCCGTTGCAGGGATTCGAACCGCCGACCTTCTGATCAGCAAGCCCTAGACTCTGTGGTTTAACCCACATCACAACCTGGGTCCCAATAACAAACTTAGTTGGTCTCTAAGGTGCTACTGGAAGGAATTTTTTTTTATTTTGTTCAGATCTATTTGTGTTACTGAACGCTGTGTTTGCCTGGACCACCAGCTACACACACCCCTCCTGCATAAAGCTGTTGCTTTGTTTCATTGTGGTTTAGTATGACTTCCTTGGCTATATTTCTTTTTGTTGTTGTCTTTTCTTAAAGTTCAATTTTTAAAAGCCCTATAATTTTTTAAAAAATCAGCACCTCAAACTAGAGTTCTCAGGATTCTTTGGGGTGGGGAGCCATGGCTGTTAGAATGGTATGAGAGTATAGTGCGCTATTCGTAAGAGAGGTAAAATAGCAAAAAAATAAAATTGCAATTTCATTCACTTCTCCTTTGAGCCACAAGATGGTGATGAAGCACCAGGCGTTCCCTGAATTCTTTCTGCACATAGTACCTGAAAACATGGCCTTCTGGGCCTCTCAGGATTCTTCCCAACCACAATCTTCGCTGGCCCTGATTCGTACCTCAAATGTGTCCTTAACTCTGATAATGCTTCTTGCTTGCCTGCATGGAAGATAGTGAGGGGTGCATGTGCTTGTGTAGAAACTAGCCTTCTGTACAAAGGCAAAAATTACATTCATGGCTCCACTCACTTTTCTGCTCACCACCGGCATGTGATCCTTGGAAGGTTGATCAGAAGGAATAGAATCCTCAGGCTGGAAAAGTTTCAGCACCCTTGTGCTATGCCAAGTCATTGCTTAGATCAGTGCAATGCAGCAGTAAAATACGGACCGACTCAACCATGATCTCCTCCCTGGGACCCGGCACACTCTTGCAGTCACAGTAGAGCCATAGTTTAGCTTGGTGCAACATGTGGACCAGGCCACTGTCTTGCTTTTATGGATCCTGTGTCAGCTGTTCTGGGAGCCTTTGAGGCAGAAGAGCTGAGTGGAAACATTTTAAATAAGAACATAGGATTTTGTCCTAAAGAATCAGACCGAAGGTTGCTCCAGTTCAGCAGTCTAATGTTTCTAGAAGCCCGCAAGCAGGACATGAGCTCAAGAGCACTCTTGGAATAATTTCTCCTCAGAATATCTACTCCAGATAATTTGTGGGTAGAATCATGGGGGAATTATTCTGAAAACACTGGAATGCAACAGGCCACAAGTCATGTGAATGCTTTGTACAGGTTGAAGCATTTCCAGAGAAAAGCATGTCCATCCCAGGAAAAAAGGCTGTTTTCTAATTTCCCTAGAAAGCAGATGGCTTTAGCTGTGGAATTATTTGATGTTCGGGACCCAGTAAGCTTTTGAGGGGGTTCTAATACCCACTTATTTAACATTTTGTAGAATACTACTTTAGAATTCTGACTTCACAAGGATATTATATTTGATTATACTGAATTGTTTGCCCATTGTATGCTTAAGATAATGGATGGGCATCATTGTGCTTATAACTACTGAATTTTAATATCTTTGTAATCCTACAGGTCTGTAGCTTTCATTAGTGCGTTTATAAGTTAATGTTATATTTTATGTAAGGAAATTACGATGGTTTGGTGCAGGGCCGGATTTAGGTTTGATGAGGCCCTAAGCTACTGAAGGTAATGGGGGCCTTTGTATGTCCAGCTGTCCTTTGTCAACAGCAAATTGTCGCTGTTTTTTGGTGTTGAATATATGCTATATGGTAATTTATGGACCTAATAGGTATCTAAAGCCATTTGCACATAACAAATAGCCTACACAACACAAAACATTGTTGCTGTATGTAGGTTTTATTTTATTTGTTTTTTATCTTATATCTTGGAAATGTACATCGTTTTTTTTCTTTAATTTTTTGGGGGTGGGCCCACAAGAGAGTGGGGCCCTAAGCTATAGCTTGTTTAGCTTATACGTAAATCCGGCACTGGTTTGGTGTCACTTTATATACTATGATGGTCTGCTTTTAACACTTGTATGTCAGTCTTGTATTTACAACCTCTGCTCTGCTGAGTGGTGCCCTCTACTGAATAAATTGCATAAATGAAGGACCGCCTCAGTTTTTACTTCGGTTTTTTGTGTTACAAAGCAAACATCTGGGATCTCTGAACTACTTGAGATGCTGATGCACCAAGAGCTGAATCACATAACCATTTCCGACTCAAAAATTATCCTCTTCCCCCTTGATTTTATCATTGATAAGAAAATGTGTCTTTTGGAAAGTTTTATGTGAAAAATACCCTATGTGGGTTTTCCCTTCTGCTCGATCTAAAAGCTGCAGTTAGAGTGCTGCAGCACGATTGCTGACAGGAGTTGAGGCCTTGTCAGCATACAAGACATGTCCTCAGATATTTTCACTGGCTGCCAATTTGCTACTAGGCCAAGTTCAAGGTGTTACCATTAGTATATGAAGCCGGTAAAAACATGGGACCAGTGGACCTACGAAATCATATTCAACCACTTCAGTCAGTGGACTAGCACTGTTATGGGTGCCACATAAGAAACCTTTCCCCCTTTGTAAGAACTCAGTCTTTTAGTGTGGCAGCATCTAAACTTTGGAACATCTAGCCTATATCAGGCAGACACCTTCACTATACACTTTTTGGCACCTGCTAAAACATTTTTGTTTACACAAGCCTACCCAGATAATTAGAAAGTTGGTGTGAGTTTTAATGTTTTTAGTTTATTGTTACTTTAACTTTTGGAAATCCTTAAATTATTGTGATTAATTCTTCTTAGCAATAATTTAATTGTATTACCTTTTGGTAAACTTCTTTGAGGTTGTTGGTTTTCCCCCATGTTGCAAAATTTTCCATGTTGTTGTGCTTGGCATAAAGAGCCGAATGACAATAAACAGAAACAGTCTACAAAGAAGTTGATACTGTATGCCAGCACCAGTTGTTTCTATCAAGCCTATATAGGGCAAACTATTGGCTGATTGCTTGCCAATTGCAACCATAAAATATCTGATCATTTAAAAGTGAAATTCCTGAAACTTAAGAGCCCATAGTTTTGTTTTGGGGGTTTTTTTTATAAAAAAAATTAAAGTAACCTTAAAGTTTTGCTAAAATGGAATTTTGACACAGGGTAAAACTATTTCAAAATCATGTGGTTGTTTCAGAACTTATATTTATTCCTTGGTTTCACAGATTTTGGTTTAACACATTTTTTGGAGAAGTGAAATGTGAAATATTTGGACAGCAGCATCTTCAGTGGTGTTTAGAAGTGCAAGTCATGCCATACCGTTCACTTCACAAGTAATGTGACCCAAATCCTGCTTGTGGCAACACATGAGATTGTATAACAGAAAGCATTTACCTTACCAAATAAGCAAGCACTTCAAATTCGTATTACATTCATGGTGATAATGGTCCGATTGTCTTAAAGGTCTTTCACTACATAGTTACTGAGATTTCTGAAGAGAGAAGCAATGTGCCGTCTTTTGTCAAAGACAAAAAAAAAGCAAGAGGTCGGTTTAAAATACATTTTGTTCCATTGGAAAAATATTTAACTTGTGAAGCTGTAGTACTGTATATACTGTGTCAGAAAAAGGAAGTCACAGAATATTGCTGGCTGCGTATCAGAACCTATGTGCACTTTCATGTATACACAAAGGATCTATGTGTGAACAAGCCCTTGCAACAGGAGCTCCACGTGTGCAGTACAGCTCAAGGACACACATTAACGCCCTTAGGCTGTAATGCAGCTGTATAGGCACAAGCAGGGCTTTCCGATTGTGAAGAACAAAGAGCCTACTGGATCTGGCCAGTAGCCCATCTAATCAAGCATCCTGTTCTCACAGTGGCCAATCAGGAACCCCGCAAGCAGGATCTGAGCACAACAGCCCCCTCTCCTCCTACGGTTTCCAGCACCGCTGGCAACAGCAAGGCAAAAGGCCCCTTGTGCTAAAACAGAGCTGCATCTGCCACAGCCAGCAATGGGTGCGCCATCCAGGCAAAAGGCTCTGGCTAAAAGCATTTCGAAGTAGTATAAAAATGTTTTTGTGGGGGGTTTTTTAGCCTATAAATAAGTGAGAAATTACTAAAAATATCTTGCTGTGCAGTATAAAAAGAGGAGCAACTGTTCCGCACTTGTCACCTACACACTGGAAGCAACTTTGTAGGAGTAAATATTTGGAAGTGGCTTTTCAGCTTGATTGCTACCGTTCATGGTGTCCCAACATGGCAGTGCTGCCACCAACAGAAGCAGCCCTCCAAACAGAACACAAAGTCCGCTGAAGTAGAATGCCATGTCGTAAGACTTTGTCCAGTCATAAAACCAACCTGAAAAGCAACCAAAAAAAAGAGAAAGAAGCTGTCAGAAGTAGTTTTTACAGAACAGATCAATAAAGCAACCTACTACCTCCCTCGCAGCCAGGCAGTTAAAAAGTAAAAGGAAGAATACTTGCTGCATTTCCAATGAAAACAGTGTAATTGTAAAACAAATATTCCGCACAAGCAAAGGAAGCAACACATTGTCAGCATTCAGGTGCCACATCAGACTAGCTAAGTTGTGGCTTACAAGGGGCTGTCAAACCAGGACATTAACCCACAGTTTGAGGCTGCTTTGGGGGCCGCAATTTGCAGTAGTTTGCTATTGTGTCTGAATCTACAAACCATAGTTACTGTTCTGCCAAATAGGCTGCTACATCATGGAGACATGAGTGAACTTATGAAATTGAGTACTGAACAGGTAGAAATTGAGAGCAGACAAACTGCTGTAAAGTACCTCAGAATAATTATATATGCCTGTTAAAGCACAGCCTTACCTACAATTGGTGGTCCAAGACTGTTTCCAAGTCCAGCAAAGAACATCAGTATGCCATATGCATGTGTTAATTTTTCGATTCCTACAGTCTTTGTTGTAACATATGGGAAAATGGACCAATTGCCTGTCAGAAAACCTAAAACCCCTGAAAGTATTGCCAGTGTGATGTAATTTTGGGCAAACGGAATCAAAACTAGTGCCACCGAAGTCAGTATCAAAGTCAGGACATATAGATATAAGGTATTAATCCATTCAAAATCTGCCAGTATTCCTAGAACAAGTTTCCCAATGGCAGTCATGATGCCTATGACAGAAATGAGAGGAATGACACAGTCTTCTTCACCAATATTGGAACTTCTTGCAATGTCTTCCATGAGCAATGAAGGAGGAAAGCCGCCAATGTCAAAGAAGAAGATGGCAATAAAAAGTGATGAAAATACTTTGTTTTTAAAAAGTCCCAGCGTTTCCCCCCAGTAGTCTAAATATAGCTGCCATTTCTTCTTGGCAAGCTGTTTACAGAAATAGGTCCGTTCTACAACTTTCCGTCTGTAAGTCTCTCTCTCGTGTGGTGTTATCGTTAATAGATTGTTCTTAGTTATTGCTGGCTCCTGCTTGCAGTCACCACAGGATGTTTGGTTCATACCTTTTCCTTCACTGCTGGCTTTTTCAAGTACATTTTCTTCATAAGCGTTCTTTTCTCTTTCATTATAAATGAGGTATTGATCTGGAACCTTCTCGAGGATTGGCTTCTCTGGTAAGGCAGAGCCACACGACTGCAAAGGTCTCATCAGACTCCCACACGCTAATATATTTAGAGACAATGCACCAACAATAAGCAGACACCCATCTAATCCATAAAGTTCAATTAGCTCCCTCTGTAATGCTGCATATACGAAAACCCCAACGCTTGATCCTGAAAGAATGGAAACATATAAATGAGTTCATAAAATATCCTGCAACATCAAAGCTCCACACAATCCACTGACTGAACATGTGATTTATGAAACTGGAAAATAAATCCTGCGTTTGTAACACAGTTCGGGCCTCTTCATCAAGCTGAACAAAGAACTCCAGCCCATGCTGTGGCCTGGCAGGAACTCGAGAACTCCCAGACAGGCAAGCAAAAACAGGAAATTTATCAAGCTTCTCTGTGGGTTGTTATGCCATGGCTGAAGGGCTGCAATTACCATGGTGGATGTGCTTGGCAAAGTTAAATAGTTACAATAATAGATGAATTATTGATAATTGCATTGGACATCACTATGGGCATAAATTTTCTTTGTAAAGGCAACAGATATGTTTAAATAAATAAACAACCATGTTAGGGTGGCTATATTTCTACAAGTACCAGTTCTCTATTTGGCAGGTTGTCCGACTCAAAATTTTGTTTACAGTCTCCCTTGCTATGATGAGATGCACTTTATTTCTATATAAATTATAGGCAGCATTTCTAAGTTTCAATCTCTACATATAAATTAGCATGTGTATTTAAAAAAATGCAAATCTGTGTTCACTTTTTGGGGTGTTATGTTTCCTCTTTCTTTGAGAATACAGGCATGGCTACCATATATCATGTACTACCTGCTTTAAAATTAAATATTTCTGTTAAGAACATTTTTGTTTGATGTATAAGACCTGAACTGACTGACTGATAATAAACATGAATTAACTGAAGACAAATTAGGTATGTGGAAAAATTGCCAGAAGTATATTCATAAAATCTGGTACAGTTTTGGATTCTTTTCATTTTTATTTGTCAGGCATGGTACAAAGGGATTAGGTGTGTCTTAGATAATGCCGATTTTCTGACCAGTTAATGCTGAAAAGTTACAATTACACATCTGTAAGGGTCACTGCTTTCTAGAGAATAATCTCTGGTGCAAAAAGTAACAAAGAAAGCTTCATAAAAAGAGATCAGAATGTGTCTTTATGGAATCAAAATACATAAAAGTCTGGATTTTAAAACAGGCATTTTCTAAAGGAAGTGAGGTTGAAATGTGTGGGCTACAGTCTGATGCAGATTCATGATCTAATCCTTTGTACTTCTTCACTACTGTAGTCTTGGGCCTAAAGCACATATACTGCTTAACCAAGGTTTACTGCCAGGATTAAGAGCACAAATATTAAGACTTCATTTGGATATAAGCCATAACCATGGTATGGCACTAAGGACATATGCCCTGTTCTGATGTGCACTGCCACCCCTTTCCATCTCACATTCTGCTTCAGTTACTTGCTTACTTCTTCACCACAAACCATTACAGTACATCCAAATCAGCAAAATTATTGCTTGTCGTTGCCTTACAAACCAGGAGAGCAAATGAAGATATGAAGATGGTTTGGAGGGCAAGCACAAACCCAGAGTTTGCACTAAAAAAAGTAGTTAAAGTGGAGTATATGAAGAAAGGAATGAAGGGGAGAAGTGAGTGCCTATGCAAAGATATCATTCTCATGGCAATAAATGACCTATGTATGAACCCATGGTTTAGCTTGCTTAGACAAGCTCTTCCCCTGCAAGGCAGAGGCACCGGCAGGACCTGCTTGTGACTTAGGAAGCTGAAATGCTGGAGAGGTAGGAAAACCTGATTTTTTTGCTCAGAACAAATACAATGCTTACCAAATATAGATACAAAACATGGTTTGCAAACCCAATTCAAAACAGTTACACTTATCTATGAGACTTAAGATGCAATAATCACAGCTAATGAAACCATAACTAAGTACTAAACCAGTATGAGGTTATTCAAAATTAAGATAAAAACCATACCTGTTGAAATCAGACCAAGTGCAAGGCCTCTGCGTTTTTCAAAATACTGACATGTGATGGTTACTGTTGCTGTGTACAATAAGCCACACCCAAGTCCTAAAGAGGCAAAGCATTAATCACAAAGAATCAGGCACTCTTGTTATTAACATTGCTAATGGTTCAGTTTTGATTCATTAAATTAAAACAGCACAGAAAGAGCCATTCTGGAAGTGCAACTCACAAAGCGCCCCCAACGCTACATAACCTCCATTCACATGAAGAAGGCAAGAGGCAGCTGCCTACAAGGCTTTTTTGAATTCCTCAACACTGCACAAGAATTAAGTTGTCTGTTGTTGCTTCAGTTTTTTTGTACGCAGCTTAGTGATTTTTTATACATTAATTGGTATAGAAATAAATAATAATAATAATTCTTTGCTGCTACTAATAAAAGGGAGATTTGACATTTTAATTTTGAAATCGAGACACACAACCCCTTCCAACCCCCTTTTTTAGTTTAGGGGTTATTCAAAATTTATTCTTACCAACAACAATTCCATAGGAAAAAAACAGGAAGTAGATATTGGGTGCAACGCTGCTCATCATCAAACCTCCAGCAACCATAAATCCACTGAAGATTGTTACAGGTCTTGCTCCAAAAGCAGATACACATGTACTGCAAATAGGACCTATTTAAGAACAAGAGGAGTGAGTTGTGAAAAGGAAAGAACAGAAAAGAAAATCATGTTCCATGAGCAAGCGCTAAAGAGATTTCTCCCCTTAGCAGAATTGTTCTCAATATGAAAGAAGGCATCTATTTTTAAAAGATCCATGGCACATGGGGAACTGGGATCACCTCTCTGTTTCCAATCAGTTGTTTATGCCTTGGCTGAACCAGGAATGAAGGTCCAGTTATGGTTCCAAGAGTCAATGAGGCTACCTATTCTTTCATTAACATTTGTTTCCCCACGTGATCTCTGCCCAACTAGAGTTTGAAATAATTCTGTAGTCCTTGTAGTTCATCTTCAGTGTGGCACGGTTAGTGCTTCCACCTAGTATACCCATTGTTGCATTTCCTCAAGCTACGTGACAAATTACCGGTAAGCAGTTTTATAACAAAGAGTATTGCACAGCTACACTTGAAAAAGCACGAATTTATTATTTAAGAATATGCTTGATTTTAACTACCGTATATCTTTTGGACTTCAATCTCCTCTGTATGGATCATGGGGGCTTACACATGTATTTACACACTTAACATGTTAAACTTATACAAACGGGCAGAAATGCATTACTGTCCCCAAAGCATTCCCAATGCAAATTATGCAAGGCGATTTCTGAAAAACCGAACCTCTTTCCCCGGCCTTGTGACCTTGTGCAGGATAAGAGGTTGCTACCCGAGTCCTGCCTGAATTTCTGAAGTTTCACTAGGTACCCCCCCTCTCTCCAGTCAGGACACCCACCCTGAAAATATGTTTGATCAAGAACTGTTAACTTTGTATGCAACTAGTTTTACAGGGGAGCAGCTTTATGTGAGACACGCTCCCACTGTGCCACTCTCTAAAGTGTGTTGCTGACAAATCCCTTTTCTCTAGCCACAATGTTCTTTATTACCTCTCTTGCGTCTAGGTTGGCTACTAAAAGAGCCCTCAAAGCTCACATTTCAGATGAATAAAATAGTTGTTTAAACCCAAAAGAACATAATAAATAAATACATATTGCTTGCAAACTTCCTAAAGTATTTTTTCCTACAAATCTTTCCAGATGTTTGCCAGATATTGTAGAACACATAATTTACATGCAAAAGGTCCTAAGATCCTAGATTCAATCCCTAGCATCTCAAGTTAGGGCTAGGAAAGTCACCTGTCAGAGCCATGCACAGCTGCTGTCAGTGTAGACATTATCACACTAGATGGGCCAATTGTTCTGACGTATAAGGCAACTTCCTACATGCCTAGACTCAAAGTAGGGACTTGGAAGCAGACATGCTATTTGATCAGGGGCATACATAACTGATGAGACAAAATGCTGTAATCTTAAAAAGGGGGCAGGAAACATAAGCATAAATATTTCCATCAAGTTGCTTCTAAGCAAGCACGGCTGGGATTTCAACCAGAGAGAAAGTTGTTCTTAATTATTTCGCTTGACCAAGTAAACAAAAGAGATGTACAGTTCTATGCTGGCAGCGCTTACCCCAGTGGATGTTTGATCTAATGGCAAAGGTAAAATGGCGTATCACAAGAAATCCAGAAACTAAACCCTCTCTATCATTACAACATTCTTCTGCTATTTCAGTAAACCTTGAGCATCACTCAAGGACCTAATAAGAGGTCTGCTGAATCAGGCCTAAAACCATCTAAGTCCAGCATTCTATTCTCACACTAGCCAGGCAGATAGATGCCTTCCCCAAAAATCTTCAACTTTTTTAGAAATTCTTTTTAGAATTTTTTTTTAAATAGAAGATAATATTAACAGAGTATTAACAGAAGAGTTGTACTAATGCAGCAAGGAACTGTACAAGACAACAGGTCCCTGCTTCCAAGTCGGGATTCTTTAGTCTTCTACAACTCTTCATTCAACTGGAGCTGACAGGGACCCTTAAAGAGACTAAATGTGGAAACTATCAGTAGAAACTACCAGTGTGCCAGGCAATGTGCAGGAAAACAGTTATTGCTTGCTAAGAGGCTGCCATAATGTATTAAGTTTTTTCACTGAGCTGGTTTTTAAAAGGCTTAGCTCTAAAATGGTCTACTTACACAGCAAATTTTATAGCACGTCACAAAAATGGGAGTACTATGGAAGACTTCAGAATAGACTAATCTGCCACTATCTTAACGAGCTGTCATGAATTAAGTGATGTGCTACATTGTTACAAAAAGTGTGAGTTAGTTGCAAACTGCAACCACATACCAGCAATGGGATTGTATACTAGTGCAAGTTATTTAGTAAGAAATAGACAAGGTATCAAAGAGCATTGTTAGCATGGTAAGCATGTCTGACCTGGCAGTGCATGCGGTCATAGGCAGGAGACCTAAGCCTGGACCTACAGAAGTGCATGCAGAAGACAAAATATACAAATGCTTTACCGTCCTGGACTCAAACTCTGGTCAGAGGGGGATGAGCCTGATGAATCTGGGGCTGCTGTAACACCAGACCAGGGTTCACAGGCTAAGCCTGAGTCTGGTGGTCAGGAAGCTGCAGAACCTGAACCAGGATGCTTGTAGACACCATCCCCATAAGCCCACTTTACCTGGGGAAGTCAATGCAGAAGGAAGCACTCCTTCTGGACAGTGAGTTGGCCCTTTAAAAACATGCATTCTTCAGGCAGGAGAGCGGAGCCATGGGCTGGATGAATGGGACAGATGGACTCAAAAGACCCCACTCCACCTCCAGCTTTTGCCAAAGCACAGCTGCTCACTTGGAGCTTTCCATAGTGCTGCAACCACCAGACTGCTGTGCTTCATGGGTATCTGCCTTGGGCCAGGACAGCATGCTAGCAGCTGCTGACTCTTCATTATTCTGAAGGGAGGGGAACTATAAGCCATCTCTAGCTATATGCTCTTCTGGTTTGCTTGGGGAAATAGGGCAAGTAACCAAGATAGTATGCACTTTTAAGGACCAAAGTAGAAGTTATGCTAAACTAGAAGCTGCTGCCAATGATGGAAGCTCTGTGGTTTATCAGCAGCTGTTCTCTGCCTCTGCAATGTCTGGTAGACATTTCCATGCCATTATGTTCCCTTCCCTGTTCCCTCATTGGTGGCTGCTGGCAGAAGGCATGGGGAAATTTGAGGACATAGGTATAATTATTTTTTTAGTTTTATGAAATGAGAGCCAAACACGGGGCTCCATTCTTGGCAGCAGACACACAGTTAAAGTGTTGAATTTCCAGATATTTAGGGAGGCATTAAAGCCATGGTTAATGGTAAAAACTTTTTCCTTGGTATTTCTTCCGGTAATACTCTGTAAAACTATTTGCCGCCAAGCCCTAAAGGTTCAGGAGAAACTGATGGTAGATTTAGATCTCACCAATGTAGATGTCAGAATTCAAGAGCAAAAGCTTCATGCTTTCATTTGAATGTTCATGAGCATTACATCTAAAATATACATAATAATTATAGGTATATAAACAGTAATAACACAGCACAAAGGCCAAGGAAGAGAGAAAAACTGCATTCGCTTTTAAAAAATAAACACAATGGGCTGGATCCAAACTAAATTAGGCACACTTTAGTACCATTTAAATCAATGGGGGAAATTAATCATGACAGGACTTGCAAAAATATGAGGGTTTTCACCCCATAATATTTAAAATAATAAATGTTCATTTACACAAAACCAGTACATTTATTATATACAGCTATAGATAATGCCAGAAAAAGAAGAATTCTCAGTAACCAGCTCTTGGTTATCCAAATTTGTTATCCCTTGCACATCTAACATTTAGAAGAGCCTCAATAAATGAGGCTCCATTTCACTAAAAATTACCTAAAACTCATTGTACTGTAAGAGAAGAAATCAAGTGGGATTTTTTTTTCACCAGCAGGTGTGTTACAAGAGTTTACGACTTGGGAAATTAGGCTGGATGTTTTGCTATACATCTTCCTGGCTTTGGTTGATGATGCACCTGCAAAGAGCCTTGGTTGCCATGGAGAGGGAAACAGGATAGCCCTCCCTCCTGCAGCTGGCAATGCCATTTCTAAAGTTTAAATATGATGTCCATATGACCCACTCCTTGAAATCCAGCAAATCCCTTTAAGGGTGATGTGTTTTTCTTCATAAGCACTGGTGATAAATATTTTGATCCAAACTTCACCACCACATAAAAAAATAATATTTAAAATCATATTTTAAGGCAAAATCCTGTCTTGGATTGAATCCCTGAGAGCCAGAGTGATGTGGTGTTGGTGATACAGAGTACCAAGCTAGGACTGGGGAGGCCCAGTTTAAAAGCCTCATTTAGCCATGGAGCCCTTAGGCCAGTTATTCTCTTTCTCATCCACCTCACAGAGTTGTAGTGAGGATGAGAGGTCAGGACAGAACTCCATGTACCACCTTGAGCTCTTTAGAGGAAATGCAGGATATAAAGGCAAACACTAAATCCCAGTATTAAACTGGAGCTCGTACTGGAGAAGAGAGGGATACGGTTGTGTGGGACCTTCTGCAACAAATTTTGTCTCTGTCAGCCATGCTATAAGGGCCTAGAACAGTTTTTGCAGAAGGTACATATTTTATTCACCTTGCCACGACACCCAAATCAATGCTTTACACCAGAGTTTTCCAAACTTTCATGTTGGTGACACACTTTTTAGACGTGCATCATTTTGTAATTCAGTTTTACTAGCAAACTGGACGTTAAACTAACCCCCTTCCAACCCCAGGATTAACGTGGAGAGATTTGCGCGACACACCTGCACACTGCAGCCGGCACACTAACGTGTCGCGACACACAGTTTGGAAAGCTCTGCCTGTGCAATCAGCTTGCCTCAAAACTACAACTGGAAACCACAGTTTAAATTGAGATGCCCCATAAATACAGGTGAAACTCGGAAAATTAGAATATTGTCCAAAAGTGCATTTATTTCAGTAATGCAACTTTTTTTCTTTTAATTTTTACAAATGCTTTCTTTTGGAAATTCCACAGTAATAAAACGAATAGTTACCTAAATACAAAAATAAACATCGCTATTACATTTCATTAATTACATTCCATTTATAATTGACCCGCCTAATGGCAAATAATTACAATTACAACAAATAAAGGCTTGACATATCTTGCTTTGCATGTCATGCATCTATCTCATATATTGGTTTCACCTTTTAAGTTGCGTTACTGAAATAAATACACTTTTTGACGATATTCTAATTTTCCGAGTTTCACCTGTAGTAGGTCTTTTTAAGCTACAACACTCACTGTTAAATGCAAAGATACCATGTGGAATTGTATAAAAGCTGGTACATCAACTTCTTACATTTAAGAAAATTAGTTTCACAGCCTGGCTTTGAGAGCTCAAAGGATTACAGAGTCCAGCTTACAATTATATTACAAATTCAAGTTGTTTGCTTTTTAAAAAAAAAAATCAAGTTTTCAACCTATAGAATTTCAGAGAAAGCTCTGCAGGTTGAAAACAGTCTGCTTCCTTACTGAACTTTTCAGTGACCAGGGTAAGAAATTTTCACTTTTCACAGCACCTTGTCCCTCCACTGAATTGTGCAGTATTTAAAAATACCACAAACACTGAAAAATCATTTCAAAAGATCAGACATATGCCCAACTTTCTCTGGATGGCACCTACCATTTGAACTATTTCCAAAATAAACATAGCCCCTTCGGGTTGTGGTGAGCTTACAAAACTTGACTTTCTATTTGCATTAAAAGCTGGTGCAGATGTTTCACTTCTGAAGGTTTTCTATTTCTTGTTTCATGTTTCAACTAACACCTGAAGCAGATACTGTATATTCCTGCGTATAAGACTACTTTTTAACCCAGGAAAATCTTCTCAAAAGTCGGGGATCGTCTTATACACTGGGTCGTTTTTCTTATATGGTGAGTATATCCCAAACTCTATAATTTAACTGGAAAAGTTGAGGGAGTCGTCTTATACGCCCAGTCGTCTTATACGCCGGAATATACGGTAATTGTATAAGACTGCAATAGCTATTTCTATTATTTGAAAAACTGCATGTTTTCTAGCCCTGAAAATAGCTGCTGCAATCTTCCATCTTCTTACGTCAAATATTATTACACTGCTCACACAAGCTGGCTTCAGCAACATCTACATTGGCTTTCCTACTGTCTGCTAAGCTTGCAATCTTAAGAACAATTACTATGAATAAATTCAATTGAATTCAGTGCTGGGTACTACCGTAGCTTCTGGGTAAAACCACACAATCCAGAGCATGTTATCAGGAAAGAGAATATGCTTGCCTAACTTTCATTAGAGATCAATCCTTACCAAGCCATCATGCCAAATTACTTTAAATAGTTATTTGCAATTTCTCAAAAGTTGCATATTTTCAACTTGACGACAGTCAAATGACATTTTCTTTCTTTATATTCTTATTCTAATATATGCAAATAACTATTCTTAAAAGAATTCATTTCTTTCAGGCCAGAAATTTAAAGATCACATATATGCATTTGAAAAGCATTTAATAAGTAAACACTGCATTTTAAAGCAACCATATGCTTTATCTAAAAGACTTACTTGCAAGTAGTCCAACTCCACTTGCAAGGGAGCCAACCCATGCAGTCTTTCCTTTTCCTTCTCCAAAAATATCCAGCCATTCTAGATATAGAACTCCAACAGCTAATGGAGAGCCATAGCACAGGAACTGGGTAAAGAAGGACACTAGTACAATCATCCAGCCCCATCCACCATCTGGTGACTTCTGGAACACCATTTCCCAGGATGAATTCAAGGGTCAGAAGAAGCGCTATATAAAAGAATACAAAGAAATAGAAAACAGAGATGGTAAGAAGGAACACAGAGCACCAAGAGAACTGGAGACAGATGCACTGGGAAATACATACTATGTGAACTGGCTCTTAGTTGACCCAGTTGCCTAAACTCCATTAAGAGCATCTTGTAAATATACAAAGATCTAAAAGTTTGCAACATACACCAAGTGTCTTTAAAAACCTGGAAGTCTCATCCTGCTAACAGGTGGTGTTCGGATTGCCTAGGATTGGGTACCATGGTCTTAGAATTGATATAACAATGACCTGGTAGCCACTTCAGCTTTATTGAATGAAATATTTGTCAATGGTGTTTTAATAATAATAATAATAATAATAATAATAATAATAATAATAATAATTTATTATTTATACCCCGCCCATCTGGCTGGGTTTCCCCAGCCACTCTGGGCGGCTTCCAACCGAATATTAAAAACAGTACAGCATCAAACATTAAAACTTCCCTAAACAGGGCCGCCTTCAGCTGTCTTCTCAAAGTAGAATAGTTACTTATTGCCTTGACATCTGGTGGGAGGGCGTTCCACAGGGCGGGTGCCACTACCGAGAAGGCCCTCTGTCTGGTTCCCTGTAATCTCACTTCTCGCAATGAGGGAACCGCCAGAAGGCCCTCGGTGCTGGATCTCAGTGTCCGGGCTGAATGGTGGGGGTGGAGACGCTCCTTCAGGTATACAGGACCGAGGACGTTTAGGGCTTTAAAGGTCAGTACCAACACTTTGAATTGTGCTCGGAAACGTACTGGGAGCCAGTGTAGATCTCTCAGGACTGGTGTTATGTGGTGTCGGCGGCCACTCCCAGTCAGCAGTCTAGCTGCCGCATTCTGGATTAATTGTAGTTTCCGGGTCACCTTCAAAGGTAGCCCCATGTAGAGCGCATTGCAGTAGTCCAAGCGGGAGATAACCAGAGCATGCACCACTCTGGCGAGACAGTCTGCGGGCAGGTAGGGTGCCTGCGTACCAGATGGAGCTGGTAGACAGCTGCCCTGGACACAGAATTAACCTGTGCCTCCATGGACAGCTGTGAGTCCAAAATGACTCCCAGGCTGTGCACCTGGTCCTTCAGGGGCACAGTTACCCCATTCAAGACCAGGGAATCCTCCACACCTGCCCGCCTCCTGTCTCCCAAAAACAGTACTTCTGTCTTGTCAACTTCAATCCATTAGCCGCCATCCATCCTCCAACCGCCTCCAGGCACTCACACAGGACCTTCACCGCCTTCACTGGTTCTGATTTAAAAGAAAGGTAGAGCTGGGTGTCATCTGCATACTGATCTCAACATCATGCCTGGTCAGAAGTTCCCATTAAGAGCACTTGCAACTTGCTGTTGGCCTCACATTGTGGAACCAAAGTTTGGAGAAATGTTTGTTTTGCAAGGAGGCAGAAAGGAACACGTTTGCTTGCTTTGAAGGCACGAGGATGCCACAATTGCTGGATAGCATTGGCTATTCTGAGACTATGTACCATGTATAGGGCAACACGGGAGCCTCATGTGAACACAATCTGAATTTCCAAAGATAGTTGAAGTCATGTTGTATAATAAAAAGTACAGTGGTACCTCGGTTTAAGTACACAATTGGTTCCAGAAGTCTGTACTTAACCCGAAGCATACTTAACCTGAAGCGAACTTTCCCATTGAAAGTATTGGAAAGTGGATCAATCCGTTCCAGACGGTCCGCGGAGTACTTAAACTGAAGCGTACTTAACCTGAAGTGAACTTTCCCATTGAAAGTAATGGAAAGTGGATTAATCCGTTCCAGACAGGTCCGTGGAGTACTTAAATTGAAGGTACTCAAACTGAAGCGTAGTTAAACCGAGGTATGACTGTAACTAACAAGAAAACAATCAGATGTTTTGGTTCCCAAGGCAGAGAATTTACCATAATCTTTGTTTCTACAGAAACTGAATACAGTATATCCAAATGTCAAAATTTAATTTTAGTAAAAGAAAGGATAGTCAGAATTACAATGGGAAGGACATAGAAATATCAATTGCATCATGAATTTCAAGTTAAAAGAAAATCAAGGAAGGAAGGAAGGCCTTCCGTATAAATATTATAAAGTTGCATAGTACTTATTAAAAGGGGAAAGTATACTACTTACAGAATCTTGTCATTCAGTCTTCTAGAACATGATGTTTTTGGTGTATTTGGCAATTCAGCCTGCAGAGAAATATCAGGTACATGAAACCGAAGCAACTCTTACTGTACCAAGAAGCAGGAATGAACATGGAAATAGGAAATTCTGGTATGAGGTTGATTTTTATACACTTTCATACCGACTTCAAAAGATCATATTCTCTGGAACAAGCAGAAAGAAAAATCATGACCCAACTCCTACCATCACTCAAGCTCTCGACAGCAGCCTTGGACCGAAGGAAAGTAAAAAGGGAGGTCAATGCAAGCAAGCTTTGAAACTTGCAATATTTTATAATGATTTACAGAACTCTAAGGTGACTGCTGATTTGATTTATTGCCTTGCAATGACTTGTCCTTAATCTATAATCAATTTCCCCCCATATAGATAAGATAGATATTGACCTTTAAACCCAATGTTTGGAACTGAATATTACTTAATTATAACCAACAAACAACATTTATGTAATGGATCCCACATGTTCACTTCATGTACACTTATCTCAGGAACCCTTCCAATTGTAAAATAGGCCAGTATAACCCCATATTGCAGTCTGGGTTGCTGAGACTGAGGAAACAGTGAGTTGCCTGAAGCCTTTCAAGTTAGTCTGTAGCTATAAGAGCAAGACTGGATCTTCCCAGATCACACTTTTAGCCACCATACTATCTTAGCTGTTTTATGAGAAGTAGGGGTTGTATTGGGGCACTTCTCTTTGCAAATGAAGTAAACAAGCAAATATAGCAGCTTCCCCCCAAAAAACAAATATCCCATCCAAAAACAGCTTGATGCATGGGGTTGGGGGCAAGAAGCATCCCCACAAAAAGTTGCTAGATGTCTGCCAACCTACATACAACAAACACAGGTGTGAGGTGCTATGATCTGCATCAATGTTTACATTTGTACTGGTATGCAGTGGGGCTAAGAGGGTAGAAAGCTAAAGATTAAAAGAACCTCATACCAGACTTGAGAAGTGTACAAGAGTTCATGGTTACTAAAATACGAATGACCAAAAATTAATATTATAACATTTGAAAATCATATGCTAGTCATTGGTGGCATTTTACTCATAGCATTATTGCCTTTGCAATTGTTGACCACTCAATATTTCTAACCATTGCTACTGAAAAAATAGGGTTGCATCCAGCTAATTTCTAGTCACAGTAGGCACACTGAAATTAATGGACTCACATTAGTCATATCCATCAATTTCCATGGGTTTCTCTGCTCTCTTTTAAAGCTTTCATTTAGTTGTCTTCTTTCTTTGGTAATCAGAAAGCTGTAAAGAAAATATTTAACTCGTCTACGATTGGCCCTGTTTCTGCTAAAGTTAAGTTTTGGCATGTAATTTGATTCTATCTATCCTCTCAGGAAGCAAGTCCTAATGATTAAAGGAACTTACTCCCACTATAGTCAGGTAAGTCCCAGTGAAAGTGTTGGATACCAGATAGCTGTGACTAATTTGTGCCATTAGTTCCAGTGCAACTTAAAACATTTGCATTCACTGGATCAGGGTCCTTGTCTACCAAAGGCTAGATTTCATAAAATAAATGTATTTCCCAATTCACATTTCATGGCTTCTGAACTGTCAGAGAAGAAAAATATAACCAGAAGGAGGAAATGAGCTTACTGTTTAAATAAATAAAAAGCACATCACTGGATTGCTAAATAGCAAGAAGCATTTCCAATGGCTCCTAGAATCAAGCTGCCAGCTGACATCTTAGTTACAAAGTCTAACATCTGAAAGCTGTAATCTTACATGCCACAATCTGTGTCAACTCCTTTCAGAGTCTTGTCTCCATTTCAGTAAATCCATGCAACTGGGTTCTTACTTTAAAGAAGGGATGCAGGGTTTTATATGGTTGTTCTCCTAAGCCTTCCCCTTACAGCAAACTTCCTCTTAAACGATACACAGATCTAAACTATTTATTACCTCACAGTATCCTCAAACCACTTCAGAACTGCTTATGACAAACAATACACATTCTCAGAGATCACTAATAAGTGATCTTTTATGTTACCTGGTTTCCAGATAAAATCTGCTATCCGTTTGAGGTTAAGTTTAACATCTCTTGCCCAACACTCTAGAAAGCACAGTTGTCAATAGCCTGCAATCCTATCACGCTCTTGGTTAAACAGAAACTAATTATTTCCACTTCAACACTTTGTGCAGAGAAGCAGAGCACAAGGATTATTGTTCCTGTTTTCAGACATTTCTATTCACTCACAATAACTTTTTGCCAAGTGTCTTCTTTTTCCCAAAACTGTCAAATCGATAAACAGTAGCATAGAAATAATGCAATGCTACACGGAATTGCACTAATAAGACTAAGGGGAGGTTGTACTGAGCTTTCATGATACCCAACATTAAACAGCTGAAAATACTTTTAGAAAATAAACACTAAATGTTTGCATTGATTTAGTTGCGTTTGTTTAGGTAACAATTGTTAACTGAGGGAAGCAGTCTTATTTTAACATGCTTCGGCACTTATCTAGAAGTCAGATCAAGGCAATGCTATACAGCTCACCATGCACACAGACCGAAAAAAACACTGACAACCAATATAATATTGTGCAGGAGTTACCAACTATAGTGTTGTTTGGTCTACTGTTTGTTTTTAAACTAGATTCCCCATGGCCCACTAAAGTGCTTTCAATTTGCACAGCAGAACTGAATAATCAAGACCTCTGAACAGTTAAAGCACAACTAATCTGCACTAAGTGATCCTGAGTATGCATTCTTGCTTAACATAAGAACTGTTTTGTTGAAGGAGACCCAAGGTTCACATAGCCCAACATTCCTTGTAAGAATTCTGTGAACCACTAGTTGGTTGTAGCCGAATTTCTGCCTACACCTTGTTATAGGATAGAGTTTTAGTCACGTACACATGATAACTGGGTTCAAAGATCCACTTGGTCATGAAACTCACTGGATGGCCATCCATCCATCTCTCTCTCTCTCTCACACACACACACACACACAGAGAGAGAGAGAGAGAGAGAGAGAGAGAGAGAGAGAGAGAAAGAAAGAAAGAAAGAAAGAAAGAAAGAAAGAAAGAAAGAAAGAGAAAGCATTGTTGAGAGGATAAAATTAGATAATCCTACATATCCTTTCCTGAGCATCTTGGAGAAAGGGTGGCACACAAGCAGAGGAAAATGTGGAAAATGCTAGGATAATTAAAGAAAAAGGTTTAACTTACCAGAAGTGGTCACAGCAAGTCAGCTAACTTTAGCAATGCAGCCTTAAGTGTCTGGCATATCTGCTTCCTGATGTTTCCAATCCTTCCTTCTTACTTAATCCACAACTGACAACAACAAAAAACAACAAAACAGGAAGACTGTCTCCTTACTTAGTCCACAGCTGACAACAACAAAAACCGAAATCATAGTCTAATAAAAGACAGCCTTCAAGAATATTGGAGTGCCATCAGGGGGCAAACCAATAAGAAACATGGGAGGGGGTTGTTTTTAATGGGGGGGACCAGTTCTAGTATTTTAACACTAAGTTGTGAAGGAGAAAAACCTCCTCAGATATAAAACTGGTTTTACAAAATGAAGCTTCAAAATAATATTAACTTCCAGAGACACACACTGAACTCCAGGCTGTCATAAGACAACATGCACTTCAGCCTCAACACATTTATACCCTTTAACTCCCAGGGTATCTTGAGGCAAGCTGAGGATAGGCTTAGACACAGTGATATCCTCATGTTTGAATGTTAACAATACACTTGATTAAGTCTCCAGAATGAAATTTTAAAAAGAGGCGACACGATAAACCTATGTGGAAGTGCATGTGGAAATTAAAGTACCTTTAAAAAAAGGAACACCTTGTTGTCCTTAAGGCACTGTGACGTTCTCGTTTAAGGTATGAGCTTGCAGCTTATCTTGGAACTATGACCAAAGAAAAAGAATTTATTGGAAAGAAATTTGGACTCTGCACTCTGGATTCAAATCCTAGCACTCAGCAAATGACTGAAGTGGAACCACCTCTTAGCTCTTTCATCAGCAAAAAGAGAGCAAGAGCCTTGCAAGGGCAAATAATATGGCAGTAATGTATTAAATGCTCTATCGCAGGCATGTCCAACAGGTAGATCGTGATCTACCAGTGGATCACTGGATGTCTGTGGTAGATCACCGGTAGATCATCGGCTCCCCCCCCAAGAAGCCCTGCACCCCTAAAAAATGGGGCTTTCCTCCCTAAAAAAAGCTCAACAATTTTGACCTGAACCACCAAAAGCAGGGTTTTCCTTCCTAAAAAAAAGCTCAGCATCGCTTTCCTCCTCCCTAAAGAGGACCTGACCTGAACCCCCCCCCAAAAGGGGGTAGATCATTGCCAGTTTTTAACTCTGAGTAGATCGCAGTCTCTTGGAAGTTGGCCACCCCTGCTCTATCGAAATTATATTTTAAAGTTGGTTAAACCATCAATAGGACTCCTTAGCACCAGCCTGAGACCCAAACTCCAAAAGTAGCCTATTTAGCAGTGTTAACATTTCCTTCTCCCAGAACATATGCAGCTTTTTCGCTTATGAGTCACTGGTGGGACACCCATCTTTGACAGTTGTAGCTCATTAACCACAAGAAAACACATTGCGTTCACATAACATAAAACAAGCATGCCTCTTCCAAATGACAGTGGGTACAGTGTGCAGGGACAAAATTAACTTGGGAATAGTGCGCTGATTGTCCACAACATACAATTCTAACCGGAACTTGAGGAATGCAGGTTCTCCAGGCTTTGCATTTTAAGAGCCCTGCATCTTCTATTTCTGCTTGTTTACACAATGGCATCAATGCACATGGGAGGTTTGCGGGATAACAAGCTGAAAGATCCTGAATGAGTTTTTAGTATTAAGCTTTGTACAGTGGGGAGAGAGAGAGCCTAAGAAAGGACAAATATCAGCAAGTTAACCTCACGAAAGCTGGCTAGAATCCCCCTGTGCAGACAACCAGGAAATGAAGCTTTCGCCGCGGCCCTGCCATAGCATTACTGCAAAAAGAGAAGAAGTTAATTAACATCATAGTCCAATGCATGCTTGCTCAGCAGCAAATCGCACTACGACGGGGGGGGGGTGCACGGGGAGATCTGCAACCTGCAGAAGCAACCTGAGCAAAAGCTATGTGCTCAATTGGAGGCTCGTTTATTTTTTTTGGGGGGGGAGCGACTTGCTCGTTGAAAAAGCACAGCAAGCGGCTCAATCTGGGCTTGCAGAATTTAACCTCCCAGCGTCTGCACCCCACGACACTGCAGCAGTCTCCAGACTGGCTCCCCTTTGCACATCCCTAGTCCAGGCTAGGGATATTTTTATATTTTAATTCCCCACCACCACCACCTCCCTGCTGCTGCTAAAGTTGCTGCCTCTCCCGCCCCAGCCCCCAGTGTGACACAGCAACCCCCACCCACCCACAGCCCCCCACCCAAATATTCCCACGGGGCTCTCCCTCTGTCGTCCCCACCCACCCCTCTATTTACCTGCCGCCGTCCCGGGGGGTGGGGGGAGCGGCAAGCAAGGAAGGCTCGCTCTGCAGCGACAGGGATCCCACCCACCCCCAAGGCGGGGGGCGGCCCTCTATTTATTTGCGCCCTCAGGCCGAGGGCAGAAAGAGGCTGCTGGAGGGAGAGAGGGAGCCAGCTAGCCGGCCGTACGGTGGGCGCGCGGGGGGCCGCCTTCCAGCGCCGAGCTCTTCTTTCTCCCCCGCCGCCCCTCCCGGGCTGCTTTCATCCTCCGGCGGGGAGGCGGGGAGGCGCTGCCGTGTGGAGGCAGCCAGAGCCGGCGGCCGGTACAAACCGGTTGCAACTAAGCGAGCGTGTGGGGCGTGTGCGTGTGTTGTGTGTGTTTTCCTTTCTGCTGAGGAAAAAGGCGGCGCTGCAGAGGCTCGGGCTGCCGCCGCCGCCGCCGGAGAGAGAGAGAAGGCGGCTGAGCCGAGGCGCCTCCGTCTGTCCCCATAAACCTCTGGCCGGCTGGCCCTGCAGGAAGAGAGAGGGGCGGGGATGGGCAGCGCAGCAGGCGGGAAATGCCGCCGTAAAGCGGACGAAGGGGGCTGCTGGGTGCTGCTGCCCCCGGGAGGAGGAAGAGCTGGCGGCAGCGAGCCCCTCACCTCCCTACCTGCGTCCCCGCGGCTTCTTCGTCGCGCGCGCCGGGGTCAGCGAGGGGTGAAGTTAACACACACAGAGAGAGAGACATAGGCAGCCGCCAGTACCTTTTCAAGCGTTCACGGGAGGAGACCCGAACCGCAAAAGTCACTTTTTAAAAAACTCCCCGTTGGGGAAAAAAAAGGGGGGGGTACGCGTTTTCTTAAGCACCTCGAACACGTCTCCACCTCAAAGCCCTGCACACGCACACCTTGGCAACGACAGGCTTGCTTTTTCTTCGGTTGGCTCTCTTTTGCGCGGGTCAAGTTTGTCGTGAATCTCTTTATGCTGATGCTTCTAATGCTAGGTGGAGCAGAATGAGTTGCCTTGGTTTAAAACACACACAAAAGAGAGAGTTATCTGCTTTGTCCTTTAATCTCGGAGCAGCTTTCTCTGACACAATGGAGGTAGCAGCTGAAGAGTGCTGGCTTTGCAAAAGCGATTGTGAAGGCAAGACATACATTGCAGCATTTCTATACGCTTGCTTTTATGTTCTGCATTTGGCACCGTGCACACACTTCACTCCAAGCTTCCTAAAGCAGCCTAATCTCGCCTCCCAGACTCAAACCTATACCTTTCTGCCTCTCGCATGCAGAAAGAGGCCATAGGGGTGCTTCTCAGTCTCTTGCATTCCAGCGAAATCTCCGTTAACTTTGTGTATCGCTAAAAGTGGGGCAATAAAAGTTCGTAGGGTGAGCTACACACCCTGGATCACTCCATTGTTCGTACACCAGGAAATAAGAGGACTTGGCAAAGAATTCAAGGGTCACGTGGTATATTATAAGAACCCCTAAAATTGATAAAAGCAAGATAACTCTTCCCTTCTCTATATTTAAGCAAAGCAGGGCTAGGTCCTTTCCCTCTTACCATTCCTTCTAGTACCAGGAAAAAGCAGAAGCCTGGATAAGAGGGAATTTCCCAGGCACTTTTCTGTTCACATTATTTTCTAAGATAGAGTTACTGAAGTGGGTGATTAGGGCAGTAAAGACCAGGTTTCCTAACATTTAAGCTTGCATTCATTGCTATGTACACATTTGCAGCTTGAAGTGCTGCTAGTTCATTCTATTTCTCAATTTGGATCAAAGTTGTTTTGGGAGACACAGTATTTCATAAGGAACAAAAGAGTAGATATGGGGTAGACATGGATTGTGGTTAATGTTATGCACGCACCACTTCTCAAGCCAGCGATGGGAGTGCACATTTCATTAGGGTGTGCATCCCCAGGGAATTTTGCCTTTGTGGACAAGTGGAAGGAGTGCTATTGTGGAACGGCCTGGGCTGTGCCCTTGAGCACAAAACACAGCCTTCACCTTGAAGTGGCACTGTTTGGAGGGGCCCATGCTGCTGCTTGAGGTGACATAACAATGCAGGGCCCCCGCATGTGTTCATACCACAAAAGCAGCCCTTCGCCTCTACATGTCTCTCATTGCAAAAGGTGGCGAGCTGAAGGCTCCTTGCAAGCCAACTAAAACATGTTCCCACATCAACCAATTTCATAACAGTGCAACATAATAGCAAATATACACAAAGACAGCATTTAAGTACTATAAATATAACATGATCGCATCACCCAGATTATACCTCCTGGCAATAGCAACAATAGCAAGGGAGCTTGTCAGTTTTACCTTGGTCCTGGAAACCCCTCTGCCCCATGATGTTGCTCAGAGTCCATCTCCTGCAGCAACTTGCTAGGCTTCCAGAGGCAGTGAGGTGGAAACACTCCTCCTGTGATGTTGTTCCTTCCTTCCCACTGATAATACTCACCTGGCAACAGGTCAGCACATCGTTATTTCCTCAGGCATATTAATCATAAGGCTTTCAATTTACCGTATTAATGCTTTGCTGTAGTTGGCTTTGTTTAGTTTAATTTTCACTGTGGTTGTTTTATTCTGTTTGGCTTTTTTGTGTTTTGTTTTGTTAAATATTTATGGTTTTAAATTTAATTAACTATCCTGAGGGTGTCCATAGTTTACTTGTAAAAAATAAAATAAAAGTGGGTATAGGATTGTAGCCTTAAGCACATGCTTCCTGTGACCTGAGGCTGCCTGCAGATTAAGGTAAACAAAAAAGACCTTTTCTGTTGCTGACCCAGGTGTTGAAACTTGTGAGGAAGAGCATTTTGCCCCTTCCTTATTAGTCATGGTGTTTAAACCTTCTTGTTTAGAAAGGTTTGGCTTAACCTTATCATCCTGAGTACATTAGTGTATTGGGAGGCAGAGTTTTTAAATTAAAAACATGGGTTTTTAATTAAATGTTATTGCTGGTCTTATCTGTTATCTCTTGATCTGCTGCTCTGTTTCATTACTGCTTGATTCTGGCATACAAGTCACCTTTACCTTTTATAAGGAAATGTGGGTATATTTTAATTTTTAAAAAATGTTATCACATGCTGAAATCAATTATAAAGTCTTATATAGGCCTGGCTTTGCCAGAATCATGCCATGTTTGTAGTTAAAGTAAGCACACTTTAGTACTCCTGGAACATAGCATGATATACTTCAGAGGTCATCAATGTGGGCACAATGGCTTCCATGAGGACCTACTCATTAATCTTTTGCATCTCACTTCCCACTCACTGTTCCCCAAGTTACAGGGTGGCAAGGATAATCACCTCCCCCCCCCCGCCCTCTTGAAGAGTAAATGGAGCTGGAGTAGGAAGTGAAAAGAACAGCAATTTCCCCCACTTCCTCTCTCAGCTCTATGTGCTTTTCAAAGCTCAGGCTGGCACCTGAGCAGCTGAACTGAAATTGGAACAAGCTTGTTTTCTCCTGCTCTGGAGACTCAAACCAATGGCTTCAAGTTACAAGAAAGGAGATTCCAGCTAAACATACAGGAGAAAAACTTCTGACGGTAAGAGCTGTTTAACTTCCTCGGGAGGTTGTGGACTCTCCTTCCTTGGAGGTTTTTAAGCAGAGGATGGATAGCCACCTGTTATTGATGCTTTAGCTGAGATTTCAGGCTGGTGGACAAGATGACCCTTGAGGCTCCATCAAACTCTACAATTGTATGATTCTATGGAGCAGCCAAGACTGAGGGCAGAAAGTGAAGGGGGGCAGAGTCCAGACTGAATTATTCTCTCGAAATTGCGTACTTTTATCATGGGTCTTCATTCTCCTCTTCTACTGCCACCCTTCACAGAGTTACCATTTCCATCCTTAACAAACTACAGTTTGGTAGGATTCTTATTTGGGGCAAGCGGTCATATACTTTAAATGTGCATTGAATGTGCTTGATTCTTTTTATATTTTTTAAATATTAATCTATATTGGTTTAAAAGGAACACATACACATAAAAATATTTAGGGAAAAAATGAAGAAAACAAAAGCAAAACAGACAAAGAAATAGCAAAATTATGCCAAAGAAAAAATGTATACATCTTTTACAAATGAAGATATGTAACACTGCTTCACCAATACACAGCGTTTCCATCGACCAATGCATTGAATGTGCTTTAAATGTGTGGATGTGCCCTAAATTGGTGAAACGTAAAAGAATAGCTTAAGTCATTTTTGGAAAAGCCTTGATATAGTAAATGAAATTCATGCACTGAAATTGGTTTTTTTACATTTTTGTTAGGTAAAGGGGGACAACAGACTGCATATACCAAGATACATACAGGCACGCACCATCCATGCTTGACATGAAGTGAATATATTTTGTACTCGGCCTTATGAATCCAAGTACAAGAAGTCAAACGAGCCTACTCTCAGCAACCAGAAACATCATCACCAGACACTTCGAGAGACCTTTCAAGAGTAAGCATGGACCAATGGTACAAAACAGTATGGGAAAGAGCCTTACTAGAAAAATTGACCAATAAGCTGAAAATGACACGAGGACAAACAGAAGAACACGCCTTCACCCTAGTATGGCTCCCCTTCATCACACACACAGCCCAACAAGACAATGACAAAAATCTACCAACAGCATACAAATCAATATGGCTTACCTGATCCAAAACACCCACCCACCTCACTCACACATGAAAACAAAGAGCACCACAGCCAACCACAAATGAACAACCCCACCCTAGCCTAGGCCAACCCCAACTTCTCTCACCACCAAAGGAACACAAGTGGACAAAAGAGAACCTACACAAGCAACGATGACATCAAACTCTACACATATTAAGTAAAATAGAAGCATCATCACCCAACCCCTCCAACTTCCCCCATGTCTACCCCTCTTCTCCTCTTCTTTGTCTCAACAAATGAAACTGATTTGTAAAAATGATAAATGGAAAAAAAAATACAAGAGAGAGACATTGCACATACTTATGTAAATCAAGAAACCTTTAATAAAAAAAATACTTATAAAAAAAGAAGTCAAACGAGGAAAAAATAAAACAAATTTCATTTGTCTGAACACCACATCAGGGTAACTGACCTGTGCCAGTTTGCCTATCCCTAGCAAATGTTTGGGAGGTAGAACCTAGCCCTTCTCTAGCTTTTAGCCTAATGAAATGAAAATCCCAGTAAATGGCACATCTACAAAAAAACAAAACAATTGCTATTGCACACAGGCGCACACTTTAAGTCTTGAATGCAGGGTTCAAATGAAAATGCATAGCATGTTTACTTCAGTGGGATTTAGAAATGGGCTAAGTAACTCAGCAGCTGTGATGAAAACTAGAAGCGCAGACCCTTCCCAGAGAGAGACGAAGAGAAATCAGATCTAATGCCTCCTATATGCAATGCCTCATAAGAGACCACTGTTAACTATACCATCTATTTATTCACAAGCAGATTTATCCAGCTTGGAACAAAAGCCACACTTCAGCAATTCACATGTTTGTTTCATCAGGACTTCTTCTATGGGACTCCTGTCTACCCCAGCTCCTCCCACCCACAGCAGCCATCAACTCATGAGCAGGGTCCAGATCTCTCTTGTCAGGGCCGGCTCTACGGGTAGGCTGGGTGGCGCGGGGTGCCAGGTCGGCAGAGGGGCGCTGCATGGCGAAGCCGCGTGGAAACCACGCTGCGCTCGCCCACCAGCCGCAGGAAGAAATGGGGCAGGGGCGCCGGAGCAATCCGCGCACCATGGCGCCAGGGCGCCCGACCCGCTTGACGGCCCTGTCTCTTGTGCTTCTGTAAGCAAGGCACATATTCTAGAAAGCAAGCTTAGAGTATAATACACATTTTAATTCATATTTATTTTCTTTAAATAATCCCTTTATCCAAAGAGCTCCCATTCCGTTTTATTCTCATTCAGCACTATTCCTGTGAGTCAGCTCAGGCTGAGAGTGAGTGACTAGCCCAAGGTCACCAAATAGTTTCATGTCTGGGGATTTGAACACAGGTTATCGTTATACAACAACGCAGATACGCTGTCCACTGCACAACACTGACCCTCTTTTAAAACTGGAGCTTGTTTGACAGTGTTTACTTACACTGTATGGCTTTAGATTTTTAAAAAATGTTAACGGTGTGCCAGCTTGAAGGTAAGATAAGATAGTACAGTGGTACCTTGGTACTCAAATGCCTTAGTCCCCAAACGCCGAAAACTTGGAAGTAAGTATTCCGGTTTTCAAACATTTTTCGGAAGCCGAATGTCCGATGTGGCTGTCGGCTGTTGTTTCCAGGACGCCTTCACCAATCGGAAGCAGTGCCTTGTTTTTCAAGCATTTCAGAAGTCAAACAGATTTCTGGAATGGATTAAGTTTGGTGCTTTCGTTTTTGCTCTTTATTTTGCGTTTTTGAGGCTTTTTCGGTTAATTTGTTTTTGTGACTGTGTGGAACCCAGTTCAGCTAATGATTGTGTGACTGCGGAAATGGATGAAAGCCCCCCATGCAAACAATGACCATCATCAGTGTAGGTAAGGAAAAAATAATAATTTTAATTATCATCTACAATACTGTCTTGTTTATTTTATAGTACAGTACATTGATTATTGTTTTTGTTTCAATGGACTCATTGATTCATGTTAAATTGCATTGCTGTTTTAGGGGTTGTTTTTAAAAGTCTGGAACGGATTAATCCATTTTGCATTACTTTCTATGGGAAAGCATGCCTTGGTTTTTGGAATGCTTTGGTTTTGGAATGGACTTCCGGAGCGGATTAAGTTTGAGAACCAAGGTACCACTTTAAATGAAAATATGCTTTCCACATTACTGTACAGTGGTATCTCTAGTTGCGGACACAATCCATTCCAGGGTGCCATTTGCACCCTGGAAAGTCCACAAATAGAGCCGTGCTTCTGCGCATGTGCAAAGTATGCAGAACGCTTCTGTGCATGTGGCGAAACCCGGAAGTATACACTTCTGGGTTTGCCATGTTCGCAACTCGAAAAGCCGCAACGTTAAGCAAACACAACAAGAGGTATGACTGTACATTAAAAGTTGTTTGTGGTTGTGGAGTGTGCCACTCCTTTCTGCTTAACATAGTGCAAATGTGCCCAGAGTTTATTGCTTTTAAAAATTAGGCTGTTTTTAATTGCTGGGGCTAAACATGCTCATTTTTATTTTGATATTGCAGGTTTGTGTTGTTAAAACCTCATGCCTTTTTTCTGGATTTCAATTTTTTACTTAAAAAATATACTACTCATTAAAAAAACGAAACAAGACCAGACATATTTTGTTTATTCAATGTGGGTGGAAATCTAATTTCTAAAAGTGGTTTGCAGGGTTTATTTGTTAAGATGAAAGATAAGGTAAAGAATTAAGAGGGGAGTGAGTGTTAATTAAATTGAGTGTAAAAATACAGAGCGCCCAGAGCAATTAGGAAGAAACAAGTAATCTTATATTCCGGATTACAAGATCCAGGAACATATTGAGTTTTCTTGGTCAATGACTGACAATAGAATTTTCAGCTCTTCATCAAAAATATGTGTAACTGAGATCAGAGCAGTCAACTCAGATCAGAGCAGCCTGCTCTTCTCTATCAACTCCAATCCTATATTCCTGTAGCATGAACCAAGAGAACTAGGCAAGTGGGGGATTACGTGAACCTTAACATTTGACATTATATGGGGTTTTAGTAAGGATTTTTAAAAGTAGGGGAGAGAACAAATGGACACAGCAGACTGGAAAATAAAAGGAGCTCTTTAGTTCAAATCTAGTATGCTGATTTACTTAATCTGGTATGCCAATTTAGGTCTGGTCTCCTCATGAGTAGCACACAATGTAGGGGGGTCAGTTGCAGGATTATCTGATTACATGCCCTGAGGTAAGAGATCAATGAACTCAGATGGTAGGGACAAAACACTGTGGTAAAGGTAAAGGTAAAGGGACCCCTGACCATTAGGTCCAGTCGTGACCGACTCTGGGGTTGCGCGCTCATCTCGCATTATTGGCCGAGGGAGCCGGCGTATAACTTCCAGGTCATGTGGCCAGCATGACAAAGCCGCTTCTGGCAAACCAGAGCAGCACATGGAAACGCCATTTACCTTCCTGCTGTAGCGGTTCCTATTTATCTACTTGCATTTTGATGTGCTTTCGAACTGCTAGGTTGGCAGGAGCTGGGACCAAGCAACGGGAGCTCACCCCATCACAGGGATTCGAACCGCCGACCTTCTGATCAGCAAGCCCTAGGCTCAGTGGTTTAACCACAGCGCCACCTGGGTCCCTAGGGACAAAACACTGTGGTACCCAGGCCTATTTAAAGGATTCTCCCTGTAAGAAAAATACTGGGGCCTAATTTGAATTATAGAGTGCCTGGTATCTGGTAGGCGGGGCCTGTGCATTTTTTTTTTGCTTTTTTGCTCTGGAATCAGCCCTTCCCTTCAGTGCGTGTTCTGTTAAGAATGTCAGTTGAGAGAGACCAACTGCCTCTTCTTGTTTTATTGCCTCAGACTTGCCTCTCGATGTTGTTTTAGTTTCTCTGAGACAACCTTTCTTACAGTTTTTTTCTCAGTTCATTATTAAAGCTTGTTTACATTTATGTGAGCCACTTATGTGTCATGTTTGATAGGTGGGGGTGTGTGGATTGACACCTTTTGGGGTGCAGATACCCACTGTGGGCAGGCGGATATGGTTATTGGCTAGTAGAAATTGCCAACAGGATTTCTCTTTCTGCCAAACATTTGAGTTTGTGGATTCATGAACTGATTGGAGTACGTGCTGAGCAAAACCGATTGCAAGAAAGCAGTTTCCCTCTAGAATTCTGAAAGCTCGTTGGCCTATAATAAACAACAATTCTGATATTTAACAGTCTGGTGTTTCTAAGTCCACTGAACCGTTTAAAAACCGAATTCTACAGCCAACTGTCACAACTTAAAACTTTCCATGTTGCATGTCATTTCTCCAGCAACAGGATAATTGCTAACTGGCAGACTGTCAACTAAAACCCAACACAATGTATCTTTCTGGCTTCAGTTAGGAATAAACGACAATTTCCCACTCTCTGAACAGTTTATTTACAATCCAAGTGTTTAAAATAGAGCGTTGGTACGTTTACATTTCTTCCGATAAACAGTTTTTTCATATCCTGACTATTTTTGGGCAATTTAGCTGGAGTCATAAACTGCTGAACCACTTTAATGCACCTACCCTTGTACACTGATACCCTCTTAAACGAAAGTGAGCTCATGCCATACATTTTCCAGATGTACAATCTACAGAAATGTGCTTGCCAGTCAGGAATTTCCACCCACCAGTAAATACGGTAAAATAGACACATGTTTATTGCTATGTGTGACAAAATGCACTTGCAAGGCGTATGTATTTTACTCTACGTATGCAGGAAATTAGATTGTAATGCAGCCCTAAGTTAGACAGATAAAAAGGGCGAGGCTACAGGTAGAATTTGAAATCACTAGCAGTTCAATATATTAAGCTAAATTGCTCCCAGATAAAAGTATCTTTCAAGTTAAATGTAAGGGGCACAAAGTGGATATCTAAGGTATTTTAACTTCATTTTCTTTTATTAGCAGAACATAAATATATATATGCTAAAATAAACTGTATTTTATTCAATCACCAAGAATAATTTAAAAAAGCAAATAGAAGGAGGATATGTAAGCACAAAGAGACTGGGCTGCAATCATGAAGAGAACATAATGTGCATTATACTATGAAAAATTAACCTTCATTATTTTAAAAGGCAAATAATTCATTACTGTGGCAAGTGAACCAAAACAAACTAAAATGTCAGCACTGGTGCCCAATACTAGATTTTAAGATGCCCTTACAAAAGTCCAAAATACTTGGATAACAGCTTCATATTGGATAATACTTCATATCTGCATGTGAAGTTTGCATCAAAGTAACCATATGCTTTTGCACAAACAAGTACTGAATTTGCACAGATTAATTTTGCCAAATTAGAGAATTTTAGATTCTAAATAATGACAAATATATAATTAAATTTACTGCTTCAAGCCTGCAGGCTTCCTATAGACATCTAGTTGGCCACTATGGGAACAGGATGCTGGGTCTTGGATCTGATCCAGCAGGGCTCTTAACAATTTTCTGGTTACCAAAACAACAAACAACAACATCATCAACAACAACCATTCCAAAAAACCAATGTTTCATTAGATGCTTTCAAGGTGAACAGTGGGTTGCAACTTGTTTATTCTCCAGAAATGGAACTCTGTGAGGTGTAAACTACAGCACCCATAATTCTTTGAGGGAAAGAATGTGTTTCAAATATGCTTTAAAGGTATATTACGTACAGTACACAGTGTCCTTTCACCCCATGTTGGAGCACACAGACAGCTCAGGCTTACAGCTTTCATTTCTGGAGGACATTTTACAGAGCTTTCTCTAAACTCCACAAAACCAAGCTAGAGGTTTAAGAGGGGGTGGGTGTAGAGCCAACCTAGGTTATGCCAAATAACTCAAATCACCTCCAGAGTTCAGTTAAATACATTTATCCAAAAACCAAGCATAAAGTAATTCAGAAGTGGGGAATTGCAAGAATGAAAAGAAAACACAAAATCAACTAGCTAAGCTTTACATATAAGAAAGCCTAAAATAGGCAAAACAAAAAAAGTGGTGCAAAACAGTTTGCAGATAAGTGAACGGAAGCTGGCCTGAGTTTCATTTGCTGCCCACACAAAAAGCAAAGGAATTGGGTTTTCCTGTTTATTGGGTTTTCCTGTTTTAGTGTGTGGGGGAATACTCCAATAAGATGGCCTCACGTGCTTTTATTAGCTATTTGCCGAGTCAGGGGGAGGGGAGGCAGCATTTGAATGTGGAATGATGTAGATCCACTTTCTCCAACCTGGTGTGTTCTAGTTATTTTGTACTACTGGCTGGGGCTGATGGGAGGCATCTGCAGAGCACAGATAAGACTGATCTTGGTTTTTCATATCTATAGGGGGACACTCCTATGTCTAGACTTGTCGCTTTGTTCGGGGCCTTACTATATAGGGAGTTTTTCATCACAATCACCAGCATTCCATCATGGATCCCAAAGGAACGTACATTGTGTTCCCTGGCAGGTACTGACCAGACCCAAGCCTGCTTAACTTTGGCTTGATGATGGTCTCATGTGTCTTCATTCCATACTATGGGGCTCTCAAGGTATCAACACACCCATGGAACATCAAAGGAAAGTATGTGTCAAAAACATGTTTGGCTTTGGATATAGAACATAGATTCACAAAGCTGGAAGGAACCCTCAGAGTCATCTAGCTTGGGGGATGACGACAGACAGGTATCAGGTACATCTCCTCACTGTATATTACATTCAAAAGTGACAAGAGATTATATCATCATTGCAAGCATAGCCTCAAGAGCAGAGTTCCTGCACCTTCAGAACCATTGCTGGTATATGCAAAAACCAACCAAGTGTCCCGAATGCTGGCGTACTCTGAGATAAGTCCCTACTGCCTTCACTGCTTGCACTAAGCAGAAAGTTCTGTTGACCACAGTCTCGAGGGCAACACTAGAGAGGAATCAAGCAGTCCCATAGTCAAATACAAGTTAAGTTCCAATGCAATGAGAAAGGTTCAAAGTCAAACCGTAAAGCCAGGTTCCTGTCTCTGAAGATGATCCAGGGTTAGAATCCTAAGGTTAGTGTTGAAATCAGTCTGGTGGAGTTCCCAAAACAGTCAATAGAGGGTACATCAATGGTCAAAGTTGAGCAGACACAGTGTCTCTGCCTTGCTTCTCTTTTTATTCTTCCCAATCTTATTTGATGCACCTTAGCTTGCTCCAGCTGAGTAGCTCTCCCCTTAACGAAGCATGTAATCACCTGCTGTGAGCTTAATCAAGCTGGGCCGTGTTCTCTTGCTTGCCTCAAGTCTCCTAAAGTGTACTTCCTGCTGTTCACAACTGCTCAGAGCTTGTCATGTTTGTGGAGAAGGGGGCATCTCCAGTTTTGGTGATGTGTCCACTTTCCCTGGCTCCCACAAACATCCTCTGATGCCCATTGAGTACCTACTAAGTCCCCAGCCTCCTCTTCCCCATCTTCAGCTTGTCATGGTGTGTACAAATTATGGCTGCACCCCTTGCTGGGACCCTCTTCCTCTTTCTTGGTGTCCTGCTAGTTCATAACATCAAGACTGTCAGATGGTTGGATTTTTATTTATTTATTTGTAAAGATCTGTTGCTTCTAAAGTTACAATATTCTGTTTTGAAAGAAGTTCATAAGAAGCATCATAAGAAACCCGATTATTTTGATTGTGCTTTCTGAATTTGCTTTGACAAAACGCACTTAACTGGAAACTAAATTGACTGGCTCGCCAAAAGCATAACAGGAGGAGAGAGTATGGCCTAGCAGGTTATTGGCTCATTTCCCAATTCTTCTTATACTCCCGTACAGACTGCATAGAATTATTTTCTGCAATGCCCTGCAGCCTAAAGGTGAGATTACAATAATCCAATAATAATTAAGAGGGTGGTTGTGATTTCCACTTCTGGAATTTTGCAAGATTCCCTTTCCGTTATTCCAAATTGGAAGACCACATCAAAGCAACAGTACGTCAAGCTTATACTTCCATAAAGTTAATTATAAGATGACCTTCCATGTCTCTTCCCCCTGTCCTTTAAGCATGGCAATAGGGAAAGGCAACATTGATTTCCAAGAGTAGTTGTGTACATTCTGATACTGGAAGTCAACCTACCTTTACATAACAATTGTGGCTGACCAACTTTTTAAGCAGCAGTCTTTAAGTCACTTAACAGGGAGAAAGCCTAATTTTCTTTAATGGCCTTCCTTCCAAGTAAAAAGTGTGTAGGATTGCACTGTTAAAAGAGAGAGAAGCCTGTGTGTAGCTTGGGCCTCTCTCTGTATTGTTCCAACTGATTTTAATCTTGTATTCTTACATTGTTGCAAACCAGCAGCCTTCAGCCTTTTCTGATCTGGCACCCAAATTTAACTCAAACACGCATTTAGCTATCATTTCTTAACTGACAACAGCACACCGCCACCGTACAAAATACATTTTTTAAAATGTATTTATACGGTGGTAGTGCCCCTGCTGTGACCTAAGCTGCAATTAGGCTGTGGCCTGTTTTTAGGTACCAATCCACCAGTTGAAGATCAGTGTTCTGACCCACCTTGGAATGGAAACGAAATCCAATTTAAAATAATAATAATTTAGCAGCAATGGCAGCAGCACAGCAAGTCACCCTCACAACATACTAATTTTGACCAGGTTTCTGCTTCTCTTTTACCCATCTAAATTAACAGTCACATGAAAGGTGACATAGTTTAACTCCTCACTTTTACTGGCATCACAATCTGTTTAGTATTTCTATATACAAAATCTCACAGAAGAAACCCTGAAGCTGGTTCACACTAGTTTTTGTTGATAGGTCCCATGCCCTCCAGCTGTACAAGAGGCAACATGAACAAGTACACACACACTTTCATCTTACTGGACATTTCCCAGGCTATATTTCTTAGCCAGAAGCACAGATAAGGGTCAGCTAATTTGGCTGAGATGGGTGCAGATTCTCAGATGCAACTGCTTTCAAGACTTCAGCGCAGAACAGGACTGCCTCAGGTTTGAAGAGGTCCTGGTCAAGGTGCCCTCCTATTATTTATTTTTTAATAAATGATTTTTATTGGTTTTACATATAATCACATTACATAACATTGTACCCTCCCTATTTTATCTCTTTGGCTCAACTGAGTCTGACTTTTCTCCCTCCCATTTGATGGTTTACAAAATTAAACTTTACATCTTTACATTTTGCTTTGTTTCCTATCATTGTTGCATCATTACCTAAAATATTATATTTCTCAACCTGAATAGGTAGCAATTTCATTTTACAAATCTTCAGAGAACCCTGCTATTGATGTCAATTGCTTACAATTGTCTTCCAAATATAATATAAATTTGTTCCAGTCCTTTTGGAATGCTTGGTCTCGCTGGCTCTGGATTCTTCCCTTCAGTTTCGCCAGTTCTGCAAAGTCCATCAGCTTCATCTGCCACTCTTCTTTTGTTGGTAACTCCTGTTGTTTCCATCTTTGGGCTAACGAAGTTCTTGCCGCAGTTGTTGCATAGGAGAACAATTTTTTTATCTTGTCTCAGTATCTCTCTACCCACTATACAGTACTCAGTAAAAAAAAGATTCTGGTTTTTAAGCAAAAGTGTTTTTAGACATTTCATTTTAACTCATTATATATCATTTCCCAGAAAGCTTTTACCTCTTTACATGTCCCCCCCCATATGGTAAAAAGTACCTTCCTTTTCCTTACATTTCCAACATTCATTTACATTTTGGCCAATTTAACTGGTGTTAAATACCACCTATAGGTGCCCTCCTCTCACTCCACAAAAATATTTACTGGGCTGCAAAGGAGAAAATGGCAGCAGTCTCTGGTGCTGAGCAGGAGTTCAGCCTCCTGTTGCAACCTTCTTGATTTTTCTGGAATGCCTCTGGGGAAATGTAGGGAGAGCAGCATTACGAGGTAATGAAGAAGGGGATTGGCTGCGTCAGAGTGCTGGGCTCTAAAATATGTATTCCTTCGCCCTCAAAAAAGGGAAGCTGTCTACAGCCACAGTAGGCCCTCTGAGGACCACAGACCCTGGTATTTGCCAGGAGCGGACACCAGACAACTTTATCACGGGCATGGGAACGCTGTCACGCCACCTGTGCCAGGGCCAATAAATTGAAGCCAGGAATGGGTTATTCAGATAATGTGTGGCCCAGAAGGTACAGACTCCTCTGGAGCTCTCCTTTTTAGCCTCTCAATCACTCTGTGAGGTAGGTTAGGCTGAGTGTGTGTGACTGGCCTAAGATCACCCAGTGAGCCTCATGGTGCATGGGGATTCAAACAGCACAGGCAGGTCCATTAGGGACCAGTCAGGATATGTGTGCATGCCTTGCTTTATGTGAGGGTGCGCTACAGATTATTGACAGACAGAAAACTGTCACTTGAAGGTTGGATTCTAAAAATTTTGCAGACATGCAATTTCCAATGGCAGGTGCTTTTTTTGTTCATGTTTTTTTTTTTAACAATCCTCCACGTTATTTACAGTCTGAAATGGTAGAAACCCAAAAACTCTGTTCCATGTGATTTAAGTGTATAAGCAAGGGAAAAAATATGCATCTGGCAGAAGTCCAAATTCACAGCACAAGGGGAAGTTTTCTTCAACAGTTTTCAAATCCTTATTTACACTCCAGGAATTAAGCATTAAACTAGTCTGTGATTTAGAAAAAAAACAAACACCCCCCCTCTTCCTGAATACCAGGAAATAATCCTAGTGAGTTACTTAATAGGTTGAGGAATTTGACTTGATACTTTAATATGTTGTCATGGCTTCTGCTTGTTTTGGAAAGAGGCAAACAGAGTTATACATTCATTTAAATGAAGCTGGTATGACAGCTACAGCTCATTAAAGTCTGCTAAAATTGTTCCTGTTTAAACAGAAAGAAATGCACCCTCTGACATTAGGCTGAGATATGTTGCGTTAAGGCTACTGGCAAAAGGAACTGGCAATAAAGATGTGTGAATCTTTCATTTAAGGGTAAAGGGCTTAGCTGTACTTTTACCTGTATGACATGCAGTGCTTTGCAGCTCCTTTAGAAGGCTGAGCATGCAGGCTCCTGTAGCCGAGTTGCTCCCATGATGTGTCCCCACTTTTATATAAGACCATAAATTCCATCTTTGACAAGCAGCCAACAAGGAACCGCCCTGCAGGAGACGACCAGTGCACATCTAGTTCCACATTCCGTTCCCAAGGGTCCAAGAGAGTTAAGAATACTGATCTACCTCACAGTCCTGTCTATGAAGCTTCCTGACCACTAACAGAATATGAACACCAAGTATTCTTGCTACTAGCGAAAGGTATGAAGATTTGAAGAGCAGGAATGGAAGGTTGGGATTCACTCCAGCTCTTCTAGATGCCTCACAGCACTGCAAAATAATCTCCAGGTTCGCCCAGCCCCCTTCTGTTGCCTCCAGTGCAATGGCTACTCTTTGCACAGAACAGGGATGGAGAACCTAGCATCCTCCAGATGTTGGCCTACACCTCCCATCATTCCTGCTCACTGGGACTGATGGGATCAAGAGTCCAACATCTGGAGGACCATAGGTTCCTCTTTTGTGCCACAGAAGGCGACATCACTGATGATGCTCACTGCCCCCTAGTGACCCTAGCCATTGAGAACTGAGCAGCATCCCTTCTGTGTCACTTTTCATTCTAGGAACTCAATTTTACACATACAGATTTAACAGCTAGGCCGTTAACGATCTAGCATACCACCCTCACTCCAAACTCTGTGCAAGGGAGGAATACAAACAATATAGGGGATACAAAAATAACCACTAAGCCCTACACAATCAGCTATGTTTTACCTTCTTGAGAATGGTAAAAAAAAGTTCAGGGAGTGTTTTTCTCAGTTGAAATGTGCTTTAGAAACAGTATCCAATCACTTCTAGTAGCAATGCTGGGAAAGAAAATGAGGTTCCACCAGATTATGTCTTAATCCACATACAGTAGCTGCTTCCATAAAATGTCAAGCAAACTACCAGTAACAATGCATTTTGGATTATCTGCCTCTCAGCCCTGCTCATGCTATGCAAACAAGTCTGCTGGTGAGATAACCAGATGACATTCACTGTAGCAGCACTTTTCTTCTTCTTCAAAGTAAGAGTGGCTGGTTAGTCTAGCAAGTTGAAACAGGAAATTAGAACAAGTGAAGAAGTGTTTGCAGCACAGAGTGACTGCTACACCAGAGAGGAAACTGAGCAGCAGCTGAAAGCTGAGGCTTTGCAACTCTGAGAAAGGCAGCGTGGTGACGTCAGAAGTATAAGGGGTCAACAACAATTCAACAAGATACCTTGTTCTAGTTGTGTAAGACAAGAAAAAAGAATCCCTTGATAGAATGGGAGCTCTAGTCTGAATGAGCTTCTCTAGCCTACAGATGACTGTATAAAAGTTGAGGTACAAATTCTTAGCTGCACAAATCTGCCAATACTTATTTGAATAAGAATGCATACCACTCTATTTTTTACTTGGTTTTCAGCTAATGAGTATCAGAAGACGAACAAATGGGGGAAAATTCATCACAGCACACATAAAAGATGCTCAAACTGGATTACAGGACTTCAGTTTTAGACAGCATTCCCGGATTAAAGTTAAATTGCACTGTTTTGGCTTTTAAGCACCACAACAGAACCTCATCCGTTGTCCATCCATGTTCCACTGTTGCTTTCTAAGTTACAACCAACATAACATAACATCATTTGTCGAAACACACACAAAACTACACAAGGAGAAAATGTGGGAGCAGAATTAGATGTTAAGCAGCCCGCAATAGACACAAGTTATTACTTTTAAGGAATAAATGCATTTTCTATTTGTTAAATGGATAATCAAAAGCAATAATGGTGACTAATATGGACTATTTCTAGTCAGGTGAAATGTCACCTTTGACTCCCCACATACCTCATTTACCCGGGACCTCGGAGTGCAACTTGAAATGAGATCCCAGGTAAATGAGAACCCCCTTTGACTGTGGCTCGTACCTGTGCAAAAATACCACTTAATCAAGGCTGAACAGTGAGGGGAGAATTTCATGGAATTGGAGTTGCACTTCTAAGGCTCATTTGCCAATTCTGGTTCACAAGGAACCAGACTTCCACCCGGTTCTATGGCTGTTCAAGAGAAGCCACCAAAACAGAATGTTAACAACACACAGAGAGCTGGTTCACATGACGTGGTAAGCTAAACCTTGTTTTGGGGAGACCACATAAATTTGTGGGCTTCTGGAGAGGTGCTTTCAGCTGCTTTACTCCTCCCTAGTCCTTTCCCCTGTTAAGCTGTGGGAAGCTAAGCTGAGGTTTGGTGGAGCAAGTAGCCCAAACTGGGATCTGTGGTCAAGCTCCCTCCTCACCACAAGCTGCAGCCAAGATTTTTTCAACACCACCATGGTTATTTTTGGATTCATATTTTGCACTGTCGAAATGGCCTGATCTGTGGTTTGATGTTGGCTTAAGGGGAATTCCATATAAGAGCTGTGCAAATTCAGGCTTGTTTTTTTTGGTTGTTGCTTTTTTAAAAATTAATCCACATTATGTAAAAGCTGTTGAGCAGGAGCACCAAGAAAAAAGCACCTGCGTAAGTAGATAGGTGCCCTACCGAGGCGAAAAAAGTGACACTTTGTTACACTGCAAAGTGAAACCAAACAATTTATTTGTGCTAAATGAATGGAAAGAATGTATTTCAGAATACATTTCTTTATACATTGTACCGGCTTATGCTGCTAAATATGCATTTGCTATTGTCATCTAACTTTTCTCTGCAATCTGTTCCTTTTCTACCAAGCAATACAACATTTTCGGCTGTTACACCAATATGCTGCTATAATGTGCACCTTCAATCATATTTTCTTCTGATTTTTCTTTGAATGCTTAAAATATTGGTTCAAACATTCAGGAGGGGGGGTGTCACACAATATATTTTAAACAAGGGGAGGGGGGGGGAAATCAGCCTTTTTAATACAATTTGCTTTTCTAAAGCAGAGAGCACACTTTAATCAGCCACAAGGATCTTGTTGGCAGAACCACACTTATAGAAGATCATTGTGATGAAAACAACAGTACGGACAGTTTTACAGGTCAACATGAATGAGAAATGAAACAATCAACTTTTAAGGTCCATGGATCAATACATTCTATATACTCTGACAAGTCAGGCTTCCCACATTGTACTTCAGACTGTACCACACACTGGAGAAAAGGTATGGATTTGTCAATGTATGTTTGCTGCTGTGTCGGAAAATTAAGGGATAATTATTATTTTTTAAAAAGTGAGCTTGGGCATTAAGGTGTCAGACTTTCACTTTTGCACTAAAAGCTGTATTTTTTTATTACTGAACTGTAGTGCTGATTTACTTTATATGCTTGAAACACACTATAATATTTAGGAGTTCGTAACATACAGCTCGTGCCTGTAATTTTATATGCAAGTTGTCATGAAAAAATATAAAAAGCTGTCCCTTTTATTTTACAAACCTAGAAGCCTGGGGGAAAAGAAAAAATAATATATATATAAAGCTTTGGGAGCTCAGCAAAGCAATGCCATAATACCAAACAAAGTAGCAAATGTTCCAGCCAGAGGATGGACAGACATGTAAGTTCAAGTAAAACACTGATGGAATTTTTCTTTTAATTTAAAATTAGTGTTGCAGATCCACAACACTGGCTGCGTTTTACGGCAACTTCAAACACAGCACACTTCCTACGTGGAAAGCACATCCATGTTAAAAAAAAACCCCACCGTGAAAACCACCACATGTATTCATGTGATTATCTACATGCAGGTTTCATGTTTCCCCCACCCCCTTGCACAGAAGGGATTTCCATGTAGGAGATGTGCTAACATTTGAGCCTTGGACAAACTTGTACAACACAATTAAACAGTGAAGCCTCAAAAACTTCAGTGCAAATAAGTCAAATCCAAATATACCATTGTAAGCCTTTGGCTTGTAGTAAACTGCTCTGTGTTATGAGTCCAACTCGGAATACAGATTTGCTGAGCACATGCACTAAGGCTGAGAAGAAGGGTGCATTGAATGTTGAAAAGTGGCTGGCGACTGGACCGCAGGCTGCACAGGGGGTGGCGGAGGTGGAGGGGCAGGCTGCAGCGGGGTCTGTGTATTGGGAGAAGGAGGAGGAGTGGGACGCTTGAATTTGTCAGGGCTGTTGCTTCTTCGGGGCGATGGTCTCTGTGAAAGAAAACAACGGAGCCAGAGTTTTGACCAGCATAGACTCATGTTACAAGACAGGGACACTCTCGCCTTTTGACACACTTAAACTAAAATTCATTCCTGGTGGGGAAATTCAAACAGGGGAAAAAGTAACATGGGTCTCAAGCTGGACTTTTCCAACCGTTGACTATTTTGTACATAGCCCTCTGTCCTCTTAGCAGGATACTGCGATGCTGCCATCATATGACGTGTCCCATGCAGGGCAAAATGAGAAGAACAAATGCTACTTACACAGTGGAAATACAAAATGGTAGCAGAAAGCTTGAAAGCAGCTGAAAGTAATGGCTCTTTTCTAGAAGAACTGAATTTGAATTACACCTGGATAACAACACACAATGTTTCAACTCTAATGATGTAGTAGCTGAACACTAAACCAATAGTTTCAAACCATGGTTTTGAGACAATTCCTTCTTGGCACTAACCACAACTTTCCTCGCTTTGGACTGTGGCTGGAGTAAATTAAAAAAGGAAGGAAGGAAGTTACAAGTGAGGGGAGGAAACTCTTTAAGTGTATCGATTAGATGTTAACTGTATTTTTGTTTTAATGTTTAAGAGAAACTGTTACAGAGATAAGCAATCGAAGGTCAAGGACTCCAAAGGCTTCCCATCATAGCTCCTGACCTCACTCCATCCAATTCTTGGACCACTTTTTCTCCAGATGATACTCAGGGAAAGGACTGTTTCAAAACCTGCCCCTCAAGAGGCTCTATCAAGGATTCTCCCCTTATACCCATCCCTGCTCTCAACTATCACAAAGCCTTTATCACTGTTTGCATTCGGTGGAAGAGGCCTATGGAGCCCTTTGCCAGAGTTTTGTTTGGGAGTGAGTCAATAGGTATAACGTCACTGTTGCTACCCTTCTCCCCTTGTGGCTGAGCAGTGAATCATCATTATCATCATAGCTCCACAATTGCATTGTGGAGGGTTGGGCCAGATGACCCTTGGGGTCCCTTCCAACTCTATAATACTATGAGTCTGTGAAAACTGAGGAAACAGAATGGAACTAAGAATGGAAGAAGACAAGAAGAAGAGTTTGGATTTGATATCCCGCTTTATCACTAACCGAAGGAGTCTCAAAGCGGCTAACAATCTCCTTTCCTCTCCTCCCCCACAACAAACACCCTGTGAGGTGGGTGGGGCTGAGAAACTTCAGAGAAGTGTGAGTAGCCCAAGGTCATCCAGCAGCTGCATGTGGAGGAGCGGAGACGCGAACCCGGTTCACCAGATTACAAGTCTACTGCTCTTAACCACTAAACCACACTGGCTCTCAGTCAAAAGCTTGGAGTCAAAAGCTTGAAAACCATCGTCCAAAATGGAAAGAACTGCAAGGGACAGATGATTTGCTTGTCCAGGAACCCAATACAAAGTGGGGAAAGAGACTGGGCATTGGTGGGCCTTGCAGGCTCAGAGCCAATAAGTAAGTATGTTGGGCCAGCTCCGAGGCTTCCTGGCTTTTCAGACCGGAATACACTCAGACAGCTGGAGATCTTAACAAAGAGGTCTAATCTTTCTAGTCTATTTGGCAGAAAATGGGTGAAAGTACACAATTACTGAATGACAGTATATGTAGGATATCTACAAGAACACCTAATCCTGGAAAAATATGGGATGATACATCTGTCAAGGTGGTGAAAGATGTGAAAAGCAGCATTTCTCTCTTGGGGAGCAGGAACTACTTTCATCATATCACTGCTCTGATCCTCAATGTAGCCAAGCTTCTTTCTTCCACCATTTTCATTTCTAACACTTGCTGCTCCTGGTACTATTCCTCCTCCTCCTCCTCCTCTTCTTTTTATAAAAAAACCTTTTTATTTAAGTAGAAAGCAGTTAATAAACTGAATGTTATAGGAAACCATAGCAGCTGAACTGGCGCATGAAAGGCACCTGATGGAGGTAGGTAGGTCGTAGGTGAAACTATCCTGCCCCCAAATCTGAGCCACACTATCTTGCAGCAACAGATCCATCTATAGGTCACAGTCATTACTGATTTTGGAAGTGAGGGAGGAAGGCATGCACTATTCTTTATCCTGGAGCAAAAATCTAAATGTTTTATCTAGTGCAAAAAGGGAAGCATGGAATGAATGGCGGTCTGGTTGAAGACACTTAAATGGAACAAGCATAGAATATATATTCCCCCTCCCCGCAAAAATGTGTAAGAGATTATGATGTTCAGTTCTTAAATACTCACTGTAACACCATGGGATGGTCCCATATGCTGCACATGAAGGCCTGGGTTGTTATAATAAGACACGCCGGCTCTGGTGTGTGGAGTTGGGGGAGTAAAGCCAACTGTGTGACTTGCATACGAGAGACCTAAAATAATGAAAGCAAGACCGTGTAGGTTTACAAATGCTAATGTGCTCAGATACCAAATTACCCAGCACCTTATAAAAAAGAAAGCAACAGGCATTATCTCCTAACCTGAGCAAAGTGCATTAGGACACCTGTTTGCACAATTATTATGCTTAGTGGAATTGACAAAGCAAGGTATGATTGAGTTATTTTAATTTCTAGCCTGCCCCATTCCAAACACTTAGCACCATATTTCTCACACAGTTGGGTCCTGCACATCTGCTTCTCACCACCAACAGCTGGGCTTCCTAAGCTACACTGAAGGGTTATGAAAAAAGGACAAAACTTACAAACAAATTTAGTAAAAAAGTATGCATTCCAATACGTCCATGCATTTAAAATGTTTCAATCCCATTTACTGGCTAACTACACACAAAAGCTCTGACAGAATTCAGGACACATCAAAAGTTTCCGCTTAATGCTTTTGTAAAAAGAAAGATTAGATAAATATAAATATTATCACAATACATTTAAAAATAAAGAAGAAAGTGGTGCATATATTTACCAGGTGATATAGGTCTGCTAGAACTTGGTGAAGGTGTATATGGAATTGGACTGGACACAGTGCGTGGTCTTAATCCTTGTGCAGACATCTCATTAAAATATCTATTTTAAGAGATAAACATGGATGAGTTTCCTCTTTCCAAGAACTATTGCTTAAGTTTTATTTTTAGGTTCCCCTCCAGCATATGTCCTGTGTACCACGAGACAAATACTGGAAGATACTAGAGCAGCATCAGTAGTTAGCAAGGCTGCAATGTTTAGTTAAATCACTGGTGAACTAACGTGATCTGAATGCAGGAGTACACTCCCTTCCTATGGTTTCCAGCAACTGGAAAGTATTATTACCTCTGACCATGGAGGTGGAGCATAGCCATCAGGGCTAGTAGCCATGGATAGCCTTATCCTAAATGAGTTGGTCTAATCCTCTTCTAAATAAAGCCGTCTAGGTTGGTGATCAACTAGTTTTAAAAGGTTTTTAAAGTAGTAATTTATTTTACAAAAGTACTGATGCGAGAACTAAATGGTGGGAAGCACCATTTCCAGAAAGGCAATGCCTCCCTTCAATGACAAAGCAAGGAAAGCTCTACCGCAGTGTGTTATGTGTGTTTGCTTTCTTTCCGAGGAATTGTTCATAAGCAAAGTTATGCATATCAATTGAAGCCAGTGCAGTGACGAAATGCAGAAGGGACTCAGATTCATCTGACTGGGTGCCAGCCATAACAGATCTATTGTGTGCTCCTTCCTCTCGGCAGTCCTCAACACAGACTAGCTTAATTCACAAATGCCAGGAAGTGCACCAAGAAGTTGCTACTCAAAAGGAACTGAGAAGAGTGGTCAGTTTTTAGAAGCTCAAATCTTGTTATGCTCTGGCCTGAATGGCTCGACTGTTACTTTGATTTAATATACATCACTTGCTAAGTTATCCCTACACTGGACAGCTGCCTAAAACATCAGACCTGTCACAACCCGCCCCCCTGCCCTACAGCTAATTACAACTTACCTTGTCTCCCAGTATCATTATGCTGTCTTTCCCCTCCCTAGCTCCACCAAGTCAGCTGATGGGAAATGCGCAGAGTAATAATACGGGACATAAAGGACAGCGTCCAATACATGACAGAGGGGGGAAACTTGACAAGGGATGTCATTTTTTTTATGGCAGTACCATATTTAGAAACCTGGTTTTTAGACTGCTTTTGATTTCTTACTGCAGCACCTAAATATACGGGCAACACAAACCTCTCATCGTCCATTTCCAAACTCGATTCACTTTCTGACAGCTGTCTGCACAAGGCTTCTCTTCGCTCCATCTCTCTCTGTAATTTTCTTTGGAGCCTTAAGTTCTCTTCTCTCATGTGGCGTTCTTCCTCCAAATACTGTGCCATCTTCTCTGAATCTGAAGAATCAAAAATTTGATTAGCCTTTTTATTACTAAACTCAAGTTTTGTTCTGGAGGCATAGTAAAATACAGGTAGATGTTTAGAGTTCTGATCTTGCCTTTGCCAAGTGATGAGAATGTGGATTGATTTGATCCCATGCGACCCCCATTTGACAAGCTCATATGTAGCAGAGATGCAGAGTTCATTGTAAAGGGAAAATGGAAGTTTTTGGTCTTTTTGGTCAGGCAGGCTGATTTGCAAGTATTAAATGATGGGTTGGGTCAATGATAGGAACCTGTGGCCCTCCAGATGTTATGGACTACAACTCCCATCATCGCTGACCACTGGCCATACTAGCTGGGTCTAATGGGAGCTGGAGTCCAACAACATCTGGATGGCCACAGGCTTCCCATTCTGGGTTAAAATGGTAGTCTGAACTAGATCTGTCGCTCCATTTTCAAGTAGCAGTACAGAAAGACTCTCCACTTTGAAGAAGTGATGAAATTAGAACCAGGCATTCAGCTGAAAGCTTTAATTTTGGAGAGACTGCTACCTACTGGACAGCAGTGGTTTGCTATTACTACATTAATGAGAAGAACTGTTTGGGTCGAGGCATCATTTAAAATGTATTACCCTTTTAAAAGGATAAATTAAAACTTGAAACCCTTTCACACTTACAGAAATCCCCAAGCGCATAAGGCATGATTTACCTATTTGCATCTGTTGACTCCCTCCCCCTGGAATTCCACCCAATTTATTTTCACAAAAAGAGTAGATGGTTAGTAACTAACTAGTTGATGGCTTGACCTCTCCTCCCTATACCAGAATTTTGCTTTGTTGCTAGTAATAGTGCCTAATATTTAAAATTATTAAATTATTAAAAAAATAACTAGCAAGATGATGTGGTGTGTTACAGAGACGTGAAAGGGGGAAATCATCATTATCCTCACCACCACAAAAACATCCCCCCAACTCTCAAGTCTGGTTCACTGCTAACAATATTAGTGACTGTATTACACAGTATTAATTGTTCATGATATTGGTGATGCTGCTGATTCTTTTGGGGAGGTAAGAGGGACCATCAGCATCCTGGATAGGCTGGGCTGTATCCAATGTTGGTTGTACTCAAAGTATACTCATTGAAAGTGAGGGGGGTTGTTGGTTTTGTCTGTTTTTATTCTACTATGTATTTTGTATTCTCAATTTTTAATTTCCCCCCTGTTGTGAACTGCCTTGGGATTTTCGGATGAAGGGCGGTATACAAATTTAATAAATAACAAACTAATAATAACTGTGTGATAAGTTAGCTTCAAATACACTGAATGGGCCAAGGCCCACCCAGCAAATTTCACGACTGAGTATAGAAGCCTCTACTGTCCAATACAATCCTAGGGGTATCTTTTACGGAAAGGCTGTGTGTATAAATGTTAAAAACCATGATGACTGCACCCCACCAGCTCTGTTTGACTGCATAAATGTCCCCCATTGCATATGACCACCATGATGCGGAAACAAGATCAGAAGACCTGGAGGTATGGGGCAACACTGTTGTGGGGAGGAATCCCAGAGAAAAGGCTCCTGGGCCAGAAAGGTAATGCGAGAGGGCATTCAAGTAGAATTAATTTCAGTCCCAGCTGAAATTTGATGGCAGAGATAAGAAGAGCCCTATTGGTCAGGCCAATGACAGTTTGTTCTTATAAATCCATTTTATTAAGAATTTTCAACATATGATAAATAAAAACACTATTCAAAATAACAACATAAAAAGAAAAATAAAGGAGGGAGAGGAAAGAAAGAAAAAAGGAAGAAGAGAAATAAAATAATATAATGAAGCACAGAGTTGTGTATATAGCCCTCCATGAGATCTTTAATTTTCAATCCACATACAGAGAACTGAATCATCGCAGCTCTCACCTGGGAGAGCTTCCCTCTTCCTCAGTCTCACACCTTGAGAAAAGCTACTCGAGGACAAAGGCATTTTGTTCTCATGGTGGCCCATCAACTGCCCACAAACAGGACAAGGGTACAACAGAACTCTCTCCTAGGTCATTTGGACCATTCTGAAGTTACAGCAGCTCCCAAAGACCTCCTGTATTTTATTGCAGCTCTTCTGTTAGTTAGGATCTTTTTATGATTGCTTTTGGTGGCATATGCAATGATAAATCAACCACATCCACGCATGCAGAGCTTCACTTGTTCATCAGGTCACTCAAGGAGAAGAACGGAATGTTCAGAAGATGAAGAGCAAAACCAAGATCCATCCTCGTGGCAATAAATCAGGCCAGCATTTGCACATAGCTATTACTCAGAGCCCTTGTTCCCACTTTTAAGCACAGTAAAGTAAAGGCAATGCATAGAAGAGACTGACAAGTACAAAGAGATTAATGTCATCTCCTTTGAGGGATGAAGAATATTAATTTTCTGAACTTGCATACAAGGTCTCAGTATACAACGTATTTTCTCCTCCAAATGGTAAGAATATCTTATTCAAAACATTATTCCCCAGAAAGCAAAGCTGGAAAAAATCCACTGCTATTCCAAAATGCTTTATTAGATTTTAAATTAAAAATATGAGAGTAAGAATTAAAGGACCAAACAGGGGTATCACATTCATCAAGATGACTACACAGGCATCCAAGAGCAGTGAGAACTGGCAATTGTTTGCACAGTTCTTCCCCACTCCACCCCAAGGAAATAATAACATTAAACTATTGTTCATATTAAATCTGAGATAAGGTCCTGGGCAGACTTTAGCCTCTGCCCCAATCCCATCTCTAAACACAATAAAACTGATATAAGCCTTCATTCTTGCACACTTAAGTCTCTGTTCTCCCCACCACATGCAGATGAGAAACCAAAATTGGGAGTAATAATAATAAAAACATTCTTCTGAGTATCAGATTCAATGGGTGATATCCAACAAAGTCATACTCAGAGTTTATATTTTAAGTCCACTTTTCAATAGGTCTATTCCAACTATGACCAACAATGGATATCGCCCTTAAAACCCGCCCCCAAACCCATAGACACACGCAGTTAAATCTCACTTTAAAGAACAGCTATTTGTTTAAATTCAGATATCGCAAGGATGAGGCCAATATAAAATTAAATTAAATTCAATATAAAATTAAATTAAATTCAAGGCTCTGTCAAATGCAATGAACTGATGCCTGTTGCTCTGGCAATAGGTCACTTATTTATTGTTATTTATGGACTATTAGTCACCACGTGTGCACGTTAAATGCGCAAGACAGTGTTTCTCCATAAGATGTCCACACTTGTTCCTTGAAGGCTATGATGTTGTAGTACAAAAGGCATGTGGGTTGCAAGACCAGCGATCTTAGATTATGCTCCTAGGCAGTTGCAGGACCCAGGGATGGCCCCAAACTGCTTGCTGGCTGAAGGACAAAACTAGGCACACCCCATTCCACCTAATGACTCTGAACAGACTGGCAGCTGAAATTGTTTTAACTTTTTACACATGGAAATGTTTTTGATTGTTTGTATATATAAAATAGTTTTAAACTGTCTTCATTATCCTCCCCCCCCTTTCAATATGAAATCCCTTTGAGCTATTTGATGGGAAGTGATTAATAAATGAAATCAAATGAATAACTCAAGAGGAAGCTGCTTTGTACCCCTCCCCCCAGCACTGAGGGTTCCTCACCCTGCAAAATGGTAGGGACGGTTCTGGAAGAATCTTACGGGTGGTGTTCAACTAAAGTGCTTTTGCTGGCACAAGGATTTCTGCTTGAGCAGTGGAACTTCTCCTTGTCACCAGAGGGTTGGGGAACCCCCAGAACAGATTTAGGGTGCAAGTGGGGTGTATATTTCATTGGATACTGTCCAATATGTTTTCACTATAGCAATCAAACTAGCGTACTACTGTATATTTACTGAAGGCAAAGCAGTATGATTGCATTTTAGCAAAGATGACATATTCAAATGTATAAGATCACATGTAACTTTGTAACAAAATTGTTTCTGCCCAAAGGATTTGTCCAACTAAAATTTGTTCAGCTACCCAAGCGGAACAAAAGAAAGTGGTTTAGCATACTACAAATGAATTACTGCATTTCTGACTTGGGCCTCGAGTTATTATTTTCAACTTGAAAAGGAGCCGGTTCATGAAAAGCACATCTCAGCATTATGAGTAAGACCACATAGCCAAGGCAAACAGGACTTACGCTGTAACTGTGCAGCTCTGAGTTGTTTCTTTAACCTCTCTACTTCATTCTTTAGAAACCTGATATGCCGCATCATATTCTCTGGCGAGTCTATCTCCATTGATATGTCCCTTGGAGATGGAGGAGCAGAAACAGGCTGGTCTAATTTCTCCTGCAAAATTCTGAAATTAAGATAAATGAGATTTTATCTTCTGACATCAAACTTCCAAACTGGTACATTCTGCTTCAATTCTTTGTAATATTACACCAACAGATAAACAGCAAGGTGGTTTGAAATTGTCAGTATTTTTTCTGGTAAACTCATTTCCTGAAAAATTAACATGGTGTGTTGTTTACCATTCAGCTTCAACCAGGGATCATGCGAGTTTTCTAAAGCATTGAGGGAATGGGGACTTAATGACAAACCATGGTTTGTCAGACCATACTTTTACCTAATGTGGAGTCTTTGCTTTGCCAATTCAACAAACTGCAAATACAGTATTAAAACTTCCTTACAGAAATGTAAGGAAAGGAGCCATCACATTTTAGTATTCTTCTATCAACAGACAATAGAGAAGGCCACAGATGAATTCTAGAGAATCTCTAATAGGTTTAAAGACTTCAGTATAGGTTACTTTTAACAATGGTTTAAAAACCTGGCCGAACTTTTACTCCCCTCTTTCTGGCTCTGTGCAAGAAGTAAAAATACCACTCAGCATTGATCCTATAAACGAAACAAAGCTGATGGGAAGAAGAGTGAAGTTTTAATGATATATTTAAGATGTCAGGGTCCACATTGCTGCTACAACTGATGTAGTAGTCATCACTTTCAAACATTTTTATAGTGTTTCAGAATGTTCAAGGTGCTTCTGATACTTAATCTAATTATTATCATATTGCAGAATGGGGGTCTGGAGCTGAAAGACAAGGACGGCAAATGCCCAAGGCCACCTAGTTAGTTCATGGCAGACACTAAATTTGAATAACATATTTCCTGATACATGATGGATGGAAAATATAATGCAATTACCAGCCATACCTTCAGTCTTGTAGTCAATACTTGCTGAGGTGGTATCTTATGAGCTTTGTTTTATTTCTTTTTTAACCTGATCAGAAATTTGTAGTAGGATTTAGGGGATTAGCTGAATTTTCCCCAATACTTGTGACGCTAATTCAAATAATCAAATTACAACATGGCTAGATGAATACTTTATTTAAGTTACCACTTTGAAAACTATCATTTTAATTCACCTAGTGTCTTCACATGCTCTTAATGGACAAGTCAACATTAATGTATTCAAAAAGTTGTTTTAAGGTTCCTTTTACATATCACTAATATGAAAAGCAATTTCTTGCTCATTTTGTATTTTAAGAAAAAAATCTATCCAATAAATCAGATGGCCACAATTTGACCACATAGCTAGCACTGAGAACTCCATGCTTAAAAACAACAACATTTCAAGCAAACTGGAGCAAAAAAACACATGACATACTATATCACATAGCCAAGCCATTAAAAAAGCATTTCCAGCTCAATGTGATCTGAAAGATCAAATAAACTGTCATGAGGCTCTAACCTCTTCATTAACTAGATTAACAACAGCACCATCACAAATATTCATAGCCTCAAAGACTTGAGTAGTTCTGTGAAATCCACTGAATGCTGCAAAATGTCAGTTCCTATGAAGATCCAGACTAGTCAGGATTATTACATGAATATTAATGTTTTTGTTTTCAAGTGAGTTTCGTAACATTAAGGCGAAGCTCGTCACAGGACACAGAAGATGACTACCGGTGAATAAGCACCAACAGGCATCCCACTCTGCTCCTTGCCGCATGACTCAGCAACCTTCTCTATAGTCCTTCTCAAGCATTTGCCTGAACATGTGAACATTAAAAGCTTGTTGAGGGGCAGGCTGCGCAAGCAAGCCTCACTCCCAAGGTCCACAAGTATGGGGGCTGCAGAGGCCTCGAAGAGCACTCACTTCAAATGCATCTAGCGCTAAGGTCAGAGGAGGCCATACATCATTGAGAGCAGGCTTGTGTGCATAGTTCTTACATAATATTAATTAACCCTGGTATGTTCAGACAGATGCCTGAAGAGGGTTCTTATCTTCAATAAAACACTTACTATTTGCATCAATGTATGCAAAAAAAATGTGGCTTTCCTATTTTAATTACTATATTAGTACTTAAATAGCTTTCTTTTAGAGAAAAGGTATTGTGAAATATCAAGTTTTACCACACTTTTTTTTGGGGGGGGGGGAAGCTGCAGAAAGAAAGCCATGACAGACCGTTTTTCTGCCTCAAGTTTATCCATTCTCTTCCAGAGACGATTCACTAGTGCTTCTTGTTCTTGTTCTAGGGTGTTTTCAAGATCTATCTTCTCACGTCTTAGCTAGGAAAAAGAAATTGCGGATAAAAAGAGAGTGATTAGAACTGCTGTTTCAGATTAGCATTTCACTGCAGAATCATAATTCGGAAAGGGGGAAATAATTCCAATCGTCATTGACTAAATAATTGTAATCAAAGTAATGGATGCTAAAGAAGACATATTTAGATGGCCTTTACTTGTCATAAACCATATCTATTAAAAAATAATAACCCGACCCACCTTAAAAAGGAAGCAGTCCTACATGGCAGAAGAGAAACAGCCTAAATGTGAAGGTAGTTTCATTAAAACTACTATCTGAATGATTTTGGACTCTGATTTCCCAATGATTAACCGCTCTGGTACCATTCACCGCAGAAAATGAACTTTACACCAAGAAAATGAACTTTACACATAGTGACATACCTTTGAAATCTGAGGAAGAAATCATGAAATAGCACCATTTCCAAGGAACATTCTTGGAAGGAAAAGCGTGACTGTCCCCATTGGCCATGATGTACCTTTGTTCCCAGTGGTCAGTCTGTCACAAATTTCAAAGGGATTCTACAGGGCTGCTGAGGGCAGCAAGCTGCCATTTGAAGTGGTGACAAAGCTTTTCCTTTAAGTTAAAAATTAGGAAAAAGCAGCCCCATGTCTCCATAACTTTAAAAGTAAGCCTACACCATCTGATTTCACCCACCCTTGAAAGCCGCAAACATTCTCTCCCCTCCCTTTGCAAGGCTGAATGGTCCCATACAAACTGAGAGATATACTGTGGTCCATTGGGCTTGAGACTATAATGCCAAATACTTACTGAATCTTACTCCAAAAATGAAACAAAAACAAAATAGTAGTCTTGCTCTATTTTATCTATTTCATTTAGATCCCATCAAGGCTTTGTACACTGGGATCCCAGGAAATCTGCCATTCAACTAACCAGATCTAGACAGGCTTAGTTTTAGCAAGGTTGCTATATCCCAGTAGTATTCAATGTTTTCAGATCTAGGACCTACATGTAACCCAAATTTGAACTTCGGGACAATCATTTTTTTTACCATATATAGTATTGTGATCCATCATAGATGAAGCCGGGACCCAGCAGTGCGTCCCAACGCACCAGTTGAAGACCAATGCTGTACATATGACTTCCAATCACATCATGGGACTGTAGCTTTCACAGATTAACGACATTTTTTTTTTTACATATATGGAAACTTGTATGTTCATGATAGAACCAACATATTACAGGGTAACTCAGTTGCCTGGAAAACTTCGGTCCGGGGAAAAGGATGGAATTTGATACTGATACCTCAAAAACTTGTATTTGTCAACTACCCAAAACCGAAGGCCTTTCTATGCATCTTCTGGACATCTTAAATGATATGCTGCCAAGGTGTAGTAAACCCAAATGACATTGCTTCCATAGAGTACTTATACTACGGTATGATGGTTATTCGGTACAAGTAATGACTACCTTTCACGATCAGATCAGAACCTGGCTAAATTTATCCACAGATTAAGACATCTATTCCTGAAGAAAAGGATAATAATATCAAGACTTTTCGAAAATAGGTTACCAATGACCCTATCCTCTGCTACCAAGTGCAACAAATCATTGATAGAACCAGAACAGAAACCAGCTCTGTATTTTTACTACCCAGCATAAATCTTCCTCTAGCAGGGGAAAAAAGTTACTCTGAAGCCCACTAGCTCAACAGTCTCTTGAATATCACTGGCAGGCAGGGCTCAAACCTCAGGAATGCCAGATGTTAAGATCTTTGCCAGCCACCTCAAACAAGAACCAGTTTTTCACTCAAAGTGACTACTGAAAAGCCTGCATCTGCTTGTCAAGTAGATGTCTAAAGCAGCGTTTCTCAACCGCTGTTCTGCGGCACACTAGTGTGCCGCGAGACGCTGGCTGGTGTGCCGCGACGTGCGGCGACGAGAAGGGCGTTTTGCATTGTCATGTGCCTGGCGGCCGCCAATAATCAACACTGACCCGCCGGAAAGCGATATTTCTCCTCCTCTTTCCCAAAGCTCAGTGCAAACGAGCCTGGCGGCCGCCAATACACAACACTGACCCGCCGGACGGCTTGTGAAGCCTTATTACAGGAGATTGCAACCAACACAGCAATTGGCAAGCGTTTCTTACAGTCATAATTATAGTCAATATAGGGCGGCACAGAGTTAATTTTTTAAACTTTTTTAATGGTGGTGTGCCTCGTGATTTTTTTCACAGAACAAGTGTGCCGTGGCCCAAAAACGGTTGAGAAACACTGGTCTAAAGATTTGCCAGCTGTGCGGCTGAGGGAAACAAAAACGTCATGAAACTGGTGGCACACAGAAGGAGGGAAGGAAGGAAGGGACTGTAGTGATTGCAAGTGAACTAAAAAGACACATCAAGGAGGGTCCTTCTTTTCTGCAACAGCATATAGGTGCTCCCAGCTCTCCTTGTCAGGTGATTCCTGGGAAAAGGAAACACCCCAAAAGCAGGGTGCTTCAGCTTCTTGGGTCACAGTGCTGCCAAGGTGCAGCTGCTGGGTCAACCTCTGAACCTTTCCTGTTCCATCCACACTAACAGCAGAAACCTTGGCTGGACACTTGCATTTGGGGATGGATCAGTACTGGTATCATGGCAAGTGGTGTTCACCTTTTCCCTCTACACTGTGTTCCCAATGGAAATCCTCCCCAAGAGATTATTTGCCTTGGGGTGGAAGCTGCGCTTAATCTACACCTGGGTGGGCAGTATGGAGACTGTAGCAGTCGTCTTCCATAATTCTGATCCAGACAGCCCTTCACGGCCTCACTTTTTGAAGCCGCAAGTGCAAGCTACCTGCTTTAATGAATTGCACAGTTTGGTTTAGAAGCTGGGGGAACTAAGGTTGTGGACTTGGAGAAGGACCACAGGATACTGTCCACAGAGAGGAGCTATTTTAGATACCTGGTTCTAGGTCTGCACGTCCACTGGGCATATCACGCACACTGATGGCTCAACAGCCAGGCTGAATGGTAGGAATGTAAACACACAGCAAACATTGTTCCCGTGTGTACTGCAAAGGGATGCAGATTCCATTAGGGAGCATGCCACAGAGCACTCCTATAAAGCCTTTGGATTAATCCCAGAAATTTAATGGCAATGTTAAAGCCTGCAGTACAGTGGATGCTCGGGTTGTGAACGTGATCTGTGCGGGAGGCACGTTCGGAACCCGCATTTGGAACCCGTAGCGCACGCGCAAGGCGTGATTTAGTGCTTCTGCGCAACCTGAAAAAGTGCAGCCCGAAGTGTCTGTAACCCGAGGTATGACTGTATATGGCTAATAGGCTTAATCAAATTTTTCCACATCTAAAGACAAATACTAACATACCTGACATTTGTTCAACTATGGCTGTCAGCATTATAAATCTGTAGAGAATATTTTTTGAATGATCATGGTTCTCACTTCTATCAAAGGTTTCTATTTCCATGTGTGCTAATCCAGTTGTTGTTCATTTCCTACACCACGGGGGACCAGTCAAACTACAGCAGCAGACCAGTCAATAAAAACTAAAGAAACCTGCACATTCCCTTTGTGCACAGAATTGCTACTTCAGCATGCCATGCTGGAAAAAATGGGAAGGCAATGCATTTACCATTTCCACATAAGCAGCTTGTGTGCTGCTTTTTTCTAGATCAATGGAAGCTGTTCAGCACCTCAAAGTTATTTGAAGATAATCTCACAGAATGTGGAACTGCAAGTCACATGATGTTCACTTTCACGGAATCCGACTTGTTGCATATCAACCAGAGATTGTGGTTTATAACTCTTGATAAATCCACTTCCTAACCTCTGGTTTGAAGTTGATTTGCTTTGAAACTAACCAGAAGTTGTTATAAGTCATGGTCTCTGGTTCCTATGCAACAAAAAGTCAGGATTCTGAGAAAGTGAGAGTAAAGGATGTCACAGTCCTCCTCTTAAGTCAGCCTGGGAAGAGGAGATGGAAGGGAGTGAAGTGCATGAGTCTGAGTTGTGTGTGGGGTTTGTTCCAGCTCTTGCATATAAGGCTAAACCATGGTTTAGCATTGCATGCTAACTGGGCCAATATGTATCATTTACCAGGAATCATTCTGGAATGTGAACCATTGGAACAAACCTCTCTTTGTTGCAACTCCCAGTTATCAGTGGAGAGTTGCTTTAGGTTTAAAAACAGAACACAACCTAAAACAAGTCAGCAAAAAATGTGCTAAATGTACCAGACACAACGACCTTACTTTAAGGTTAAATGACAGAACCATTTTACATTTTAAATTTAAAACAGAATGTAGTTGTCATCACATGAACAAGTTTTAGACTGATTTAGTATGATTTCTTATACAGAAGTCTGTGTGTATTGCTATTATTCTACAGAAATCCTTTGTAATAGTGTTTGTTTTTGCTAAATTTTAACCTGTTTTTGGGTGAAATGGATACAACAAACTGGCTTACAACGCAAACAAACAACCACACACTTGTGTAAACGTCTCCTTCCCAATTTAAATTGCAATTAAAATAAGGGAGAAAAACACACAAAGACCATCACACATGACCAACTCCAGTAACGCTGTATCTGTAATGGATATTGAAGACAAAGGCAGGGTAGACAGGAAGATCTTAACTCATCCAAAAAACCTGCAGTAAACCAGCAATCATTGGAACAGAAACAATTGCACTTGAATTAGGCAACAACTGCCACCTAGAGGCCATTTCTTTTACTTCAATTAACCTTGATGCAATATATATACAGTAGCTAAGCTGTATGATAGATTCTTCTTATCGTTCCTGTTTATTACAATTTGGTGGGATGCAACACAAAAGTGTTTAATGCCCAACATTTTAACCAGATTAGCTCAGTCAGCTTCAAAGAATTCACTGGCACAAGTGCAATACAATATGGGTAGGGTTGCTATATTTCAAAAAGTAAAATTCCTGACACCCACAAAGCTGCTGAGCTTTTGGGGGGAACAAACCCATATTGTTGAGCTCTTCCAAAAATAGTGATTTTAAGATTTTGGAGCTCTTTCTGCTGCTTTTTCCATCGTGTTGCCATGCATCTGGGTTTTCCCTGACATTTTGCTGATTCAGCACCCCCCCCCCCCGCCATTTTTACACCCGAAAACCAGGACATCTCAGGATTTTTCCTGACATATAGCAAACCTAAATATAGGTAATATAGCGTTTACCTGCTCCAGAGTTAGCTGCTTTGAAATGGTATCATTTTCCAGTTTTTTAATTTTCTTCATCAATTTGTTCACTTGGAATTCCTGCTCCTGTTCTAAATGCTGCTCGAGTTCAGCCTTTTCATGCTGGAGCTGTGATTGGAAGAGATATTGAAACCCAATACATAAGCATTTGAAGAGCTACAAAGCACTTATAAGCATCACTTAATTTATATGGCTTAAAAACAACAAGACTCAAATTGAATAAGAGACTATTTCCTAAAACATGAAACATTAAGGATGTGTAAATTATGGTTAAGAAACAAAAGCAAATAACATTGCATTGCATTTTGAAATGATAGCTTCATCATTATAATTAATAGGAAATTTCTATTGGGGCTCCTAAGAATTGGGGGTAAGGGACAAGGCAATATAGCAGGGTGGATTTGATTTAAATCAATCTGATTTAAATCACGATTTAAATCACGATTTAAATCACTAGTCAGTAAGGCTTGATTTAAATCATAGTTTTCTACATAAAGACTAATTCTTGCTGGTATAACTTTAATATGCAAGTAGATGAAGATTTTTAGAATAACAACTTTTCATATTAGTTTTTTTATCCCCAGTTTAAAGGGTTATTCATATTTGGACAACTTTACTGTTGTACTTAGGAAGGAGAAAAATAATCATTACCTTAATAATAACAATTTAAATAGATTTATTCAACTGAAACAATAACATTACAGCATATGTTATTTGCTTAAACAAACATCCATGTTTGTTAACTAATTTGGCTAAACAAAAACAATATATATATATTTTAAGAAACTTAGACTCTCAGCCCAGCTTACACATGAAAAACGTAAATACTGTCCACTCCAAACAATCAGAAAAATATTGTTTCTATTCTATTCACTGAACTTCTTGAAACTTAGCACTGAAGGGGTTGTTTCTGTATTTATAGGTTTGTAGAACAATAGGATTAAGGTCTTTTTCTCAACTCTGTTCATGTTATAACATTTTTGCTGTGAAGAAGAGGCATGTGATCTCTGTTGAGTCAAATTCAGTTTTGAGAACTGCAAAAGTAAACCAAGAATCTGTGATAATATCTTGTAGGCAGAGAAACTGCCCAATAATCTTACAAAAACCTCTGGAAGAGCATGACATTGTGAATGGATTAATGGAATTTATTTACCCTAAAAATTAAACATATACAACCTTATTCTACATAATTAAAAAACTAATCTTTATTTCATGATGGAATAACCTTTGGATGGTAATATATTTTCCTCAAAAAGCATTTTATTTTAAAAAATCCAATTTAAATCAAAAAAATCGATTTAAATCAAAAAAATCCGATTTAAATCAAAAAAATCCGATTTTTTTGATTTTTTTTAAAAAATCATTGATTTTTATCCACCCTGCAATATAGCAATATAGCCTCGGTCCAATATACCTGAAGGAGTGTCTCCACCTCCATTGTTTTGCCCAGACACAGAGGTCCAGTGCCGAGGGCCTTCTGGCGGTTCCCTCGCTGCGAGAAGCCAAGTTACAGGGAACCAGGCAGAGGGCCTTCTCAGTAGTAGCACCCACCCTGTGGAACACCCTCCCACCAGATGTCACAAGAGAAAAACAACTACCAAACTTGTAGAGGACATCTGAAGGCAGCACTGTTTCGGGAAGCTTTTAATGTTTAATACATTATTGTATTTTAATATTTCTGTTGGAAGCCGCTCAGAGTGACTGGGGTATAAATAATAATTATATTATTATTATTATTATTATTATTATTATTATTATTAATTTGTTGAAGGGATTGCTGAAGGGATAGCATAAGGTTAGGAAAGCAACAATTAAAGCTGGTGTGCGACTGGAGGAAGGGGAGGGTAATGGAAGAGCACTCAGCACCAGCATCTATTCACCAGCACTCAATAGTTTATGAAGCCTCAAATGATCAGCTGAACTGGAACAGCTTCTACATACTGTTAATGACACAAAAGAGCTAGCTAACTTTTTGCAGTCTGGGAAGAATGGGACAGACTTCAGCTCTTTTAAGTGCACTGAGAAACACCTAACCAAACCACTCTGACCCACTGAATACCTAACCAAACAGGCAGGGGCCTATTAAGGTTTTGCTCTACATCATCAGTCTCTCTCTAAAAGCTTTTCTTCTGACAAGTACAGTCTATTCCAAGATGTCTGCTAATAGGGTATTTCCCCCCACACTGTGTTTCTGCAGCGCATTATCTATGGAACCAATTACTGTGCTACATAAACCTAATTGAACAAAGTGCCTTTACATGGCCAATAAATAAGTACAGAGTATTACTAAAAGCAACATCCAGGCATTTTGCAGCCCAGGCTAGCATAGTGTGTTATGACATGCTACTGTAAAAAATATGTTCTCACAGGAGGTGGGTCTAAGTAAATGTTCCTCTTGCACGTGAAAGCATACTTTACTTTTAAATTAAGCTGTCAGGTTTGAAGAGTATTTAAAATCAATACCTTCCTACACTAAAACTGAAAAGCTGATACATCAGTGTGTTTCTTACAACAAAGCAAATCATGCTGATGTGGGGAATTCTTGCCAAGCTGCTAACAGGAGATCTATAGCTCTCACACTGGCTGTTAGCTTTTGTATTTACAGTGTGCTGAAAAAACCTTCTGGAAGCCTTTTCCAGATGCCTCTTTGAATACACAAGTCTAAGTCCCTACACAGTGGAAGGCAAAAGTTGAACAATGCATGTGTGCAGGCGATAAGAGACAGCTGCTTTGTTAACTGTTTTTGCAATGGCATGATGTAGCAGCAATCAGGGACATTGGAAATCTGCTTGAGTGATCATGCCATAGAGAGTAGGACACAAAGAGCCCACTACCTTGAGAAAGATTTAGAAAATATTCTCAGATGCTGTAAATTAAGCAAATTCTGTGTTTACATGTTTGGGCATCCTGTAGCTTAGAATTCCAGAGTTTCTCTCAGTAATTTTCATAGTGGCAAAAGGGAGGAGGCTATCGGTCTCATGTCCCCAGGCAACTGATTTGCCATCTTGAGAACAAAATGCCCTGGAGCTGTTGATCTGATCCAGCATGGCTGTTCTTATGCCTGGGAGGAAAGGAGTTTAATCTTTAATGTTTTAAAGGAAAAACATCAAAGGAAATGGTACAAGAATACAACATTCAGAACATGCAACATCCCTAGCTCACACGTATTCTCTTTCATGATAGAGTCAAAGATATAACATGTGGGTTAGTTCAAATATAACAATTTCAGCTTAAGCCATGGTTGATTTAGCTGAGAACAAGATTGTGCCCACGTGTTCATTTCACCTTTGCCGTCACCTGCTGGCTTTAGAGACTGGATTATGGTAACTTTAAACCAGGGCTGGGGAACTTCAGGCTTGTGGGGGTTGGTGTATGTGGTTTTGTGCCTTGTCACTCCCTAAGGCATGTCACTACCCAGGCCATATCCCTCACTGACCCTACCGGTATTATTCCATACCCTCCTCAAGTTGCAAAGTTAAGTTGCTATCCTATGCACATTTATTCTCTAGTAAGCACTACTGAACTTGGTGAGACTTACTAAACATGCACAACTAAGCTCATTTATTAGTTTATAGCCCAATCCCATGCATGCAAGTAGATTCAGAGCTGATGAAGCGGCTGGGCCAAAGCCGAAAGGACGCTCAGTTGCGGATATGCCTGGAAGCGAAAGGAAAGTCCGATGCTGTAAAGAAAAATATTGCATAGGAACCTGGAATGTAAGAACCATGAATAGAGGTAAGCTGGATGTGGTCAAAAATGAGATGACAAGAATAAATATCGACATCCTGGGCATCAGTGAACTAAAATGGAAGGGAATGGGTGAATTCAGTTCGGGTGACTATCATATCTACTACTGTGGGCAAGAATCCTGTAGAAGAAATGGAGTGGCCCTCATAGTCAACAAAAGAGTGGCAAAAGCTGTAATGGGATGCAATCTCAAAAATGACAGAATGATCTCGATACGAATCCAAGGCAGACCTTTTAACATCACAGTAATCCAAGTTTATGCACCAACTACCGGTGCTGAAGAAAGTGAAATTGACCAATTCTATGAAGACCTACAACACCTTCTAGAAATGACACCAAAGAAGGATGTTCTTCTCATTACAGGGGATTGGAATGCTAAAGTAGGGAATCAAGAGATAAAAGGAACAACTGGCAAGTTTGGCCTTGGAGTTCAAAACGAAGCAGGGCAAAGGCTAATAGAGTTCTGTCAAGAGAACAAGCTGGTCATCACAAACACTCTTTTCCAACAACACAAGAGACGACTCTACACATGGATATCACCAAATGGGCAGCATCGAAATCAGATTGATTATATTCTCTGCAGCCAAAGATGGAGAAGCTCTATACAGTCAGCAAAAACAAGACCTGGAGCTGACTGTAACTCAGATCATCAGCTTCTTATAGCAAAATTCCAGCTTAAACTGAAGAAAGTAGGAAAAACCACTGGGCCAGTAAGATACAATCTGAATCAAATCCCTTATGAATACACAGTGGAAGTGAGGAACAGGTTTAAGGATTTAGATTTGGTGGACAGAGTGCCTGAAGAACTATGGATGGAGGCTCGTAACATTATACAGGAGGCAGCAACGAAAACCATCCCAAGGAAAAGGAAATGCAAGAAGGCAAAATGGCTGTCCAACGAGGCCTTACGAATAGCGGAGGAGAGGAGGCAAGCAAAATGCAAGGGAGATAGGGAAAGATACAGGAAACTGAATGCAGATTTCCGAAAAACAGCAAGGAGAGATAAGAGGGTCTTCTTAAATGAGCAATGCAAAGAAATAGAGGAAAACAATAGAATGGGGAAAACCAGAGATCTGTTCAAGAAAATTGGAGATATGAAAGGAACATTTCGTACAAAGATTACCATAATCAAGGACAAAAGTGGTAAGGACCTAACAGAAGCAGAAGACATCAAGAAGAGGTGGCAAGAATACACAGAGGAATTATACCAGAAAGATATGGAGGTCTCGTACACCCCAGGTAGTGTGGTTGCTGACCTTGAGCCAGACATCTTGGAGAGTGAAGTCAAATGGGCCTTAGAAAGCACTGCTAATAACAAGGCCAGTGGAAGTGATGATATTCCAGCTGAACTATTTAAAATTTTAAAAGATGATGCTGTTAAGGTGCTACACCCAATATGCCAGCAAGTTTGGAAAACTCAGCAATGGCCAGAGGATTGGAGAAGATCAGTCTACATCCCAATTCCAAAGAAGGGCAGTGCCAAAGAATGCTCCAACTACCGCACAATTGCGCTCATTTCACACGCTAGCAAGGTTATGCTTAAAATTCTACAAGGCAGGCTTAGGCAGTATGTGGACCGAGAACTCCCAGAAGTGCAAGCTGGATTTCGAAAGGGCAGAGGAACCAGAGACCAAATAGCAAACATGCGCTGGATTATGGAGAAAGCTAGAGAGTTCCAGAAAAACGTCTACTTCTGCTTCATTGACTATGCAAAAGCCTTTGACTGTGTCGACCACAGCAAACTATGGCAAGTTCTTAAAGAAATGGGAGTGCCTGATCACCTCATCTGTCTCCTGAGAAATCTCTATGTGGGACAAGAAGCTACAGTTAGAACTGGATATGGAACAACTGATTGGTTCAAAATTGGGAAAGGAGTACGACAAGGTTGTATATTGTCTCCCTGCTTATTTAACTTATATGCAGAATTCATCATGCGAAAGGCTGGACTAGATGAATCCCAAGCAGGAATTAAGATTGCCGGAAGAAATATCAACAACCTCAGATATGCAGATGACACAACCTTGATGGCAGAAAGTGAGGAGGAATTAAAGAACCTTTTAATGAGGGTGAAAGAGGAGAGCGCAAAATATGGTCTGAAGCTCAACATCAAAAAAACCAAGATCATGGCCACTGGTCCCATCACCTCCTGGCAAATAGAAGGGGAAGAAATGGAGGCAGTGAGAGATTTTACTTTCTTGGGCTCCTTGATCACTGCAGATGGTGACAGCAGTCACGAAATTAAAAGACGCCTGCTTCTTGGGAGAAAAGCAATGACAAACCTAGACAGCATCTTAAAAAGCAGAGACATCACCTTGCCGACAAAGGTCCGTATAGTTAAAGCTATGGTTTTCCCAGTAGTGATGTATGGAAGTGAGAGCTGGACCATAAAGAAGGCTGATCGCCGAAGAATTGATGCTTTTGAATTATGGTGCTGGAGGAGACTCTTGAGAGTCCCATGGACTGCTAGAAGATCAAACCTATCAATTCTTAAGGAAATCAGCCCTGAGTGCTCCCTGGAAGGACAGATCGTGAAGCTGAGGCTCCAATACTTTGGCCACCTCATGAGAAGAGAAGAATCCTTGGAAAAGACCCTGATGTTGGGAAAGATTGAGGGCACTAGGAGAAGGGGACGACAGAGGACAAGATGGTTGGACAGTGTTCTCGAAGCTACGAACATGAGTTTGACCAAACTACGGGAGGCAGTGCAAGACAGGAGTGCCTGGCGTGCTATGGTCCATGGGGTCACGAAGAGTCGGACACGACTAAACGACTAAACAACAACAACATGCATGCTTACCTAAGAGGTCTTTCTCAGTTACATGTCATTTCTCATTTAAAGATTTCAAACTACTGGGTTTTAAAGATTTCAAACTACAGGGTTTTATTCAATGTCCTCCAGTTCCATCATTACAAGGATTTCTCCTTGTGTAATGGAACGGTTTGCACCTTTGTACCCACAACATGCCGCCTAAATAGGTTCTGGATGTTCCCTCAACTCTCAGGAGCAGATCTGGCGATGGTGCAGGACATACATATAGTGAGGGGGAGATGTCCTGTTGTGCCAATGTCAGTCTTTTGTTGTTGTTTAGTCGTTTAGTCGTGTCCGACTCTTCGTGACCCCATGGACCATAGCACGCCAGGCACTCCTGTCTTGGCGTGCTATGGTCCATGGGGTCACGAAGAGTCGGACACGACTAGTCCTTACACAAGTGCAATTATTTAGTTGAATACCACCCACAATTTTTGAAGCTATGACTTTCGTAATAGTGCCTCACCTGAATCATCTGGTAAGTGTTTTTTTCACCCTTTCCCTTTTGGGTCTGAAAAGTCAAGCTGAAACTTTACATACCTGCATCAGCTTCCTTGAAAGCTCATTAGTGAGAAATTCTTCCTCTTTTTCATAGTTCACTGCAAGTGTCTCCTTCTCCTTCTGCAAAGCTTGAATCTTCTTAAACAGTGTATTACTGATAAATTCCTCTTCTTGCTCTGCCCTTGCTTGCTGTAAGAGAAACATGTCTTTTTTAAAAAAAATAAAACCAGAAACCACAAAATGAAATGATCCAAGTTACCAGCAATGAACTGGATTGTACCCAAAATGTTTCTCTGCTCAGTCCTTTCTTTTGCTACTTAGCCTGGAAAGGCACTGGGCACCAAAAGAAAAAAATGCTGTTGCTCTGCCCCCACTTTCATTAGATTCAAAGCGATGCGAAACAGCAGCACTACCCATAAAACCCACATTACCCAAGTTCTTATCCAGAGAACCGCAGAACAGCAAGAAGTAATGCACACATTTCTGCACCAGTGGGCAAACCGTGCCTAGCTCTGTGCGGACTGATGGTGATTGGGCCGTATAAACGAACCCAAGTGAGTTATGCATAGATTTAATAGATTCCTGGGTGTGGTCAGCTTTGTTTGTTTTCTTAAGTTCCCAAACAGACAGTGGGCTTTCCTATAAAAAGCAAAGCAGATCTGTAAGCAGAAGTTTTAGCCAATGCCGTGCAATGACCAAACCAGTGTGTGACTATTTTTAGCCCTCACAAAATGCAAGCCCTTAGGAGAGTAAAGGTGATTTTAATATACAACGAAGCCATGTATATAAAAGGAATGGGGATGTGAAGAAGTGACAGCGGGTCTCTTGACTACTTGCGGAGTCAGAGATCCTTCATCACCTTTATACAGGACACACACCACACACAATACAGGCGCCAGGATTTTAAAACATCAATTCTTTGGTCCACATTTATCAGCAGCTGGCTCAAAAAAAAGCAAGGAGAAACAACAAATGAAACATATTAAAAGGAATACGGTACCTGTTTTCTATGTATAGTCAACTTCTACAGTACATAATGAAGTTTCAGAAATTACATTACAAATAAAGGCCCCAGTGTGCATGTTTTAAACACAATTGCAAATTTTCACAGCCCTAAGCAGTAACACTTGCATTAGGATCCAGAGAGTTCAGAAAGATCAAGGGGAAGGTTTGCTTGGTGTTTACAGAACTGGATTGGGCCTCTAGAGACTTCAGTTTCCAGTCTACTGCAGGATTTATGTGTGCTCTTGGGGAAGATTCACCATCTGATTCATACCTGTTCCCTATCTGAGAAACTGACACAACAATGCACAAAGGTATCTGGAGAGAGAGAAAATACTGAAGATCAAAATGTAATGTGAATGCTACTGCAAATAAGACAAGACAAAAACCTTCAGTAATCCAGTAGAACACCTAAACACTTGGTCTCAGCAATACTTAACTGTTATTCACACATTTTCTCAGAGCACAAATTCAACAAAGGATATATATAAAAAAACAGGGCAATTAGTAATTCGCTATTCAACAACAACAGCAAGCACAAGAGTGGGGCCACACTGGGGTTGTTGCAAAATGTGCAGCGACCCCAGGCCAGCAAAAAGACGAAGTACAGTCATACCTCGGTTTAAGTACGCTTCGGTTTGAGTACTTTCAGTTTAAGTACTCCACGGACCTGTCTGGAACGGATTAATCCACTTTCCATTACTTTCAATGGGAAAGTTTGCTTCAGGTTAACTACGCTTCAGGTTAAGTATGGACTTCCAGAACCAATTACACTCATACTTCGGGTTAAGTACGTTTCAGGTTGAGTACTCCGTGGACCCGTCTGGAACAGATTAATCCACTTTCCATTACTTTCAATGGGAAAGTTCGCTTCAGGTTAAGTACAGACTTCTGGAACCAATTGTGTACTTAAACCAAGGTACCCCTATAAAAGATTATGGCTGCAATTCTATGCACATTCATCTAACAGAGTGAGACACAGCACTGAGGCATAAATGGGAATTGACCCGGTATGCTTCTGAGTCTTACTACACCCTGTGCTTTCAGTAGTTTATACAGCACTATAAATATATTACAAACAATACCACTTTAAACAGTGGTATATTATTTCAAAGTGAAGAACTTAATTGAAGCAATCATCAGCTATCTGGGAGGGTGTCTGAGAGGCCACAGGATGCATTGCCCTCTCTATAGGCAAAAGCATCCCCATTGCAAAAGGAAGCTCTGCCACCATTGCTCTATTAATACCAGTGCTCTGGAGACAAGTTAGCAGCATCAGAAACATGGTGTTGATCAGGAGATGTTTTGGATCCAAAGGCCCCTTGTTTTCCTGACACTCTCCTCTAAAGAGCTAAAAATTACATCAGCCCTGGTGATAGTGTACTTGTCATCCCTCCTATTAGTATCAATGGGAGGGGGGAATTAAAGTCTGGTGTGTGTGTGTGTGTGTGTGTGTGTGTGTGTGAAGGAAAGGTGTGAGAACACCTACAGTGATTGGGAAATGTCAGTTTTTCCACCAAGAGATCTGTGCTCCCGCTCTTAAAAGTTGCTTATGATGGCTCAGGCGTACAACGACAGCACCGTGTTTTTGCTATGTGCCTTAATTACAGGAGCACTCCCATGTCCTATAATTAACCAAGCATGGTCAAAGGATTATTGCTCAGAATGCAGTAACTTTTCACTTTAAGCAGTGAATGATCATACTCATACCAACACCTACAGTAGTGAACAGCAAAGTGAGTTCTATTTTTAGAGGGTAGGAGAAATGAAATAAAAATCCATTAGGTGACTGGCTAGTTGTGAAATCCAAGTTTAGCTGCTTCTCTTTCTTTCACAACAAGTAAATTTCTCATTTTCTAAAAACATTTAAATTGGCAAACAGAGGAAAGCAAAACCTTGAACTCAAGTCTCTGAGGTTGAATATCACTGCAAATGAGAACAAGTAACTCCAGCTTTTTCTGTCACATTAGAATAACATTATTTTTCCAACCCCCCCCCCTGCAAATTGTGAATGGGGGGGGGAGCATTTCTACTTTACACTGCAGAAAGAAAAAATCCTTGCCTAAAAATACAGAAGCAGCACTTTTTTGCTTTGTTTTCAAGGCTATTTGACATTGCTAAGTTATGTACTAAACACATGAAGGACAGTGATTCACCATTCTCCAACACATAAGCAGAATTTCAAGCTTGATATATCTCTATTATAATAAAACAAAAGGAGGCATGGACACTGGTGACCTGATGGCGCCTACATATATTCTAAACACGTGATCTAAAAGCTAGAGAAGTTTGATAATAAAATAAGGTCGCATTGGCTGCTTGTATGTCATGCTTTTTGAAAACCAAAAAGATTGTGATTTTTAAATGGATAGTGTAATTTGTGAGTTTGGATTCATTATGCCAAAAATCCGGTGAAGTCACGTCAAAGTAATGTTTTGGTCTCTCATCTTGATTCAAAGTGGTGCTCAGTGCCCAAATGGCAGAAAAGTCCCCCACCTTCACTTCAGGAAATTTTGTGCCAAGTTTGGCAACAGTATCTCAAGAGGCAGCTGAACCTAGCCCAGAAAATGGGGAGAGCCATGCCAAAGTGTGGTTGCAGATTCCCATCTTGATTCAAAATGCTGTCCGGCATCCAAATGGCAACGAAGACCACTGCCCCCAATTTGGGGACCATTCTGCCAAGCCTGAAAATGATATCTCAAGAGATAATCAAACCTATAGAGGACAGATGGATAGACAAACCATTTTCCAAGCTCATGAAGGTGTGAACATAATCTTCCTAGTAGACCTAGGACTATAGTCAATCAAACCACAGACTGAGTCTAGATAGCTTGCTAGGGATGTCAAGAAAGGCAGGCTCGGAAGTGGTAGGGCTCACCACAGATGACACTAGGAGACAGATGCCATCATTGTGGTTGACAACTGCATAAAATAACAGCAATTATATGCTTCATGTAACCATTTTGTGGGCACTTCCCATGTGGTGGTGAGTGTGCATTGGCCGCTCAGTTAAGACTTATGAGAGCCATTGTTGCTGCCACTGGTAATTCACAACCCATGATTACTTCAGTGTTATAATTGTGCAACTGTTATCATCATGTTAATGGAACAATCTGTTTCTTATGCTTAAAAACTGTAGCTAGTAGTCAGGGATGACTAGAATTATGGTCCAATAAAATGTGAACGCCCCAGGTTAGCCACTTTGCCTTACAGCATTCAACGTATAAACTGAACTTATTACTTTTACACCCTTACCCATATGGTTATGGACAGGCACCCACGCATGGATATTTTGCTATTGGTCTAGACACCATCCTCCCAACTCATGTTTTCTCCCTTGCTGGCTTTTGTTATTTTGTAAAAATTAAAAAATAACCTAATAAAATATATTAATAAAAAACGTTTCTACCTACAGTTTCATACAAACTTCAGTTGGACTGGTTTACTGAACACCCAAACATAATTCGCAATGCTACTTGGCCTGAGGCAGTAGAAAGGCAATGAAGCTTTGCCTGCCACTGGCACCATGTTGCTTAAAAAAAACAAGACTTGTTTACTGGCACATATGACACATTGCCATTTTGAGATGAAGATAAAATGGTTTCAGATATCAGTTCTCTCCCAATCTCAATATGCAAAATGGGAACCACTGAGGAGACAAAAGCAGAAAATGCCCTCCAAATCCACATTTATTGTACCATGCAAGATACACCTAAAAATGATTTTTAAAAAATATCAAATAATCACCCATATCATAGAAATTCCTTTATAGATAATATAAAACTAGCTTTTCAACTGGCTCTTTTTTGGGTGTGGGTGTGTTTTCAGATTTCAGCTGCAGATGTATGTAGGTTTACAATATTTTTTATCTTGTTTTAAATCAGATCTCAGGCTTTGGAATGGAGCAATTGTTAAAATCCCAATTTAATGCCACACACAAATCTATCAGATAATGGTGCTTGGCACAGATGCCAAGGGGGAGAACGGAAGGAGCCGCTTCCATATTCACCTAACTGCAGTTTTTCGTTTTCAGATTATAGCCTGTGTGTTTTGTGGTGGTGGGAATATAAAATGCAGTTTCAAAAATTATTACTGGGTTGTCAAGTTTGCTGGCCTATTATGACATCCACCCTGTGCTTGGTGAGCTTTGAACATGGCATTAATGGATCATTAGGTTGTTCCAGGCATTGATGTGACTCATACTGCTCTGGTGAGAACTCAATCCAGTTTTAGTTTGGCACGATTATTATTATTTTCTTCTTCTTTTCACAAAGTTTGCAGAACAGAAGCAGCCTAGAGTTGGCTGGCTGGATGATTGCGATAATTCTAGAGAGGCAAAGGGGGCTGCAACTGTGACTCTAACCGAGTATGTTTGTGTGTTTTATCCATTTGTTTGTGCACATTTGTAAATATAAGCAGATTAGTACAAAGCACCATGAGCTTTCAACACTCTTTTCTCTTATAAGGAGCTGGTCCTAGAAATAATATTGACTATACTAAGCTTCTTAAGGTAGTACAAAACATGCACAACTGGCAAAACAAGATGAAGAAAGTTGTGCTTTTTTGGGGAAATTATGCTTTTATAATGCAAAACAGTGACACAAATGGAGGGGTGGTTGAGTTGTAGCATGCTTAGAAAAGAGAAAGAGGACCTGTGTGGATTGGCTGTGTGACATAGTTAGGCAACCAACAGAGGTTTCCTCTCCTTCACTGTATTGCTGAGAGCTCTTCGCTTCAGTAGGGTACAGGAAAAACTGCCAGTGGTGCATGGAACCGTAGGTGAGCCAAGTGTGCTCTAGAATAGTGCACAATCATACTTGAAACAGCAGGTTTGGCAGAATAGCTGGCACCCCCACTGGCTGAAACTGGAGCTAATTTGTATTGCAAAATACAGAAAAATAGGGTGTGCAAACAAGTTGGAGAAACTTGCAACTTGATTCTAGCATATTGGTTGTGCTATCTGTCGGAATAAGCTTTGAACACTCTGTGCTTAGAAAAAAAAGTTTGTGAAGTCACAAAAGTAGTTTCTATCATTTCTTTTTCACAATGCTTCATTTTGGGTGTCTGATGTCTAAAGCCAAATCATGTGATGTATTTATTACTTTGTATTTTTCCAATGGAAGAAATTCATACTGATTTGAAGACTTCAATGAAGTCCAATCTGTTGAAGTAACACTAGCTTCCCCTACTAGCTCTGTAGATGCATTTGCCTTGCTTTGCAATGCTGCCTGCCTGCATTTAATTTTTACAAACTGTGAATTACATAAGGTTGCCTTTGGACACAGCACTAAATCATAGTCCTGTGCTCATAGCCTTGTGCTTGTGCACTCCCTTCTCATTCTTTAGCATGGCGGCGAGAAAAACATGGGAAGCATCTGGTTCCATTTTAAAGAGGTTAAAGTCTGATTAGCTTTTGCTATGGTTTGCCCAAACAAGCCAAGATCAAACCACCGTTTTGATCCTGGCTTGTTTGGATAAACCATAATTAGCCATAGCTCCTGGTTTGGAAAGAAAGAATCACATTCACAGGTTTAGTAACCCTGTGTGCCCAACCTGGTTTCACAAGTGCATCCCAGCTCCACTGCAGGCGAGTTTTGAAAACAGTTTGTGATATGACATGGAAGATTTATTTCTATGTATTAAACATTGTATACTACTCAATTACTCATCCAAAAATTCTCTGGGTGGTGAACAAGACAATTTAAAAGCCATAAAAATTAATACAAGGCAAAACCTTTACAGGTAATCACAATAAAAATTATAGCCACAATCTGCAACCTATAGAAAAACAGCATTAAAAAGCAATCAATCCTTGAAACAATCCTTCAGGTAACTTGACCTAAAGCTGTTCAAGACTTTAAGGTTAATACCAAGGCTTTGATTTGGTCCGAGTAATGGACTGGCAGCCAACAGAGATGGAGAAGCACACAGAAGCCCTGTGGTGCACTTAAATAGACTCTTTGGAGTGTAGCCTTGGAATATTTTCATTTCACTCTCATGTCTCCCCTCCTGCGGTGATCTCTTCATATATATAAATGATTCCATTTTATTAAAGACCTTTTCCCTTTGTGACTTGACTATACTGACACTTTTAATTAACTGGATCATTTGATCTTTGTCACATACCTTTTGCCTTGCCTAACATAATCCATGCATGGCTGTTCTTTTCAGTTTCCCAGAGAAAAGAAGCAAGTTTCAATTCAACTTAGGTGGCTATAGAACACGCATAACTACAGGTAAGATATGCACGATCTTCACTCTAAGTTGCAAGATATTCATCAGCTTTAATAATTAACATTTCTGTCCTGTGTCTACGGTAGCAGCAAGCAGAGAGCAATTATAGTTCCACTACATGTGGGAAGTACGTATAAATAAGAACACAGTTACAAATTACCATATTTGTTTAACTGTTCTGTTGAGTCACTCCCACCTCTTACTTGTTGGCATTCTTCCAGGTTCTCTCTGAAATTCCACTCTATTTTGCTCTATGGATGGAGTATACAGTTACTAAAATAATGCTCTGCAGTCAGCAATACAGTATCATGAAACAGAAAGGGAAAGAAGGCTACCTTTGCTTCTTTTGTCTAACAGGACAAATTTGAATGAGCAACAACAACAAAGAGAGGGAGGGAGGGAGGGAGGGAGGGAGAGGGAAAACATGTCAATGAAGAGAGGAAAAAAGATTTAACTATGCCCCTCAATTTGCTGAAAGTTGCTATTATTTCAGAGCAACTAGAGAAAGTTACTTGGCTCCATGGCTTTTCAGCTTGGGGTCTTCACAAGGATCCATTCTGTTTTAAATGTTATTCAACATCTATATGAAATAGTTGGGTGCTATCATATGTGGAGTTGGGAGCACAGAAGCTTTGTGCTGCTGGCACTCAGTTTTATCTCTCCATTTTATCTCAATCTGGAGGTGCTATGCAGGTGTTGAACTTGTGTCTGGAAGCAGTAATGGGCTGGACCGGGGCCAATTAAACGGCTGAAAGCTGACAAGATGGAGGTCCTGTGGGTGGATGGCCCCCAAGTCCAGGAATTAGGGGAGCAAACTGTTCTGCGAGGAGTTGAATGAACGGATTCATAGTCTGGGAGTAGGCCTACTCCAGGATTCCAACTTGTCACTAGAGTCTCAAATCTCTTCTGCAGCTGGAAGTGGTTATGCCCAGCTTTGGCTGTTTCACCGGAACATCCAAAACCATTTAACAATTTCATCATGGAGTGCACTTAGGATGAGTTGCCCAAAGAGTTGCCCGTTTCATTAACTAAGAAAAAGATGGAGTGCCTTAACATTCATATCTATCTCTTCTGCCACGCTCTCAAGAGACAAGCGCAAGCCTCCTTTCTCAGAAAGCAGAAAACCTTGAACAGCAAGCATCTTATTGCAACACTTATTAGGAAGAAGCAACAACTAAACGTGTACATACTCAAATGCAGGAGGATCAAAACTAACATTCTGCATAATAAATCTAATCAGGGAGTCTAAATAAAATAAAATAATAATAATAATAATAATAATGAAGAAAATGAAACTAAACATCTGAACGAAAGAATGCCATATTATTGACTTCCACCAGGAACCTAGTTTAATAACAGCTTTGCTTTAAGGTCCCGAGTTGTCATAGTTAACAGAAACCAAAAACTAAGCAAATATTCCTAGCTTCTTGCCATGACTTGCCATTGTAGATTATTTTCCATTGCTGTACTGTGCACCTCTGACCACAAAGGCATTTTACAACTCATTTTCCAGTTTGTATCAACAGTGCAGTCCCAGTTCTGGGTATCTCACCTGCAGGATCCTTCTGCACCTATATTGACTCATCACCAGAAATCTGCATAAATAGGTGTGACAATCCCCCCTTGTGCAGAATTTTGCTTCCTGTTACAAAGGAACAAGGTGGAAGTGCTATAGTAAGTGAATTTCTGGTCCCTGGGATGTACAGAATAGACTGGAAATTAAATAAAAATAATTAAAGGCACATCACTGTGTACTCACATACCCCACTTGCCCAGCAAAAGTTGATGTAGTCACTGCTCCTTCCGCAAAATAAGTTGCAATTGTCTTTTTTTATACTATGAGTATAAAGCTATGTCAAACTATTCTTGGGGGGGGGGGGGGAGAGACCAGTAACTTTCAGGGAAATCTTATTCCATATCAACATTAAATAACCCCCCAAAAATCACACAAATGGGCTGAAGTCCAAAGAACTACTGTGGCACACCCAAATGCTTGTACTAACTTGGTGTGATTTCTTTTAAAAAGTGATTAGATAGCTACCCCACCCGCATTGCCACAGCACAAGCTACTTTTTAAAACTTCCCCTTTAAAACCGGTTTGCCATGTAGAATTGGTGCAAGGGTGGAGGAATGTGTTTTGAGAGGGTGCAATTCAAGAAACAAGTACTGTATGGCTGAGTGGTTCTTTGCTGTGGCCACGATTTCTATTTCCAGTAAGAAACAGATCAATACACTATAAATTTCAAGGCATCTTTGGACTTTTAAAAACACTAAGTACACTGTTACATATCATACAAATAAATAGTAATTTCTAACATGGGCTCCAACACTTGATACATGCAGCAAAATTTCCCATTGTATACTGACGGTACCATCCTTGGAATCCAATGCACAATGAGATGCTACTCATCCTGGTAGTGCGGAGAAGGTGAACTGACAACAACAACATTATTGGATTCTGATCTACCTATCCTACAGTACACAAGCAATAGAGGTAATATGTACTCATCCTAAATTCAGGCAACTCCCCTAAATCTAGCACAATTATCCCCATAAAGTTCAAACTGCTATTTGGGCACACCAGTGGCGGAGCTTCATGCTTTGGCACTGGGGGGGGGGAGCAGGCGGGGCTGGCGCATGTCCTGAGGGCGGGGCAGCCACAATGGAACCCTGCCGGGATCGCGCTGTCGGGGGCAGTGCGCTCCCCCCCACTCCTCTTCCTCCGCCAGTGGGGCACACCAGTGAGCCGCAAGAGAACAGCTAAGATGCATTCAAAAGTAACCTCTCACAAGCAAAAGGTATCCACCTACAGAGGAGACAGCCACCTGCATGTCAGTAAGATCCACTGTTTGTCCTTAGAGCCTCCTAAGCAGACTCAGCATTTGAGGCAATTTGATCATTAAATCACCCCACTGAGAGAGATGCAGCAGAACTACTCTCAGAGGAGGCACACTCGGAACAGCAACTCATAAACACAGGGGTAAAGCTCCTCTGAGGACAGATAGTTCTTACACATCCAAAGAACTTTGTTTTTAGTTATGTAAACAAGAGAAGAATGTCTTCCATAGTACTAGTTACAGGTAGGTAGCTGTGTTGGTCTGACGTAGTCGAAACAAAAAATAAAAAAAAGTCCTTCCAGTAGCACCTTAGAGACCAACCAAGTTTGTCATTGGTATGAGCTTTCGTGTGCATGCACACTTCTTCAGATGCCGTCAGTTTTAATTGCAGGATGGGGGGGACTGCCTCAGCTTTTAGAAGTTTTGGCAACTCTCTTCTACCATCAAATTTCAAATATTTTTTTTAAAAAACTATTCTCCTCTACATTACTGGATACTTCTGAATACTTAATAGTGGAAGCCGTCTTTAGCACTAAAAGTTAGTGAAATATTTGCTTCTGCTTAACAAACATTAAAAAAACAGTTTCAGTTCTTTTCACATTAACAAATAAATTCCACTGGTTTCATAAATGTGTTCAAATCTTACAGCAAAAAGAAATGTGAACTATACACAGCTACGTTTTAAAAACATTACCTGAAATTTTAAAACACCAAATAATAATAATAAATAAAGGACTGAACTGAAAGGGGAAGCATCCCTAAGCCCCAACGGTACTGACAGCATAAAATGGTATAAAATGGTTCTTATATTAACATCCTATTCTTTTTTATGCATCCACTCAATCCTTTACTGCTTGCACATTAACACTTCAGTTGTGACGCACAACTGATTTAACACTACTTTTCATGTTGCCCATTACTGTATCTAGCTTGATTTTCAGTATCTAAACTGCCCTTGCAATGACAATCAGAAACTATTTAAGTGTTCATTTTACAGATATTTTTGAAAGCTATTAAAAGGCCGACTGCCAACAACTTGCTATAGAAATGCTGTACCCTTCTATATTCTTCAGTATGCTTTTCAGAACTATCTGTACTTCTGTATTTCTAAATATATAAAACCATTCATATATAAACCTCTGGTCAATGCAATATTTAGACTCTTACATAAAATATTGCTGATTGTAATTGTTTAATATCATGATAACCCCTTTGAACTTGCACACATCTACCTTGAGGTTTTAGTTTGCATAAAGTACACACCTTTAATGTGAAGATTTGCATCTGAGGCCATTCACTGAAATCAGCATCAATAAGCTCCTCTAGTCACATTGCAAATAATTTTGGCATTTCCCCCAGAGGTTTCTGCCTCCTAACATAGTACGGTATGTACCAATACTGAACTTTAAAGCATCCCAAGTATATCCACAACTTATAAAGAGACTTGTTTCATCATGATAAAAACAAGCGAAGAAATGAATATCACTTGCTTATTACTCTTTTTTCCCATGTGAATCCAGATCAGGTGCCCCAATCAAGCCTCAATAAACATAAACTATTTGAATGAACATACTAGTTAATATCAAACTTGAGAAGTCACAGATTGGAAGACTTTCTCTTTTAGTAAAAAAGGAGATTTAATTCAGCATCCTGTAGAAGTTAATGCGTTTCATCATCAAGATATTATCAAGCTATTATCATTTATTTTGAAAGGGCTATCCAGGCAAATAAGCATTCATTTAATCCATTAAATGTGGTCACTTTCACAGCACTTTGTAAACAAAATTTCACTCAGACTTTGGGGAAGTCTACCAGATAAGCAGAGAGCATCTACACAGGTTCCCTATGGCAGGAAATTCCTTCCTGATATAGGGAACTTGTTGGGGAGAGGTATCCCTGTCAGACTCGTTCTTATTAGAATTACTAGGGAGCAAACAATCATTTGTTCATTTTACTGGCATCCAAGAAGAATCTTCATTTGTTCAAAGAGTATCTTGTGTCTAGTTCTAGGATGCACCCGGGACTCCTTCCTAACTGGGTTTGGTAACTATTCTCCAAGAAATACACAGGAAGCCAAACTTCTATTGATACCACAAGTTTACCTCTTGATTTATAGGACAGGCTGGATGTCAAAAAGACAAACTCACCAAGTTTTCAAAATTTCAGAGCCATGGAGAATGCCACTACTATGCTTTTAGAGTAGACCCTTAAGCCAAAGGATTTCTAGTTTCAAAATAGATTCAAAATGAGTGAAATGTTCCAGTATGATAGTCAGTTCTCAAATAAGTATTCAAACTTAAGAACTGAATAAAGCAAACTAATCAGCAACTTCAACTAACGAGATAGTATTTTATCTAGCTGATGGAAGTCAGTGATTGCCTAGGAATGTCCATTCCACAATGAACTAGACCAGGTATGCTACATAACTGGTCCCCTATGTAGTCTGGTCCCTTAGAACATACCACCATTGTCCATTGTCAATGTCACACAATATGTTTGTGAACAGCTTGTGTCTACAATAGACAACAGAGATTGTGTTCAGTATATATTTGGTTCGACTTATAGGTAAAGGGACCCCTGACCATTAGGTCCAGTCGCGGACTCTAGGGTTGCGGCACTCATCTTGCTTTAGTGGCCGAGGGAGCCGGCGTACAGCTTCCGGGTCATGTGGCCAGCATGATTAAGCCACTTCTGGCGAACCAGAGCAGCGCACAAAACGCTGTTTACCTTCCCACTAGAGCAGTATGGTACCTATTTATCTGCTTGCACTTTGACATGCTTTCGAACTGCTAGGTTGGCAGGAGCAGGGACCGAACAACGGTAGCTCACCCCGTCGTGGGGATTTGAACCGCCGATGTTCCGATCGGCAAGTCTTAGGCTCTGTGGTTTAATCCACAGTGACACCTGCGTCCCAGCTTGACTTATAGATGCTCACAAAACCAAGCTAGTGTATTTTGCCACAGTACCTAATATTTATTATTGAAGCCCTGCATATTACAAGCCCAGCCTTGCACCAGTACTTGTGTTGTGTCAGCTCCCATGGGTCCTCATCAGGACTGTGCTTAGTTATGTAAAATAATCATCATAGCAGCCTACTTGTCAAACTATTTTGGACAACTAAAATCCCGTTAGATGTCACCTGGAGGCACTCAAGTACATTTTTCACCTCCGCACACTGTACAAACTACATACAAAGTCAAATATCAAAAGAAAGGCTATGGCTAATTTTCATGATCTCTCAAGCAGCTCTGCTTACAGAGGCTGGAATCCTGAATCCACCGTAAACAATAGAATTTTGCTAAGACTGATTTCTTTCCATGAACCAAAGCCATTTTAGGCAGGCAATCCTACTTCAGATCTCTGGAAGTGTCCATTCTGATTTAGACATTATATCTTTGGTCCCACACAAATAGGTTTGATTCTCTTTAATTAGAGAAAGGAACACCATATTTAGCATTGCCCAATGTAATGTCATTGCTGGATCCAATGAACCATTTGCGCAGCAATAACAGACTGATGCGACTCAATGGAAGCATTCAAATGTTAGGTTTGAACAGGGCTTTGGCAACACAGTAACTAGATTTTTGACTACATCCTCACACAAAACCAATGAAGGCGGTTCCAGCAATTCTGCCACAGAATATAAGTACCGTACATAGCAAACCTATGGCACCTTTTTTGCAATGGCTTTCCTCTCAGTGCAGCTTTCTATTTCCCCCTGTTACAAGTCAATGGCAACCATTCAGTGATCCGAGAGAGAATAAAGAATACAACTTGATCCCACTGGTATGTTTTGTGACCAAGCCAGCATCTACACAGATCTGCTCTATGCCGTTTTTCTGAGTCACCCTAGATCTGGTTTTGCTATATAAAATGAGCTAGTGTGGTTTAGTGGTTAGAATGTCAGACTGGGACCCAGAAGACCAGGGTTCAAATCCCCACTGTGGCCATGAAGCTCACCAGGTGGCATTGGGCTACTCACTCACTGCCTCTCAGTCTAATCTACCTCACAGGGTTGTTGTGGGGATTGGGGTGAGAGAACCATGTACAGGTGGTGACCATTTTGCACATGTCCAATTGATGCGTGACTGCTAACATATATGCCGCTTTCGGGCCTGGAGGGGAGCAGAATGGGTTTATGTGTGACCACTGACATGCCAATGACCTGGAACACAACGCCTGTGCAAATGGGAGTTGCTTGTATACCACTTAGAGCTCATTGGAAGAAAAAAGTGGGATACAGAATAGAATAATAAAATGGACATCTAGCCCAATGGGCATTGTCCAACGTCTGGCAAAACAATTTATAAAAACTATAGAAAGATCATGTATAAAGGTGTGCAATACCTGAAGTCCACCACTCATCTAGCTCCACACTTCTTCTATTCCTCGCTGTACCCACACATAATGCCTTCCTTGCTTTTCATTCCTCCTACCAACTTGCCAGCATTCAAAATTCGCCAGGTGCATTTTGCATCTGGCTATTGGCCACTTGCGATTAAGTGAAGTTGCTCGGGAGCCAGGATGACGCCTGACATCTCCACCATCTGGAGGTGCATGTCTGGGAATCCTTGGATCTTGACTGTTTTCACACATGAGTGAAAACAGCTATATCTTCCTGCTATATTTTATCTGCACAATCAGAATGAATTTCAGCAACCAAAAAGCCATATTGAGAAATTCGGCTTTCAGGACCACCTGGCCCCTAAACGGCAACTAGGCGTTCCATTTTGGCAACGGCAGCCCTGGTTTAAGGAGCCATTTGGCACTTAGCTTATATATCTGAGATTCTAACGCTGCAACTTAAACGGAGCACCTTGTTCATTCTGAACCACGTTTTGGGCAGCCACCATCTCCAACGCCATCCCTTCGCTCAGGTGTGAATGCAAAGAATCACAACCCAGCCATTCCAACAGAAGACAACGACGACGACGACACAACAACTGTGTGCAATAGACATGCATGCCGGCAGCAGGCGGAGCAGAGAAGAGAGCCCCATTCCCTCTCCAAAACATGTGGAGAGCAACTCCTGGCGAGCGAAACGAAAATAAAGACGGCTGCCACCAGGGGCCCGTTGGCGTGGCTGCTGCCCATGTTCAAATACCGAGAAGGCCCGACTCAGATTATGGCTCAGAGCTGTTCCGAGATGCAATCCTGAGTGCACTCAACTCGGCAGGACCTCCTTCGGAGTAGGCGCAGGATCGAGCTGTCTGCCAGGGCAAAGGTGGCTAAAAGCAGCAGCTCGCGCGTGGGGGAAAAGCGCGCAGGCGAGGAAAGGGGACGGAGGCGCGGGAAAGCCCGGAGCCCTCCCAGCTGGGCCTCCACCTTCCCCCGCCCTTCCCCCGGCGCCTCGCCAGCCCTTCCACCCGGAACCCTCCCAAGGCGAGGCCCTCCGAAGCCCCACCTGAGGCGGGCCCCGCCGGCGCCTCCCCTCCGCCAACTCCCAGGTGAAGAGGCGAGCGGCGGGCCTTCCTGAGGACAGGGAGAGGGTGCCTCGCGTGGGGGGGGAGGCGAAGGGGGTCGAGCCCCGCTTGCTCCTGTAACGCCCTGCCCGGCCCTCCCGCACTCACGATGGTGACGCTGGCCTTGCGCAGGTCGCGGTTCTCCTCCTGCAGCGCTTTGCACTTGAGCTTGTAGGTCTCCAGCTCGATCTTGAGCACCTTGTTCTCCTGCTGCAGCGACGCCAGGCGGTTCGTCAGCTCCTCCAGCCGGAACGGCGAGATCACGATGCCGCCCGCTTTGCTGCCCCCCGAGGAGCCAGGCCCCGCCGGGCAGCCGGGAAGAGACACCCCCGGACCGCCGCCGCTGCCTCCCGCGCCGTCCGTGTCGCTCTCGCTGGCGCTGTCGGCCATGCCCCGGCCCTGGGGAGGCGGCGGCTCCTGCTGCTGCTGTTGCACACACCTCAGCGCGCTTTCCTGCTCGTCTGCCCGCCTCTCGGGCTGCGGCGGCTGTGCTGTTGCTGCTGCTGCGAGGCACGGAGGCGGGGTCGGCGGCCGAAGCTCACCGCCTGGGCCGAGCAAGCGACGAGAGGCTGGCGCACGCTCCGTCCGCGCCGAATAAGCCGCTCTCGCTCGGCTCCAAGAAGGGAGCTGCCCGCTTCCCCCGGCGGGCCCACAGCGACGCCGGCCGCGGCTTAGGGATACTGCAACGGATACAGCCAATTTCCATGGCTGTCTGGGCGGAGACAACGCCGCCTCCCTGGGCGGAACCGTAATCTGCAACGCCAAAAAAAGAAAGGCGCCGTCAATAGTCTCTAGGTAAAGCAGCAGCGCCGCCGCCGCCTCAGGTGAACTTCGGGCGGCACGGCCTTCAGGCCCACCAGAACTTGCAGCCCGAGTTAAATTTATAAGAAAGTAAGTCGCCCACCCCCGGTTGGACTTGCTTCTGAGGGGAAGGTGCGCACCGTTGCCTTGCTAGGCGCTCTAAGGCCTTGTGCACAAGCAGGTACTTCGGGGTAACTGCCCTGCCACGGGTTGCGTGGCCTATGGGTTGTAAAGTTACCTCACGACTAAAGCAGAAAGCCCATGGCAACATACCCAAGTTTTATTTCAGAGGGAGCTTTTGGCACGCAAGAGCCTGCTTTGTCAAGAGTAAGCTGTGGAAATGGGTGGGGTCCCGTGTGATACTTGCAGGCTGCTATCGAAAAATGAATGCAATGTGTACTACTACTACTACTACTACTAATTTATATGCCACGCTTCTGACTGGGTTACCCCAGCCATTCTGGGTGGCTTCCAACAAATTAAAACACAGTAAGACATCAGACATTAAAAACTTCCCTACTATAAAAGGTTGTCCACAGAGGTCTAAAAGCCATATACCGGTAGTAGTTTGTTGCATTGACATCTGATGGGATACACTCTTAAGCAAAACTTCCTTTCAGCTCTGCCTTCTCTACAACACAGTCCCTGCTCATGTTTACAGTGGAGGCATGTTTCAATGAGTTCTCTGGTTTTCCCCACATAAATGTGCACATGGCCCCATTGAACACAGTGAAACTTCTGAGTAAGGTTCGCCTAAGAGCCCACTGCTATCCTACGGCCATGCTTGAGTTTTATGACAGGATTCGGCTACGAAAGAAACATCTAAAAAGGGGTCTCATAATACCCTGAAATTCATGCCTTCTTTTCTTCAAGATCCCAATTCCAGATTAGGCTCCCCCATTTTGGGTTTTGAAAAAACAAATCCAGCATAGAATGCAAGCCTTTGCAGAATTAGGCATGCCTACATTTGCTCATTTAAAAGGCTTATTCTTCTTTGGCGATCACTCCTAACCGAGTAAGATTGTCTTCCATAAACACGGTTTTAACAATGAGTCCGTAAGTGACTGTGGAGGCCTGCCTTCTTTCTTGTAACCAGACCCAAATAGAGATTCACCAAATCTATGCAGCATTGTGGACTTGTTTTGTCTTAAGTTCAATTTGTTTTGTAATGCTATGACTTGATAACATCTCAATCCTTTCTAGATGTAAGGGAGAACAAGGTTCTGCAGAGTAGGTGTGGTAGTGGGTAATATGACAGAGCCAGTGTGGAAGCTCAGATATTGCAGCATTCCTTCCACTTACAGTAGTTCAGCGCTAAGCTCCTTGAGCAATGGCTTTTGTTTTTTATACTAGTATTTATCTATCTTTTGGTTGCTACACACAGGGTTAGTGGCATATTTGCAGTCTTCTCCTGGTGCCCTTGAAATCTCTGAGCCAACCCCCACTCACTGCTCCCTCAGTTGTAAGGTGGCAAGGGTGTTGTTTTTATCCCTTGAAATGTACAGAGCTGAAGGAGGAAGTTCCTTTTTCAGCTCTATGTGCTTTTCAAGGCTCAGTTTAATTCTTTTGGATCTCAATTTATCCATGGACCTAGAAAGGTTGGCCCCTGATCTAAGGGGATGCTGTATGTGTCATATGACATAATAGTGATGCAAGTTTCTCTAAACCTGCAGGTGGCAGCGAGTGAAGTGGAGCAGGAGGGGTAGAGAAACTCAACAGTGATGAATTATTGTTGAATGTTGAGAGACCTTAGTGTTACTTGAGAAAGATGAGCAAGAGGCATGGGGCTGCTGTTTTCTGTAGCAGCCCTATGTGTCTGCTGCAGCATCATGTTGGCTCCGTTTCCGTTACTCTGTTATTAAGGGGCTAACTTCATGTGCCACTAAATGGCATTTTTAGCAAACGTGGTTTTTAAAAAGTTAAATTTCAGCTGTGGAGATGGCAATTTGCAGTAGGGAAAAAAAAAGTTAAAATTGGCACCAATGAGAACTTTCGCCTAATGCTAATTGCTACATGCAGCAAATGGGACAATTTTTATAGAAATCATGAATAGGGAAGAATATCATAGAATTGTAGAGTTGAAAGGTACCACAAGGGTTATCTAGTCCAACCTCCTGCAATGCAGGAATCTTTTGCATAGACAGGCGGAGTCCCCCCAGCCCCAAGTGACCCCCGAGCGGAATAATGACTCAAGACAATGTGCTATGGGATTAAAATTGGCCACAACTTTATTAAGGTTCAGATGTAGGGAGACCTTGGCTCAGGCATTGGGCTTTTATCCTTCCCAGTCCCCAGCCAGGGATCTGGGTGACTTCAGGGTTATCCAGAATGTGTGGGGATTGGGCTAGCTCTGGGGAACATATGTTCAAGCAGAGAGCCCGCCCCTTACCTGGCTAATCCCCTGGCAACGCCTCCCCCAGGTGAGATTGGGCGGATGACTGAGGTAGGCGGAGACCCCAGGATTCCAGCCTGGGAAGGATGAAGCCAGCCCCAACTACCGGGAGCCACACTGGGGTCCAGGAGGCTGCACGTGATCATGCAAAAGTCTCCCCCCCCCATTTGATGTGGGGAGCGTCATTACTCAATGTGGGACTTGAATGCATGACCCTGAGATTAAATCTCCTTCCTGCTCTACTGAGCTTTTTATAAAACTCCCTTCCCCACTTACTGTAGTATTTATGAAAATTCCACCCCAACACTTGGGCTGGTATTCAACATAAATACATACACACAATTGTGATTGCTGATCATGCCATTAATGTAACATTCTAGTTATTAAATTTGTATCCTGCCCTTCCAAAGAAGCCTGGGGAAACATGAAGGTAGACTTATGCGAGCCAGTTGGGTGTTCTCTCCTGGGAGTAGGGTGCTGACTGTTGAAGAGACTCGTTTCTGCTCCTTCTTAAGGACATGAATAGTTACCGTTATAGAAATAGGAAATGTCAGGTGCTGGAATAGTATACACAAGCAGCCCACTGTACATTTCACATATACAGTCATACCTCGGGTTACAGCCGCTTCAGGTTGCATGTTTTCAGGTTGTGCACCATGCCAAACCCGGAAGTCCTGAAACAGGTTACTTCCGGGTTTCGGCGCATGCGCAGAAGAAGAATCACAACCCGCGCGTGCGCAGATGTGGCGCTGCGGGTTGTGAACACTGCGGGTTGCGAACATGCCTTCCGCACAGATCAGGTTCGCAACCCGAGCGTCCACTGTAGGAGCAGTCTTGGGAAGTGTCTAAGCAATTTCCCTCCCCATATTCAAATGGAAGGAGTGGTTGTTGTGCCCTGTGCTCTTTGCTGTTATTTCAAAGGCAGGAAGAGGATCCAACTTTCTGTTCAAATGAACTTTTGTTTTTTGTTTTTTTTATCATCACATACCACTTGAGATGGTTGCTTGAGCAAAAGATCCTGTTTCCATTGAGGGAAAGAAGGGTGTGTCCTCCCACCATGTTGATAAAATAACTTGTGATGCAGTTGGTGCTCCATGCAGTTTCCTGTATGTAAGAACAGCCATACATGGGTAAAATATTTTGTGCTTTGGTGACAAGTATCTCTGTACACCCTATTAGTGGGATAAAATCTATTATTAGGCATGTGCAGGAGTCAGTGCTTTAGTTTTTATTTTCCATTCTTCTCCATGGGAATTCTCAAACTGGCTTTTGATGTTTCCTTATCCCCAAATGGCTAACAAGAGTGTCTCCCATTTAAAAAAGAAATCACAGGTGAGCTTCAGATGGACCTAGCACAGACATACACAGCTGAAATTGTAGGATTGTCATCCCACGTCCTAAGACATTTTGGCATATGGTGATGTTACCTGCCTGATTAGAGGTATCACTTGAATTTGAGGAAAGGGCAAATTAAGACAAAAAGAAACACTTAAGGGTACAAAACACACATTTCTCATCAAAGTGGTGACCCAATTGTGAGAGGGCATGTTGGCCAGTTTTTCTCTTCTTTCAGTGGCCAGCATCAGCATGAGGTCACAATCAGTGTGATGGTATAGTGTGATAGTTTTTGTAAGATGTTGCTGTTGTTTGCTTGTCAAATTTTATCACTGTGAGGCATCTTAGGAAAGTGTTAAACAGCTGCATAATGTTTAAGCTGAAAAGGTACAGATAACTAATCTTATATTCTCTGGCATATTGTGAGAGGGAGCAATGTGACAAAAACTGTTGTGTGAAGGAGCACTTGGATGACTTTACTTTGTGTCAGCCTTAAAATGGCAATGTTACTTCTAGGCTCCCTAAAATGTCCCACACTGCCTGCTTTCTCAAAATGAGAATTTGGTCTCTGCAAGCTGGTTCATTGTGCTTCCCAAGTCACCTGTTCACAAAGCCCATGTAATTGGTAGTTATTCAGTTATTTATGCAGCTGCTCTGGTTTTTAGCAAAAGTAGTAATTCTTGTAATGGTGGAGTATGAGGGATTTAATTATCTCTTACCATAATAGTTATTTGTTTGTCCTGCTCCACAGTGGTCTTCTCATTTAATCCTCATTTAATAGTTCTCTAATGGCATATTCTGTCATGTAGTTGCCCTACTTCATCCTCCTAAGGATAGGAAATTAGACTTCCTGTGCACACTTATGCTCAGGTAAGCCTCATTGAACATAACAGGACTAGTTTCCAAGGAACCAAGCATAAGATCAGGCCTCCCACCCCCTTAACTTTGGCATTTTGATTCATAAGCAGACAAACCTTGTAATATTTCTGGGGCAGTGGCAAGGAGATCTCCTTGAGCTGGTGTTGTATACTGACTGAGGCTGCAGTCTTACCCACCCTTACCTGGGAGTGAGGCCTTCCGCAGTACTTGCTACTGAGTAGACACAGGATTGCACTGTGAGGCATTGAATATTGGTGTTCGTTTAATGATTGTGAAGAATCTTGACTGCCTACACCAGCATGGTGTAGTGGTTAAGAGTGGTGGACTTGTAATCTGGTGAACCGGGTTCGCGTCTCCGCTCCTCCACATGCAGTTGTTGGGTGACCTTGGGCTAGTCACACTTCTCTGAAGTCTCTCAGCCTCACTCACCTCACAGAGTGTTTGTTGTGGGGGAGGAAGGGAAAGGAGATTGTTAGCCCTTTTGAGACTCCTTCGGGTAGTGATAAAGTGGGATATCAAATCCAAACTCCTCCTCCTCCTCCTCCTTGTCTTCTTCATACATTTCAAGCACATCCCCTGCCCAAAAGAATCCTGGGAACTGTAGTTTACTGCTCATAGAACTACAGTCCTCAGCACTGTAACAACCTGCAGTTCCCAGGATTCTTTGGGGTGGTGGGGAACATGTTTTAAATGTACTGAGTGTTCTCAGTCAGCTTCCATAAGCCTCAATCAGCATGGCCAATTGTGAAGAATAATGGTAGTTAAACATCTGGAGGGCAGTATGTTACATCTGGAGGGCACTCGTAACTTATGAGGATTTTCACACATGCAGCTATTATCAGTTTAGAGCCTCTGTCCTTGCCACATGTGAATTTTGATACAGCAGGAGATAATGAAGAAGAAAACTTGAAATGTATATTGCAGCTACAGTAGGTTTTACATTTGCATTATAGACTCATTTAAGAAGCTTTTTAAATGCCTTTTTCTCCTTAAGAGTCTCTTCTCCAATCACTGAAAGACCCCCCCCCTTTCCCCTCTGACTTGCAATTAAATAGCTGTAAGGAGTACACTACAGATGGCATTATGGTTTTGGGAAAGCAGACAGCAGGCCCCATTTTCCTTGTAAATGCTTGCATTTTCAATTTTCAGTATTCAAATGACTCAGGAAAAATACATGCTGCATCAATAAGCTTGCTTCCCAATGAACGGACTTTAAAGGAGGCAGAAAAATGGAAATAAAAATGTCAGCAGCATTTGGAGGCTATGCTCTTAAGTGGTTTGGAGGAAATTGTGGCCTGTTACCTGAGAGATGGAAACCATAGCCTGCATTTTGTCATGCAGTGGAACTTGAGAACAAGATGTGGGCTGCAATGCTATACCTATTGTCCTAGGAGTCAGCCCCGCTGAACTCAATAGGGCTTACTTCTGAGCACTGCTTTTTTCTAAAAAAATGTTTAGGGGTCGTCAGACTCTCATTTTCCTACTCATATTGAAATACTGCCCCTCAGTGAGGCCAAACTTAGATTCACAAAATGTTTAGGGGTATGCATCCCCCCAGAAAAAAAGCACTGCTTCTGAGTAAGCATGCTTAGGATTGTGCTGTTGAGTGCCTTACAAGAAGATACTTGCACTGTGCTAGGTAAAGCTAGTATTTAAATAATGCATTTAAAAAGGGAATATGTTTTGGGGAGAGGAGAGGAAGTAACACCTTGAGACCTGAAATCTAGTATTTTCTGCAGTTACTTTTTCCCTCCTTTAAAGGGACAAGAGTCTTTTGAAGAGTGGAGTTCTACTTCTAGGCCACTAGCTATGTAATTGATTAAAACATCTTGCTTTCTGAGCAATTGATTTTTCACCTTTTAAAAATATTTTCTCTTTATTATGAAGTCCCTTTTTCTTTTTTGCAATGTGCCTGTATTTTCAACTGTTACACAATAGGCAGAAATCCAGTAGGATATGCTTCTTAACATAAAGTTGCAGACATGAGAAACCATTCACCTGTTGAATTTCTGCCTGCCATGTACCGTAGCTGTTTAAAGCACAATAACCCTCTCACCAAAAGGTGGGAATCCCCTGCACAGCAAGGAGCGATAGAAACTTGCTTTCAAAAAAGAAATACATGAAGGTTCCCATAGACATGATAGATTTCTTTTTCACTTGGAGCAAAATTCTGCCACTCATTGTACTGTCATAGTCATATAGATTCCAATATCTTTTACAGAGAACCTGAAGCAACACCAACAATCAGCAGGACTCCTGCCTTCTCCCCTTGTTGTGTCACAGAAAAGCAAGGTATGTAACTCTTCATTGCTGGAGGGGTAAGCTTAGATGTTGCTGCTCTGGCTGTGTGCGCTGATTGTAATACCTGTGAGGATCCTAGCACTGCCGTTGAAAAGACTGGGATGTGCTGTAGGCCTTGAATAACCTCCATTGCTGTTGCTTGTTCTTTATCTGGCCAGGCATGCTGGTTGATTGTAGCATAAAAGGCACGTAGGCAGGTCTGCTGAAGCCTGAACCTTCTCAAGCATTATTGACTGTGTCCCAGGAGTGGGACAGGAGGACTGTAGTAATATTTTAGTTTGTTATAATGAATGCTGATGTACATTGGCACAGTATCAGGAAAGTTTATATCCCTGAGCAGAGAGTTTGTGGAATGGTTTGAATCGTTTGATTCTAGTGTTTGTGTTGTATACCTGGATGGCTCTGGCAATATGTAACAGGTTATTTCACTTGTTAAAAGGGAAAGTTGCAAACCATGTGTGCTGGCCACATGTAAAGCAGGTTTGGAGAGAGCTAGTAAGTGGGCATTTCTTGCATTTGAAGTGTAAGCTGGACTGAGGTGCTTTTTGATTCTAAGATACAGCTGCAACATATAGAACATAATAATTTCCATGCCCCCCAGCAAAAATAAATAAATCCTGGTGGGGACATAGGTATATTAATTTTAGTGTTAGAGATTGCCTTTATAAAAGTATTTCCACATGAATGCTCAGAACACTGTGTTCACAGCACTTGTTAGGAAAGCATCTTCAGTCAGTCTTTACAGATGTACAGTGTAGATTTGGAGACTGCTGGAGTAATTTTAAGTCACTGCAATTTACCTTTCAATTGTAGCACCAAGATGTTTGGGGATAATTTTCTTACAGTTTTCCAAGTGTTTTTGTTGCCAACGGCCATCACGTTGCATTCATGATTGTTCTTTTTTTGGTTTTTGTAACAAAATACACACCTTACAAAAGAACTCCAGACATGGGGAAACATTGAAGAAAATATGACCAATTAGCATTATTATACAGATTAAAAAACCAACCACCACCAACCTGTGACTCATTGCATCTATATTACCCTCTTTGCTATAGGGACCAGGACTGGAACTAGTTATGTTTGGAGATGTCTAGCTGCCACCAAAAATAGCATCCTGACATTTCCTTGTCCTCTGTGCCCTGGTAATGTCTGCTACTGTGAAACCCATGCCACAATTTCTGGGTGCTGTGGTGATCTCCACCACATTCCATTTGGGCTGCCCTTTATGATGCCTTGTAGTGCACTGATGTTACATTGTATGCTTTGTCGTATTATGCTGTGTACACACTCTTTGTTTACTCTGCATCCAGTCAGTGCTTTTTTCTGGGAGTTCTCAAGGGTACATAGTACCAGCACCTTTTTTTCTAGAAGAAAAGCACTGCATCCAATGCACTCCCATTGCTAGTTTGGGAAGGTGTACACACAACATTGGGAAGTGGGTGGCGCTGTGGTCTAAACCACAGAGCCTAGGGCTTGCCGATCAGAAGGTCGGTGGTTCGAATCCCTGCGACAGGGTGAGCTCCCATTGCTCAGTTCTAGCTCCTGCCCACCTAGCAGTTTGAATGCACGTCAAAGTGCAAGTAGATAAATAGGCAGGTAGGTAAAGGGCGTTTCCGTGCGCTGCTCTGGTTCACCAGAAGCAGCTTAGTCATGCTGGCCACATGACCCGGAAGCTGTCTGTGGACAAACGCCGGCTCCTTCGGCCTATAGAGTGAGATGAGCGCCGCAACCCGAGTTGTTCGCGACTGGTCCTTATGGTCAAGGGTACCTTTACCTTTACCTTACACACAACATTAGCTACAATCTATATCTATCCTGTCATTTCCTATGAAATACTGTGTTTTGATGCATTTTCCCACAAACCATATTTGATCTAATTAAGCTGGTAATGTGTACACAGCCATAAACTCTCTGGGGGAGACAGGATTTTGCTACATGGCTGCTGTCTTGACTAGTTCCAGACTAGTACACTATTGCCACCCAAGTTACCTACAAAAATAAATGGACAATTTTTCGTATGTGGGGAGATGAAACAAATGCGTTATATTGTGTAAATAACTAAGTGATAATTAGTGTAGTTCTGCTCAGAAATAATACTTTTCAACAGAGATAGTTCACACATGCAGTTATTAAAGTCCTCATGTACTAATTAAATCTAGAGAACAAGTGATGAATATTCATGAGTAGAATTAATCCAGAGTAATCAACAATACTTTTAAAGAGAGATAACAGTATGCTACTATGTTAATAGAATTTAAGTATTTATGATCACAGTCCAGTGGTGGTACTACACACTTACGTGCTGTGGAAAATAGTCCTTTCGTCACTGAAAAGTTGCAAATGGCTCAGTCATACTAAATGAGCATTGATTATATTTGCCTTATATTTTCGGACTCTTATCTGTGTTGATTGCAAGCTACAAGTTGCTCACTGGAAGCCCAAAGTTGTGCAGCATTTATTTTTATTCTTCTGGAGTTTAAGTTCCAAATCAATATAATATGAGGATATCATCATAATGACTGTTCTGGACTACACCAAGGATGAGCTAAGAACCCGAACACTGATTAAAAGACATAAGGGATCAACACTCCCTTCTGAATTGGAGGACAATGATGGACAGAGTGGAGGAAGGTGAAGCTGTGAGCCAAGCACTCGGAGAAGCCCCGTGAGGATGTTTTATTTGCACATTTATTTGCCTATCCAACCTCGGGCGGGTGCATAACCTAGAGTAATGGTTCTTACTAGACAATAGTACAAGAAACAGGAAGCACCGCTTGTATCTGAAAGTGTTCCACACGTGAGAGAAAGGCAAAATACCTATTCTTCCAGTGCATCTAGTGAAATGCACTCAGCAAAGAATTGATGGTTGATGTTTTCCACGCATAATTTTCAATCTGCTACAATAATCTTCCACTTTTCTGCAAGGGAGTTTGCCCATGTCTTCTCTTCATTGCTTTGCTACTGAAGGCAGGAGACAGGTTCCATCATAAGGCTTGAGTGGGGAAGGTGATAGGTTGTGTTTGAGAGCCACTATGACATCAGCAGCCCAACCTGACACCAGTAGCCAATAGCATTAACTGCACAGGGATGAAAGATGGGAAGCAGGGGAGAGACCTTGAGTTAAAGGGATGACATGGAAGCAAGCAGTGTACAGAGGGAAGGTGATGAAGTCAAGGAAGAATGCAAGCAGTCAGTCTGGGAAAGAAGGTGTGGAAGAAGAAAAGCTGAAGGAGACAGAAGCTGGATCAGGAGAAGCTTGGAGGTTTACAAAATGAGAAGAAGCCAATACAGTGGTACCTCGGGTTACAAGCGCTTCAGGTTACAGATGCAGGTAACCCAGAAATAGTACCTTGGGCTAAGCACTTTGCTTCAGAATTAGAACAGAAATTGTGCTCCGACGGCGCGGTGGCAACCGGAGGCCCCATTAGCTAAAGTGGTACCTCAGGTTTTAAGAACAGTTTCAGGTTAAGAACGGACCTCCAGAATGAATTAAGTTCTTAACCAGAGGTACCACTATTTGAGAAAGAGAAGAGGTGGCAGGAGTTCGAGGGAAGATGTGAAATAATGCTGCAGGCAGAGGAGGCAGGAAGGCAAAGGGATGGGAGGGACTCAGAGAAGAGAAGGTAGGGCAATGCCGCTTGTGAGCAGGAAAACTTGGGCATACAGTCTCTCTTTGTAACCACATTTCAACATGCGCCACTCCCACCATTTCCACAGGAGTATGAATAAATACCACAATATACATATAAGTGAAGAGTTTTAACACAATTTATTTTATGCTTAAATAATCAACTAGATCATCCAGTGTTTGTGTTTTCTTCATACATATTTAATTAGAGCTATTATCAATGAAACCTGTTTTCATATGAAGATAATTAACAAATTTAAGTATTTCACCAAAAACCCAAATAAAAATGCCCTTTAAAACACAGCAGCCTTAGCAACCTAATATTACACTGCTAGAATGATTACAGATGATTGGCTTACTTAAAGATTCTACATCTTAGAGCCAGTACACAATACAGTAATATTTTTACAGCGTGCTGCCAGTCTGTTAGCTAAGAATTTCTCTTCATTTCTTTTTTTTATTTAAATATCCCAAACTTGTGCTGACAAGAGCACCAACCCACTTCTAAAAGCTGCAAGCATATTCCCCCTGGTATAAAGCAAGAACAGATAGCACCCCCCTCCCTATAATGCAACTACTGTATATGTTATGGTTTCTTTAAATTTCAGGTCGTTTCCATTGAAAAAGTTGGCAACAGCAACAAATATTAGATGAAGGGCTTTGTGTTTACAGGTAAAGGGCACACTCCGCCAAGCACTGCTGCTGTGTAACCAGCCTTCATTTTCAGTGGCGGTTGTGCTGGAGCCCACTGCAAGCCCCATTTAAATGCGGGGGGGGGGGGCTTAGCAGCTGTGCTTGGTTGATTGCACCCCCCAGAGTTTTATTTGTCACATTGCGGCCTAGTGTTTGCAAAACTGGAAAAGATTTCATCAAAATAAGGTGAATCGCATGCATCAAAATATTAGTACTCTGAAGAAAAAAATTTTTTTTCACAGAACTACAGAATTCCTCCTTTTAGGAATCATTAAATTTGCAGCAGATTTTAAAGATTTTTTTAAAATCAAGCTAGCGTTTTGCATATACAAACATTATAATCGCTAAATATACAAGAATCTGTGAAGATACACCCAGAATACCCCTGCAGGTGTAGCCGTTTGAGACACTGATTTCTGTTCAACATGAATGCAATATTCCGTTTGTGAGCTAAGAATTATCAACATTTATTCTACTTCTTCTTAGAATTTATACAGTGTTATTTATTTACAGTGAAACTATTGATGTTAGTTTTTTTTCCTTAAAAAAAGAGAAAAAAAGAAAGAGTATTTTATTACCCTGACAGTTTGGGTCCAAGAAAAATAAGGCGAGCTGTTGTGGATTTTAGTAAATTTTAGTGTCTTTCTGTGGTTTGAACCATTTTTTCAGCGTCGTTACATCCCCTCATCCTACAGGAATTCCTTTTTTCAGATGACATCAAATTGCTTCAATGAAGCTGTTCCAGTGTGGGAATCTTGTATATACACTGCATCGTTCTCCATTGCACACTCTCCAATGTTGTGAATGAAAGTGAATTTCCATGCTCTTGTAGAACTGGCTCATGCTAAATTAAATTTTTTTTGTTCTTCGCATAAAATCCATGCGGTTAATGTGTGGAAGCAGCAAACACACACACACACACACGCTTTATCAGTGACTTGAAAATTCCTGTTGATTTTTTTCCCCATTTCCTTGAGTTTCTCTCTAGAATACTGGCAGTAAAAGCGTACACAGTCTTGAGACAGAAGGGAGAGGGGTGAGGGAAGAAGGGGAAAAAAAACACATTACCAATATCAGAAATCTACCTTTCAAAAGCACCTAATATTTCAGTCCTAAAGATTCCTTTGGCATAAGCAGTAATGACATATCTGCAATAGCGGCTTAAGTGTATGTTTTTGTGGTGTTGGCCTGCACAGGCCACCCTAAGCATGTCTTTGTTTAGGAAGGGGCGTGCTGGTGCAACATTTGATAACTTGGCGTAATCACATTAAAGTTGTGGTACCTGAAAGATCGTCACACTCCTTATATTCATAAATGATCACTATGCTCTGCAAGAGGGGGCCTCCTTCAGGTACCATCTCATCAAAAGATCTGTTCCATACAATACAGGAATCAGACCATTACTGTGGTGGCACCTACTCTTTTGGTACTCCCACAATTTAAAAGATAGGCACCATCTCTAGTGTATTTCCGTTGGCTAGCAAATACTTTCCTTTTTCAGCCAGCCTTTTAAGTAGAGATTTTTGTCTCAGTCTGTGTCTGTATTGAATCTGAAACTCTCTTAACATATGCCATTGTTGCTGGCGTGCCTCTTTATTGCTTCCTAAGACTCCATTTTTGCTCAGAGTATTAAGAGTAGAATGTCTGTGTAGCAAACTGACCATTTGCTGTTTGTATGTTATGAATACGTTGTCTTCTCCACATGCCGGACTTCCTTCTTCGTCTTCATCTTATAACCTTCTCCCTGCTTTAATGGAAAGGTATACATTCAGAAATCAGATGCTGAGGTTGCTATCAAACTGATTTTTAGCAGGTCTCATGCAGCTGGAATGGGACAAGTAAAAAGCTATTAAATCTGAGCACTTCAGAGACACACAAACCACAGCTCTGTAGCCAATCTAATAAGCTGCAAAAACACAAGCTTTCAGTACCATCTGAGTACAGGAAACATAGCCTTACAATGTTATGAATTGTATGCTAGACTGGGATACTGCCACAGTTCAGTGATTATCAGGAAATTTAATGCAGTTTTGAATTTTGAATGTTTCACCCCTCTTGAAAAGCCGGATTCCCAGATTTACCTTTCTGGGCACCCCAAATTAGCAGATCCTTTGGAAACAAAGCTCACTGCTCTTAAGAGAGTTCATAACAGCTCAGCGTCAACTGATGTAGATTAGTAATAGAGAAAATGTCATGAAAGGGGGGAAGAGGAAAGTCAGTACAGTACAAGTATATGCTAAAGCGAAACACATCTGCAACAAAATCTTAAAGCTGACACACAGTGCAGATCTGCCTTTTGCCACTGAAAGACAATAACCAAAGGTGCAGAGTACTGTTGAAGGAATGAAAGCTCATTGGTAATAATTTTTTTAAGCATAGGCCTGATACAGAAGAACCAGAATTTTTACAAGTGTTGCTTTTTCTGAAAATTGTGAGATGCAAGTGATGGTCTCAGCCTACTTTCCCTTCTAAGTACATAATGTTGTTCCTGATACTCAATTGGACAAGGAAAACCATGGTTAAACAATCCCAGTTCCTCATCATTAATGCCTGTCATTCTCCCTTTAAAAAAAAAAATTCATTGAAGGTTGCGTATTCCATTCTCCTGATGTAGAAATACATTTTTCTCACATGTTTTCCTTTTAAATTGGCAAACCAACTTTTGCCTGTAGATGGAATATAGCCCTACTGGCAAAGGATCGGCAGCATCAAACCATTTTGTTAGAAGAAAGTTGTGCTTTTGACAGGGTAACCAAGTAAACCGTTAGGTTAGGTCATTAACTTGTGATGGCCAGTTTTAATGGGGGGCAGTCTGTGAATTAAGGGCACACTTGTTTATTTTTTTATGCTGTTTTGTTTCTGGAGTGTTGCTGTAATTGAGAATGGTTTTAGCCTTTCTTTTTTAAAAAAGAAAGCAACCTTCCCTTTTTAGGATAAGCAATACCTTTTGTTTATTAAATAGCATGGTTTCTTCTTTCAACTTCTCAAAAAGGACACGTGCTTAAGTCTGGGTATTGTGCAAACTTACTTAAATGTAATTCATTAATTGGTTAAAAGACAGGTGATTAATCAAGATTTTCCTTAGGGCCTTTTTAAAAAAAGGAATTCAAAGATCATTAGAAAAGCTGACTTCAATTTGGACTTAAATGGGGGAAATTTAGAAAAAGAAGAATCGCTCAGTGCTAAAAAGTAAAAAAAAAAAACCCCTCCAGAAATCTGGCACTGTTTTAGTCTGTAATCCAAACGTCAAGGATAAGAAACCTCCCTGATAGCTTTCAACTCCCATCAGTATTGGGCATTGTGGATAGTGGTCAGGATTGAGGGCAGCTATAGTCCAGAAACATCTAGAGGGCTACAGCCTCCCCATCCCTGGTTCTCAGCTACCTGCAGTGCAATCCTAGCATAACATTTCCTGGGAAGTCACTCCTACTATGTCCAATGGAGGGTGGGGACTACTCCCAGGTAGGTTTCTACAGGATTCCAGCCTGTGCCACAGAAAGCTCTTTTACAGCAAAAGACTGCAAAGTTAGCCCCCCCCCTCCAGTTTGCTCTGTGTCATCCTCTGTCAAGCTAGTAAAAGAAACTGGAGGAGGTGGTAGGAGATGGGAATGGCAAAGTGTGTTCAGGCTCAGACTCTCCCATTTCAAATGGCTGTATTAAAAACCACTCCTAATGCTAATGTTTCCTACTAGAATATCAAAATGAAATGCATTTCTCTCAAGAATCTGAAGGCACTGAATGAAAAACTGAAGAACCCTGCCAGCACACAACACACCATTTGTGAGACCTTGCCTTTTTTGAGTTCAAATGCACAGCTTGTCAAAAGCACAGGCACTCTTGCTTTGCATTGCTTTAATGTTAAACTGCAAGCAGTCTTTAGCGTTTAGAGAACCAACACAGCCCTTATTTGCTATTCCTGCATACACACACTGGTTACCATGTCACCAGGTTTTTTCTCATGTGGGATAACAACACGCCTTAACACTTTCCGGGTAACCTGTAGGGAAGCAATATGGGAAAAACAAAAATCGATACTTTTTCCACCCGAATCTGAAAGGACAAAGCTAATGTAAAAAGAGTCAACGGAGAGAGGGAGAGGGAGAAGGGAGAAAAGAATGAAAATGCAAGGTGGGTTTACTTTTCGGGTGACGAGGTTGCCTTCTTCATCAGTAAACTGTTCTTCTGTAACAGATTCACCAGGAATGTTTTTTGCCTCCTCACCCTAAAGAATGTGTTACAATATTAGCCAGTCACCCATATTCCCAAATATTGGCTATTCAACATCACTCTGAGCAATAAAATCATGCCATGTTGGATTTTACTTGTCAGAAACAGCAACTACTGATGTCCACATGGTAGTGTCACATTTTAAAAGTATTCCTAAACATAGACAGAAGCCATCTGTGATGGGCTGTCATTGGAAGGAGACTTTGCCTGTAGTGGAAGTACTCTTTGTACATGCACAGACCTATCTTGATCCTTGCCATGCTATGAAGGAACACCCCCCCCCCCCAAATGGGTGAGATTTACCTAACAAACCCAGTCAGTGGAAGCCCTGTGCAGGCGCTTTTGCTTGTGCAACAGGGCTTTAACCCCTTCCCCCAGCACCCCACAAAATTGGCTTGCGGGAGTCAGGAGAACCCCCAGAACAATGTGTAGGGGTGTTTTGTTCTGTTTGGCAAGCTGAAATGCTTGCGCTGATAGAATATTTGTAGTAGCGTGGTGTTTACTTCCACTCAGAGGATTCCCCCCCAAATGATTTTCCTTTCTTGCTGACTATTCCAGCAGACAAAAAAGAAGGTTCCATCTACCCCTGTGATTCTTTTTAACTTCACATTTTGAATGGTCCTTCCCTTACACTACTTTATAGGTTTTTTTTAAATAAGTCATACCAGAAATGCTGATCAGTCATTGATGGCCAGGTAATAAATTACAGAAGCAAACAAATTAGTGTGTTAAAAAAGTCAATTCTGGCATGCAGAAATAGTGCGTCTTGGACTATATCACTTAATACTGCAGTTGTTGTTATCATGCTTGACTACTCTTTGTGTTTAAAAGGAAGCCTGAATCTTAACTGTTAGAAAAGCTGGAAGAAAAAATTGGGAAAGCAGCTTAGGGTAAAATCATTTTATCTGATATGCTAACTTTAAACATTCGGAGAAGTTTTTTTAAAACAACAACAACACAAACCAACCAACCAACCATGAGATAACACTCCAACACATGCATTCTGAAGTGGAACAGCCCCGAGGAAGCAGACCACATGTTCAGAAGCTGAATTTCTGCATCCTAGGGAGCTGCTCTTAGAAGCAGAAAGTGAAAGAGCCCTGAAACACATGTACTGTAGGTCTTTCTGACTGACTCTTGTTGTGCCTTCCTCCCTTTTAGATGAACTAATTTCTCAAGGTGTGAGCTTTCCCAGGCAACTGCCTCCACCAGTAGTGTAGTTAGGTAATCTCAGGCCCTAGGCTTCATGGCCTTACCCTACACTTTCCTCTTCAGATGGCCATGTGTATTGGCTCAGTTGTGAAGCACACAACTAACATTCCTCACCCCCCCCCACAACAATGCTTATTTATGAATAAGCACAATTTTGCTGTAGAAAATGATTATTTTACAGTAAACAGAATAAAATGAGCATCTTTTTTAAAAATAGAAAGATGTTGCGGTGACCTGGCATGCCTGTGCTGGCCCAGCTGCTGACACCAGGCCTGTTTGCCTGTCTTTTCGGACTCTATAGGGCAGGTGGGTGCTGTGCTGCAATGCCTTTGATTTTGGCCTAGCCCTCTGCATCACTGCCAAGTGCCTGGTGGAGCAGACAGACACTCTACAGGGTCTGCTTTTGGATAGATATTTATGTGTTAGTCAAAAATGTGAATGAATTACATAAATTACTGAGGAGCAAAGAGAAGAGGAGGAAGATGTTGGGGGGGGGCATGCATATTTTTCTGCCTCCCTCCAAGATCCCAGAAATTTTGCCAGTGGTGGCAAAAAGGGGGAATAAACCTAAGCTAGACATATTATGTAATTAAAGTAGGTATCAGCCCATCAGATGGATAGTAATGCAAATAACTCCCTAGCCCTTTTCCACAAGGGAGCCCAGGACTGCTCAAAATAATAAAAATTACATAAAAGGTTTTTTTAAAAACAAAACAAAACTATAACTTAACTATAACAGACAGCAGCTAAAACCAGCCAATTGATCATCAGATGAGGGAGTAGGGATAACCTTTTCCCCACAGCTGATTGTATGGACCAGCTCATGGAGGGGGGCTGTGGATCTTGTACATGTGTGTGGTTTGTGGAAGTGCAAGAGTGTGGGGTCACACCTGCCACTGGCATACAGCCCCCAGAGTGTTTCTTGGCCGATGGGGAATGCCACCCTTGGGTTGAAAAAGGCTAACCACCCCTGATTTAGACTGTTAAGAAGAATGCTATTAAAAACAAAAACTGCAAGAACATAGGAGCCTGCTAGACTACAGGCCAACAGCCCAACTTCTTGTTCTCATAGTAACAACCAGATCCCTGTAGGAAATCCGCACCTGGGATCAGAGCACAAGAGCGCTCTTCCTGTGTTTTCCAGCAAGTGTTATTCAGAAGCAATACTACCTCAGACCATGGAGGCAGAGAATACCCATCGTGACTAGTAGCCATGAATAGCTTTGTCCTGTATGAATTTGTTCAATCCTCTTTTAAAGCCATCTAACTTGGTGGCCACCGCTACCTCCTGTAGGAGGGGGTTCCATAGCTGTGTGAAGTACTTTCTTTTATCTGTCCCAAATCTTTTAACATTCAGCTTCAAAATCAGAATTAATCTCTTTCACAGTTGTTACTAGCCAATCTATAATGGTTATAGTTGCAAAACTGCTGCTGATCCAGTTTAAAATTTCACTATACTAAGCGGCATTTGTGTATATTTAGTCAAAGTGTACCTATAGCAACAAAGTCATGCTGCACACAGTGGGATTACAAAAGGATACCCATCGTGTAATTTGGTTGTTTTCCACCACAGGTTTTAAGATTATACAAGGGGCAGCCATCAGTTATGAAATACATACCACACCAAGAGAAGGAGTATAATGTGAACACTATTAGTACTGCAGTCCAAGACCAACTCCATGCCAGTGGGAACTACAGTCATGTGATACCTTCAGAATCAAACGTCGCCGATAAACCCTTGTAGTGATTCTCTGTTCTTCATCTGAGCTTGAATCACTCTGAATCTCAATGTCACTGTCACTCTCACTATACTCCTGATAAATGCAGTTTTTAGTACATTTTACCAGCTCATTTAAAAGACAAACATGAATCTGAGCAGGAATAGAGGGGGGAAATGATTATACCCAACATTAGTTCATCCTGAAAAATACCATAGGGGGAATGTCTGCAATCTTGCTTTCAGGGTAGGTAATAATTCAGTTAGTAGCATTTTGCCATGTCCACAAGTGAGGTAGGCATTCTGCATGCAGAGCTGCCTTGAAAATATTTTGAATACACCACAGTTTTGTACAGGTATAGCCTGGCATAGCCATAAATGCTAGGCAGGCTACATGCCAACCATAGTTTACTGACAGGGAGGCACACGCTTGGGAACATGTACTCCCTTCCCACTTTTGGTGCACATTTCCCCCTCTCGTCCCTTGTTGATCTGAAGTGTGCTTTTATATTACATCAGCAAACCATTGATTGTATATCAGGGGTTGGCCTCAAGACCAGGGTTTCAAATTCTGGTTAAGTGGAGAATCTTGTTTAGGAATGTTTAGGGCTCCAGGGAAGGAGGAAGGGCATGGGAAGGCTCTTGTGGCTGGCTCCTCATTTGCAAACCACGGTTTGAAGAAGCAATGCAAAAAGACTGAATAATATTACAGTAACAGAAATAATTCTATGATTCTAAGTAGAAGCCCACAAGGAACTTGTGACAGAGGGTAGAGAGTAAAGAGCGTTTTAATTTTTTTGCCTTCCATCTGCTCCCGTGGCTGTCTCAACTGACTGGCAAGAGGATCCTGGAGAGCTTGGCACCACAACCCTAGTCCTTTATGTAGGCTTCCTCAGAGACCTCTCTTATACCAAGTCTATGGACCTGGGTGGCCAGCAGGACTCATGGGGTGCTGGCCTCATGTCTAGAGGGTTCTCCTGATGGGGCACTAGATCTCTGAGGTCCCTTGACCAGACTCCAAAATAGGTTTAGGGCTGAGCAAGAGACTTGACTCCATCACAGAGCTCCCTTCTTTGACCTAGCTTTCAGGAGCTGCATGCTGCACTCCACTGCCAACAGTGAGCAAGATGCACACACATTCCTTGGTTCAGAAAGATTTATTGAGAGTTGGGGGGGGGGGGGTTTAAACCCATTTGGGGGCAAATGCCAGATTCTCAGAAGGGACCCTTTGCAGTTTTTTGAGCAGGCTCAAAATCACCCCCATTCTCTCTTCCTGCACCCTCACCACAAAAAGTTGCTTCTCTACTTTCATTTCGATGAAAGCTTAAACCTGGGTTTAAGAAAGGCTTTTAAAGTGGCTGATGAGAGGGATGGAGGTTGCATAAGAGAGGGGTGATCACTAAACTCTGTTGCTCTCTAAACTGAAGTTTCAGCACTGCATGGTTGACCCTAGCTGGGAAGTTTTTAGGGAGAAATATAAAAGGGAACCACAGAGGGAAGTTCATTCTATATTCACAATGCTTTAGCTGAATTAAGAATGAGAACTCTCACACAAAGTAAGGCGGATGGCATTTATACCTTTTGTTCGGACGATGTTGCTCCTTCCTCTTCCTGGGCTTTTGGTCTCAGCTTGCTGTCATCAGAAGTATTCCAGCTCGTCTTTTTCATGCTGACAGGCACAGAGGTTTTAGGTGTATCAACTGCTGGCTTGCTTGCCTCTTGCAAAGATTTCTGATGCGACGTTAATGAGATGGTTTGCTGCTCAGTTCGGAGAGAACTTTGCGTTTTTGGTTTCACAGTTTCCTTGTCGCTGTGTTTTCCTAGGCTCTTTGCAGACTCCTGAACAAAAGGCTTAGTCTTTGCTTCTGTTGTAGATTCTGAGTAGCTTCCATTGGTTTCCAATTTTCCTGCTTCTCCTTTGAAATATGAGGTAATAGAATCTCTACACTGGTCAGGGCTACAAAGAGACAAAGGAAACATGATCAAGCACTGGAAAATAGGCAAGTGTTAATTTATGTGTTGTACTTCTGTCCTGCCCTTCCTCCTCCAAGGAGTTCAGGGTGGCATATATGGCTAAATATTTTCTTCACAAAAAACCTCAATATCTACCAATGAGCTTCTATGGCTCAGAGAAAATTTGATGATAATCTGAAGGCAAAGGAAGCTCTGCTGTTTTGGTTTCTCAAACAAAGAGCAGAATAAAGTTTGTGTGTGTGTTTAACACACAATTCAGACTAGAGCCTTCCATTAAGTACAGTGGGGGAGTATAGCTCTGCAATAAATTTGGCATGCAAAACGTCCCAGGTTTAGTCACTTACAATTCCTCCTAAAAGGACTTCAGTAAGCAGAGTATTGAGATCAGCTAACAAGACCCTCCTAAAAGTATTTTGCATTAGCACCCAATGCAAAAAGAGCAGGGTCAGGTTTTTTGGTCACTGCTCTAGGACTTCAGAATACCCATCCTCTCTCCAGGAGGCCTGTGCAACTTTTATTTTACTTTTTTTGAAATTGGAAAAGTGGTCAAATATTCTTCTGTTCCTTTGGGAACTAGGCTTATGTGTTTCCTTTTGCCCATTCTGTTCAGAGCTTGATTTTATTGTGCATCCCCCCCCCCCAATCTTAACAGTGGTTGGAATTTTACTGTTTTAAATGCCATATTGTAAATTTGCCTTGAGAATATTGGTGCCTTATAATCTGGATTGCTGCTTATATATATAAACATTATACTTAGGTACTTCATCTAGGAAAACAACCACCATGGGTTTGGGGGGTGGGAAAGTCATAAGTGTTTTCAAAATGAGAACACTTGGTTAGTTGAACACTTTCATACCTGTCATCTAGTCGATCCAGCAATTCGCCGCTTATTCTGCGTCCTGGTGTTGGTGGCTCTACATTGACACTGGAGGCCTCACTCTGCCAACCTGTAATTGAAGACAGTTCCTGTTCTGCCTGCTGCACATACTTAAGAATAGACAAGACTTTTTCTTCTGTCATCTCCTCAGACTCAACTACTTCATCAAGGTGAATGTCTTCAAATAGAGATTTAAGCTTTTCTTCCGTCATCTCATCAGTACCAGACTTTTCTCTCTCCTGCTGCTCAGTTCTCACTAAAGTCGGACTAGTCTCTTGGCTTAGCTTTTGTTTTGGTACCTCGGCATAACTACCAAGATAGCGTGGGTAATCATTAAGGTCCATTTCATCCAATTGGATCTGGCCTACATCTTTAGATGCTCCTTCTCTAGGCACTGAGAAATCGTGTTTGCCGTCTTCCAGTGATGTGTCTTCTTCAGTCACCACTGGAGGTTCTGCTGCTGTATCATCTATGTTTCCCTGTGGAGTTACTAACACGTCACTCAGTCTACTGGGAGTTCTAAGGGGTGACTCTATGCTAGAGAAATCGCTAAAGAAATCATCTTGCTGGGAAGGGGTGGGTGGCACGAAGCGCAACCCAGTGGGAGTTTCCAGTTCCACTTGGTTGGTGGGATAACCTATGGAAGACAGCACATTTGGACTGATTGCAATGAAGTATGGAGTGACATATAATCAAACATGCAGAATGGCCAATTAATTATGTAAAATGTGAAAAATGTATGAAATGATAACAACACTTTAATTAGGAATGTAATAATGAATGTAACATCCTTAAATAATAAGTTGATGAAATGGCTAATACAGCACAGCTTATTACTATTATTGGCCTACTGCACACATGGTTGCAATTTTTCAATTACTGGTGAGAAAAGAAATATGATACTACTGAAATTACTGGAAATAGCAAATGGACTGAATCTGGATTGCTGCTTGCTGTCTTTTTATATCAAGAGTGGTATTTTGTGGCAAAATAACTTTTCTGCTTTTATTTGGATTTACCCATAAAGTTTAAATGTAATGAATTATGTTATAAAGCAAGACAGCCAGGTTTTCTTAAAAATTGGTGTACATTTTTATCATCCAGTTTCCAAAAGATAAAACTACTTGGCTTTATACCATTACAAATGTGACATATCATTTGTAGATACTTCAACTTTAATCACTGCATCATGAAAACGCAGTTGTTAGAAATATGGAAATGAACCTTAAAGAGGACAGAAAAGTATAGCATATTCTCAGAGACTGTAGAGGCAAAATCTAAAACAAAAACTATAGGGAGGGAGGATCTAGATATAAATTTCAGGAACAGTAAAACTACAGAGATGAGAGGATTGTGATGAATAAGGAGATCTTGGTGATCTTGGAGACTGAGGCGATCTTGGTGACATGGGTACAATCAGAAACACTGATTGAATAAAGAGAGAAAAGAAAAACATAAGCAACGAAAAAGAGAGAACAATAATGATCTAGAACAGGGATGGCCCACTGGAGACCCGTGAGCCTGATCAGCCCTGAAGTACCTCCCCAATTTTAATAAATGTGTGGTACAAACAATTGTTCAAAGGATATTGCATGTAGAATTTAGTGTATACCGTAGTTATACCAGTATTAAGAACATCCTGAAAAGGCAAAAGCAAGCTACCAATCAGCCTCATGACAGAATCTTTCCGGAAGGACATTACTTCCTCCACCCAGCAATTAATGATCTTTTGCCACCTGAATGTGAATGCTCCATACCTATAGAGCCCTTACTGCTAGCTTTGCTATGAAGCCTGATCATCCATAATGAGGTCTGTTTGCTTCTGTGAAAAGTACTCCCAAAGCCCAGAGTAGCAGCTGGTGAATGGAGCAGCCCCCAGGAATACAGAGGTTGACCATCCCTGCTCTGGCAGTTAGACTTGAACATAGACAAATGAATGACAGTGAACTGTAAACCATATTCTCGGAGGTAAATATTAAGTTGATGAGCTGATGAAAGGCTGGGATGGGGGGAGAGAGCACTGCAGCATTACATTGTGCTGCCTGGAGAGCAATGTTCCCATGTTCCGCAACTGAATCAACTGAGAGAAAGTTAAAAGGTAGTCTGGTCTTGGTGAGGACAAGAAGCTTGAGGAAGGTTCAGAGGAGAGGAAGGATAGACAGCAACACAGAGAAGCACATTCTCTTTGTAGAAAAGATACTTGTCTCTGATTAAAAGGCACAAGCAACATTTCAAGAGAAAACTTCTTAAAATGTCCACAGAATTTTAATTTCTGCAATGCGGTGATTCAATGACCAAGAATGTTGCTTGGGGATGAATCAAGCTCATAAGCGCTGCACACAGCCAGAAAATCCTTGCAGAAACAGCATGTGTTTGAATAAAAGAAAAGAAAAAAGGAGACTTTCATAGTGTTTATGTAACATACAGTAGCTTACAAAAAAACCAAAACAAAACAAAACAGGAAGTATTTGGAAAGCAGCTTAATGTATCTTCAAAGTCAGAATTAGTTTTTAGCACCTGATCAGTAGTACAGATTCATTTATGTATCTATCTGTGCAATAAAAGCCTTTACAGTTGAAGAACAAAAATTGAAGTTAAATCTCAGCATAAATCTGGGCATTGATTAGAGTATCAGAATTTCATTATCCAATTAGGGCAATTTTAGAATGTAAAGAAACAATAAGCAGTTGTAATTTTACCAAAGGGAACGATTTCACAGTAATTTTAGACTGAGTTCAACTTAAGTTAATGGAGCCAAACAACTCTGAAGTGTTCATTGATACATACCCTGATTTTTAATAGTTGAGATAAATAATATATATTTTATTTGAAAGAATATAGTATCATCTTGCATAGTTTATGTTATTAGATGAAAAGACCTTTCAGTGTGGAAAAATATTGGTCAAAATGAAACAGATTTGGTTACCATCAACAGGATCATGGAAAACATTATTTTCATCTGCAAAGCTTCTGGTGCCTGAAATGTTTCCATAATCAAATATTGGTCCTTCCAACAAAGTTACAATATCAATCCGATTGATTTTTGTCAATATAGAGGTTAAGGCATCAGCTGTGGAAGGAAGAACAAAATAGATGAAAAGTATTTCATAACTGAAATTTGTAACTGTCTATGAGTATGGCCAGTGGTCGCAACAGTAACATGTATAGCATGGGCATCTTTATGCATGCAGTGGATTCAATCAACCAGTCTCTACTTTCCAGTGCACGTTCCCAAGTGTTTAGAGACATGTGTCTCACCTTCACACTTCATGTATCTACCATAGTGAATACTGGTGTTGTAGAGTGCCTATAAAGCACAAATCAGCTCGTCAATACTCTGTGTATAAGTGCATGCTACTGGAAAAATGGAATAATTCTGTTGCCACGCAGTATCTCCCATAGTCATGCCTTATCACAATCTCTAAAACAGTGGACAGCATTCTCCTCACTGCATTGTATGTGCATGGAACTACTTTGGGAAAGGGCTATGGCTCAGTAGGGGAACACGTGGTTTGCACACAGAAGGTCCCAGATATCTCTACGTAGGGCTAGAATGACTTATGGTGAGCTGCTGCCAGTTACAGTTGGCAATGCTGGACTAGAAGAATCAATAGTCTGACTCAATATAAGGCAGTTTCATCTGTTCATATGTTCTCACTGTGAGAACTGTGAGATTGTGTTGATTTAAGCCTATCCAGACAGATCCAGTTCACACATGCCTGCAGCTTCCTTATTCCTTGACTTCTCAAAACTTGATGACCCACAGCTGAATTGAGATGTATGAATTGAAAATTATATCTATAGTCTTTGATCTGTGGCATTTTATTCATACATACAGTACTGGTTGAAGCTACAGTCATTAAGTGATGGGTCTAGTCTAAGTATGAAGTTCAGCAAAATATGGACTTTTACATACTTAAAACAATAATTATTAAACTTACTTGTAGCATTTTTCCCATCTCTGGTAACCCATTTCTTTAACAACATGAAGCTCTGAGCAATCAAAGAGTTTGGGTTTTCTACCCGGATTTGATTAATTTCATCAACAGAAAAATTCAGCTCTCTTGCCAGTTCTATAACATGGGGAAAATGGAGGGAAGAGAGAGATAACAAAGTTTATTTTGAAAACTGTTCAGCAGGTCACACATGGAAAAACCAAGAGTTTGGTTCAGAATTCCGCCTTTTCAGTGTAACGTCATAGAAATCGGAAAGGAGAAAGTTCTCTGAGAGAGCAGGTATCATTTCTTCCTGCTGTCTGAAACCTATCAGCCACTATTTTTGGAGCTTTGGGCTGTATCCTTCCTTCACCAGTTCTACAAACTGCATTTATATATTCCTCCACTTACCCCACCCAAGAGAGGTCAAGAGGTTGCACAGCTTTCCCAGTTTCCTGCTGTGTCTAAATACAGCCTTCTCCAACCTGCTGCTCTCTAGGTGTTTCGGACTATACTTCTCAGCAACCCAAGCCAGCACGGCCAACTGTCAGGGATGATGGGAATTGTGTTCCAAAACATCAGTAGCAGGCTGAGGAAGACTGTTCTAATAGGACTAAATCAGGCTTCCAGTCAGACAATCACTGATGACCTCACAATTGCTGTGTGGCATAGCAGCACATTGGCTTCAACTCAAAGAATTGCAGTTGGTGTTTTGTGCATGCATCAAGGCTTTCTTGTCTTCACCTCCTCATGTTGTAAGTTACCCTGAAGACTCAGATAAATCTCTGGAATGGTATATGATGTAGCAAGAGAACTGCAATCAGAGAGAGGGAAAATGGCCAAAGCAGACACACAAAGACTCTTCAAAGTGCAAACAGGTACCTTCCACTCTCATACGGGATACTTCGAATCCAAACTGTCAAATGTTGTATACAAAGCTATAAAATATTTCTAACATGCCTGGGGTATGTAGGAGGAAGCAGGAGAATGCAGCAATGAGAGCTCCATTCTTTTGTCAACAATGGACAAGAGGGGCATGTCAGGAAATCTGCCTGCTCCTTGAGGAGCAGGAAGGGGACTGAGCAGGACTGGTCAGCTGCGTTATTGCCAAGGCAACATGGGCTGCAACCAATTCCTCTCATGGCCCTGGGTGCCCCATGTGCCGTCAAGATCCTTTCTGGAAGTTACACGACTTTTAGTGCCTATATTACAATACTGGTTGGTGAGAATGAAGAGAAGTCTAACTCCCTGGCTTTGCTTTTGAGAGATGTCTTTATAAAAAGGGCCTTCGTGTTACTTCAGAAGTATTTATTTCTTACATTTCTACAGGACAGATGAGGAAGAATAAACCCTGTTAACCTCTGCCCACTCTACTATATCCGAGGCCCGGGAGGAGACAGGATCGATGCAGTGGATTCTGGAGTTAATGAGGTAACAAAATTGTGAACAAAAAAGCCACGCAACATGTGATGGTCTCAAGACTAAGTTTCCTGCTTGCCCACCTAATGCTATGAAGCTCGCTAGGGGTGTCCTGACCAGGTTACTATCATGTTAACTGATTGCACAGGGTGGTTGTGTGGCAAACACATCAGACTTAGCTCCCTGAAGAAATGATGGGATACAAATGTCACAAATGCTTTATAAACACCAGTTTTATAAACAACTTCTTCTTTGGTGATCACTCGTAGCCAAGTAAGATTGTCTCCCATAAGCCGTGTTTATGGAAGTTTTATAATATAAGGAGTGTTGTACTACTAAAGCACATTTCATATAGAGCTCTTGCAATCTTCCTCATCTACTGTATCCCTCTTTTTCTGAAGACAAAAGATGCCCCGAGGACTAAACTGCACTCTAACACACACATATACACACCCTCAGCTGGGTGTCAAAAGGAATTGCTAGTTGTAATGTCATCACCACAAAATAAAATCTTACCCGTCCAACTAAGTCCCAGGTGATCGGCCACTATTGCCATCCTTATATCTGTCCGTTCACATGGACTCTGTGGACCTGTGATTCATAATTTATTGATTAAAAAGGTGCTGTGAAAGAATTCTTAGCACTAACAGCATTTTAAGTCATTGTACTATGTTAACTGGTGCTCAGATCAATTGCTAAAATGACTGAGTGTCCTAAAACCTACAATTAATAAATATATATATTTGTCTCAGATTTGAAAAAAATGCCACCTTTATAAGGCCGAGTGTCAAACTACATGATGTTAATTGTGTAAATGAAACCAAACATGCCAACAATCTATCTACTCAACTGTTCAACAGTGCTTTAACTACTGGTGGGGTGGTGGAAAATAGTCCGCCAGTACTTAAAGAAAAAAAAGTTTTCTCTGTTTGACAAAATGAGGGGTGGTTTGTTTGTTTTTTGCTGTCACAAAATGAAGTCTTCTAAGACCTAAACTATTACATGAATGTATTTAGCATGCTTCACTAGCTGTCTATAGTATAGGCTTCACTTAAAGGAAGAAAGAAGAGTATAAAAGACAGCACATACAGATGACAATGACAGAATGAGAACTACAGTAAGTCACTTCACAGGCAATCACAACAGTTCATGCACTAGGATCAACAAGTTGAAAGTTTTACAAACTAGGCTTGATCTCCACGAGGTGAGCCACGAGAGCTCCAGAAACCTGACTCCCTCCATTCTCACCAGTCCTCTTACTCCTCCTCCTCCTCTCACTGTCGGACTTTTCAATCTTTGATTTTAAAGATGCTGCCTCTGTTCTCATATCTCTAGCGGGCTTCGATGTAATGGAAGGCTGGAAAACTTGAGTGGCTTCGGACAGGGACGTGTTTCTTGACGTACTGTCTTCTTCTTCATCGTCATCGGACACCTCTGACTGCAACTTTTTGTCTTCATCAGACAGGCGGTCCACAAGCTTTATAGCCTCTCCACTAATTCCCTTAAAATATTCAATAGAATGTTTACATACCTCCCTAAGCTGACTCTGCTTTACTTTAACTGTTGCTGCTGCAGCTGCGGTAGTGGTAGAGGTGGTGGTGGTAGATCTTACCTTTAATGGTAATTTAGAAGGAAGTGGTTTGGCTTTGCTTCTCTCTAGCTGCTCTTGGTTTTGAACTGCTGGTGTCTTTCTAGCTATGGCTAAATTATGCCTTTGTGTATTTTTTACAGGAATCTTAGACCTTACTTCTACATGTGGGAAAGAGCTGTTTTGCTTCCTTTTGTCAAGTTTACTATCCTGTCTGACTTTACTCACTCTGCAGGCTTGGCTACTGCTATGTGGGATAGCTTCTTTTGCTGAGGTAGCCTTTATGGGAAGTTTTGATCTCGCTCTATTCCCTACTGGCTCTGATGACTTCTGCTGTTCTCCGTGTACTTTTGGTTTACAGTGTCCTTGTGTTGCACCTGTATCATTTCCTGAAGTGTTTTTCAATTGAGTAGCTTTCTGTGTGGGACACTTAGGCTCAAAATGTTCATTTAGCACTACTTTACAGGTAATGCTATCGTTAGGTAAAGCGGATGGGTCCAAATTGTTGTTGTTATTAAAATTATCTTTTTGGAAATCATGCTTTTCTGCTTCCCTACCACTTGACTGGCTTGTAACCTCCTCTATGGCTTCATATTCTAACCCCTGAACACCTGGCATCACAGCCTCTAGCTTATCTGTCACTTCTCCAGAGACATCTTTCTTCAGCGTCATGGCGGAAGCAGAAATTCCCATTTTAATAGGTGTGCGCAATTTGGGATCAACTTTAGAAGCATTAACAGTGGTCGATGATTTCTCCAGGGAGTTACTACCGGATGTTGCTTCCATACAATCTCCACTGGCCTGGGTGATGAGCTTACATTCAACTGCTGATGTTTCTACTCCCTCTATGTTTTTTCCTACAGCTTTGTCCCCTGACTGCGGCTGTGTGATGGCAGTGACTTTATTTTTATCCCCTTCCCCCTTGTCCCCTGACTTCCCTTCAGAAGTATGCTCACCAATCTGAAAAAATTGGAGTCTTTCTTCAACAAAATCCCTCTTGCTCATGTCAATTGCGCCACTGCGAGTCATCTCAAACATCTTCCCTTCGTGAAACGGGAAGGGATTGGGCTCACTAGTTGGTGTACTTTCATCAGTTGGAGTTCTGGCTGGTGTCGTATCTGGGGTTGTCGCCTGAGATCTGTCTTCTACGGCAAGGCCAAAAGGCTTAGCCTCGTCATCCCTCGATTTGGACTCAAACACTTCATCATCACCACGGTTATTGGACCAAGGGTCAAAATCTAGGCTTTTAGTAGCTACTGTCTTAAAAGGGGTCGCAAACTCTTCATCTACTTTGTAACTGAAATATGTATCAGGAAACACAGTCCTGTCAGGGTGCCTGCCTTCCAAAGTGAAAAACTGTGCCCCTGATTTTTGTTCAGTCTTATCGGCACTTTTTTCAGCTGCTGGACATTTTGATAAAAGTTTGTTTTCTTCAGTACCAACTTTTTCTTCCTCCTCAATAACTTCCAGCTTACTTTGGCTAAAACACCGATCAGTCTGTTTCAAAATGCCTTCTGTAGCCCATATGTCTTTTTTGATTTCCACTGCTGGACCTGCAAGTTTGGAATCACTCTCGGTTAAGCCATCATCTTCATCTTGTAGATCATACCCATCAAGAGAGTCAATTTCAGTTGCATCTGTATCATGGGAAAATTCTGCAGTGGTTGCTATGGAACACTCAGTGACAGACTGGTCATTGTTCCCATTTTGCGCAATATCATTCTGGGGAGAATCAAGGCTAAGATCAAAATCATTAGGTTTCCCATTCTCTCTTTTCACAGGCAATTTATGCTTGGAGCCTTCCTTCTGGCCATCTTCAACATCATTCAATTTAAACATGTATCTTTTAATGGGAACAGGCTGATACAGGGATTCATCATCGCTGGAGTCACTAAGATCTTCTCCTGGTGGCCCAGGAGAAGGTGGCTGTACTCTTATGAGTGGTTCAGCCAGCTGATATTTGTCATGTTCATCCCGTAGGTTTACTTCTATCATCTCCATTTCACTCTCAGAGGAGTGGCGCTGCTTTTCTGATTCTGTCTGATCGGCATCTAGCGGAGGAGGAGGAGGGAACTCAATGTACGCAACCCGGTTCCCTTTGGGCCTTTTATTAGAATCTCTGTCTAAGCTACTGGGCAGCACTCTGTCAATTTTTGGTGGATCAACAGTGACCTGTTTTACAGAGGTTGACTTAGCCTCTGCTTCCTCTTCAGACTCCTCAGAAACCTCAGGGATAGGACTGGGTTTGCCTGGTATATAAGCAATTAGTGAATCAGGCGTTTTAGATGTAAACTCGTAACTCACTTCCTCTGAGCTAGGAGTTTCAGGTGTTAATGGACTTTTCCCAGAACTATCTATAAAGGACACTTGTTCTAATGTGTCATCTTCTGGACTGCCTTGTGGAGAAGGAAGCTGTTTCTGCTGCCTTGTGGTGTAAAAGCCCCCCCTTGTCTCTTGTACCGTCTTACTTTCCTGACTTACAATTTTTTTAATATTTCCTTGTTGCACCTCCCTTTCATATTGCCTCCCTACTTGAACAAAACTGACATAAACGGGTAAGGTTTTTATCTCTTTTGTTCCTTCAGCTGTTGCTAAAGGGGCTGATTTTGCCAAGTTATCACTATGAATAGGGTCAAAGTCCCTTGAGGGAGACTCCTTTCCTGGGCTATTTTCTAAAGAATCAGGTGATTTACTAAGGGATAGCTCAGCATCCTCCACAGGAGGACTTAATTTGATGTGCCTACTGCTAAACTGACAAAATTCTGAATACTTATTTTTAACATGCTCTGTATAATCAAAATTCCTCTCTGTTTTTTCCTTTGCCACACTAGCATGGGGCACTTTAGCTGACAGTTCATGTGCTGCATGTTTTAGCTGTTCATGAACTCCATCGGGAATGCCAGCTGATAACATTCGTTTTTCTTCTGAAATTCTGACTGGAATGTGGGATGCAGTCAGTGGTTCTTTTTTCTTTGAGGTTTTATCCATCACTTCACTGGGGGGCTCTCCTTCTCTGACAAAATATTCTCTATAAAGGACCTTTTTGGACGGAGATTTTACGGTCACTTCCTTCACCTCCTTTGAATGGGACCCGCTCATTGACACCTTGTGCTCATGCTCTGTCACAGTGATGAATTCACTGGCTCTGCCCATATCTTTAGTCTCAGGGTGGTCAATGTGATTGTCTTTTACTGCATCCTGAACAAGCACATGGGATAGTTTTTCTTTCTGTGTGTTATGGGCAAATGTTCCAGGGGTTTCCCATGTCCTATAGACCTTTTTATCCCAATGCCCCTTGGCTGATGCAGTATCTGAGCTCGTACTGTACGCCAAACCTTTCAGCTTCTGCTCTGCAAAGCCTTCTGGAACATTCTTACTTGGCATTTCATTTCTGTGTCTGAGTACATCTGAATCAGCAGCATCTTCCATCGCTTTGCCTTTACCCTGGGCACCATCTTTTAATTTGCTAGCAGGAGATTCCCTCTGTAGTGTTATACTCCCATCTGCGAGGTCTACTTCTTTTGCATGCTTTTCTCTTGCATAAAACTGATAGACTGGGAGCTTGCTCTCTTGCATTTTTTTCACTGGGATTTTAGACTGAGTGTCCTGCTTCTTATCATCATGATGTAGATCCTTATTCTTTGAGCCTATGCTCTGTTCAAACTTCAGCCTAATAGAACTGAGTTTGGATTGCTTCAGCTGGAATCCGGTTGGTGAAGCCTCAGGTGTCCTACTCTTCTGAGCTGTTCCTTTCTGCTCCATCAACTGCTTAGAGTCCTCGGCCTGTTGCGCAAGAGCCCTTCTCTCAGGACTGCTAGGCAAACTAGCTGCTTTTCTTTCGTCAACTTTTGGGAAGCTCTTCCCACAATGGCCAAAGGGTCCTCCTCTAGTCCAGTCATCCTTTGAACTCTGCAGCTCAGAAATCGTCACCTTTTCGGGGCTGCTGCTGGTTGAACTATGGCCAGAGTGTGCTTCTTTCCCATTCCTTTTCTGCTGCTTTTTCTCTGGAGATTGCAGTTCATCATTCAGTTTCTCTGTTTTGTCCCGGAAGAACTGTGATACTTCTGTCAGTTTTTCTTCTGCCTCCTTAACAGTCCTGTCCACCCTGTCTTCATACATCAACTTTTCTCTACCTCTGTCTAATCTGTTCTCAGTAAAGCGCATCCACATTGCGTGCTTTGGGCTACTAACATCTCCGGTATAATGTAACACTGTCACTTTATCATAATGATCATCTTTAGACATTTTACCTACACCATTTTCTGATATATCTTTAGAGATTTTGGTGAGGATTTCTTTTGGGGGGGCTGTGGCTATTTTTTCTCTGCATCGTTTATCATGCCCCTGAAAGTCTGAGCTAAGGGGTAGAACATGGTCAGTAACTGACTCCTCAGTATCAGAGTGAGACACATCTAGCTTTTCTGAGAGCAGCATTTTCTCAGCAAACCTGTAAGACTCCCCTCTTAGTTCTGACAACTCATCGTCATGGTACTCTACTGAGTGCTGACTCAGAAGCTTCAGTGTTTTGTACGAGTCATCAGACATAAGTTGGGCAGAACTAGGGCGACTGTCTTCTTCCTGAGACACGGGAGTATTAACTCTAGAAGACTCCAGATAAGAAGGTAGGGACTCTTCTGCTGTCAGTTCTTCTTCTTCTTGCTGACCTTGTTCATCTGAACAAGGAAGAGCATCATGTTTCTCCAAATCACCTCGAGGTAAGTCTTTCTGATAAACATACATTTCTTTCTCTGGGTGCTTTTTTGTTTCTCTAATAATGACTTCGGGAGGTTCAGCCTCATTACCTTTTTCGATATGGACCTCTATTATACGCTCCAGTTTGGGTTTCATTTTGCTGTCCTTCTCTGTATGTTGTGGTGAAATTTCAGTAGACTTGCTAACATCTGATGTTACCGAAGACTTGTGTTCAAACAGACCTGCCAACTCTTTGGAAGGATCGCGTCCTGACTGAAAAGCTTTCATTATATCATGAACAGACATGGTTTCTTCAATTCGTTCTGAAGAACTCTCAGTGCACGGAGGCTTATGGTAAACCATTCTGGTAGTGGTAGTTATATGAGTTTCTTCTTTTACACGGACACCTTTACCAAGAACACATTTGTGGTCTTCATCTTCATTACTGGCTTTCATTTGAAAGGCTTTCATTTTTTCTTTGATAGATCCTCCGTTTGGCCTGGGTTCCAGTTCCATAAAAGTAGGTGCCATTTTCGTTGATGGCGGCTCTTCTGCTTGAGGTTCAGGAACTTCTTCTGATGAAGGTTCATAGCTACGGATCACGTGAACCACCTCAGTTCTTGTCTCTGTAATGACCGGAGGGATGGGTACATCATGGAAAAGTGGTTTTGGCCCTGTGCTCTCGGCGCTTTGTGGGGCTGAAGGAGTTTTCTCGCTTCTTGTTTCAAAGCCACTGTCAGACAAAGGACTTTTGTCTTGGTCATGTTGGGAAAAGTCATCGGGAGACTCCAAAATAGTATCAGTTCCATAAAAGGAATCTGCAATTTTACACAACTCTTTTTCTGAAGTAGAAGGCCTCATGGAGGCTGGAGGCATTTTAAGTTTGTGTTCTTGCAATGCAATGGCTGGTTTTAAAACTCTTTTTTGTCTCTCTTCACCTTCTCTTTTCCCCTCTTCAAACTTGTACTTCAGACTTGCCAGAGAACTACTACCAATGTCATTCGTCAAATAATCAATGACTTTAGTCAAGTTATAATCCTTTTCAGATACAGCCTTCGCTTTAATTTGCACCTTTTCAGGAATAGATATAGGAGGATATGTCATGCCTTGCCGTCTTGCTTCATCAATCTCATCTGCACTGAACTCTACCCATTCATCCTCAGAAGAGTGTCCTTTATCATTTTTTGATAGCTTGGTTGATGCTTTCTTTTCTAAACACACATCTTTTTTCAGTATCTCACTAACTTTTACTAAGTCCTCTTTTACTTTCTCAACAATTTTAAAAGGTTCTTCATCATCTATTCTACCCTCCTTTGTTAGTTCTGGCTGGAATTCCTTGTCCTCCATTACATCTGTCTGCAATATCGCTGTCATTCTTATTAGGTCCTCTTTCATCTCAGCCACATCTTTTAACATCTCCTGACTAGAAGATAAAGAAGATGGTACGGATAACTTAAGAGCAGAGGGTGCTAAAAACAAGGATGATTTTATAGGAGATGAGGTTCGGTTAAAGTGAGGCTGTGTGCGTGTCTCTGTAGTCAATGTTTTAATAGGCGATAGCAACGCAGCTGCCGATTTTGTAAGGGAGGATGACTCTGGGAGCTTCTTTAGTGCTGGTTCAGACAAAACATTGACTACAGAATATACTGGGACTGTGATAGTTGATGAAGTTACTGACGAGGTAGTTGCTGATATTGACCCAAGAGATGTGTACAATACACCTGCAGGAGTAGTTCTTATTGACTGAAAGGCTGATGGAGTTGAAGACACATGCGACCTGAGTGGAGAAAATGGGGTTGCAGTTGTGGTTGAAAACATTTTCTCAACAGTATCAGTTGCTGCATTAACAGCACAACTTGCAGAACTGGTTGCTGCAGTGATCTTGTCTTGAAATGTGGCTGTGGCTTTAGCTCCATTGATTAAATTGGCAGGGGACGGATATTTCAAAGGTGACATGGATCCGTTAACCATGGCTACCTCTGTATGCCCGACTGTGTGTTTCACAGGGGAAGTGAGGGATGAAGCCATCGTGACCTTAGATGGTGAAACAGCATCAACTGCTGACTTAGCAGGAGACACCACTGACTTTAAAGGTGAAGATAAAAGCGGTGATGCTGATGTGATGATTGACTTAAATGGCAAACTTGAAGAGTACATGTTAATGTTCGATTTGGGGGATGCTGGAGGCGTCATGGTAATGGATGATCTCTCCAAAAGAGACCCAGCTGTAGTCACTGGAGATGTCCGAGAGGGGAATGCGGATGCCAGCCCTTTCAAACTAGTGGCTTCAGTTACTGTGGGTGCTCTGACGAAAGAACCAGAAGAGACTTGGATATTATATGGAGGCTGTGAGACCACGGTTTTTATTGGAGAGGAGATTGTCCGAAATGATCTAATTGGAGAAGCTACATCGCTAACAGATTTAATTGAAGACGTAGTGGAGGCTCCTAATGTGGATTTGATTGGTGAAGCAGAAGAAACGGACCATATTGATTTTAATGGAGAAGCTGTTGGAGTGTTAGAGGAAGAGCTTGATAGAGAAGTGAAGCCTGATTTGGAATGCCCAGGCACAGTAATCGGTGCTGTTGTCCAAGACTGATACGGTCTTGCTGAAAAGAATGGCTTGTATGAATAGGTAGCAGGTAGGGATCTTGTTGCTCCTGCACTTCGTTCAACTGTTTCTTAAATTGTTAAACCAAAATAATCAAACGTAAAAATCAACAAAAATGATTGAAAAACAGAGAGACCAGAGAAGAAAATTGGTCAGTAAACGTTGTAATATTACAAAAAAAGCAAGTACAACTGTTTGTATGAATTAGAATGAGGTAGGTAAAATCAACAGCTAAACAGGTAGGGAAAAATAGGAATGAGTCACATAATTATGGATGATCCAAAATTAAAAAAGAAAGAAAGAAACCAACAGGAAATGAAAGACAGGAAAGCACAAGGCAACCGAGTCTGCAAACAATGAAAGAACAGAAAACACATAGAAGGAAGTCCATTATGGTCCAAAGTAATAGCCACAACCAAAAATTCTTCTCTTACTTCCTATTGACTTTCTGATGTGCTAAAGTTAAGATATTAAGTATCTCAGCTCCATTTTGCCTGTTATCAGTATGTCTTTGCTTTGTGCAAGTATAAAAATTGTCCTTTGGAAAATTTCTCTCATTATATCCTTTGCAGTTTCATTAATACATTTTATATTTACTGTATAGCAGTTTCGTTAACACAAAACAGTGTAAACTTGTGCAAATGACATTTGAGTAGCTAAAGTCTGCTTTGAAAACCACTCCGAACTATTTCATGCAGAACCCAAAATACCTTTAAGGTGACAGGCAATTGATGTGCAAACTGTGAAGCAACGGGAATAAAGTCAAAACTTTCTCTCTCTCCCATGCACATTTTGTATATGCTTCACTCTCACAAAGCCAATAAGAGCAAGACCTTTTCTGACTCAAGGATTAAAAGAACCAAAAAGGGGGAAAAAAGCTTTTTGCATTTGTTGGCTTTTTCATGCGATATTCCTTTTACTTGGTAAAACTTAAAAGATAAAAAGCTTCACATGAAATGACTTTAAGAAGCATTTGTCATACATAAAAAATGGGAAATACAATTAATGAAAAAACGTGAGCAAGCAAAGCAACCAAACTTTAAATTTTATTCATGCATGGTTTCTCATGTCAAAAACAAGCACATGGAATAAAACAGTTTGCATGGTGTACTATGCAAAATATACAAATGTTCAAAAATCTTTCCACAGAAGGCATTTAAAAAGAAGAGTACACTTTTTCTACAAGGTGTAGTGTCTTGGTACCTTTTGAAGACAGTTTTTCTAGCAGTTCAAGGAAAAGCTTGCTTTGATGGCAGTAGCTAGCTACATCTGAAAAACCAAATGCCATTTAATTTTCCTAGATGCCCTGGAGTGACACAACATTGGACACTCAAAGCACTGGGGAATGCGCAATGGCAGATGCCTTCCCAGCCACTGCCAGCAGGCAAGCCACCAGCTGGGGAACTTGGTAGATGCAGGTGAGGCCCAGGAGCTGTGTGAAGATGCTGGGTGCTTCAATGTGTCTTCAGCTAATGCCTTTACACCAAGAGCCAGTTGTGCAGTTTTTCTCCCCTCCCCCTTCCTGTAAGGTACTCCATGCAAATAGGTGTCATTATGGGAAAGCTGGCTCACATAGTCTTTGATGTAATGTTATGACCCATGGTAGAGTTCTTTTGTCACGAATGCTTAAATGGTAATAAATGGTAAAACACAGAAACATATCAAGGCACAATCTCTTCACTAGGAACTAGCATGGAAACAAAAATATCTTCTCGGTGCAGCTTTGTCTGACATTACTCTGATATTATTTCAAACAAACTTTTGTCAGTTTTTTAAAGGCAAACAATAATTTAGTACAAAATAATCAACTGGTTCTATCCAGTAAAGAGTAAGCATTGGTGGACCAGCTTCTCTAAGAGCTGTCCATTGAACAGTGGAAAATTATGTACAGTCATACCTCAGGTTACAGACACTTCAGGTTGCGTCTTTTCGGTTCACGCACCACGAATGGATTACTTCCGGGTTTCGGTGCTCACGCATGCACAGAAGTGCTAAATTGCACTTTGCACATGCGCAGAAGTGCCGAATTGCAACCCGCACGTGCGCAGACACAGCGTTCCAGGTTGCGAACGCTGCGGGTTGTGAACATGCCTCCTGCATGGATCACGTTCGCAACCTGAGCGTCCACTACACATTTTTCAACTGTACAATGAGCAGTAGTTTGAAAATTTTGTACATTGGTGCTACTTTATTTGTATTTACATTTACAACACACACTAACTCTGGATCAACATGACAGGTTAAAAACCTACCTGTCGGGAAGGTGGCTGATAGAAAACATGCTGAGTCCCAATCAGGATCATATTCCCTATTTGCTCCCAAAGTTGCTATTTACTGCAGACAACACCTTTGCAGGTAAACAGCCACCAAGGGACAATTCTGAGAAGAAAAATCAATGCTGGGCCCTGATTCTAACAGGTTCCACCCAGTTGTTTTTCCTTCAAAATAAAGATTCAGCACATTTTAAAAAATGCATTTCTAATGTAAAATATAGTTTGGCCCTCTGCTACAGCCACGCTAGTGCCCATCTACTAACAAGCCAGGTTCAAGGTCCTTGCATTAATTTACAAAGCCCTGAACAACTTAGGTCCAGGGTTCCTCAGGGACCACACAACTTGATCACTGAAATCATCTGCAGGAATGTTGCTGGGCATTCCCTAAATGTGTGAGGCTCATTTGGGGGGGAAATGCAACAAACAAACCTATAAATAAATAACATTTTAAAAACAGCCCATCTGTTTGGCTGTGCAAACTGCTACAATGAACTCCAAGTGTGTAATTCTCTTCTACATTCTCTTCAGAGGTGTTTTTTATCTGTGTTTTGCTGGTCAATATGTTACTAACTCCATGAAACTTACTAAAATTTAAGTACCTCATCTTATTAAAGGTAGAATAGCCTGTCTTCTTTTACTATAGAAGTACTGATTAGTGATTCCACCCTAATGATCCTTTTAGTCCATGGATATTTCAAGAGAGAAACTATGGTTTATTAACCTGAATTTCCCAAGTTATCTGCACTCCAAAGGGTACTTGGATAAATGGAGACTTTTCCTTGTTAAATCAGGCATTTTCCAATGACACCAAAACATGACATTTATAGAAAAAATGTCTCTTCTTGTGAAAGATCAGTTTACAGCATTAGTAGGTTGTTAAGAAACTCACTCAATCCAGGCTCAGTCAGATAGCTGTAGCGCTTACGTAAAGCAAGGGACACAAAGTTCTGTCGCCGGTCTGTTTTCTCGGTCTGTAACAAAGCATACTTCCGTTTGGTACCTTTAACATGCAGTTGTTGCTGTCTAGAGCAGGTTTCTTTCTTTTAATTAATGAATTAACATTCCACTTTTCAAAATATTGTCCAAAGTGGCAGACAGAATATACCAATAATTCTTGTTTGTTCTTGTTGAAATGGGAAGCTACCACACCCACCCACCCTTTTTAGATCTTCAGGAGAACTAATTGTACCTTGGGGAAGAATATTTGCAACTAAAGTGTGCTATGAGTTTATATGGAGAGTTGAGCAGTGATTTGGTTCTGTCTTGCACTTCTTCAGCATAGCATTTTAGTCTATCACCCTATAAAGCAGATCAGTCTCAAAGACAGGGCAACCAATGCACTTAAATAGCTGAGTATGGATTTCACCCCATTTATTCCATAGCTGAGTATAGATTTCACCCCATTTATTCCACAGCAAAGTCATGCCATGAAAGTGAATGAGTATATTTTTGTCACACTTCCCCTACACACCCTCCCCTTTTTACGAAGGCCTCATTCATTCATATATAAACTGCTTTGAGGTTTTTATTTACAATCAAGTGGTATAATTTTAAAAATGAAATAAAGTAAGCCAAGTTCAAGTTACAGCCCAATCCACTTCTATGATTTTAAAGTTATCCCCGCTTACAGACTCAAATTCCACCCGCCCCCAAAAATCCCTTATTTCTACCAAGCCTGCACCTGAAATTACATTTTACCAACATTCAAGTCTTGTAACTGTGAGATGTGCATTGTCTTTGAAGGATAGATTTACAAAGTTCTCATTTCATTGCTAAAGCTTATTTGGAGAGAAGAAGCACCTTGAGGCCTAATCAGGTGCAGTCCAAATCTAGGATTCAACCTCTTGTGGCAGGCTTTGGGCACACCCATTTACTCCCTTCTCACAGACTGAAGGGCATGAATGAACCCTGAGGGTTCATGTTTTGTATGATCATGGGATCTGCCTGACCTTGTAAGACAAGTGAGTTCTGCCTCACAGGATCAGAGATCCATTGTTAGAACAAACATGGGATCTCCCATTCACTAGCTGTTGTCTGTTCACATCGAGGGAATCTGGGGAAGGTTGTGGGGTACAGCATGAGCCCAAGGCCTGCTCCTAATATCACCCCAGGTGGAATCCTGGAAAGAAAGAAAAAGCAGTACTCTAACAGGCCTTGTGTCGTGAAAGACATCAATCCATTCTTAAAGTGAAAGACACAGATTTTAAAGACACATGGTATTAAGATGAATGTTGGCAAAATGTAATACCAAAAACATTGTTAGTAATTTAGAGAACATATAAAACATGGCCAGATATCACACACCTGTTTCTTTAAGGAACCTGTGAGTTGCTAAGCCTTAATTTTTGTATTACAAAGTACCATCATTGTAAATCCCCCACATCATATAGCTAGCATTTTAGTAATCATTTTTGGCACACGCAAGGCTACAGTTAGACATGTAGAAAATCACTACAGCTGTAACTTAGGCCAGCCAAATAAGTTTTTCAAAAATTAATTTGTTGCAAAAGCACATATATCACAATGTACATCTACTTTAAAGGAACTACATAAAGGACAAAGATAAATAAATGAAAAGAGGAATGGACTGGGATTTTTATAAATATGCACAAATGCATGGATGCAGATTAGAAAGCAGGTTACAATCTCTAACAGATTACAACTTGCTTCAAAAATCTCTATACAGGTTATAGATCTGTTTTTAGTAATGTTTCTAGATGATAGTGTGGTGTTTTAAAAGATATATATTTAGTTTGGTAAGAAAATAGGACAAGTCAAAAAAAACTTTTGGTTTTTTTTGTTTAAACGACCAATATCCATGGGCTGTTATAATATCTAAAGTTGCTGTCCTGCTAATCACATTTTAAGACCCTATTGATTTCAGTGGGAAAACAGAACACGTGTTTAACTTTCCCCCACTGAGATTAGTGCTTAACTTTGCTTGAATCATGTTTTCATCTCACTTTACACTGTGTCTCCTAATAAATTTTACAGAGACAGCAGTCAGAAACCATGAATCCCATGGTGCTGATCCATCTGCTTCCTCCAAGGGAGCAAGTGGCTTGCAGCTTCCAGTCAGGAGCCATTCTTCTAAAGGTAATTATTGCAGGACCACTAGGCCTGGGATACCTGAGCAAAGGATTTGCTGGGTCTCAGTTGCCTAGTGTGTATTGGGAGGAGGGATGGACAGGCAAGACAGTGTGGTTTGCTATATTAAAGAGGATTAAAAATACTGTCTAGGTGGAACTAAGGAAGTGGAAGGAAAATAGCTTCTCTGCTGGTCTTCACCTAGATGAATAGCAATGGGTATAATCAAGGGATGCATGCATCCAGTGGTCTGTTTCTCTCTGGGTGTACAAGCTATTCCCACAAAGAGCAGAGGGCAGAATGCTGGGGTCTCTGTGTGAAGCAAGCATGCAAGAGCTCCCCATGATTGGTAAATGGTCAGGTGCTTTGCTGTGTGCAAAGCAGAAGACATAGTATATCTAAGACTAGTGAAGAGTGAGGGCAGGGGGACAGAGGCTACCCTCGTATTGTTCCAAGCACATGTTATCAGCTTCATTGACTTGGTTTAGTAAATATTTTTTGTGATACCATATATCTTTAATGCATAAGAATTCTGAGTATAATAAAAATAAAATAAAAGACAGTGTTTATATTACCTCATCATCTTGATCAGACTCTGTTTCCTTTTGGTCCCAAGATGCATTGCAGAGACAAGGAATATTATAATGGACAGCAGGGAAAAGAATATCAGGATATGAAAAGGACCAAGTAAGGGAGCACAAAAAATGCAAGCTAATTTATAAAAGGTAAAACAAACCCAAAATGTCAACAGAATATAAATTAACAAACAAAACTTTACATCGAATGCAAATCAACACATGACATTACTAAAAGCATAAAGTATATGAACTGTAAGCTGAAGCATGAATTGTAAACAGACCCAGTAATCAAAAATTGCAGAAACGCAGCACCACAGTAACAAGTCTCAAAAAGCTTTCTGCATACATGAAAACATTAAGACATAAAACAGGCTTAATCAGATTGCAAAGCATTCACATTACTAGTGGTTCATTACAATCAGCAAAAGCAAAAAGTAAAAAAAGAAATTAAACTAGTCTTAGTGATCGTACCTTTTTGTGTGCTGGCAAGGTGATATTCAAATTGCAAACAGCTGTTTGTGGCAGACCCTTTGTAGTCTTTGGTTCTTTCAGAAATGATAAGCGACCACAAGGTTCTTGGCTGGTGTCTCTAATCTATATATATATAAAATGTTCACACACTGGTTTGAAATGTTTACAGTCCTTTGGGTTCCATTAAATTTAGTTTAGCTATTATCTCTAATTTAAAAGCAAAACACTCAAAGAAACACAAAAATATAAGTTCCTTGAACCATACAATGGGAAGACATCTGATGATTATCAAATCAAATGGCTTGTGCTGAAACAGGATCTCCAAACATTAATCCTCCACATTATTTCTACCACAGGGTGTCACAAATACAATGATGAAGCAATTACAAGGTGTCTGCATTAGTCCAAGGACAGTTTATTAAGACTAGATGAAGTTGGCCAAAGTTTGAGATTGCATTTAATTATCAAAAGCATTTATAGCCATCCTGCCTTTCCATCATAATAAGACCGGCAACTTAAAATTTTAAAAAAGAAAACTTCTACAATAAAATCTCATAAAACCACAAAGTCAAACTGAGCCAATTGATAGTAGCAAAAAGGAAGTAAATTAAATAAAAACATAAATAATTGACAGCCCAGACATGGGCTTATTAAATTGCCAAGTGGTAATATGGACCTTTCCCTGGTCACCACCTAATTAAGCTTCATGGGTGGGGGTGGTAAGATCATAATTATGGATGATCATAATTATGTGAAAAGGTGGCATATGAACAAACTAAATCCAGCCATCCAGAAAGAAAAACCCTCCCATTTTTGTCTGGAAACAAACTAAATCACTTAAACTAAATCAACAAGGCAACACACAAGCCACTTGGTGGCTGCATTTCCTCCTGTTTTGGAGACGGCATTCTGAAGGTTTAATATGAACACTGGCAACCAGGTTGGATGGATAACATGGTAACTTTTTTTGCACGTGGATGTTGTGGTTATTTAAATACTTCTTTTAAAGCACTGCTAACTTGTACCTCCATTTAAGGGGTTTTACAAACACATTTAAAATCCTAACAAAACCACAACTCAGAAGTAAAATAAAAATGCAGTTGAGCAGCAGCCCATAAATATATATATATTTTTTTGACGAAGCAGGTTGGTCTTTTTATAAGTGGTGGGTATTACAAAGCTTTCTAAAACCTAGCAAGGAGGTAAACCGAAGCCCATCATCTTCATCCCAGAGCCCCGAAGCTCCTTTCTGCCAGCAACCTAATTTCCTCAGTGTACCTTAAGCAGGCCTCAAACCTGCCATTCCCATTTGGTGGGATGGGGGCTCACATCTTATAGCAATATGCCGTTGCGCAGGTGCAGTGGATGGCGCACCTTTTCCAAACACCACAGACAAACAGAGGCTTTGAAAAACACACACAAACACACAAGGTTTGTCATCACGCAGGAATATTTTTCTCATTGTGACTGCTCCAGTGCGGTTTTACTTTTACCTTGATAGAAAATGGCAGTCTGTTTTCTTTGAAAGCATAAAAATTAAATACAAGCTGCTGTCCTCCTTTTGTCAAAGGGGCTAGATTCCCGTAGCAATCCACATAAATAGGCTTTCCTTCCAAAACCTGTTGGGTCAATAATAAGTTTGTTAGAACTATTCCTGTACCGAACTATTGCAATAAACAGTAAGCATCCCAACTGTTAAATTACTATTTAAACCCACAGTTAAAGTTGCCTTTCAACATGGCTTCACTGCAGTATTTTCAACAGGAAGAGGTGTGTGATATGTTCTTTGGTGTGGGGAAAAGGTCACATTCAAGACTATAGCTATTTATTTCTAAATTGACCCTTCAACAGCAAGCTGGCAATTTTAGCTATGCAAAGCTCAGTTCTTTCTTTCTTTCTTTCTTTCTTTCTTTCTTTCTTTCTTTCTTTCTTTCTTTCTTTCTTTCTTTCTTTCTTTCTTTCTTTCCTCTAACTGATAAAAAGACTCATGGACAATGTGAAAGTAAGTTCACACATTCCACTACTTGTCCATCCTGCCTAGATCTACCAGGAAGAAAGGGGGTAAGCAATACCCCGGTTCTGGAAGACATCAGCTGAATTCCACTAGCATCTTACTCCATCCAAATTAAATAAAACATTTTGAACAGATAGATTCCTGTATTGGAAGCATTTGTTTAGCAAGATTGGGCATATTATATCCATCCTTATGCATCTATGCTCAGGCTTATTGGACTTAGGTGTAGAAAAATAAAACTGACAATAGTCATCCTTTTTGATACTTTACCGACAAAACTGCAATCTTGAATTTGTTTACCCTGTTTCTCCAAAAATAAGACGTAGCCATAAAATAAGCCATAGCAGGATTTTTAAGCATTCAAGGAATATAAGCCATACCCCGAAAATAAGACATAGTGATAGGCACAGCAGCAATGCCGGCTGTGGCAAGAGGAGGAGGGGGGAAAATAAGACATCCCCTGAAAATAAGCTATAGTGTTTTTTTTTTAAAGGAAAAATAAATATAAGACGGTGTCTTATTTTCGGAGAAACACGGGGGTAGAGACACTATGCCTGACACGGGAAATTTGTAACTGTCTTGACAGCTGTAAACAGACTGGTTTTAAAGTGCTTGAAATATCTGAATGGGCCAAGCTAACTGATAAAATCAGATAAACACAGTGATGTTTGCTGTCTAGTCAGGTTTATAGACACAATTTATACTTTAGTGGAATATGATCTGTAACTTTTAGAAAGGAATTTTTTTAAAGCACCCACAAATCCTGTAGATATACAACAAGCCTTTAATGTTGAATGATGGTATACCTCAATATCTTTACTTCTTGCAACTTCTTCAAAATTCTCTTGCTGCTCCAAAGTTTTGTCGACTTTATCGTCTGTCATGCAGAAGCAGCGCAAATTGGATTCCACTGCATCATTCATTTTGGCAAAAATGACAAACTTGGCCATGTAGGGAACACATATTAACTCCCTATAAAGCTGTGTGGCCAACCCGACAGTTTCGTGAACTTGATGGCAGTCTGCTAGCCAAAATCTGGATGCACATACATAGATGTAAAGACCAATCAGTCCATTTTCATACAATGGTGATTTCCCACCATAACTTTATTGTGAACTACCTCTCCAGCTAACAGAACCAAGTCACAATCCTGGATTTTCTAACTTACTTTTTATTATATATACTTATAAATTACTTCCAGCAAAACTTGGAGGTGGCTGATCTGAGAACTGTCAGACAAAAAGCATGTCATAGACATGTTCAATACAATTTTTATTATTTTTTCTGGTCTGCTCATAATGTGCCCTGTTGGTTTTCTGTAATCTAGGAAAAGAGAAATCTCCACTGCTGACGGCTGTGGTGCACACCTTGGAGACCAGATCTGCCACCTCCTTGGCAAACAAGCACTTCTGCACATTGGTGACGTGTGTGGAAAAAACAGATCTCAGTGAGCAGAAGGAACTGAACGTTGGGGAAACTGCTCCTCTGTATAATATCTAGATACCAATATTGGAAGAATGGCGCCACTCTGTTAAAAACAACAAGATGTGATTAGGAACATCAAAAATCTGAGGAGAAATTCAGATGGGAGGATTTTTTGTGTGTGTGTGTAAACATCCCTAGTTATGAATCTATTTTTGCTCCTCTCCTCTCCCATCAGTAAAAAAAGTCCTGCTATTGAGCTAGTTATTCTAGTGTGTATCACTCAAGTTATTCAGATCTTCATAATACAACCTGTAAGCCTTAATAAAGTATAATTATTTGTGTTTCATTTGCTTTTACTGTACCTGGCTGAAACGTTGGTTGTGAAAGAGACACAATCATTTACAAAAGTCAGTGGAGTGGTTCCTGTGATATCTTCCCACTGAGCTGGTGAAGTACCTCCTAGGAAATGAAAGATGCATCAGTCACACTTGTTTAAAGGGACCTGAATTTATAAGTTTCTGAAACACCCATATAATGTGGTGGTCATATGGAATGGATTCCTTTCCACAGGGAAGGACATGAAAGGTCTGTAATATTTAAGGTGGGCAATATAGTGCTTGGATTGCAGAAGGGCAGAGCAGAACTGGGGAGAGCTGGTCCTCACCTCTGCAGAGGGATGGGCAACCAGTGGCCCTAGGTCGACACCGCAACCGTCGTGTCTAATTTCAAAAGCTCTCTGCAAAACCATCGGTTCTGGACTTTGGCCAAAGCCATCTGTCTCCACCCCAGCAGTCCACTAGACAGTTAGGGAGAGAGAAAGGGGTGCTCTGTGTGTGTGTGTGTGTGTGTGTGTGTGTGTGTGTAGAAATGGGGGCGTGGAAAAAAGAGGGAAAGGTGGTGACCCCGCCCATTGCTGGCTTCAACTGATTCCATATGTGATATGCAGTAGCAAGGAGATGCTCCTGGGGGAAATGCCACTCTTGAGAGAGAGGAAGAGGACAAGTTTGCCCAATTTAGAAAACATATGTTGAATAAATGGGGAGGCACTTCCTTATGCCTTTGCCTAACCTGTTATGCTACACAGTAGCCGGAGGCTGGGTGTTGTGTCTCCTTTGTATCCATTGGTTATCCCTTCCCCTGAAGGGGGTGGCACAGGAATTGTCATGGTGATTGGCTTATGGAATTTTCTTCTTCTTGGTTCCACAGTGACAATGGGGCTGAATGTTGCTTTGTTACCAAGGATTTTCTTGACTGTTTCATCTGGAGCTGGTTGAGCCTATTTTCAATATAGGAAAAAGAGATCCTAAAATCATGGGATATCAAATTCTCAAACATGCAATTTATACTTACAGGTAGGTATTTGTGTTGGTCTGCCATAGTAAAATCAAAATTAAAAAAAATCCTTCCAGTAGCACCCTACTTTACATAGGTGTTGCTTGTATACACCATAAATGCTACACAAATCCAGGATATTTGGGTAAAATTCCATTTCAGAGTTCTGTAAAATGCAACAAGTCCCAAACTTCAGGTTGTGTTCAACTTTTACTCAGCAAAGACCGATTGAATTAATGAACCTAAATTTGTTACAGCCACTATTTTCAATGGGTCTACTCAAAGTTAGCGGAATACAACCCCTTTCTTCTTCTTTTTGGTATTCTTATCAGCTTCAACAATGTCATATGGTTCACTGAAATGGGGGACCTAACTAAAATCCAACCACTGTAAAATGAAAATATCTGTTGTATGTAGGTGGATTTGCTGTAAAACTCTGGATTTCATTCAGAGTGCCGCTGTTCCCTACTTAGCAGATGCTTATACTACAGGTCTGAATAAGGTACATTGGGATGACCAAACGCTAAGATGGGCAGGATAGGTAAACTTTTAACAAGTTCCACAGAAGTGGGCATTTTGGCAGCTACAGTTTGCCATGCAGGAGGGAGAAGAGCTTCTCCTTTTATTAACAGGCGAGATTGGACAGTACACCTCTTAGGAAGTGGTGTACTGTGTAGAGGGGAGCGTGTGGGCTGGTCCTCTCTGCTCACTGTCCCACCTCTGCCATTCCCACATGCTGCCTACACATGTAAGGTTCAATGCATGCAGGTAAGAACTGTGGTTGATTTCATTATATCAGGAATCTTTGTGTGTGTGTGTGTGTGTACATATGTTGAACCTGCATAATACATCCTTGTGTCTACATGAAGGAATGGTGGACAGGTTGAAGCTGCAGGCACTCATTTCCCTCAACCTGTTAGGCCAGATCTAAGGAGGTACACCATCTGATCCAGCCTGATGAAACCTTACTTCTGGTTTTCAAAAATGCAAAGAAAGGCTCATCTTATTACCTGCAGGCCCACTCGTATCCGCTTAGTTAATGCTCCTTCAGGGAAGGAAGCCTGGACTTGAGGCACAGTTGTGCTGCTCAGAATGCCACCCTCTGGACCAATCTGGTTGCTTTCTTGCTTAATTCGTGAAACCACAGCAAAGTACTGAGGAAAGTCCTTCGTGACAATTCTGCAGATACGCTTCTTCTCAAGTTCCTCTGCGCTGTCCAATTCTATGCAAGGGGAAATCAGAAATGTTTATAAATATTTATAAATATTACTGCTCAGGTATTATGAGTGGGCTGTTAAAGAGTTTCAGCCTTGTCCAAGAAAGTCTTTGGGTTGCTTTGAATACTAACACATACGCTGTCCTCAGTGCAATGTTTTCTGGAAGAACCTCTTCCTGTTCCATTTCAAGGCTGAAAAAAAATCTGTAACGGCAAGCTAGGCTTAACAGCAGTTTTGTTGGATTTGAACACCCAGCCTGAATTCGGTGTAACTAAGTAATACACAGACTGCACTGTGAATACTGATTGGACCACATGAAAGATACTATTTTATTTACTCTCATTTACCCCTTTCTGGTTCAACATGGCTATTTCATTTTGATCTGATAAAAGGCTAAGTAATCACCTTTAAAATCAACCTCATGACAGAAAGGTGTATTAATGAAAGGAGCAAAATGTGAATCTGCATGCAAACTTTTTTTGTTTGGGGTTTTGGTTTATTGGGAGATGGGAAGTGTCTCATAACTCACTTGGTTAGAGTAGCTCATGGTGGTCTGATCTGAGGAAATACCAGATGACTATAAAAATATTATTTATGCATTTAATAAATGAATATCTCACCATTCAATGTGCGACATTTCTGGGTTATGTGTTCTACTTTTAAAGGCTGGTTTCATTTTTACAGGTCTACAAATTACATTTTGGTTCTAATATCTAGCTTTGCCAGTAGATGGTGCTGCTCTCATCAAACACAGTAATTATTCCTTCATAAAAGGGAAAAGATACACGGAATGGGTGGTTTAATTTATCTCACCGCTGAGTTAGATAACAAAGAAATCATAATATACCCCCACCACTCCTATAAGTCAATCAAGATCACATCACTTAGGTATGCTGCTTCCATACCATACCACATAGGGCTGATTCTTCAAACATTTGTCAGTTTCTCTGCCTTTCCTACACTCACAATTGCATGGAGGAAGCAATTTCTGACTTAGCATGTTCCTGCCTGCTGCCACCGGCAGCAATTCAGGTGAACACACATTTTCCAAATGAATACTTATGAACATTTTCTAAAGCTTGCATAAACAGAAATAGCAGCGAGAGGGGAAATAATGGATATTCAAACAAAAACAAGAAGTTAGAGAAATTATGCAGTGGTACCTGCAGTAATACTTTTTAAGTTAAAGGAGCATCATTAATTCACTTCTGTGACAAATAATTGGGATACTGAAATATATTTCTTAACTGCAAATAGGTTCTTTGATTGGATGGTTGTGTATTTTTCTGCTGGCAAGCTTAACAACATATATGATATTATATCAATGCCACTTGGCACTGTGGTAATGCTATTTGTACAGTCACTGCCTAATTCACCTTTAATCATTCAAAAACAAACCCAGTGCATGTGTCTACTTGCTATTTGCCCAGGCCAAAACAGTAACAGTGCATATATACCTTCATTCATGCCGTTCAGTATTTCAGTGAGGTTTTCATGCCTGCTGTCATACTGATGTTCCTTCCACGTTTCACCGTTTTCACTTCGAAGCACAATCAGTTCTCTTTCCTTTCCTCGCATCGATCCAAAATGAGGGATTTCCACTATGACAGGACTACACCAAATAAAAGAAGAAGAAGAAGCAATTCATATTGTACATGCATTTTTTCATTTTACTAAGTGCTGCTCCCTTACTCAAGAGTTGTCTGTCACACAGCTACAAGTGCGCTCATGGGGGGGAAATGGTTAATAACTGGCAAAGCTGCAAAACCCTTTCCAATTCAAATTGCAAGGTTTTTTTTGTTTGTTTGTTTTTGTTTTCAATAATCCACTCCAATTACACACTTAAATAAGCACGCACAGGAGTGCTGACATACATCAACTTACACAGACAACAAAAACAAGTTACAAAGATGCATATAAGCAAATAAAAAGAAAGGGTTTCAGCAGGCAAGCTTAGATCCTGCACTTGGCTATGCATACATAATGCTATTTACTCAGGGCTGCGTGTACTCGGCATTTAACACACATAAACATTTTGCTGTTCCGTGTCTAGAAAAGCTGAATTCTTTCAACCAGCATTAGTATGGAACCTAAGCCAATCTGGACAACTTATTTGAGTCTCTACAATTTATTCTGCTTCTGCTAGTCACAGGAAGAAGAAGCAAGAAGCAATGCCAGGGCACTGATGCACAAGACCCCGATTGCTGGAAATATTGTTTATCAATACTTCATTTTGAGACTTCACCTGATGCTCTCCACCCAGTTGCAAACTTACTTTAAAAAAATGTTTCTAAAAAGTGAAACTCAGAGTTTGAATATTGCTTTTATTGTGCTTGAACAACTCTGTGCATATGCAATGCTGTTTACTTAGGGCTGGGTGGGAGCTTTGACTTAAAATAAAGAGAATTGGGGGGGGGGGAGAACTGACAATTTGCACCAAATTTTTCAAATATATTGTAAAGAAAAGCTCATTTCCCCAGCCAATATATATTGTGGAAATTCACCAGATTTGCAAGTTTTGCTCACTTTGCCTGATTTTTTGTTGTTGTTTAGTCGTTTAGTCGTGTCCGACTCTTCGTGACCCCATGGACCAGAGCACACCAGGCACTGATTTAAATATATTTAAATACGCTAAATAACTTTAAATATGTTTTAATCTTGGGAGGAGTAAGAAGTTACAGATGTAAAAGAACTGAAGTTCCATCCTCTTACCACTGGGCAATCTTTATTACCCATATAATTTCAAGTCCATTTGCACAGTCATAAAGACTAGACATTTTAAAAAAAAACCAGGGAGAGCACTGAAAGTCTCAGGAAGTTGAATTTGGTGACCAGTACTATAGTCTCTACTTTTCTGCCCTTGCACAGAATCACAGAATACACACAGCCCTTTAATAATAATCAACAGGCGATGCACCAGCATAGGCAAAGACCAACTTGATTCTAAGGTGTAGAAGAGACACAGTCAGATATAAAACAAAAAAACAAGCAAACATAAGTTCCATTTCGCTGGCATGCCATATTTACATTGACTTTAATGGAAAGTGTACATTTTGATCCAATGAAATCTTTCATACAAAGAATTAATGCAACTGAAAATATATACAGTCTAATTTTATAAAATAACGTGCAGTGCAATCCAATGCACGAGGGGCAAGTCCCGATGAGTTCAATGGGTAATAAGCCTGCAGAAGACTGGGCTATGAGAACCTGTATTGTGACTCCTATTTTCCTCCAGCACCATTTGTGTGAGCATGTGTTTCTTTTCAAGCACTACATATACTAAAGCCCCTGGTAAATACTGATTGTATGGGGACAAAACTGTAGCAGTTTTAGTCACAGGAGCATCTGCATGTCAGAATGGCTTGATGTGATCTTCCTCATATGTCAAAGAAAACCTACTGGTATTAGTCTATGAATGTAGAAAAAGATTGGCTCAACAACTTAACCTAGAGGATTTGAGGAAATATTTTGGTCCTTGGGCACAAGGAAAAAGCTATGGTATTGCCAGGTTGCTTCCTTCCATAACATCAAACTTAGTTGTGCAATGCAAATGCAACATTGCCTACATAGGAGTATGTAGTATGTATATTGTCCAAATATTGTCTACTCTGATTGGCTGTAGCTTTCAAACATCTCAGACAGGGAAAACTCTTTCACCGGTGACTGGAGGTGCCAGTCAATGTAGGTTGGTCCATCAGGAGTACTGTCTTCTTGCCAAATTCATTCTGCTCTCAACCAGTGCTCACCTTTCTGCCTTCTTATTTACAATCAGTCCAGGGGCTGGGGCTGCCTGTCAACTTCCTTCTCCCTGGCCTAAGTTTGCACTTGTAGAACTTGGCAGGGAGGAGGATGGGGACAAAAGCAGAATTAGTTTGCTCCATCTGTCACTGGCTCTGGCCTATGTTGGTCTCCCTGTCTTCTACACTTTCACAATGGGCACCAATTCAAACAGCTAACTAATCGGTAGTCTAGCTCTTGGCTGATGAATTCCGCAGAACAGGCCTGCACAACCTCTGACCTATTAAACCAAACACACTTACTTGTGGTGAAGGTCTTGCAATCCCGCCTACCAGCCTCCATGTTAACAACAGAGAGAGAGATTTACTCAACCTCTGATCGTCAACCATACATATCTGGTGAGCTGTGCTGTTTGGTGGGTAAAAAGTTGTGTAGCCCTCTGACCAGAACCATGATCTTATGTAGCTGTATTTATCTTGGGTAGCTGGTTGGATACATTTGCGCCCCTATTTAAATAATGCACCTAATGTTACCTGACTGTGTGCCTTCAACTGAAGATTACAAGAGCATAATTAAGTGGACAGTGTAATAAACCAACAGCTTGTTTTCCGCACCTTAAAAAAAAAAAAAGGAAATCTTCGCTCATGGGCAAGGAAAGCCTTTGAAGTATTCCATCAGAGAAACACGAGCAGTTATGGATTATGCAGCCTTAAGACATTTAAACAGACAGTATCATTAATTTCCCACAGAGGTTGTACTTAGCTCTGCTCATATGTATATATGGAGAGAGAGCACCTCACCATTCTGCGTAAACATCAAAGAGTAGCAGCGGTACTAGCTGAGACTTTCTTCAGCTGTTACACTTTTTTTTCTTTTACAAGGGAGAATCAGAAACAGTAATAGCAGCAGTATTTATTTTTTTAAGGCAATTTAGGGTATGACCCAGCTAATCACTTTTACATCTCATTGATTTCAATGGGTGCATTAAGCCATTGTTTAAATAACCCCAATGGGATGAAAAAGTGCTCCGTTTCTGACAGATTGTGGGTTTATTTTTGTGAAGCGTTATTTGCTCTATCATCTCAACAAGAGATGGATGATAGCAGTTCCACTTGTTTGCCTAATGTTTTGCAGGCCTCACAAAACAGAAAATGTTTAAGCCCATTGAAAACTATCCTATGAATACAATCTTTGTAGGCGAATATGTCAGATACTGTCTCTCTGTATAAGACACACACAGTTTTGTGCATGAATATAAACAATACTCACAGAGAAGGTATTAGACAGGTATTGAACACAGGACTTGGAACAACATGCTACGTTAGAACCTCACAACCCCTGAAGGCAGGCAGTCAAAATAGTCAAATATTTCCGAGATTTTAAATATGAATATCACAGTTTTCTAATAATCGTAAATAGATATATACAAAATTCATACTTTGTTTTCAAACCTGAAATATAATTCAGTTTTACAAGGGTTAACTTTTCCACCAATCTTATTCAACCAGATCGTTTATTGAATTTTCTTGAACAAGACAGAACTTTGGTCACAGGGGTGGCCAAACTGTCACTCCTGGGCATTTCAAGATACATACAGAGAGTTAGTGGCATTCTTAGTGCATAGGCACACTCTGAGTACAGCATGAACCAAGCAATCAACCAAGCAATCAGTCACCCACCTATACATTTGGGCCATAGACAACTGGCGGGATGGGGGATTAGGAGATCAAATTCAAAGTTCTTAGTGTTTAGGCAGACTTTTCATGCTTAATATTCTAAAGGGAGTTTGCTCACAAGTGATGAGCTACAGTTGTCTGAAAGCAAAGAGCTAAACTAGAAGGGACGTTTATCATGCAACTGGGACTTTCCTCCCATTGCAAATAGCAGCTGTGCAGGAGTAACAATCCTGTTGAGACCACAATGGAGGCAAAGAGGTAAAAATATTCCCCCCCACTGTGCTGATGATCTGGACCTACCTCCCGCCCATCAAGGTGCTTAAGTATTTATTTTTATATAGAAACAACAATCACCAGCAACTGCTATTTGCATGATTACGATTGTGTCTAGTTTGGCCCAGAGTTAAAGGTAAAGGAGTATCTATTGTGAGTACTGAAGCACATGAAGATTTTGGTATATATTAATTATACTTATATCTTGCAATCCCCTGGAAACTTTCCCCAGCTTCAAGAATGCTATGGCCTCAGATGTTCTCAGGCCATTCATAGGGCCCTTGGGAATGTGCTGAACACAGAATTCAGAATAACAATCTACATTAAACATCACAGACTTCAGATACAGGTAGAATTTCTAGGAATGTGTTTTTTGAACTTCTTTTTTAGTCAGTAGCAGATGGCAAGGGAGATAAACTTCCCACTCTCAAGAAAACATAACTTTATCTGTTATGAAAGCTCAGGATATTAGGGGTGGTTCTATGGCACATTGTAAGATCCCCTCTTATATGCTATAATTGATATGTTAAGACCTTGTTACTGCCTCACATGAGCTGAGTTTACACTTTGGAACATTCCCACTTGGTTGCACAATGTTGGGGAAGGTCAATAATAGAGGAACTCGTATTTTTAGGAATGCCTGGCCATCATTACTGATCTTCTTATTGTGATAAAATCCCAGGGTCCTGCAGGAGACAGTTTGAACACCACATATTTAACCACCCGTTTTACAAATACTTCCTTGTTGGTCCAAATTTGGCAAAGCTATTTATTTGTGCCATAAGCTGGCTCCAAAACCATGCAAATACCTTCTCTACCAACAGAACTAAAACAGGACCATGTGTGTGGTGTCACTGTAGTGCTTTTAAAAAGGTGTAGTCAATGCAGCTGAAACAGTCAAAATTGGTTAAAAACATAGGAAAAAAGCACAGAAGTTATGAAAGCAGAAATGCTTGCAGTGAATTCCACATGCCTAGAAGCACAAGATCAATTACAGGAGCAGTGCTAGAATAAAATCAAGCCACTATGATTTTTTTCTTTCAGTGACGGTTAATCAGCTGAAAGCTTTTGTTGTTGTTGTGAACCAAAATTAAAAAATAATAATGGGAATGACCAAAACACAAAACAAAAAAGCAAGTCAGAACAAAAAAAAAGAATTAAATAAAAAGAAAAGAAAAGAACTGTAGACATTTGATATCTTTTCTTATAAACATCCTACCCAATAAATTTTGTTCCTTGAGGCCCAAGCTGCAGGATTCGGCTAACCATGCTCTCACCCTCATTTAGAGGGGGAGGATTGGTAGGAAGGTGCAGTTTACTGAATAACATCCATGCAGCAGGAAGAAAAACAAGAGGGGAAATTAGGAACAAACTGTCATTCCTGACAGAACTTTCTACTGGGGACCATGTATGGTAATGAACAAAATTTATCATCGTATATAAATTTATGTACTCCCATATCATAGTGGATTGTTTCCCCTAATGTTAGCTTTGGGAAAAAAAAGTCTGCTGTTGGCATTTGTGTTAGTATACGGCTCAGAGTAGCTGCTACAAAATTCACATTCAGCTGCACATTCTTCTCTTGGTAAATGTATGCAGCTCTCGAGGATGAGCGGATAGTTTGTACAGAGTACTCCTTTAGAAATCAATGGCATTTCATAATCACTGTGTGCTGGGCATATAATTCAGCAGTGCTCCCACATCCTGCTTTTGTATACATATCTGCATGAATCAAGAATAAGAGAGAAGGTTTTGGGTCCCCCCCTCACCCCTTAAACATAACATATTACCATAGGGAAAATTATTCATGATACCATAGAAAATTTGGCCTAGGATAAAATTACAGTCCTGTGCTTACCTAGCAAAAGGAATGGAAGCCTACCTCCAATCCTCAAGTTACTTCAATTTTAAAAGACCCAACAAGTTAGATCCATACGGTAAAGGAAAGCAAAACTACAGATGCAAAATGGCAGCCAATAATACGATTCACAGAACAACTCACCCTAAAAACTGTGCTCCGGAAGGCCCCATTTCTACCAGTCTACTAGCCAATCCTTCTCCTTCAACCATTGGTGGAGGGCTGGCCAGTTTGTGCCTCTTTACCAAGCGGCAGGTGATGCGAGTGGGTGCTGTGCATTTACGCGGTGGAATAATAATCCTCATGCCATGATGACGGCTGCCCCTCATTGAACCCCCGCGTGCATCAACCATAAAACTAACCAGAAAACTGCAGGAGAAAAAAACAGAAAGTGTCATCGGGTAGTTTAAAAAGAAGAAGTATGAGCACAAATGTTGACTGAAATAAAACCAATGAGAAAGAAGATCACGTAAAATTAAAAAACAACACTCAACAACAATCCTATACATGTCAACTGATAAATACCCTTGTGCCTTGTGCTAAGGAAGTGGGCATTAGCAGAATCCTCGGAATGTCTACTCAGAAGTAAGTCACGCTTTGTTCAATGGGACTTATTCTCAAGTAAATGTAGTACTGTATATCCACAAACCTGGGAGTAAGTCACTGAACTCGATGGCTTACTTTTGAATAGATGCAAGATAGGCTTGTGCGAATACTCATCTTCCTAGCAGAAGGTATGGCAGTAATTCTTAGAATGACCATATGCATGATGTTCTACTATTTTACTAGCAAGACAAACATTTAGTCAAAACTACTTTGTTGAATACAGTGTCAAAGTCCAACGTACTAGGGTTAACTGTGTCTTAGTCTATTATGAAAATATTAGTGTATTATTCATGCACTAATCTGCTACATGACACTATTAGACAGCCTGCTCCAAACATCCTGTGTTTCTTTCAAAGAGCAAATGGACATGCACAACAGAACTGCTCAGTATTATGATAACTACTTATTTTGTTTTTGCAAACCCTTTGTTCTACTACTTTGATTTTCCAGGTCTTTAAAGCACAGAATTACCTATATACTCGAGTTTAAGCCAACCCGAATATGAGCCGAGGCACCTAATTTTACCTCAAAAAAACACTGGGGAAACTTATTGACTCGAGTATAAGCCGAGGGTGGGAAATGCAGCAGCTACTGGTAAATTTCAAAACTAAAACTAAATACTGTCCTATGCTTTCCCAGCTGTCGGTGCTGCTTCTCCCTCCCCGCCGCCTTGCACAGAGCAGGCATAGGACAGGGGTTCGGAGAGTTGCAGCGATTCTCCGAACCCCCGGTCCTGTGCCTTTCTCCGCCTCCGCCCGCTTCACTCGAGTATAAGCCGAGGGCGGCTTTTTCACCACAATTTTTGTGCTGAAAAAGTAGGCTTATACTCGAGTATATACAGTAAACACAAAGGTCAGATTCACAAAGTGGCTTTGGTAAAAAATACATATCTAATTTTCTTTAGCAGCTGGATATCAGCAACAGGATGACACACTCCCTCTTCCCCTCTTCCTTTCTCAGTGTTTACATTCACTTTTAACAGAACTGCAGTTAGATTACATGCAAAATAGGGAACCGTGCTTCATTTTCATTTTATTAACCAGAATCTTAAACCATCTTCAAGCAGGTGTTTAAGATCCTGCTTAGTAAATTGGCATTAAAGATGCAATCTTTTACAGACATTGAATTTGATGGGACTTGAATAGATGTGTATAAGATTGCCCTGTAAATCACAGTTCCGTGCTTAGGATATAATGGCCTAACAGTGGTTGAATTAAATAAGGATGTACTATAAACTATTCATGGTGAAAATGCTACGAATAAGACAGCAACTGATGTCACGACACATTTTAGAGAATGAGCTAGATCCAGATTGTTAGTTGAACTTAATTCCCATTAAAGTCAATGGGGCTTAAGTAGTGATTTCAGCAGGAGCTACATCCAACTAATTCAGTCTGATGCCAAGCCACTGTCTTTTTATTGGGCTCATGCCACAAAATGCTGACAAGTCGTGAAGATGCACAGTACATGGATAATACCATCCTTCCTGTTTTGCTCTCTCCAAACAACAGAAGATATGCAAGCCCAACAATGGGGGATATGAGGAGCTACTAAACCTAGATTTTTCTGCCAATGTTACCATCATCTGTCCTATATGTGGGAGACATATGAAATGTCAGATATTCCGGTGTCCTGTCGTACAGGTCCAAATACAGACAGGCACAACAAATGTAATTAATTTCCAGTGCCCTGTCCGGGGCTTGGTGTAACAGTGGGACATGTGTCCTATTTGTTTCAGTAGGCAGCTCTGCAGGAGTCACTGATACGAGTCACTCTCTAGACCAGTGTTTTTCAAACTTGATACCTTCTGGGAATTCTTTTTCCACTGATCTGTCTGCTGAGGAAGCCCTCACTCATCTGCCATGAATTCCAGAGTGTTCTGGGGTATATTCAATTCAGCACACACTTGATTAATCTGTTTTCGGTTCATTGCTAATCTGTTTTTAGTTTATTCCCGATTTCATTTTATTTTTGGATGTTTTAAAATGTTGTTTTTAACTATTATTTTAACTGATAATTTTAATGCTTTGTATCCTTCATAAACCGCTTTGAGGTTATTGTTTTTACAATCAAGCGGTGTGTGTGTGTGTGTGTGTGTGTGTGTATGAAAAATATAATATAATATAATATAATATAATATAATATAATATAATATAATAAGCTCAGGGCATGGGCAAGGCCCATTGGGCATCACCCTCTATGAGCAGTGCATCCTCAAACAAAATTTCCAACAAAATCTTGGAACCCAAGGTTGAAGAACACTGCTCTACTCGGACCAACAAAATCCAGGATGGCACTATTCTAACATGAGCAGATTTGATTCAGCATAGATGGTACCACTAGGAGCAGGGAGAAGATTTAACCCCATTGGTATCTCCCATATACACCTGTTTATTTTCTTTCCGGAGAGTGAATGGTTTCTGTGCTCTGGTATTGATGGAAATGTCTGCCGCCACCTCTTATAGTACAGACCCAGGAGGGTGGGTGCAACATATTTCATACATGTCCAAGCAGGCCTTGAAATATATATGCATTCTACCCCCACCCCCACCCCATACCTATTTGTCATAAGGATAGGAATTACGTTATCTTATGTTATATATATTGGCCAGAAATTGTGCATTTGTTTGAAAGTGACTCGCTTTTACTTTCAAACTCTAATAAACACAACTCATGTGCATGCACAAACAAGGCATGAGGCTGAATGATACTTTTAATGTATATTCTAAGGCAGGGGTGGGGAACCTGTGACTACAGATGTTGTTGCTGTCCTATAACACCTATCACCCTTGACCAGGGCTCCCGCTGGCTATGGCTGATGGGAGTTGGTGTTCAACAACATTGGGAAGGCCACAGGGTTCCCCTCACTGTTCTAAGAGTTTCAGAGGCCAATATTGCTACCCAGCCACCTGCAGATTCTACAGTATGCCCATCCTGTGAATACAACTAATGTACCATGGTACTCTCCTGCAGCACATCAGTGGCAAATTCAACAACTGTTTCTTGTCCTTTAAAAATGCTTCTTCTAGATATTTTGTCCAAACTCACCTGCCAGTAAAACTCTACTCTTCCCCCCACTAGTTTACACATTACTATCCCATTATGTTTTTGAGCACATCATGCACAGTCTGTAAGAACACAATTAGTAGTTGATGATCGTCTAAATTATTGCCAGGTAAATGACTTGAGCTACAGGACAACCGCTAAAAACTATACAAACAAACAAACAAACAAACAAGTGGGATGTCTACAATAAAAGGTAGAAAGGGCTGGGAAATAAGATGCACTAAAAACCATCTAGGCACATTTCAACTGTGGAGAAAAAAAATAAACACATAGAAGCAAAACAAGGAGTCACAGACAGTGTCATCACCTTGAATCATACTGGGGGAGTGGAGAGGAATAGCTGCAAAATAATTTAGAAAGCAAATTGGAAAAAAATTAATGTGAGATAATTAGAAGCCAGCAACAGAAAATGTCGATCATAAGCAAAGGCAAAATAATAACAAAAGCAAAGCTTTTCAGTTTGATCAGAGCGGAGGAAACGTGTGTGTTCTGTAATATAAAATATGCATTTAATTGCATTTTAAATATTTGCTAAAGAGGGCCAACACCACTTAGTATGTATAAAAGAAAGTATTCTAATTAGTAATTGTGCCGGCAAGGGTAATGCACATCTTTTAAGAAATCAGGGTTGGGGGACGCAGCACCATTAGGATGCACGACTGAGTAACAATATGTAAGCTGCAATGGGGATAACTCGCCACCACTTGATTGGCTACAGCAAACAGAGTCTGGTGTGACAGTGAGCAGAATCCTTTCATTGAGCAGCTTCATTGCTGGCCAGTGTCACCTTCCCAGCCTGATTAGTAGGAACACCTTGACGGGAGTTGCATAACTAGCAGGCCCACCATGGTATGAATGGATAATGTGGCTCCCTCCACCAACCTGAAGCATAGCAGCCATACCAGTCCCGCCTCCCCTCTTCACAATTTGGGGCTAAGCTCTTCGTGACAGCTCAACACACCTTAAGGAGATCACACACAGGGACAGCAACATATCCACCTCTGCTAATGCTTGCTTGGGTCCAGCTCAATTCTTCATGCAGCTCCAATTGTTAGTTGTGACAAATGTCAAAAGAATGGAGCAAGAAGGAAAGTTGCTGGGAGGAAGGCAAAAACCCTGCAGTGTAATGCAGAGCCCCACTGCGTTTCCTAGGTAAAATCCCTTCCCAGCTACACAGCAAACTGATGCCCAGATTTGAGGGAGGGCAGGGGGGAAAGTCAGTGATAGTACTGTTGGAAGCCACAAGCCAAGCCTCCAATTTATGCCCTGGGACCAGACCACAGAGAGAAAGTTCGCTTTCTGGCCCAGTCCCTGGCCCCTCCCCCTGGGAGCAAATTGCTGCTGCTGATTGGCTCCTGCAGCAGAGCACTGCACTCATGCTGCTTCCAACACACTAGGAGTGCTGGCTCCATGCCTGACAAAACAGACTCAGTCTCTCTCCACCTACCACAAACTGGGGTTGTAGACAAGCAGGGACCTGGGACTTGCGTTAGCAGGCATGGGGGAAAGCCACTGTTGTGCCTGAATATGGCAGCTGGTTTTCAGTCAATTAATAAAGCTGGTGTTGATTATGTGTCAGAAGCTCAACATTACATTTCCCAAATATTGTGGATATTAGAATGTAATGTAATAAAGGAGCAATTGTGTATTGATAATTTTAGACCTAACCTTTCTAATTCTTCTATCATTACTAGAGCAGTAAGGTCTACTTAAAAAAAAAACCATAGTAAAAAAAATTAATTTCAAGAGTACATATAAGTTTACATGCCGGAAAGCTGAGTGTTTCACGGCATTGGCCTTTTAGTACTAACACTTGTGTATTGCTACTTTACTTTTCTGTAGGTTGTGAATATCTGGGGCAGAGGTGGAATTATGCAAAATGGTCCTAGTGGAAAGCTCACTAGGGGATCTTGTGACCAACTGCTATCTCCCAGCCTCCCCCTCTATGGATGATGGGAGGATAGAGGGGTGGGTTTTTTCTTAGCTCCTTAAAGGAAGACCAAGATAATAATGTAAATCATGATAATGATGATGTGAATGGGTAATGAATTGAGTAAATCCAATGGGTTGGATTCAAAATCAGTCATGCTGAGAGTAGACCCACTGAAATCAGTGGGACATATTAGAACAATTAGGGCCCTTCCATTAGGCAGAATGAGGCAAGTGCTCAAGTGGAGGGTCACAAATTGGTGCCCCCCAGAGGCCGGTCTCATTGCCTCCTGCCCACCTAGGAAGCTCTCCACATCATACCCTTCTGCCTTGCTCTAGGAAGGACCATGTTCAGTGGTACCTTGGTTCTCAAACGCCTTGGTACCCAAACACCGAAAACCTGGAAGTAAGTGTTCCGGTTTTCAAATGGTTTTTGGAAGTCAAATGTCCAATGTGGCTGCCGCCTATTGTTTCCGGTTTCGCTTGTACCAGTGAGAAGCTGTGTCTTGGTTTTCGAACATTTTAGAAGTCAAACTGACTTCCAGAATGGATTAAGTTTGGTGCTTTTATTTTTGCTATTTATTTTGCTTTTTTGATTTTGAGGCTTCCTCAGTTAATTTGTTTTTGTGACTGTGTGGAACCCAGTTCAGCTACTGATTGATTGACTGGGTGACTGCGGAAATGGATAAAAGCCCCCCATCCTAACAGTGACTATCATCAGTGCAGGTAAGATTTTTTTAAAAAATTTTTTTATCATCTACAATACTGCCTTATTTATTTTATAGTATAGTACATTGATTATTGATTTCATTTTATGGATCAATGGTCTCGTTAGATAGCAAAATTCATGTTAAATTGCTGTTTTAGGGGTTGTTTTTAAAAGCTTGGAACTGATTAATCCGTTTTGCATTACTTTCTATGGGTAAGCATGCCTTGGTTTTAGAATGCTTTGGTTTTGGAATGGACTTCCGGAATGGATTAAGTTTGACAACCAAGGTACTACTGTACGTGTGTGCGTTTCCTGCACTTGGAGCAAGGCATTCTGGGTGGGGTGGTTGTGAAACGGCCTGCAGTGGCAGCCAAATTTGCTATGGTGGCCCGTGATGTGTCTAGCTAACACAGTAGCCTCAATTTACAGCAAGGAAATGAGTAATTAAGACCTGTTAACAGTTTATCCAAGTTAGAAATCATGACATTGTATATAAAGTCTTCCATTGTGAAGAAACAGCAATACCCATTTCATACAGTTGGGTGCATTTGCTTATTGCCACATCTCCAATTCCTGTAATTTCCCAGGGTCTACATTTTTGAGAATCTGTCAGACATTTGGTGGTGTTTCAATGAATCTGCATGTTTCCTAGTTAACAGTTAACCTTTACAGCAGGGGTCAGCAACCTTTTTCAGCCGTGGGCCGGTCCAGCATCCCTCAGACCGTGTGGTGGGCCGGACTATATTTTTTGGGGGGAAATGAATGAATTCCTATGCCCCACAAATAACCCAGATATGCATTTTCAATAAAAGCACACATTCTACTCATGAAAAACACCAGGCAAGCCCCACAAATAACCCAGCGATGCATTTTAAATAAAAGGATACATTCAACTCATGTTAAAACACACTGATTCCTGGGCTGTCCGCAGGCCGGATTGAGAAGGCAATTGGGCTGCAACCGGCCCATGGGCCTTAGGTTGCCTACCCCTATTTAAAGCTTCAAGTAGAAGGAGTCAACACCTCTTTGAAGCGTCTCCCTCACTTGCATCAGTAACATGAGCTGCAGTCATTCAAGTGCAATTGCATGCTATCTATTTTAATAGGCTACAGGGTGTGTCAGCTAAGAATATGAATGTCACCCACAATACTGTGATCGTATTTTGAATGTATTTTCTGTTGGGGACTCTCTCTCCACATCAACAAAGTTAAATAAAACACAAGTGTGTTGAGGTTTCGTAGACCAATATATTTATTCTATTGGAATACACTGATTTAAAGTTCATCATCTGAGCTATAATAGGGAATGCTGGTAATAAAAACAAAGGAAAGTTCACGAAGAAGTATGTACAATTGCCCACTTTGAGTGATTTTCTTCTTCTTCCAGCTGTAGTATTATAGTATGCTGTATTTGTATTTTTATCATTTAAAAAAAAAGGAAATATCCTTTGTGGGCATTTCAAAACCTGATCCTTACATTATTTACATCCTACCACTGATGGGCTCCATGAGTTCATACTGTTCGTTTATTCCTATTTGTGTAGACATGAACTCTAGAGAAAAACAAATGCTAATACAGAACTTAAGTCTTAAACATTGCTATGTAAGCCTCTAAAACAGGCATAGGCAACCTTGGCTCTCCAGATGTTTTGGAACTACAACTCCCATAATCCCTGACCACTGGCCGTGTTAGCTAGGGAAATGTTTTTATATTTCTGGAATGGCAAAGTAAGTAACACTATTTTTCCTTTTAATTTATTCATGGTATTATAGAGGGGTTTTTTTCTAAAGCACCCCCCCCCCGGTATTTCTCTCATTTTTCTGTCCCCTTCTTTACTCTTCCTTATTTTTAAATTTTCTCTTCTTTTTCTTTTGTTGTACGAGAAGCAAAGAAGTTCAATGTATGCATAGTGTTTCTGTTACATATTGTCCCAACATAATATTTTTATTTTATTTTATTTAAAAAACGGCATCAGAAGTTCTCAGTATATAGAAGCAATTTCTGTGTGAATATTCAGATCCTGATAATTTATGAGGCTCCTCCTTGCCAAATTTAAAGTCAGGGGAATGCTTTCAGAAGCCACTCTCCTGCATGTCCAAAGAGAGTAAGGGGGACACTTTTATTTTATTTATTTCATAAGATAAAGATGACTTTAAACAGTATATAAACAACCACCCTCAAAGCAGTTTACACAAAGATACGTATCTCTGTTTTGAAAAAACTCTGCTAAGTGGCTCCCAGATCCTCGGCATACCTATGGGTTGGGTTGGGACATGCAGTGGTACCTCCAGCTTCCACCCAGTCAGATGGGCGAGGATATAAATAATAAATTTATTATTATTATTATTATATTACTTGCATATGTCTGTGGCTGTACCAAGAACCACAACTGGAAATGCATGATGCTGCTATCTCAGCAGCAGTTCTCGTAGCCAGGACTGAGACTGAGAGAATGCTGGGATATCCAGGACAAGTATGTGGAGAAGCTCTCTCTCTCTCGGAAAATGCACCATCCCTTTTTATGGCAGCGTAAACTCCCAAGAGGAATCCTGTGACTTTAAAACATATCATGCATTGGTATTCGTTGGTTGTTCCGATAATGCTTACACTGTAATCACTGGCTTTGGGGGAAACAGAAATGGAAGTTTCACCAGGGCTATTTCCCGACTAACCCCCCATCTATTGCTTCATTTCATATATAATGACATGAGAGAAATCCTTCAGGTAACTCACCCGGAATGGATGGGGCTGGAGACAAGATTGACATTGTCCAAGGTGTCTGCGGCCCAGCTATAGTGCCTGAGCGAATCAGAGTCAAATTCTCTTGGAAACGTCAGATGCTTCAAAGAGATGAAAGAGAAGAAATATTAACTCAGCAGAGAGAGAAAAGTAAAGCATTTCCTGTGGTATATCACAACTGAGAAATAAAATCAACCTTTTATTGGCACTTGTAACACCTGCAATCATTCTCTCTCTCTCTCTCTCTCTCACACACACACCAATCACTTTAATTACTTTACAAACCTTGTTTGTGTAGGACATAGCAGCCTAGCTCATGGTAGTGCCCATTTTGTTTATTATTACAGTTATATCCTGCCTTGGTCTATCACCTTATTTCATTCTAGGTCACCTTCAGGGTTGAATGGTGATTTGAACCTGCATCTCCCCAGTCCTAGACTGACACTCTTGACCACTATGCAACAAAATGAGCTCAGAGGGAGCAGTGATTTGAAAGAACGATAAACAAGTCTGTTATCCATGGCATTTCAATGGGGACCCCAGTAACAATCTCTGCACTAAACACAGAATACACATTGACAAGTTTAGACAAACTGGGTAACTGGGTATATTCAATATTTGTTGTGGCTGTGGATTCAGGTCCCACCTGCCTCCCATTGAAATGGTACATGCACTTGATAATGTGTGATCCGATCCTCGTCCCTCAAAACCAGGGGTGGAGTGGAGGAGATTGTGTGCACACCACCAAGGCTATATATTCTGCCCTTGAAATATTTATACCTTTCTGTTCCTTAAAGTGGCTTACTTATATCTATGCAGGGAAGGACTTCGGTAATAGGGCGTCTTGAGCGAGGACAAAATTTGGTGCCCCCAATAATTCATTTTTTATTCATTATTATTTTGCGCCACCTCAGCTCAGCATCCTGTGCAGGGGAACCTAAACCCAGTGCTGATCTATGGTTTCCAAGCAACCTACTGTCCAGGCAGCTTCACAAGTAAAACATGTGAAGCATGTGCCTCAAGGCAGTGCTTGGATTGCTCCCTCTATGCATGTATTTGCTATTTTACATATGTCAAATGTTGAGAGGTGGGCAGACAAGCAACTAGAATTCTACTGCCCTGCACCAGACTTGATCCAGACTGGCGAATGGGCAGGTGGGGCTACAGAGCGATAAGAGAAATGGCTTTGAGCAATCATCATAAAACAAGCAAGCAAGACAAAAGAGCAATTTTAAAAGGGCAATTTAAATGAGCTGGTTTTTCTTCTTTGTGTCATATTGCAGGCCAGCTAGAACAGGGGTCTCCAAACTAAGGCCCGGGGGCCAGATGCGGCCCAATCACCTTCCAAATCTGGCCCGCGGACAGTCCGGGAATCAGCATGTTTTTACATGAGTAGAATGTGTCCTTTTATTTAAAATGCATCTCTGGGTTATTTGTGGGGCCTGTCTGGTGGTTTTTTTACATGAGTAGAATGTGTCATTTTATTTAGAATGCATATCTGGTTATTTGTGGGGCATAGGAATTCGTTCATTTTTTTTCCAAACTATAGTCCAGCCCCCCACAAGGTCTGAAAAAGTTTGCTGACCCCTGAGCTAGAATCTATGAGTTCTTCCTGTTTACTGAGCATTCATCTTGTTTCCCTCCCCCCCCCCAAACACACAAAATTTGCACAGAGGTCATACGGTGTTGCTTTTTATTGAGCATTGGTAACAGAGGTTATATGATATCACCTGGCACCACCATTATCTCACACTTTCCAGCAAGTTTTCCCTTCATTTTCCCTACCCCAGAAGTTCCATTTTGGAGAAGGGATGGGGAGGCTGACTTGTCCTGCCAGAGTGCCAAATTCACTTTAACTGCACACTCTAAAACATGCTGGCAAACAATTAAATAGTACCCAAAGAATAGTGTCAGTCTGGAGACAGTGTAGCTTTCAGAAGGGACCGAGTCACAACTACATATTGTTTCCATATATTCTAATGTTAAACCTCCTCAAGCCTCACCTAACTTCAACGTCTGTTAGTGCTCAAAAGCAGACAAACCAGCTCAAGTACCCTGAGAAACAAAGTGTCAGGGTGGCCAAAAAAATAACAGTGGCCTCTCTGGCAGTAGCATAATACCCCATTCCAAACGACGTACAGCGAAAATTAAAAATAAGTTGTTTTCTGACTGCATTTAAAGCATGAATAAAGATAGCCACTGTGGCCTGACTTACATGAAACCTTCTTGTGTCTATTATTAACCAGCCGGCCAGCTCACAGACTGTTTCAAAAATAATTTTCAGGTTCCCATGTCAGGAATAATTTATCAGTTCCATCTCTATGTGCTATGCATGGGGATGAGCAGCCAAGGTGATGAAGCCGGTTGCAGATTAGGAAAGTGCCCTCTCCCTTCCTTTGCAAAGATGAATTTTCGAGATAAAAAACGAAAGCGCCAAATATTCCTGCTTCTACATTTCTCCTGCTTTTTAGCGTTTCACTTTTAAATAACTATTCTATTTATCTAAAAAGAATAACAACAATCCACCTTTCAGCCCACACCAAAGGCGTCTTCTAATCTTAACAATAAAATGCAATGCAATAAAATAATCAAAAGTAGTAACAGAAAGCTAAAACCACTCAAAAGCAGGGGAACCGAAATTCAACCCAGACTAATGTCAGGGCAAAATAAAAATGTTTTTATAGTTCACCAAAAGCCATTAATTAAAAAAGCTGCAGTATATTTCCAAGGAAGATCTTTATGAAAACAATTTCTTCAGTCATATGCCGAAGTTGAACCCAAAGCTAATTTTAGTATTGTATTCTTACATTGTTGTAGGAAGAGCCATAGCTCAGTGTCAGAGTTTGCACACAGAAAGTCCCAGGGTCAGTCCCTGACATCTCGAGGCACGGCTGGGAAATCCTGTCTGAAATGCTAGTGAGTCACTGCCAGGGTTTCCCAAACATTTTTTCTCCAGCTGTTTTTGGACTACAATTCCCATCATCCCTGACTACTGTTCCTGATGGCTAGGGATGATGGGAATTCCAAAAACAGCTGGAGACCAATGTTTGGGAAACCCTGGTAGCTAATGCTGAGCTAGATGGACCAATGGTCTGAGTGGGGGGCAGCTTTGTATGTTCCTATCTACGGCAGTTCATACGCCACATATTTTCCTACAGTACAGGGGTTGTAGTTCTATTGAATTCCAGCCTGCCCAAGTGCCCTCAATGTGTGTGTGTGTGTGCGCGTTTATCTAAAACTAAAAAAGCACAGTGGGCGTCTGAGTCCAATTAAAGTGGATTTGAAAAATGAAAAAATGACCTTTCAGTAACTGGGTGAAATCTCTTATTAAATACCTCATTAACAATTGTGTGTTCATGCAGCAGTTTAGGTAAGAAGTGTTACGTATTCGGTATTTTCTATTTCAAAAAATGAAAAAATACTGGAGGTTTTTAGCTGAAGGAAGGAAGCTTTGAGAAATCAACACAGAGGACTACGGTATTACAGACCATCCCTGTATACTTTTAGCCCCTATACTGTAAACTAGAGCTTTCCAAACTGCGTGTCACAACACATTAGTATGTCAACTGCAGTGTGCTGTTGTGTCGTGTGAAAGCTCCCTGTGCTCCTCCTGGGGCTGGAAAGGGGTTAGTTTAACCTCCGGTTTGCTGATAAAACTGAATGATGGTGTTGTAAAATGATGCATGTCTTAAAAGCGTGCCACCAACATGAAAAGTTTGGAAAGCTCTGCCGTAAACAATCCTAAATGCATTTTCCTATTTCACATTAACTGGAACCATCACCAAACACATTTCTTGTTGTCGTCATTGCTGTTGTTTTAAACTAAGGCTTATTTGTGGCTGACCTGACCCTCATATCAGCGGATTACAGGTAATATGATACACTTCACAAGAGGGTTAAAATTAAGATTTGCCACTCCTGCCAAAATCAGGGAAGTCAGGAATAGCAATTCAAGCATACTGAAAGCCACTGTGGGCACACAAGCCTGCTAAGCACGACAGGAATACCAAAATATTGCTATCCAGGTCACTGCACAAGAATGCTACATTTAAACTTTTAATGAATGCCACTTCTCTTAAAGCCCTTTCATCAGGGAATTAAGGACTCTTTCATATTCCCTGCAGAAAACAGCAATCTGTAAAGACACACCCTATTCTACAGCATGAGAATTGGCTATCCAGCTGCTATATATTCTGACTGTCTGGGCGAAACTTCTTTTAATCAGAAGAAATACACTGGCATATTCATGCAGTTGTCTGCAGAACAGAGCCTGAAAATGAATGAACACTCCAAAAATGTTTCATCTGCAGCCTCTCAAAACTAAGTAGCAAGCACAGGTGTTTGTTTGTTTGTTTTAAAAAAGACCAAACCCTGCTCACAATTTAATAGTGGGAGACAATAAGGAGAGAGAAACAAAAGGAACCCCAGAGGTCGTAAAATTTGTGGCAAAACTGTAAATGATAGGTTTATAAAAGGAAGTAAATTGGACGAAAGGGTTTCTCCAAACCCTATTGTTAAGAATGTTTGCAATCATTACCACCAGAGGAAGAGGAGCCCCACCCAAGACCTAACACATACAGAGACCAGGACAGGTACAACTCCCAGAGATCACCATCTTAGAAGATGTGCCACCTGGGAAGTCTGCAAAATTGGGTGACCTATTCTGCCTGTTCACCCTCCCCTCCCATGCCGAACCTCTCCCCAATCACTCCCCTGAGACACCAGCAGCAAAAACACTCATGAATCCAAACTAAAGCCCAGACTGGAAAATGCCTACCCAACAGCATGTGACGTTCTATCACTGCACCCTACTCAGAAGAAGGAATCATGAACTGTTGTGTGCTCCAGATCCCAACCACTGCTGCAGCAATATCCTTCTCAGTTCTTAATTTGGCGTTACTGATGAGGTGGGCAGCACCCTGCATCTTTGACATACTTCCCCATGTACTGACTGGACAGCTCTCTGGTCTTTTCAGTAATGCTTGGCACTAGGGGCTGGACAAGGGCAACTACATAATCCAAGCCAATTGGAGATCATCTGGTGATGTGGTGACATCACAATGCTAGTTAGACAATCAGGTTCTGGCTACATGCAGGTGTTACTACTACAAATTCATCTCAGACAGAGACAGTTGTTGCCTTCTATCCTAAGTTTTGTCTCTTGTAACAAGAAAAATGTTCCAACAAAACCAGTTTAAGAAGAACACATAACCTCAGTGGTATATCTTGAAGAAGATAATTACCTGGATGGCCATTGTAAAGCAATTTAACACAAATAAGAAGCCTTGTCTATTATTGGACATGCCTTTCTCCCAAAGAGAAATTGGCTATTCAATGTAAAATAATCTTATTGTATTGCATGCAAAATCCAGATACTGCCCGACTCTGATAGATCAAACACATTTACCAATATATCAGTCATCCTTGCTTTGTGGTCTTTTGTGTTATAAAGCAAAAGCTAGCGCCCAACATCCTTTAAAAATACTAACTTAGCAGAGAAAGAAAAGACTGTTATTTATTGAAATTTTCCCAAGCTGGAAAACAACTGCAATTATATGTAGCTTGAATAGCCATTCTCGAATTTATTGCAGCCGCACCGATTTTGCCCTGTAGATTGCAGCAGTATAAAAGTAGCATTCAAACACTGTTTCTCAAGTTAAATTTATCTCTAACCCTACCATATTCAATTATACGCAATATACGGCTTTCAGATTATGAAAAGAAACCATCTTCTTTTGCCAACAAACAACATACTCTGTATTAATTCAGAAAAGCTCTACATTCTTTTCTACTGTTCTGAAACACGGGACAATGATTTCAGTATTGATGGAGAAAGTACCATTACCAGGGCTGCAATTTCCAATGGATTACTTGGTATGGTTGACCTATTGATGCTTGATTCTATGATTAAAATTTCAGCTTTGATTGACTGAAAGAATTGATAAATAAAAAAACTTTCAGAACCCCACCACTGTAACATAAATAATGTATGTTCTAGCAGGAAAGGCTAAGCTGCATGGTAAAACATTTATTTATTTCTATAAAATGCTCCAAACCAAAGAATCATTTTAAAAAACTCACCGGGTCCTTTGAGGGCACCAAGAGTTCTTCGATCATCATGCTGTCCCGGGCAAAAGAACTTCTGTTCAAAGTGTAGGACCTATCCGAACTGAAGGAGCGGAGGCTGGTTGTATTTACAATTTACCACAGAGTATGAAGATGACAATGAGATGAACAAAAGAAAAATTAATGCATGCAACTTCCAGGGAACAAGTGAAAGATAATAAAACATAATGTGATTGATGAAACAGAATTTTAAAGTATGCTAGGAATCGTACCACAATTTTTAAGAGGTTTTCCTCTAATGTGTTGAATGCAAAAAGTTCCACCCACTACTTTTGCCATAATAAAGGAATATTGGGATACAACCCATTGGCTGTAATCCTGAACACAATTACCTGAAAGTAAGCCCCACTGAACACAGTTGAATTTTTTTATTAGTAGACAGACAAGGGATTGCACTGATCCACTTAAAATCAGGATAATATATAGTTGGATTTTAGATACAGTAAATGCAGTAAAAATATATTCAAGAAATGTGAAGTGCAGTCCAAAGCATGTTTACTCAAAGTGTGACCGAGTTCAATGAGACTCCCTAGTAAGTGTGATTAGCATGAACAGAAACTTACTAAAATGATGCTAGTTTCTACGAGGGATTTATGATGGTAAGGCCTAGGACCTCTGACTTTTCTAGCTAGCCCAGTTTCACACAAATGCATATTTATTATTTCCCTTCCCCCACTTAATTAAGAGACCTCACTATCAAAGGGTAGATAAATCCAGTGTACTGACTGCACTAGTGTGCTGCTGCCACTGTTGTGAGCGACTTTTGCTCTCTAAAATTTACATCTGGAGTAGAAGGCTCATCTTATCCCTCAATTGGCCTCCTTTAAAGTGTATTACAGCTTAGAACAAAACCAATCCATCTCGGGAACTGACAGCCGCTAGCCTGAAGGGGCTCCTTTGCTTTTGATCACCATGCACCTGGGATATCTCTGGAACCTGTGATTTCTACCACTGCAATGATGCAGTAACAAGAAAAGCTGAGCTTGTTAAATCTCCCTCCAGCAAGGAGCTATATTACAGGCACAGAAACTTCTTATAGATGCAGAGATCAGTCTGTACTGATCCCAGGTCCATTATTCTCCACAAAAACGACAGCAGGTTCCAATGGTGCAGAAATAACGGTGATCTCGAAAAAGGAAATTAACCCACTACTGTATATGAATGGTTATTATCTGAGAGGTGGGCATTCTGCACAGTTCATTTTGTGGCTGAGTAGAAAGCTCATCCTAGCCCCCCAGTTTGCTTGTGGCTGTCTCTTCTGCCTGACTCACTGTAAGTTAGGTTGGCCATAAAAACAGTACACAAAAAGCGCAGAAGAAATGCACTGGATTCAGCACTGGTCTCTCATGCTTCGTTACAAACTATCTAAATGGCTTTAGTCAAGGCATCATTCTCTCAGCCTTGGGCTTCTCCATCGGCAATATTGGGATAATCGTACTGGATTAATTTACGAGGCTGTTCTGGATTACTAAATAAAATATGGGAAGAACTTTGAACACTCGAAATCTGCTAAATGAATACTGATCTAGATAATTTCCTGACTTCGTTCCTTCTCTGGGAGTATAGAGGAAAACAATTTGAATATACTGAGACCCAGGAAAATGTTGAGTCTATGTGTCATGCACATTAACCCTGGAAGCTACATGGAGCATATGTTAGAAAACATGCCAGCATTCAGACATGCTTACTATTGCAACTGAAATGAAAGAAAAATGTCAAAGAAAATAATTGCATCCAGCAAAACAAAAATGCTTTTAAACTAGGTTTTTTTTAACAACAGTATATACAGGACCTTCAACAACGTACGACATGCACTTTGCACTTCTTAATAATTTTTTCCCAAGATTCCACCCCAGTATATATTGCATTTATAATGTTTCTCCTGGTGCTCAGCTCCACCAACTTCAACCTGGGCCCTGGGTCTTTAAAAACATTCATCTCCCCCCACCAACATCATCTTTTCTTCCCCTTCAAAACATGTATTCGATGAAATCAGGTCATATATTACATTGGCAGTAACCAAAATAGTATGCTCTAACATAGGACACAACAGAAAAAGTCACATCACATCACAATGCTGAGTAAAAATAAATGATGGATGGCAAAAGCTGAGAAATGTCACAAGGGTGCCATGCTTTCTTACCTGACCTTAGGACTATTTTTTTAGAAATGGGGAGGGGAAGGGAAAACAAGGAGAGATAGAAAGCAAAGAATCAGACAGTGGGAAAAGCACAATGCCATGGCTGGATGACTTAAGACATTCCATGTGGTTCGTTCTGTTATGTTACACTCAGAAATCTACGCGGGTGTTTGGCTATATTTAATGGGTTATAGTAGTGGCTTTCAAACTGTATTCTAGGGGGATCCCAGGTCCCCTCCAGTTTTTCCCCTCATTAAAAAGACCAGCAATGGCTGAGACGCTTTTGTGGAACACATTCCCCTCCCCAACCCTCCCCCTTGCTATTGGGAGATGCTGTAGGTCAGCATTAGAGGACAAGCTTTGCATGCAGGAAGTCACAAGGTTGAAACTTCGGCACCTTAAGTTAAAAGGCAACAGCTGGCAATAAGAAAGACTTCTACATGAGATGCTAGCAAGCCACTGCCTGTCAGTGCAGAAAGATGGGCTAGGTGGACAAATTGCACACCCTGGTATGTTCCTTTGCAATGCACAGTGGCAACAGGGGTGGTTGGTTGGTTGGTTGGTTTTTATTCCAGGGTACACACTTCATGTGGGGTGGCCGGTATGCAAGGAAGTGTGCATTCTAGAACTTGATCTGGAATCATCTGCGATGTACAGAGGTTCTGTGACAGATTTAAGTTGATGTGGAAAGTTCCCTAAAAAGTAGTGAATTTCAATACCATTGTTTGATATGGAAAGTTTTTGTTTTTTAAAAAATTCCAATTCTTAAGCACATCTAACCTTGTAAAGTCAATCTGGGGTCTACAGTGCATAGATGCGTTTGGATATCAGTTCGCTTCATCTGAGTGTAACACACATGTAATATATTGCAGATGTAAACATGAGCTACATAGTGAGAAATAATGGTACTGTTAAATCAGAAGTATGTGACTTTTTAAGGTTTTATCAAGGAGTCAAAGATGAGCAAAGTACACTCAGGATTTCCGATCTCTAGGAAACAGTTACTATGATGTGCTAACATCCCATTAATATCTGACGGATATGTAGGTCTGCGGAGCTGTCACTGATTCACTAGGTACTACTTAGTAGAATACTACTAAGTGTCTATTTGTTAAAACCACAGTATACAGTTCACAGAATAAGTACACACTAAGTAGCTTAATCAACTGAATTCTATGTTATTTGGGCAACTAAACACAGATGTCTAAAATTCAACATAGTACTGTTTAATGGCTATTCTTCACACATAATTCAAAAGAAAGTTGATTAAATGACCAAAGGAGTTTTATAGGCAAAGCAAGAGAATACAGTGCAAAATTAGGGCGCATGCTTCTGTGCTCATTGCAGTCACAACAATCAAGACTGAAAGATGCAAACATCCAAGTTTTACCTTGTGGGAGGTGCCACTCCCTGTTAGACAATGGAAGAACTTTTTACAACAGATCATTAAGCTATAGGAAAATGTCCTCAGGGCTCAGGCTTGTGAGGTTTAATTATTAGCTTCAAAATAATTCAACTGTCAGTAAACAGGCTGCTAATCCACAACCATGAAAATAATCTCTTGAGTTACTTGTGGTGCCTTGTTTGTTTTAGACGCTAGGCAAAGCCAGATATCTGAACCAGAAATTCCCAATAATATGAATGACTGGATGTCTCAAAGTGCAAAGATAGCAATCACTCATGTAAAAAATTGTGACCTATTTTACTCCCTTGCAAGAAAACTGCTCGTTCCTTTGGTAACAAAACACTGCAAAGGATTTAAGACAGCAATTAGCAATGCAAACAATTGCAAACAGATTTAAACTTTTTTATTATTATTCTCCATCTGCACCTTTTGGGAAAGTGAAGTAATTGGATTAGCCAAACAACCATCTTTCATTTTTTTCTGGCATGAATCTATGTCATTTTCATTCTTGAAAAAAAATTAGTGTCAGTAAGTATTATAATCAAATTATTGAACAAAAGCCTCCCCCCGCCTTCTTGGCTACATGTTCATTGTGGACTAAATGGTCTGGCTCATAGAAAGAGGCTTCCAGCTGTTTCCAAAGGAACACTTCTGACATATCTAGAGCATGAGCAGATACCAGAAGAAGAAGAAAACATGAAAAAATTAATCTGCTTTCAACTCTTGCCATAACAAAGCCATCACAGAGGGCAGAGAGAAGCATGAAACTAGATAACAGATGCATGTTTGAATGACAGAGTAATTCGGCAGCCAAATTATGGAACTCTGCTTCATTTCTCCAGTGATAAAATGCACTGCATGGGTGTATGTATTATATTGAATATGTTAAGAACATGCTGAATACCTGGCAGATCGGGCTCCTAGGCTGAAGCCCATGTATCCTTCTGCAGGCAGAGAATCATCTCCCAGTTCTTTTAGATCCTGTGGCCCAAGATACTTGTCCGTATCTCCTGTCATTGCATCTTCACCTGCCAGCAGAAAAGCAGGCTGAAATCAGAAGCTACACACAGCCAAAGGAAATGCCTGCTGTCCTTCAGTATGGTTGCTAGAAAGTGAACTCAGTGCATCCCTTGTATTATAAATGCCTACTATCTGTTATCTGCCCAACTTTTATTTATTTATTTTTTAAAAGGAGAGAAAGAAAAACCCTTTAATGTGTTAATATATATGTAAGCACAAAGAATGACATTTATCCCTGTAAATCCAGTAGTTTAGCGGGTTATATCAGGTGTGATGCTAGTCCAATCACTCTAACAGCCTCAGACAGACAGAAGTAACTTGAATGAAAGACATTCCCTAGCATGTTAACACCCTGTGCTCAAAAAAACGGATTTTGTGGGAGGACAGGCTAAGCCTAAGGTGACAACCCCACCCCTCTGAAAGGGCCCACTGGCTCATCCCATTACTAAAGATTCCAGTCCCTCTGCATTACTCTTTCAGCTTTTTAAGTTGGCATCTGAGGAAGTCCTTCAAGGGGCTGCATTCGGCCTAATAGCATCCAGTTGCTGATCCCTAATCTAAAGCCTTTTTGAACGAAACGTCTCCTTATATATCCCCTCCCCCCCCACCTACAGAGACCCAGAGACCCAGAAAAAGCTGCACATTTCACCCTTTTGGTTCAGAAACATTCATTTCCTACTCACATTTATACTTTTATTAGCTTTACAGCTGAATTATGTGGGGTGGTCATTACTGTAAAGATAAGGGTGGGGCAGATTCTGGCCCAGGTCTGCTGTTACAACTTGACTATTCTGACAATCAACCATTTATCTGTTGTCAGCAGCTTGCAAAGCCCTGACTAAGAGAGAAATACTGCCCGCCCAGTAGACACACAATCTGTATTAGACAGATGGGAATGTAACGGGAAAGAAGCGAAAGACCAAACCTGTGGCTATTCAAATGCTCCCACTTTGCGGTTGCCTGAATTTGACCCATTAACTAAATTTCAGGGAATTCCAGTGGTGTTTAATTTCATTCAGTTTTATTCTTTTTTTTAAGGATAAACGTCTCTTTACATATGCCTGCTGTGCTCCCATTAGCAATATATCATGAGGGTTGTGGTCTATAAAGGCCACAGCACAGTGCAGCCCATCTTTAACCATGACAAAGGGAGCAAGGTGTGAGACCACCTGCTTGTTCCTCCTGCCCTCCACCCTCTCTGCCTTAAACCCCCCTTCTTCTCACAAGCTTTAAAGCATATAAACATTGTCTTTAAGCATAACTAAGGTTAACCAGAGTTCTCCATTAACCAGGGTTCTGAAACCAGATTCAGATCCTGGTTGTGCTCAGAGCCAACATAACTTTTAACCATGGCTAAGGCCTGCGCGTAGAGGGAGAGTTCATGCACCTTCTCACCAGCCCACTCCTATGTGTAACCATGTTTAAGAAATTAGTGGTACTGCGCTCTAGTCTAACTTGGTGTATGAAAGTTCTTCTTGCAAAAACAGCATGAATGATTTAAAAACATTGGGAGAATTGGCACAAGTTTCATAACAGCCAACAGACTTCTCAGTTCAGGATTAGGAAATATAATATTCAACTTGAATTTAACCTGTGGAAGTACAGGTAAGTCAAGGCTTAAGGGGTTTAAGAAATGAAAATATAATAAGCAAAAATGAAAATATAATTATAATGAAAATATAATAAGCAAAAAAAAACAACCATCACACAACTACAAACACATCTCTTACTAAGGATGAATTAAGAGAACGCCTTTCCCATTAAGAAAAATTTCAAATGGTCTCCATGCCACAGAATTTCTGGGAAGGAGATGATCTTGCAACATGCAGAGCCAAAGTCATTTTCCTTCCAGCTGTGGAGGTCCAATTTTGCAATCACTGCTTTGCTGTGCTAACCATAGAATGTGGCTGAGAAACCAGTGGCCCCCCAGATGTTGCTGAAACCCACCCATCCTAGCCAGCATGGCCAATGGTCAGGGATGATGGGACCTGTAGCCCAACAACAGCTGGAGGGCCAGAGTGCCTACAAAGAGATAAGGAATACATGGGCGTTTCCTGCTTCCAAGAAAAGTGGTGGGGGTGCAGTCTATTTGGTGCTGTCACAGTCTGTTCTCCATACATTCAAACTACTGAATTCTACTCACACACCAATGTATACAAGGTTCCTCCTCACATGAAGGAGCTGTGCATGGTGTTTCAGAAGGCAAATATAACTGTTTCTAGAGAAATCTGAATGTGCAGACTTCAGGTGATGGAGCAGTGATGTGCACCAGCAGGATTTGCCCAGTCAGACCCACAGCTCCCTCCGCAACTTCCTTCAACAGGTGGAGGGGATGTGTGTATGAAGTCTACTAGTTCCCTCTTCCAGTGCAATGCCCCCAGTCTATTAAACCTTCATGTAAGGAAGCCAGTGGCATACAGAGAGCAGAGTGTGACGTTTCTGTGTGTTTGCCAAAGAGATGACTGGTGATGGGTTGGGAGGCTTGGGAGGCAACATAAGCTTAGATGTGGGCCTGAGTGTGTTTTAAAAAGTTTGAGGAAAAAACGAAAACATTATATGTTAATATTCCACAGTTCTTCCTTGTTAACTGAGTCCTCTAGGTTTAGATGTAACCATTGCATATCCCACATGTGTTTTATCATGGGTATAGGGGCAAAGTAATCCCTTCAATAGTTTAACTCAAAAAATGAAAATATAAAACCTGTATAATATTTGAATCAATAATAAAACACGTGGTGCGTTAACACAAACATAGATAAGAGCTACTTTGACAACTCTGTACTCGTATAAGTAAAGCATCAGTAGTATTTAACAGCAACTATCTCCCCTTGATGTTTTGATAAAACTCCTTTTATCACAATACTGCAGGTAACAAAAGCTGGCCCTTGAATTCAAAAGTAAAGCAGTGCAGCAATGGGAGGGTTAACGAACAGCAACACACTCCCACCAACTTCACCTTCACCCCATTATGTCACTGTCAGACCTACATTCCAATAGTGGGAAAGATATTATAAAACTGCCCCTTGAGGTTTTCAGGTTCCCTTTCCAACTCCCTTTTCAATTTACACTACAACAACTCAATTCTACATGCAAAAAAATTATCCCTTGTCCTCCCCTTGGATAAATATTTGGATTTCCTAAAAGTTGCACAACTGAAAATAAGCATTTCACAGAGCATTCCTGAAGCAGTATCTGCACCCCCAATGGTTATGCAGAATTTAGGTTAACTATTCCCTTGGCTTTTTAGGGGAGGGGGTAATGTTAAAAAGCAAACCACAAATGAGGCCCCACTTTAAAGCCACAAATCAGTTCTAAAAATACTCCCTTCAAGCTCTCTGCTGCCTTGCAATTGACCAAATAACAGATCGACTTTCTCCCTGCAACCTGGCAACAGAGCAATTATTTTAAGAAACAGTTTTGTAAAAGCTTAGAAGTCTTGTCAAGATATTTTCACAAGAGTACACAAAATCGGGGTGGGGGGAATGAACACCGCAGTAAATACTAAGGTAGAAAAGTTCTTACTGTTTTGGAAAGCCATTTTCACCAGCCTGGTCTATAAAACTTTTTTCCCCCTGCCTGCCTCTTGATGTTTCCAAGAATTCCTATTAGTCCTATTAGTCCTTAAGCAGCGATTTATAGTTAATCTCCAAACCAGTATAAGAGCCTAATCTCTGTGGGTCATATTCACTTTCCACACACCAGCTGCGCTCTTCTTAACATCTTGATCTCTTCCAGCGCCTGCATTTTACGAAATGTGCGCCTTTGTCCTCTCGAACCTCGCAAAAAAAGAAAGAAAAACAAAACAACAAGCACCCGAATTTTCTTCCAAAATCCAATGTGCAACGAAACAAAAGTTTAAAGACGCAGGAATTGTCAGCTGCTTGTTGGAGGTAAAGATCTCCTTTAAAAAAAAATACACCACCCAATCTACAGTGTCTTCTGATAGGATTGGAAACTCCTCTGGCAAGCCTAGTCTAACAAGATGACTGAATGGTGACATACAGACAAGCGCTAGAGTTATTTGTATGTAAATAAGCGCACAGCTTGGGTGTCAGGTTCCCCCCCCCCCACTCCCTGTAATTTGATACTAACCGGTCTTGGTTAAACATGCAGGCACTGGGGCAGCCAGAAATCAAGCAAAAGCACATTATGTGGAAGGGAGGGAGGAGGACGGTGCTTTGCTAAAACTGTGTTAGTAAATAACTTTGCTGTTAGACAGGGGCGAGAAAGGAAAGCAGCTTAAGGAAGAGGAGGTGGAGGCGGATCTGAGCTTTAGCTTTAGGCTCGGAGGAAACGAACCCAGCAGCATTTCTTTCCAGCTGTCTTCAGGTAGGGAGAAATGAAAGGGTTGCTTTTGTCTCCTGAAACCAGGAGTCCGGTGAGTCTCCACCTTCAGCAACAAAGACGACTCTGTGTTTACACCCCGATTGCCAACGGAGGTTGTAAGAGAGGCAACACCCCCCCACCCCACCCCCAACTCTGCGTGCGCACAAGAGTTGCGTTTCTGGCGAGACAGGAGGCCGGTTACTAGGGCTGGTCCTCGTCAATCATTAACATCGGCATCTTTCCCATTTCACGCAGCAATAAAAAGGGAGAGAACGCCAATCTGTCAGCGGGACGGAAGCCTCCGGAAGGTGTGCCGCGCGGTGGCATGGCTGGTTCAGCCAGGGGATTGCATAGTGCACCTCGCTAACAAAATGCGATACTTAACACATCTGGGACGTCTTGAATCTAGATGGGATGCTGAATGAAGCTGATTTGAAAATGCTACTGATTTTCGGCAACTCAGTATTGGCATCCTTGCAACTGGATTTAAGACACAGGCTTTGTATGTGCTAATGCTTTTTGAAATGTTGGGATTCATTTATTTTGTTAAAAAATATGGATTACTAGCCCACTTCATTCCGTAGCTTAGTATAAATTGCAATTTTTACACACACACACACACACACACACACACACACACACACACAAACAAACTGTGCTTCATTTCAAATGTATGGAAGTATGTAAATTAAAGTTTGACCAATCAGACCACACTGCCTTGTGGGGGCAGTGACAAGGGAGGGAGGGAGAGAGGAAGAGAACTCCATACTGTAGTTCTATTTTAATCTACAGGTACAGCTCATCTTATGCTGATTTTATATATGTGATCTCAGCTTTATGTGGATCACAGTAAATTAAAAAAATAATAGGGGCAGGAGAGCAGGGGGGAAAGCCCAGGAAGGGCCACCTGAGATCTCACACAACCTTTCCAGAGCCCGGAAAGCAAGGTGAGGAGGAGTTTAAAAAGCTCTTTCTCAAGCAGAAAAACACTGAGTACAGAGCTTTTTAAGCCCCCCCCCTGCTTCCCAGACTCCGACTCCGAGAAGGACATGGGAGTCTTGTAGAGGCCTGGTGTGAACTTTCCAGAGCCTGGTAAGCTAAGTGGAGGGGGGAGGGCATAAAAAGCTCTCCGCTTTGTGTGAGGGGCAGCACCTGCACAGCACCAGCTTCACTGATGTAGGGATCGTCACACAGGGCTGTCCTGGGGGGTCGTTCTGGCTTCATGCAATTTTGTTTATATGCAACAGTAAGGAACATAACACCCACCCACCCTGTGTAAGATCAGATCTACCTGTATCGTAAACAATACACTGTGCTAATAAAAATACACAAATTCGTGTCATTCAGGTAGCCAACAGTGAGAACTGAAGAGATCCTCAAGATTTGAACCTGGATTGCAATATATCTTATTGGCTCTTCAAACGTCATGAAGCTCAGCCAATGAGCTCAAAAGAGATGTGCTGGAACTAGTTGATATCTCTTAGCTGACCTACTTCACTGGATGGTTGTGAGGAGGGGAAAAGGCGGGGGATGGTTTTGCTTGCCCTAAATGGCCTCAGCCTTGTATACCTGGAGTGCCTCCAACCCCCTTGTTCAGCCAGAAAGAAATGGGTACAGAAATGAGGTTAAGGAATCTGTAGAAAGCAAAGTCAATATTAGCAATTACATTGCACTGTTTGCAGGGTATGGGAGCTCAGTCGTCCCTAAACACATCTCCCCATTCCCCCCTCTCCATGTGAATGTGGCTCACCATGGGCATAGCCAGGATTTTTGTTAGGAGGGGCCTTTTGTTGGGGGGGGGAAGGTAGAACGTCAGTTTGCTGTGTATTTTTATTGATTTTTATTGAGTTAGGGGGGACAACTGCCCCTCCCTGCCCCCCTGGCTGCGCCCATGCAGCTCACTGCTCCACACAGAAGAATAATGAAAAATGAACAAGATGCTGCTCTATCAAGTGCTTCTGTGTGGGCGCAGCAGGAATTAAGTGTTCTAATCCATTTTCTCCTCTTCTGCAAGAACTTGTGGAACAGAACTAGAGGAGCCAAGGAAGGGAAGAAAACACAATTAGGGCAATGCTCATTCATGTGCCCCACCCCCCACCCCATCTGGAAATGCAAAATTATGCTGCCTGGAACAGAGTTAAAAATAGAAAGGGAAGAATTGGGCTGTGATCCCACAGGTCTGCTTCACATGCTCCTCTCTCCACACTTTCAATGTGTGTGTGTGTGTGTGTGTGTGTGTGTGTGTGTGTGGTCAGGTTTCTCCAATGCAAGGCAAAGAAGCTGCTTTTTCATGGTGGAGATTTGCACATTTCCTCCCTGTGCATGAGACTCAAAAGTGAGGAACGACAGAGAAAAAACACAAATCAGCCACTGTGTGGTATTCAAGTAATTCAGGGGAGATCCAATGAAATTATTGAATATGTCTGAGTTAGGCTCATTAATTTCAATAGATCTACTCTGAAATTATTCAAATACTTTGCATAATGACACCTTGACAAGTTGCAACCTAAAATTAAGCACACACCTGTATACTTGTACACACCCATTGTGTTTCTTGCTTCAAACTACTGGATAGTTAACAAATGTGGGACATTTTGGACTATGAAAAGCTTTGCTAAATACTGTTGCAGTACTTGGCAAAAAAGAAAGAAAGAAAAAAGAACCTGTTAAAGAGCAGAGGCTTATTTAAAACAAAGGTCTTTTCTTAACATGGTTGGATCTGAATGCAGAAAGGAAGGATGATTGACTGGAATTAAACAAGTAAACAAACCAGTCTGCTTAAGGGATTAATCTGTAAATTGTTTCCTGTTTCCTAAATGTGAAGAAGTTTCACCTCCTGTTTGCAGTTCAGCTGTTAGTATGAACATGATGAAGTGTTAAATGCTTGGGGAAGGAGATGGGATATCTCCTAATATTTACCACAGGGGCTTTTCTGTTTTGGTAGTGTGTCGAGCAAGTTGTTATTGCATGCACTAGCAGTGGGTTGTATCTAATGAAATTGTCCTATTAGCACAAGTGCTCATGCTTGCTCATCCCTTTTTTTATTCCCCAACCCCAGATCTGCTCCAGAGGATTAGGGGAACACCCTTCCCCAACAGATCTGGGGTGCATGTAGCGGGAAGAGAGGGAAGGGAAAATCCACTGCACAAGCGGAAGTCATTGTGCTAATGGGGAGACTTGGTTGGCTACAACCCAGAATGACTATGTCTTCTGAACGCTAACACACACACTACCAAAACCAAAGGAAATTACCGTACATGAACTCCTGAGCGTGGATGTCATTTCACATTTCATCTGTGGAACAAGTGGGTGACAAGGTTCATGGTGGACATGGCTATCCACAGCTACTAGCCATGAAAGCTATGCCCTACCTCTACTACCAGACTGCCCCTGAATACCAGTTGCTAGGGATCACAGTTGCTAGGAATTGTGTCCTGCTTGTGTGCTTCCCACAGGCACCTGGCTTGTCGCTGCGATAACATGAGGGACTAGATGGGCCATTGACCTGATTCAGCAGACTCTTCTTGTGTTCTCAAGATTCTCAGAGAGATTTAATATATATCTTGGATATATACAAATCACATTGTCTAAAAGCTGTGGTTTTTTGGGCGCATTTGTTGTAGCTGCTTTATTTGTTTACTACCTCATAATCAACACTGGGTGAAGCACTCATGCAGCCACACATTTCTTTTTAAGCAAAGGGATTTGTGCCTGTGGATGCTATGTGAACCATTTAGTTCTTTATCACAAGTATCACTGAGCATGTAGAACTGGAGAATTGGTCTGAGATGCATAGGCAGAATCATATATGATATGACCACCTAATGGTGTCCATTGTCTAGGTGGTTTACAATGTATATGACTACACAAAGCTTGTTGAAAGGCAGGTACAGTGGAAGGCCAGTCAATGCAGAGTCTAAAATTACCAGATTGTTTCTGGTACCTGAACACTTTAATAGCAACAAGTATATATATATCCTACCTCTCACTCCAAAGATGCTCAAGCTGGCTAACGAACAGCAATATGCACAGAATATTACAGAAGTGTGTACAATGTCTCTCTCATATTTTCCCCCTCTAACATTTTAACAAATCAGTTTCAGTTATTGAGACATTGGGAAGAAAAGGGGGGAAGAGGAGGCTGGGATGGGGAGATGGATGGGGCTGGTGTCCATTCTGAAGGTGGGGAAAGATGATGGTGTGTAGCCTGGTGTAAATTAATTTGTAGCCTGGGGGGATTACCGTGCCCCGCGCGGTGTGGACTGTCCCTGAGAATCGTAGACTGTCCCTGCGACAGGTGAGGGTGCTGATCCCTTATTTTCAAATCTGAAACTTGACAGCTATGTGCAGGAGCTGAAGGGCCATCACGGCCAGAGAAGGCGAGCAGCTCGCCCCGTCCCCTCCACCAGGACCCAGTGATGGCGGCTAAAGCGCACGGGCATTCGTGCAGCCCCCCCGGGCAGTGTGGTGGCGCTGGGCGGCCCGCTGCCCATGAACCTGTTTGCGGCCTGGGAGGTGGGCGGCTCCGGCCCCAGCTGCGTCCCACAGTTAGTCCCGCCTTCTGTGTGCTCGCTCCGGCAGGCCCTGCCTCTCCGTCGAGGCTCCACCTTCCGCCGCACCAGCTGGGATGCTCACCCTCCGGGGGGTGTGGACGTAAACCACACCTCCTGGGGGGATCCCGGCTATGTCACCGCCAGCCAGCCAATCGGGTGGCTGGGGGCATGGCCGGGCCCCCGTGGCTTGGCTGCCCTCCCCTAGTTTTGATCCTGGGTACGCCCATGTACAGTGGTAGCTTGGTTTATGAACTTAATCCATTCCAGAAGTCCTTTCTTAAACCAAAGCGTTCTTAAACCAAGGCATGCTTTCCCATAGCAGTGGGGGACTCAGTTTACAAACGGAACACACTCAACAAGAAGCGAAACTTGTTCTTATTCCAAGGCAAACTTCACAAACCAAAACACCTACTTCCGAGTTTGCAGACCCCCACTGAAGGGGTCCTAATCCTTATTGCCCACCAGAGAGAGTAGCAGAAAGGCAGCAATGGTTGCTACTGCTCCACAGTTGTTCAATACATTGAAATCAGGACATTAGTTCCTTAGAATGTGGGCAATGTGTGGGCTTTTAAATTGTGTGTGTCAATACTTTGCAGTAGCAAGTACCATCAGTGTAATAATGGCTCAAAGCTCAAGCATTTGCTACATAATGTATTTGAATATATAAACAATGTTAAGCTTCACAAAGCATCACATTCAAGGCGCCTAATAAAATGTAATGAAAACACTATTTTGCCTTCCACCTTCCTCAAGCGGTTGGAAGCTCAGGCAAGACTTCCTTTAGAGAGGAGAACAGCAGAAGCCGAATCTTTATAACAATCTTATTTAAAAATCTGTAGACTGAGAAGATATTGTAGGAGTGTGGAAGCAAGAATATGGGCAGGTAAATACTAGTCCCTAAGCAGCATCCATCCATTACTCCAAACCCCAAATCAACCTGCTTCTTCTACCTTGCAAGTATATGTGACTCAAAGTACATTTCAAGGTGGATGTAAATAAACAGCAGTCAAATTTACCAAGCATCTCTGGTCTATTGCTAATTACAAAGCAGGACATAGAGAATGACATCTTTTTTTATAAGAGAGAGATATGTTTGCAACAATATACTGTACATCAATACACTACTCTTCCCCCCCCCCTTAAAAGCAGTAATGAAAGCTCTTTTGTTTCAGGCCATATATCACCAGCCTTTTAAACCTGTATTTCCAGAACCTGCTGTATTGTTGACAGCAGGCACCAAATCTATATTCCAATATAGCCCCTGCTGACAGACATTTGTTATTTTTCTTCTTCTGCAATACAGTACTTTCATATCTACCACACTCATCAGTTTGTTTCACATTATAATATGCATTTTTTAAAATAAATAAATAAAAGCAACAGTAGCAAAAGAGAGTACCCCAAGAAGGTTATTAATGACAATTTGATTTAAAAAGTGAAGAAATAAATCCGGACAAAATCAGAGGGTTATCCTCAGTAATTGCAGTAATCATGAAAAGTATAATGTGCACGAAGGAGCCAATTGTTGCTTACAGAATTAAGAAGGAAAGTTAGTGAAAGCAAAGTCAGCTGCATATACATGACCATGTACAATCAGGGCTTTTGATTAAGGAAGCCTACAATCACAGTGCAGTTGTCTTTTCGGATCCACCCTCTGACGCAAGTACATTGTGATCTGTCTGGAGAAAATTGCCACAGCTTATTGGCACAGCATACGTTTGGCATGCAGGAGGTCCCAGATTCAAATGCTGGCATCTCTAGGTAGAATCATGAGGAATTACAGATTTGGAAAGAACAGGGGCTTTGAGGGCCCCTGTTCAATACTGGATCTACATACAGAATCTGGCAGGTGACTGCTCAAGTTCTCTAGTGAAGGAGAACCTACCACCTCCTGAGGCAGGAAAAAGGTTCTTGGGAAGAGGGTCTGGGGGAAAACTTCTGCCTGACACTCTGTAAGGCTGTGGCAAAAGACAACCATCACGGATTAAGCAGACCAGTATTCTGACATGGTCTTAGAAGGCAGCTCCTTGTATCTTTGAAGGCAGTTCCTTTCATCCTTCCAGTCAATATGTTTCCAACCACTGTTACGTACCAGAAAAGGGACTCTTCCCTCTCCAGAGACTGGCCCATCCACATCTAGCATGTGACAAAAGTGTTAAATTCAAGCTTAAAATATAATCCCCATACACTCAGAAGTGGTTGCATTTGTACACACCTCTAAATCATGGTTTAGTGTGACATACACACAAGCTGCAGTGAGCCTTGGGTTCAGGTACTCCTAACTCCTCCTCCTGTGCAGTTGAGAGGAGCATAGAAGCTTTTACTTTTCTCCAGGTTTCCATATCATCTAAACCAAGCACTGTAATTAACACTAACTATGGTTCATTTCAACAAGCCAGCTTCAAAAAGAAAGAAAGAAAAGATCTGAAATCAGCTTGTTTGAAATTACCCATAGGTAATGTGAAGCTAACACTGAACTTAACAGTTTATCTTATGGTTTAAGATAAGTTTAACTTTATGGTTTAAGTTTATCTTATGACTGCGTCTTTAAGGTTGTTAATATTGTTTTATAGATTATTAATGCTGTATTGATACACAACCATTCTTTTATATGATTTACACTGTATTTGTGATGTTCTATTCAGTGCTATTTTCCTAGAAAAAGAGGTACTGGAACTCACCATGAACGCCTCCCTTGTTCTCTCATAATGGCAATGACTGCCACCTGAGAGGTGCTGGAACTGGTGGATTCCAGCTGAAAAAGGGCCCTGGTTCTATTATGTTCTGTCATGTTATTGTTATTTATTGTTTGTAAGCTGCTTTGGGATTCATTTGAATGAAAAGTGGCATAGAAATGTAATACGTTGAATCAATCAATCAAACCAAACCAAACCACAGTTTGTTGCACCAGATGACACAACAAACCGTAAACTAAAAGTGGGGGCAAAAGCTTTCGACTCCTCCTTCTGGAGAAGAGCGGAGGTTGATCCATGTTGTGCTAAAATGTAGCTTAGCCTGCTGTGTAAACACGGACAGTAAACGCAACACAAAGAGAAACAGACTACTGACAAGAAGAGGTCAGTCTATGTTGTTGGGCTTTTACCAGTTTGTCAAAAGCTCTGCAAAATGGTAGTGTATACGCAGCTTTGATTTGTCAAGTTAGAATAGAAAATGGAAATGCTGAAGAGCAGAGCCCACTGCAGTACAAAAAAAGTAAGAAATACCTTCTTCAACATCTGAAATATATTCACCATCACTGAGAATTTCAGGGGCATTCGCTTTACGAACTGCACAATTTAAGCGAACAAAATGTTAGGTCAATTATAAACGGCTGGGGTGGGAAACATACCCAATTTCAACAAAACGAGTGTTATAATTTTAAGTCCCCTGCCCCCCCCCTGCAAAAATGATTGAATAACAACGTTTTAACATACATTTGTGCTGAGAAATAAGAAGCAGCTCCATTATACATACCCTCATCATCGGACATGTCCAAAACTTCATTCATTGTTTCCGGTACATTCATTTTATGCTTTTCTGTGACAGTCTGTTAAAGACAAAGAAACATCATTACAGACTAAAACTACTAGTAATCTTCACAAGAAATGACAATTTCAATAATATTTAATATTTTTTCAATGCCCACCCCTCAGTTGGGATAGGTGCTAATTTTTTGTTTGCAGTATCCATAGAACACCATTGGCATCAAAATGACAGCCCATATTCCCCCCCTTCAATCCTGATTTTCCCTTTCCAAAATAAGTCTGATTTTTTAAAACTCAGTTGTCAATGCCCCATTTGCAATTCCTCAACAACCCTCTTGCAATATTCAGCTTCCATCCAGAACTCATTCTACCCAGTACTCATTGTGCTAGCAATTCTTACAACAATATTGTAACGTAGACTGGTATCTTTATCCAAGATACTTCAGCTATGCACTAGGGGCAAGACATATGGTTTGCATATCTGAGTTGAAGGATGAAGAGGCATTTTAAATGAGGCTTTGTTGTCTTAATTATTACAGTAGTGCTTTGCAGGGGTGGGACAAATAAAACCACAGAAGCTGTAATAAGGCTTTCATATTTAAATTATTGGCGTCACGGAGATGTGTAAACAAACTTTCAATATAAAAGAGAGAAATCATTCCCAATGGTTTGAAAAGATTACTGTACTTTAGTTTTATATTGTGTTTGGTGATTCACTTTCTATGGTTTTAATCTTACTGTTAACCACACAGCTTAACCAATATATGCTATTGGGTGGTATACGAAACATGTCAATAGAAATAACAAATAATAATAAAAACAGGGGAAATACTGAATTGCTGCCTGCAGGGTGAGTTTTGGCTCAAATGCCTATATTGTAACACAGCACTTTTGCTTTTTGCGTGATAAACTGTGGGGGTTAAAAAAGAAAAGCTCCAGCTTCTCCCAGTAGCAGTTTTCCAGTTGCCAAATGCTTACTTTGAACTGGTTAAAAATACTCAACAACAAACATCAATTTATCTTTCCCTGGGTGGTCTGTGTGATTTTTCACTTCCACAGCTGTTCCCACACTACCGGTAATTATTACTTGGTTAAAAAAATCCACAGGTGTGGCACATAGCTACAGTAAATAAAAAAACAAGAAAACCAAAACCCTCCAGTGATAAATTTCAGCTTCCATTCATTTACACTACATGATATCTACCAATCTGAAGTGAGTTTTAACTACTGTTTCCTTAACATTTGTGGGCAGGTTAGACTACATCGGCTATTTATTAAGCACTCATCCTGATTTGGCTGAGATTTGTAGCACAACGTTGCATCAAGCAATTTTCACCCCACATGTTCTGGTACATTTTCCCCATCACTTTTCATATGGCATAATAATAATAATAATAATAATAATAATAATAATAATAATAATCCTGATTTGGGGGGTTTCTTGCACAAGAGCACACATCAGCTTTAATTGTGCAACCTGAATTTGCCTGTATGTGATAGAATCCCATCCCAAAATAGTGATACCTAAATCAGGGATGGGCAACTTGCTCAACAATGGAGACACCCCATTGGAAAGTTTTGCTGTTCCTATTTCAAACATAGTTCAATAAAGGTACGTATATTCCGGCGTATAAGACGACTGGGCGTATAAGACGACCCCCAACTTTTCCAGTTAAAATATAGTGTTTGGGATATACTCGCCGCATAAGAAATACGACCCGGCGTATAAGACGACCCCTGACTTTTGAGAAGATTTTCCTGGGTTAAAAAGTAGTCTTATACGCAGGAATATACAGTAAGTCCTTGAAACTTTATCTTCTTAGGGAGATGGCTGCAGGGAGTTTCAGGGCTATGACAGCCACTGCATCAAATAACTCTGAAGACATGTTGCCCAGCCCTGTTCTAAGTTGAGCAGCTGTATACTCTCTGACTGCACTAAATCAAATGTATCTCTGTAAAAGAAAAATTAAAAATCTGACATTACATTCACAGTTGAAAATATAGTCATACTCACAATCGTTGTCATGGTCTCTTCTGTTACCACCTTTAGAGTGTCAACGACTGAAATGTAGCCAAGTCGTTTGGCAATGGCAAGGGCAGTGTTCCCATTCTAAACAAAATGAAATGTTCATCAAAAAGATTCATGTTAACAGGATCTGCAGCTTAAGGGATAACCAGAAGTGCAGTTTGCTTATGCTCAGCAAACTGTCTAAAACCAGTTGTGAAATCCACTGGAAGAAGAGGCAAACAAAAAACTTGTGCTTCCCACAAAGCAAATGGTCCTCTGCTCAGATTTAGCTGGAACTGCAGACAGTTGGGTTCACAAAGTAAACCCAATGCTTAATTTGCAACTGTTACATACAAGTAACTCAGCAAGTAGGTGGCAAATTCAAACTGCAGAGCCAAGGGACACTCTGGATGCAACTCTTAGAGTACAAGGAAGTGGTTTCTCTCCCCAGCCATGCATTTCACAGTTCTTCCCCTCCCCCAGCTGTTCACATCAGGATAGCTTTTAGTGTCCGATTTGTTATTGTTTGTGTACAGTACCCACCAGGGGGCGTTGACAGGGACCGGGATGTATTTACCCTATGCAAAGGTGTTTGAGGGGGGGGAAATGCATGAAACGGTAATATTTGTTATTAAATATAATAAGTACAGGATACATATGCATTTTGGATAATGTTGTGTGAACACCATTAAAAAACCCAGCACTAGAAATGCTGCGAGTGCACAGTAAACAGGAGTGCAAACACAGCCTTAATGTGACGCAGAAGGTTATGAGCAAAAAATTCTTTTCCAGGAGTCTCCTGAGGCTCCATCTACACTACAATGTCACAGCTCCCTACCAAAGAATCATGGCTGCTTGGTGAGAGGACTGAAATCTCCCAGGCCCCTACACAAAACTACAATGTCCAGAGTTCCCTGGGAAGAATGAATGATTGCTGAATGGGTTTCTGCTTGTATATATATGCCCCGGGTTTCACCAGACACCACACTTTCATCACAGAGATTAGGCAAGGACCATAATGACTGAGGGCCACGTCATGTAGTGACTGTGTTTGCCTTGGCTACCCCAGTAGCTCACTCCTGGGTCCCTGCAGAAAACGCAAAGTGCAAAGAACCAATGCATGCTTGTAATCATGCAATGTGCATCAGGATTCCCTGGCGACTACCTTTATTTTATAAAGGCCAGAAACTTCATGGGCATGGAGTTGCAGAGAAATCCTCTTGGTGCTTATGAGCATTATATATGAATTTGCATGGGGTTGCACAGCTACTAAGAAGAGTTTGGATTTGATATCCCGCTTTATCACTACCCAAAGGAGTCTCAAAGCGGCTAACAATCTCCTTTCCCTCCCCCCCCCCCACAAACACTCTGTGAGGTGAGTGAGGCTGAGAGACTTCAGAGAAGTGTGACTAGCCCAAGGTCACCCAACAGCTGCATGTGGAGGAGCGGGGAAGCGAACCTGGTTCACCAGATTATGAGTCTACTGCTCTTAACCACTATACCACACTGGCTCTCAAAAGCTAAAGGTTGCTTTCTCTGAATACAAGGGTGGATCAGGGTCTACCATGGATCCAATGGCCCCAAGATCCTCTCAGCTATGCTGGTGTAGAAAAACACAAAGGAATGTCCCTGCCAGATAACACTCCAGTAGGGCTTTATCAGTTATTCCACTTCTCCTAGCTGAGATATAGAATTACTGTGCCCTGTACCATTCTATTCCCATTTCCCCCCTCACTTCGCTTCTATAAAACCAATGTAATTCCTCAAAAAGCAGAGCAGCAGCAGCAGCTGCCAAAGGGAATAAACTAGAAAAGCCGAGTGTCATCTCTTTTACATCTCTCTTACCACAGTGAGTTCATTGGGTGATGCGCCATTCTGGAGCAGGACGTTGATTATATGGGTGTGTCCCTGTTGAGCTGCTTGGTGCAGAGGGGTGTAACCATTCTAAATAGGAGACAAAGCAGAAAAAAGCCCACAAAGAACGGCGCTGGAGACTCCATATGCACAACCAAGGAAGGAAACAAACAAAGGGGTGGGAGGCAAGGGTATGAGAGAAGAGTGGAATCTCACCTTCGTTTTGGCATTAACTTTTGCAAACTGCTGCAGGAGAAAATTAACTATCTTTATGTTTCCATAATGGCAGCCAACATGTAACGGGGTATACCCCATCTGGAAGTAAAACACACACAAAAGAAACAGGGAGGCAGAAAGAGGAATTAATAGGTGTTTTGAAAATGTAACGTGATGCATTTGTTTGCAATAGACTCCCATCCCCAATCCAGCTCTAGAGGCAAGGTGAGAAAGACTATGGAACACAGCTCTTGTGGAGAAACTAACAGAGCACTAAGGAACACAAAGACTGAAGACAATTTTGAAACTATGGTTTACACATATTCAAGACACATATTCTCCCCTCGCCACCAGCTACCCACAGCTCACTCTGGGATAAGATTGAGAATAGAAGACACTGAACTGCTATAATCAACACTAAACTGTTGTAAAAACGTGCTTAATGTTTGATTGTATCATTTAAATCATATATAGTCATACCTCTAGTTACGTTCACTGTGGGTTGTGTACATCATGGGTTACGAACTCGCCGAACCCAGAAGTGCCAGAACAGGTTACTTCCGAGTTCGGCGATTCGCGCATGTGCAGATAGCGCTGAGTCGAGCGGCAAGCATGCGCAGATTCGGCGCTTCAGGTTCTGTACTGCTCTGGATGCGAACAGGACTCCAGAACAGATCCCGTTCGCATCCAGAGATACCATTGTATGCATGGAATGTTTATTGGGGTGGTATATAGGGATTGTTTGCTATAAGTATTTTTGAGAAACTGGAAAATACACTTAAAATTGTTTTTTTAAAAAACAAAACAAAAAAACAAAATGTATTTTAAAACTTTTTTTGGTCCTTTAAAAAGGTATTTTCCCACAAATTGCACCAGAAGATAGATGGGCATTTGAATGCAAATACCACTGAAAGCAATGGGATGAGGATAGACTGATTCGCGTGTGTATTTGCTTGATGCCCACAGTTCCTGATCTAAGTAAATACACATATGGAAGCCTTAACTGGACAGAGAAAATATGAACATCACAGGGTCCTTGATGACATGGACAAAGCCAAGCCCGGGGGGGGGGGGAGCCAAATCAAGTAAATAATAAAAAAATTAACTGAGGTTCTGCCCCTCCCAACATGAAGCCTTCCCCCTAACATAAATCCTGGCTACACCCATGTTTGATGGGCTTTTAATTTGTTTTCATTTCTTTCTACACGGCTAGACATTTGCCTTGCATAATGAAAAGGAGTGGCACATGAAGAAAAGCCAGAGTCTGCCTTGTTTTGTTTTTTAATTTTCTTTTGAAAGTTCGTTTTTTAAAAAAAGCATTTTGCTTTTGTTTTCACCTTCATTCATTGCCAACTGTCCAGCAAGACATGTACACATAATCGTTTTTGAGATGCCTGCCAATTTAAAAACCAAAACCAAAATTCAATGCAACATACTAATCAATAAAGCACGGAGGTTAAAATAACATTTCGTTAGGACAAGGAAAAACAAAAAAGCAGCAGGAGTCATAAGAACTCATTAAGACTAATTAATATATCAATTATAATAATCGAGATCTGAAACTGTCAGGACAAACGTTTCCTGAAAGCTAACCATTTTAATGGGACATAGGAATGAGTAAAGGCAAGACATTTGGCACATCACCCAGAGCTGTGCCTTCAATAGGTGAGGAGTCACAACAAAGAAAGGCCTGCTGCGAACTCTTACAGATCCCATTCTCACCTCGCTCACTCAGTGTTGTGTATCAGGTAGACTTCAGGACTTCATACAGGGAGGCCCATGTTCAAAACCCTGAAGTCTTTGGAACAAGTGTGAGAAACAAGGACAGGGCTTTCATATAATAAGGGGTAGGTCTGATGTCAATCATCAAAGTGGCGACACTGAATTCTTAGTGTGGGTCTTCTGAACACTATAAAACAGTAGTATCACACTAATTGACTGTAAAAAGCAGACTACTCCTTTTCTGAACAGTCAATACTACCATTACTGCACACCACAAGGATCTGAATGATCTACTCTGTGATATGGTTGGGTACAAGGTTAGTCTTCTGTTCAGGTATTCATCCCATCAATATTTTGCACACAAGTATGTGTAACAATGGGAAGCAGGTGGCGCTGTGGGTTAAACCACAGAGCCTAGGGCTTGCCGATCAGAAGGTCGGTGGTTTGAATCCCTGCGACGGGGTGAGCTCCCGTTGCTCGGTCCCAGCTCCTGCCAACCTAGCAGTTCGAAAGCACGTCAAAGTGCAAGTAGATAAATAGATACCGCTACAGCGGGAAGTAAATGGCATTTCCGTGTGCTGCTCTGGTTTGCCAGAAGCAGCTTTGTCATGCTGGCCACATGACCTGGAAGCTGTACGCCGGCTCCCTCGGCCAATAATGTGAGATGAGCGCCGCAACCCAGAGTCGGTCACAACTGGATCTAATGGTCAGGGGTCCCTTTATCTTTACCTGTGTCTAACAAAACCCCATGCATTTTTTTAAAATGAAAAGCAGTCAGGGAAGGAACAGCAGGTGTGTCTATGTTGTAATTAAACCTTTCCCTACCAGCCATTTTACTACTCAAAAAATTACTAGATGCACCAGATGCACTTGTAGAATCAGAAATAGAGTTCCCTTTGGAGGAAACGTAGAGGGGAGCAGGGAGAAAATTGTCTTATTTGATTGCTGAAAACTGTAGCCTCCCAAGGTTGTTTCTCATTTAGAATAAGGTTGTTGCATATAGCAGGTAGCCTGACCCTTACAGCTGTGAAAATGGGTGCACTGGAGTAGAAATGGTAGACGGTAGCTCTAGGATGTGGCATGGGAACAAGCTTAAAGGTGACCACCTTTAATCAACAACAGGAGTGGGTGGGGGCTGCACTAACAAGGGGTACTGCAGAATCAGTGTACTCATGTTGCATGGGGCCCAGCCCCTCTGCCCTTGTTCTCCTCCACCCCCCTAGATTTTTCTGGTCAGTGTATTTGGGGCATGTGAACTCCCATTTTGTGCTGAGCACCCAAGAAGGATGGACAGACCTTATGAGATATTCATGTTGCCTTTTCCGCTTTTCCAGGTGCACCACAGAAAATTCCTACACACTCTCTGAAAGATCCATGTGGCGGCTGCTAGTCTGTCATTGCTCCTATACATACCCAGGACACTGCGTCATGATGCAGTCATTAAATGATTCATGTGTGAACCAGTCCTCGGACTGTTGCTGTCATGTGCAATGCCCAACCCTCTCTTTCTTCTGACAGTAAGCAGATTCCTGCTTTCCTAGCAGCAGCAGCAGCAGCCCGGGACTGTCAGTCATGGCTGTGTAGGAAGGACTTTGCACAGAACAAAACTGTTGTCAGACGGCAGGAACAGTACAGTTTGAATGCTGATCTCACTACAGTGTGGGTGGGTCTATTAAAAGCAACATACCAGCACAAGGCTGTTGGACATGCAGAGGCCTAGAAAGAGGGCTGAACTATGTCTGATTAGCCAGTGTGCACATAGAGTTGTAAGCATAGGAGGAAGAGGCACTGAGGAGTGAGAACAACATGACACTAAAGTAAACCTAGCTAGGACTACAGTACATGAGCCTTTGCTTCCCCTTTGTGGTACTCCAGTTATTATGCATTTAGTTATGCATTGGAAACTACAAACAAACAGGGATAAAATTTGCAATAAAAGATAAGGAGTTTATGCCAATGCTATAGTTTCCATCTCTTTGTTCTCTGCTTAAGTTTATCTTGATATAATCAAGATTGTTAACAGTTTTGGCAAGGATTCTGTTTGGATATCCCCAGGAGCTTTCATGGTGACAGGCACCAGCAGATAATCCTTAAAAGCCATTATCTCTTCCTGCCTCATCAGCCTGCATCAAGATAACATTAATCTTTCCTTTCTTAAGAAACTTGCTTACTTAGTGGAGTTGAACTCAGAATGCATGTCTGAGACAGTTCACAAGAAGGTCAGTGTAATTGATTATTATTTTTTCCAAAGCAGAGAGGTGCATCAAATATACAAACCTTCATAATCACACCTTAATTTGGGATCACCAAATGCTACTCATCAAAAATAAACATCAGTGTAATGCTGTAGTTTCAGTCCGTTTCGCTAAAGCTCTGTGTAATTTATCCTCTTGGTTTCCTGCATTGTGCCTGTGGCTCTCTAGGTCCCTGCTTTGAAATGGATATTTCAGTGTGCATGTGTGTGTGTACTTTGGAAAAGGTGAGCACTGCAGTGCTTTCTCTTAGCACATTGAACGCTTTGGGGCGTAAGAGTGAAGTGCACCTCAATTTTAATTCGAATGCACTTCAGCAAGCAAAAGTTTGGGAAACACTGGTCTAAAGACTGAAGTATGGTTGTGATTTTGTTGTTGTTGTTATTATCATCATTATCATTTATTAAATTTGTAGATCTCAGGGCAGTTCACAGAATTAAATTACAACATAAAAAACTCTATTACTCATAATTAAAAGGCAAAGAGGTAAGCTCACTGAAGAGCAGAAGGACGGCATCACAACTTCATCTCTCTCCTTCAAGGGTTCAGGTTGCCTCCCTGAGAGCGAAACTGGCACCTGCTAACTGAAGAGCAAAGCTATGCAGTCCTATTCTGAACTCTGACCCTTCTGCTAAAGGCTGAAGCAGCAGGAGAGGGCTACCTTAGAAGATATACTCCAAAGCTTCCTCGTGGCCACATCCATGTCATCCTACATCAGAAGCCATCTGATGAAGAATGGCCATAATAAGCTAATGAATGCTGACAATATAGTCTATACTCCGTGGATGTTCTAGGATGAAGTTAATGCAGAGTAATCAAAAGTCTACCAAACAGACCGGCATCCGCAATTGTTATACTGTGTCAAAACAGTAAGATAAACAGCCAATTCCAGGCTGCCTGCTCAGTCGGTGGAGAAGTAAAGAAGATAGCCTTTGACTACATGTACTTTGTTGCCAAATTGCTTTACGTTCAAGAGGCACTTCTGTTTAAACTAATTTCTTGATTTCCTTAAAGCAGATGTGCACCCTGTGAAGTTCTTGAGGAAGATGCCAGCTGGCAGATTTCCCCCATTACACAGCCAAAGAAGAGTATGTAGTAGTTTGGGCAATTCTCTCCCCGCACCCCACCCATTATGTTTTGAGTATGCTTAGTCAGTATTCTTTAAAGCAGGGAGAAATAACATGGTGCCCTACAGATGTTGTTGCACTCCAACTCCCCTTAGCCCCAGCCAGCATGGGCAATGGGCCGAGATGAGGGGATCTGTAGTCCTGCAACATCTGGAGGACAATAGGTCTTTTATTCCAATGCAAATAGCAGATACCAGACCCCCAGTCTGGATTTGGGCCACCAATGGGTGCAAATCATTAAAGACACTTCAGTCCTGATCTGGATATGGGCCCAATACCTGCTATTCACTTTTTAATAATAATAATAATAATAATAATAATATTCACTTTTTTTAAAGTTATTCAAACCATTTCTACTTTCATGGTCCCAAGATCTACCTGCAGCTAAGTTCAAGAGCCATAAATAATATTGCATGTGCCCATCAACACGTCTAGGCTGCAAACACAGGATAGATTTAATTATCACTTGTCCTCAAGCAACTCTGACTATTCTAATTCTCTGGCAGACACTTATCAGCATTTCCAGTTTGTTAAACTGACTACACAGAGGCTGCACCAGTAAAAGATTCTAAGTCTTCATTGCTTCATTCCATCCCAAGCAAACAGTTCCAAAATTCTATGGAAAAATAAACACCAGTGTTGCACAAAAACATGCAATAAAAATAGCACAAGGTATTTCAGCAGTGTCCTATACTTTGAGAAGGTATTAAAAATCCAAACAACTTGAGATAAGATGTTGCTTGCTCTGTAGGTTGATCCTCAAGCTGTTTTTGCTGCTGCAGTCAGATACTAAGGCCCAAATATGAGCATTAAACAAGCAAACAGTGACATCCAAGCCTCTAATTAAGCTACAGGCACTTCTGGTTTCAGAGACCATAAACCTGAAATAGCTGCCCTTCCTTTATGTGTTTTACTGAACACATATAGTGCAGAAAAGGAGGGAGGGAAGAGAGGGGAGCATTGCCAAGTTCTTGTTTCAGGAAGCCTGAACAGACAAATTCCTTCACCATTAAGGTTCTGCACAGAACCTACCAGAAAACAAAAATGCCATTAAGGGGATTCATTTATTTCTTCATGTGGTTCTTGCAAGAACAACACCCAAAGTGGTGTAAAATGACAGAAATCAAACAATAACACAATCACTAAATTCTTAAAAAAAACACGCAACAATATAAAAAGAATATACAAACCAGATTAAAACATTTAATCCACCTTTAGGAGATTTTAAAATGAAGTATGATCAATTAATCTATAAATTTAAAATATTATTTTCATATTACCAATGCCTCAATATAGGCACCTTTTTGAAATATTGAAGGAATTGCGGGTTAAATGACCACTACAGTGAAAATTGCTGGTGATTCCTAGAAGGAAAGGTGGCCTTTAATATTTTACATTCCTCTCCAAATGCCACTTATGACTCCAGAATGAAAATAACCTTTACAAACCCACAACTGTGACCTTAGTTTGCTGCCCCAAAGCTCGAAATGTATCCCCACCAAATATGGCCTTATGGCTCAATCCTATCTCCCACCTATTCAGAAGGCAGGCTTGTTGAATGTATGATTTCTACCTTAGCCAATTTCCCCACCTATTAAACCAATTACAGGCTTCATCCTACATATATCACAAAAGATGGGGAGGGTTGACCCAAGATAGTTCTAATCCCAAAATGGACCATGACAACTTACTTGTGGCTAAACATGAAGTTAACTGGCATAGCTAAGTTATTTTTGTTCTCTCTCTCTCTCCCTGCATCCATGAATTTTGCTACTGCAGGCTAATAGCAATGTCATTGAGTTTTATGAGTCAATAATTGGCTTCCTAACCTTTGATAAGAGTACAAGGGCAGGTAATTATTACTGTAGCGTGCATTCCCCCCCCCCAGCCATAGCCAAGAGTCTGACAACTCTTTCATTAGAATGTCAGCCTCGCCAGGTCTGGCGCTGCTGTCTGCTAAAATGTCAGGAGACAGGTCCCTGGTCCCTCTCTAAACAGCAGGGCTGTGAGACCACACATGCTGCTCGCTGCGGATGGCCAGTCTGTCTACGCAGCATCCGGCAAGACACATTTTTTGCATCTTCAACAGAAAAAGGAAGAGAAAAACGCTTGCAGGATGGCGTGAGAATCAACAAAAGGGAGACACAAGGTTTATTCCTGGGGTGTGTTGTGAGAACTGATCATGATGCTTGTGGCACATCCGAGCTTTATCTTCCTGTTTCCTACCCCCCCCCCTGCTTCATTTCTGCTTCTGTTTGTTTTTATTTTATTATTATTTCATTTGATGTCCTCTAGTCTGGGTCACTGAAGGTGACAGATGAAGTTGACAGATGGTTAATGAAGGGCCCTCTGTGAGAGTCGGGGAAGGGAAGATCTCTCAGGGTGAGTGGGTGGCAGAAGAAAGGGAAGCTCCCAGGTGAGAGCTGGGAGGGTCTATCCAGGGGCATTGCATCTTTTGCCGGCACCTGGGGTACACGAGTACACTCACAGTTGTGGTGGGGGGAGGGTGGACACAATTTGCAGCAACAACCCAGCCCTTGCTGAAGCTGCAGGATGGGTGTGGGGCATGGGGGGGTTCACAGGGGCACACTGTGCTGCCTGCCCACCTGTGCAAGGGGGAAGCCCAGCCGACCCAAGAGGCCCTTGGTGAGTGCATTCCAACACTTGCCTGGTGACTATTCAGTGAGGGGGCCGTGGATGCAATGGCAAGGCAAGACTGGGCCCCAGGGCCCAGAGTCCCCTGGCAGCATGCAGGGCAGGACGGAGATCCCTCCATGGGGGTGCCCTCAAAATCATGTGCCTGGGCCTACGGTCCCCAAACTATCCTCCTGTTTCCACCCCTTTTGTGTGAGACAAAGATAAAGATCTAACTCTGAGAGAGGTTTTTTCTTTCTTTCTCAGTTTTCTTTCTATTAACTTTAATAAAAATCTTCAATAAAAGTTTATTGGGGGTGGGTCTCAAAAATTCACTTTGTTTTCCTTCATTTTCTTTTCCTATGGGAGTATTTAAAGACCTGACATCTCAAAGAAAGCATACCTTGGTGGGTGCATCCACGACAGCACCTTGGTTAACGAGGACCTCAGCCACGTTGACTCGGTCTTCTTGTGCAGCCAGGTGGAGTGGAGTCAAGCCACTCTGTAAATCAGACACAGCAAATTAATTTCTTACAGAAGGGACTCTTGGCATCACAGAATCATAGGTCTGCAGAGTTGGAAGGGACCACGAGAATCATCTAGTCCAACCCCCTGCAATCAAATTCTGATGTGCAACAGGGCTTTTGGTCTCTCCCTGCGCTATGTCCCTGTGATAAGCCAACACTTTACAGTAGATGGAACCTTGGTTTTTGAACGTCTCCTTTGACGAATGTTTCGGAACTCGAATGCCGAAAACCCGGAAGTAACTGCTTTGGTTTTCGAACACTTTTGGAAGTCGAACATGCCGTGCAGCTTCCGTTTTGAGTTTCCCTATTGTATTGAGGCTTCTGTATTGAGTTTTCGGTTTCTAACATTTCGGAACTCGAACGGTCTTCCGGAACGGATTACATTCGAAAACTGAGGTTCCACTGTATTAAACATGCCCTATTACAAGTTACAGTAACAAATGAGCAGATTCACATCAGTGTACTAGTCACCATTATTTCATAAAAGGAATGTTATTTTTGCGTACCGTTGGAACAAAATGCACTACGACACACTAAAAACCTCAAAGTTTATTTCTTTTCACCATTTAACCTGTTATGTAGGAGGCTAGTCAAGAACATCGCAATTCATGTCCAGAGTCTTGCAGCTAGCCACAACCTAGCGTATAGAAAAGTGCTTTCTGAATGTTCAAAGATTAGATTTGTTCCCTCATCAACTAAGCAGTGCTGGTCACTTTTAAGATCTGGTACTTTGTGTCTCTCTGCTACCCCACTGTGGACTTGTTGAGCTTTGCCGACATTGTATGTGACAGAGCAGAAAGTGACAGATGATTTAAGATGTGGACTTAAGCAGTAAATTTATTGACAAAGCTCTTTTCTCATAGACCCAAGTCCCTCCTGTTAAACTGAACAGGGTCCAGGCAGCTCACACCTTAACACGGTTTTCTGAGTTACCGTAGACTTGCTGCCAATTCAAGCTGGTAGCAATCAAAACATCCCAATTTTGTTCAAGCGAAAGCAACACCTCCCCTTCCCCGAGTTTTGACATGTTGATTTGAAATGTGCTCAACCTAAGCTTTTTACGCGAACACAAATGTATACAAACGTCTATAGAAACATGATACGATACATGCACACAGTCTGATATTTCAAAAGTTGTGTCACAACACCCACCCTTCCCCTTTGCTTTTAATTAAGTCAGGGCAAACTTTCCAACAAATGTGAAATAAACACACAGGCCACCAAAACTTGATGAATATTCATAGCAACGTAATATACTCAGTAGCTTTATCAAATAGCAGGCAATCTCCACAAGGCAGTTTCATTGTGAACTTCCTGCTGCTCATTTTGCACAGCACCCACATGTCACTGCTGGCATTGAAATTGCACAATTCCCCCCAAATTTAATTTGGATTTACCTTTTCTGCACACTCTTTTTTTAAAACAACAACAACACACAACTCACTGGATATTTGGTGGAAACCATAAATCCAGATTAAATAGGAAAATAATATGGGAAAGGTGTTTGTATGAGGATGGATGCAGTGGAAAACTTCAGTGTGTGGTTAGCAATATATGAGCATGTGATAAACTTCTGTGTGGAAACGCTCCAAGAATCTGGCCAAGAATGTTACCTAGTTGGAATAATAATGGAACAGGGAGGGCATTAAGGCATGAATAGGCAGTGAAGAAAGACAATGCAGGTCTAGCAAGCTCTGATACTGTTCCTGTTCATACCTCCTTCCCAAGAAGTACTCCTATGGCCTTTTCGGTGCCAGGTGAATAAATTTTCACTTTCCCAGGTGTTATGTACTGAGCTGAATCCTAGAACAATAGGATTCAGAAACAGCGGGAGCTACCCAATCCAACTCCAGGTGGAAGTGAATCCGCAACCTGATTGGCCTGCTGGAGCAGCCAATCAGGCGGCTGGCAGAAGTGAATCTGCTACCTGATTGGCCTGTAGGAGCAGCCAATCAGGCTGCAGGCAGAAGTCAATCCACAATATAATTGGCCCACAGGTGTAGCCCTGAAGTAGCCAATCACGCAAGGCCCATTGTGTAAATAATGTATATAAGCAGATGGTTTTGGGAAAAGAGCCATTCTTCTTCTCCTCTTCTCCTTGATGACTATGAGCTGAATAAAGAGCATGAAATTCACTCTCGACTCCGAGTACATTTCACCAGGCATTGTAAGATCATTTAAAGATCTCCAGTGTTTTTAGCTCTCCTGTGCTAATTTAAGTTTTGCTGTTGCTGGTTTTATTCATCCAGTTTTGTACTGTGATTGACCTTGCTCTGTTAAATTTTCAGAGCTCTTGTAGATTTTTTTAAAAAAAATGGTTTTCAGCTTTTATTGTCAACTATCGAGAGGGTATTGTCAACTGGGCAATGTACATTTTGCTGGCTTTTGAAGTTGCACCTGTTTACACAGGCATTCCTTTGATCACTCAACCTGAGCCTCCTGTTCTAAATGCTGTGCTATTTTATTGCATAATTGAATTATGGGCGGTTATTTTTAAAAGTTTTAATTGGATTGTTTTATTGTGCATTTTAATTATGGGTGCTTATAGTTCAAAGTTTGTAAAAGTCTGTTTTTGCATTAAGGACTATATAAATGAATACATAAATATTGCCAATAAATAAATGATACCAAATACAATAATATACTTCTTTTTTAGGTGGTAACCATACAATATCATCCCTCTCCAATCACAAACCCTAGCAAAAGGGGTTTCCCCTCTTCAAAACTTGTCAGAATATATACTGTCCAATAGACAATATCCTCTGGATAGACAACAGGAAAATTGAGGTTAGATTCACACCATGTATTTAAAACACCACTGGGAGGAGTGCAGAGAGGAGAAACTCAAATAGATTTTCAAAGTCATTCAGGGTCTGGCTGAGCGTTTTCAAAATGATTTCTCTATTCAGTGCGCTGCCTGGGTGGTTGAACTGAGCGCTGCTCTGCATGTGCACAAACAGAATGCTTTAAAACACACTGCAGCAGAGACAGCACTTGCACATACTGTTTACAAGCCACCAGGAAGTCAAAGCCGGTGCTTGCATGGACAGGCAAGTAAGCAAGGGAATTTGCAGATAATTCTCTTCTTGTGAAAATGAAATATGCCAACTACACTTTTGGGCTTCATTTTCTGGATTTGCAGCACAATCAGAAACCAGGTTGATCCACAGTAGTGATAGCAGGATAGGGGAAAGCTCTGTGCCAAGGGTTCCTGTATTGCTTCCTGACTTCTTTGGAGGGGAGGCACCTATAAAGGTTGTATATAGAGGTGGCTAAGGAGTAGTGAGTTGCCATTTGCCCCACACAATCATATTTAATAGAGATTTCCTGTCACATACACTCTATATTTGTATGTCACCTATGTCCTCCTCAGATGTTACTGGATTGGAGCTCTCATCACCCACAATAACATTGGCTATGCTGGCTGGGACCAATGGGGACTTGGGAGTCTGGCAACATCTCCAGACTACAATTCCCATCATCCCTGATCACTGGTCCTGCTAGCAATGGTTGATGGGAATCGCAGGTCCAAAAAGAGCTGGAGGCCCAAGGCTGGGAAACTAGAGCACAAAAATGAAGAAAACATACCTTGTTGCTAAGATTCACATTAGCATTTCTGGTGAGAAGCAATGACACCATGTCCACATGGCCCTCCTGGGAGGCAAGATGCACAGGAGCAATGCCCTGCCTGGTCACAGCATTCGCATCGGCACCATATTCCAGTAATGTGGTTGCTATATCCATCTGGTTCTTCTTGGAAGCTATATGAAGTGGCGTGTAACCATTCTGCCAGTGCGAAAAAACCAAAATATTTGGGTCATCAGCTCATTCATAAAATATTAGGAATACTAACTTTCCCTCAAGTCTCATGACTGCTTTATTTATTTTTTAAGAGAAACACACAGCTCTATTTCATATGACCAACCTTTAGGATTTCTTGCATAATATGGTCACAGAGACTAGGACCAAAGGTTTTCTTCTTCTTTTTTTACAAAAAAACCCCACACCCTCTCATGTAAAAGAAACATTAAATAATATTTATTTCATTGATATGGTAACATATCACTTACAGAATCCCATAAAATAGCTATTTACTGATTTCCTTATTATTCCAGTCAGCTCAGGTAATGAGGTATCCTCAAGGGTACATAACCATGAGGCTTATCCTCATCTCGTTCCTACCAAGCTGCCCTTGCAAAATGAAATCTGAAGGTCGGAACCTGATCCCACAACTACACGGAGGCAGAAGAGTTGGCCTAGTATGGTCAACAAGGCCCAAAGATGTGGACTAGAAGGTACAGACTACTGGTGATATTAGGAGAGACCGAAACACAACCCTTGAGAAGGTTAGTGGGGCACCGCTACCCCAAGACCACCTCAGCAACATAATGGAAAGCCCCACTTCCTCATGCTGCTCAACAGGTGCAGTGAGGTAGAGAGTTAGGGACTAGATTATGTCCCTGAAGGCCGGAGTCTATCAGAGAGTGGATAGATGTGAACCAAGCTTGAGGGAAGGTTATGGTTGCTTGTAAGGGAAAGAATGATTTGTGAGGATGGCCTATAGTACAGGCCTTCCAGAAGTCCATAGTTTATCCTGAAGAGTCTTCACTTTCAAATTTCAAATTGTTTAAAGCAGTTCTACCCTGCAGCTTATTTGACTACATTCACAAGGGTACACACACGTACACTACAAGAAAACCTTAATTTTATCAACAGGGAAACAATATCAGAAACTATTTCTAGTTTGAAGTTTTGCTTCTGAAACAGGTTGTTGAGGTAAGAAGAGGAAAAACAAGAGAGTACCGGTAAGGTATATGTATGAGTAATAAGGGACAGTTTGAAAGGAAAGGCACCCAAGGTAAGCTGATGGGCATTTTATAGCAACATGGTGTCTTCTAGCACCTTCTAAGTAAACAAATGTATTACCGTATGATGTGGTGTAAGCATAAGACTGGTGTGTGTTTTGCGGCTTTTGGGTAGATGAAAAGACCGGCATGCGATTCATGTGGCTATTAGTTTGATGGTTGCCTGAATGGCATTTCGGCAATATTGTTTTAATGGATCAAGCGAGAAGAAATGGTTAAAGAGGAGAAAGAGAGAGGCAAACCAGCGAGAGTGACAAAGAGAGTATAGCCCTGTTGAGGGAGTCCATTTCAATGACAGCGATTGCACATTTTCTTATCAGACTTAATGTCTAATAGGAAGTCATCTGCCATACCCATGGAATTTCTCATCTGACTGAACAACATGCAGCCTAAAGCAGTGGGGGGAGCAGGGAGGCAATTATTAATCCCAAAAGTGATAGTGCTCGGTTTGGTTCACTTCTATGGCTCACGTGTCGAAACATGTCTTGTTCCAGGAAGCCTCTTGGCAGGCACCGAAATGCCAAAGTGGCAGCTGCTAACCCATTTGGTAAGAGATGAGTGACTCGGGTGACGCGAGCTATAATTTCTGGTTCTCTTTCAAGCCTGTAATGTAATCATTCTGGGTTTCAGAGAGCCACTGGCACTGGGAGCAAGGGCAGCCCCTGCTCCTAGGGAAGGAAGCACTCTCTTCTTCCTCAGCTTAGCTGCTTTCCGCATTAAACTAGGTCAGCATCCTGTCCCCTATATAAAGAGTGTGCTTAAGTTGTATTATTTCATATCATTGCACCGCAATGCTGAAGATTTGGAAGCCAGCCCAATTTATTTCCCGAGGCACGGCAAAGGCGTATTTCCCATACAACGAGGCCCCGCTGATGCTTCGAGCTTTCTGCATGAATTTGACTTGCCTTGCCTTTCCAATGCATAATAACTGACCCACAGCTTATACTATGATTTCCCTCCATGATCTCTTTCGTCTCTGCTCATGCAAGAGGATCTGACATCTATGCATTTAATCATCCACTGGCAGGCAGTCCAAAGGGGTTTTGTTTTTTTAATGCAATTTTTCGTCGTCTTAAAATACATCTTGGAAAGTGGAGAGCTCTGTTCCAGAGATGGAAGAATTTATATACCCAGCCTATTTCGTTTTAAATCTGATGGGCAAATGAGTACAGTTTGATTATTGTTTTACCCTGCATTCTTATTCACTCATTTTTGCATTACCCTGCAACCCATCACTTTACAAAGCAGCCTTGCCTCCATTTGTCCAGGAGGGTCAAAAACCCCTAAACACATGCATTGTAAATGAATGCATCTCTGTAGAACAAAGTGGGGAACTTTTGGCCCTTGTTGGGCTCCCAACTCTCATCATCCCTGGTTATTGGCCAGACTGGCAAATGGCAGTCAGAAGTCCAAGGACACAAGGGGAGAGGGACACAGGTTTCCTGGTGTAGAAAGACCCCTATGGCCTTGCACGAGCTTCATACTTAGGTGGGGATTTGGATATGGGCCCCAGTTCAACATTCCTAACCATAGCACCATGCAGCCTTTCTGCACTATCTGGTTCTTAGGCTGGATCGCTAGGTCCACATGTATAGAAATCATGGAGCCTATGAACCTGTAAGACTGCTTGAGTACTGATCACAATTGTCTTTCCCAGGTCCGGTGTCAGCATGTGGCATCTCCAGGCAAATGCCAGGGGACTGAGACCCCAGCAAATCCCATCACCATTGCCCGTGTACAGGACTGGTTGTGCCCCTTAAAAAAGACACAAGCAGCAGCATAGCCCCTTCCCACCCAACACCAAGAGCAGCTGCGGCAAAGGAGCGAGCTGTCATTTTTCTTTTTAATCCCTCCCCAATGTCCCTGATGTAGCCTTGCTCCAATGAGTAATTAGGGAGGGATCAAAGCGAAAGTTCTCTCCCACCCACCCCCCCTTCGTTGCAGGTGCCCAGTTGACTTCTTGGTGCTGAGCAGCAAGGAAAAAGAAAATTCTGCAAGGGGCCCAGTTCAGTGCACTTGGGTGTGTGGACCATTTTCATAATTTTTCTCCATTGCCACCTACTCATTGCTGCAGGGACTGTGAGGCTGCTGCAGTGGGCGGCTGAATGAGCCATCATCTTAACACTTCCCCAGTGCCCCAGACAGAGCAACACTACACTGGGAATTAAAGCACCAGCTTCCTCCCTTGCAGCTCCCTGGTGTTCTTTGTAGCACTTACCTGATTTCGTGCCCAGTAAGGACATGGGAGGGCACCACACTAAGGACAATTTGTCCCCACCCCCAACTTGGAGGCAGCCCTAGTCTTCCCCATCAGATTCAACAAAGCTTAACCAACACCTTTCAGAAAAGCCTTTGGCTACCTGAGCATTTTTCAGTCTGACCTGCCTTAGAAAGTCACAAGAATTCTCAAACAAAATATTTCAGTGGGGTTTCTAAAGGATACGGCACACCTTTAATCAAAACGGTGCTGCCTCGTCTTGGGTTGTGATCAGCCTAAGACTACAATCCTGTGCCCATTAGGGGGAGTAAACCCAGTCAAACACTTCCAAGTAAACACACATTGGAGAGCATGAGAAAAATATGAAAAATAAAGATGCTGGGAGGCAGTAACGTAAGCTCTTTCCTGACTCCAATTATCACTTTATGTGATCTGGTTTTTTTTAAAAAAGCACTGATCTCCCAAACTATACCTTGCACAGAAATCCTTAACAGCATTTTGCCAGGTTTGCTCTAAAATGGTATGCATTGTTTGTTTGTTTTCAATTTCTAGGCAGTCCACACACATTTATGATGCCACATAGATGCCGGTGAAAAAGACAACAATCATGCAAGGATCTTACCTCGTTTTTCATCACCTTAACTTCCCTTTCCCCCGACATAAGGATTAAGGATAAACAAAATATATGCAGAAAAGCAGCCTGTTCAGGTGACATTTTGTCCTCAACTAGGAAAGTGGGTGGCAGGAAGTAGAAAAGATCAGGAATTGGGGCCTTGGGTATTGTCACATTCTTTTCATACTTCCCTCATGTTCTCCTTGCAGGAAGGAATGGACCACCGTCTACGATAAAGTAGGACTTCCCTGACATTGTGAGATAAAATAATCTCCAGCTCAGGATCAGGGCTAAGGCTCCCTCAAGTACTCTTCTTCTCCATCACCACCAGACTCCTGGGATTCCCAGTTAGGTTAATATATATTAATGTCCCTTTAACCCAACAAGGGAAACTTGTAGTCTATGTTGGTCTCCAACTCCTGTCAAGTCTGGCCAGCATGGTCAATAATTGGGGTGGATGGGAATTGTTGAAACATCTGGAAAGGTACAGACTTCTCATATGTGCTTTAACCAGAGAAGATGGTTAAAGCTGCGGTACAATGAAGATATAAAGATGTTCCCTGGGACACCAAGCAATGGCACCCATATTTGTGTGAAGCCATTCTCAGGAAAGCTCATCAGGCCTAATCTCTAGGACATGTTGGGCTGTACACCACCATATTTTACACAGAACAGACCCTCTGAAATTAATGAGCTTGACTAAACTAGGTCCATTAATTGCAGTGGATCTACACCAAGTAAAATTTAGTGAAATACAACCCAGTTATTTCACAAAGCTTTCGGATTGATGTGGATGTGGCGGTCTCATTCCTTACTGCTGCCATGGAAAAAAGAGGATTTGAATTTAGTTTGTGTTTGTGACATTATTATTATTATTATTGGTTAGAAGTTTATGGGAGGGTTCCCCCCATATTTTGAGCTGATGTCTGAACTGAATGGAAGATTACAAGTTTCAAACCCAAGTTAGGGAGATACATAATGGGGATATCTAGCCCTCCATCTCCTTAATGGAGGATTTTAGGTAATACCCATATGATCTTCTCATTATGGCTGTAACCAACAGAGGAGAGTGTTTTCAGCAAAGTCCCTTATGCCACTGTCAAATATTTAAATATTTCTCTAACAACTTCTGCATTTGGAAGTGTGTAGACTGTTCCTGATCAGAGTTAGTAAGGTACATGGCAATGTGTTGAAAGGAAGGAACGTGGAACGGATGCTTTGGAATGCCTGCATAAAAGCTAACTATCTGGTCCTTCATCCCACACAGAGCAAGCACGGGTACCTTTGCAGAGGCGTGAGGTGAGGCTCCCTGGTCCAAGAGAAGCAGTGCCACTTTCTGATTATCGTAATGTGCCGCGACATGCAGTGGAGTTAAACCACTCTAAAGATACGTGCAGAACAAACAGGCATTGTTAGAAAACCACCATACATTAAAAAAGAAAAAAGGAAAAAAAGAAAACTGGAGAATTAGGTTAATCTAGGTTTGGTGAGACTACTGTGGAACTAAACTAAGGTTATGAAGTGATAAATGACAACAAAGAAGACAGTATGGCACAAGCTACTTGATTTGTAGGTGAATATTCTCCCTCTTCACTGCACTCCTGGCTTCCCAAACCAGGGATGAGAAATATATATTCACAGTATACTCCTATGCTTCTTGAGCATCAAAGTACCCATTCCATTCCATGTTACAGCCCTTCATTGACTTTATCACTTCAGAAGTGGGGCTGGGGAGTGTGAGTGTAAATTTGAACGCTCTGAAATCTTTAAGACTAGCCCATCGAATAGAATGCTTCTATAGTTTGGCCTCCTCTTGGACCTGACGGTTTTCTCTGTGTAGCAAGTATTTTTAAGCAGAGAAAGTGTTCAGCCATGCAACTGAACCCACTCCAAAGCATGTATTCTGAAGTTGTGCAGTCCATGAAAGTTTGTCTCGAATAGGTTGCAGAATTCTAATTCCATGTAAATGTTTTAAATATTCTGCCCACAATCACTGGTGTAACCCCTAGTAGAAAGTGGACAAAGTGGACCCAGGCCACCATATAATATGGTGGCCTGGGTAGATTATTTTTGGGGGTGGGGGTGGGGGGGAGGGGAAACCATCTAGAAACCACCACTCCAGCTCAGGGAGAATCCAAGACTGATACTACAATAACCCAGAGATGCATAGGAAAATTGCAAATATCCAAGAAATATCTGCTGCTGTTGCTGCTACTGATAGTCAGTACTGACTAACCATGGGAAGATCAGGCCTGGGTATATTCTGCAGAAGCAGAGAGTGACTCTTGCCTGCCTCACCTTTCCAGCAGCATCTGGAGATGCATTCTTCTGAAGCAAGAGGTTGGCTACTTCAATTTTGCCGTACTTGGCTGCCACATGTAGAGGAGTAAATCCTTTCTGTAAGAGAAGCATTTCCATCAGCAATTCCCTTTCACCTCAGGGCCTTTCCCCCTCCCAGACAGGGCATTTGCACACTCGGCTGATCTATGCCAGATACATTTACAGGGCTGTGATTCTAGGCAAGGGCAGAAGAGAAGATGGCACCAGGCACGACGTTTGACAACAGCCAATTTTAGTACACGGTGACACGTAAACTTCCCTTACCTTGGTAGTTATGCTTAAGGATGCGCCGTGGTCCATAAGGACTGATGCTACATCTTCATGTCCTTCCCGTGCTGAAAGGTGCAACGGTGTATACCCTGAAGTTGTGGGGGCGTTGGGAGACGCTCCTTGCTGTAACAGCTGCTGCACTATGTCAGCTTTTCCCAGTCGCGCAGAGATGTGCAGCGGTGTTTGGTCATCCTTAAGACAAAGGAAAAAGGAGCCACATACAGGGAATTCAACACTTGCACATACGTATTACTAGTAAATGACTTTCATAGTGACCAGTGGCAATATCTGTACGGACGGCTTGTATCCTGTAGAGACCCAATGCGGTATGTGCATTATATCAAACGCGACACAGTTCTTGGACATTTAGACCAGTCTCTCCCAACTGGCGGCTTCTAGAGGTTGTTGGGCTACAATGTGCATAATCCCTGACCATGGGCCATGTAATTTAGGACTGGAACAGTCTAAGGTTGGAAAAGGTTGTGTTATGAAACCTAAAAAATATACGTATGCAGGCATGCATTCAATATTAAGGCACACATTATTAACGCTCCACCTTCCTGCCTCATTTGAGGCACACAAGGCACTTGAACATATGGAAATGATCCAGTATTTAGAGACACTAATTCTAAGACAGAAGGCACCTATAGATACGCAGGTCAGCAGAGCTGTCCGGGACAGCTACATTTCCCAAGTCTGCCCTGGCCATCCTAATAATAATAATAATAATAATTTATTATTTATACCCCGCCCATCTGGCTGGGTTTCCCCAGCCACTCTGGGCGGCTTCCAACAGAAAAATAAAACACAGTAATCTATTAAACATTAAAAGCCTCCCTGAACAGGGCTGCCTTCAGATGTCTTCTAAAAGTCTGGTAGTTGTTTTCCTCTTTGACATCTGTTGGGAGGGCGTTCCACAGGGCGGGCGCCACCACTGAGAAGGCCCTCTGCCTAGTTCCCTGCAACCTGGCCTCCCGCAACGAGGGAACCGCCAGAAGGCCCTCGGTGCTGGACCTCAGTGTCCGGGCAGAATGATGGAGGTGGAGACGCTCCTTCAGGTATACTGGACCGAGGCCATTTAGGGCTTTAAAGGTCAGCACCAACACTTTGAATTGTGCTCGTAAACGTACTGGGAGCCAATGTAGATCTTTCAAGACCGGTGTTATGTGGTCTCGGCGGCCGCTCCCAGTCACCAGTCTAGCTGCCGCATTCGGGATTAGTTGTAGTTTCCGAGTCACCTTCAAAGGTAGCCCCACATAGAGCCTTACATTCCATCCTAAGGCCAGCCAGGAGGAACAGAATGTGAAGACTGCCAAGATTCCAGCACCTCAGAAGGGCCCACCCACCACTGCTATGATGACTGCCCTGCAATCTGGAGAGACACCCTGGGGCATTGTGAGAAATGAAAATGGAGGTTCCAAGGTGATCACCGTGCTAGAGAGCCACTGTAGTGGTGTGTGTTAGGACAAAGTTAGCTGCTTTGAGACTCCTTAGGGTAGTGATAAAGCGGGATATCAAATCCTAACTCTTCTCTTCTCTTAGGACTAGGATGTGGGAGACCAAGGTTCAAAACTCCACTACGTCATGAATCTCACTTGGGTCAATTGCTGTTGTTGTGATGTTGAAACGGGGGAAGGGGAGAACAGCAGGCACCACATTAAGGTCTTTCGCAGACAGATGGACCACACATAGAATAAACATATAAAATAATACATAAAGAGTGTCACTGTCAAGTAAGCCTGCTGGAGCCCACTGAGAGAGAAGGAGGCCTGTCAGAGGGCACGTTGCTGAGGGGCCCCTCAAACCTGGAGGCAACCTTTCCGAAGTTGTCAGAGCAACACCTGCTTTCCCTGGGAGCTCTCCCAGTTGTTGCGGAGTCCAACTTTGACCTCCTACTGTAAACTTGCCTGCTGGTTCATTCCTGCTCCAGATTTGGCCTCCTCAGGCTTTGCCCAGTGCTCTGCAGGCTAGCACCCCAACCAGAACAGGCCCATGTAGCCCGCACCAAGACCTCACTGTTGTAAATTAGGGTAAAACATGTGCTGTACTAATTCTACTGAAGCTTAACCTTCTGCTTAATGGTGACACCATGCCTTGCTTTGGAGAATCAAGCACATGGCTCTTGCAATGCACATCAAGTAGAGAAATAGTCTGCTTACCTTGGCTTTAGCTTCTACCTGAGCTCCATTCTGGACTAAATATCGAACAACTTCCGATTGGCCAGCTCTGGCGGCCATATGGAGTGCTGTCTCTCCCCGCTATGAATGGAAAATTAATGCCAGAGAGTCAAAGGCTAGTAATAATAATAATAACAACCCATCCCATAAGGTATAAAGCGAACAGAAATATTTTAATCAACAACAACAACAAAAGCTTTACGTTCTACTCAGAAGCCATCGGCACACGAATACTTTCAAGGGGTTGACTGGGAGCAGAATGCAAAACCCAATCAATTTTTGACCTCCAGCTCTGGCCCCACCAAAGTAATTTATTCCAGCCATTGATTTTCCAGTTGTTAAAGCACACGAGTGTTTTGTTCTGTGTTAAAGGAAATAATGCCCTTAAAAAAATGCAAAGCTACATCGGCAATGTAAACACAACACTGTGTTAAATGACCATTCACAGTTGGCGAAACATTCACAATTATGCCAAGCTTGATCATGTATGCAGAAGATACGGACATTTTTATCCTTTCGTGTGACTTTCTGCTGTTATATTCCAGTGGCCCTAGATTTTGCTGTAAGCAGGGAATCACTTTGCTGGACAGTTGAAAATAAATCAATAATAGTAGTATAAAGAACTGCAGAGCTTCACAAGCTTTCACCGAAAGATGTGTCGCCAGGGAAACAACAAGAACAGCAAAAACTTTAATTTGAAGGAAGGAAGCGCCTTTCTAAACCTTTTGGAATCCACTGACTCTTTTAAAAGCAAACATTTTTTATAGCACAGATGGTGCTGCATGGGCGTCTATAATTTAAGATGGTTTTATAGAGCAAACTGCTATGGCAATGCTCTACTGCAGCAATGCTTCAGCATCAGACTTTGCAAAGAACAGACAGTGCCAAACTGTAGTAAAAGAAGAAGAAAAGTGTCATTGTGTATGTGTGTGCTTTTTGAAGCCTGCTTCTGTCAGTTTGGCACAAATGCATCTAGAACAGCTCCATTTATAACACACACACGCACACGCACACGCACACGCACACGCACACGCACACACACACACACCACTCTTCCACAAAGCCTCTGGGTGCACGGAGGCACTCCAGTGCGGCTGTGGCCAAAAACAGGCAATATGTCCTGACAATCTGCTGCAATCTGCTAGCAACCTCAGCAGCGCCTGCCTCAAAATGGGAAAAGGCCCTGGTCTTCTGGGGTTATGGCATTCAAGGAGTCAAGTGCACTTTTCGGAAATCAAACACTGAGCAATAATAAATGATAAAGATGAAAACAAATTTGAGTAAGAACAGAGGGTGGGAGGACTCTTCAACAAGCCTTTAAGCTATCCTCCTAACACAGAGAAGGGGGAATGCAAAGCTGTTGTTGTTGTTGTTGTTGTTCACATTAATCAGAGCATTGACAGTAAATGAGAGATACAATAATTCAATAAAACATCGCCCATGGGATAGGCATATATGAAGTTTGGCCCCATGGGATAGGGCCAAGTTTGCAGGTCATATCCAGAAAAACAATAATCTCAACGAAAGTTTGGTCACTTTACTCTTTGGATATGTCCAGTATAGAAATGCAAGGAGTGAACAGCCCATGCGGCTTTTCAGGGATAAACAAATACTGTGGGGCAGGATTTCTTTTCATCCAGAACTCGACAGAACTCAGTTCCGGGACTTCTCAGGTGGACACCGTTGCCATTATAAGAGAACAAGGAAGGTGTTCATGGTGAGGTCTGGCACCTCTTTTTCTAGATAAAATAGCATTGCTGTGGGGAACAGAAGCAGCGGCTCAAAGTCTAGAGTAGAAAAAGTCTAGAAAGAGGTACCCTGTTTCTCATATTTTAAGGCATCCCCATAAAATAAGCCATAGCAGGATTTTTAAGCATTCAAGGAATATAAGCCATACCCCGAAAATAAGAACTAGTGATAGGCGCAGCAGCAATGCCGGCTGCGGCAGGAGGAGGAGGAAAAAAATAAGACATCCCTTGAAAATAAGCCATAGTGTGTGTTTTTTGAGGAAAAAATAAATATAAGACATGTCTTATAATATGAGAAACACGGTATGAGGATGGTGTGAATGCACAAGTCAGATATTCTTCTTGGCTGATAATGAAACAAATGAACATTGGTGCTCACCACATTGGTTGTGTTGGGCGATGCTCCATGATGCATCAGCTGTGAAACAATATTTACATGTCCCATGAAGGCAGCAACATGGATCGGAGTCAGACCCGACTAGAAAATGGAAAGAAGAAGAAAAATGACCGAGGTTAGTGGCATAGAATGAGCTACAATGAAAAAGAGTTGCCTGGACCTTGGCAGTGAAGGTGAATTGTGAGTTGTACATGGCAGCTATAAAAGGATGCCTATTCAGGACAAAGCTTGCTATTCTCAACCTTGGGTTCCCAGATGTTGTCGACTACAACTCCCATCATCCATAGCCAGAAGGGGCAGTAATCGGGGATGATGGGAGTGTTAGTCCAACTGCATGTGAGAACCCAAGGTTGGGAAAGGCTGCTTTAATCGCTGCACCACACTTGCTCTCACAGCAATGTTTTAGATTGACATTTCTGACAATCACTGAAGCATTGAAGGAACATTGTGCTATCTAAAGCCTGCAATGTAAATCAGGGTGGGAATTCTGTGGCCCTCCAAATGTTGTTGGATACTTCCACCAGTTCCAGTCTGCATAGCCAATGGTCAGGGATGATGGGCCTTCCAATAAGTGGAACCTGGCCAGAATGGAAGAAGTCACCATGCATGTGCTGTGGCCCTAGCATACCTCTCTCCAATGCAGGAGGCTATTGCCACCCCCAAAAGCCTGCTGCTCAAGGCATATGCCCCCCTCTCTCACACCCCTTGATCTAGGCCTGAATCTAGGGACACTTATTAGTTCAGTAGGCCAAAGATCACCACATCTCAACTTAGTTATACACCTAAGAACACAGAATCCCTCTGCAATGTTGTGGGATTCCACAGACACAGCATATAAGGAAGTGTGGAAAGGATTCCTTTACAGCAGAGAAGTTTAGAAATAATTAGCGTATGGAAACCTCAACTGAAACAGTAGGAAATGGGTCCATGTTTTGATTTTTAATCTTCCTCCTGTTTTCAGCTCTTATTGTCAATGGACTCACTTGTTTACGGAAAACATAACAGCATGATACCTTACCTCAGTGACAGCTTGGATAGAGGCTCCATGTTTCAGCAAAAGTTCCATCACTTTAATTCTGTTCTTTTTGCAGGCAATGTGGAGAGGTGTGAAACCATTCTATAAAATTGAGAAAAGGACTTTTCACAGACAGCTAGACAAATGTTATTGACAAAACACTTCTTCTCTGAATTATCTGCACTGCACTATGCTTCCCATCCCCTTGTGATATTCTGTGGCTGCTAACTTTTGTTTCATATATGTAGAGAGAAAGAGGATTCTGCTGGATGAAATGCTAAGGACTAGTATGCTTTGGGGGATAAAGAGTATTTGCACATACAGTAAAGTGCAAAGCTAAGCTGCCATTTCATTGTGAGTGAAGCAGAGAGAAGGAGCAAGAAAACAAGTTATCCTGAACATCAAAGGTACAGTCCTATTCACAGCATCTGCTTGAATGTCGATGACAACCTGTATACATATCAAAGTGACATCATGGGATTATTTTAAAAACAGCTGACAGAATTGGGCCTCCAATCTCATCAGCATCAGCTACCTTTCCAACAGGAGTAAAAGATACCATATGCTTTCATAACATATGGTCAGGGCTACTGCCTCTTCTAATTGAGTCAAAACAGGCAGTTCAGTTCATTGCCATACTTGAGTTGAATTCTTTCACTTCTTTTTTTTTATATTACTGTTATCATTAAGGGTAAATATCACGAAGAGAGAGAGAGAAAACAGAACAGAACCAGCCTTTCCCATTTTCCTGAAACCTGAGATCTTTCAATGTGGGTTGCTGAGGGTGAAGGGTTGTGTGGAGACCCGTGCTGTTTCCAAAGAATGATGTGGGGATATGCTTATAGAAAAGACATATATTTGGGGAAAATTGTTTGTCATTTGTGGAAGTCATTATAACCATCTCCCTCTAATCCATGTGCAGTCTTGTGTTTATTTCCCAGTTTAGTACTTGCTTTGCAGACATCAGAAACATTTTGAACCCAAAGCATCCTTTCCTTCCCTCCCCTTCCACCATTTGAAAGGCCAGTGATCTGAATCTGTTTCCAAAGATATAATCTGGATTTCTCCCCACTGATTGCCGATGGCAGTTAAAGGCTGCATTTACCCCTTTCTCTCCAATTGATAGCAAGCCATAAAAAAATGCACACACACACACACACACACACACACACACACACACACACCCTGATTAATTTTTCAGTAGTATTGATAAAGGAAGGCTTTATCCAATTTTCTTTTGCTTAAAATAATGCAGACACAAGATGTGCATTAATGGCACAAGAAACACATTCATGAGAACTTCATACTAAAACTCAGTGCTTTTTTTTCTTTAAAAAATGTTTAGGGTTACTCTCATTTTGAATCAAGAAACCCACGATTTTATTGTTCAAATCGAAAAAAAAATAAATACAGTAAATGGACAAAAGTACAAAGATTCAAAAAATGTTTAGGGGCTTGCATACCCCTGCACACCCCTAGAAAAAAGCACTGCTAAAACGTATTTTCTTGAGCCCTGTGAGCAATGGCAGCTGTTCCCCCTGAATTTGAGACTCCCAAATGCCAAGCATAAACATGCTGGTGTGTGTGTGTGTGTGTGTTGCTAGTGACGAATGTATGCCTGCTGTGTGTGTGTGTGTGTGTGTGTGTGTGTGTGTATTGCTAGTGACGAATAGTTAGCCTGCTGTGCGTACTCACCAGTGCTTTGGCATTAGGATTAGCTTTCTTGTCCAACAAAACTTTCGCAACTTTGTAGTGGCCACAGTGGGCGGCAACATGCAGCGCCGTCAGATAGTCATTCGTGACATCATCCACAGGCACATTGTGCTCAATGAGAAGCTGGACACAGTTGAGGTGGTCCCCTTGCGTCGCCATGTGCAATGGAGACAAGCCATTCTGGGAAAAGAAAAGCAGGCGGAGAAGAGCAGTATACTAAGATGCACACTTTAAAACAAGGAGGCCACTTCTGACAGAGGAGCGTTGCTACCAACTAGCTTTACAAGCTTTTGGGATTTATTGGGGGACTTCTAAGGATAACGTAAATGAGGAAGCAGACAGACATTTCAACTCCGCTGCTACTCGCACCTGAACCGAGCAGGAATTCCAGGGGAATCTAAAAGTAACCTGAGAGAAGGCCAATAAAAAGGAAGGGGAGAGGGAAAGGAGTGGTAGAACCACTTTAACGTTCCATCCAAGCCCTTTTCAAAACATGAGGGCAGAGCAGGCACACCTCCCCCAATTCACTAACTGTAGTAAGGAAATCTGTACCATGCCATAGACAATTATACCCCCTCAAAGCAAAACCTTCAAGTTGCGGGTAATGGCATCCACGAGGTTGTTGTTGGCATCCGTCTTCTGTTGAGAGACAATGAAGTGCACCTTATCTCTGGGGCGCAAGACTGGCCTACCCAGACTCCACCCCCCTGGCCTCGCTGATGTGGTCCAAAGGATAACAGAGCAATACGTTTGGCACCAGCTTGGCTGCAGGAGGCATACAAGGTGCCATCCAACTGCCTGAGGGACTCCGCTCCGGATTTGTGAGGTGTTTACTCTGTAGCCTTTTCTTCTCCTGAAGATCTATCACAAAGCAGCCAGGTGTGGATTTTCCCTCAGGGTTTACTCCCGGTGCCTTTCTCACAAAGCAGCATAGCCACAAAGGCAGCATAGGTTTAGGACCAGGGTTTTCCTTTCTCCTAGATGGGCTCCCCTTCCAGGCTGATGAGCCCCACCTGCCCCTCATCCATGAAGTGAAGGCAGTGAATTGACACATGTTGCTGGTGGACCCCGAGAAAAGTGGCATCTTAATTGTGCAAGCTCTAGTGCAGTTAAAAGTGAGTGTACAAAACGATGCACGGATAAATTTCTTATTTCCATGAGTTTATTCTGCTGTATCATTTATTATAACTCATATGTGAAACACAGCATCTTTTCAAGCCTACTTGGGTGACCCTTGGGTGTGAGCCAATGTGGTGTGATTGTTCAGAGCGTCGGGAGTAGGTCTGGATAGGCTCAGGTTCAAATCCCCATAAAGCCATGGGACTCGGTCGCTGTCTTCCAGTTTAACCTACCTCTCAGGATTTTTGTGAGAATAAAATGGGGAGAACCAGTTATGCAGCCTTGAGCTCCATGGCAGAAAGGAAGGATATAGTTTTAATCAATCAACTCTCATGAACAGCAGGTGAGGAGGTAAATCTATGTCTGGGCTATACCACTTCAGACTGCAGGTGGAGGCTTACATCACTCCATACGGAAACATTCCTACACACAGAAAATGAGCATGCAAGGGAGAAAACAAGAGCAGAAGCTTTCCCCTTGATATCCATTTTTTGGTTCACATAGGGGAGTATTCAGTCATGAGAACCCTCACCTGCCATGTGAAGTGGTAGAAGCTAAGAACATGTTTGGTTCCTCACCTGGTGTGTGAGAGAACTTGAGTTTAGCTACTAGATTTTCAATAATTTCCATATGCCTATTTGAAAATCAAGAAAGCAAGCTGACCTCGTTTCGCAAGATTCATCCTTTTTTAGAAAAAATATTTTAAAAATTATTAGAAAAACAAATGAACCAATGCTGGTTGGGTCTCTCTTTCTCCCTCTCCCTCTCCCTCTATAAAACACACCATAGCTCTGTGCCATGGGAAATGGCTCATTAATGCCATTCTCAAGATCTTCTGCCTTCCAGTTTTCCATACAAACCTACTCAAAATTAACATATCAGAGAGAGAAAATGACAGAGATGAGGGGGGCTTCAGACAGCAGAACTTCATGTTGGTGGTTTCTTTTTGTTTTTTTACATTTATCTTTAATGTGAAGCTTGAGTTTCCCTCTGTAGGAGAGCAGGTGCATCTGTATTATAGCGGAGGAGTCACTTTGTTGGAGAGTTATATAATCTCTTTTCTAGGCCAGCTTATTTTCACAGCCCTTGCACAAAAATGCAACTTCAAATTCAGAAATGCTGGGCTCCCCCCCCCCCCAGGTTGGGAAACTAACCGGGGATTGAATACTAGTAAAAGCTGTTTTTCAACCGTAAGTGAGCTTTGGAAAAGGTGAAGGGCACAAGGTCTTGCACCTTTGGATTCGGATTCTTGACTCTTGTCAAGAAAAATTCACAGCAATTCACTCATGCCATAAAATGAAGATTAAACTCCCCAGAAGGGCATCTGAACAAACAGCATATATGAAGCAATGGGGACCAAAGTCCAACAGGTGCTTTCAGAAGTGAAGCTATGGATTCATTTAAGATCAGAAGGTTCCACTACTGAACCTCAGTGCAGTACAGAAAATGGGGAAGTGCCATTTTAAAAATTCAAATGCATTGTCCAGTCAATGCAAATGTTCATTTATTATTTACAGGCACAGGAAATGTAAAGCCTTGTTAATAAAAATTACTTATGAAAATGGCCTGCGTGTACCTGTGGGAAAATGCAGACTTGAGAGAGATGAGCAGGAAAGAGAATGGGTGCAACCCAAGGCTGAGATTCAAAGAGCTACTGTAGACATGCCCGGGGCCTTGAGATTTTCTCTGTCTTTGCACTGTTGGTACCCAATTCCACAGCACAAGCTGCTTTTGAAAGCACCGCTCTTTTCAAAGCCAGTCCAACAAGCCACTTGGATTGGGGAGGTGGGGAGGGGGTCTGTTTACCAGACTCAAGCATAAATGTCTCTTCAGCGAGTGGAACTAGCTGCACAGTTAGGAACCTAGGAAGCTCCTTCCTACCGAGTCAGACCATCTATGATTCTCCAAATCCCAAGCTCCACATTACCTTCGTTTTTGAAAGGATTGGGGCACCTCGGTCAAGCAGCATCCGCACAACCTGTTCATGGCCACTTCGTGCCCCGCAGTGGAGAGGTGTCAGCCCGTCCTGTTGAATAAGGAAGTCACAACCCATTATTTTGGAGGGGCATAAATGAAGGATGCAAGTCTAACACATTTAAACTGTTCTGGGTTACCTCCAATGGGGGTTGGAGGAATTCTTCACCAATTTATGTTACATTTTCAATATATTTCCTCCATAATGGAGAAGGAAACAGAAAAGCACAGTTGTTTATTTCCATTCCACACACAACTGTACTATTTCCAGGTTAGTTTGTCCCAGGCAAGAAACCCAGAGAGTCTTGTGGTACCTTGAAGATTAGCAAACCATAGCAATTGATCTTGGCAAGGGGTGGGGGGCACTTCCACCTTCCAGGGTGGTACACTGGATAGGTGGATTAATACTGGTGAGGTCGAGGCTGGGCCAACCTGGGGCTCCTGAAGGTCTATCCATACCACCCTGACATCACCACCTCCTTCCCAGCACTGCAATGGCACCCTGCGTACTTGGCCACCCCTGCCAACACAGCAGTGACATTGATATGCAAGGTTTTGCGGACCATAGTCCAATTCACCAGACGCATTCTTCCTCCGTCCCTGTCCCCCCTGCTGCCACACAGGTAGAGTTTCTGTTGGAATTGTAACAGCGAGACCAGGAGGAAAAAGAAATGCCAAAAAAATTGTACATAGGGTGTAAACAGTACATCATTAACAGTGGTAATTCATAAAACAGTTGAGTTGGAAACAGGTGTCCTGGTGAGCCAATTAATAAACATAGTTTGACCAAAAAAACCACCATGTTCCAAATCAACACAACAGTGATAGCACCGAAACTCTTGATAAATTGTAATTCTGAGGTTCACATTGCAGTCTCCCATTGAAGGCCAGGCTCAGAGGTTTTATAAGGCCAGGTAGAACCTCAGTGGTTCCTTTTGGACCTCTGCTGAGCTAGTATTAATTAATTAATTAATTTCTGTACTGCCCTTCACCTGAAGAACACAGGGCAGTTAATGATATAAAAACAACAAAAAAACATGATAACAAACAAAACCAATACCCCCTCACAGTTTAAAAGGTTTAATTAGCCATAGGCCTGTAAGAAGAGGAATGTTTTTGCCTGGCACCTCACAATATGTAACAAAGGCACCACAAGCTTAACATGAGTCAATAGTGTGATGCAGCAACCAAAGAAAAGCTAATGCTATTCTAGGCTACATCAAAAGAAGTACAGTGTCAAGGGAGGCAATATTCCCACTATATTCTGACTTGGTCAGACCACACCTGGAATACTGTGTCCAGATCTGGGCACCACAAGTTAAGAAGGATATTGACAAGCTGGAATGTGCGCAGAGGAGCGTGAACAAGATCATTAAGGGTCTGGAAACCATGCCTTATTAGGAACGTTTGGGGGAACTAGGTATGTTTACACCAGATAAGAGGAGACAGAGAGGGGATACAATAGCCATTGTCAATTATCTAAAGGGCTGTGCCATGGAAGATGGAGCAAGCTTGTTTTCTCCTGCTTTGGGGGCTAGGACCCAACCAATGGAGAAACCAAGAATGAGATTCCAACTAAACATCAGGGAGAACTTTCTGACGGTAAGTGCTGTTCAACAGTGGACTCCCATGAGAGGTTGCAGACTCTCCTTCCTTGGAGGCTTTTAAGCAGAGGTTGAATAGCCACCTGTCATGTATGACCATAGAACCACAGAACAGTGGTGTTGGAAGAGACCCCTAGGGCATAGCTGTCAAGTTTTCCCTTTTCTCGTGAGGAAGCCTATTCAGCATAAGGGAATTTCCCTTTAAAAAAGGGAGAACTTGACAGCTATGCCCTAGGGTCATCTAGTCCAACCTTCTTGCAATCGCTGGTTGAAATTCCTGCAATGCAAGTGGATGGACCAGATGATGCTCGGGGTCCCTTCCAACCCTACAGTTCTATGATTCTATAAGCAGTAGGGCTGGTGCCGCACGGCCTACCCAATGGTAGTAAATGCAGTGTCACCTTCTGGACATGTGCAGTGGGGGCACCTATGAGTATGAGGAGAACAGGCCACCGGCTACCACTTCTGATAAAACATTGTGGATACAAAGAGATGAAGGCACGCTGGTCTGGCTGCCAGAGACCCCAGGTCCAAAATTCTGTGCTGCCCTCACACAGCGGGTGGCGCTATGGTCTAAACCACAGCCTTTTGGGCTTGCTGATCAGAAGGTTGGTGGTTCAAATCCCCACGATGGGGTGAGCTCCCATTGCTCTGTCCCAGCTCCTGCCAACCTAGCAGTTCGAAAGCACGCTAGTGCAAGTAGATAAATAGGTACTGCTGTCGCAGGAAGGTAAACGGCGTTTCTATGCACTCTGGCTTCCATCATGGTGTTCCGCTGCACCAGAAGCGGTTTAGCCATGCTGGCCACATGACCTGGAAAGTTGTCTGTGGACAAACACAGACTCCCTTGACCTGAAAGCGAGATGAGCGCCGCAACCCCATTGTCGCCTTTGACTGGACTTAACCATCCAGGGGTCCTTTACCTTTTTACCTTTATATGGTTTGTTTTCTAAAAATAAAGGAAGTCTCTCCAAAATTAGGCAGAAAATCATGCTTCAGCTGATCACAGGTTTCAATAAAGTTATAATTACCTCAGAACAGAGTCTTTCTCTGCATGTCTCTTACATGCAGAGGCACACATAAATGTGCTGTGCTGTATGCAGCTGTTTCAAGTGCCATTAAGGCACCTATCCATATCAGATTTACCTCACGTTTATTCACATCTTTGCTTCCTTGGCACTTCTCACATTGTTCCTGTAGGCTGGAGTGTCAGCTAATGCCAATTTAGTTAGGATGACTCAGGCAGATTGTGACCTAGAGTGCTTACACTGTTTCACTTCGTAAATATATAGGCCGAGGCAGATTTTACCTATTTTCCTGGGTTTTGATCATAAAACTGAATGCGGTGGTTCCCCATTGTATTGTTCAACGTTTGCGCAATACGTTCAGTCAACAAACGAAACTTAAAATCTAGTCTCTTATTGTACCCAGAGATTCAGTGCTCTGGTCTGTAACACCATATCTCAGCTTAATAAGCAAATTTATTCACCTTCACATGCAGCCTCTTTATTCCTCCCTTGGCAGCATGAGAAATCCAATTAACCATTGCTTCCCACTTCATTAAAATTGAGAAGTTACAGTTACCAGGTTCAGGGGAAGCTAAGATATATGCTTGCTGTGGTTTGCTGTTGGTTAAATACCCTGGCTTGTTCCAAGGCTGCTAACCATAGTTCGGTGAAAATAGGAAACTATGGTTTCTTAAAGACCTCCTCCTTTGGATTGGTCACATTATAAGTGGAGGAGCTAAGGGGATGTGTGTGCTGGGAAATGGAATCATCTACATCTTGGTCTACTAAGCTGAAATATGATTATTATTTTTATTTCATAAAAATTTATATACCACCTGATTGTAGGGAAAAACCTCAAAGCAGTTTACAAAATTATCATCCAAACAAAACCTGTGTGTCAAAGGATTGATGCAAGATTTTAAAACCATTTAAGTACCCACCAGAACAGAATTAAATGCCCACTGCTATAACAAGGAGGAGAAAATGATATTCAAGAATGCCAGCAAGCCAACAGCTGTGTAACAAGATGGACTTTGGTAAACTTTTGTACTACAGTGGTCTGCACAAGGCCAAAAACTTGGTGCCCCCAAATGGATCTTCCCGATTATGGACCTTCTCAATTTTGTGCCCCCTTGGCTCAGCACCCTGTCCACATTGCCCTTAATCTGGTGCTGCAAACAAACATAACTCCTTGTGAACTTGGAGTTCTAAGAGGCAGGTCTCCTTAAGCAGAAAGTTGCAAGGAAGGCACAATCCCCTGCCCTCAGCCCCATTTTTGACTTGGTGGGGACAGAAAGCAGAGCACATTAGTATTTCTTCTTGCTCTCGTAAGGAACATCATTTCACCCCCTGAGAGCCACCACAGAGAAGAACCTCTCACATGCTACTTCCCCTTGAACCACAGGCTGTGGCAGGACTGCCAACAGGACCTCCCTAGCTACAACAAAGGCAACATTTTTTCATCTCCGCCAAGCTAAGCAGTTGGTCCCTTATCTCTCTCACCCTGACCTTGCTATTGTGATCCATGTGACGGTCACCTCCAGGCTTGATTACTGTAACTCACTCTACATGGGGCTGCCCTTGAAACTGACCCAGAAACTCACCCTGACCTTGCTATTGTGATCCATGCGACGGTCACCTCCAGGCTTGATTACTATAACTCACTCTACGTGGGGCTGCCCTTGAAACTGACCCAGAAACTCACCCTGACCTTGCTATTGTGATCCATGCGACGGTCACCTCCAGGCTTGATTACTATAACTCACTCTACGTGGGGCTGCCCTTGAAACTGACCCAGAAACTCACCCTGACCTTGCTATTGTGATCCATGTGGCGGTCACCTCCAGGCTTGATTACTGTAACTCACTCTACGTGGGGCTGCCCTTGAAACTGACCCAGAAACTCACCCTGACCTTGCTATTGTGATCCATGCGGCGGTCACCTCCAGGCTTGATTACTGTAACTCACTCTACGTGGGGCTGCCCTTGAAACTGACCCAGAAACTCCAGCGGGTGCAGAATGCCGTGGCGAGACTCCTCAATGGGTCCTCGCCGCAGGAGCACATTCACCAGCTGCATTGGCTCCCGGTGGAGTACAGGATCAGGTTAAAGGTGCTGGTTTTAACCTTTAAAGCCCTACATGGCCTAGGACGCATTACCTTCCTCACAGTGAAAGAAGATGCTGAAGTCCTGTTAACCCAAGTAACAGCTGAAAAAGTTCAGAGTGAGGCACACTTCTCTTGTTTTGCTAATCAAGATAGCGGTGAAATACTTTCCCCTTCCAGTTGGGCTCCAGCCTTTCTGACAAGTGGAGCAGCCGGCAGGTGTTGAGCTACAGGTAGTTTTAAAGTATAGCTTGCAACACAAAAAAAAACCCTACATTTTATTCACAAACAAAAGAGTCCACAGAGAGCCAGGAAAGTTTTACTGGGGATGATTCTGCCAGCATCAAACACCATAAAATGCATATGAAACAAGAGCCTTTAAATAACAAGATCCTGATATTCATAAACCTGCATGAAAGACAGAACAGCAACACTTCTTCCTCACTGAACAAGGCAAATTGTCTGAGTTGGTTAGGGTTTTCCAAAGTAATACGGACGTCTGTCAGAGGGAGAGAAGCTGACCTGCAATTCTCTCTCTCTTCCTCTCTCCCCACACCTAGCTACCCAACCACCTCTAACAGGCAATAAAAGATTTCAGCAAATTTATAGTTCTGCTCAGGGCTTTTTTCAGTAGGAACTCGCAGGAACTCAGTTTTAGCACCTCTCAGATGGGTGCCATTTCCATTATTACAGAACAAGGGAGGTGTTCACAATGAGCTCCGGCACCTAGAAAAATAGCATTGCTTCTGCTTAACCAACAAATGCTTCCTACCCAAATAACAAAGCAAGAAAACAAAACAAAGCTAGCTACAGGATTAAATATGATGTGTGGATCAGCACTTGCTTTAAATGCCCATGGGTTGGGTGGGGAGACACAAAAAAAAGAGGTTAAAACGAGCTACTGCACATTCACCAGAGCTGCTCTGTATCTGAAACAAGGGGTTTCCAAGAATGTTTGTTTTCCGGGCAGACAAACTGTAGGAGGACGTGAAGCATAAAATACATTGCACACATTAGGATACATCCATCCTCTGATACAATGCTCCTGGAAAGGCTCTAGGAAAACCTTTACAAATTATTATGATGTTTGGCAGATTAAGAACTCCCTAAACATGCATCGATAGCAGATTAATGGCATCATCTGTTTTATCTAACCTTCCACAGGGCCTTCTGACATGCAAGGCCAGTAGGAGAAGAATAGGAATCGTGCTTTAATGTAGCATTTCAGTAATAGCCTTTTGTACACGCTCCCTGCTGCTGGTGCCGAACCTCGAGAGTTGTCCTCAGGGAAATTCATCACAATGAATGTGAGGTAATATAATCTCTCCCCAAAGTTATAATATACCCAGGGGATTTATTTGTGGCACCTATAGCATTTTTAAGGCTAGAATAGTTTCCTATTTGCTCGCACTTCCACCTAAGGCAATGCTTTATTTAAATGTGAAAAATGTGGGTTTTCACATTTCTAAAAATAGGTTCAGAAACAAGTAAATACATTTAAATTTCACTGCAAAAATGTCCATTTTTCATATGCCAGTAGAGAATTTCTCTGAGAAACAGGGAACCCAACCATAGACTACTCAGTGTTAGGTCAGAGGATGACAAAGTTGGAATTTAAAATTGCAATCCAACTCTCCAAATTTGAAAAGATGCAAATATTAACATTTAACTGGAGCAAATTTTTACATCATCTCTACATATGCATCATGTAAGTGTACTACAAGATGGGAACAACACATCATTGCTCCGCCAATAAAACCTGTGGTCCTGCTAACTCTTCCTCCTTTCTTCCCTGTAATATTAAGTAATGCAAATGTAATTGTGTGGAGTGCTTGGCCGCTCCACTTCACTGGCTGGCAACTGCAGGGTGGGGAAACTCAACAGTGTGATGATATGACAACATGTGCTTTGCATTACTGAAACTTACCAGGAGAGAGAGAGAGAGAGAGAGAGAGAGAGAGAGAGAGAGAGAGAGAGAGAGAGAGAGAGAGAGAGAATAGGAGGTGAAACAGGGCTGCTCCTTTTGGCGATGGCTATGTGTTGGCCATAAAGTCTAGACCTGACCTAAACGCCTCAAAGATGTGGGAGATAAAACTTTCTCATTTATGTGTGCGTGTGGTGGTGGTGGGCACAAATCTACTCATGCCAATTCATACAGAGATGATCACAAGCAGCCCTGAATATATGACACCCATAGGCATGGAAACATAGGAAAGCTGCCTTTATATTGAGTCAGACCATTGACTGGCAGCAGATCTCTGGTGTCTGAAACAGGAATCTATTCCCAGCCCTACTGAAGATGCCAAGGGCTGAACCTGAGACCTTTTGCATGCCAAGCATGTGCCCTGCCACCAGGCCACGGCATTCTATGGAGCCCTCCCCATCTCACCGCATAGGCTCTCAACCAGGCATGTTTCCACTGTGCCAAGTGATGACCAATATTGGGGGTGCTCCTCCACGATCTATGCTCAGCAACCTGTCTCTCTCCAGGTCACCAGCATAGAGGGCAAAGTGTGTCCCATGTGACCACAGAAGCTGGGGAAGGAACGTCAAACAAGAATGTGCAATCCTTGGGGTAGGGGGACAGTTTAGTTTTATATATTCCATTGTGGTTACTGTAAAAGCACCAGCCAGCCTGGGAGATCATGAAACTGTACATGCAGCATGTCTCTCTCTCCCCCCCCCCCCCCCGCATATCCAAGAGCTGGCCTTTCAGTTCAGCTGCACCGCAGTAGATTGAAGATTACAAGCGCTTACTGCTAATCCCGGGTAAAATGTGCTCGCTGCCTGTGACAAACACAAATTCACGTCGGCAAGCCTAGTATCAAGGCAGCCAAGCTAACTCCAGCTAATTTAATCAACTTCACTAAGTATGGTTTATTTGGTGAAATCCATTCTGGAAGACAGAGAAAGGGGAGACACGACAGGAGAGGCGGTGTTCAGAGGGTATGGGTTACATGAAGCAGCAGCAGCAGAGTCAGCAGCGTTTTTCACTTGAGAGCGCTCTGAACAAACCAAACAGTGAAATTTGTCATCGACAGACTTCTCCAACAGCTGCCAATGCAGGGAAATTGACACAGCAATGGACTCCATTTATTGGCCATTGCATTTGTTATGCATTTAGCTCTTACATCACTTGCCAGCTGCTGCGTATTGAAACAAAAGGTTCCCTTCATGTGTCATAAAAAAAAAGACCAATCCTCATATGAGATCCAAAATCAGCTTTACAATTTGGGGAGGCAGGCCTAGACAATGCTTGGGCTCAGGGATGTGTAAACAGACAGGGGAGGGGAAAGGGTGTAGCTATTCAGACAGTCTCCACATGTTCTGGTATCAGAGCACACCCTGCAGGAAGAGGGAAGGGGTTACCGTGGATCGAGATCTTAACGGGGAACAGAATCTGAGACCATATCTTTCATTGACATTTTCCAGTTTTACTTCTGGGATGTGTATGGGATGGAGACAGCTTTAGTGGCCCTGTTGGAAGATCTACATCTGAAGATCAACAGGGTGAATGTTTCTCAACTCTCCTTGCTAATTCTAATAGCCTGTCAAATATGAGATACTTTCAGTACTGCAGATTATATCATTATATTGTGCTGTCTCCAGCAGCTAGTAGAGTTTCTCAGTTAGCTCCAACAGCTTTTTTCTTTGCTAGCATGCAGCAAAAAATAATAATATGCATTTTCTGTAATAAACTTTCTGTAATAAGATGCATTTTTCCCTATGTTAGCTTCACTAATATACCAATTTTTTGTACACACTTCCCCCGAACATATATATTTTTCTATGTGTTTGTTTGTTACAGAACTGCATCATAAAAGTTGGAGAGATGGGTTTCAAAAAAGAAGAAGCTGCACTTCAGTTTAGGAAGCACAAAGCAGGTAGGTTCAAATTAAAATGTGAACCAGGCGAAATTTCACTTGCATCTCTGACAGTTACCATGTGATTCACAGTCCATACTCTTGTGTGGCCCCACTGCAGATAATTTCCTGCCCAGTGAGCTCCAGTGGCTCAATTGCTCCTGATCTTCAGGAGATTGGTTTTTTATTATTATAAATCCTTCTTATTAGGGGCTTAGTCTGCTCGAGGGTCTGTCATTATTAGATAAGGTCTGTTGACTGATCCCTCATTTATTTTGTTCCTTTTTAAAGTTTGCATTGTAATTTTTATAATAGTTTTACATTGCCATCTGCTAGAAGAGCATAAGAGTTTTGGATTGTGGGATATAAATCTATCAAAGAACTCAAAAGCAACATCCATTTCAGTGAGCCACACCCAATATACATATAGGGTAATAAAGGGTAATACGGTAATTCGTAGACGGTCTTACCCTTGTTTTGGCATCAATTTTTGCTCCTCTGTCAAGCAGCAGCTTAACCATGTTGGTATTCCCTCTCTTTGATGCTACATGTAATGGAGTGATATCATTCTGTCAAAGGAAACAGAGGAAACCAAGTTAGATTTTAAGAAGCATTTATATTTTCTTTTGACCGACCCTGTTCCACACACTCTGATTCCCAAGGTATTTATTTTTATACAACTAGAACTCAGGCACTGGGCTGAAAATCACACACACAATTTTTCCAGGGCTACATGAAAGCAGGGGCATTTCCTGAGAATTTTTGAGTGAAAGGAGGGATGTCTTACATTGTGGAGCGGGAGGCAGCAAAGGGGATGCTGTTAGTTTTTCTTTTAACTGGCTGCTATTATTTAAAAAACCCTCTTTTAAAAAGTCATTAAAAAAAAGTTAAATTGTCAATCTGTGATAACAGATTGCTTTAATCCACTTGCACAAACCTTACATTCCAATATGAGCTTGAATCGTGCCTGCAAAGTATTGACAGCCTGGAAGCACCTGGAGAATGGTCCAATGAGAATAATGCTAGGTAGCATGACTCCCAATGGACCTATCTGTTTGTTTGCTTGCTTGCTTAAGAAAGGAAAGATAGCTGCTCCCAGTGGCTGGAAATTTCTCCCAATTTACTTTCACAGTAGGAATTAATTTTCCTAAACCTTCTAGCAATAGGAAAAGATTTGGCCTTTTTGTAGTTATGCGGGGCAGGGCTGGTCTGAGACATTTTTGTGCCTGAATGGAAAAACCCAGGTGGAGACCCATGCAGGCTGCTAATTAATATGTGGCATAATCCTATCAGAAAAGGTCTCCTGCTTCACTGAGAGGACTGGGGTTTTTTGTTCCAAGGGTAGCCCTTAACTCTTGCAAAGCTCCCATTCTTCTTGTCATGGCTGGTGTAGGAGAACTACCCCAATGGATCTGTGACCCAATAACACATGAGATCACGTGATGGAACCACCTGCTGGTACTGAGCAGGATTCGGTCTGGTCAGTGCCTGGACAGGAAATGTTTGGACACTCTACGTACGTATGCCACCTTGAGTCCCACGATGGAAGAAAGACAGGACAGAAATCTAATAAGTAAATACAAAATGGGCCAGCCTCTCTCTGCAGTTCTCTCTGAGCCACCTTTACGCGCTTGCAAAATCTATCACTTGAGGCAGCTTTCTTACCTTGCCTCATGGGAGGAGCCCCCTGAGAAGAGACTGGAAATTTTTGTGCATAATTAAAAAAAATATGAGTTGGATCAAGACTTATACTTCCATAAGCAGAAAGTGTCATTCCATCCTTCCATTCACAGAAGGGACTCAGATGGAAGATGTTTGGGTGGGTGGAGGCAATTTTTGCCAATCTCTCCTTCCTAATGGAGCCCCCTGCACCAGATCCTACAATGTTCTGGAGGGTTCTCCAAACCTCCAGAGCAGCTTTTTCAGGAGGCTACAAAGGGAAGGGGGGGGGGAATCACCTTTCTTCTCTTTCTGCCCATGGAAGCACCTCAAGAGTGAAATTCCGCTCCTCATTAGTTTGGATCTAACCCTTCATCTTTAAGCTTTGAGTTTCTGTTTAGCAAGACAACCATATGCAAATGTGCTGCACATTCAGGACAATTACATAACAGGCTCACTCATGCACAAAGATCCAAGACCTAGCTAGATGCCGAATCTCCTATGCTAGCAGTGCTTCTCGATGCCTGATGCGAGTGCCCAAATGTGCACATATAACAAATAAACATACTATTTAGTTTTAAGAATGGGAAGAACAGGCACAATAATCCAGTGAAGATAAGCTTTGAGTTATGCTTTCTCCATGGTGCTATGGGGAAGTGACCAAAAGCCGTCTGGATAAAAATGATACCTTGCTGAATGAGCAAGGCCATCTACATGCTAACCATCATTTTATCTGCTGTGTGATTGGGTGCACCAGGGATGAACCAGATGCCTACAAATGCCATCACAGGTGCTGGGGCCACCAGCAATGCCTGCAGCAGTGTGCCATGCTGTGAGCTACCTCGCTCAGTAATTTATTAGTCTCATTTATATCCTGCCTTTCAGGATACAAATTATTTCCAAGGCGATTCACAACAAAAACAGAAGCAAAAAATAAATGCAGTGAATATCAGGGTGACAAGAAAGCTCTGGCATGCCAGAAAGGATAAGCGAATACATACTCTCACAGACACATGATGCTGCAATAAAAGAGACAAGGATGGAAAACCCTATTGCTCCATTTGCTCACAAATCATAGCAGTTGAGCCAGAAAAGACAAGGTCTGATCTTCTGCGTGCTGCTTTTATTCCGTACAGTGACATGTACACTGGTGGTGGTATAAATAAATAAATCATCCTCAAATCCATTGCCTTGACCAGCCAGATACAACTCTAAGACGCGAGATCAATAAATGGTATCAGGTACATTAGCTTTTTGCTAATGGCAAGCTTCTTGTGAGCTGGTAAGGCACCATTGCAAAGAGAAGTACCTGGATGAAATCCGGCCTCTGCCATGAACTCACTAATTGGCTTCAGAACTGCATCTCTGCAATATGGGAATACTATTAGTCTTCCCTATTTATCAGGAGTGGAGTTTGCCTCCTGCAGCCAGGCCTGATCTTCATGTTTCTAAGGACGATGCTGTGAAACGAGCCACACTTTCACAATCCTTTCGTCTTCCAAGAAGAAGCACCTGAACTTCCTTTTTATTTGCCAACTCACTTTGATGATATTACCAATGTGAAACAATACCCCCCCCCCACTCCCACAGAAGACAAAAACAGAAACAACAACAACAACCCATAGTCCTCAGGCTGTAGCCATGTCAGCAAGACGGAATGATCAAATGGGAACCTAATTGGGTTTCTGCTGGTGAACACTCCTGCTGGCAAAAAAGGGGAGAGAATTTATATTCTCAAGATCAACCAGCCTGTAACAGGGAGACTCTCTTAACTATCTTTCCTTAGGATTGGGAGTGTGGGAGACAAAGACGTGATCCTTAGAATTAAAAGGCCGTAAAAGAAAAAGAAGGATGTGCAAATCTTGCTTGCACAAGACATCTGAAATCAAACCACAAAAAATTACTTCTGAAGGAAAATACTGTTTCTTTTCAGTGCCACCCACTGTGTTGTTGACGGTTGCTGAGGCTGCCAAGCTGCAAATCCTGAGATCCCCTTTTTATCTTTACACCTGCAGCTGAATTGGGGGGATGAGGAGTGAGACTATTTCCCACCCCACCTCACCCCCTGTCATAGATACATCACACCCTCCAAGTGTCCCTATTTTCCAGGGACAGTCCCAGATTTACAGACGTAGTCCCAGTTTCTGATTTGATCCCAGAATTTCCCACTTTTCCTTAGGGTGTCCTTATTTTCATCAGAGAAATATTGGAAGGTATGGAGTTATCCAACCCCCGAGCAGTCTATATAGGGAAGATTTTTTAAAAAAATGTTTAATGCTTTATTATGGTTTTATATATGTTAAAAGCTGTCCAGAGTGGCTGGGGCTCCCCAGTGAGATGGGCGAGGCATAAATAGTATATTTTATTATTATTATTATTATGGAATAGGACAGGCACCCCCAAACTTCAGCCCTCCAGATGTTTTGGACTACAATTCCCATCTTCCCTGACCACTGGTCCTGTTAGCTAGGGATCATGGGAGTTTTAGGCCAAAACATCTGGAGGGTGTCTGGAATAGGATGTCCCTATTTTCATTGGGGAAATGTTTTTATTTTTAATTTTATTTGTATGCTGCCATTCCACAGCTCAAACCATGTTCAAGGTGGCTTACAACAGGAACAAATACATAACTACAACATAACAAAAGTAGTCATAAATAAGAAATAAAACATTAAAAATAAGGGAACATTATTTTATGCTGTTTCTGTGATGTTCTACTACGTTTCATTATGTTATGTTTATTGGCATAGGAATACTATGAATCAAATCAAAACAAATTTAGGAGTCACGTTTAAGTGAAATTCGTATGGATCAGTACATACCCTTGCAGTAAAATCCACAGCAGCACCGCGATTTAGAAGCAACGTAGCTACGTTAATATTTCCATAGTGGGCAGCTATATGCAGAGGTGTGAAGCCGCTCTGAATTAAAGAAACAACAACAACAACAACACACAGCAAGATATAAATATTTTTTCCCCTCAAAGGTCTTCCAACAGCTCCTAAAATGGATGTCTTACAGCCCAGGCAAAATCCAGTCAGCAGAATGCAGTCCAGGGACACAGTAGAAATTCTATTTTAATGTTCAGTACCACTTTATGCCTTGTTTGAAGACAATGAATAAAAATATACTCAGTAGAAGGGAAAGAAATTACTATGCCTATTCTGGGAGAATAAGAACAGGATAAGATGCCTAGCTATTGTAAAAAGAATCTATCGAAGTAAGTTAATGAAAATGAAAATATTATCCTTCACTTAATTGGTAAATCGGTTTCTTATGGGAAATATCTACGGTACTTGTTATCAGTATCTTATTATTCTTGCAACTTTAACATCACAGAGCTTTCTTGCAGAAATTCAAATGAAGTCGCTTGATAATAATTGCTGGATAGACTTCATAAATTCAAATCAGATGCAAATTAAAACAACATCAAAGTCCATTTTAAAAAGAGATTAATGTGACTTAAAAAAGAAAAAGAGGGCTCCTTCTATAAAAGATCAACTGTGAGCAATCAAACTGGGTTAATATTATGAGACACCCCCCCCAACTCTAATTAGAAAGCGTCTAGCCAACCAGATAGTTTCAGCGACTTGTTTTCATATTTCAGACATTAATAATAATAATTGTCTCTTCTTGAAACAATGCTAAAACATGCAGCAATTCAACCAGTCCCCGCAATGTGTGGAACCTCGGAGGGTACTTGACGCATTTCTAAAACCATCAGCAAGCCTCTTTAGCCATGCTAGCTGTCACTGCCTCAACTTGAAAAGTGTTTGCACATTTCTGAATTGCCCAGAGGAACCAGCACCTTCCTCCTATCCCCACCCTTTCTGTTGACACTGACAGTAAAGTGTCATGCAAGAGCCTAAAGGAACTAAGTCCTGGATGCAAGAGTGTGTTAGGGATGTCTGCAGCTCTTGACACAGCCGATTAAAAACAACAACAACCACAAACACATTTACCGGTATATGGCATTGGAAACCCAGGCGCTTTCCTCTTGCGCAAAATTACTCTTTTCGGCGGTGACAATTAGTTCCAAAGGAAGCTTGCTTGTACGCCTTTAGGAACACTTGTTTCAGCTGCAGAAAGCCCTGGTAAATAACTAAAACTACATTCTCCTCTAGCACATGCCACTTTTGTTGAATCTAAAGCAGGTCTCTACTCCTCTAAGAAGGCAATGCAGAGAAGAGAAGGGAAGAAATGACGCAGCAGCAGCAGCAGCAGCAGCTCTACATTGTGGGAACGTGATGATGCACATATAATTTATATATTTATAGATATATAATATATTTTCATATATACCTCAGTTGTTCTATTCACCATCATCTAGGTTAACACATTTGGAAGCAAAGAAGGGGAAAAAAATGGACGGTTAGTTCTCTACCGGTGATAATGGATGCAGAAAGCTTTGTGACCGCTGTGTGGACATGACAATGAAAGCACAAATAGGCACAGAAGGGAAGCGAGGCTGAATGGCGGGCTATTTCCCACCCCTACACCCCACCCAAACGTGAACGAGGTTTTGTCGTTTCCCCCCATGGTAAAAACAGAGATTCAGAAACCCCGCTTTTTCCATGTCAGCCTTCAAGTCTATGACCTGGTTTGCATGATCAAATCCTGGCTTAATAAGCTCAGATATGCATGAGCTCCATGCAGCTGCCTATGCAGCAACTTCACTTCTACGTTGCTCCTCCTTCTGCAGGAGCATGGAAACAAAATGGGAATCTGCAGATTCTATAGATTCCCCTCCACACCTGGAAATTATTTAACGGCATCCAAACAAGATAGGATTTTATAAGCCAATTGTAAACTGCAGCTCCATGTCCTGAAAGCTTTTGCGGAAGCCATTAGCCACAGTTTCCCAGTTTGCACAAAACAGGAAGCTATTATTAACCGTGGCTTCCTGACTCGTCTTTCCACTTGTGCAACAGGAGAAACGAAGCAGCAGTGAAAAGTCTGTGTGTGGGTGCACAGAGCTAATGCATATCTGAAGCCTTATTAAAGCATGGTTTGATTGTCCGGATGCAGCCTCTGCCGACCTTTAAAGAAAAGAAAAACTAAACACAGTTATTGCTTCTGTACTGCAGCGAATGATATACATCAAAGCCCTTTTCTGAGTTCAGTCTTTCTGCCACACTCTGATCTAAGCTCCAGTGTGATCAAGAAACAGAACCCAGGACATCAGTAACAACCAATTTGCCATTTAATTATTCTATCACAGTTGCAGATACCAGCATTTGGCTCAGATATAGGCCAACATGTTTTTTCCCTTTCACAAGAGAAAGTATTGGATGAAAAGTAGGCCTTTGCCCCTTGTGATCCACCAAGCCAAAAAGCCTGTCATCTGATCATGGTGGCCAGCTACAACACTTGATCAATCTCTTGGTTCTGATAAATCTCTTAGTTCTGTTGCGTTCCCAGAGCTGATAAAACAGTCATTGCTGCTGGGCCAACAATGCCTTGGTAAATCGCAAGTGGTGCAGGTCCAACTTGCAATGGTGCTAAATGAAACTGCAGCAGTAAAACCTGGGAAAGACTTAGGATAGTCTCAATTCATTAACACAGAGAAGCAGAGATACTATATGCATCACTCAGTCTGTTGTTTCTTCTTCTTCTTCTTCAGGAAAAAACCAAGAACTACGACTAACCTTGGACTCCACATCTGCATTGTGGTCATTCTGCAGCAACAATGCAGCTGCCTTGGTGTCATCCTTGCGAGCAGCAATGTGGAGAGCAGGAAGACGGACTTTCCCCTTCGTGTCATTTTCAAGCAACAAGGAAACCACCTGGTCATGGCCCTGTTGAAGAGCTACGGCCAACGGTGTGAATCCATCCTACCGGACAACAACAATAATCAGCAGACATGTCTTTAAGGAACCCAATTCAACGCTGCATTTTTATTATTATTATTTTGGTACTTCACAGGCAAAGCTATGTGTAAACTAACACCAGTGTTTGGCATCAGTGATGGGCTGGTTGAGAGTAAACAAACTGAAATAAAGTTCAGACAAGAAATTGATGCTGATTCTTAGGAGGCCTAACAGTCCGGGGACAAGATGGCAGACTGTTCTGGACAGGGTTGCATTCCCATTTTTTAAAAAATCAATACTTGGGAATACTCCTGGACCCAACCTTGTTCTTAGGTACTCAGATAGTGACTGTAGCCAGGATTACTTTTGTCCATGTGGAGAAAGTGTGCCAGCTGGGCCTATTCCTTGAAAGCTCAGACATGCCCCTACATTAGTTGCATCTCATGTGGATTACTGTAATGCACCCTGTGTGGATCTGCCCTTGAAAATAACTTGGGAGACTCCAACTGATTTGAACGAGCTTTAGTTCCTGCTATTGCTAAATTTCATTTGCTGATATGTTAAGCTCTGGTTCTTTGCATTCATAAACATCAGTAATGACTTTATACTGGTAATTATGTTTTGATTATGGATTATCTGTGGATGTCTCTGGTACTGCACCAGACAAGAGCTTCCAATGTGGAATTTCTCCTGGGGTTTGTGCACACCTCCAACGTTTTCATTTATTTCATATGAAGGAGTGTTGTACTTCCACATTTCAATATATTTAACGCTTTAGAAAAGACGGTATAAAATGAACATTTACCTCTGTGGCAAGGCTCTGGCTTGCCCCATTATCAAGAAGAAACTTAACCACTTCCAGATGATTTTCTTGGGCTGCCATATATAATGGCGTGAAGCCATTCTGAAAAAGAAAAACATAACAGTATAACTTTTCTTTGGAAACCTAAAGTTTTGATCAAGTGATCATCGTAGTCCTCTTACTTAGAATCATCTAGGCATAGTTAGACATGCAGCAGAATGGGATGCCAGAGTCCTGATTTGGCAGAAAAAATTGTACCAGTTCAGGCTGCAGGTGATGGATCACATTTCTGAATGCTCACCAATGTGAAAAGCTTCTTTCCTGTTGTGCTGCCTGTTTTACTTTCAGGGAGTGTTATCTGTGGTAAAGTGGGATTATAAATAAATAGCAGGTCAACAGGAGAAGCACAGTTGTCATTCAGACAACATATGGTTAGTCCTAAGTATGGTGAACTGAGACAAGTCAACTTCAAACCCTGGTTTTAAAAGATAGCTTGTTTCCCTAAACCGTAGTTAAGATTGACCACAGTTTTAAGTTTGGATGTATTGATAAACTGTGGTTAATTAAAACAGAAGTAAAAACTTCTAATCACCTTCTTGAGGCTACTCCAAAGAAGGAGAGGAAAGTGGGGCAGGTGCACAAACCTAAGGTTTATGTATTTAACATTAAAACACAGTTGGACGGGGGCTTTTGGGTCATCTGGTTCAAGCCTCTGCTCCATGCAGGAGATTCAGAGCTACAGCACCCCAAACAGGTGATTGTTCATCTATTTAGTGCTACATCCAAACCAGATCTAAATTTAAAAGCATTATTTTGTTTTGTGAAGGCCTCCTGTACACTCCTCCATGTCGCCAGTTGCTGACTCAGCAACCTTGGCACAGCTCCTGAGTTCTGGGGGAAGGGGAAAGAGTCAATGCCTTGGAAATGCAAGGTTAGCTTCAGGAAATAACTCTTACAATTCTCCTTCTCTCTCTCTGCTGACTTCAGTAAATGGTTCACAGTCCATGCTTCCCAAAGGAGTGTGAAGCAACTGGCGTTGCAATTAGATTAGATTGCTAATCTGTAGATTAGTCCTAGCTATAGGGCTGTTGTACACATTATACAGAGGGAGACCCGGGACTGCCATTGAGAGTACGCCCCAAAGTTGTTCATCGCATTTGCAAACTGCACTATTTTAAATGTTTGAAATGGCCCCGTGGAAAAGAGTGTTGTGAATCATAAGGGCTCATCATCTAAAGGAGAGGAAGCCCCTGCGGAACTTCCTCCTCTGTGGAGGAAGGAGTGTTCCTTTCCTACAAATAGGCTCCTCCTGTTCTCCATAAGGCAATGTACTGCCCAGTTATCAGCTGACATGCTCCAGGATCATTTTGAAGACTCAGCATAGGTTTCCAATTAGCCAGATGGGCAGGAGGTCTTCAGCTCAGCTGGATGACAGCTGGCAAAATTGAACGTGGTGTCCAACTGGAAAAAAGAACTGGGCAAGTCCAAAGGCACATTTTAAATAGAAATGTCACAGAATTGTGTTCTTTGCCAATGTAACTTCAGCCATTAAAAATGAAAGAAAGGAAAAATCTCCCACAACCAATGAAAAAAATCTCTGCTTGAGTGGGTTATTTAGGTTTCCCCTCAGCTAAAAATAAAATAAAATGTTAGAAACTGGAGATGTTTGGTCAAGACTTTGCAGTCAGAAGACCTGTGGCTTTGGTAGGCTTTATCTCTGTGTCAGTATTGATTTTAATCTACCTTGTTAATTTTATAATATCTTTTGGGCTGTGGAGATGTTTAAATATTACTATTATTATTAATTGTATTTCTATACCAGCCTTCATCCACGGAACACAGGGCAGTGTGCAACATAACAATGGAAGAGTGTATAACATAGTAACAGGCAGTTTTAATGTGGTTTGGAACACGGAATTATCACCATCATTATTCTTTATCACATTTCTAGACCACCTTTCATCTGAAGATCACAGGGCAGTTTACAATAAAAAGAAAAAGACAGACCATAGTAACCAAGAAAAACTCAACCCCTCCCACAATCTAAAAGGCCATAGATTGTTTAATTAGCTAAAGGCCTGGAAGAAGAGGAATGTTTTTACCTGGAGCCTAAAAATATGTAACAAACGCACCAGAAAATGCCCTTTCTCGTGTTGCCACTTTCTAGATCTTTCACAGAGGAGGTATGCAAAGAGGGGCCTCAGATGATGAGTGCAGGGTCCGGTTTGGTTCATAGGTTAATGGGTATTTTTTATTAACTACCTTGTGGGCATGGTTCAGGCCAGAAGGCACAATAGAAAATATTGACACTACAAACTTTACCCTCTTTTCCCATACTGCCCCATGTTGGACATGTTGAAACGAACCAGACCAGGGGTAGCCAAAGTGGTGCCCCTGAGACATTCTTGGACTCCAACTCCCATCATCCCCAGCCAGCGCGGCCAATGCTCAGGGATGACGGGAGCTGCAGCCCACCAACGTCCAGCGGGCACCATGTTGGCAAACCCTTCACCAGACCATTCACATTGATAGCTCTTCTGTTCCTCACCTTGGTGTATGCGGCAGCCTGTTCCTACCCAGGTCTATGGTAGGAAAGCTACTCATAGCGCGAAGAGGAGTACCCAGTCGGGAGGCTAAGAAGTGTTTAAGCCTCTGGATTAAATTGGGGGCAGGGATGCTCTTTAGGTGGCAACATGTATTTTATAACTTCATGACATGCTACATTTGGTGGCCATCCTCATTCTACTGAGCGAGGCCAAGGGCTTCTGTCCTAATAGCACTGTTGAGAGAGGCATGGTGAACGGGGTCCTGGGAAAGAGCAGGACACTGTGAGGTGTGGCGCTGGAAACCTGGTGCCTCATGGTACACCTAATTACACCAAAAGCACACAGCGTGCAGGCCAGTGTGGCGTGGGAAGTCAGCACTCCCCTGGAACGGGGCTGGCCCAAGATGAACCACAAAATGGCATCCCCCCACCCTCCCTGCCAGGGAAGAAGGGGTGAGTGAAGATGTACACCAGGACTTGCTGGCTGTGGATTCCGCTGCCTGAGGAAGCTCCCTCACCTTGCCTCATGGGTGGAGCCTCTCCACACCCTGCTTTCCACATGTGGAGGAAACAGAGTCATGGCCAAGCATGAATGACCCATTCTGAGGGAGCATGCAACCCCCATCCCAGGAATCACCCCTTGCAAACAAAAAACAGGTCAAATTGACCTTAGGCAATTCAGAATCTTTTCATCCTATCCGTATAAGGAATATAAAACGGAAGACGTATGTGTGTACGCATAAGCTACAGAGTACTAAAGCAGCGCGGCAGAAACATTATTTCAAAACACATTATTTTAAACCTTCCTTTTCACAAGCCTGCCATCAAAACTTTGGGTGGAGATAGGATTCTTTTTTCATTGTTGCAGGATAAGCACATTTACTATGGCAGACTTTATTTCAAGGGGGATTTCAGTTTGGCATTTTCACTAAAATTGCAAAGGAACTGTGAACCACAACCCCTTTCAGAATGCAAGCAGGCCCAGGGATCCTCCCCTGTTCTGCTTTGATCATCAGCCATTCCAGCCATGTAGCAATGCAGTTAGGATGATGCTGGAGGGCAGACCTTAAGCAAGAAGGTGAAATGTATGGCTGTGCTCTGTGTCACTGGACATTTTATACACAGCAACACACGGTGACCAGCATTCATCTCATTGGTTAACTGTACAGAAAGTTGTTAGAAATGCACTTTGAGAAGGGACTGTATTCCTCCTAGGCAACGGAGACTGAATTTTGGAGGAGAAAGACAGCATTAATTGAGCACTGCTTTCTTAAGTGCCTGAAGTAGACCTGAGCCCAAAGTACTCCTCTCTTCTATCAAACCTCTTCAGCAGCACAAAGAGAAAGAGAGCGGGGCTTCCATTTTCCAATTATTATTTTCCCACAACATCTCACCTGTGTTTGGACAGTTATGCTAGAAAGCTAGTGTTGCTGTAATAGTTAGAATGTCGGTCTAGGACAGGGTAGACCCAGGTTCAACTCTCCCCACAGCCAAGGAGCTCACTGGGAGATCTTGGGCCTGTCACTATATGTTAACCTGGAAGTCAACACAAAGCTGTTCAGATTGTTCCTGGAGAGAGATTGGGAGCAGGCCTGGGCTCAATCTGCCATACCGTGCCTTCTCCTGTTCTTTTCGCCATGAAAATAAGTCAGGGTTTTTTCAAGTTCTTTCAAGTTCAGGAGAGATGCTGCATTCAGATAAGAGCAGTTAATTTCTGTGAGGAGATATGGGGAGGTCGTGCACAAGGACATGACCCACTCCTGACTTCTCCTTAGGTGCAACATGGATGGAGGAAACGTCTGAAAAGGGCACAAGATCGATTACAAGGAATGAGTTTGGCACAGGGGCGTAGCGAGGCACCGCGACACCCAGGACGGCAAATTGCCATGCCCCCAGGGGGCGCGGCGTCGCAAGGTAATGCAGCACTACGTAGAGGGGATCGCGCCCCCCATGACTTCTAAACGGAGCCTAAACGGAGCGTCCAGGCTCCAGGTAGGCTATATATATGGAGCCGGGATGCTCCGTTTAGAAGTCACGGGGGGGGGGCGATCCCCTCTATGTTGTACGCATGTACAGTGGGATGCTGTGCACGCGTGCAAGGTAGAGGGGGATCGCGCCTCCCGCGACTTCTAAACAGAGCCTGAACAGAGCGTCCAGGCTCCAGGTAGATAGCCCACTGGCGCGGCGGCCGTGGACGCTCCATTTAGGCTCTGTTTAGAAGTCACGGGGGTGGGTGGGTGTGCGATCCCCTCTACGTTGTACGCATGTGCAGCGGGATGCTGCACATGCGTGCTACGTAGAGAGGGATTGTGTCCCTCCGCGACTTCTAAAAAGTCCAGGCTCAGGCGCCGATTGTGGGGCGCGACCCCGAGTGCCACCCCCCCTCCAGCAGGCATCCACGCGGTGATTTCGGCAGGCGGCTTCCCCCCCCCCGGCTGCCATGCAGAGGCGAGGGGCGGGGCGCAGCCCCAAGTGACACCTCCTCCAGGGCGGTACCCGGGGCGGACCGCCCGCCGCCCCCTGCTTGCTCCGCCCCTGGTTTGGCAAATCACTCTGCCCAATAATTTATTCCAAATGTTAATACTTGGAAAGCTATCAGATATAAAAGATTAATGTTATCATGTGGGTGTTTTTTTTCCCAAAAAAGGAGGAAAAAGACAGACTGCATGTAAACCCACATCAGCCTTTGAGCCCTAAGCAAAGCAATTTTACCTGTGACTGTGCATTGACATTGGCCCCACTTGTAACCAGCACTTTCACCACTTCGGTTTGCCCAGCCAGAGATGCTATGTGCAGAGCTGTGTTTCCTTTCTGAAATGAGATAAGGGGACGGAATGTGAAACATGCCTAATGAACTCCAGCAGCATATACAGCAGGAAGACATGGCTGAACTTGTCAATAGAGTAACAGACTCTGTGTTCGACGTCCAGGGCTATTACTGGGGTCTTGCAAATTATTTTGGCAGGGCTCCCATTAGAAATTTAGGCTGCTGCAGTTCATAACTCATCACACTACCTAACTGTTTTAGAGTTAAATCATTTTAATACATATCAAGAAAAAAATGGCCTAAGATATTATAAATACAATAATTTAAATATTACAAGCTACATCATCAGTGCTTGGGAAAAACCTGTAGGGTGATGAGGGCTACTTGAAATATGCATTACGAGACTGCAGCTAATCTGCATGGTTTTATTTGGATTTCATTGACATAATTCCCATACTGAGATGCAAAAGTTGAATTATGCAGAAGACAGAATTATAGATCTTTGTACAACAAGCCAATAAGTCAAACTTTCCAGAATGCCTTCTTCCTTAGTGCAGCTATGAAAAGTATAAAGATATATGTTCACTTTCCCATCTGATCAGTATTATCCAGGAGTGAATAATTTTTGGACCAAGAACCACATCACCAAGGTGGAAAGATATATTTTTTAAAGATTTTTTTTAAAAACACAACTTATGCAAACCTTAGGAATCAGTCAATTATGACAATAAGTCATTTCCCCCTTCAGTGGCCAGAGTCCGCACCCACCACCTGAATACCCAGATTGAGAGAACAATGCCTTTGGCATGCTAAGTGTTTTTTCTATCATCGATCTATCTATCCATCCCTAATCATGGAAAGTGGGCCTGAAACTGAAGGCAGACTCATTCCCTGATGGGAATTTGCCTATATATTTATGGTCAGTATGACAGCAGATTTCACACACACAAAAATTACTTCACACCTTCCCCTACAGCTCGTGACCTTTAAGGCCTTATTCTCTGCATTCAATTGGCCAACACTTTTGAGTGAGGAATCTGTATAGGAAAACAGCAGGACACTTAGATATCAGCTACAGACCTTTGTTGCTGCATCCACATTAGCACCTCTCTGTATCAGTTCTGAAACAACTTCTACATGGCCTTCTTTGGAGGCGAGATGGAGAGCGTTCAACCCATTCTGATAAAAACAAAAAGGAATGGGAAAGGTTGGTGCAGGGTGCCCAGAACAACACGCAATATGTCAAGAGGCCTAAAAGGTCACATTCCGACATGATGAGAGCTTGCGGAAAGGAAATAAAGAAAGCTATTCTCAAACCCACTTTCTAGTTAATTGGTTCTATGAAGGAATACATATTTCAAAGTGGTAAGCTACCCTGTAGTAGGAACATGCTACAAATTGATTCAAAGAAGCATCCTTTGGACAATACAATTACTACCATGTCTTTTTTGCACAGTACGATGTACCCTGATGCTGCAGTATTAAGCAAGAGCCAGACTTCAGCTGGACTTACTTACTTGAATGTTAGAGCTTTGTCTCTCATGAAATCAGAACTTAATGCTAAGCTGTACTCCTATGTGCAGTTCCTCACTTACATGAGAGTAAGCCCCAGTGGACTTAGTAGGTCTTACTTCTAAAGTAGACATGAACAGAATTGCACTGTTGACTTATCTCACTTTGTTTTTTCCTTTCTACCTCCCTCCTTTCTCCCTTCTGTTCTGCATATATTAGTTCGTGAGCCATTTTGTCAGGAACCTATTTACACTTTGTACAGTGCTTATGTAAGTTGAAAGAATAATTATGATGATGTAATGATCCACTTAGTTCCATTTGTCTAAACTTTAGGACTAAACCAAATGACAGCTGAAGTAGGCGCAAATGTAAACGAGGAAGAATTCAAACCAAACATTAGTTAATCAAATACTTATACAACCTGATTGCAGATGTTGATGTCCACTCCACTTTTTAAGTAGTCAAGAGCCTTTTCTAAGTTGCCTGCCCGGGCAGCTCGTAGGTAACTTGCATTGGTGTCAGACTGCAAGAGAAGAAAAAGAGGAAATAAGACGTTTAAAATTCTGAACACAAGGCACAACCTGAATGAAGCTGACGTAGCAATTGCACTTTGTGCTTTGTAACTGGGAACATTCACACACTGAACCAAAATAATCTACATTCTGCATGAAGATAATTCACATTCGCCAATTCAATAATATATTTTATTTACAAGTTTTTTTCTTAAGCCAGTATTTTTAATAATAATAATAATAATAAGAAGAAGTCCCCCTTGTCAGATGGCATCAGTATAGATCAGATCCAGCCCAATTGCATGTTGCACATATGATGGCATTCCCAACGCACATTAATATTGATTGCATATATATATATATATAGAGAGAGAGAGAGAGAGAGAGATGATGGAAATTGCAGTCTACCAACATCTGAAAGGCACCACTTTGCCTATCCCTTCTCTAGAGAACAAATCTACAGAAACAGTCAGTGTGGCTTGAGGTCACAGCATGCCTTAGTGTGTGGACATGGAAAGGTTAGGTATGCATATCTGCATTATTCTGAGAAAGTAAAGAGCAAGTGTGATTAAGGTAGCCTGGGTATGAAAAGGGATGTCCAAGGATTCCACTGCAAATGAACGATAATGCAAAATTCCCTCCGTGCCCTTGTTAGCTCAGAAATGGAAGCATTCAGAGCGAAAGCAATCAACATGAGTTCTTAGTGAATTTTTTGAAAGTCCATAAATTATGTACACTTAACTATGTATCTTGGTAAACATGCAGTGCAATATAACTTTTAAAAAGATGGTGTGCGGGGCAAGGGATATCGCGAAGCCCCTCCCCTCCTGAGTTCCAGCCCAGCCCAGAGCACGACTGAAAGCAGGGAAAGCTCCAGCTCAAGTGGGGAAACAGGAAGTGGGGTCCAAGGCTCAGGCAGGGTAGAAGAGCCATCGTCCCAGGGGGGACAGGAAGGAGGAAGAAAGGGGGGCAGACCCATCCCCCCAACTCCGGAACTTCGCAGAAAGCGTCGGGGGAAGAGGATGGGTCTCCCCAAGTTGTTATGCTGGCGCAAGACGCGCCAAACGCCATTCGGAGGTACTGATTCAAGCTGAGAAGATGTGTCTCTGTAAATAGCTCCACCTTTAGCACTGTAAATACGCAGCACAAATAAAAAGATAAAATGCAGAGCGGTGTAGAGTCGTTACTCTGAAGTAGCCCTATCCGGTCACTGTGACAGATGGATTCAGATTTACTAGTTATCTCCTCTCTGTTCCCTGCAGATTTGTAAAAGGCTCATTCCCTTCCCAATTCAATTTCCCACAGAACAGCAGCACTCAAAACACTCACACATTTACACAAAGTAAAACGAGACCATAAAATTAAATACCGATCATTTTTATAATTTCTCTTAAGACCTGTTCAGGCATTATGCTTGATAAAGGAGATATCAACTCACATAGGAGACACTGGGCTTTGTATGCCATCCTCACCCCCCAACACCCCCATATATATACACTGGCCTCTTTCTGACCTTCCGATGATGAGCAGGAAAGGCCTGCAGGGGGCATTATCCATGTTTGCTAAGCTTAAGTTACATGTAGGTAGCCGTGCTGGTATGACATACAGTAGTCGAAACAAAATAAAAAAATTCCTTCCAGCAGCACCAACTAAGAGACCAACTAAGTTTGTCATTGGTATGAGCTTTCGTGTGCATGCGAGCTATTTTCAGATCAGGCACAACACCTGGGTACAGCTCTGTGATTGCTTTTAAGCTATAAATCACCTTTGGTTCCTTAATAGAAAGGAGATGTCTTTCGGTGACTTTTGCCCAGTGCAAGCACAATTACCCAGCAATCACTATTATCGCTACACAAGCCACATATGACTAATAGCTATTTGGGGTTTCAGGGCTGGATTTCATGCAGAGACTTCGACATCACAGGTTGCCCCTGCTGGGAAAGAACTACAAGCAAAAACATTTTGGCTGATTATGAAGCTGGCCTCTCATTTCTAGACTTCTCAAGTAGCCAACTGCTCCCTCTATTCTATCAAGTAACCATTACTGGGGGTCTAAAAAGCATGTGAGCTCTAGATTCTGCTGCCGAGGCACCTGCAAAATTCTGGCAGCTTCTGTCTGTTGTGTATTGAGTCAAAGGATTTTATATCTGTATTATTATTGTCTGTATTTGCATTAGGATAAAGTAACTGCCTTTTGGTCCCAGAGGGTACAGCTACTATTGGTTCATTTAAGCTGCTGTATTTGGATCCTCTGTCTTATTGGTTTCCTCCAAAAGGCAGCACTGTGATTGCCTGATATTGTTCCCTCCAAAATGTATCCCTTCCTAGCTAGTCCCCTGTCCCTATAAATGTAGCTTTCCTCTCCTCAGTCTTCAGTCTTGTTCACTTTAATAAAGAGCTGTTACTAGAGAACTGTCTCCAGCATGTTTTGTCAAGAGAGCTGAAATCACAAACCCCACGTCACAACAACTGGCGACGAGGATGGGATCCGGAATGCTGAGGAGCGGTTAAACACAACCCTGCCTCAGAGTCCGGATTGCAGCTGAGAACAAGACTCACTGGCCAGCTGAGAAGACGACCCTGCCGCTAGGACAATGGAGAGTCCAAGGGTATTGGAGCCCTTCCAGCCATCAGAGCCCCACACCTGGGAAGACTACGTCGAACGCTTAGAGTTCTTCGCAGTGGCTCAAGGGATCACCGATGCCAGCAAAAGAAGGGCCACATTCCTGAGCTACTGTGGGCCCGAGACCTTCAAGCTAGCCAAGGCATTACTTGCTCCAGCGAAGCTGAGTGAGACATCTCTCCAAGATATTCTTGCCTGCCTAACAAGCCACTTGGCGCCTACTGAGACCAAGATGGCCCGGCGGATGGAGTTCCATAAGAGGCAGCAGCATGCTGGGGAGTCTGTATCCGCATTTCTGGCTGAACTCCGGAAGCTCGCTCAGCACTGCGGCTTCCAAAATCTGGAAGAGACTCTCCTGGATCGGTTTATTGGTGGTCTGAGCAGCAAGAAAGCCAGAAGACGCATCGTGGCTAAAGAAGAGGTTACCCTTGCTTCAGCCTTGAAGGAGGCCACCGCCACGGAGAATTATGAAAGAGAGGAGCTTGATGCCAGTCGCAAGGCCACTAAGCCACAGATAGAAGTTGCGCATGCCATGGACGAGCTAGAGGCTACTCCAAGCCAGAGCCCAGTCCGTGGGGTTGAGTCGGTGCGTCAGGCCTGCACAGTGCACAGAGATCGCCGAGGCAGTTGCCCAGGTTGTGGCGGAAACCATGAAAGGAAGAGTTGTCGTTTCAGGGATGCTATCTGCCGGACGTGCGGAAAGACGGGTCACATCGCCAGGGTCTGTAGATCGGCGGCGTCGGGAGCGACAGGAGCACCTAGACTGGAGCATCGCAGACCACCCACAGCAACTCGTTTTCTAAAGGACTGCCACTACGTAACGGAGATCAATGGGAGGGCCGTGCAGTTTCCAGCGCAAGGCAAGGCACACGTCAAGGTGAAGATTGAGGGTCAGCAGTGCGACATGGAGGTGGACTCCGGATCTGCATTCACCATCGTGTCAGACCAGACCGCGAAGACATTCTTCCCCAGGGGTAAGTTGCCCCCTCTGGAGCCCTTTCCGGCAACCTTGCAGTCGTACTCAGCAGGCCGCATCCATGTTATGGGAATGTGTGCCGTGAGAGTACAGTTCCGGGACAAACAGGCTGTACTCAAACTGGTGATTGCGAAGGGCAGTCGCCCCAGTCTCCTGGGCACTGACTGGTTCCCTGCCCTGGGACTGAGTATCTCAGGGCTTAATTCAATCCAAACCTGCCCTGAGATGAGCGAGGTATTATGCAAGGAATTTGCTGGTCTCTTTAATGGAAAACTGGGTTGTTATAAAGGGCCCCCAGTTGACTTCGAGTTGGACCCCGGGGTGGCTCCAATCCGACTCAAACCAAGGCGAGTGCCATTTGCACTGCAACCCAAGATCGAGGCAGAGCTGGATAAATTGGTCAAGCAGGGAGTTCTCTCACCCGTGGACTCTGCTAAGTGGGAGACTCCAATCGTCACGCCCCTTAAAGCAAATGGGGAAGTCAGGATTTGTGCAGATTACAAATGTACTATCAATAAGGCACTCAGGGGAAACTCATACCCCATTCCAGTTGTATCACATCTGTTGGCTAAACTGGCTGGGGGCAAGGTGTTCGCCAAAATTGACCTGGCACAAGCTTACCAACAGCTGCCAGTAACCCCACAATCAGCGGAAGCACAGACTATTGTCACACATAAAGGGGCGTTCAGAGTTAACAGATTACAGTTCGGAGTTTGTGTGGCCCCAGGGATTTTTCAAGGGCTCATGGAACGCCTGTTAAGAGGTCTTGCCATTTTTTGATGACGTTTTGATTGCTGGAAAAGACCCACAGGAACTGGTTGCGCGTGTCCGTGCAGTGTTGCTCAAGTTCAAGGAGGTGGGGTTGCAACTGAAAAAGGAAAAATGCAGTTTTGGGGTGCCAACGGTGGATTTCTTGGGGTTTAAAATTGATGCATCAGGCATCCACCCCACAGATGCTAAGATTAAGGCCATCATCGAGGCACCACGACCACAGAACAAGACGGAGTTGCAGTCATTCCTGGGACTTATTAACTTTTATCATTCGTTCTTACCCCAGAAAGCTTCGGTAGCTGAACCATTACATAGACTATTGCAGAAAAAGAATGTGTGGCGATGGGGGCGGGAGCAGCAGAAGGCTTTTGACTCCTTGCGAGGAATGCTGAGTAGCAGGAGCGTCCTTGCTCATTATGATGAGTCAAAGCCGCTGGTCCTGGCATGTGATGCCTCTCAATACGGTCTGGGGGCTGTGCTGAGTCATAGGGAACCGGATGGGTCGGAAAAGCCCATCTCTTTCTATTCCCGTATGTTGTCGCCCACGGAGCGCAACTATGCTCAAATTGATAAAGAGGCACTGGCTATTGTGTCCGGAATCAAAAGGTTCTATGATTATTTGTACGGTCGCCAATTCTCCATTGAAACGGACCACAAACCACTGTTAGGGTTGTTCAACCCAAACAAACAAACACCACAAATTCTCTCCCCCAGAATGTTGCGTTGGTCAATATTCCTGAATGGGTTCCAGTACACCTTGACCCATGTGCCGGGGAAACAATTGTGCCATGCTGATGCGCTGAGTCGCTTGCCCCTTCCTGGCGGGAGCAATGAGGATCCTGCTCCGGCGGAGCACATTATGATGCTAGAAACACTTCCGGGGGCTCCTGTAACAGCTACGGATATAGCTGAGAAAACGAGGAAAGATGCTGTTCTCTCCCGTGTGCTCACTTGGGTGGGGAGGGGGTGGCCAGGTGGTCCGCATGAAGAAAAATTCAGGCCTTATGCGACAAGGCAGCACGAATTGTCCATGCATAAGGGTTGTCTCCTATGGGGAGATAGGGTGATCATCCCAGCACCACTGAGAAACAGGGTTCTTGAGACGCTTCACATGGGACACCCGGGAATGGTCAAGATGAAGTCGCTAGCCCGATGTTATGTGTGGTGGCCTGGAATGGACCAGAACATAGAACAATGGGTACGAACATGCAAGGCATGCCAAGAGGTGCGGCCAGAAGTGGCCAGAGCACCAGTCCACTGGTGGGAGCAGTCCAGGACTCCCTGGAGCCGGCTGCACATAGATTTTGCGGGGCCATTCCAAGGGAAGGTCTTTTTGGTTATCGTTGATGCATATTCCAAATGGTTAGAAGTGGCGATGGTCCCTAGCATGGCATCAGCTGCCGTAATCAAGGTGTTGAGGCAGCTGTTTGCTACCCACGGGTTACCTGAGACCATTGTATCAGATAATGGGGCAGCTTTTGTATCCCAAGAATTCAGGGCATTCTTGGCTGATAACTTCATAAGAGGGGTCACATCCGCGCCCTTTCACCCATCCTCCAATGGGCAGGCTGAGCGCATGGTAAGAACAGCCAAAGAATCCATTGCGCGCTTAATGGAGGGTAACTGGTCGGCTCGCATTGCGCGAATGTTATTTTTGCAGCATGCGACGCCGTGTACTGCGACGGGCAAGTCGCCAGCCGAGCTGCTCTTAGGTAGAAGACTGGTAACGGTGCTGGATTATGTCCACCCAGATAAAATGCCAAACCGTAATTCAAGAGCAACCCCCCAGGCTGAGACTGACACAACAAGGTATCTCGCCCCTGAAGATCTGGTCTGGGTGAGGAACTATTCACGAGGTCCGCGGTGGGTGGCTGGTGTGATCACCCGGGCTAGTGGACCTGTGTCCTATTATGTGACCTTGGAAAATGGGCAAGTTTGGAAGAGACATATAGATCAGCTGAGGCGCCGGGCGCTCAGCAGGGAGGAGTCAGATAATTCATCCCTGGCTAATGACGCACAGCTGCGAGACCAGAGTGAAAATGGTCCAGAGGTGCAGTCACCAGGGGCTTCAGCAAATGAACCAGGGTCTGCTAGTCCTCATGATGACGAGGTACAGGTCGGGGACCCTGAGATGTCTGGGACTCCCTCTGTTCCTGATGAAACCCCTATAGCAGCCCCTCCACCACAGGTAACACCCAATCCAGAACCTGCAACACCTGTTGTCAGGAGATCAGGTAGAAGTTGTAGGACCCCACAGTACCTGAGGGATTACGTCTGCTGTGCTCACTAGGGGGGGAGGGGTGTTGTGTATTGAGTCAAAGGATTTTATATTTGTATTATTATTGTCTGTATTTGCATTAGGATAAAGTAACTGCCTTTTGGTCCCAGAGGGTACAGCTACTATTGGTTCATTTAAGCTGCTGTATTTGGATCCTCTGTCTTATTGGTTTCCTCCAAAAGGCAGCACTGTGATTGCCTGATATTGTTCCCTCCAAAATGTATCCCTTCCTAGCTAGTCCCCTGTCCCTATAAATGTAGCTTTCCTCTCCTCAGTCTTCAGTCTTGTTCACTTTAATAAAGAGCTGTTACTAGAGAACTGTCTCCAGCATGTTTTGTCAAGAGAGCTGAAATCACAAACCCCACGTCACAACACTGTCCACAAGCTATCAGGTTTTGTACAGGGGTGCCCCCAGCTTACCCCACTCCCCCAAAATTCCACCCTGGCTCCTAACCTTTCTCTCCAAGTACTGTACTATCCTAGCTCTGACTCTGCCATGCAATATTCCTCCAGATTCTGCCCTGGCTTCAATAATCTGGATGGATAATTCCAGTGGTGGCTGGTGCCCGTTGGCAGGTAGGGAGGTGAGCAATAGGTGGCGCTAGAGGCAGTGACAGGCGAAGCCAACAAGTTCTAGCTCTGTCCCCATCCAGCTGAATACTACCAGGGCAACAGTTAGACTAAGGAAGAGGAAGCTGGTGGCCAGGAACATCTCCAAGACTGGCTATATATAAGGAGGGAGGCAAGTAGGGGCTGGCTGATGGGGCAATGACTCATTTACCCAAATGAACCAGCCTCCACTGCCTCCTTCACTCAACCACATGCTGTCCCCACCCAAAGTGGCCCTTATTTCTGAAATTGCAAAACAAGCAACCTGAATCACTTCCAACACTTGCTAACTGCAGTGAGCAATGCATGTTATCACAGGAGGCAGGTAATGCTGAAGCTCTTTCAAACAAGCAGGCACATGGGCACATATATAAAAAGCCAGCATTTTATCAGGATTATCAAGGATCTCAGGGACCTTTTTCTGTCGCAGTGTTAACAAGTTGCCGGTTTGGCATAGTCAGCAGGTGGGTTTTAAAAAAAAATCATCTCCATCAGCAGTTTCTGGCCAGAGAGGGGAGGGATGGTTCAGGGAAAGGAATGCTGTTGATAAAACCCACTCCTCAGAGATAGTGGGATCAAAACTAAATATAAAACAGAGACTTAACATGAGCAGCCTTTCAAAGTCATTGCATTTTTACCCTTCCACTGCTTGTGGGGTTTTTGGCAAGTCCAACTTTTCAAACAACCCCGATGTGAGAAGCCATCACAATTACCTCACTCAATGAACTAATAAGGGCACAACATCCCTAAAAGTTATTTTCCCTGTTTTTTAAAAGGTCGTCTTGCCCTTGTGTAATGGTTACCAGCTTCCCACTTGTGTGTTGCTTTTACTTTGAATAAAAGACACATACAAACACACACACACCGCCACAGCCACCGCCACCACTGCCGCCATGACATTTTCAAGTGCATGAGTTTTAAAATTAAAGGTTGTGGCACAGAGTGTGGGAAGTTCGATGGGGATTCTTGCCTTTTTCACTGAGTGCATTGCTAACATTTCTTTCTCATTAGGAAAAAATGATTAAAATAGAAACAAAAACAAAAAGGGGTAGCCTTGGCTTTTGATTTTGTAAGGTTGCACACAAATTTTCTAAGGAAGGGGTGGGCAACATGGGCCTTCCAGATGTCTTGGACTACAACTCTCATCAGCCCCAGAAAGCATGGTCAGTGGACAGGGATTACTGGAATTGTAGGCCATAAAACACCTGGAAGGTCCCATTTTGGCTAAGCCCTGTTCTATGAAGTAAGTCTCACTGAAGTTAGTGGACTTACCTCTGAGTAAGCATGCATAGGATTATGCTGCACACAAGTTTTGTCATGGTTATCAAGTTATCACTTGCAGAAACCTCATTGAAACATGAAATTGAACTATTGTACTCTTGTATAATTCATTTCTGCACATTTCAGTAGGTCTCCTGAATGACAAGTTCATGGAGGACTACGACCAACACCTGTCAATCTTCTGATGTTTGGAAACCCTTAAGGCTGAACACCCAAGGCGAAACTCGTTTGTTCCATGTTGTCCCACAGGGCTACCATATTTATGCATTCGTTCGTTCGTTCGTTCGTTCGTTCATTCATTCATAAACACATACCTCTGAATTATAAATTCAAGATTATGCAGCAACTTTTGGTTCAAGTGCTCAGGCCCTGCCAGCATCAAAACATTTATTTACTGATAAGAATCTCATATCCCCCAGCCTTTCTCCAAGGAAAATAGGGATGTCCCATTCAATAACAACAGCAACTATTATTGTTACTGTTATTATATTTATACCCCAGCTACTCTGTGTGGCTTCCAACATATATAAAAACATAACAAAACTTCCCTATACAGGGCTGCCTTCAGATGACCCCATGCCCTCCAATATTTCTCAGATGAAAATAGGGATGTCCTAAGGAAAAGCAGGACATTCCAGGATCAAATCAGAAACCGGGGCGGCTTCTGTAATTCTGGGACTGTCCCTGGAAAATGGGACACTTGGAGGATCTGGAGTCTTCCATTGTTAACTGGTATGTTTTCGACAGCATGGGGAACACAGTACCCAAGCATGCTCATCTATCATCCCCTGTTGCCCCAGGACCAGGATGCACATGAGATCCACATGACCATCAAGAGACAAAACCTGCCCTTACTAACATCCTAATGGTAAAACACATGTGGGGAGGGGGCAAAAATGGCTGCCCAGTGCCAGTTACCTGGCCGCTGTACTATTTCCTTGCTTGCTTCCCATGCCTGCTGGTGCAGCTTGTTCTTGTCCTGCTCTGCTTTGATGTAGCCCACCTCCTGCTCACAGACTTCTATCTCCATCTTGGATCTTTTGCCTGCAATATGAATTCCACAACAGCCTGCTTCCTCTGCCATTCTTAACCAAGAGCTGCTGCCATTTCTTGGAGCCAGTTTCCACAAAGGTCCAGAAACCAAGCACTTGATCCTTTGTGATTAGTTATCAATGCTTTCATTTTTACAGCTCTTCCCAGGTGGCTCATAAGACTTCTTATAAACCAGAGATTGCATTATTTGAGTTGGGGGTTGGGGAATAACATACATTGAAAGGAAAGTTCGCCTAGAAAATGAAGGTGGAAGTCATCAGTGTGCAATCCCAAAGAGAGAGATTCTCTCTCTCAAGTGGATAATTATTCTTGGCATGCTGTTACAGCCTTTTTGCACATTCTGCGATTTTCAAATTGTTTGAATGATTGGTCCCATACAGACAGAATGCTTTAGGTTGCCATTAGAGCATTTTTTCAGAGGAAATAAAACACAACACCCTTTCTTTTCAAGTGTCAACATTTCAAAGTGGTCAATTGTGTTATTTTAATTGCCACTGTACAAACAAAGAAAGGGACGTGGGTGGCGCTGTGGGTTAAACCACAGAGCCTAGGGCTTGCCGATCAGAAGGTCAGCGGTTCAAATCCCCGTGACGGGGTGAGCTCCCGTTGCTCGGTCCCAGCTCCTGCCAACCTAGCAGTTTGAAAGCACGTCAAAGTGCAAGTAGATAAATAGGTACTGCTACAGCGGGAAGGTAAACGGCGTTTCCGTGTACTGCTCTGGTTTGCCAGAAGTGGCTTTGTCATGCTGTCCACATGACCTGGAGGCTGTACGCCGGCTCCCTCGGCCAATAACGTGAGATGAGTCCCGCAACCCCAGAGTCAATCATGACTGGAGCTAATGGTTAGGGGTCCCTTTACCAGGCGCGTCCTAGCCATAGAGGCTAGTGGCGCACTGGCGCAGTGAACCATGGCACCAGGTGGTGGAGGGCACCAAGTGAGTGCGGGGTTCTGGCGGTCTGGCCAGGACTGCACTCCATGAGCTGAGAGGCTGCGCCGCGTCTCTCTCCTTCTCCAAGGACTCCGTGCCGCACCTCCTTCTCCTTTCCCCAGCGCTGGGTTCCGCTCAGTCAAGCTTCGCCACGTGCACAGTGCCCAAGCAGCTCTTGCTGGTCCCGCGGTGTGCACGCTGGTGGCAAAGCTCGACTGAGCGGAACCCAGCGTTGGGGAAAGGAGAAGGAGGCGCAGCGTGGAGTCCTCAGAGGTGGCCTCCCGCTGCTGCCATGGTCACCTTGGCACTCCCGGGTCCTTGGAGAGGCTATGGAGCAAAGTCTGGCTGCTCAGGAGCTGGTTTGGCCAGCAAGGCAGGAGGGGGCTGCCTGTAGCCCACCAGCTCATAGAAGGGCGGCTGCCTCAGCATGATCGTGTCAGTGCTGTGCTTTGAGAGGGGGGCGCTGGAGGGACCTTTGTGCCACGGCACTGGATGGGCTTAAGACGGCCCTGCCCTTTACCTTTACCAACAAGGAAAAGGAAAATGGGTGTCTTCTGATCAGTCAAATATCAAGCAAATAATGGGGCTGGGACACTGATCAAAACTGGCTGCACTGTAGATGTTCAACATTGCCATTCCCTGAAACTGCAGCTTTCAATGTGCTTAGCCTTGCTTAACCATGCATTGAATATGATCTCATATTCCCTTTTTACATTAATTATGGAGTTCCTGTAGCTGCAGTGCAGAAAACGGCAAATTGGAAATGGTCAGAGAAGAAGCCACAGTCTGTATGGTATGCACACTGCTGGTTTATCACTGCACCTTTCCCACATCTAATAATGATTGGTATACAGTAAGCTGAAGATAATTTTCTTTACTTAATTCCGATTCAGCATAAACATTCCAGCTGTGGTTTTTAAAAAATATATATACCAGTAGTGTGTTTTCAGGGGCCAGCCCAAGACATTTTGCTGCCTGAGGCAGAAGATGAGTTGGCACTTCTCCTTTCCATGACCTGAAAGCCAACCAGACTGGTAATTGAATCTTGGTTCAGTGTTGGACAGAATCCTACGGTGCACCTGAGGCGAGCAGGAGAGCTTACAAAGTGCATAACAGATGCAGCTCCAACACCTTATTGTTACTGTGCCCGTCTCAGCATTTGCCACCCGAGGTAGCTGCTTCATTCTGCCTAACGGTGGGATCCAGCTATGTGTAAACATGCAAAGTAATATGCAGGGGCGTAGGAAGATAGGGGTGGTGGGGGTGGTCCGCCCCGAGCGGCGCGATCCCAGGGGGCGCCATCGCGGTTGCCCGCCCCGCCCCCAAAATGTGCACCCTGTGCACACCCCGCCCCTAAAATGCATGTCCAGCCCCTGCACGCAGCGCGTCCCATCCCTAAAACGCGCACCACATCCCTGGGGGCAGCGCGCCTGCTCTCTGCCCCCGGTGGCGGAGAATGAAGCTCCGCCACTGGTAATATGCCAACTCTCCCTGTCTAAAGCAAATACACCACATAGCTTTCAAACTTCCTCAGAGAATCCTCTCCACAGCTGTTTGCCTGCTTGGGAACCTTCTGAGAATCACCTCCCCCCACATTTGGGGGTGTGAGAGGTGTACCTAAAGGTTGACTCTAGGGCTCAGTATTCACCATACCTTTAAAGCTCATAAGTACATTCATTCTCTCAAAGTGCTGTGGTTTGTTAAGGGTTGCCGGGTAGCGTTACGTCTGTGAGGGTTAAACTGCAGCATCCAGGATTCTCTGAGAGTAAGAATGTGCTTCGTCTGTAAGGCCTCTGTTGCCTTATGCAAACTGAGCGTGACATACACAGACAAAGCCACAGAAGCAGAGGAAAATTGGAAAGTGGCATTTAAAGAGTATTTGGGGAAAACGTGTCTGAGATTATGGATCTTCTCACTGAGAACCACATGGCAAGCTCTGCAGGACACCCAGAGTTTATTTATTTTTTTAAAAAACTATATACCGCTTGATTTATTTTTTTTAAATGAACACCCTCAAAGGGTTCCTGGGAACACAGTTGGAAAACTATGGCCCTACACCACTACAAAAACAGTATTTATACCCTTTTCATGTTATTTTGAATGTTTTTTTTGCGGTATTTAACATTACTGTCATAGCATGGGTTTATTAAATGAGCATTAGGTTGTTGTTTGGCTTCCCTACTCCACCATAAACATTTGTTGTGCAGAGAAACCTCTAGTGGGTTCTCATTGTTCTCGAACAGAACACATTCTGGCTTGTCTCCCAACAGAAGGATACTAACATTTTTCATGGAATGGAGGTAGCAACCCTATTTTGAACTGATGAACTTCTGTTTGAAGTCTATCCTGGTTTTGCTATGTACAGCATGGAAGAAAATATTTGTATACAAAAGCTGTAGATTATGTACATTCTCAACAGAGAAGAAACTAACCCAAATGTAGCACAGCCAAAACCAGAAAGGGTCTGCTAAACACACAGCAGAATGAGCTGGTAGAAGGGACTGTACCACATTCTCCACTTGTAGAGTCTGATACCACTTTTGAACACGCCTGCATGAAAACAAATGAAAGACAAACAAAAGAGCTCTCTATAAACTATGTAAACACTTTCCTTGTTGTGCTTGCTTTCTGTTTAGTTGATAGTTTTAATGTAGAGAAGCATTCAAAAATGTGATCCGTCTCCCACAGATTGAAGTGGTGCAGTCCAGATCACGGCTTCGAGCCCCACATTGCTTTGCAGGGGGTTGGACTGGATGACCCTTGTGGTCCATTCTACACTTCTTTGATTCTATTACCACCTTGGGTGGCAGGATCCACAGGGGCTGCTACTCTCCTTTCAGCTTTGTTCCCAACGTAGATCTTTATACCCCTCCTTTGTTCCTGATACAGATCTTCATTCACCCCTTCCTCCCTAGCAGGGCGGAGGCACCGTTTTGTGGTTTGCCTCAGGTGCCAAAATGTCTCAGGCTGGCCCTGCTTGGAAGAGCACATTGCCTCTGTCTCCTTTAGCAGATTTATGCCCCCAAATTTAGACTCTCTTTTTTTTGGTCTCAGATCTTGCCAAATTTGTCACTCAGCGAAAATAAAAATGTAAATTATCTTCTTTAGTGAGCTATTTTGACAAGGGGCAATCAAGCTCGACACAGGATTCCCATCTACCAATTGATCCAAGATTTTACGTCTTGACAAACATTCTTGGTAGCAAATGGCTTTGGCTTTCCAAATGCTGAAGAGAACTGGCTGGCTGGCCTCCTACCCCATCTGGTATATACAATGGAGTGTTCTAGAACAGATTTGAATGGGTGGAGGGATGTACTACTGGACAGAAGCAAAACAATCCACACCCCTTTAGCTCCTCCTGGGAACAAAACTCAAGGCGACAACTTGAAAACCAGAAAAGTAGAAACCTATCAAGACGCTGGGGGAATGTGTAGAATAGAATTAAACATAATATTTGATCCTGGCTAGAGGCAAGCAAATTGGGGTGGAAGCATGCAGAGCTGTTGCCCAGAATTAATTTACCTCCTTTTGGGGGCAAAGCATTGAAACCAGCCTTTCTTCCCCTCCAGATGTTTTGGACAACATTTCCCATGAAACCCACTCAGTGGGCACACAGGGGCTGATGGGAACTGCAGTTCCAAACATCTGGAAGGCACCGTACTGCTTTTTCTGGACAAATTTTGTAACCCAGAGTATTGCCTTTTCTATCCTTAAATGAAAAGAAAAGAAAAATAACATAAATAAGATCAAAATGTTGGCAACCTAAAACTGAGAGCAGGGGTCTACATGAGTGTGTGTGTGTGTTATAGATTAACATTTTGAGGTAGTTGGGTCATTGCAGTCCTATACTTGGGAGGCAGTAAGTGGAATCCTTATTTTCCTGAATTTGTTTAAACTTTTATATACTGTATTTATTATTGTATTTAAAAGATTTATAAGCTGCAACTGTTCTCCTAAGGTAGCTTCCATAGCAGAAACAGCAATAGCCAGCTAATTACAAAAGCCATCATACAGTGCTAAAAAAATATAAAAAGTCATAAAAACCACCCATAACATAGAGACTAATAAAACCAGCTTAATAAAACAAATTCAAAACCATTCTCACCATCTGCTGACTCACTCTTTGGGAGGTACAAAATGAAAAAGCGAAAACTGAAATCATAGGCAGAGGATTTTATTACCAACATTTTACCTCCATAGTCTGTTATTCAACCTGGCCATTGCTATATGATTTCATTTCTACAAGAGAGGCCCTGGTAATTCTTTTTGCACAGAACAGTTAACTATAAAATGGCATTAAAACACTGTTTTCTGATGACACAAAGAAAATGAAAACAAAGCATTGTTTTCTGTTACTTCGGGAGGCCCTTAAATTTATTGCCAGTTTATATATACCCTGTGCTGTTTGAACAGATTTTTGTTTCCCCTTTAAAAAAACAAACTGAAAACCAACCTTGTTGGGCAGGGGCACATTCATATAAAATAGATGTGACTTTAATCATTTTCTTTCCAAATAAAATTTCAAAAAATTGTGCCAAAATTACTTAAAATCTAATCCATACTCTGCCTTGGTGCTGCTTCTCAGGTCTCATGCCACATCAACAACATTTTAACTCAGAAACCACATCAAGCAAGTGCATCATGCCTTGCTTTCCATGTCGCACCAGCAATCTTTGAATCAAAGAACCATCTCATTTAGGGAACTGTGTGTACTGCTTTTGTTTCTCTAACTATTAGTGTTTTAGTTGAGATGATGCTCAGCATACCTTCCTCCACATTTTTTTTTTTGCAGAGAAGATAAATTAACACAACTTATCCCACCTCCTGCCAACCTAGCAGTTCGAAAGCACATCAAAGTAAAAGTAGATAAATAGATACCATTACAGCGGGAAGGTAAACAGCGTTTCCATGTGCTGCTCTGGTTCGTCAGAAGCGGCTTTGTCATGCTGGCCACATGACCTGGAAGCTATACGCCAGCTCCCATGGCCTATAATGTGAGATGAGCGCCGCAACCCCAGAGTTGGTCACGACTGGACCTAATGGCCAGGGGTCCCTTTACCTTTACCTTTTTATCCAAGTTGGCAGCTGTTTGTAGGTACAATCTAATATTTGAGGAACTCAAATATGATCAACTATTGCCTCCCCACTCTTGCCCATCTTCAGCTGGGAAGCCAATATGGAATGACAAAAGGAAGCCGACCTTTTAGTTGGTCTCGTCGCTTTGTGAAACCACAAGTCAATATGTGTTTCTTCTTAGGCTGAATTAGATTAACAGTGGGAAGCGGCTAAACTGTCATGTAATCACCAAATCAAGCTATAGTTTTGATTCATATCCATTTTTGAAGTTAATATGCTTTAAGAACAGCTTTGCAAGAGGAAAAGGTGGCCACCCTTTGTAATATTTACTAGACTGCTGGGAGCTGCCAGAGAAGGGGTGGAGAGTTCTGCCTCTTCTGCCACAGCCTACTGAACTTCCATGATGGTGCAAGAGGACACAAAAAGCACTCAATCAGTGGCGGAGTTTCATACTCCGGCACCGGGGGGGGGGGGCAGAGAGCAGGCAGGGGTGGGGCTGGTGTGCATCTTGAGGGTGTGGCACGCTGGCATGCGGCCGGGGGGGGGGGCAGCCGTGATGACACCCCACTGGGATCGTGCTGCCAGGGGGCAGTGCGCTCCCCCCCCACTCCTCTTCCTCCACCACTGCACTCAATTCCTCCTCCCACCAACCTGTTCACTTGCTACCAGGCTAGTGCTAAAATACATTGCATCTTTAGAACAAATCCTCAACACCAAAGGCAAAAACTTTCCCTCTTTAGGTTCTATAGACCTTTAAAACAAACTAACAAAAAAACTATTACTTATAAGTTTGGCTCATAAATGAGTCATATCAACAGAAACCAATCATCAAAATAATAAATGAAGACTTTTGCCATAACTTTACTGACATAGTGACATATTCAAAAGTCACAACTTTGAAATGCGACACAATGATTTTCAGCTGAATCAATTAATAGATTTTTAAATAGAATGTCACTCTGTTCTCTGCAAATTGCTGTAAGACAGAATTATAGAACTCATTTCAATGCCATTGTTCCCTCCATAAGATAACCAGTAAAAAGGGTTACTCATTGGAATTAGGAAGGCTGAACAATGCCCTCAGATGTACTCAAAGTAAAGAAAGCGGCGGCATTTTTTGTAAAACGTTGAAAGAAGTAGCAATGAGGAACTTAAAGTTCTGGTGATCAAATGTGTTTTATGTTTGAGAGTATTAAACAAATAATAATAATGTTTTTCCAAGGAATGCCTTCCCCTGTATCTGCCTACCCATGCCATTAGATCTGCAGGTGGTCAGTGGGTGGGGAAGGCCTGTCTCATCCCACCACTGGGGTAAGTGCATGAGATATGGCCTTCTCTGTGGTGGCACCGTGACTCTGAAACAGCATCCCCTGGCACTGTTACTGGTATCCGTGCCAGACTATGACCTACCTGTTCACTTGGGCATTAATGAGCAGTTAGTCACTGCTGGACTAACCTGCTGGACTAATCTGCTCTGACCATCTGAAGTTGCTATGTCCATCAATATATCTGCTAATCTGCTTCAAAGGCTTTTTAGCAAACTCAGTCCCAAAACTCTTTACATATAAAAGCCTAATCTCAGCACTACGGATGAAACAAACTGCTTTCAAGAGTGATTCCTCATTTCTTCAAAGGCTGTCCTAAGAGAAACCAGAAATGGTTTCAAGCCAACGTTTACAATCATTTTATAAGCCACTGTTTGCATTGCTGTTAATGCCAGTTCAGTTCTGCATAGATCAACAGGGACATTTCTGAATAATGTGTAGATTTAAACATCTCCATCTCATGTCCTACTTGACTAAATCACAGGTTGCTCGGGGCATGGAGGGGTGTGAGCAGGAAGTGTTCTACAGTCTAGTCAAGCAAACTTCTGAACCACATCAAACCTCTTGCTCCCTCCGATAAGCATTGGATATTTAAAGCTGCAACAAGCAAACATTTAGGCAACATTCTGAAAAAAGTATTTCCAATTAGAGTTCCTACTTCTTATCTATTTCATGCTCTTTAACCCTGGATCCATTTTTGGATTAACCTCAACATTTTTAGTTGTTGCTAAAACAGATCTGACCTCAACAAATTCTAGAAGACAGGTTTCTTCTCTGGAAATAATTATTTACTACTACAGCCCAGTCTTAAAAAGCACTGGTCTGTTTCTATGTTAAGCAATGCATAGTTTTGATCCATTTCCCGACAGTTCCAACATATGCCAGGGTACAATATTGAGGTTCACAGTCCCTGTCTTTATTCCATCAAGTGAGGACATACAGTAAGACACACTCACTAACATCTCACAGATAGAAAAGGGGTCTTCCTTGTAATGGAGGTCACTGCCTGATCATGACCCCATTACACACTGGAGTGGGGAGGGGTATTACCGGTATTCTTCCTTTATTCTTATTCTGTTATTCCACAGTACCTTGTCCTTTACCAGTTGAAAAGCTGAGGTAGGATGTGTTCTTTCGGTAAAAATTATATTGGGGTGAGAGGAGGAACGTGACACAAATGGGACTGGCCAAGGAAGAAACAAAGAAAGAAAGATTGCAATGTGGAATGTTCCTACCCTCCCCTAGGATATTGTTTCATTGCCTCTTCCACCCATCCTTCCACACACACACTGCAACAATCAACATTCTGCGGGCACTGAGCATGCTCAGTTCTCATTGGGATGTTTTGGGGGTCCCCCCTTTAATTCCACCCCTCCTGATTTTTTTTGTATTTCCGCAAACCTTGGGGTTCCACCATGCTTGCTGATATCTCACCCCTAGTTCATGGGTGATGCTGTTTGGGCTGTATAAGGACCCACACTTGGAAAATCAAGTTAGGGGTCCTCCAGATGACCAATTTATTGAGCATTCATCTTATTTGGGCAAACAAAGTTCACACAGTGTTTAGGCACTGTCTTGCGTTTACTGAACATTTGTTCTGATTTGTTTACAGGGCAGTTATAACAGAATGAGCATTCATCCTGATTTACTTGCAGGATGTTTATATGTGTCTGATTAATCATTTGTTCACCACTCATTTTTCAATGCATTTCCCCACCAATTTCCAAACCACAAAAGTCTGGGGTTTTTGTTTAAGTTTATTTGTTGCACTAGCGCAACAGAGCACTTCAATCGACTTTAATTGAGCAAACCTGAAGCTCCAGCATGCACTTGAATTATTATTATTATTAAATTTATATACTACCTGTAAATTTATATACTATCTGTAGATCTCATGACAGTTCACAACATAAAATCACAATATAAGAAACACATATACATAATAAAAAGAACAAAACAAAACCAATAACACCCCCCACACACATTTAAAAGGGCATCATACGTCAATCAGCCAAAGGCCTGGTGGAAGAGGAACATTTCCCCTCCCACAAAATGCTGACAGTCTGGAGGGACCCTTATTTGTGCTTATATTCCATCTTTCCTCCAAAGGATCCAAGGGAATGTATGTGGGAGCTGTTTCAAGTCAAACTGAATGATTGTGATATGCCCAAGGTCACCAAGACAGCTTCACGAATGTTTGAAGCAAATATTCCTGCTTCAAATCCGATCCACTTACCAAGTGCCAGTGTGGTGTAGTGGTTAAGAGTGGAAGACTCTTAATCTGGGGAAGCGGGTTCGTGTCTCCGCTCTTCCACATGCAGCTGCTGGGTGACCTTGGGCTAGTCACACTTCTCTGAAGCCTCTCAGCCTCACTCACCTCACGGAGTGTTTGTTGGGAAAGGAGATTTTTAGCCGCTTTGAGACTCCTTCGGGTAGTGATAAAGCTATCAAATCCAAACTCTTCTTCAAGTCCAAAATTCCACAACTCAGTGGTAAAGCACAAGACTTTGGGGGGGGGGCACAGTCCTAGTGTAATCAACGCCTAGTGTCTTCAAAGGGTATCAGGAGGGCTAGTGTGTAGGGAACCTGCTTGAGACCTTGGAGACCTACTGCTAGTCAGAGCAGATATTACCAGGCTGGGTTAAACAATGATCTGACTCAGTGTAAGGCACTAGGCAGAGTCCCACGTTCTATGTAACTAACTACTACTCCCACACTGACTCTCAAGATGCATAAACCTCCCCCGGAGGACGGATATGCCTAAGAGCTGAACCCAGGACAAGTCACAATCAAGGTAAAAGTCAAGCTGCCAACTCTCCAAGCTTATTTCTAACTGTTGTGAAACTTTCCTAATATATAAAGTGCTTTGCAATTTTTAGATGGTAGAAATCTCTTTTTTATTCCAGTAAATTTTGACGGGTGTCAAAGTACCCCCACCCCCAATTGATCAAGCAGCACAGTATACCATGTTCTTCACATTTTAAAACACCACCACCTAAATAAAAACAATTAATTCCAAACTCAATTATTTAAGAAATTGTATCTCTCCTATAACTGAGCTGCCCCAAACCTACCCATATAGTAAGCCATTTCCTAAGAAATCCCCTTACAAATACACAAAGACCAGCCTGCACCATGTTAACGCTTTTGAACAACACTGTCTCTGAACGACTGACCCACACAGCAGTTCAGCAAAGTCTGTGGATTGGATGCTGTTTCTGTCCCACACCTCCTGAAAGTTTTAGCTTTATAACAAATCAAGAAAGAGTTTGTCTAATGAGCAACATCAGTATTAGAGAAGCAAGCAATTACTATACCCTTTTGGAATTGCTCCCGGCCATAGTGTAATTCACATCGCATATTTGCGTCCTCTGTTCAAGCCATCTCTACACGCACTGACAGCCCATCCAGCTCCTGCTCAGCCTCTAACAAAACACCACAATTGCATTAATGCCCATGAACAGTGTGCAGTGGGTCAGCACACTTCCAAAGCCTCTGCTTTAGGGCAGAACAATTTCAGCTTCAACCTAGTTCATCTGTACACATTCCACCAAGTGTAGTTTGGCTGCACAAACAATCTACAACACAGGCTTTAAAAGAGAGATATGCCGGCAACTGAGACTTTCTGAGTATGCAACATGATCTATCCCATGAAAGCTGGCACAAAAGCTTTTCTTTTGGGGTCAAAATATGCACTCAAACCTTTTTCGCATTTCTTGTGCATGGCTCAGTGCTCTGCACAGCTACTGAGAAACCTGGGTTAATGCCTTAAGAAAAGTATACTTTTATATTTTCAAGTATACCTTTAAGAAGTATGCTTGAAAAAACAACAGCCTAAACGTAAATATGGCGAACATAAGCAATGCTGAAACAGCACCAGTCTGTATTTTAGCCCTATGTTTTAAAGTTCAAAATATGTTCTTTGCTTCAGCCTTTAAAACAAATTCCCTCTGCCTTCTTGACAATGCATGGATTCAAGAAATTATTTCTCTCCTTGCTGGATCAGCCGAGCATTCTGTTTCCAACAAAAGTCTGCCAAGTGCCTCTGCAAGTTCATCAGAAGGGCATAAAGGTTAAGGTCACCTCCTGCTGCTTATTCTCAGCATCCAACACCAAGAACCATACTGCCTCTTAAGAATGGAGATGCCACTTGGCTTTCCTGGCTAATAGCCAGCATCAACAGACCTAAACTGCATGGGTCCGTGTACTCTTTTTTAAAAGCTACATAAGCTAGTGAATGCAACGATTTCGCCACACAGCATTCCAAGCAACGGGGACCCAATGAACAATATATTCAAGAACGCAGCTGGCACCAACCACAACTGGCTAGAAAAGACTTGGGACGTTGCAACTGTAGCTCTGAACTTCAGCTAAGCCTGATTGTTGCAAACTGGATTTCGATCATGGACAAATGTCCTCCTTCCAGTGTTTTGGCTTGCCTTCCAGGAGCCCTGCACCGATAGTTACACATGTTCCAACTGCCTCTAGAAACAGATCCAGTTTCTGGCTCTACCTGGTGTCTCATGGCCCCTATTTTGCCTTCTGAGACAACACTGGGGACACAACTCAAAGGGTTGTATTAGTAAGTGCATGTGCGAAAGATGTACCCTCTTCCTCAGGTCTTCCTGAAAGTTAAAAATCTAGATAGGAGGGGGGGTGCATCTTGGGAACTGTGGGTGTACATGGAAGGGCACACATGTCTACACACTGCTTCCATTCTGTCATCCCCCCCCCCAGAAAAACCCACCTCCTTTCTAGCTGGTATACGTTGCTGAGTGGGTTTGGATTAAAGCTGTTCTATTAAAAGTACAACCTGACCTATTGTAAGGTTGAACGCTTGGTTACACATTCTTAGGAAACGGTTGCAGCCCTCAGCACACCCTGTTGCAACTTGTGAAGGAAATGAGCACAATCAATGTCTAGCAGGCAGAGAAAAACTAACATGGGAACTAACAGGCATTACTAGTGTGTACATATCCTTATTTCCTTTGGTCAGCTGGTGTTGGAGGGTATGTTGCTATAACACAGGCATCCCCAAACTTCGGCCCTCCAGATGTTTTGGACTACAATTGGCATCATCCCTGACCACTGGTCCTCTTAGCTAGGGATCATGGGAGCTGTAGGCCAAAACATCTGGAGGGCCACAGTTTGGGGGTGCCTGCTATAACACAACCTGAAACACAGTAGCCTGAAGTTAAAGGATCAGAACAAGGGAGGGAACAGTTTGTGAAAACTCCTCCCCCAGGGAGGTGCCCACATCTTTTTGTGCAACTGATGTAGAGAACTCTGCATCGACTTTCACAAGCTCTGCTGCCTCTTGTGTTATTGTCACCAGCTGTTTTGCACCGTAAATAAATCTGTGGGTAATCCAGCAACTAAAGCTGCTTTTGAAAATATGCTTACAAAAATTATTTCAGGTACAATAAGATTACATAGCATGATTTATCTGAGTTGATACTGTCCCCCCACCTCAGTTTAAATGCAGTGTGTGTATCTGTGTATTGATGCATTTATGTGTGTGCATGTGTGCGTGTGTGTGCATGTGTGTGTGCGTACTATACACATACAGAGATATATGCATGCACAAAAAACCACATACCCACCCATACATATGTATGCATGAGTATCCATCCAAATTCATTGGCATTTAAACAAGGCTGTGCAAGACAATATGGTTGTATTATTCCTTCCGAATTACTTTCATCGCGACAATTCCTCATGTAAATACTGCTGACCTTGAGGAGGAATTTGTTCTCCTTTTACCAGCAATACCTGAGGAATAACAACCTTCACTAAAGCGATTGATTTTTGCAACTATTGCTGTTCTACAGGAAAACACATTATATCCCTCCACGATCCCCCCTCCAATTAATTGCTCAAGTCCTGCATAATGTGGTTTACAGGATTGTGACCTAATCTTGCGAACTAATGAAATCCTGTCCACCTAAGCACCACCTCTGAGGTCATAGGATAAATTGCACCACACGTTTGCAGGATTTTTGATTTGATTTGGTATCTGCAGCAGCAGCACTTTTGGCTCCCTTTCCAATGACATATGTTTCAATGCAGCCAGGTATGGCCGTTTGATATATTAAGACCTTGCTAGAAATTACCTGGTAAAATGCCACAAAATGAAAAGCGTTATAAAAAATTATTCCCCCAAGCTATTCTAGGCCTCTTGACACAAAGCAGCCCATTTTTAAATTCTTCCAGAATCCCTTTATGCAGCATCCTGAACACACCATTTTGATCACAGTGGGAAACGATCTTGCATCATTCAGCTCACAGATAAAACCGAACACAGTCAACAAAATTAAGCCTCTAGAGACATGTGAACATTTATCTGCAAATAGATAACTGCTCTGAATGTTAAAAGTTCTACCACTGCTAACTAAAACAAAGCAAGACACACATTACTAGCTTACGAGTACGTATAAATCAAAAGTCACTCTTGTTATAGCATCCGCAAAGGCTTACTTGGTCCAGGAAGCATTCTCCCTCTTCCACTGCCATTTTCTGTGGCCAAATATGAAATATGATGACTCAATTAGTTAACACTTTGGACACTGCATTACGGCTAAAAATAGCCACCAAGCAGGAAGTGCCGATTTTTTTTTCAAAGCAACTAAGCTTGGTCACTTGTTAGACTTCCTTAACTATTTTTAAACAGCAGAAAGACAAGTAAGAGGACTGGAAGGCTAGCAAAGGAGAGTTATCCTGGGATTCCTGGCTGCTGTGCCACAGTTGTAATCTCTAGCCATTCCCTGAATGTGTAACTGTGATATGTAGAATACCAAAAATAGCCACCAAATCAGCTGGTTAGAAGAACACTGTTGGTAGGTTGGAATCCTTCCTGAAAAAAGCATTTGTGATTCTGCTTATCAGCTGCTTCCTTCTGAAAAGGAGACTGGTTTTGCCTGTTTTTCAGGGGCAACAAAATCAGGGATTTTCCACTCACTCTTTTTGAGCACCAGAGAAGACTGCTCTTTTTCTTATGTGCATGCTTAAACAAACAAACAAACAAACAAACAACCAGCTAACCAACTGCTTATTTATTTATTTATTATTATTTAACATATTTTGCATGCTACTTAATTGTAAATAAAACCTCTAAGCAATTTACAAACAAACGCACACAAAGATAATAAAGGTCAATGTCAGGGGACCTTCTTACAGGGAACCTCCCCCCATCCTGCTGACCAGCACCTCGCCCAGTGAGAGCAGCAGCGGCGGGTCAGGTGGGAGGAATGAGGAAGTTAGCGGGATGGAGGATGCAAGGCACAGTGATGTGGGAGAGCCCTTGCGCTGCCTTGACCAGCAGGTAGAGAGGAACATGCAGCCGCTTCCGGTGCCCGAATTAAGGCGCGCCACTAAACGTAAGGTCGGGAGGAGGCGTTTCGGGGTGCCCAAGCTCTTATGCTGGTCACGCAACAGGAACGTCCACTCCCGGATTCTGCGAGCGACTAGGAGGTCATGTTTTCTGCTATCTCTGCACTGTAGATATTATGCACAATAAAGCCGTTAAAGACAAGCACGGACTTGGGCGTCTTTACTCGAGAGTAGCCGCAACAACTCCATTACAGTCAAGGTTAAGCAAGTTCATATATATCTTCATCTCTTATTATACGTGTGTTAAATTGCAGATTAAAATGCATGTCAACTTTACATTCTGGGTAGCCTTGCTTCAACAACAACAAAAAATTAACAGGTGCCAAAAAGAGAACAGCAAAGGTGTGTGCCTGCCTAAATTAAAGTCAATGAGCAGGGAGTTCCAGCGTAGGAGCTGCCAAACTAAAGGATTCATTGTCTATCAAAACCAAAGCGTGCACAAAATGCCAACAAGGCTAAAGCAGTCAGTCACATTTCTGCTTTGGAGAGCCATGTAAAGAAAACCCACAGCTGTTACCAGTTGCTGGGTTAAGACCTAAGTTTCTCCTTTGGGGAAGGACCGTACCTGCACACCCAGTATGCAGACGGCCCCAGCCTCAATCCCCAGCATCTTCAGGTAGAACTGGGAATGTGCCCCACCTGAAACCCTGGACAGCTGCTGCCAGTCAGTGTAGACAGCAGTGGTCTAACTCAGTAGAAAGCAGTGCCCTATGGACCAGGGCTTCTTGGGGAAATTCTTCAGGCACCTTTCGCCTTCATCTGTCATTGTACATATAAGAGATGTAATTAGAAATTATAGTAGGAGGCAGCTGCAAGCAGGGAAGTCCTCTTCCTGTGTCATGGCCAAGGCATTTAAAAACAGCTTCGTCCTCCCTGTCAGTTGCTCCAAAGTTTACCCATGGTCTCTGGCAGCTGTTGAGGTGGCATTATGATAATAATTCCCAGGAGCGTTTTCATTCTAACAGGGGGAGAAGCTGCACAGAAAAGCCTACTACTTTTCCATCCTTATTTACTATTGTACTTCTTCTTCCTTATTTACTATACCTGACTCGTTCCACCCACTGTCATGTTGAACCTTGCATTAATTGGGACAATTTATTATTTCTTTGGGTCAGGATGGAATGAAATGTGACAATGTACATATATAAATTAGAGCACAGAGGGAATCGGACAATAAAAGGAGGGTGGGGAAAGAAATGTTCTTTTTATTATGCTGCTGCTGGTTTCCAGAGATGCCATTTGAAGAGGGCATAGAGAGCAGGGAGAAGCCACCTTCCCTTCATTTTTAAGGAGCATCCTCACTTCTAGGTGTCTATTGTAAGTGATGAAATGCGGCGATGCACTGGTCACGGCAATATGCATTCAGGGCCCGAATGCTCTTACTTTGTTTTTGTTTTTAATGTCACTTTTCACCTCCATTGATGACATTCGCATGATTATTATGACTGATTTAAGATGACCGTGGCAAGCATTCTTAGAATACACTGATCAAGGGGTTAGAGACCCATTTTTCAGGTTGTGGGCTTCATTCCTTTCTGGGCAACTTCATGCTAGTGGTGGAAAGGGCCAGAAAAACATGCAGGCAGAGCAATAGATGCAAACTTTTACCTATGTGCAGTAAGCTAATTCCCCATATAGATCCTCCTTCAACCCTAAGCTGTGACCATGGTTTCAGAAGGTCTCTAAGATACAGTTGACTCATCATTTCTGTTGCTGCTTTAAAGCAGAGTGGCTGGGACACAACATGAACAGCGGCTGCTCAGTATGTTTTGAAAACAAGGCAGCCAACAGCAGCTGGAAACAATGTGATGCATTTTCGGAAAATAGATATTATGAAGTCAAAGTCATGTCAAGTTGTCCTCAAGCGGCACTGTTAACTGTAAGTGGTCTTGTGTTATATCACCATATTGATACAGGGAAAATGGTATCCAATTTGATGTGACAGACTTTTGGAATTTCAGTAAAATGCATTGACTGAAATTTCTTTTATATCAAAACCTACAATTTCAATCCAAAATACAGACCCGGTGAAATCTTGGTACTTTGGGAATTCCCGAGAAGCTGTGAGGCTTGACAGTTCTTCTTCCTGACAAATTTGGGGGAAGTTTCACCTGCTGCTATCACAAAAGGCCCACCATGTTTATGCATCATCATCATCATCATCATCATCATCATCATCATCATCATTATTATTATTGTTTCCTTCAGTGCATATTGGGGACAGGGGGTGGTGGTGGCGGCCTCAATGTTATGATAGTCAAATTCTACCTCAAAATTGGGCTCCCTTGAATTGCTCTCCCAGTAGGAAGGAAAATAGAGACCAACTAATTTGGAAGTACTCAACTCACAAATAGTGGTTGGACATGACAGTGAAGTGGCTGCCACATGTGGGTTCTCTAAAAATTTTTTAAAATATATGTATGGAGGCTTCCATTGGGCCTATCAGTAATCCTAGATGTGATCATGTGGGTTTGCAATTCCATTACTTTGGTGCTGTCACCAACTCTCCCTCAATCCTTAATTATGACTTTGCCTCCAAGTTGTATTCCTGGTTTCCTTTGATCTCTGCAGAAGCAGAGCTATAAGGTCATGAGATAATTAGAAACCTTACAATCAGCTCTACATCTCAAATGATGCTCAATTTTGTCATAACAACGGGGAATCATTACTCAAATGGCCACCATTACTCAAACAGTCTAGCTCATTTGTGCCTGTGACTGCATTTCTTCAAACCCTTGAGGAGGGAATTAAAGAGTGCTCCAAGACTTATGAACTAGGTAATCAGGAAAGCTGCATACATTATCCATTTCAGAAGGGAAATAAACACCGAGAAGACTTACTTGAGAGGCTTGCAGCAACTTGGGCAGAAAGCGTTAATAATGGATTTACCCAAATATAAAATCAAGGGGTACCTCAGGAGATTTATTGCTTCCTAATTTTCTATACCATCTTTTACCAACAATTTGTATATCATATTTCAAAAGGCATGAGAGGATACCAGTGCAGTTTACAGTAAAACACAGTCCAAGTCAAAGCCTTAAAATGAGCAACTGAGCAGCCTCTGTTTAGCAACTCATTGTGAAATAGGGGAGTTCTCAATGCATGTGGAGCTCACACACCTGACATCTGGAAGAGGGCCAAGTTGCATCGTACTGTAACTCATGCATGCATTCTTAGCTGCCTCTCATTAAGATGCCCAAAGCCGCCATACAGCCAGGTGACCAGAGGAACATCTTTCCCCCAGTGCACGGCTGCTTCCATGGTAGCCAGGTTTTTCTGGTATTGGCACCATTTGCTTCCTCATTCATGCCTGAGAATCCAGACAAGCTTCCTCCTGAACCACTTCAATCCCACGTTTTCCCTCAAGGGCAAGTTCGTAGTGATTTTTAGAGCTTTGTAAGCAGCAGCAGTGCAAGGTTTCAGCATTGATTTCACACCTGGTTTCAGTGGTACAGTTAGGTAGTTCAAGACCAGGCATCCCCAAACTGCAGCCCTCCAGATGTTTTGGCCTACAACTCCCATGATCCCTAGCTAACAGGACCAGTGGTCAGGGAAGCTGGGAATTGTAGTTCCAAACATCAGGGAGGGCCGGAGTTTGGGGGTGCCTGTTCAAGACTCTTGATCTCATGTTCTTATGGGTGGGGGTGTATCTGTATGGTAATCTGTTATATATATATATATATATATATATATATATATATATATATATATATATAATTTCAACATGTAGTATGTGAACCCTGATGCATTGGGGGCCCTGGACTTCTGCCTCAAAGTCCAGCACAACTGCTTGGTTTGGAAATGCGTTTCGTGATGCTCTCTCAACAGTGGTGGGCCTCTGCTCCCATCCATGATTTGCCTGCTCACCCCTCCAACCACCTCATTTCTGCTATAAAGCAAAAGTAAGTTGTGGGAAATCAGGCTCCAAACCACTCCTATCAGGGTCACAGATGTTTTCTTTCATTGTCTGGGAGTCGGGTGAATCAATCACCCCTTTCCACACGCATTACTTCCTCAATGCTTTCAATCCTTTCCTTTCAATGCATGTAACTATTTCCTGTGCACTCCTGTGCCATAGATAGATAGATAGGTATAGATATCGTGCAAACCAGATACTGCACAGAAATCTGAAAAGTGTGAGCTGCCAGTTTGAAACTAACTGACTGTATGCTTTTGCACACTTCCCAGGCAGGGAAAACTTTAAAAAACCACACAAAAAAAATCACCCCAAGGTGCAAATGCAGCTATCTTATTCAGCATAACAGAATAAATGTGGGAACAAACACAAAAGAGAACACCTACTGGTATGAATGAGAAAAAGTGCCCTTCACATGCATATTTAAATATATGTGGGGGAATGGGCTACTCCAGTCTATTCTGAATGGTGAAAAGTGGATTAACAGTTGAATAATGCTTATATGTGGAGAAGCCCAAAGTTCATTCACACCAGCAGGCAACCTAGAATGCAGGAGATACCAAAATCATAAAAACAACAAACGTGTGGCACCGAACAAACTTATTAGGGCATAAGTTATTGTGGGGATCATGAAATGCCATTCTGAATTGATAGGCACATATATACACACATGGCTGGTGGGAGGGAGGCTAGAGAGAAGAGAGATCAGAAGGAAACAGATTTTCAGCTTACTGAAGGCCTCTACTCTTTGAAGATGTCAGGAGATGTTGTGGTAAGAAAACGGCAAGCTGAGAAAATCTCTTACATAACCAGGATCACTGACTGAGAATCACAGGATCAGCATCTTGGAAAAGTGATCTGATATCATAATTCCTGAAAAAGCTACAAAAGCCAATTAGGAGGGAGGAATGCTGAAGCCAAATGATTTAGACAGACTATTGTCAGATAAATGCTGCATTTCCTGTAGGGTTAAGGAGATGAAGGAGGAAAGGAAGAGAAATAATTTAGAGTAGCACCAAACATGTTCTTGCTCATGTTAAGAGAGAGAGAGAGAGAGAGAGAGAGAGAGAGAGAGAGAGAGAGAGAGAGAGAGAGAGAGAGAGAAGTAAGGATATTCATTAATCCCTCTGAGTACCTGAGAAGATACACAATTAACAATAATTACTGTCTACCTCAAAGTATCCCCACAGAAGCAACAGTACACAAAAAAGCCCTAAATTTATCCTGCCTCCACAGAAATATCTGTGGACATTCTGGAGGCTCCACAATAAAGGCCACCGCCTGTATGCCTGTCTGATGCCGTTCAAGGAAGCAACTGGATACAGTATTATGAAAACTATCATGTCACATAATGCTACGTTCAGTGAGAAAAATTAAAATCATTGCTAGTGCCCAAGCATTATCAACTTCATCATTTTTCATTGCAGCACTACATCTCTGACTGAGAACCCTCGAGCTCTGAAAATCACCCAGCTATGGTGGAACCTGTCTGCCACTCTATGTTTCCCCTATGCTCACTATTTTCATTAAGGTCTCATGGACAACTTGGAGGAGCCTAAGAGCATACCCTCCAACATTTCTCTGATAAAAATAGGGATGGCCTATTCCATAATAATAATAATACCACAAGCATCTGACTGGCTGCCTTCAGATGTCTTCTAAAGGTTGTATAGTTACTTATCTCCTTGGCTCGGGGGGTCGCATGACTGCTTACCAGCCAACATTTCTCCGGTGAAAATTGGGACGTCCTAAGGAAAAGCGGGACTTTCCAGGACCAAATCAGAAACCAAGGGCTACGTCTGTAAATCCGGGACAGTCCCTGTACAATAGAGACACCTGGAGGATCTTTTAGAGGTCTGCGAATCACAGTTGGGGGCATCCCAGGATTTCAACACAGCTTCCAAAGGACTGCAATCTAGCTCCAGAATATCCTGGGGTCCTAAGGAAACCCTTTCTTTAATATATTTATATACGCTTATTTAAGGCTACCTTCTCCCAAGCAAACCAAGCAACCACCATGTGGCTCTTTAACCCCAGTTGAGTGGGTGGAGCAACTGAGGCTCTGCCAGAGGAGCGTGGGAATCAGTTGCCAAGAGGAGATCCTGCCACAGGGCTGCAGGGGGGAGCCCTGCCCCAACAGTCCTTCTCAGCTCCATCCCCACCTCTATAACAAAAGCATTCCCCCCCCCCAAAGAAAGCCTGCTGGATGAACTGAACAATAGGTGTGCTGTAGCAAAGGCCAAACACTGTCTGGGGGCCACCTAGTGGTTTCTTGAACCAGCATAAAAGCAGGCGGCGATCCCTCCACACATCAATGGCTGGTGTTTCTGACATCCTGCCAGGAGCAGAGGACAGCTGGGTGACTTGCATTCCAGCCAAGGCCCACATTTTGCCAGCAGCACACAAGTAAAACAGCCTCCTCCTCCTCGGCCCCTACTGCAATGGCTGATGGCAAAGTACAAACAAAGGCACACCCTGAAGAGCTATTACTTGCTGCAGCGTTCCGTTCTGTGTACCACACGAGCTTCTGCAGCATCACCCACACATCTGGGAAAGCAAATCTCCCTCAAGCTAAATGAGCAACTAAGAAAGGGAGAGAGAAATCAGGGGAAGGAACAGAGCTCATTGCACCCCCTTCTCCCACCTTCTTGGGGCTGAGTGGGAGCAAAGAGAGGGGGGGGGGAGAGATAGAAAGCTACTGCCAGAGGCAGGGAACAAGGTCGGAACTTTTGCCTGCATTCCTGTGACAAATTATGCTGCAGGATGCCTAGCCTCCTATGATGTAGCTCCGAGTTCCAGAGAGCACAAAAGGCAGGGATTTCAGAGTGCGGGAGTAGGGGTGGGGGTATTGTACAAGCTTAAATAAACTAAAAGTAAAGTGATCTTGGACTGCTTGCCAGGGAAAAAGCTCATAGGCCACACTCGTGTGATTTCATGCCCTCCCCACAACAGCTGAAATGTATGATTCATCATTAGGAGGGTGAGGAGATGCAGGGGAGGGGAGGGTTCCTATCCCTTTACCAGGGGTGGAGGAAGGGGGGTGCAGTGGGTGCAGACTGTCCCGGGTGTCACCACTGGGGTGTGTGTGTGACAAAATGCTGGGCAGCACTCACTGCAGGGCCTGCAGCACGCCTGAGCGCATTGGCTTGGGTGCGCGCAGGCTCCGCACTCCCCAAACGGTCCACCCGCTGCCTCCTCCCCCAGCTGTAGGGTGGCTGAGTGGGAGGAGGCAGGCAGACCCCAGAGGCCCCGTGGTGCACCCGCCCCTATGGTCGACTCGCGCCGCCCCAGGCACCCGAGTAGATTCTTCCGCCGCTGCCCTTTACTTTTTTAAAAATCATTTTTAATAATTTTCCAATATAAACAGCCAATTAACATATAACCATAATCTAATTAGAAACAAGAAACTTAAAAAAAACCCCAAAACACCAAATTTCAGTCCATATTATTAATTATTGATTTTTTCTGGGGTTCCCATAGTCTGGACCTCTCAAAGAATATCTCCCATGTCTCGTTCCTGCCTTCTTCTTGTTGTTCCCTATTTTCCACATTCCGATTTTAACGCTTTAAAGTTCTCCATTCTTGGCTATGCGATTCTCAATCATGTCCAAAATCATATATCCTTACATCCATCGAGTACAGCTTTATTTGTCAAAATGTATTTTTCCAACTGTCTGTTTGCCAGCGCAACTTTTCCTGAGTTCATTCCAATTTTCCGATCCAGGCTATTATCCAAGTCTTTGTTTAGAGTTTAATGACGCAGCAACTCCCATGTTGTTAAGATGTTAAGTAATACTCCCATCTGGGCTGTTATCCAAGTCTGTCGCTTAATGTAAGGCATACTGTTTGCATATTGCAATGCAAATAAACTGTATTCCACAGATATGAATCATTTGACGATCGATTGACTTTTGGAGACCACACATTCCCCCCTCCTGGGCCCTAGGAGGGGGGCTGCTAGACATCCATTTAGCCTTCTCTCTCGTACTTAATGAAGAAATTCTGCAAACAGGTGCACTGTATGCTACCAAATTATTGTCTCAAATCACTACAAAGTCAGCCAACAAGCATCTCTCACTTCCTTCAAAACAGGGAGGAACTCGCATTTTTCTGTGCTGCGTCATATTAACAAGCGCCATCTTGTTTCTTCTTTTCTTTATCAAGTCTTTCAAGCCAAGCAAAGCTGCACAATTGAATATTTAATTATAAATAGAAGTCGATCTGTACTCCTCAAAATAAATTAAGTTTCTTAATGAGGTTTGGCATGGAAAGCCAATTGTAAGTATTGTGAAGAAAAAAGAACGTACCAATACCTTCGTAATTGAAGCATCATGATGAGAAACTCTTTGAAGTCCGAGCTTTGAAATCCGAGCCAGGGACTGTAAGAAATCTGCAGGTTTTTTCTCAGTCTTCTTCGGTCCAGTCTATGTCTGTTTATTGTCCAGATCTGATTATTTTATCAAACAGATATTTCCGGCTATGAGAGTGACTTTGGAGAGTGCCAGCCGTGTTGTGCTCTGAGGACCCAGTGTCCTGCCACTTGCACCTTGATGCAAGCTAACATTCTCGGACAATCTGCGGGTCTATGAGACAGTCCCCCCCCCATCCTGGGGAGTATGCCAGGGCTAATTACCCCCATATCAGCCCTGAATTACTGGCACGGCTGGCGTCCGATCGTATGGGAGTCAGCCATTTCCCACCGCCGGAAACAGGAAGTCCGCCACTGCCCTTTACAATCATACAGACGAGGGAATTCTGGCAGGTGTCAATTGACCCCTGTCCTTCTCTACTTCCCATCAGCTTATGTTATTTAGTTTTATTTTCTAAAAGCATACCCTGTCTTTCTTCCAAGGAGGCTCAAGACGGCGTACCTGGGTCTCTCTCTTCTGCTACCTGCATTTTATTTACATGATTGGCAAAATTGTGGATGCAATTGCCATAAAAAACAACAACCTGTCCCTTGGATGCAAAGGTACATTTAATGTCACATGTACTTTGGACTAGGGTCACAACAGTTGTACCAAGAAAAAGGGGGAAAGATAAATAAGAGTGATGCTTTTTTATCTATTGAATGTTTATCCTGTTCAGATGGCGCAAATCTGAGTTGGCAAACCTTGTCATTCTAGGTCTCCTGGGAATGCATGCCAAACAAACAACAAGACAAAACAACCATAATGTCCAATTAAAAACAAAATGGTAAATGAAAAAAAATATTTACCAAAATACAAATCCTAGTTTCTATATCTGTTGACGCACCATGGTTTACCATTCTTAACAGGAACAGAGTGTGGTAAAAATAATGGTAAAAAATGTGAGAGATTCAATACAGAGAATCTTAAAAAGAAATTGCCATACTGAGTCTCAGGTACCAAGAAGATCATTCCACATGCCCAAAAGGGCTTTGAGTTTGCATTTCCCAAATGGCAAACCACTTTTGAAACTGAAGGGTAGTTCAAAAGCAGTTTGAACAGGGGTTTGCTGTTCAAAGAAGAAGAAGAATCCCAGTGGACATGCCCAAACTCTAAAGTGGCTTCTTTGAATATAGTTGAATACAGTTGCATGTGCAACTGTACAAAGGGTTACTGCTAATATCTGCCATTTTCTGTTCCATATATATATGCAGATGCTCACATGCGAGTGGCATGCTCACATGTGAGTGCATTCAATGCCATCCCATACAAAAAGCAGGGCTATGAGTAGCAGTAACACGTGGAAGGGGTGGCAGGGAAGCATCTTGTCACACAAGCTTCTGCACAAATAAGCAATTTCATGTACAATGCACATCAGTGATCTGAGACAGCATTTATTAGGTCTATGTGTTCTAGATAGTGCAAATGGCCAGCCTGCACTTCTGAAAGAGGAAGAAAAACAGGCTTGCCTTTATAATTTTTAACAGGGGCTGGTGCACAGCTAAGCATGTGCTGTGCAATATGACCAGAGATATTCAAGGACTGCAACAGTTCTGTTAAGGGTGAAAGTTGCATTTCTATATTTTTGATTAAGCATTCTTAACTTTCAGTGCAAGTGCACAGCAAGATGGACACATCTGCAGGCCCTGACCAGTTTTGAAATGATCCATATTTTTTGTTATTATGTGGCCCGCTTCAAAAAAAGAAAAGAAAAAAAGAGAAAAGGCTAGGTTTGCAATTTACCGTGTTTCTCATATTATAAGACACGTCTTATATTTATTTTTTCCTCAAAAAAACACACTATGGCTTATTTTCAAGGGATGTCTTATTTTTTTCCCTCCTCCTCCTGCCGTGGCCGGCATTGCTGCTGCGCCTATCACTATGTCTTATTTTCGGGGTATGGCTTATATTCCTTGAATGCTTAAAAATCCTGCTATGGCTTATTTTATGGGTATGTCTTAAAATATGAGAAACAGGGTACCAACATTCTAAATCAGGGGTAGGTAACTAGTGTCTCACCTGTTGCTATCGGGCTCTAAATTGCATCAACCTCAGACAAGCACAGCCAACACATGGGGGTGATGTGAGTTGTAGTCCAATAATATCTGGAGGGCCACAGGTTTCCCTTCACTGTCTTAAATAATGATTTTCATTTGACAGGCACAGTCCATCATGAAAACGACGGCCCATTTTTATTCTGTATTATTATATACTTTATCTTATTCCGTAAGTTCATTATGCAGTTTCCCTTTTGAATATGTACTGCTGAATATGTATTATATTAATGCAATATTAAAATGTAATCTTCAAAATAAATAAATTCAAAATCGAAAAGTAAAAAGAAAAATGATGAGGTACGCCTCCAGGTTTTGCAAAGATACAATGCAACAAAAGGTGTGAGCAAGCCCTGGGACCATCCGCTTTCTGGTACCTAACCTGCCTCAATAAGCTTTTAAAATGTTAGCAACAAGAAGCTAAATGAAGAGCAGGTGCACAAATGCCTCTGGGAGGGATGTATTATGCATGAGGAATCAGCCACTTCGTCACATTTTAGTTTTCACCTGCTCTTGTGGTGTGCAGCTGTGCCGTGTTGGCAATGTCTGTGTGAGCACTGGGAGGATCTGGAGTTTTAATGCTTCTCATCTAGTTCTTGATGTGTGCCAGTTGCGATTATTCACCAGACTTTCCCCCTTTTCATTTTGGCCAACTTTCATGGGTCTTATGCCAAAAGGCATGCAAAGAGTATGCATTTTACCCATGGTGTTTACAGCCAGGCTGCAACACCTAGACCTCTCATATATTGAAGACTGGCCCCTACATAGAAGCCGAGCACTTCCGCAATCTTTTCCATTGCCTTGTAACTCCTTGTCCATTCTTCGCTGAGAGTCCTAGAAGACCTGCTCAGTGCTTCGGAGGCCTTTTCTCACCTGGCCTGGGAGGGATTGGACTGACTCCAACTACAAAATCAGAGGCTGCTGAACAGAATCTTGGGGTGATATTGTTTATGCAATTTGCAGGTGGGGAGGGGGGTTTGTTGCAAAAGGGGGGGTGAAAAAAAGAAGTGAGAAGAAGGGATGGAAATGGGGATGAAGATGAAAGTGGGGGTACAAAAGGGGCTGCTGAACAGGAGGGGGTGGCGGCTTCATATCTGGGAAGACAAAGAAAAGGATGCTTAGCGGTTGAAATGTGTGGGAGGGGGAGATGCAGGAGGTTACCCACAGGGTTGTCTGTGTGCAAGGGGCTTGTACAAAAGGAGGAGGAGGGGAAACATGGGCACGGGAGCAAATGTGAAAACAAGGATGCGAAGCGGAGCTGCAGAATAGAAGTGAAGTGGATTCAAAAATAGGTTTGGGAAGGTGAAAAGTGGGATTGGTGATGGTAAGGGGTGTATGTTAAAGTGGGGGGGGGGGTGTTGGTGAGCAGCACTGTAGAAACCCACTAGTGTATGTCCAAGCACAGATAAAACATGAAGATTACAACAAGCAATTCATAGCTCTGCTGAACAACAACCAAGCAGCTACAATGATAGATGCTGCTAAAGCGTGTTCTCTTTCATGGAGAGCACGTGTTGCGGTGGGGGCAAACAAGACATCCCTCAGTTGCTGGGCGGGTTAGTTTGGATGGCCACGAATCTTATTGGGCACCTCTTGGTTGTTGGGGAGAATTTGATGTTGCAATTTATGATTGACGGCCAAGGGGCTATTCCCTGTGTGCAGCGTTGAGCTGCCTCTTTTCGCTGCATGCATCGGATCACCCTTCCACCTTCCCTATATTTAGGGCTGGTCGCGTTGACCTTGCTATGCCTGTCATGGGGCCATCTGCTTTGGGGCAGGGGCCTGGTAGGAATTTTTTCATTTGACTGATTGGCCGGTGCCATTTGGTTTTTTGCCTACTGTGTAGCAAAATCGTCACAACTTGTAAGGTTGCGATTAGGCATTGGTTAAATTTGGTTGGTGGAGAGGGTATGGTTGGCTGTGCCTGCCCCTCCAATGTTCCTGCTGCAAGGGTATTCCATTAAAGGAATCCAGGGACTCGCCATGCTCTTGTCCAAACCCCTGTCAAAGGGCTAGGGCCATGCAAGAGCCCCTGGGAGCATTTGGGGAGAGGTGAGGGCCTGGCACCCAGCTCTATTCTCTCCCCAAAAATGTTTTCCCTTATTGACTTTCCCAGGCTTGCGGATGTCAGTTCTGCTCCTACCTCTAGGTGGGAACAGATAGTCATGAAGCAAGGCCTAAGCAACCACTCACATTCTGTAATCGATAAAGTTGTGGCCAAAGAATTATGCCAAAAAACCTTAAACAAAAATTCTGTGTGAATTGTATTTTATTTGAGGGTGGCTTAGGGACCTCGACACGCAACCTGAGATTCTACTGAAACTCCAATTCTTGCGATAAGCTCTTTAAATCATCGTCTATTTATAATTACTAACAAAATATCCACTGTTATGTTATTCATTGTATGTTCAGGGAAGGATGGTAAACTGGCAAGAGCCCTAGCAGGGCCAATCCAAGCCACCACCCCCCCCCCCATGCCTATATGGAAGGGAAGTGTGTGCTCCCCTCTCATTCCATGTCTAAAAGTTTATGAGACTGGTAGTTGAACTGACTTCAAGACTGGTGGTGGGTTTGTAATCTGCTCTTGGGAGCAGCAGACTAGTTTAGGTGGTGTTGAACTGGAACACAGAGCAATGTTCTCCAACAGCTTTCTGCCGCCACCCCCAGAATCCGCTGCCTGAAGCAGTGGCTTCACTTTGCCCAATGATAGGGTTGGCCTTGAGTCCTAGTGAGCTACAGTGATAACCAAAAGCCTATTTATTTACAACATCCAAATATTAAAAGCATGTTAGCTGATGAGATTTTGATTAATCATGATTACCTTCTCTCTTCCTCTCCCTCCCCATCACCCCCATTTGCATTTTGAACCAGTCGTCCTTGCCAACACCATCCCCAAAAGTCAAAAAGGAGAGTGCGCTTTTCAATCTTTCAGGCTCATGGTACCCGTTGGATTGTGCCCAGAGTAAAGGAGGTTTTTGAAAAGAAAGAAACGTCTAGAAATAAAGCATTTAAAAATAAAGTGGATTAAAAAACCACACCATTGTTTTGGTGCTCTGATCTCACTAGCTTCATAACATTGCAGAATAACATTAACTAATAACCATATAAATGTGCTGTTGTTTTGCATTTTTTTGTTAACAATGATATTGTGGGGGGGAATCTGCTTCTTTTGTGATTGTGTTTTATTTAGCCCATCATGTGGCTCTATGCTTCAAAAAAGCATCAGCAGCAATTGTATATAAAAAAAGTCATTGAACTGCGAAAGAATGGATAAAGCACAGAAAAAGGACGAGTCTACTAGGATAATGGATGTGAGCAAGCACGCCTAAGTCCTTTCCAGTTTTAATTTATTAGAATATATTGGTCGCCCAATGCTAAATAACATGAAGTCCTTGTTCATAACTATTGTGAAATGATTAAAACAAGTTGTGATTCAGCCTTCTTCTGACGCAGGGTCTTTTCAGGTAACACAATACAAGGGTTATTATTTCTTAAAATGAAGCTGTCCTATACAGATCAGACCACTGGTCCATCTAGTTCAGTTATTCTCCTAGTAGTTGTGCCGCCTGGAGCTGAATGGAATTATAGTCTGAAACATCTGGAGTCATCAGGTAGGGGAAGATGGTCTATTCCAGTGGCATATGCTCTAACACAGGCATCCCCAAACTTCGGCCCTCCAGATGTTTTGGACTACAGTTCCCATCTTCCCTGCCCACTGGTTCTGTTAGCTAGGGATCATGAGAGTTGTAGGCCGAAATATCTGGAGGGCCGCAGTTTGGGGATGCCTGCTCTAACAGGAAGTAGCCCTTTGATGTAAGAATTTGAGACCCGGGATGTAGTTTTTTTATTATAAAAAGTTTCAATATTAATTGCATTTAATCTCTGGCTAGAATGCATCCATGAATGATTCCTACATGCCTGCATTTTGTGACTTCTATGCCTCCCTCCTATGATGCACTCCACCTTTCCTATCTGACCCTGAAAATGGCACAAATGTCAGGATGTTTTCTTACGTCTGTTGTGAGTTAGCACCGGCATCTCCTTGAGAGGTTCCAGGGACAGATATGGGAAAGGAATGTCAGCAGCCCACAACTGTCCGGTGAGTTGTAAGCCGAGACCGCATGTTTTGGAACACCCCAAGGAAGTTGATACCAATGTGGGGTCATGTCTCTTTATATCCCTTGACCTACTGTAACCTTTACTGATGTATGTAGAAGAATGTTTGATGAATCTTTGTTTGCTGTTACTATATAAGCTTCATTCTGATCAGTCTCTGGGCAGTCTTTTCTAACTGTAGCTGCTGAGCAACTGGTTGGCAAGGATGTCCTATTGCAACAGTTAATAAACCAGGTCCCAAACTGGATCTGCTGGTGCTTGCTGCAATTCTATTGGATCCATGCTTTATTTGAAAGGTGTTTCCTCACCTGGGTAACAGGTGAGAACAGGTGGTGTAGAAGGCAAATTCTTATACCTTCTAAAGTCTCTTCCACCTCACATGCTTTTAACTGGAGGTGCTGGTGTTAAACTTGGGATCTTAACGCATTCAAACCCTGAAAATGAACTATGGCCAGAAAACTAAAGCCATCACATCATTTGAAGCTTCTACATCCTCCACACACAATGATGAAACCAGTCCCAGTTGCATATTTTTATTTGTGGTGAGTGGGAGTGCTTAGATAAGATGCTCTCAGTGGGCCCCCCTTCACCCTGCCATTGTTGCTGTTCCCATTCATTTGCCTCTCTCTGTGTGTGTCCAACTGGTACCACCTCTCTTGGAAAGAGAGAGGACAAGGCATGAAGCATTTATTGCTCCCCTGGAGAGGGTGAGTTAACAGGAAGCAGTGGTCGGGAGGCCCTGGAGATTGGCAGTGGGCCCCCTGCTGGATTGTGGGTCTTGGCAATCTCTGATGCCAGCCTAGTCCTGGAACATACCAGGTCTATCTAGCACTGTGCAATTGAACAATAGCTCTCCATCTTTTCAAATAGGGGTCTTTCCCAGTCCTACCTGGAGATGCCAAGAATTGAACCCAGTACCTCTGTGTGGAAAGCATTTGCTCTATGGCAACTCCTTTAAATTCAGGAGCACAGCATGCAAAAATCTTGCACTTTTCGATTTTCAGTCTAATGCTCTCTCAACTGGGCTACTTTAGCTTCGTTATTTTGCTGCTGAAATGGATAATGTATTTTTCAACTGAGACATGCAAATTCATCACCATAACAACAACAGCACACAAAGAGAGAGTGAAACCAATGGGGAAAGACATCCAGTGTGCTTCATATTTATAAATTTATCTCTCTTGTATGTTTCCTTTCAGATTGCTAGGCACCTAAACCATTGTCAACTGAGTCTAGATCTCAATGCACTATCAACTTTGTGGAATTCAGAGATCTCATTCTGAAGGATCTGATTATGTCATCGCTATATAGTTAATTCTATCTCTGGCATAGACCCGTCATTCTGGAACTATGTCTCTAACATTCTGCAAAGCCATTTGTGACAGAAACACATTGAAGGAAATTTAGCAAACCTCTCCAGGTTATAGCCCGAAACATTCCGTTCTTGTAGTGCATGGGATCATCTCAATAACTTTTAAAGTGCAGTCTTCTATCAGCAAGCTGTCAATTGTCTGAGTTAGGCAGACAAAACTCTGCAAAGAACCAGAGGGCCTTGAACTGGGGACTCTGGAAGCAGAACCCACTATACCAAGCAAGATGCTGTTCTAACCTTCATGGTGGCAAACAGACATGACCGACTACATCAGAAGTGACAGAATTCAGGCTTAACAGTTCCACATGGTTTAGCAGAACCCCAAGATCTATCAACCAGAGCCAAATACATACAGTAAGATTTAAAGACTGGGCTGACTCTGAACACATTCTGAGTCTAGGATTTTGTTTTGGGAACCAGAAATGAACTGAAGTCCATTCCTGGTTACTCTGGGAGATATCTTTGCTTCAGCAGGTAGGGGGGAAAGACACCTGCTTTTTGTGTTGTTGACTGGTTCAACAACTTGGATTTTAAAAACCACACGCTTTATTGTAAATCACCCAGAAACATACCAGCAGACCCTAGTTTACCTTCCACCAACCCCTGGACTGTGTGACTGCAAAATATTAAAGCCATAAGTAAGCTGAATTACAATATCCTTTTCAACTGTCATCATATCGAAGACTCAAGTAACAAGAGCTGACAGGTTTGAGGGGTATCACGGTGGAAGAGAAACACTTCGGAATAAGTGGTATCTCAAGAAAAGTTGCAATATGCTTCCCAAGCTTACCATCTCTTCCAAACAAGTTTTCCACACTTGCACTAGCAGTGACCCCGATACAGATGTAAATTATGTTCAACAATACAACTGTAGCCCTTTACAGCTCTTTGAGATGGTTATGGATTTTCAAGACCAATTCTTTTTTACCGCCTTAACAGCACCAGATGCAGTGTTTGACTTTAAAACGCTTAATCCAAGCCCATGCAGGGGCTTAACTGGTTCTTTATTATCACCAGCAGCAGCCTAGGAAGATAGGCAACATTGTTTTCGAAATCTTAAAAACAGGTGTACTTTTCAAGAAGGCGCGTAACCAAGCAGTTTAAGCAGCTGAAAGCATGCCATAGCATCCTTATGAAGTAAAAGTGCTTCATTGTAGAAAAGAAGCAGTAAGATTTCCTGCAAGAAAATAGCAAAATAAAGGAATATTTAAATAAATACCTTTCTGCACTTTGTGAAGATGATGGAACTATCACACATAGTTCAAATTTCTCCTCTATCCAGGCCATTTCATAAAGTCCAAGCTGACCCTGCTGACCACATGGCTTCCACATCACCACCCCAAGTTGCAGCACTCAAGCAAAGCACCTTAAACAGCCTTCAGGGTGCAGCAAGCAGAAAGGAGAGCTACTAGTTTCACCCCTTTTAAAACCGAAAGCATCCTACTTCTGTTAACAGGATCTGCCTCTAGAGCCCAAGGCCACAGTTAAAGCTTTGCATGGAAGCCAAATAGCTGCACCTTCCCTAAGTCACATTTAAATTCAGGATCCTAGGTGTGAAAAGCAGGCCAAACAGACAGAACACCCACATTTACTCTGTGTGGCAGTCGAGATCCAGACACACATCCATTAGGAATTCACTTCTGGCTCACAAATGGCCGTACTCGTGTCAAGCCAAACAGGATCATCATAGGAATGGACATTTCCACCTGCATCGCAGTGGGCATGAAAATGTGCACTCTATATATCACAACATGCAGTGCAATTAAGACGCACGTCTACATGGACTGCTACGTCCAGACTACATGTGTATTTCCCAAATCGTCAAGGTCATCTGTGTGCAGGAGCTGCTTCCATCTGCATATGTCTCTTGCTTAATGAGGGTGGTTGCTTTTATTTCTCTGTTATTTGTTATTATTCCATGGTGACAGTACTGGTTTACATGCTCTCCCATAATCTGGTCCCTATCACTTATTTCAAGTACGCCACACAAAGAACTACATATAGCAGAAGAACTTGCCACCTTGCCCTCTAGCCCAGGCATAGGCAAACTCCGACCCTCCAGATGTTTGGGATTACAATTCCTACTATCCCTAGCTAACAGGACCAGTGGTCAGGGATGATGGGAATTGTAGTTCCAAACATCTGGAGGGCCGAAGTTTGCCTATGCCTGCTCTACCCCTTGTTACCTCAAAGCACTCATAGTCCTTCTATGTCATCAGATGCCATTGGAACACAGTAAAACAAGTACTATCAGCTACCTCAATGGGAATGCTGTTTGGAGGATACACTGTTGTGTTCTAGTTGGGCACAGGCCAAAGCTACCTTAGGAATCTCACCAGCAGAGTTGACCTTGGCGAGAATTCTTCCCTGCTCAGCTTCTCAGATCTCTTGCTTCAACCTTCTGTGCAACTGTGCCAAAAGCAAAGTCCAAAGTTATCAGCCAGCACCACCTTAGTGCACATAATAGCACACTCACATCACTCCATGCCTCGGGGTGCGGTTCCGCCTCTGGTCTACTGAGCTGGAGAGCAGACAGGAGTGTAGCATGCAACAGGTAGGTGGGAGAGTGGGCCTTACCACTGGCCAGGCAACCAGGACTGTCATATTCCTTGCCAAGAGCATCATAAACCTTGCTGCCTGTGCCACCTAGAGCACCGACCTCATCTGTGTCCTCATTGGCCTTCATCTTTCATCAATGAGAAGCCTGAAAGTTCAGCTGAGCACTGTGGCCCCTACCATGCTTTTGTACAATGGAACTACTGTGTGCAATGAAAAATGGCATTGTCCACAGTACCCAATGTGCCCGCCATTTTGCATTCTGCTGCCCATGCACAGGGCGAATGCTGTGAGTGAATGACAGCAATCACGACAGCAGCTGCCACTGTTGTGACAGATGTCTTGTCAAGACAAATAGGTGGCCAGGGAGAGCCTGGGTGGATTCAGCCTAGTCTTGGCAAGCGGTGAGCTCAGGCTTTGGCCCCAGTGTCCAAAAGCCCTCTAGTCTACGGACCTAAAAGGCAACAGTAGCGCACACTTCCTACAATTCACCCCATGTTTGTTGTAACAATATTCTACTTCATTAACAAAATATTACACATCTACTTGGGAGGCACAAAGACAGAATTTGTATCATAGTTATCGCTGGTGCAGATGGCAAAAGAATTAATTGGCTCATATGCCAAATGCTTACGTTTTACATAGTATCAACACAACATGCAACAGAGGACAAGAGGGGACCAATTAGTACCATTGCCTTAAGCACAGAATGAAAAGTTCAGATTTGGGGACTTCATCGTCTTTAAAAAGTGCTGTTTCTGTGCATCATCTTGGAGGGGGGAAGAATATCCCATACATGATGTGTGGAAAGAGGAGGAAAGCACCAGCATGACAGGGGACACTCGCCAATCACCAGAAAAGCTGATATAGCTCTGCCCCACACTCTGCCCCACTAAAAACACAGAGTAACCCACACTTCTAAGTACTGACATGGTGCTACAGATGGGAGGTGGTATAGCACTGGCAGGACGTTACTGATTTGAAGGCTTTTACTAGGCTCTTCAGCCCAAAGAAATGGCTCCTAGAGCAGCTTAGAAAGATCAATAATAAGACAGCCCTTGCCCCTCTGGCTAACTATCAAAAAGACAAGACAGAAAAAGAAAATGAATGGTGAGGGAGGAAGAATAATAATAAAGCAAGCTCAGGTACTGGTTCTTAGCTACAGAGCTCTTGTTGCAACCAGTTGGCATGCAAACAGTTCAAGGATAGGAGGAGCCAGGTGTTGCTGGTCTCCCAGATATAAATATGCATTGTGGAGTTGGATGGGGAGGCATGTGTTGGATGCACTCCTGAAGCAAGGTTTCAAAGGAAGGACCACTGGACAGGGTGCCCAGAAATTCCCAGGATCCTCACAGTAAAGCAACTAGCCCGACCCTGGAATTACTCCAAGAGCAGCTAGTTTCAATATCTGCACCTTTTCCTTCTCATGGCCAAAAGCGAATGACCAATGACCCCAAGCAAAACTTTTAGGGGGTATTTCCCCCCACAGAGCACATCCAGGAGGCACTTGACAGTTGTCTCCCTGGGAATGAAAGGCCAATTCCACACATTATACAGGGACAAACCCAGGTTTTCAGTTAAGCACACAGCTGCAGCCAACCTTAACTTTCTCATGAGCATCCTTATACAACGCTTGCATTTGCAAATGCATGTTTGCTGTATTCACAGTTTAAAACACGGTTCACCAAAAACTGTAATGTGTAAAATGGTCTGCGTGAGATGAATTCAGGGACAAGAGGTTCAAAATCAACGCTCTTCTCTTTTTATAGGAGATAAATCCCACCCGCTATGGACACCAGCCCACATATAACGCAGCAGAACCCTAATTACTACTACTTCTTTTTAGAATCCATACAGTGTGGGTGTAAGAAAGAGTGGAATTAAGTTGTTTTTTAAAAATAGCATGTTTAAATATCCAAGCAAGCAAGCAAGCATGGACCACCCAGAAGCTGGTTTCAAATTATTTTCACACGATGAGGAACAGAATCTAAAGCCAGAATTATATTAATAAGCTCCCACTGTCATTAATGGCAGGGAAGTACCAGAGGCTAAAAATGCAGGTCAACACTTTAAGAAAGATGTACAAAATAAGGGACAGCAAGGATGTGTTTTCCCCTTTGCTCCACCAAATCTGGCAATAACTAGTAAATAAGTCCCCAGATGCACTGCTGGCAGTCGGCCAGTAAGGGCATCTGCTGTGTTTATGAGGTTTGCATTTGACATATCTCTCAGCCAAATATAGAATTATTCACTTCAGTGATATCACAGGCTGTTCCGCAGAAAAAGAAGGAACATCCCACTAGTACATTGTGTCTCATACATTATGTCATACTTGGTGTGCCTGTCCAAAGAAAAGATATGCGAGAACAGTATAAGGTTGTGCCTAAAATATAAAATATTGGAGCAAATGTACAAAAATGTATATACTGCTTTCTCCTCAAAACCCATATTTCCTGCAATGGCTCTGGCTCAACTTGTTAGACCTCCTATCACCCCCAGCTAAAGGGAAGCCCAGGTATACGGGATTGCCTTTGTTCACATCCATATCTTGTCACTTCACCTTCCTCTCCCAATTGTCAAAATTGAGATAGGGTCAAAACATTACTTTTTTTTGTCTCTCTGCCATTCACAAACTCATAGCCATATGATGCATTGCCATAATGTCATTTGTGTATATGTACGCACAGAGAGGGAAAGGGAGCGCCATCAATATATGGTACTTGCAAAGTGTTCAGGTCCCTGCCGCAAGGACCCTGCATTCTGAAATTTGCCATAAATTTGGAGAAAGGGGATGGTGAGAGATGCGAGGAAAGGGGGGAAAATGTACAAGGGAATAACAAACCTATAGAATCAGCTAAATAGCAGGGATACCTCCAAATATCACTGCTCAAAAAACCTTAAGCAGAAAAGAAGAAGCCAACACCATTCCACATCAGAACTTAATATAATGCAAAATAATATTTTCTGTTTCAAACAAACCTTCATGCACAAAGACTAATAAGAATTTACATTCAATGCAGTCCCCTGATATAGCACCATTTTAGAATATACATGATGATTTTATTCTATTGCTATTTTGAGTTATTTTACTTTAAATGTATTTTATTATTTTGTGCTTGCGAGAGACCCAGAGAACCATGCACAAACCCCTTGCTTCAGTTATGCAAATTGATGGGATTCCCTGACCCAGATTCTAGCCTTCTCCACCAAGTCCTTTAAATTAAACAGAAAAACCGGCTACAAATTAATTCTACTGTGCTATTTTCTTAACGCATAACATTACATGCATGTTTTTAAAAAATTGTTTGGGACCAATGGTTCATTTTGGTTCAATGTATGCAATGAATGGCTCTCTGGATCCCCCTCTTTCACATCAATCTGAAGCCAGGATATGTCCACTTGCCTTGAGACAGTGGTTTAGAATGTGGTTAATAATGAATAATTAATAACAGTAGTAGTAGTTGTAGTAGTACCGTAGTATAAGGTAAAGGTAAAGGGTCCCCTGACCATTAGGTCCAGTCGTGAGCGACTCTGGGGTTGCGCGCTCATCTCGCATTATTGGCCGAGGGAGCCGGCGTATAGCTTCCAGGTCATGTGGCCAGCATGACAAAGCCACTTCTGGCAAACAAGAGCAGCACATAGAAACGCCGTTTACCTTCCCGCTGTAGCGGTTCCTATTTATCTACTTGCATTTTGACATGCTTTCAAACTGCTAGGTTGGCAGGAGCTGGGACCAAGCAACGGGAGCTCACCCCGTCACAGGGATTCGAACCGCCGACCTTCTGGTCAGCAAGCCCTAGGCTCAGTGGTTTAACCACAGCGCCACCTGGGTCCCAAGTACCGTAGTATAAAAGCCATTAAAAGCAATGCAGATAATACAGTATTGCAATGGACATTATACGCCACCATTCATTGCTATAAAATGTTGCACACTATGACATAAACTCCAAGCACATGCTTAGTGAAAGGCTCAAATCAAACCCATACAAAACAGCCTCCTGAAGATTCAGCACAATAGAAAAACTGGGGGGTTTATGTCTCTCCCTATTTCCTCATCCATTTCAATGAAAAAACGATAGCCTTTGCTTAAGAAACAACTACAGCTTACACACACAATGCCAATGAACTTCAGTGTGAATAGCACAGGTGTGCAGAACAGAACTGGGCCTTTTTTGTGTACTACCAAGTACCAGAGCCTCCACTTGATGACAATCTCTCCAATCGCACTACCTCACCATCAGCTGGAAACTAATACTGAATCTATTGTGTATTGTTTAATGATTGGAGAAATCCCTACCCACAGCCCAAAACACACAGACCATGATTTATGGGTGAAACCCTGAAACAATAAAGTAATCACACTGAGGCGATAAAAGACAAAACAAAAATATGTATCCCCCCCCCCCAGCCCAAGGTGTTGATTTCTGAAAGAAGAAACAAGGCATGGGAGGTGAAATCTTGGGTACATCACAGCCAATTCCCATGCATTTAAATTTCCACTTGTAGAGCATCTATAATTAAGATTGACATTTACCTGAAACTGAAAGAATGATCTGCTGTGCTTTCTGCTTTGAATATCCGAAGAACACATATGGCTTTCACTGGCCCTCTGCCCATGCTAAACCTGCAAATGCAATTTGTAGTTGCCCAGTAAAGCCATGCCCACCTTGCTTAGATTTAAAACCTGTTCAGCCTCCTGTCAAATCACGTGCACCAAAGCACTGCTTCTTTGGCACCAGGGCAACCCAAATATCAATGAACAGTAGATGGCTATATTTTGTAGAAAATAAATAAATAAATAAATAAATAATATATTTTGTATGTATGTGAGAGTTTCTATTGTTGGTGACCCCTGAAATTCCCATGCATGTGGCTGAACTCCTTAGAGGTAGAGTCCCATATAATGTTAGTAATTAAACAAACAAATCCCTTTTTTAAAAAGTACATCCGTTAAAAAGGTAGCTTGAATTTTAACTTGAAACTGCTAATTTCAACTCAAGGCTCAGATAATTTGGGCAAAAAGGGAAAATCCAAAAAGGAATCAATCCACTATCCAGTATGTGTTTTATCAACCAATAAAGTGGCTGTATCCAACAAATTTGTATCATAACCACAAGGAATTCCACTTGTGCAGTGGAACTTCCCCTCCCTCTTTTCTCCCCACCCGTTCAGGGTTTTCTCTAAACCCTCTAGAGCAGATTGGGGAAGTGTAGGTGACACGTGGGGTGGGGAGAGGAGGTTCCATTGGGCAAGTGGGACACCTTATGAGACAACTTTGTCGGATACACGCCACTATCTCAACATTAAAATCTGATTCGATTCTCTATCAAATGCAACATATTGCAGTTGGTGAAATTCTCCAAACCGATGCACTTGTTTTTCTTTAAGGCTAAGTATTTATCGACTAGAGGGAGATTGCTCCATCTTTTAAGCTTAAAGGCCTACTTGCAAGGCTTGGCTCCAGCCTAGCTGTCAATCTGCCACTTTGGATTCTGGGATGTTAAAGTGACCATAAATCATCCTTATAGGTCATGTTGCACAGATGGCTAGAGGTTGAACAGCAACTGAACCCAAAACGTATGTTGAGTTCAGTCAGCAAGCACAAATACAGGAATCTGCTGGCTTCTTTGAGAAGAAAGCAACTGTCAAAGTGATAAAACAGACGATGCCTGCTTCTTCCATCCCTCTTCCTGCTCCGATTCACACTGGTTCTTTCGCTTAGTTTTGCCCAAACCATTGTAGATTTGCCTGCATCTGGCTTTTAAAGCAGAGGGGTGTGGGTGCAGAGCACTGTGGGTGCTGCAGTCCTTTCTGGAACATGAAATCATACTAACCACCTTTTAACCATGGTTAAGATTTACACTGGCAACAGTGTTAACTATCACTTACTTAACCAGGATTCAAAACCAGAGTTTCAGGCTGTTTTGAAATCTCATTTAGGAAAATAGGGAGCTGCCCTATGGCGAATCAAATGTAAGTAGCTTCAAGCAAAACCAAATAACGCATCAACTGAAAATAATCCAAGTAACCAAACCAAGAGGATTCAGGAACAGTCAACATAATGCTTAATTAGATAATGATAGGAATTCCCTCTCCAGAAATGAGAGTGTTGGGTAAAGGAGTACACAATCCCATAACCACTCTAATTTGCTTAAGCAACTGGGAGTGTTAAATCTGCACACACCCAAGGAAATTTATTAACCAATTGTCGTCATCGTTTTCACTGTCTGTTTGGGTTAGTATGAATTGACTGGACACTAGTGATGATGCACATTCACACAAAGAAATGTGGGCAGCACCAGTGGTAACTATTACATATAGATTGGTTAATGTAGCTCAGGAATGGGGAGCAAAGAGCCTGCAGCCTAGGCTCATGGGGGTCTTTCTCTTCAGTCAGTCAGCCAGCTCCCACTAACTCCAGTCCCTCCTAATGTGATAGTTTCTTCTCTCTTTTTGCCATAGCCCTTGAGATAAAAAAGGTCCATCATCTGATATAAACAATCGCTAACTGATGTCCAACAATGCAGTCTGATAGCAGATGTTTTGCATGTTACCCTTATAAAGAACCATAGCCCCCAACTTTGTTTTGCATGCTGTCCAAGAAATGGGCATAGGTCTCAACAGGAGAATGCGTGCATTGGCTGACTCCTTTCCTTACCGCCCAACTGTCTTGTCTCAATCTGCACATTCTCCACCTGGAGACTAAGTATGTTGACAGGGCAATTTACAAAATTCCCTATTCACACTGTCCACATTCTCCAAGTCTTTGTGCAGCTGGGTGCAATAATCAAGAATGTTTATGCACATTCTCACTCGGAACAACTCCCAAAATCAAGAGCTGCTCCTAATGCAACCGCCTATATCACAAGTAGAAACCTTTGTATGACAACAAAGAAAATGGTAAAATTGTCTCATTTTACAAAACTTGGCCATTTGATGCACTTAAGTTGAATTTTTTTTAAACAACAACAACGGTTAAATAGTAGCAATCAGCAGCATAACAGCATAACCATCACAACGGTGAGAAAGGCATGGCACTATAAATTAACTATTGCCTTTAAAAGGGAAATGCAGAAGGGTGGTTGATCACAAAATGACAGAACTCCTAATCTACTGTAGAAAAAGAATGAGTCATAATACTAGCAGTGTCAATGCTACTGCAAAGATGAATATGCAACATGCTTTTAAAAAATACAGGCAGCTTTTAAAATGTGATAATCATGATGACCAAACAGATGTGATACAGTATCTTCTGTAGCTGGATCAGAAACATGTCATTGGGGACCAGTTCACACAACCAGGTGGTGATTTTTGGCAGCTGCAGAATAACAAAGCCACCATGCTGCATTCCTTCCCTAGGCAGGAACCTTCAAGAAAACACTAGGATGTAAACTAGTGTTTTCCCAAACTTGGGTCTCCAGCTGTTTTCAGAGCACTGACCGCTGGTCCTGCTAGCTAGGGATGATGGGAGTTGTAGTCGAAAAACTGATGGAGACCCAGGTTTGGGGAAACCCTGATATAAGCAGTCATGGTCTGAAAATACAATTCCTATCAGGAATGTGACCAGAGATTGGAACTGAAAAATGGTGCATATCCCACAGAGGGAAGTAGGCAGAACTTAAGACAAGAGCATACTGGTGGACCACAAGAGGGTCAATCTGGACCCAGAGTCTGCCACAAGTGCTCATTAGTAGGAGTAATCAGTAACAAGGATACAGGAGAAAGCTAGCATCTGAATATGCAGGTGAACAAATAAGCTGGAAGACATGGGTGGGAGGTCACTAGATAAGAGGGCTAGCTGGCAAGGAGAGACCACACTAGGTGTTCATCATTGCCCAGGCAAAAAAAAAAAACACACCTGTTGTGAACTGGACACATTTAGAACCAGGCTACACAACTTGATTTTGGAGCCAGGTGAACCAACAGACTACTACCATTTGGCATGGGGTGGTGGAGCCATACTAGGATCTGGGAGAACAATACTGACCCTTCCCTTCTGGAGCCTTGAGTGGCTCACTGCAAGGAGTTACCAGTTGATGAGGAAATTTCAGGTTTGAGGGTTGGCAGATCCCCAAACCTCAATATATTCACTCTCATAATATGCCACAAGCAGAGAGGAAGGGGGCGGGGGACAAGGCAGACCATGCCACTGTGCTTGCGGGGATTCTCAGAAGCACATTTCCTGTATTTGGTGTTATTGATATCGAATGTAACTTTAACCATTATATGGCCTTTCTAGATTCAATGCACCTGTCAGACAGCATAAGAACTTGCATGGCAAGTGCTAGTATTAAGTGCACCACAGCCCCATATATAACCTCAAAAGCAATAAATCTCAAATTCCTAGTGTGCTGTGAGAAATAAATTAAATAAAATAACCACTTGCAGAGGAGGCTGCTGTCCATGGTGACCCTATTCTCCTTCTTCCAATCAGCCTCCATTGGTGCAGATGAGGAGGACACCATGCCTTGGATAGATAATTACACCGGTTGGCAGAGACAGATCTAAAACAGTAACTCAAGCATAATGAAGACTCTGTTTGGATAGTGTGTTGTCCCAGTGCAGGCTCATGCTTTGCAAGCCACAAACAACAAGCTATAAGCCAATAGCATAGAGAACTTAGTTACAGCTCAGGGTTGCCTGTAGCGATACAAACCATGAGCCTTAGTTCTGGCAACATGGTGAGCCAAACCCTGGCTAAGTGCGCCAGCAGCAGAAGAACCGGAGGAGAAGCAAAGCAGCCACTCCCTGGACATGCGTAGAAGCGACTTCCGGTGCTGCTCCGCCCATGTCTGGGCACCGGAAATCGGGCAGAGCGGCACCGGAAGTTGCTTCTACGCATGTCCAGACATGCATAGAAGCGACTTCTGGTGCCACGCCGCTGCTGATCCTGCATTTTTCAGCGGGAGACTTGGCAGCTATGTGTAATACTAAGCCATACCATGTAGTTTCCTCTGAGGATGGGTCATTCGTACTCTCAGGTACTCAAAAAGTAAAGCTTTTGGGTGCAAGCATGAAGCATGCCCCCAGCTCTAATTAACTGGTGTGTCCTAGGCACCAGATGATTAAAAACAGTGTTCTAAATAATTCAGAGAATTGTATCCCTTTTTGATACATTTCAACTAAGCATTCCTGGCTGCTTCTCCTTATTAGTTTGAAGTCAATGAGTTATCTTGCTAGGTTCACTCAAGAAACCCCATAATCAATGCCTTGCCTACTCCCAATGCATATTCGGTTAACAAAAAGACTGCCAACATTCCAAGTCCGTCCGTCGGTTCATTCCGGCAACTAAGTGGGACAATTCCAAGAGTCAATACATCCGTTCTGCCTTTCAGCAGAAAACATTAGACTAATGCCTTTAGAACTCTGTGCTCTCCTTTGAAACTAAAGCCTTAATTTAGAAAAGATTGGCTTTAAATTTAGCTGTCTGTCTTTACACAGGATAGTTGCCTTACAAGACGCTGCAAGGCCTCTGGTCAAAGATACGGCTGGCTATTTCCAATCAATATGTGAACTTCAGTCTTCCTTAGCTCCGGCAGTGCAATGATGTAACGTTAGACTCTGGACTTAAAGGTCTTACAAGGCCAAGGGAGGGGGGGGCAACCCTTTTTACATGGCAACATGTACTCTGCCATTTACTTCAAGGTGAGTTAAGGCAGCTTGGCTGTATTTGAGGGCCTCTCCTGCACCTTCTGCTAAGTTAGGTGCTGGATTTCTGCCCCAAAGCCCTACCACTGCAGCACGACTGCAGATATGGGGAATAAACACCTCTTCTCTTTATCCAATCTCCCCTTCCAGTCCTCCTCCATTCTCAGTCTCTTTTCCCTCTAGCTTTCCATCTTCAACACATTCCACAGGATGACCCCCTTCTCCTAAATTCCCATCCTAGCTCCCAGCCCTATCTTCTCATGTCCTTTCTTCCCCCTACTATTATTTGATTCATTTTTATTTCAAATTCCTATACTCCAAAAATGGACTTTCAAGGCAGCCAGCTATTATGAAAATATACCGCTCATCCCCACAAAATATCAACTGTGTTTAAGTAGCCCAAGTTTGCAGTCTGGGCTTGCAGCCCAATTGTTTATATCAATGCTGTGTCTTAAACAGTGTCAGAAACTGAGACATGAAAGCTAGGAGCTAAATGGCACCTTAAACCTAGGTTATGGACGCGACAATTGAATGTCCAGGCACACTTTTTTTTAATAACAAGAATACAAAGCTGAAAATGAATGAACTGCAGCTAAAATCTTATACTGTACAATATTCATTTTTCACAGGTTCTAGTCCTCATCTGAAGACTGCAAAAAAACAAAGCCATGCTTCACCTGCCTGCCCCCCTAATATTCTTATGAGCGTCTCTTCTCCAGTCTTCAGATAGTGGCTGAAAGTGAGGGTGGAGAAAAAGGGCCTCCTTTCCTTCCACTGAAGTTTTAATCTGAAATCTTAGGCACAGTACTGTGCCCTGAGCTGAGAGACTGCTTACGCTACTGAAATTCCCTGTCGCAAAATGCGCCTAGAATAATGGGAGTTTCGAACGCTGGTCTTAAATATTGCCTGATTTTTAAAATGCTCTGCGCCTCACAACTCATGCAAAACAAAGGAATTTGTGTGTATTAGACTTAAAACCGGGGTGTGGGGTAGGGAAGGGGAGATCCAGAAACTGTTTCAAAATGGAAGCTCTTTGTGTATATCGCTATTGTATTGCAATTTCCTATAGCTTCACATCTTTTCCACTGCAGGATGCCAAGCAATGTGATAAAAATGCTAAGAAGCTTCTGCCACAATGTTCCTGGTTAGCTATATGCATGGAAACATTTCTTTTGTTTCACTTTTCAGCATGATCAGGGTGCTGAGGAGGATGGTGGGTGAAGGAAATGGCTGTGGATCCTGCAAAATTTCTACCACTGGCTGCTGCTACTGCTGCACTGCAGCTTCTTAGACCCCTCCTTGTGTGTTCCCAATGACATTAAGATAGGTCAGGCGATGCTCCCTTTAAATAAAAGCAAGGAATTTTCTGCCTCACTAACAAAAACCACAATAAAACACCACCCTTGCTTTCATTTCCAAAACTACATGGGCACTTTAAAAAGAATTCATGACTTAAACTCAACATATATTAACAGAAAGAGACTGAAAACGTAGTAAACTGGGAACCCACTGAGAATCCAGATGGGATTGCTATGGTTCACTTTATGCTTGTCTGGTTTAATAAAGCAGTAAATTACAGAACACAATAATTTTATTTTGTGCTGCGTAGCGTACGCTGTAACAAAGGCTCCCCTCCCGTCTTCAACTCCCCCCCCCCAAATCAAACAACAATTGCATGCAAATATTCTCCAGAATCTGTTTCTTTTAGATACTCTAATTTATACATCAATTGGCAAAACAGGAGATACAAAGGCTTTAAAATTAATAAGATGGTCGAGAGAGGGACAAAAAACAATAATTTCCGGTTTGGCATTGATAGCTATGCCTGTGCTCACGTGGGCATCCATGTAACTGGTAATAGGACAGAACGGTTCTTTGTCTGGTTGCTATGAAAACTAAATGATATAAGCCTTACCTCCGAGGAAATGACTGTATGGTTATAGGCCGAAAAAGTAATTAGGACTGTGCTGAAGCAAAACGGCAGTGCAAGTGAGAATTAAGAGAGATATTTTGTAAATGCAGGCATGTGTGTTGATTCTAATCAGGGCTGCTTATAACATATGATCATAGTTAATTGTTCATTAATTCCACCATGTCATTTGTTCATAGATTACACCCTGCGCATAATGATTGTGTTGGGTTTCTCTCTTCAGTGGTGGGGATGGGGAGAGGAAAAGAAAGGAGATGCAAGGAGGGGGGGGCTGGGATAACCCTGGTTTTAAATGGTATTTCAGCTACATTAGTCTCTTAACCTATCTCATTTTAAGAATCTTATGAAAAGATTAAAGCCACGGCGCATTCAACATTAGAGAAAGAAAATTTTAGTGCCATGAGACTTTGGGCATTTCTGGTGCTGAAGCACAATCACATTTTATCATCCATGACTGGTGTGTTGCACATTAATTACTTCACAGTGCCTAGGCACTGAAGTGCTGTATAAATAATAAATATGATTATTACTACAACAGACTATTGCCGTATTCATTTCTAAGTTTGGAGGAGGGGGGCTGGAATGGTGGCACCAGGAAATAATTGTATCCTCCATTCCAACACCACCACCACCCCAGCTATAAGAATTATTTTGAAACCTAAATAGGCCGTGCTGCCTTTTTCACTCATGGATTTCCTCTCTTACACACTTGAATATGAGTTCTGCACACAGAGACTCAGGAGGCATGATCACGACACACACACACAAGTGAATTCTAAATTGCATGAAGGCAGGGATGAAGGATAAATTATTTATGCTGCTGCTGCTCCACATGGAAATGGTATTTAAACACAAGGGATTATAGTTCTGCACAAGAATTTATTTAAGGAAACAGGGTTATAGGTTTGAGACTCTTTCATTATCTGCAAAGCACACTGAGAGTGTGATAAGGTTCAGTTTACATAGGAGTAGTAGCAGCATACAAGGCAAACTAGAGCAGGGACATTGAAATGGGTGCATGTTTGAGTTGCCAAATGCATTATGAACTAAGACCTGCAACATTGGTTTATCAGAATTAGTTGTCACAGGGAGTTAGATTGGTTTACTCATATGTAAGTTCCGCTGAGTTCAGTCAGATTAGCTTTCTTATAAGCAACCTCATAGTATGGCAGCCTTAATGTGAATTGATACGTAATTTCCACGTATATGACAATAATATATAAGAATATTCTAAATTTCTTAAATTGAATTAGCAGCCAACAATATAGCAAGCATTCATCTTAAAAAAAATAAAATAAAATATGCCCTGCCTTTAAGGCTAAAACCCCTTCCATGACTGTTTGCAATAAACAGTTAAATCCTCAAATCCTGCTTGTTTCAAACTGATTTCAGTAAGATGCAAAAACAGTGACCTCAGCATGTATTACAGATTCCCAGGCTAGGAGGGTTGGCCTGTCTTGGATGAGAAGGTGCCAGGGAGGGCACCTGGATTGATTGGTTCTACTTATAGTCCACCTTTTCCTCCAATGAGCTCCAGTTGTGGTTCTACCCATTTTCATTTAATTCCCGCAACAACCCTGCGAGGCAGGTTAGCCTGAGAGGCAATAATTTCTTATGCTTCCATCAACCTGCTTTATTGTTAGTTTTGTGACTCGCCTTGCGAACCCTCTTCCAGGCAAAACGGTGGAGTAAAAATAATAACAATCAAATAACATAATAAAATCAGTATTTTGAGAATAACAGAATGCAGGCAGCTGTATGTCTTCTATTTGCAGAGTTAACAGTAGCTCCAGGGGAGATGGTTATGTTATGGGTAGTGCTCAGTTGGTTAGAGCGCGGTGCTGATAAAACCAAGGTTGCAGGTTCGATCTCCATATGGGATAGCTGCACATTCCTGAATTGCAGGGGGTTGGACAAGATGATCTCAGGGTCCCTTCCAACTTAATTATATGATTCTATGGGCAGAGGGGTTAAAACATACACATAACTGCACTGCTGCTCTTAAACAGTCTTTGCTCCCCAAAGCAACTGTCAAGGTAAAAAAAAATGTAAACCTCAGGAGTCCCAGTTGCAAACCTCACACATTTTGCATGGCTTAGCTCTAATAAGTTGTATTGTAGTCCATAATATGTGATGGTTACTGCACTGGCTACCCTTGCCCTAAAATATACTGGGCCATTATAGCACTTTGAATAAAGTGTGACTGCAAGCAAGCAACTAGAATTAGATTGATATGAATCCTATGGCTTGATTGTGTTAATGTTGGTGCCCACAAGGAAGTTAAAGGTAAAGGTAAAGGGGCCCCTGACCATCAGGTCCAGTCGTGTCCGACTCTGGGGTTGCGGCACTCATCTCGCTCTATAGGCCGAGGGAGCCGGCGTTTGTCCGCAGACAGCTTCCGGGTCATGTGGCCAGCATGACAAAGCTGCTTCTGGCGAACCAGAGCAGCGCACGGAAACGCCGTTTACCTTCCCGCCGGAGCGGTCCCTATTTATCTACTTGCACTTTGATGTGCTTTCGAACTGCTATGTGGGCAGGAGCTGGGACCGAGCAACGGGAGCTCACCCCGTTGCAGGGATTCGAACCGCTGACCTTCTGATCAGCAAGCCCTAGGCTCTGTGCTTTAACCCACAGCGCCACCTGGGTCTTTGAAGTTAGGCTGCTTCAAAGAGTATTATTTGTATGCGTCCATAGCAAGGCAAAAAATGTGTGGTTTAAAATCAAAGCTGAATCTAACTCTTTTAAAGGGAGCATGCTGGAAGAGGGAGCATGCTTGTTTTCTCCTGCTCTGGAGCGTAGGACTCAAATCGATGGCTTCAGGTTACAAGAGAGGAGATTCCAACTAAACATTCAGAAAAACTTTCTGTCAATAAGAGCTGTTTGGCAGTGGAACAGAGACTCCCATGAGAGGTGGTGGACTCTCTTTCCTTGGAGGCTTTTAAGCAGAGGTTGGATGGCCATCTGTCATTGACTGCTTTAGCCGAGATTCCTGCTTTGTGGGGGGTTGGACTAGATGACCCTTGGGTCCCTCCCAGCTCTAAGATTTTATGATTCTTTGAATATATATTTGGTTACTCTAAGTGGGGGGGGAGGGGAGGGGAGAGAAACAAAATTGTAATTTCTTGACTAGAATAGTCATGTTAGCATTGAGCCTGGGCAACTTTTAATTCCTCTCCATCAACCAGCAGGTTATCCATTGAGGCTACATTCTGCCAGTGCAAAATAATCTCCCATAGCCACACAATCAAAAGGCAATTGAGCAAGATAAATGCAATGTTTACTGTGCTAACATCAACAACAGGTTGTTCATTAGGAACAACAGAGGGTCAAGATAGCCTGTGATGGAATAGTTCTATAATCTGCTACTTGATACTGTAAAGGAGCAGTAAGCACTGCTGCATTTCTAAAATAAGAAAAAACAGGGGCCTCATTTTAGCCAGGAATCATACATACTCTTTGGCCCAGAGGCTATCTTTGATGCGAGAGGCATGGGTCCTCCCTGTGGCTTCTTGCACTTGCTTATTTACAACCCCAGGTAGCCCATCACAGGTGTCAATATCACACATATTCAGCCTAAAACACAGGACTTCAAATTAAAATGGAAAGAGAGGGAAAGCCCCACAAGAGGAAAAGACAGGCAGAAATGAGGCACAGGACCAGCAGAAGAAGAAGGCGGCAGAAGAATGGTGTAACTAAAAAACAACAACCCAAGGTTTCTTACACTAGGTGGAATGTTTGTGGAGGGAGTGTCTATATCATGTGGGCTTTCATGCCAATGTCTTTGTATTTTGGCTACAGATACACACTGGACTCTGACAGGGACACTGTCAGAGGAGGCCAGACCACCCAGAATTAGGAAGATGGACAGATTCTGCTCCCTCCACAAAACACTTCTGAAAAGCGTAGTTAAGAACAGCTGTTCACTTATAGGGAAGAGGGAGGGGCAGAATTCCACTATCACCATGCTAGCTGAGTCCCAGCCTATTTACACCAACCCTCGGACCCCAGTCGAAAGCAAGCGAGCCCATATCTGCATTGTTTTGACCCCAGGCTAGGATGTGATGGAATGCCAGGAGTGTGAGAGATGAAACGGAAGGCACTGGGTTTTCTATATATAGATACAGATCCCAGTAGTCTTTGAAATCTTCATTGTGGATGATGTCAGACATTACCAGAACTGCTGATAGATATGGGGGTGGGTGAGTGGGTCTCATAGTTCTGGGTTTTTTTGTGCTCTCCTCATGGGAAATGCATAGAAAATCTAAACCTGCTTTGCCTCCCCCATTACAGGCTAGCAGCTGCATATCAAAATGGAAGAGCAAAAACCGGTAGCACTGGCCGCTTGCTGGTACTTCTTGAGACATCTGAAATTGGTTTATTTCTCACTGGAAGCTGGCTTATGTCAGTGGAGGCTGAATAGGGCTATTCTCCACTAATGCATTTCTGTTGTGCAATCTCACATTTCTTTATAGCACACTGTTACTAGGGAGTTACAAAGATTGGGCACGGAATCAGATGTTTCTCTTTTAAAAATAAGACATGGATATTGTACTTGCCAAGTAACTAGCCATTATTAAATCAGTCTAAATATAATGTAAATGTGCAGTAGAACTCACTGCAGACTGAATTAGGTTTTTTAAAAATAAAACAAAAAATGCTAGAAAGCTCCCCCAATTAGAAAAAACACCACCTAGCAAGCTGTAGCTTAACGGGGGGGGGGGGGGGGGAATGTCATGAAAAAGTTGTTGGGTGCTACATTATGTGAAGCTGGATGGGTTCCATATAAATTATTCCAATAGTTCAGAAATAATTCTCACTTATTCACAAATGGCTCTGTGCCCATCCTTCTTACATGTTTTCTAAAAGGTCAAATTTAACCAATGGGGGTGGGAAATAGATTAAAAATGGGCAAAAAATTTTCACTTTTTTTTTACTCTGTCACCTCTGTCATTGAGAATACAATAGCAATCTCTGTATAACCAAACATCTAAGTTGATATAAGCCCTCCAGATGCCCAAATAAGTATCCATATTAGCTTGGCATTCATAACAAAATATGCTCAATGCGGGTCAAGTCCTCACAGCATTGCCTAATGCAGTGTTTCTCAACCAGTGTGCCTCCAGATGTTTTGGGACTACAACTCCCATCATCCCTAGCTAGCAAGACCAGTGGTCAGGAATGATGGGAGTTGTAGTCCCAAAACATCTGGAGGCACACTGGTTGAGAAACACTGGCCTAATGGACAAGTAGGTATTTATTCTTCCAGGCTCCGAGTGCAAGTTACTTGGCAGGTTCAACGGCTCACAACACCCACATTTGTTGTCCTGCCACTAATCTCCACACTATAGTATTGCAGTTTAAAAGTACCTGAAAATCTGTAAATATCAAAGATTTTGCTAGTACAAAATTTATACGGACAAGAACTTCAGACCAAAATGAATATATCACTGGACATGCACACCTGTACAGCACGTCCTCATTGCCTATTCCGCAGCTCATTAAGCTCCTGAACATCTATTTTACAAAGGTGCAATAGCCATTTATAAAGTTTGTGTATTCCTTATATCATTCTATTAGAAACCCATCTGGAATTGGCACTTTACAAAGCTTAATGACATTCTTAATTTTAATACGTTTACAAGAATTTCCTTTTGCTGCAGGAGAACCTAATGGAAACAAACAAAAAAAGCTGCAGCCCATGTATTTTGGAGTAACCTGGAAGTGTGGTGTAATGGTTAAAATTTTGGACTATAACCTGGGAAAGCAGGGTTTAAATCCCCACTCAGCCATGAAGGTCACTGAGTGACCTTGAGCCAGTCACTACTTCTTAGCTTAACCCACTCACAGGGTTGTTGGGAAGATGAAATGGGGGGGGGGGCTTCAAAGATAGAGGTGGTATATAAATTATATATATTTCTGAAACTGCACCAATGATTCCCATTCAATATCTCGTTAAGAAGTTGCACCCTCAATTTTTCCAGAATATTCCGCAAGTCCAGCCCCCACGTGTCTTTCAAATTTTTAATCATTCAAAAGTGAAGTACAGTATTTAAATACGATGATCCAGAGGTTTTAGCCCCATCCGTTAACTGCGTAGCCAAAGATATTGTAGCATGATCTGAAATGGCAAGTGCATTATTATTATTATTATTATTATTATTATTATTATTATTATTATTTATACCCCGCCCATCTGGCTGGGTTTCCCCGGCCACTCTGTGCGGCTTCCAACAAATATAAAAATACATGAAAATATCACAGATTAAAAACATCCCTAAACAAGGCTGCCTTTAGGTGTTTTCTAAATGTCAGCTAGTTGTTCATCTCTCTGACCTCCGATGGAAGGGCGTTCCACAGGGTGGGTGCCACTACCGAGAAGGCCCTCTGCCTGGTTCCCTGTAGCTTTGCTTCTCGCAGTGAGGGAACCGCCAAAGGCCCTCGGCGCTGGATCTCAGTGTCCGGGCTGAACAATGGGGGTGGAGACGCTCCTTCAGGTATATAGGCCGTTTAGGTATATAGGCCGTTTAGGGCTTTAAAGGTCAGCACCAACACTTTGAATTGTGCTCGGAAACGTACTGGGAGCCAATGTAGGTCTCTTAGGACCGGTGTTATGTGGTCTCGGCGGCCGCTCCCAGTCACCAGTCTAGCTGCCGCATTCTGGATTAATTGTAGTTTCCGGGTCACCTTCAAAGGTAGCCCCACGTAGAGTGCATTGCAGTAGTCCAAGTGCATCAATGTAAGACGCTGTTACACACTGAAGTAGGGATAAAGAAACTCATGCAGTGACATCAGCATCCATACATACATTCATACACACACCAGACATTCGGGCAGGGACACACATGCATTTAGTGCTGGGGTAAGGTGGCTGGAAAGCTTTGTCTTATAAGGTACCATACACACCAGCTCCTAGGGGCCGAGGCAGTTTTTGAGCCCCCATTTGTGGGTTTTTTTTAGGAGGCCAGCCCCCCTCAATGTTCAGAGGTCATTCGACTCTGCCCCTTGGCTCCTTGTGACATTGCATGACATCACGTGTGTGATGTCAGTATGTTGTGTTGGGTCCCCTCAGTCAGCTTGAGATGATGGCGCATTTAGAAGGTACAGTTAGTTAACTCTCCTTAGTATTTTCCCCTACCTTCATAGCTTATGAATGCTTGCTTTTGATATTTTTATTTGCAACCAAATAAATTTTGTTAACTGCCTTGTGCCATCATTATTGCCCTCGGTACAGGTACACGCTTCTTTGTCTGTTTAATTCAACTTAAAATCAGGAATAGATTTATGAATCTTGTGATTCTGCATAAATTCTGGCCAAGCAGTAAGTAATGTTCATATCATATGAATTTGTGCAACGAGATAAACAAAATGAGAACCTGAAATAGTAACTCTGTGTCTAGCCCTAAATTTGACGTGGTTGTTTATTTTGATGTAAAACCCTAAATTAACTTCTGAAACTCATCGACCAAAAACTTGTGTTACTGAAAATGTTGCTCTTTGATCAGTGGGACCATTTTTGTTGTTGTTGAGAGTGGCTTTCAGGTATACTTATCCTCACATCCTTTCACATCCTTTCTAAAAAAATGCATCATCTGCCTTGATTAGCCACTTATATACTTAAAAGTGCCATGGGCATATGGGGAGGGGGGGGGAGTACCTTTTTGGAGTCTGACAACTGTTTGAAGCAGAATGTACCATCTGAAAGGCTTTTATAGAAAGGCTTGTTTAGACACAACCTCTCTTGGGTTTTTGACCCAAGGCAGATTGTGCATGTGGCCTTTCAAGCTGAATTTATTGTATCTGCTCAATGGTTATTCCTAATTGGACCTCCGGAATAGGGGAGATTACCAGAATCTCTCAAATCTAGCTTCAAGTAGAATAACGGGAGGCAGAGGTCATCAACCTGAATTGTAGGAAATTACTATGAAATATTGTTCACTTCACTGTTGCCAAGTCAAATGCATAGTTTCCAATACTGGACATCTGATTCAAAAACAAAAACAAAGAAAACAACATCCAACATTTTTGCAAACAGTCTGTGTACATCAGGGAGAATGAAGCAACTCCTCAAAAACCATGTGGAACTATATGTCCTGTAAACACAAATAGCTATAATCCAGGTACTTCAGTATTAAGCACTGTTATTGTTGTTATCAATCAATCAATCAACCAACTTCCATACAATTCAATTAATCACCTTCCATGCAATTAAAACCCCCCAGCAAAAATAGTTTAAAAACAAAAACAAAACAGCTCCCACTCGCAGATGAAAGACTCTTGGCTTGGGAAATCCCGAAGTTTTTATTGCGCAAGGTCTGAGCATCAACTTGAAGTACCGAAGACACAGTTCAATAGTTCATAAGCAGAATTATAGGCATAAGTGAAGATGCCCCAACACCTGACATGCCCCTCCCACTCTGTTTTTAAATAATGGTGGGGTGGGGATCAGTGAGCCATGCAGTTCTTATCCAAAGATAGAAGGTTGAACTTGCAAGTGAGCACACCTTGCGAGGAAGGGGAGGGGAAGAGTTTGCTACTGGGTCTCTTCACACTGGTCAAGACAGTGAGACCTTGACAACAGGACTTCAGTCTTACTCTCTGACTTTGCCTTCATCTCAGCCAACTCTGCTGATTGCTCAGCCAATTCCCCTCCCCTGCTGGGACTTCTGGCAACAGCAGTGCAGGACCTGCCCCACCCCCCACCCCCTGGTACACTATCTGAACTTTCTTTGCTCCCAATGTTGGGGTCCTCTTCCTCTGACATGTCCTGCCATTCCTGCCCCATTCTGAATGGCACCATGTTTGCCCATGCCAAACATTGCAAACAAAACCAAACCTTGTAAAACTGTTTATTGTACTATGTTGCATATCCATGATCAACAAGGAGGGTTTACAAATGTAATTTTGGAAACAACATTTTTATTGCTTTATGGTTATTATTTAATGAATTCATACACAACAGATCACAACATAAAAATACAAGATAAACACACAAAATTTATAATGAAAACAAGGGAGAGAAACCCACACAAACCAGTTAATTCTCTCCCCCCAAGCCAGTAGAACAAGGTGTTCAGTATAGGCTCTATATCAGATTATATCAGATTATTGTATAATCTGATGATTTGACCAATGGCAAGGCTCCAAGTATTACAAAGATGGAGAGAGAAAGTGGAACTTTGACTGAAGTGCATGCAAGTCTCTACTCACTCCAGCTCCTTCCAAGGTCTATCTAATATGGTATCTTATATCCTCTACTTATTGGCTTCTGCCATATTTCACAGGCCTTTTATTTTAGCTGAGATTGGCTAAGATTTTCACCCTTATTTGCCATTCACAAGGTATATAAGGCTCCAATGAAATTAAAGGAACAAATGGAAAATATGACAAAACATCCCTTATTACCAAGGGGCCGGCCAGATGCTCTCCTTATCACCAACAATTTGAGACCTTTTTGAAATCTTCCTTCGCAGTTATTATTTCTGAGGCTACCCTCTGAAATTCTGCATTAACAAGGAGCCCAGAAGCTGCTGCATGCCCTGCAATATTAGCATTAAGGCACACAACACTCCTGTCTTTGACACTTCTTAAGCGATGGGGGAATGTGTTATAAAAATGCTGTGGAGAGGAAGGCATTTCCTGCTATAAGAAATCAGAATTTTGTATCCTGAGAAAGTTATTGTGTTTTTAAGTTCTTGTGTATGCTATTTGTATAACACATTTTCACATGTCACAGGAATGAGCCTCTGGGTTCCCTGTGAAATTCTGCCATAGTCCTTGCTTCAAGGTCCTGCTTCTGTTCCTTGCTCTCAGAGGCGGAGGAAGGTGTGTTTGTGGTGGGGGTGGACCACCTTGGGTGTCTTCGTTGAGGGGGTGACATTTGGCGCGTCGCCTGCCTGCAACTCCCAAGCCTACCCTGAGCCATTGGGGGAAGGGGGGAGCTGTACCGCTTTGCCGGCGACATTCTCCCTTTCTCCCTTAATTTTGACAGCTTGAGGGAGGCTTGGGAGTCATGGGCGGGTGGCGTGCCGAATGTCCGCCATTGGTGGCTTGCTCCGCCCCTGTAGACAGCTTGCTCTGCCCCACTCCATGCACCCGAGCGGCTATCCCGCCCCTAGGAGGGAACCCTCCATGCCCCGCCCCCCTCGGGAGCGCGTCCGCCACTGCTTGCTCTCCCTTTCACTGCGGGCCACTTGGCTTTCCAGCCTATCAGCTTCATGCTTTTGACCTTTTAACTCCTGAATTCAGTGTTGCCAGATGCTCGAGTCTGGGGGAGGGAGTTGCAACAGGTGGATGACCTACAGCGAGGCTAAGTCAAGCAGGCAGCAAACAGGTTAAAATCTGTAACTTGGGAGGCAGTCCAAAAACCAAGAGTGTAGCAGTGCATAGGAAGATACCTGGTAAAGCCCTTGGGGGAGTCTGTTCTGCTGTCAAACACCTCTTACTGTCAGAAAATTCTTCCTGGTGTTTAGTCAGTATCTCATTTTTTGTAACTCGGGTCCTAGCCTCCGGAACAGTAAGAAAACAAGCTTACTCCATCCTTCATGTCACAGCCCTTTACATATTTGAACACAGCTATCCTATCTCCTCCCAGTCTCCACTTTACCAGGCTACCCTACCCAATTCTGTCAACCATTCCTCATAAGGCTGAAAGCAACATATTTCAGCATTCAATAGAAAAATGTGTTCCTTCCTATGGAGGACTGTCCTATATAGATGCTTTGATTGCATTCCCACTGTCATAGGAAGTCTCTTCTCTCAACTACTGTTTTATCTTTTCATCTACCGATAGCGGAACAGCAATCTTCAGTTATCATAATTTTTATTTTCACAGCTTCAAAGTCCTGGCTGTTTTTGATTAAATCATGGCAGGAAAACCTTGGACTGTAACATATTCTGCACATCCATAAATTCTCCTTGAAGAAGTTTTCTTTGCTAAGTTTGAAAAAGTGTACAAAGGAAAGCATTTTCTAGCTTGTCTTTTAACTTGCATTTTTAGTATATTTATTCAGAACTAAAGGAGCAGCTTAACTTTCAGAGCTTTTGTTGTACGCACGGCAAAAGAGTTTGTAACAGATGAAATGGACTCGGGTGTATGACAATGTAGGCCATAACAAATAATTGCCATAATTGTTGGTCTTATGCCATAATTGCTAGTCCTTAAGGTGCCACAACCCTTCTCCCCAGCATGGTTCAACTTTCATACATTCACTATGAGCCAAGAGTTCCAGAATGCAGATTGGCCTAAACATATATTGGTTTATTCACAACATGCATTCATAGATTACTGTAGGAACAAGAAATGTCAAACTTCAAAACAGGGCTAAGGAACCCTTCAGAGCAAATTTAGGGACTGGAATGCAGCAGGGGGGGTGGGAAGCACAAAAAATTAATTCCCTCCCTTGATGGAAGTATTACCATGTGTTTCCCAAACTTGGGTCTCCAGCTGTTTTTGGATCCATGATTCTCATGATTCCAGTGGTCAGGGATAATGGGAATTGTAGTCCAAAAACAGCTGGAGAACCAAGTTTGGGAAACACTGTGTTAGCTACAACCCAGTGATAATCACACACGTAAGCATAAAACTACAAGTTAACATCTACAAATGAAATATTACTGATTTTTATGAAAGAGCTTTATTACAGCCAATGCACCATGTAGGTCAGACAACAATCAAGACTCAGTTGCCAACTTTCAACATATTGACATACTACTTTTGCAATTTGACCTTTTTAGGTGGCATTCATAGAAAGGGGTCCATCATCACACAGTGCAGCTCTTGGGTATGGGGGTTCCCCCCTGGGGGTTTGGAGGGGCTTTAAAAAAGAAAAGAAAACCCTTAAAGTTAAATTTGTGTGGGTAGAATGAATGCAGCATATTGTTGAGAGGGCTAAACGTCTGGTTATCGAAAAGAGTTGGTGAACTGGAAGGTCAACCACATGAAAAGTTACATTGTAACATGGGAACCTTAACAAAAATGAGTCCATACATTGAGCTGGGAGTGATTTTCAATAGATGCAACATAGTGGCAGGATGAAATGGGCTGCCATACGTCATTTGCAATGTTAGTCATGGCTGAACTTAAGAAGAAGTCAATGCAGATGCTTCAAAAAAGAGTTGACATATTGTAGCGGCTAAGAGTATAAACTGTGAGCTCAAATCTCAACAGTTCAAATCCCAAAGTTCAAATCTCAGCTCAGCTATGAATCACTAGGTAACTGTGGGCAAGTTGTTGTCTTTCATGCTCCTATCTGCAGGGATGGGCCAAATGATCTCCAGCGAATAGTCTAATGACAGAAATAGGATTAGAGGGCAGCTTCCTGTAAAGTTTCCTGAAAGACCCACAGAGTGTATCCATTTCTTACGATTTTCCTCCTGTCCACAGCCGCAACTCCCTGCTTCCTTTCAACAACAGATCACCTTCTTCCAAGTGGCATAATCCCAAAGCCAATTTGGTTTGGCAATGTGATGATACCACTGGCAAAGCAGAATCTGATTCAGAACAAAGGCAGTGCTTCCCGATCTGGAAGAATGCACAGAACACAAGAAGAACTTCACTGGATCAGGCCAAAGACACATCTAGTCCACAGTCCTGGTCTCACAGTGGCCAGCCATATGCTTACGGGAGGCTCATAAGCTGAATAGGCACTAAACTCACGCTGAAGTCATTTCATTTGCCCAGTGGTGGAGGAAAAGGGTGCGGGTGGGATGCGGGCCGCCCTGGGTGTCATCACTGAGGTGGGGTGACAAAATGACAAAAATATGAGTTTTGTTAAAAAAAAAAAAGGGCTCACAAAACTTTTTAGTTCAGTCAACAAATGTAACGAAACACAGCTGGCACTGGGCGTCACACCACAGGGGCTGGCATTTACCACAGGGCCGAGCCATGCATCTCTCCTGGGAGTGATGTGGTGGCTTGGGTGCCTGCAGGCTTCGCGCTGCCTGAAACGGCAGTGTGGGACTTGTGTCTGCCCTCCGCCTCTCCCTCAGCTGCCCTACAGCTGAGGGGGAGGCGGCGGAGAGGCTCCATGCAAGCACGCCTTGCCCCCATGCGCAGCTCACCCCGCCCCCAGCTGCAGGACGCACGCGTCACACCCGAGCAGCTAGCTATGCCGCTGCATTTGCCCTCACATGATTCTGTCACGTAAACAAACTCGGTTGGTCATGTGATTGTGTCACTGTGACTAGGATGAAGAGAAGCTCTTCATCAAGAATGTTACCGCATCTGTGATTGCTCGGAATCACAAAAAAGACTCGCAAAGAAATAAACAACTATCTGACACTTAGAAGACACTTAGGGAAGTTTTTAATGGCTGATGTTTTAATGTATTTTTAATCTTTTGTTGGAAGCCGCCCAGAGTGGCTGGGGAAACTCAACCAGGTGGTCTGGGTAGAAATATCATCCTCATCATCATCTCAGTGGAGCAATGCTGCTGCCACTCAAATGCCAGGTGATGTGGGTGGAGTCACAAACATCTTGCTTGGATGTGTGTAAGGAGACATCATGCCTTCTTCTCCAGTGTCACTCAGCTACACTATCTAGCCCACTATGGGGTGTTGTTGCAAAGTTTATTTAGATAAAGAATGCTAAGAAAGTTGGGTATTTAGGGGAAAAAAATCACAGTATAAATATTAACTATCATTAGCATCTCAGAAATAATGAATGATAGTATCGGATGGGTGGGAGTTTTCCTACTCTCAATGGGTTTACACTCCCTCTGAAGAAGCAGGTATGTAGCTTGGGGTACTCCTGCATCCATATTTGTCACTGGAGCCTCAATTGGCCTTGGTGGCATGGAGGGTCTTCCATCAGCTCGGCTGGTTGCCCAGCTGCTCCCTTGTCTGGTCAGGGATTGCCTATATTCTGCCATTCCTGCTCTGGTGACCGCTAGGTTAGAAAACCGCAACACATTATCTGTGGGCTGCCCCTGAAAATGGTTCAGAAACAAACCGGAGCAGAATTCAGCAGACAGGTTGGCTCACCAGGGCAAGGCAGTTTGAGCATACAGCACCAATCCTGACCCAACTGCACAGGTTGCCAATTATTTTCTGGGCCCAATTCAAAGAGCTGGTTTTGACCTATAAAGCCTTAAACAGCTCAGGACTGCAATACCACTGTCTTTCCCCATATGAACCAACCCAGACCCTGCAACTCATTATTTGAGGCTCTATTTTATCAAAGGAAGGTATTGGCTTAGTTCTGCATTATTACCACTTTGAAAACAAATGACTATTTGAAGAAATATGCCAAGGGTTGCGAACAAGACGGTGGTAAAAAAAATAAATAGAAGGAAATGAAATAAAGGATGATAACATGAATATATCCCTCCCTCCCAAACTTGCCACCCCCAATCTATTTCTGAACAGACACAAATATCTTAACATGTAGCATTTGAGTAATTTTCCTATGCAACTGAGTTTAGGAAGCAGAGATCAGATACCAAAGAACTGCCTTGAACTATAAGGAAATGAGAGCAGTTTCTATTTAATGTGGTAGACAGTCCTGGCTTTGCCATCTTCCAGAAAGATGTCGTCTACTTTGTCTTTCTTCCCAAAGGTGCCAAGGAAGCAAAGCGCTAATTCAGTTGCATCTTGCTTGCAAGAGCAGCAAAATGTCCTGCTCTTCACATCCTCCTCCAAAACAATTACCTACTCCACATTGATATGACCACTGTGGTTGCCTTTGGGTCACCCCCAGGTTATAATTGCACCAATACAATGTAGTGGATGTTACTAGACTAGGCATGTCTGGGCTCAAGTCCTCACACAGCCATGATGCTCAGAGGGCCAGTTGCTTTCTGTCTGCCTAGTCGACCTCACAGGTTTGTGGTGAGGTAAAATGGGATTACGTATTCCAGATACAGGAACCAGATCTCCCTGGAGGAGAGGAGGGATATAAATGTCACATATTCAAACGTTTGCACACCACTGTACTTTTGAGTGCCTTTTACTGTTGCCTCAACCAAGCAGAACTTTGTGCAAACACTCCAGTGTGCTGGAGGACTACATAGTCAAGCTGGGAAAGAATAAATGAATAAACTCATGGCTTGTATCCAGTATTGTCCCTTCTGCTCCCAGAGGACTCTTTGACCCAGAAGAAGCTTCCATGAATGGAAGAAGGAAGAGGGCAATGTGGCTGGTTCTCTATTCCTTCTGCGGCCATTTGCACTTCCATCTGCTCCAGAGAGCTGGGGTATCCTCTGGAACTGCATAAAAGGTGGCATGGAGGGTTGCAACCAAAATGCCTGTGATGCCAAGAAAGATGGGGCAGGAATGTGTGCTGACTTCCTCAATAAAACTGTTGGAATTTCCCAAACCAAGAGTCCAAGTCTTTTGTCTGAGGATGGGAGCCAGGAAAAAGAAAGGCGGAATTTTTATGAAAAATGCCTCCATCCTGCTTTCATTCAGTTGACGGAAGGGCAGGATATAGCCCCATCTCTTTGCCACAGAAGGAGGCATAAGGGGGGAGGGGAGATAATTATTTTTAGATATCAAAAATGGTGTATGTCTCAAATAAAAGAAAAGGAGCCCTCATAAACCAAGAAAGGACTTGTCCACAGAACCCCATTGAATATAACACAGAGAAAAGAACAAAACAATAGTTGTGTCAGAAGCTGAAGATATATCATGGAAAAGAAGTACAGAAAATTGGTCACACAATTTAGTAAGTGAGAGATAATGGAAAATGTGAGTAAGTGCAGATTCAGTGGAATGACAAAAAAACCCCACCCACATTGAAAATGGGCTATGAAGAGCAGAAGAAAATTGACATATCAAGTAAGAAGTACTTGCATTAAAGTATTTGCAGGTTGAAATGTACAAGAGAATTAGGGCAATAATTACAGAAGGAAAGAAGATCAAGAAATAATGAGAGAAACAATAGGTGACTTTCAAGGTGTGGGTTTTTTTTTTAGAAGAAAGTTAGAGATTAGCATACGCAACATAAAAGGAAGAATTGTAGCAAAATATATACTTCATTGTTTTTAAATAAAATAAAGTAAAATAATGATCTAGCACTATGTGTGCTGCAGGACCTGGCCTTGCTAGATTGGGAACTATCCATAGCTAATAACAGTACAACATTCAAAGCAGACCAAAGAGTATCTATTAAAAAGGCCCGGCTAAAAACAACAGCCCAAGCCAAGGAATCCCTCACTTACATCTTCAAATGGCCAAACGTTATTGCTCATATTATTTCCGTAAAGAATATCAAAGCCATGAGCACTTCATAGTAAAGCATCAAGTCTGTAATTTTGATACCAGCTTTTCTATTTAACAACCACCTGATCAAGTCAGAACTTGATGCTTTTAACAGCATAAACATTAGTGAATGGGGATGAGAGTCCAGCCAAAGAATGTTGGCAAGTCACCAAGTCCAAGAGTATCGAACACTAGTTTTTTTAATAGTACAAAATTACCAAGGCATCAAATTCTGAAAACATGCTCTTCTAGGCTGCATCAACAGAGAAGCTCAGTGTCCAGATCAAAGGATGTCATAATCCCACTCTAGACTGTCTTGGTCAGACCCCACCTGGAGTCCTGTATCCAGTTCTGGGCACCACAATTTAAGAATACCTTGACAAGCTGGAATATGTGCAGAGGAGGGCAACCAAGATGATCAAATTACAGGTAGGTAGCCGTGTTGGTCTGACGTAGTCGAAGCAAAATACAAAAAATTCCTTCCAGTTAAGGTGCTACTGGAAGGAATTTTTAAATTTTGCTTCAAGATGATCAAAAGTCTGGAAACAAAGCCTTAGGAAGAGTGGCTGAGGGAGTTGAATATATTTTCTGAATAAGAGGCGGCTGATATGATAGCCATCTTCAAATATCTAAAGGGATGTCACATGGAAGATGGAGCAAGCATGTTTTCTCCTGCTCCAGAGGGTAGGATCCGAAGCAATGGCTTCAAATTACAAGGAAGGAGATTCCAACTAAACATCTGGAGTTTGGGAGATTCTGTGATTCTGTGTCTTTGGACTACTTCACATTTTGAGGGGAACACTGCAGGTGTGTTATAGCAGCGTGGGTACTAGCTAATTCTGTAGTGTGGGAATCAAGCTGAGTAAGATGTATGAAAAAAAATAGGGGGAAATCATAACTAATGGAACAGTTTGTGTTTTGGGTTGAAAAACATGAAGCAAAGTCTTCATTTAGGAGTGTGTAGCTGTAATTTAAACTTCTGAGGGCTTTATGCCCGTATTACATGTGGAGCAAATTTTCACCCTATAGTATAATTCAGGGGTCAGCAAGGCTTACTGGGCATGGGCCAGATCACTCCCGCGGAGATCCTCCGTGGGCCGAACCAGCGCAGTGTGATGCCGGAAATCTCATCTGCGCATGTCCGCGGCACCGGAAATCGCTTCTGCGCATGCCCAGACGCTGAAAACTGCGCCTGCACAAATGCTATTTCCGGCATCTGGGCATGCACAGAAGCGATTTCCGGAGGCATGGAAGAGAGACGCCTCCTCCCTGACCTCTAAGTTTTCTATATGGAAGTATTTTAAATATATATATGTTCAGTTGTTGATATAGGTTACATATGACCCTTTAGTGCAGCAAAAGTGGGGCAATAGCTTTTAAGGAGATCATTACAGTAAATGGCTACATTAAAAAAAACACCTGAGCAAGAAGACAACTTTTTGACTTTGGAATTTTGGCTTCCAGGCAGTCGGCAGAAAAATAATATCTCAAAATCACACATAGCTGTCTGCAAGCAGGACTTATTCTTATTCTTATTAATTGAATTTATAGACTGCCCTATACCTGGAGGTCTCAGGGCAGTTCATGTACATTTTTAACCAAAAAATTATAATCAACTGGATCACACCCAGCATAAAAAGCCCTTCTGTCTTTAATAGAATCTTTGGCACTGAAATTAACAAATCTATTCTACATGTTAGTCACATGGGAAATTAAACCTAGTTTCCTTAGCCTTGTGATAAGCTAGTGCAAGACAGAAAAAAGGCATACAAATAATACCGGTACTTCCTCTTTAAGGTGCCATTTAACAAAATGTTTAAGGATAACATCTTACCCTTTTTTAATAGTTGAACTCTTCACACTGCCCATGAAACTGAGAGCAGGATGTGCCCCTAAATATTGGAATATTCTGGGATGGGAAGTGAGGAGAACTTCTTCAGCCACCCCTGAGCTGCCAGCATATTTTAATTATTACTCGCTATCACCATCACCATTTCCATAGAGTTGTTATAACATTTTGCAGCTCTTCACTCACTGTTCCTTGAAATCCTGTGAGATACAGGCCAGGCTGCAGCAAAGGGGGACACAATTGCATGTCGTGCTAATGTCTGGTTTTAGTGTGATGTGAACAAGAAGCACATCACATAAGGAGCCGTTATGAATCTCAGGTCTGTGTGCTTCTCCCTCCCCTCTGGCCAGGAGGATGGAACTGGGGGAGCATGCCCACTCCAGCTCATGCACATCCGGCTAAGCTATCATTTAGTGTGACACCCAACATGGTCAACAACTTGACCAGCTTTAAATTGGTGTTTCCCCACCTCACCTTCCACAACAGGTGTCCAACCTGCACATCAGTCTCTCCGCCTGTTCAGGCACACATGCTATATTAAACTTGTGCTTAGATTTGGCATTCTCTGGAGGCACAAATATGAAATATTATTTCAGTTGGTTAGAGCATGGTGCTCCTAACGCCACGGTTGCAAGTTCCATCCTTGAATGGGGCAGTTGCATATTCCTGCGTTGCAGGGGGGAGTTGTACCAGATGATCCTCAGGGTCCCTTCCAACTCTCTATGATTCTATGGTTTTAATCTCTTTCTAGCACAGGTGGGCCTTTGATTAGGCAGTATACAGCAGATACCTAAGGTAGCCTAAATTTTGAGCACCAATAAAGTGCAGCAGAATTAGAGACAAGACAGCGCTGGTCCCTGGGGCACAACCAACCAGGAAGTTCTCCGATATGGCAGGACCACTGAGATGAATGGGAGATCCTTCCATTCATTTCACGGAGACTTGGATAATATAGTTTCCTAGAGGATTGTATCCTAGGACAACTAGCAGACAAGGAAAAAGAAACCACTTGGCTTTTCTGTTTCGGACACCCCAGTCTCTTGAATTGGCCCACAATGCCTTGAAATGCAGCCAAAAGACAAGCCCACATGGATCTTATTACTTTAATCCGATGCCAAATCATATATTTTTTTTCAGCCCCCAATTTCCTCCTACCAGTCACCCACACAAGGGCTGGCACCACCCCCAAGTCTCCTCCTCTCCTCCTCCTCCACTGCTCCTGCCGCCCCTCATTGTCTCCTCAGTCATCTCCTCCCAATAAATGCTGCTAGCACTGCCATCCCCACCTCTCCTCCTGGCCCCTCCTCTGCATTTTGTTTGTCATGTTACTAGTGCCAATAGTTTCCCCTCCAGCTCCAGCCTGCCTCATTCTGGGTGAGACAGCTGGCAGAGTGCCTTGGATGGACCCTCTTGGTCTTTCCTCAGAGTGAGTCAGGGAGGAGGAGGAGAGCCCTGCAGGAGCCTCGCCAGGAGGAATGGTGGTGGCGACAGCAGCAGCAGAGCCTGTGGGCCGTGAGGAGAGCAACGAGGGGGATCAGGGCTACCAATCTGTCACAGCCACTTCACAGGTATTGGCTTTCCCCATGAATGTGCTGGCCTTGACCCCACCCTTCCATACATACATACTATTCAGTCAACTCACATTCCTAGAGAGTTGCTGTCTCAGTTATGCGTGTACACGGAGATGGATTGAGTATAGGAAAGTGAGGAGGTTAAAATGCATTTGAACAGGCTGGGCATGTTCCAGCCCCATTTCAACAGGGTCTTACTCAAATCAGGTTTCAGACTTCCCTTCCTGCCCATCATCCCCTTTCTCCCTTGCCTTATCTCACATGCCAGACTTCCATTTAAATGATGGCACTTGTTGTTTACAAAGAAGGGGAAGATTTGCAACCTCCCCATCCCCCGACCAGTTACATGCCCAGTAGGTTATTTTCTGCTGCAGAGTATGAGGACTGTGGTCATCTGAGAAGCCACCCCACATTGTCTCTCCTGCCATCTTTGTAATTTGTCTTTGGGTTCCAGAGTGGTGAGAGGGAACTGTAAGCATTGTCTTCCTTATTGATACTTCACAGTTCCACACCCACCCAAATCCATACCTCTGGTTAAGCTCTGGTTACTAAAATGGATTAAATGCTCTCCCCTTCACCCACTGGCATATATAAATCTTAATGATAACATGGCACTTGCATCGCCCTTGTGAGACCTAGCTGCATCCAGGCTCCACCCACTAATCTACAAGGCCTCACCCCTTGGGCTCCTCCCCCTGAATGTAGGCAGCAGTATCCCTATTCTCATCTGTCAAATGTTGCAGAAGATCACATTTTGTGGGGTCCATTCAGAGACAGGCAATGGAGACAGGGGTGTTACATAACACAGGCCTGATTCACTGACTATTTTGTACACCTGAACTGGGGAGGTGGGAATAAGCAACACTCTTTTCTAAAGCACATAACTGAAGTCTCACTGGTTTCAACTTTACTAGATTATCTGATAAGTTAGGTGGTCTGGTGGCATTTTCAGAGCCAACCTGGGGGGAACTGTAGAAGAAGAAGAAGAAGAAGAAGAAGAAGAAGAAGAAGAAGAAGAAGAAGAAGAAGAAGAAGAAGAAGAAGAAGAGGAGGAGGAGGAGGAGGAGGAGGAGGAGGAGGAGGAGGAGGAGGAGGAGGAGGAGGAGGAGGAGGAAAGACTTAAAATACAAAGAGGGTGAAATTGCTCCCTAAGACTGCAGTCCTAATATTAGATGGGAATCATGTCTGTCTGGTGCTGTTATTAACAGGCTGTGTTCAGTTCTGCAAACTGAAACCATCACATTGCTACATCTCTGTTGCCTCAAATTCAATTGCCCAGGGATTCTAACCATCACCAGTGTTTTAACATGACTGGAAGCCTCCCAGAGGGTTTTTTCTAATACGGTTCAGGTAAAGGGTTAGCCTTTGAGCATCAGCATTGCTGGTGGGTCTTATCTGCAGTGACTCACAATTCACAGAGGGGAAAAAGGAGGGTTGCTAATTAAAAAGAAACTAAACCACCACCTTAATGAATAGAGAGATGAGACATGGATTCCGTGCTGCACAAAGGAAGGTCAGAATGGTTGTTGCTACAGTCAATGTGCACCCTGGTTGGATCTGCAAATGCACCAAAGTTAACCCCCAGGTTCTTTCCTTCTCTCTCTCTCTCTCTCTCTCTCTCTCTCTCTCTCTCTCTCTCTCTCTCTCTTTCATTTCTTAAATAAATTCAGCATGTCTGTAGCATACACCAAGAGAAAATAAATATTGCCCAAAGGCCAGGTTCACTACTCTGAAAGCTTTCTCCCATAACACAACCCTGAAAGAAAATCCATGGCATTTATGATGACTGCAATTTTTTTCTGGGCCGTGTCCCACCCTGGTTGCTAGGAGATATCCCTTCTAAGACATCATGCTGTATAAACAATAAAGCGTTTCTGTCGACATAGCAATTGTCCAAACCACTGAATCAAGAGGCACTTATTGGCATGGTCACCCCCTGCCTCCTCCACTTCTATAGTCTGCTCATATGACAACATGAATAATCACAAAGGCACCACACACTTGCTATTGTTAAACCCAAGCCTACTTGAAAGAAAATACCCAGCTCCCTTGTAAGAAAGTTAATGGGAGGCTATGAATTTCAACTCTGACTCCAAAAACGCACGCACGCACGCATACACAGAGAGAAGGACGTATGTTGAGGGGTGACCCTTTTTGAAGACTGCATTCCTGCGAGTGCTTGGGGCGGGACGGAAAGAGACCCTGGTTTCATTTTTAAAGCATAAAATAAAGTTTGGGGGTGGGGATCATGAACATCTATATCATCCTTGCTTTTCAAGAGGAAAAGCCAGGAAATCAACCCTTAGGGCTGCATTTTGTTCCCCTAGTTTCATCTATGCAGAAAAGGAGACAAGAGCAGTAATTTAACAGAAAGCCTGCTCGTGCCCCTTTAAATGGGAGAAATACCCATAAACCTACATGCTGCAGTACACACTGCTGCAGCCATCTATATACAGCCTTCTAAGGGTATTACTGTATCAGAAGGCTCCTTAGTGCTTTCTCTCTGTCATTACACTCAGCGCTGCTTTTTGCAGTGAAAAGGGAAGGGGGTGGGGAGGAAGAAAGGTGATGAAATGAGAAGCTGCCACCCAAGCCACAGAGGCGCATATGTACAGAAGGAATCTACAATGTGTCCTTTAAGGAAACACATGCATCAGTGCTCAGAGCCCATTAGATTATGCGTCCCTTGGGGAATATCACAAAGGGACATGAAAATGCAACACAACCTCATTCTTGCGTTCAGACTATAGGCATCTGAGCTGCTTCTGTTTCTTTTCCTTAAAGAATGTTCACAGCTATTAAGCACCAAGAAACCAATACAGGGCCCTTTTCTGGTGCGTAAGGTGTCCCCTTAAAGGGCAAGCCCACACAGCATCTTCATTTAGGGTTCTGCTCTTATTTTCCACTATTGTGTTTCAAATCTTATGTTGGGGAAAGCCAGCTGGCTTCAGTCAAAATTCAGCAAGGGCTAGTACACACTAGATTGGCATGCCCAGGACTCAGTTTACCCCAAGTACCTCTGCATCCAGGGTAATTACAACACAACTGGGGGAGGGGATGTTGGAACAGGGCTCAGTGATCTCACGCCAATATTTCAACCTAACAAAGGAAAGTTTATAACAACAGTTGATTTAGGTGTTATTTCCCCATAAAATAGGCATTCAAGATAAAAAACACATACTGCAGCAGCACATTCAGTGACTTCTGTTCAAATTAATGTATTGTTTCGAAGGCGAACATGTGAGAGAGCCCCAGCAGAATTTCTGCACAGATTTCTTTACCAACAGATCACAAACCAACTATTTAATTCTCATGCGAGAACTAGGCAGATGCTAATTGTTTAACCTGCAAAACTGCCATTTCTTAAACCGGCTTCCATTGCACTGAAATTAAACAAGCTCACATCTCGAGACAATGTGATAATCTGTCAAGGAGGGGGGGAGGAGAATGCACACCACCTCCGCTGGTCACTGCAACAAATCTAGAATCTCTGACTTTAAAAAACAAAAACAAAAAACATTTGCCTTTCAAAGTGACCCCACACCCCCACCCCCTGCAAGTTTTTGGCTTGCAATGACATTTCACAGCCTTAACAATTATCCACAGTCACCAAGTTACAAGCGTACCACATCTCTGCTCTCACTGCAGTGTGAGATGTCAAAGTAAAACAAAGGAATCCATGTAAAGAAATTGCTGTTACAAATAAAGGTACCTTTTTCTTCCGATCCTTGGATCTTTTCCTATGTTTCCTCTTTTTCTCATTTTCCTCTTCGGCGTTAAGTTCTAAATCTCTGTTTTTCTTGAGCTGTGATGCTGCGTGAGCCATAGTGCATTAAGAACACCCTTTGCAACAATCCTTCCTGGCATATAAGGTGATATCCTCAGGCACCTTTAACCAGCCCTCCTCACAAGCAATGCCTGGAAGAAAAGCTGTGGCTGGGGCCAGAAAGGCATTCGCAATTCAAAGGTCTTGATGAAGCTGGCAGAGACTACACAAATTCATGCTTGCAACATCTCTTCCAGTACCTTTCTGTACCTGAAGCTCGGCAAAACGGTGCAGCCATCCTAATGCATTTAACGTAACGAGAAAGACAGCTGGGACAGAGAAAGCTGTATTATGGCTGCATCCCCCACCACCAGCTGGAAGTGTCTAAGTGATTCCACTGAAGGGGGTATGCTGGAAATGATGGCTTCCTCTTACAAACACTCCAAAGCAACAACTCCTGTCGGATCAGTGCTTTTCTTAAAAAATACTCACATGTATTTTAGAAATCCACCCCTCAAAAACGACGGTTATGATTTAAACTCCCTCACTTAGTTCTGCATGGTGAGCCACTTAACCCACAATGAAACTGAGCAGCTCCCACTTTAGATTAACTGCTGATGGTGACAAAAATAAAAAAAAAATTTCTCTTCCCCCCCCTTCATTTTACCATGGAGACCCTGACTGCATTATGTAGAAAACAATGCATGCATTGCTATATCTTAACAGCGTTCCCTTTATGCTGAATGTTCGATCTTGCTGCAAGGATTACAGAAAGCACTGTTGTCTTATTCTTCCTTTCTTTTCTAAACACATGCTTATTACAACACATCTTGGGAGGGGGGAGGGGCGGAGATGTGATCATGCGAGTACACAAAACAGGCCTCTAATTCATAGGGAATTTCCTGGCAATTTTCTTTTACATGATCGAAAGGGGGGAAACAGAACCCACACCCCCTGCGCGCAAACAGCCAGGAATCTGTGTAACAAACCCTATTTCCTTGCACTGAGCAATGTAGACTTAGGCTTTTATGGAAGGGCTTGCTTCAATCACCTTGCTATTTTTGCCACCTGAGTCCTCAGTGACTGCAGCTTTTGAATATTCATTAGGGGAGGTAAAATAGCATCAGTATAAAAAGACCTGCAGGGGGCATTTCCCACTAGCATAGGCTCAAAGGAGATCAAGGCAATTTGTACCACATGTCTTTATGTATCTGTTGGCATCTAAAATTATGCATATATCACATATAGAGAGAGGGAGACCATACTGTGTATGTATCAACACAATGTATTTATATGTGTGTGTGTGTGTGTGTGTGTGTGTGTGTGTGTGTGTGTGAGTGAGTGTTTGCTCACTTACACAGACACTAGCATTATTGTTTACAATAGAGAAACCAGACAAGGAAGGAACCAACTTGTCAAATAGAAACAGAAGCAGCAGCCTTTTAAAGGGGCACTGTGATCACATCTCCTTGCTCTAAATACAGTTCTGGAATCCCGGGGTCTGTGACAAAGGACTCAAGCTGAGATTTCCCTTGGGGTTACTAGAGGAATTCTTTGTGTGTTGCCCCCACCCCCAAGCCTCGCAGAGACAGAAGCTACACTCCTCCTTGACCTTCTTCCCAGATTATTACTTCCCTCTACATATCTTGATTGGCAGAGGAAGTAGAGTGCTGACCCACTTCTTTATCCTTCCCTAACCAGCGCAATGCAGGCAAGCCATATGCCCTTCTCTGTCTGGTGTTGACTGATGGTGCTGAAGGCCAATGGCGCCCATCCTTGGTTTTTCATAGGTTTTCGGCTTCTCTGGGGTCCTCCCTATCGCCTTCACAGAACCTTAAAAGTGCACCACAGGTCTGTATAGTCTTGCAGAGTTCTCACACGCTTCCTTTCTCCTTAGGGCTTGCTAGGGTACCCAGCATTTGATTTTAAACATGTATGTGTCTGTCCCCTGCTCCACTCTGCTGCAAGGTTGGTCCCAAAGACAGACCAAGGGCTGGGAGAGCCAGGATCAAATATGGCACTTCATGGGAGGAGACAGAATTGGAACCAAGTGTAGTGTGTTGAACAGAGCTTGGCAGAATTTGATCTTTACTGGCTTTCCACATCCAGGGCAGGACACCTAATAGCAAGGATCACTGAACATTACGAGCAGTAAATATTAAGCTATCTATAAACTATATAATTATGTAAAATAACATAATAAACTACCATGTGATACCTTTGTAACAAAGGTAAGGTAAATGACCTCTGGAAGGTTAAGTCCAGTCAAAGGCGACTGTGGGGTGTGGCGCTCATCTCGCTTTCAGGCCGAGGGAGCCGGTGATTTTTCCCCCCTGTCAAGTTTAATGATTCATGAGAGGGAGATGGAAATCTGGCTCGGGAAATTCCCTCTGTTTGTTAAATAAAATAAAGGTGTTTTACATACAGTATTCTAATTGCACACAGCATCATGTTATAACGTCGCATATTGCAGTGAGATAATATTTTATTTGTTAGATATAACTCTCAAAGTTTTATAAATGTAATATAAATGGATCCTGATAAAGCAATAGCATTTCGCCCAAATAACAAGCCAAAAAGGGAATCTCTAGAACAGGGGGTTCTTAACCTGTGGTCCATGCATGGGCTTCAGGGGGTCTGTGAACTGTTCGCACACACAAAATCCCACTGCAGTAAAATCTTGCATTTATGTGTTCTGGGGAGGGGGTCCACAGCTTTCAACAGATTCTCAAGGGGGTCAATGACACACACACACACACACACACACACACACACACACACACACACACACACGGTTAAGAAGTACTGCTCTATAAGTTATATGTGCCTTCCTCATGCCCAGTGGACCATGTCAAAATCTCAGTTCCACATCAGCTGGACGAGCAACAGTTCCTCAATTTCTTCTTCCTTCAAGCTCACTGTAAACTTTTCATGACCTGGGATAAAACCCAGGAAGGAGAAAGAAGGATTTAAAAAGAGGATCCCCCCATCCCTGCCTGTCTGCCTCCTTACCACAGAGTGTGGAACATTGTCCCCCACAAAGGCTTGCCTCTTAAAGTTTATGGGTGGGTGGTGGGTGCCCCCCCTCCCCACCAGTGAGTGTGTGGTGCATTATTCAGTTGTGTGGTGGGTGCGTCATAAGGGCACCCCATTGTCTTTCAAGACAGACAGCTGCCAACAAAATCTTGCCCCGGTGGGCAGCCGGGCTGCTGCATTCTGTACCAGTTGAAGTTTCTGAACTGTCTTCAGAGGCAGCCCCATGTATAACATGTTGCAGTCTAATCTAGAGGCTACCAGAGTTTAGCTGAGAGAATTTGGGCTATCCCTGTCCAGGTAAGGGCACAGCTGGGCCATCAGCCAAAGCTGAGGGAAGGCACTGGGCACCACTATGTACACTCTAGGCACACTTAACACACTGCTTCTGGCTCCAGGGCAGACTCCCAATGAACAAGCCTGTATGATACAAGTCTTTGTAAACATGCATGTGTTGCATTTATACTTAAGAAGTGTGCACTTCCTGGGTGACATGCATTTTTATAGAAAAGAACTAACTTTGTTGTTATTGTACTTCACATCACTAATATTTATTATTGAGGATGGGGTAAAGAATCAAAATGGGACACCATTTAACAACTGCATAATATTATTGCAGCCAACATTCCAGAAATCTCTGAAATTTGCTCTTGCATCACTTCCAAGACAGGTGAGATGTGTAAATAATGAATTTGCGCTATGCAGCTCTACGCCCACTCTGACAAAAACAAGCAGAATGGAAAGCAGCTTCTCTGACCTAATTATTACACTCAAGAGACCATATTGGCTGTGAGTCCTAGAAGGACTGCTCCCTGCCTTGCAGGCCTTTTCTACCTGGACTGTGAGGGTGTGGCTTTGACTGACTCCAGCAACAAAAATGGAGGCTGCTGAACAGACACTTGGGCTGGGGTGTTTTGGGGGTCGTTGTTGATGTGGGGATGGTTTTTTTGTATCTTTATTTTAGATCTTGTGATTTAGGTGGAAATTGTTCAGTTTGTGTATTTATGAATGTTTTATTTATTGTTTATGACTATTTTTGTTGTGTTGTTGTAAGCTGCCTTGAGCAGTTTTAACTGGAAAGGTGGCATACAAATAAAATCATTTACCAGTATGTATGTATGTTTGAATGAATGAATGAAAGAATGTAAGCATGTAAGATGTTAGATAGAAAGCACTTTATTTTTATTTTTATTTTGCTTTAAATATTCAAAACTTCAGACTTCTTACATTTTACATCTTACATGCCAAAATCAATGGCAACATTTAAGTCAGGGGTACCCAAACTAAGGCCCGGGGGCAGGATGCGGCCCAATCGCCTTCTAAATCCGGCCCGTGGACGGTCCGGGAATCAACATGTTTTTCATGAGTAGAATGTGTGTTTTTTATTTAAAATGCATCTCTGGGTTATTTGTTGGGCCTGCCTGGTGGTTTTACATGAGTAGAATGTGCTCTTTTGTTTAAACTGCATCTCTGGGTTATTTGTGGGGCGTAGGAATTCGTTCATATTTTTTTTTCAAAATATAGTCCGGCCCCCCACAAGGTCTGAGGGACAGTGGACTGGACCCCTGCTGACCCCTGATTTAAGTCTACGCAAGTCGTGGTTCCTTTTTAGGTCCACTCAGCTTCGTGAACCACCTTTTCTTTTCTTTTCGCAGCTGGATACCTGTGTCTGTGGGGCTGTGTTCAGCTTGGTGGGCTACAAGTTCTGTGGGGCCAGTTTATTTATTAAACAGGCTGGAATAGTGGCAAACAAATACAGGTGTCTGTAACCTGAGGTACCACTGTACATGCATTTGTAGAGGGAAATTTCATTAAATTTACACACATAAGGTGACATTAGGTAAAGGTAAAGGGACCCCTGACCATTAGGTCCAGTCGTGACCGACTCTGGGGTTGCGGCGCTCATCTCGTGTTATTGGCCGAGGGAGCCGGCATACAGCTTCCAGGTCATGTGGCCAGCATGACTAAGCCACTTCTGGCGAACCAGAGCAGCACACGGAAATGCCCTTTACCTTGCACTTTGACGTGCTTTTGAACTGCTAGGTTGGCAGGAGCTGGGACTGAGCAATGGGAGCGCACCCCGTCGCAGGGATTCAAACCGCCGACCTTCTGATTGGCAAGCCCTAGGCTCAGTGGTTTAACCCACAGCGCCACCCCCATCCCAAAAAGTGACATTAGAATACCCCAAAATACCAATCTTTTTAAAAAATAAAATAAAATAAACTGGATTCTAGGGCTTTCACGTCCTCCTTGTGAGGTTCCAGAGGCAGCTGTCTGGCCAGAGTTAAGACTAGGCTTCTGGACTAGACAGAATTTTGCTTTGATCCAGGCAGTTCTTTTCTGCCCTCTGTGTATACATCAGTCGTGACAGTGCTTCCTATTTACTTGTGGTTCAGCTCAACCGATCTTAAGCCCACGTTCATGTCACTTATTCAGGAACATGTACAATTTGTTATTCATGAGCAATAAACAGAAAACACTAACACTGTATGAGAACCCTTCTATCTGCAATAGTATCAGTAAGTCAATCTACCCAAAGCAAATGGATCTGGGTATGACGCAGGAGCCAGGGACAGCAGCCAAAAAAAATCCCAAAATCAAATGTAGCAGCCTCCCCCGCCAGCTACGATGGTGGTGTCTAAGCTCCAGACAATGGAAGCATACAAAATGCAGCTAAGGAAGATATATGCAAACAGTGCTGTAAATCAGGCACAAAGTCACACCCACTGTGGTTCTTCATACAAGCTCCAATCATGCTTCAAGGTCAGGGAATGCTGCTTTTGAGACCGTGGTGAGTCCTCTGAAGGATGCACGGTCCATTCTGAAAGCAGTCCTAGGGCAAGGCTCCCTAGCACTTAGGAATCTCTCCTGAAATAATTTCATGCACAGTGTACTTGCTGACCACATCTTCATCTTTCCCAATAAAAGGATTCTTAGGTGCAGCTTTGTAAGCTGAGCCCACAAAACATTTCTACCAGCTCATCTGCTCATTTGAATAGAACCTTGAGCTGACATAATAGGCTGTACCATTTCAGGCTAAAAGTGAGGGGTGATTTTTTTTGTAGTGTGCTCTCACTTTTTTAAAAAATCCTGAACTCCCCACCCCCTCCACCCACCCCATCCCTGCAGGCATGATGCAAACTCACCAAGGAGAAAGGCTCAAGTCCAAACTGTTCTCTATTCTAGTTAAAGGGAGCAGTGTTGTTTTTAAACACAGGGCATTAAAATATGTAAGTATACTGATGTGGAAACAGGGTTGGCACAGCAGTGATGACCCACCCCACCAATGGCGCTTCCCTGTTACTTCCTCCTTGATTACCCCCACCCCCAATTTGTAACTATGGGGATGCATGTGTGTTCTACTGGTGTGTTTCCCTCATATGATGTAATTGCAAGAATTGACTTTTTTAAAATAAATAAAAAGCTTTCTCAGTTCATGCTTATTATGGGGGTGAAGTGGAGATACCAAACCCATTATGATATAGTGAGTAAATGCTACACCAGGCAATTCTAGTAATTTATGATTCAATGTAGAGTGCAACAGATGACCCTACCTCAACAATGTAGGAATAGCAGTTATTCTGGATTAAATAATCAGTTACACAAAGCTGTGGTTCTGTATCTGAAGGTCAGGGCCAGCACTAGGTAGACCCCCGGTGGCGCGGTGCACCAGGGTGCCGTGCCGGTAGGTAGGGCGCCGCGCAGTAAAGCCGCGCGGAAACCATGCTGCGCCCTGCGAGGGCGGGGGCGCCGGAGCGATCTCTGCCCCTCAGTGCCAGGGCGCGCGACCTGCTCGAGACTGCCCTGCTGAAGGTTGTGACATGGGGCAAATTCATTTATATCTAGAATGGCTACCCCACTTCTCAAATTAAGTCAGAACCCAAGGCCGTGAAAAATATAATAAAAGCACTTAGGAATCAATATAAAAATCAAACAACAGAAAAACTAAAGCAGCTAATAATAATAATAATAATAATAATAAAGATAAGGTAAAATGAACTGGTGAAATGGTTGGTGAAAAACAGCATTCATGGAAGCAGAATGCTGTTGAGGAGTGAAATGGAGGAGATCTCTGGAGAAGTCATTCTTTAAGTCAGAAAAAGCCCAGTCTCCAATTGCCACCCGCCTCATCTCTGAAGGCAAGAGCACAAGCTACACAAATCTGCGTAAGGAAAATAACTTATGGAAGGAAAAGCATTCTTTATATTTTTGGATGATGCATGCATGTGACACAACAAATATGATCTCAATGAGACATTTCCTCTTGTGTGGAAGAGAGAAGGAAGATGCTGAAATTCTTGCTTAGAGACCTTACAAGCTAGACTGGCACCTGAGAGAGGGGGAGTCTGTCACCTGGCATTACCACTTCTGATCTGTTCTTGGAAGCTTTTTAATAGTGTCCAGTTCCTTTTATCATTTTGACCTTTGTCCTCCCCAAATTAGAACTGAATTTTCTTGGCTGTTTTTACTCCTGTTTCCACCTGCTACGTATTTTAGTGGATTTTGGAGGGATTCCCCCCTCCCCCATATCCTCCCAAACAGAAATTAGCTGCCTTCAGAAATAAGATGGGATACAAATTTAGAAAACAAACAAAAGCCTGGGCAAGGCACAAAGCAAAGGGAGACGAAGCCTAAAAATACCAGATGAAATACAATGTATTAACAATATTAATGTGCCCAGTAAATTGCAGCATGTCGCCCCGTTCAAGGGCTTGATGTAGTTGCTCATTTAAGGAGTGTGTTGCTTGGGCAAGACATCTGGAAGCATGACGCATTTTCATCCCCTTTTTCATAAATCTAGAAAATAGGAGGCCTGAAGTCCCAACACTCAGAGACCTTCCATCAAAACTCAATTTCAACAGGAGCTACTTGACAAGATCAGGGTCTTGCGCCATGTCACATGGATTCAGATTCTACAGCATTTCAGTTCAGAGAGACCTATGCAAGTAAACTGTGATGCATCTTATAACCCCTTCTCCCAGCCTAAATCCCTTGTCTTTAGAGGACATGCTAAAGTAGGACACTCAGCTTACATTCAGCCCAATGTGAAGAGTTCATTCCAGCTTAGACTTTTTCGCTCATCGCATGCCACCTGAACTTGTACAGATTTGTTCTCCTGCCCACAATAAGCACGTACAAACTGACGCCGTGATCCTGCTAGTCATTTCTGCCCATTAAATGTTCAGTATGCCAACGAAATGTGATTTGCAGCCATCCCAAGTAGTACAGCTAGTTTACAGAAGGCATCCATTAAAGACCACGTGTATTGTTTCAGTTCCAAGGAGATGCCCCAAGGAGTACCTATAACATTACTTGATGATCCTAAACATTTTAAATAATCAATGCGCGAGAATGTGAAGCATCTACTGATGAAAGTAGATTACCTATTTTGTTAGAACTCCGATAATGCTGCATGAAGAATTGATGCTTTTGAATTTTGGTGCTGGAGGAGACTCTTGAGAGTCCCATGGACTGCAAAAAGATCATACCTATCCATTCTGAAGGAAATCAGCCCCGAGTGCTCACTGGAAGGACAGATCCTGAAGCTGAGGCTACAATACTTTGGCCACCTCATGAGAAGAGAAGACTCCCTGGAAAAGACCCTGATGTTGGGAAAGATGGAGGGCACAAGGAGAAGGGGATGACAGAGGACGAGATGGCTGGACAGTGTTCTTGAAGCTATGAACATGAGTCTGACCAAACTGCGGGAGGCAGTGGAAGACAGGAGTGCCTGGCGAACTATGGTCCATGGGGTCACGAAGAGTCGGACACGACTAAATGACTAAACAACAACAAAATGCTGCATGATGAATGTGGATAGAATAACTGTGCCTCAGAGCTGAAATAAATCGATTTTAACACCCCCCCCCCAAAGCTCCTTTGAAAATATGGATGCTAAATATCCCCTCAGGTATCATCTCAATATTCGAATATTTGACAAATACCCACAAACCATTCCTAGACATTCAGGATCTGTTTTTCCATAACTAGCTCCTGAATAGCTGGAACAATGTCTACATGGTCCATCCACCTAAGAACTGAGAATTGGGGTGAGTATTTCAAACAGCAGCCAGCATCTCTTCTCACATGGAAAGGCTATATAACTAGAGAGAGGCTGCCACACAGCCAGGATCACCTTAAAACATAGTTACTTCTATATCAATATCTTACAGTCATCAAGTTCCAGTGCTTGATATTTTGATACAGTGGAACCTCGGTTTATGAACACCTCGGTTTATGAATTTTCGGTTTATGAACGCCGCGGACCCATCTGGAACGGATTAATTCACTTTCCATTACTTTCAATGGGAAAGTTCGCTTCAGTTTATGAACTCTTCAGTTTATGAACAGACTTCCAGAACCAATTGTGTTCATAAACCGAGGTACCACTGTAATTACTATTCAAGAGATGACACACAATGGCATTTGAGATTTGACAGCACTGGGAGGTAGGCAGGTGATAACAGTCGACAAAAGCATTTATTGGTGATGTTTTATTTCATCATTGACAGCCCATGGCTTATGAGAGTTTATATTTAATGACTGCCAAAATAATCATAAGAAGAAACTAACAAGTAACCAAAAGAGGAGGGGGGGGGAGTGCCAAGAGGTCCTTAAGAACTTGAACTTCAAAACACAGACAAATTTTACCAAAGCCCAAAGGCAAAGTTGGGGGGGGGGATCACTTTCAAAATTAAATGGTGAAACAAGAAGATAAGGTGATGTTTTAAAATAATGCATATATTAGTGGCTGTGGGTATTCTTTTCAGCTCTGCCACACATATATATTCCTCTTCACTTTTGCCTTCTGTACTTTGCAGAAAAAAGCAATCATTTTTCTACACTGAAGTCCTGCTGTTCCTCTTGAAGCTGGATCTAGGAGGGCAACCCAATCTGTTTATGCTGTAGTCGCTCAGGTTTTTGAAGCACATCCGGCTGTGGCAATTTGATTTGCATATAAAAAATCAGATCTTAGGAATGTAAAATAAGATTTCTTGTAAGATTTCACAGCAATATATGGATGTTAGAAGAAAGTTTGAATAAGGACCAGAAAAATGAATGTGGTTTTTAATGAGATTTTAATTCTGGTTTTGCCTCATGGCACTCAAGAACATTGAAGAGCTTTTTCCTCTCATGGTAGCTTTGCATTTAAGCGTTGTATTGCAAGGAACAGCTCATTGCTTGAGACATTTGGAAGTGAACTGGCTAAAACACTCAAAAATGCACTGAACAGAACAATCCTCCCTTGTCAGAGCAATAGAAAAGATGACCTAATAGGTCTTTTCCATCTTAGATCCTGTCATCACAATCTAGTTTTCCCTTCTGAAGACAATTTTTTTATGCATTACCCTCTCTACCTTCCACTATAGCAAGATGTTGTTTTGTTTAAGAAGAATTAGTTTCAAATTTTCTGAAGTCCTTGAAGGCTGTGCCTTATATTCTATGTTTTTCATATATAACTTTAAAAGTTGCCGTTTTTGAGCAGAGCATTCCAGTTTGTCACCAACACTGATCAAAAAGTCTATGGTTAGGACTGTGATTCTGGAGAAGCACAAGAACGTATTATATACCCATAGGCTTTTGACGTATCCATTTTGAATTCAATGCTATGTGAATTTCAACTTTGTTTTTTAAAAGCAGCTTTCCACCTTTTATGGTTGCAAATATGTGATTAATGTGTGTGTGAAATCCCTGCTGAAATTGATGAAAACACTTTGATTGATTCAAAGGGTGCTCTGATTAATTTGGGGTAACAGATTTAAAAATAATAATTATTTTAAATCAGAACACTTCTTAAATCAGAGCAGGTGTCTTCTTAGACGAGATACGTGTTCTCCTTTGACACAGGAAAAAATGCTTTTTTAAAATGGCACCTACATTGGCTAAAAGCAAATAAATAATTCATTTTCTTCTTCTTCTTCTTCAAGGAAACTGTCTTATTTGTATGCAAGTTTAAGACAGTCATGTAAAATCCACCCTCCTAACTGTTTATTTCCATTAATATGCTTACATAAATGATTGACCGCACAATGCTGTGCATATCTCTGACGTAAGGCCCACAACATTCAATGGGTCTCACTCCTAGGTATAGGATTGTAGCCTAAGATTTATTTAACAGGATGGGAGCCCCTTTAAAATTCTGGGGAATTCTAGTGCTCACATTGAAAGGAACCACCCATCCACATTAGACCTAAAGCAGCATAAATCAAGAGGCGCACCGCAATGGGAGAGGAATAACCATATATAGAATGGAAGGATTTCAAGTGCGTGGTCAAAGATGGGTGTGCAACTGATTATTCCTGAGACAATGAAATACACACCTCTCTTCTTTTATCTTGTTATGAGCTACGGTTGCAACAAATCAACAGAACTGGCTGACAGGCTACAGAGCCCAGCTGAAAAGTTGACAACTGTGTGGGAGGGATCCCTTTGAAAACGTGCAAGGATGTGGCCTCATCCTACCTATGTCCTCCTTCTATTCATAGGTATACGTTCACAGAATCCCAGATTCTGGCATGCTGTGTATTTCCTGGAAGGCCACTGTTGCTGGCTGGCTTGCAGGCTGACCTAGGTAGTGAGGGCAGAGGAGCGGAGGGAGAGGTTGGCTTTCCCAAGGACTCTCAAATCAAGCAGCACACATTCCTGGCAACAGACCTGGAACTTGACAGGAGTGCAGGGATCGGCTGCCAACTAGCACAGAGGTTGGGGGGTGGGGTGGGGAGGAAGGACACCTGAGAATTTACACTTAAATTGTAAACTTTTCAAAAAGTGCCTTGGAGAGCTTGTTAAGTCGATCACTTAAAGTGAGGCACATCTCTTACAATGTTTAATTAAAACAAAAGGTAATTTCCAAAGCAAATATACATTTTTTTTCTCCTAGGGGGTAATTCCTGTATTAGTGGGTATAATAATTCAGACCCTGGGGTGTCCAACCCCCTGCAATGCAGGAATCTTTGGCCCAACGTGGGGCTTGAACCCATGACCTTGAGATTAAGTGTCTCATGCATGGACTGAGCATGTGCAGGAGAGCTTTCCTATGGCTTGTGCTGTCATTTGCAAGGTATTTTTTTCCATATGTCTCGACAACACCCCTGCTAGGAAACCTGCTTCAGTTCACCCAGTGAATGCAGTTCTGTGCCCCCCACCCCCACAAATGAGAATAAATAGTACAAAATAAAAGAAACTACATTAACAGTCACGCTCCATAGAGGCTGCAGGATTCAGCTGATCTTGGTGCAGAAGATCATGAACCATGAACAGAATTTTATTTTTAGGTGAGTACAGGTGAAACTAAACAAAAACTAATGATACAACACAGAGATAATCGTACCCACAACTCCATAATCACACCATCAGTTTTCTCAATGCTCGAGATCCCATCTGGAATAATTTTCCTGAGGCCAAGGAAGCTATTGAAAAACCGGAAGCAGTTTACAGAACAGCTAAGAACAAAATTAAGTCATCCACTGTGAGAGGCAAGGGTCTGCAACAACACAACACATACAGAGAGAGAGCTTTTCTCTGTTTAGTCTTTCCTTTCTCACTTTTTTAGGGGTGGGTAGGGGAAATCATATGCTGCTACTGTCCTTCTGAAGCAACAATACAGAAAAGTATTAACACAACACAGCAATCTACGGTAAGTCTCTCTTTAGAGGTGACTCAGAATGATTGGATGCTCAGTCACTGAGAGATTTGTTGCCGGAAAGCCTCTGTGTGCTCAGTGTTGAACAAAGGCCAAGGTTTATTGCTTACCCTTCAGAAATGACTTTCTTTCACTCTTTCTTTTTCTTTTTGGACAAGCTCTGTTCCTACCCAGCCCAACAGCTAACTAGAAAAAAAAACAATGCCCAGCTTTCAAATTAAGTCATATTCAAATTAATGTTTTAGTGTTGTTTAGTCATTTAGTCGTGTCCGACTCCTCGTGACCCCATGGACCAGAGCACGCCAAGCACTCCTGTCTTCCACTGCCTCCCGCAGTTTGGTCAATCTCATGTTGGTAGCTTCGAGACACTGTCCAACCATCTCGTCCTCTGCTGTCCCCTTCTCCTTGTGCCCTCAATCTTTCCCAACATCAGGGTCTTTTCCAGGGAGTCTTCTCTTTTCATTTATTTAGTCCAAAATAGAGAAAAAGTCAACATCATCTTGGCTACCAGTCTTAAGCAAGGTGGATTGCTTTGAGGTTCACCAATATAGCTACTCCCTGTGTTATTCTAGCAGTTGTTTGTAAAGTCCCACCACCAAGATACCCTTTCTAAATTGATTTGCCTGCAGATGAATCCCTGTGTGTGTTACAGATGTATTGTCTAGGCCAGGTATAGAGAACATGCTGTCTGGAGGACAAATGCAGGCCTCCCAACCAACTCTTATCTGGTCCTGTTTCAGACCCGTTCTTAGCCCTTTTGCTCAGCAGGGATGTAGTCCTTAAACTTTGCTAATGCATCTCGCTTGGATGGAAGGAGAGTAGAGAGAAGTGTGTGAGTCTGTGTAGAAATTAGCGAAGTCTACAGTCACTGCTCTGCCCACCCCTGGCATGTGCCCTCCAATGTCATGCCCCAAAAGGAATACAGCTGAAAAGGGCCCCCCATTCCTAAAAGTGTGCTCTTGAGTCTGCAAGACTTTGCCATTGCCCCACAGACTGTGAGAATGAGCATGTCCCACATGGCCCTGCAAACCACAAGAGATGCTTGCCAAGACATCATCTGCCGGGGTAATAATAATATTACCCTGCAGCTAGACTGGTGACTGGGAGCGGCCGCCGAGACCACATAACACCGGTCCTGAAAGACCTACATTGGCTCCCAGTACGTTTCTGAGCACAATTCAAAGTGTTGGTGCTGACCTTTAAAGCCCTAAACGACCTCGGTCCAGTATACCTGAAGGAGCGTCTCCACCCCCATCGTTCTGCCCGGACACTGAGGTCCAGCGCTGAGGGCCTTCTGGCGGTTCCCTCGCTACAAGAAGCCAAGTTACAGGGAACCAGGCAGAGGGCATTCTCAGTAGTGGCACCCACCCTGTGGAATGCCTTCCCACCAGAGGTCAAAGAGAACAACAATTACCAGACCTTTAGAAGGCATCTCAAGGCAGCCCTGTTTGGGGAAGCTTTTAAAGTTTGATGGATTTCTATATTTTTATATTTTGTTGGAAGCCACCCAGAGTGGCTGGGGGAACCCAGCCAGATGGGCGGGGTATCAATAAATTATTATTATTATTATTATTATTATTATTATTATTATTATTCAGTATATAAAGATGTAAAGGTACGGTATTTCGATGATTCTGCATACAGCTTCAGTCTTCCTTGCATTCAATATCAATTCCAGAATTCTCACTTCTGGATTTGACCCTGACAAAGCTCTAATTCCCTCTACATGGACAGATTACAAGCACATTCTCCATGAGGCACGGTGAACGTGTACAATGGCCAGCTGTTATGCACATTAACCACTCAAGTTACCTTATCCCCAATGTATACATATACAAGGTTTGCTACCCTTTCTACAGGTGCATGGGCACAACTGGGTTTTTAGGTGAGTCCTTTGATCATTGCCCCCATTGGCCACTTCCGTCCTTCAGCCCTATGCACTTTTCAAGGGAGCAAACGGAAACTACCTCATGTCCAAGGGGGCAATGGGAGGTGGGGAAGTCTCAGATATTTTGTGGTTGTCAAGAGAACAAGAAGAACCACTGCAACCCCAGGCACCATGTTGGTGACTCCAGTATGTATGTGGTGCATGAATTTATATGTTCCTGCACACACACAAGGGTACTCAAAGTGGCTAACAATTAAACCACATATCATCAATATTCAAATATAAAACTGCAGAACATTTTGCCTTCCAAAGATGATTGTGGATCACAAACAGAAAATGAAATATTTCTGGATGCACTATCATCTTTCAAACGCATTTATAGATACCGCTAAGCAGAAGTGACTATTCAATTTGATGGCGCACATTATTTTGACGTTTAATGGCACTGTGAGAGTTAAATGTCTGTTGCAATTTTCTTTAGTTTTCTCTTCTTTCTGTTGAATTACCCCAAATCTTGATATTTGTTTAAAACTAGATTTGGCAAGTAAATTCTCCCTTAATACAAGAATAAGCAGTCCTGTGCTACCACTTAGATAAAGACAGAATGTTTGCCACACTCCAGCACTACCCAAAACCTATGTGTTTAAGGACAGCTCCTGTTGGGCAGCTCCTGTTGCTGCTTTTCTAAAAGTGCTTTTCTTGAATTGGCAGATATATGGCAGGGGTGTTGGGGAAGAACCTTTCTTTCCTTGCTCCAAAGCTCTCCTCTTTGCAACAGGCATGATGGGCAAAATAGAGAAGAAGAGAGAGGAAAGGTTTGTCCTGTGACAGATCACTGTGCCCACACATTCTCCTCCTCCACCACCACAAGCAAAACTAAGCCACCTTCCTGTTTTAGCAAGCAGTGTGGGGAGCAGATGGTTCCTATGTTCTTGAAGGGGAGAAGAAACTTTGTGAACAAGGCGCAAGCATTGGGGGTCCTCACGCTTGATGTTTGGCAGTTTAGCCTTTGGTGACAAGGAGGGAGCCTGAGGCTGATACAATGCATTTTTGTGAATGAAATGGACCCGAAGGCGATGATGGCGTTGCTTATTTGACCCATTATGATGCAGAGCTGTCGCTAGGTGATCTTGCACCCCTGGCAGTACTGTCCAGATTGCGCCCCCTAGCCACTGATAAATTAGCTCTTCTTTCTGCCTCTCCTCCAACCCCGCCCCCCATTCAATTCACCCTCTATTTAAAACCTTTTCTTATGAGGCAATAATCAATATTTTTATTTATAGACATATTTATTAGCCGATTTTGCACTCCCCCCCGCCTGCACCCCTGACAGGAGCCCACGTCACCACCCCATAGCTACGGCCCTGTAATGATGGTGTGTGTATAAGTCACTAGCATGCTTTAAAAAGAGGGAGCTTTGAAGAGCCATGCACAACTTGTTACCCTACCAGGATGAACACAACCTATTGGTCATCATTTGTAATCTGGCAGAAACTTGACAACCCCACTTTGTGTTTGCAGTCCCAGGCAGGCAGCAAAACCAGACGGCTTACTGGTTTGCTGCAGAGTCACCTTACATGGCTGGTAGGCTGCATTTGGTTTGGAAAGTCACAGGTTATGCATGCCTGGTCAGGATGTTGGGAAAGAAAGATCACATCTGACACAGACAGACTTCAGAAATGGAAGATGACTTCGCCTAAATCTTTTTGCAATTTTAAATGGAGCGTGTTGAGATTTATATGGGCATAATTCCCTCTCAAACATACAAGCCACACTGCAATATTCAGCCTCTAGAGGTCAGGATGATGCTACTGGCATTTTAAAGAATCTAAGCCTCATTATAATTTTAATTAGTTACAGAAGAAAACTGGGAGAGGGGAATGAATCCAGCTGTGCAAATAATCTTCATCTTTAAGGAAAACCATTTCCAATCCAATCCAGTTTCTGGCCGGAAACCCCAGTGCAGCTAAACTCCATAGTGAGGATGCTTCAAAAGATTCTGATGAAAAGAAGCCTCCCATCTCTCTCTTCCTCGAGGTGATCGCTGAGTATTTACATACAAATCAGATCTCAGAAGCTGGAATCAGCATCCGGGCCCTGGTGCAATTGTGTGATATGTAATTCTGCTCTTAGCAACACTGCCAGTGCCTCTGGGAGCTTAAGCTCCCAGCCTGAGTGGCAGTCAACTGCAGGGGGGGGGGAAGCGAAAAAGGAGGCAAATTGGCAGCATTTTTTATCTTTTATTGTAGCAACACTGCATGGTGAAATGTGTGTTTCAGTTACACCCAAACACTTCACCTGTAAAAGGCTATTTAATGCATAGAATAGCAAGAAGATGCATTTTGGTATCTGATCAACTAATGTTTAAAAATGTTGGAAGCAAGTTTTTTATTTACACAGGGCACTTCTTGGGGCAAATTCCGTAGATGCTATATGTGTATGAGGCTAGAATCAAAGGTATGTGTGCATCATTGCCATAATTTATCAATTTATATACTGCTTACATGCCAAAATGGCATGTACAATGATAAAATCCACACAAAATCAAAGTACCGTGTTTATCATATTTTAAGACATCCCTACAAAATAAGGCATGGCAGGATTTTCAAGACCTGGTGGAATATAAGGCGTACCCCGAAAATAAGACATGCTGGTATGGCAGGGCACGCCACGCCAAGTCCCGACCCAGCGGGACCCGGCAAAGGTCTAAGAGGGCGGCTCCGGGAAGCGAGGAAGGAGCAGGCAGCGGCCGACAGCAATAACCTTCCGAGAGGGAAAACGGGACAACATGCCCAGGCGAGAGACAGGAGGAGGAAGAGGGTAGTGGCGGCGGCGGCAGCTGCAAGCAGGGACCCAGACAAGGAGGCAGCCGGGAGTGCGAGAGGGAGCGCAGCCGGAGCCGGAGCCGGGGCCAGAGGGCGAGGAGGAGCCTCTGGCGTGGGGAAGCCGGAGGGCGGGCAGGCAGGCCGGGCGGCTGCGGCGGGGCAGAGGATCCGCCGGTGGGAGCTGGGAAGGAGGAGGAAGCGGTGCGTGTTCCAGCTCCTTGTGTACTGCAGCGCGGCAGCTCCGCCCGGCCTGGCTCCTCCTTCCCTGGCGCGTGCTGAGCTCGCGCTGTGCTGCTCTCCCGCCGTCTCTTCCAGCTCAGCCAGAGCCAAGACAAGGACACGGGGAAGGAGGAGGAAGAGGAGGTGGGGCCTCGGCACCCATGGCAGCCTCCTCCGGATGGGAGCAGCACTACACGGCAGGGAGCCCACCCTTTGCCGGCTCGAGCTCCAAGCCGGCGGCGGGCTGCTGCCTTTGCTGGTTCCCGCTCGGTCAGGGCTCAGCAAAGCACGCACTTTGCCAAGCCCCAACGGAGCGGGAGCCGGCAAAGGCAGCAGCGCGCACAGCTTGGAGCCCCAACCCGGCAGGACCCAGCAGCGTGCCCTGCTGAAGCGCCAACAAAGTGCGCAGCAGCCAGTTCCGGGTGCCGAGCCGCAGCAGGAAGAGGAGGTAATTTTTTAAAAAATAAGACACCCCCGAAAATAAGCCACAGGCTTATTTTCTTGAGTAAAAATAAATATAAGACGTGTCTTATATTGTGAGAAACACGGCAAGTAATACAACACTTCCATTGAAACAATAAAAATATCCATAATTAAAATTTACCAAAAAAAAACCCCCTACAAGGCAATTAAAAAGAATAACAATTAAAGCAGTTACAAGAAAAAAATAAAACAATTAGATTAGGAAGTTCAAATTAAGGGGAACGCTTGACTAAACAGATGTGTTTTCAGTGGAATAACAATGCTGATGAAATGAAGGCTCTCGTATTTTAGCAAGGGGGAGATTTTCATATATGGGGTGGTGAGAGAAATGGCCCTGACAGAATCCACAGGATTTATCCAGTTACTTAGGATCACAGGAAGCTGCCTTATGCAGAGTCAGACCATTTGTCAATCTAGCTCAGAACTCTCTACACCAGTGTTTCCCAAACTTGGGTCTCCAGTTGTTGTTGTTTTACTACAACTCCCATCATCCATAGCTAGCAAGACCAGTGGTCAGGGATGATGGGAATTGTAGTCCAAAAAAGATGGAGAACCAAGTTTGGGAGACACTGGTCTAAGCTAGCTGGCAGCAGCTCCTCAGGGTTCGCGGCAGCCCTATCTAGAGATGCTGGGGATTGAACCAGGGACCTTCGACATGCAAGACAGATGCTCTGCCACTGAGCTATAAAGCATTTCCCCACTTGAGGTCTGAAGGTATTTCTAACCTTCTTTCCGAGCAGTAGGCATGGCCAAGAGCACTGCACAGAGTACACTTTAACTGAAACCTTAATGGCAAATGCACAACACAAATTGTGACCGTTTATTTTGATTGCCTGTTAAAACAATCAATCCCTATTCATCAACACCCTTTGGAGGATGGCAAACTTTTAAGCACCTATTATTTTACCAGGGTTGGTTGACTGCATGAAGGAATTCCTCATGACCAAAATGTACATGACACAGAGAAGAGCTCAGCTGAGCTCTTTCTCTGGCGCACTGTGTTTCAAGTTTGTTGACTGCATAAGTTAGTGCAGTGGGCAGAACAACACAGTGTGTGTAGTTCCATGATAGTTCCGCAGCATACCCTCCAACATTTCTCCAATGAAAATAGGAATGTCGTCATCATCGTCATCATCATCATACCCCATCCATCTGGCTGGGTTGCCCCAGCCACTTTGGGCCGCTTCCAACATAGATAGATTAAAATAAAATAGTAATCATTAAAATCTCTATATAGGACTGCCTTCAGATGCCTTCTAAAGGTTGTATAGTTACTTATCTCCTTGGCTAGGGGGTTGGATAACTCCATATGCTCCAACATTTCCCCGATGAAAATAGGGATGTCCTAAGGAAAAGCAGGACATTCTGGGATCAAATCAGAAACTGGGGCTGCCCCTGGAAAATAGGGACACTTGGAGGGTCTGCCACAGAGGGTGTAAAACCAGCTGGGTTTTTTTATGAGAGATTCAGCAGGGAAAAAACAGTACAAAGAGAAATACGACTAAAGAACCCCTTGCCTCAGTGCCAGTCTTGCACTTGAAACTGTAGCCTCAGTGACTACATGGTGTAAAAAAAGCACAACCAAAGAACCGTTAAAACCACTGTGGTTTTAAGAGTGACTACTCTGCTCTTGCAAACTATTAGATGAACTACCTGTACTGTCAGTGCATAATCTTGTACTGCCAGAGGTAACATGGTACAAAGCCGCCATATAAACACCAGTCAAAACACTGAGGGCTTCTGCAGACAGGTGAAGGTTTTCTTTCATTTCATTTCTTGAGGGTGCATTCTGCACCACATCATCAACACAAGAATGCATTACATTAGGGCCTATATAATGGACCGTCCACAAACCACTCTACTTTGTTTGTCCTGCGATGCTTCCCCATTACTATCACATTATTGCTACCTGGAGGGGCTCTCTTGCACAACTAGAACTGAAAGGGGGGGGGAAGCAATAACCCCAGCAGAGTTGCGATATAAAGTCGCAGGATTTCAGCAGGATCTTACAGAACATACACAAAGCTGTATGTTCTCTCTGAACATCTGGAAGGGTCCTTAGTACAGAACTGTAGAAGTGGGAAGAGTTGTTTCCTTTTGACGTTATGGGTTTGAGGTGTTGCTTTGGAGAAGGAGATAGATAAATGACATATTAAGGTCCGAGCACGATAATCCAGTATGAGTGTGACTGAGAGAATAACCTTCTGAAATGCCAAGTAGTTGTGAATATTTGCTCTTTGCAGGAGACATTCGTTAACGATTGTGAGTATCCTCTTACATGTAAGTAAACTAGTCGGTTGCTACTGTCTCATCAGTGTGAGGAGCAGCCCTGACAGCAAAGCAACCCCGCTGCACAGAATTAGAAAAGAAAAAAGTAACATTTCAGACAAGATCCCAAGCTATGTTTCCTTTCCTTCTCTTCTCATCCAGCAGCTGAAGAGACACTTCTAAAATGATTCGCTGCATTTCACTCTCTGTATTCTCAAGGAAATTTGGAGCACTACCATCTTGTGGCCTGTCTGAAAAAGGCAATCAGGAGAATTTTTTTTAAAAAAGATGCTTCTAAATCTTATGGGGATGTCCATAGAGATTCCCTTTGTGGCAACATCCCTGTGGCAAATATGTCCAAGCTCTAATCATAGCTGCCAAGTTCTCCTTTTTTTTAGGGGAAATTCTCTTATGCTGAATAGGCTTCCTCGCGAGAAAAGGGAAAACTTGGCAGCTATGGCTCTAATGCAGCGCTGGGTACTCATTTTGGAATAAACCCAATCCGGGGGCACAGGAAAGACTATGCCTGCTCTATTCAGAAAGCTTCTGAAGAAAGATGGACTGTGCCCATGTCTAAGAAATATAAAAATAAAATAAAACAATGTTCTTGGTACGAACTGCTTCCACACGGCAGTCAGAGCCATAGTCAAGTACAGTAGTTAAAGGTAAAGGGACCCCTGACCATTAGGTCCAGTTGTGGATGACTCTGGGGTTGTGGCGCTCATCTCGCTCTATAGGTGGCGTACAGCTTCCAGGTCATGTGGTCAGCATGACAAAGCTGCTTCTGGCTAACCAGAGCAGCACATGGAAACGCCATTTACCTTCCCACCGGAGTGGTACCTATTTATCTACTTGCACTTTGACATGCTTTCAAACTGCTAGGTGGGCAGGAGCTGGGACCGAACAACAGGAGCTCACCCCATCACGGGGATTCGAACCGCCAACCTTCTGATTGGCAAGCCCTAGGCTCTATGGTTTAGACCACAGCGTCACCTGCGTCCCTAGTCAAATAGTTACATAGCCATAAAATAATAATAATAATCTTGCAGAGCAAAATATGCAGAGATTGAGTTTTTTTCTTGCCTTCTTCCGCTGAGTATTGCTGGCAATACTTTCTCCGCTGCGCCTCAAAACCTCCAGAGGTTCTGATCTGATTGGTCTATGTGATATGGAGCTGTATTATATCATCACCATGGGGACTTGCCTGTTGAAAAGTGATTGATTGTTACCTATAAATACTGTTGGGCAGCACCGTGAGAGTCGTGAAATAAATTGCTTACCAGGCAAATGCGAGGGACAACCTCCCAATGTGGTTAAGACTAGACAAAGAAAGTTAAGCACAATTTAAAAAAAGGACGTGTTGCATTAAATATTGATGTTGGCTTAGAAGCTCCTTCATGTATAAAACTGCAAAATCTTCATGCGGAACATAAAAGGAATCTCTAGAGCCCAAGTCTCTGTACTAAGCACCAACAAAAGTGGTTCTTAGCCAAAGACTGGATGCATATGAAACAGCATCTAGGACTATGGGCTGCTGTTATTAGTATTATTGTGCTGCATTAGTTTACAGGAATTTCCCCAGCATGGCAAGAATATCATACATCCCTTGACAAATGTTACACCCTTCCATCAGCCTGAAATAAATTGGAAACTCAACCACTTAACATATTTAGATGGAGTTTGGGAAGTGAGAAGATATGGAGGTTTTCAGTAGCATGCAGTGGGGAGAGATGCTCCTCTCTCCCCAGCTGGAGGAAGTTCACGGGACAGAAATAAGAACATGGTACATCTTGAGTTTGGGCGGGGAATGATATATTCTTTACTATTCGACTATTGTGGATGAACACTTGCAGCAGTCATGACTCTTCTGATTTATGCAATCCTAACCTCTGGCCAGCAGCACTGAGGCTTGATGAAGCAGTGCGGCCAAGGTGGAATCTACACACATATTAAAAAACGCTGTGAAAGTGCTTTAAAATTTTTTTTGCATAGCTCACTTGAATTTTGCATAGCTCACTTGTCACCATCTAGTGCCACATTTGTATATTGCACTTCACAATACGTTTAAAATGTTTTATTTGCAGCTGTATAGCTGAGTCCCATTACAGCACCACATTGCCCGGGACAGGGTTGGGGATGGAGCGGGGTGGAGTGGGGTTTGAGTTCCTTTGCTTCACCAGCTCTCAGGGGCCTGTGTCAGCCCATTTGCCCTCTTCTTCCAAAACGACTGTTTTGCGGGGTGAGGGGTTCCACTGCAATCAATTCTGACTGACGCCCAGAGTGAATGAGGTGTGTGCTAAGTTACTGATGCTCTTTATTCTCTCATTGCTCTCGATGACATGGAAGGACAACTGGCCCAAATAGCTTAAGGCTGCCATGGTTCCTTTATTTTATTGTCTAGTATGCCTGAATGCAAACTATGAGATAAAAGGATTAATATAACCAATGCAGCAAGGAAATCAGGCAGGGTTTGCTGGCATTACGGCAGTTTCATAGGTTGGGCAGCCATGCATGAGAACAGTAATAGCCGCTCTGTTCTTAGTTCTCCCATTCTGTGTACCATGATTTAAGAGTGCGTATTATGAACAACATAAAAAGAGCTGAAATAGATCAGACTAACAGTCCGTGTAATCCAGCAGGGGCCCTCCACTGCTCCTGGAGAATTCCCAAGCAGGGCTTGAAAACAACCAGCCCTCCCCTGCTTGTTGTACCCAGTTATTCAGAGCATTCTTCCTCTGAACCAGGAAGTAACATCGCATCATAATGACCAATGGCCACTGATAGGCCTGTCCTCCATGCTTACCTTACCCCCTTGTCCAGGGATTTTTTTCCAGCTGGAACTCACCGGAACTCAGTTCTAGCACCTCTCAGGTGGGCGCCATTGCCATTTCAAGAGAACAAGGGAGGCATTCATGGTGGGTTCCGGTACCTCTTTTTCTAGAAAAATAAGCACTGCCATTGTCCATTACAGTGATTTTAAATAACCTCCAAGTGTCTTGGGAGAGTTTCTTCCGTTCCGATTCTCCATTCCAACACCCTTCCACAAATCACCTCATTTGATGACTTTCCTTTCTTGAAATTGACTGTTGTTGTTTTGGCTTCTAGGGTGACTTCCTAGTTACTTAAACATTGATCCTGATAGTGACCCAGCCCTTGGTTCTGAGAAGTTTGCAATACTTTTATCTCACACCAGAACCTGACCACCATGCTGTGGTCTCTCTCTCTCTCTCTCTCTCTCTCTCTCTCTCTCTCTCTCTCTCTCTCTCTCTCTCTCTCTCTCTCTCTCTCTCTCTCTCTCTCACACACACACACACACACACACACACACAGGCTTCATAAATCCTATCCATATTGCTCCTGCACACCTACCGATTGCCCTGTCTATTGGACCCATGCAGAATCATTTAAATGTACCAATTAATCTGGTTTCCATTCATGGTTCCACTTAATTCAGATGGTTGTTGTGGTACAACTTGCCAACACAGTGATCATGATTCATACAGTCTCCATGTCTGTCTTCAAGGACCCTGAGATGGAGACCACACAGGCCCTGCTCTGACATCCAGCTAAGATAGCTGACTTTGACTTGCAAAGAATGATGTTAGGAACAAGCCGACTACCCCAAATCACCCTGTTCACATGCATAGGAGCCATTTAAATTTGGGGCAACTCAAAACTAACCTGAGAAAATTGCATACTTATGTTAGAGTTAATTCAGGCACAACATTTTTCAAGGCAATCTATAATTCAGTAACGACACAGAAGTGCCTCAACTGCTTTTCAGAAATGAAAAGCGATAAGCATGGGAGTTATCATTTACACTGGGCATATTTAATAAACTAAAACATTAAGCATCAGATTAAAGTGATGCATGTATCACTTACGCCATGCTAAAAATCACTGTCCTCGTTTATTAGAGCTACAAAATATAAGATTTCCCCTTTATTTACTAAATAAATTGCCTTGGGTTAATGTTGTGGCTAAATATACAGGCAGACAGAGATATATCTGTAATCACACATGGATTGTTATTTCTTGCTTTCTAACTATGACATTGTTGCCTGCCACCCTCAATCTTTGATCGGTGTGAGATTCCAGGGGTTCCAGGCGTTCACCCCAGGGCCAGTGTTTCCTTTTGGGAATGAAGCACATTGGAAACTGTGGTGTAGAGAATCTCTTTGCTCTAAATTGCATGCCCTTACTCTTCAGCTGGAAAGTTCCAGAAGCTCATTTCCCTGTGATCTGCTCCAACTGGCCCTTCTCTGCAGAGCGTTCTTCAGCAATTGGGGTCTGGAGGATGGATGGCGGCTAACAGATTGAGGTTGAATCCTGACAAGACAGAAGTACTGTTTGTGGGGGACAGGAGGCAGGCAGGTGTGGAGGACTCCCTGGTCCTGAAGGACCAGGTGCACAGCCTGGGAGTCATTTTGGACTCACAGCTGTCCATGGAGGCGCAGGTCAATTCTGTGTCCAGGGCAGCTGTTTACCAGCTCCATCTGGTATGCAGGCTGAGACCCTACCTGCCTGCGGACTGTACCCCCAGAGTGGTGCATGCTCTAGTTATCTCCCACTTGGACTACTGCAATGCGCTCTACATGGGGCTACCTTTTAAGGTGACCCAGAAACTATACAGTGGTATAAGTTTAAGTACACAATTGGATCTGGAAGTATGTACTTAACCTGAACCGTACTTAATCTGAAGTGAACTTTCGCACTGAAAGTAATGGAAAGTGGATTAATCTGTTCCAGACGGTCCGCGGAGTACTTAAACTGAAGCGTACTTAACCTGAAGCAAATTTTCCCATTGAAAATAATGGAAAGTGGATTAATCCATTCCAGACGGGTCTGCGAAGTACTCAACCTGAAGCGTACTTAACCCGAAGAATGAGTGTAATTGGTTCTGGAAGTCCGTACTTAACCTGAAGCAAACTTTCCCATTGAAAATAATGGAAAGTGGATTAATCCATTCCAGACGGGTCCACGGAGTACTTAAACTGAAAGTACTTAAACCGAAGCGTACTTAAACCGAGGTATGACTGTAACTAATCCAGAATGTGGCAGCTAGACAGGTGACTGGGAGCAGCCGCCGAGACCACATAACACCGGTCTTGAAAGACCTACATTGGCTCCCAGTACGTTTCTGAGCACAATTCAAAGTGTTGGTGCTGACCTTTAAAGCACTAAATGGCCTCAGTCAAGTATACCCGAAGGAGCGTCTCCACGCCCATCATTCTGCCCGGACACTGAGGTCCAGTGCCGAGGGCCTTCTGGTGGTTCCCTCACTGCGAGAAGCCAAATTACAGGGAACCAAGCAGATGGCCTTCTCTGTAGTGGAACCCACCCTGCGGAACGCCCTCCCATCAGATGTCAAAGAGAAAAACAACTATGAGACTTTTAGAAGAGATCTGAGGGCAGCCCTGTTTAGGGAAGCTTTTAATGTTTGATGGACTATTGTATTTTAAAATTTTGTTGGAAGCCGCCCAGAGTGGCTGGGGAAACCCAGTCAGATGGGCAGGGTATAAATATATTATTATTATTATTATTATTATTATTATTATTATTATTATTATTATTATTTCCACCTTCAGCTTTGGGTAATACGGGAAAAACCTGTTTCTTGATCAAGCTGTAGGATCTCTCCTTCGGTTCACAGGGGCAGGTGAAGGCCAACAGGAGGATGTCTTCCAGCTTCACCTGTTACTCTGGGCCAGACGCTGAAGAAGAACTCCACTTTTGGTCCCTGGATTTGGGGACTGTTTTCCCTCAGTTCGGGGCCAGAACAAAGCTCTGAGGGGCTCCTTTTCCTTTCACCTGCTGAACGACCCCTTGCTCTAGCTCCCTCTTGAGGGCCTTCTTGAGCGCCTTCTTCTTCCTCCTCTCCAGCTCTAGTGAAGGGTACTTATGGATGACATACTTCTGGATGGCCACAACTAACTAAGCGTGCAGTGATCACCTCAATCAAAATGGCCTCCATCTTGGGGTGAGAGGAAGCCGCCATATGCGTCTGCTTCTGTGCTCTGGCTAGTTGGCTGGCAGAGAGGGTATCCCAGGCAGGGATGTGAGGGCAATCTGACTGCTACATCTGCCACTCCAGAGGTGGAGTAGGCACTGGCTCACATGGTTCTCCATACCCTTCTGGCAATAGTGGAACAAAGACCACCCCCAATTCTCTACTCATGCTCCCCCCACCATCAGCCTCTGGATCCTCTTCCAGCAGATCTTATCAGCCCCACCTTAGTCAGCGCCATGGGACACACAATACTCTACAGTACTTTAGTCAGCTGCCACCTGCTTCCAAACAATCAGCAGACGCTCCCCCCCCCCCCGCAACTCCAATGCAGTTTTCCTTTCCGTTCCAGCAACCCCAGTTCCTCTTTGCACCAATTCCCACTTTTCATGACATGAGCATGACATTGCATGAGGCTGCCATAAAAAATAGCACCCCGTTAGGGAATTTTCCCTTCCCATACCATGTAGCAGCGCTTACCCTGTGTCATAATATCATTCTGCTACCTTTGCTCCCATTGCACATCACTGTCTAATGGGAGCAGCAAAACTGCACCACAGAAATGATGTCAAGAGATGGGGAAAGTTGCATGGTAAGATACAGAGGGGGAGAACGTGACACAGACCTGCCCAGTTTGAGCCTTGTGTTTCTTGCTGCCTAAATTCAAGACAACCCCCCCCCCCCGAATGAGGCAATACAGTATGAATACTTCCCTCTTGGAAATACCCTTGCTAATTCATCCAAGAATTAAATTTGTCATTCTGGCAGTTGCTCTATGCTGGTAGCTCATATCTGCAAGAAAGGGGGGGGGGAACCCAACCCGAAAAAGCCTTAAGGCATTTTTCACACATGAAGCTTAAAATGCACCCCTAAGCTTCTCTCATACTGGCTTGTGCTATGCCTGAGTTGTTAATGCGGAATGGGAAATGGGTGAAAAGAAATTGAATGTACTTTGCAGCCAATGTAAATCTGACACTCACAATACGGACTGATTTCAGCCATTTAAGTGTCATGTGTGAAAATGCTTTAAGTCCTCTTTCTCCATTCTGCCATCCTGAACCGATGAGAGTCCCCGGTTAACACCAAATATGTTTATTACTGGTCTCTAGATCCACACTTTGCGCTGCTAAAGTGCTGCTCCACTTCAGTTACTCCCATACAGGAGGTCATCCAAGGTTTTATTCTGCAAAACCTTCCAGGCACCCTCCCCATTATTGACTATGGCTTCCATACATTGTGGTGTCAAGACATGGATTTTATGAACAGAGCCGTCTTAAGCATATCTGGCGCCGTGGTGCGACGGATCCCTCCGCCCCCCCCGTTTCCCAGCGCGGTGGGCGGGCGCAGCTGTGCGGTAGACTGGCGGGCTTGGCGCGCAGCGCGGCAGCCACAGGCACAGCCATGTGGCGGGCGGGCGCAACTGCACACACCCCCGGCGGCCCGGTGCCCTGGCGCCCTGCGCCACCCAGCCTGGCCGTAGGGCCGGCCCTGTTTATGAACATGCTTCTTTACCACTTTAAAGCAGTAAGCAAAAAGTGACAAGCGGAGTTTCTTTTAATGTTTCCATGTATGTTTTTGTTTTTAAAAAGTCTCCTCTCTGGGGTTTGGGGGGGCACATAATTCAGCAGGAAGGGGGAAGACCATGACCACAACTCTCATTCATTTCTACTGGGAATTGAAACCTTCCCACCGGAGAACTAAATTCTACTCATAGTAGACCTGCTGGAATCTGAGTTAGCCATGCCCGTAAATTTCAATGGGTCTATTCTGAGAAAATCTACTGGATAAAACTCTTGGTGCTTAGGCGAGCCCCTCTGAGAACTGCATCCTATACATTAGTTTTCACAACCAAGAAAGCCCTTTCTCAAGTCACCACCAATCAGACCTCTGAGATGAGGGCAACAGAGAAGAGCCTCCTTCACAAGCACCCTGTGAGGTGGGTTAAAGGTAAAGGTAAAGAGACCCCTGAGCGTTAGGTCCAGTTGCGGATGACTCTGGGGTTGCGGAGCTCATCTCGCTTTACTGGCTGAGGGAGCCGGCGTACAGCTTCCAGGTCATGTGGACAGCATGACAAAGCCGCTTCTGGCTAACCAGAGCAGCACATGGAAACGCCATTTACCTTCCCACCGGAGCGGTACCTATTTATCTACTTGCACTTTGACGTGCTTTCAAACTGCTAGGTTGGCAGGAGCAGGGACCGAGCAATGGGAGCTCACCCCATCACAGGGATTTGAACCGCTGACCTTCTGATTGGCAAGCCCTAGGCTCTGTGGTTTTGACCACAGCGCCACCCACGTCCCTGTGAAGTGGGTTATTGTTAGGCTAGAATATAGTGATTAGCCCAGGATTGCACTGTGGCTGAGTGGAAATTTAAATATGGGTCTCCCCATTTCTAGTCAGACACGCTCATACTGCAATACCTCAAGGACCGCCTCTTCCTGTATGAACCGACCCAGACCCTATGGTCATCATCCAAGGCCCTTCTTATTCCTGAATGGATGCAGCTTCTTCTCACCATTTGGAAGTAAGTATGTTGGTTTTACTACAGAAAAAAATACTTTCCATACCACCAAGGAGGTTCATGCTTTGTTGGCATGTGCCTAAATAGCCACTAGGTGGCAAAATTGCCTTACTTCTCAAAATGATTTTTTTTAAAAGGTTTATTAAACCGTAAACAGCCACTTAGATCCAGGGCTTCAACTAACACAGAGATATTTTGCAGGTCTTCCTGTCTGATTTCTTCATCTAAAGGTACAAAAACAGAGTGGTATTTTAACAGTGCTGAGATTGTATTTTAGCACTGGCTTTGTACTGAAATGCTTGCTTAGTGAACAGCCACAGCTCACACATACACAACTGTCAGTTTGTGTAAGACAAAAAACAAGATGAATCCACTATTTTACACACAAAGCAAAATCACATGGAAAAGAAAGCAAGAAACCCAGTGAGGCGCAAGCTATTGCTGCAAAAGCAAGGGACAGGAAGAGATTTTTAAGAAGCATTGTGAAAATAAACAAAATGTATATATTATGGTCAAATACATTAAAAGAAACATCCATATTATATCATCAGCTACAACAAATTTGTGTTGTCTAATGCTACACTTCCTTTTCCAAAGAGGTTATTGAAGCTCAGAAATGTGAGATTCAGCAGGAAAACATTGACATAAAAGAACTGCTTTGATATTTCAGTATTTTAAGTTTCATTAATCATTTCAGGGCTGAAATTAAACTACCCTATAATAGAAACTTGTGCGATCCTTCTTGTCATCTAGAAATCAAAGATCTGCACCCAATAACTGTCATTTGCAGATCTCCAACTATGTCTGCGATTCATTCGAGCTGATTTAAGAGTTTAAGAAACTATTCAGTAAACTGTCCCCACTCAGCAAAGCACATGCTTTTAAAATCCTATCAAATTTAGAAAGGCAGATTTGCTTCAAACACAGCTTACAAGATGTGATTTTTGAAACACTCTGCGGGGTTTCCAGATCAAATCTGTGTGGGTGAAATGAAGCAAAGGGGTTCTCGAAACCACAAGCTTTGACAACAATGAGCAAAAGGGATTTAGTTCAATTAAGTGTTTCACTGTCTGCTCGAGATCCCGATTAAGAACTTTAGCTTCTTTCCATTAATGCTGGAGAGACGGTGCAGCATCAGTACATACACACAGACCAAAATAAGCAGCAGTACAAAAGGCATAGATGGAACTATTAACACACATGACACAAGCTGTGTACAAAATGGCTTCTATCATCAACCTTTGCCTGGCAGCATCCTCAAGGGGTGGTTGCTGCTGGTTACATCCTCTCCTCTTGGACCAGTTATCTTCATGAAGAAAGCCACTAGAGAGACAACTAGATGCCTGGCACTAAGAGCCAGAATTGACAAGGGCTGGCTCAGTACACTGCATCAAGCCTTTGGCACAACGGCTGTCTTTGCAGTCTTTCTAAATGGATTAAATTTCCTTCCTTAAACCACAAAGAAATGTAGCTGCACATAATTAGAGCTGTGTGGCTATTTTGTTAGTTTGAACCTAAGGCTTCTGAAAACACGGTGGTTTTATTTATTTTTTTGCTGGATCCTCATTCGGTTTTTCAAAAAAAAATCAGCACCCCTTTTGGCAGTGTTTTCACACTATTGCAATTACTTAATATGCAAGAACAAACAAACAAAAATTTGTTTCCAAAAATCCTTCCCAAAATTCTTTTCTGCAAGCTTTGGTGTTGAACATTTTTGAATCGAGCATTTACTAAACATTCAAATGCTTCTCAAAACATTTGTTATCTGCATTTGACATCCAATCAATCACTTCAGTAATTAGTAGCTGACCCTTAGCAGTACTTGATGACATGCTGTGGCCTTTAGTGGTATTTAACATATTCAACACCTGACAACTCGTAAGATTGCGTGTTGACCTTTGCCAAAATAAAAATATAGGTGCCAATAAGCCCACACATTTTAACTGATGGTAGTGAGTGGGCGAGGCAAGAATCATATTCAAAGTCTGAATTCAGATTCAAAGAGCTATATTTGAAAATTGTATGGTAAAACAATGCCATGGACTGGCTGGATACAGAGGAGTGGTGGGAGGCACCAGCTGGGCAACTCTCTAGGGAACTCCCAGGAGAAGAAGGCTCAGAACCCAGGGATTGGGGGGGAGCTGACTGGAAGGAGGAGGTGTCGGAAGCTGAAGAGGTAACAGGGTTTAGTTAGCAGGAAGAAGCTGTGTTAGAGCAGGGGTAGGCAACCTAAGGCCCGGGGGTCAGATGCGGCCCAATCGCCTTCTAAATCCGGCCCGTGGACAGTCCGGGAATCAGCATGTTTTTACATGAGTAGAATGTGTCCTTTTATTTAAAATGCATCTCTGGGTTATTTGTGGGGCATAGGAATTCGTTCATTATTTCCCCCCCAAAATATAGTACGGCCCACCACATGGTCTAAGGGATGGTGGACCGGCCCATGGCTGAAAAAGGTTGCTGACCCCTGTGTTAGAGAATAGTCCAGACTCAGAAGCAGGGGAGGCAGGGGCCCAGGAAGCAGAGAAGAGGAAGGCTGCAAAAGAATCCAGGGAGTCTCCTCTCCCGCTGCAACCAGCTCCCCTAGCCTCCCAGAACCCACAGAGATATGAAGAGGGTGGAGTAAACAGACAAGGCATCCGAGTCTCATATTGTTTGGGGAGAAGGAGGTTTAGAGAGCTGTGGGAAGGTGGAGACCTTCAGTCATCACAACTGCCTCACTGGCGTAAGATCTACTGGGAAGAGCCGCTGGGCTCTTTAGGCCTGAGCAGTTTTGTTTCTTTGATTAAAGAGTTAACTTCACTGCCAACCTTGTGAGTTATTGCTGGCCTGCTCATGACACCCAGCCTGATACACTGTGAATTTCAAATGCTTGTAGGGTTGCCAGACTCAATAGAGGACATGACTTCTGTGCCTTTAATTGCCCTGCTCTCTTTTGAGTTTGGAAACCTTGAAGAGAAACCAGCAGACCCTTTGCTTGGAAATTAAACAAAGGGTCTGCTGGTTTCTCTTCAAGGTTTCCAGACTCAAAAGAGAGCAGGGCAATTAAAGGCACAGAAGTCCTGTCCTCTATTGAGTCTGGCAACCCTAAATGCTTGTGAATTTTTAGTTGGACTGTAGTGCTACTTACGACTCCCCGCACCTCAGTATAGATACTGTATAGATCTTATTACCACTATTTGGTACACAGTATTTGTCAATAGCATTCAGTTCACATTGCATGATGAGACGGTCCCACAAGGATTACCAGTGATGAGTGATGGCAACATTATTTAACAAGGTGCACTAAGCATCTCTCTCTCTCTCTCTCTCTCTCTCTCTCTCTCTCTCTCTCTCTCTCTCTCTCTCTCTCTCTCTCTCTGTGTGTGTGTGTGTGTGTGTGTTTAAATCGGTGTCAGAAGGCATACTTACACTTAATTTAAATTTGGCTTCAAAAATCGTGTCCCAAATCATTATTCATCATTTGCATATTGCACACGGTGCTTTAAAGACAACCCAAAAAGCTTTCAATCTAAACGCTGATGGTGGTGGAATCAAAGGAAAGGAGCAGAAGGGAAAGGAAATAGATAATGAAGGATGACCATGAGCGAATGCAATTGCTTGTGTGCAAGCTGAGCTTCAGTTGTGGATGAGAACTATAGGGTTAAATTGAAGGCTTGAAGGGAAAAGGTTTTTAAGATCATGCATGTATTCTGACATTTGGAAACCTCTGTTACCACTCAGGCACCTCTCAGACATGCAATATCTAAATCTTTCACTAGGTATCTTAAGCAATTCAGTCAGACAAATTAAAGAGCTCTCCATAACCCTTAAGCTTGCTTCTGGTTAACTGGCAACCGTTCTTCTCACATCTGACAAAGACAAACCTGTCTAATAGATATGTAGCAATGCATTTCTTGGGAAATCCCAGCAAATCAATTCCTTTATCATTGGCAGCCAGCCTAAATTAAATGGTATGGTTGACTTCGGTTAGGCAGGGGTTACCATTCAATAACTCTGGCAGCAGTATCCAGACAGAAAGTGTGTGTGGGTTTCAGTAGCCCAAATTTAATTGTTAATCTATTTTATTGCAATCATTTTTATGCAATTTGTTGTTTATTTGCATTTGCTTTCACTGTCCTAAAGGAATATTTACACTTTTTTCACCATTTGTCATTTAACAATTTTTGTTTGAGGCAATTCTGACTACTTTGGTCATCATCCATATGCTCACTGGAGCAAATTCATACAGACTAAATTGAGAACCCATTTTTCGCACACACCCCACACCTCCATTGTCTCACCTGTCTGTACAGTACATGTAGCACCCATGTATTTTATACATGCATGATCCACTTCTCTCTCCCCACCCTTCACCCAAATACTTTTTCTCTTTCCCAACTCATTCAGGGTGAAGCTTCACTGCCACAAGCCCAACGCGAGATTACTTATTCGTAGTGAACATACTTTCTATAAAGTTTTCAAAAAACAGGGGGCTAAATGTGAGCAGCACAAATTAAATATTTAACACAGGGAGTGGAATCTTTTTCAAGTGGGTGGAGAGAGAGCATGGTGTGTGAGGGTTATTGTTATTGTTTGTTATTATGGTATGTATTTTTGGGTTTTTATATTGTAAACCGCTCTGTGATCTTCAAATGAAGGATGGTATAGAAAATTTAATAATAATAACAACTACTACTACATCCTAGAAGGGCCTATTTTCACCCTTTTCCTAGAACCCTCTGATAACAGCTCCTCCCAGAAATAATGTGAAGTCAGTGTGCTTTGCCCAGGACAATTCCCAGCCCAGAAATCCTCAGGACCTACAGTAAGATGGGTGACTTATTTGGGTGATATATTTGAGGAGGAAGAGGGGGGGATGTTCAGGTTCCCATCTTGCTCTCCTAGGGACAGCAGAGGTCATATATCAAGTCATTTAGTGGTGCCACAGAGCCAGAGTACTGTGCCTTTAAATTCTCTGAAACTTTGCTTAAGTAATGGTGCTTCAGCAGTCTTTCTGCCTTGCTTGGGGTTGTAGTGAGCATGGACCTTGTCTCACACTAGGAGCTCTCCCAGGTGCTGAAGAACCGAATACTAGTCTTACTACCTGGAGCCTGGTCCTGCTGCTAAATGACTCCCTCTGAAAGCCAGTCCCTGCCAGGCTTCAACTGCACTCTCCAAAACGTGAAAGTAAAAGTGCTCCATCCAGTGCTCCCCCTGGGGGGTATGCAGGGGTATGCATACCCCTAAACACTTTGTGAATCTTTGTACTTTTGTCCATTTATTGTATTTATTTCCCCCAATTTGAACTATAAAATAGTGATTTTATTGAGTCAAAATGAGAGAACCCCTAAACATTGTTTTTAGGGGGGGGGAAGCACTGGTTCCATCTAAATGAACTGGGTTGCTGTTAAGAGGGCAGGATGAAGCAAGCTTTCCTCCCACTCCCTGGGGCCATTTCCCCTTTGTGCTTTAGAATGGATTAGGATGAAGTCACCCCAATAAATCACCAGTAAACCCTTTCTATATGCTCTTCCAGCACATAATAAAATAGTTTCCACCTTAGGAATCCTTCACATAGCTAGTTTTTGGAATACACCTAAGGTTATTTTTCTCCCTCAAACAAAATTAAGTATTTAACCTGTACATCCTAGTAGAAAATTAGGTGACAATAGCAAAAAGATTGTGCCTAAATGTCATATCTATCAATTATATTAAACTATTTGTGTTGCCTGCACTCCCCCCTCTCCTCAGCAAAATTAATCAGTTCCGTCACTCTGTTGAGCGCTTTTTCCCCTTAAAGAAAAGGATGCCTGTGAATGACTGGAGACAGCAATAATCCATTTAGACTTGAGGATCCTACGAAGATGTGAACACCTGGGTAACGATACATTTTTCATGCGTAGGTGGATTTTTCTGGAAAAGAATGACACCACCAATTACAGTATTTGTATTAACATTAAGATTTTCTCTTTCCCAGGACTGGCATCATGTCAGATTTATAAGAAAAAGAAATGCATGTGTCTGAAGGGTCTACTCTAATGCCTCTTCTTGGACACAAGCACAAGGGCTGTAGCTTGGAGGCAGAGCACAATCTCTACATACAGAATGTCCCAGGTTCAATTCCCAGCACCTCCAGGTAGCACTGGGAATATTTCTTGTCTGAAACCCGGGAAAGCCAAGGCCAGTGAGCGCCGATAAAACTAAACTAGGTGAGCAGATTCTCTGACAGTATAAGGAAGCTTCTTATGATCTTGCAAGCCCTTTCAGTCACATGTATTTCAGAGTTTTCCTCTTTGTTTTGCCAAGCAATCCCTTTCAGATTTACAAGTCCATGCAAAGTCCTACACAGCTGGTAGTGGGAATGGTCCTCACAGCAAGATAAAATAAAACAAAAACAACCCTGCAATTAAGCTGGAACCAGCTCCTCTGACTTGCCTTTTACAGTATTTCTAGATTGCCAGTGCCTCTCCAATTTGTCTCCTTTCAATCTGATGTGTGGCACTTCTAAAGTCCCCAGCTGTGAGATCACTCCATTCAGGAATCCCTCTAGGGGGGAAATCACATTCGAAGAACTGAGTGGCACATCCGGCAAAATCACATGGTAGGGTCTTTATTAGAACGCACCACTCCAGACTGCAGGTGAAGGTTGCATTGTGGTTGGGGTTTTTTTTAATGCTCCCTGTTCTCCCATATAGTGTGTACATCAAAAAGCTTTTAAGCTTAGTCCTTTCCAGGGTATGCTAATTTTCCACATGCAAAGAGGCTTTTTTTTAATAAAAAAAATGCACACAAGGGAGCAATACAAAAACGAGAGCCCTCACTTGCGCTGCTATGATCTCAGAAAGACTGCCTTGCATCCCTCCCTACAAACATGAAGAGCAATGGTGAAAAACTAGTCGCTGTTCACCTCCCGCTTCTGGATGTAAAAACCGCCACAAGTTTCTTAATTTCAGACATGGAAGCCCCTAGATACAGTACATCAGAAAATGAAAAATGGGCTGAGGCTCTGAATCTCTCTTACAGCTGTGTAACAGCTGCAAAACCTCTTGTCAAACCTCCTTGCAATATAGACATGATGATAAGGAAGGTTTCACTTGCTGATCACTGCCTATCAGGTAGTTGATAAAGGAACAGAGACGGTCTATAAAAAGGTGGCAATCTTAAGTACACGAGGCTTTAATATTTATATCTGTAAAATGTTATACCGGTTCAGATATGCTGCATTTAAAAGCAAACAGATTTGTGGAAGTGAGGCAGTAGTCAGATGAGGAAACAAGAAAATGCTTACAAGGACACTCCACTTTTGCCATGTTGTTGTTGTTGTTGTTGTTGTTGTTGTTGTTGTTATTACTCTCACTGTGCTCAGAGAGTTGTCATGTGGCAACAGAGAGAGAGAATCATCATTGTCATCTGCTATATGGTAAGCCGCCCTGCGATCCTCAGATAAAGGGCAGTATAGAACTTTAAGTCAACAACAACAACAACAACAACAACAACAACAACGGAGCCCTAGAAACTGCACAAGCAGCTCCTGTTGGCTAGCTAGCCTTGACACATCAGCCAACTGCTGGTCTTTTCCCTGAGGAAAAAGACCACAGAGCTCAGTGTTTGAGTATGTGCTTTATAAGCAAAAGTCCCAGGTTCAATCCTTGGCATCTCCAGGTAGGGTTGTGTAGCACCCTGGAGAGATCCCTACCAATTAGCATTGACAATACTGAGCTGGACGGGCCAATAGTCTGATTTGGTACAAAGTGGCTTCCTTTGTTTCTACGTTCCTTAGCAACATGATTTGTCAAGCGTGGGCTTGCCCGAAAATATATCTGACAATTGCGGCTCCCACAGAATCTCTGTCTAGCAAGTGTAGGCTCCCAAAGAATTCAATCTGACAGTTATTTTCAAAGAAATTCCGTTTGCTAGACAGTCATCATTGATGGTGTCATCGTCTGTGGTGTCACTCTTCTCACATTCACTCCTGCTATGAGACGGGGAGACAGAGATCTGTGTAACTGTAACATGGTTTCTGCAGCAAATCAATCAAGCAGGTGCTAGAATACCTTCAGAGTTAATTTTGGCGCAGATTCACTGACTTATTTAAAATATGTCTCTTTAGCAGCACAGAATCCACAACCAGAAAGTGGATGTAATCAATTCTGGCAGGTAACTCTATAGTCTTGAGAATTCAAATTGCATTGCATTTTTGGCATATATTATTACTGTGTTTTGAGGTAATGGAGCTGTAGCTGTAGCACAGAGCTTGACAGCATAGAATTGTGATTTCCTGCACACACACACACACACACACACACACACACACAGCTGTTTATACCAACAGAGAAAATTTGCACTGTTAAAATAATCAGATTTATTTTTCCTTAAATCCAATAAACGATGGTTTGGATGTGTGAAAAATCTGGCTACAGATAGTGTCCTCATTAGTATAAAGTGAATGCAGTACCAAACAGAGAGCTGGTACATGTCTCCCTTTTCTGCCATAGGCAGTCCTATAAGATTGTAAGGCCATATCAAGTGATCATGTGAACCGGCAAGTGAAATATTACTATTGCTCCCCATGTGTACCTGTGGTTCTGTGAACCTAGAGAAGAGGGAATAGAATAAAACTTCAAGTGGTAAAGAAAAGTTTGTCACTGGAGAACCACATGAAGTTTCTTTTCTGTTACTCACTACAGCTTTCGGTTTGCAAGGCACAGCCACATTGGCCATGCAGACCTCTAATGCTAAACACTCCAGCAATACGTTAGAGTGCAAAAGTGCTGGGGAGGAAACCTAAGTAGATACCTACAGTGAACAGAAGAAGAGCCTTGCCCAAAGGTCTGTCTAGCCCAGCATCCTCTTGGATAGGATGGCCACCAAATCAGGTGGTTTTAAAAGAGGATTAATTCATGGAGGGCAAGGCTTTCGATGGCTATGAGTCATGGTGTCTATATTGCCTCCAGAATTATAAGCATCATGACCCCATCAGGGAACATGAGTGGGAGAGATGCCCTGCGTGTAGACTTCCCATAGGTATATTGTTACGGTAGCTACTATGTGAACAGACTAGACGGGTCTTCAGTCTCAACCGGCAGGGTTCTTAAATGTTTAGGGCAACACATTTCAATAGTTGCTGCAAATAAACAATTTGATCCACAGAGGAAAGTAGCCAGATCCATGAGAATATATTGCCTCAACAAGGCAAGATCTTGTATTTCCTATGTCTTAAAACCTCACTTATAAAAAAAAAACAGAGCAGGATTTTCATTCGTTTCTTTGTTTGGCTTGGTTTTGCTTACTGCTGCAGGCACAGCCTTCCTGTCACTGCAATTCATGTCTGTCCTCCAGACACCCTTTCCCTTCCCTTTGCCCTTTTCTTCCACTGGATTTCCTCCTGGCTGATTTAATAGGCTACAATTGCCCTACAGCCTTTCACGCAGTGACATCATTGTAACGCCAGCAGTGCAGGCCATTTCCTTGTTACCTTTCGGTCAACATGCCTGCCATTTTTGTGCGTTGCCTGAGTATGAATAACAAGCAGCGGCAAAAGCAACCTTCTCTCCCCTCCCCAGCTCCCAAACAGTGGCATGGGGGGGGGGGTTGGTTCACATCCTCATTCTAAAAGGGGAAGGGGAAAAGATGCAGTAGAATGTAGCCTAGAAGTTCTGTTATGACTGCCGGATTTGTTGGCATATGAATGGGAGCAGAACATGCAACATGAGTAAAAATGCCCTGGACCAAAGTTTGACAAATGAAACAGAAATATGTCAGTCAAACTGGTAGGGCATAATTAAGAATCACTATGAACATTTACTCATCTAACAATTTTAATGGAAAAGGATATACCATCCCGGTTTATAGATTATTGTTTTTCGAAGATTAGCAGATTTTAAATGAGAGAGCAAATGAGACAGATTCAGCCATGAATATTCTTTATTGTATTGCTATTCACAGTTACCATCTGGGCCTTGCTTCTATTAAAACTAACATATACACTACTACTTAAGGTAAAGTTAAAGGGACCCCTGACCATTAGGTCCAGTCGTGACCGACTCTGGGGTTGCACGCTCATCTCGCATTATTGGCCGAGGGAGCCGGCTTATAGCTTCCAGGTCATGTGGCCAGCATGACAAAGCCGCTTCTGGCGAACCAGAGCAGCACACGGAAACGCTGTTTACCTTCCCGCTGTAGCGGTTCCTATTTATCTACTTGCATTTTAACGTGCTTTCGAACTGCTAGGTTGGCAGGAGCTGGGACGAAGCAACGGGAGCTCACCCCGTCCCAGGGATTTGAACTGCCGACCTTCTGATTGGCAAGCCCTGGGCTCAGTGGTTTAACCACAGCGCCACCTGGGTCCCAACACTACTACTTGCTTGCCCATAAAAAAAATTGAGAGTCAGTGAGAGCTTTCTTTCTATGCAACAGCCAGTTCCCAATGCCCCATCACACTCTGGCAAGGACAACAAATGGAGCAAAGAATGGGGCTATTCTGGTGCCATTAACCTGCTTGAGAAGACCCGCACTTAGTTGTGTGGGAAAGAATAAATGAGCTGCCATTCATCCCTAAGGGGAATGGTAAAATGCTGCACAAAGTTTGCAAGGAGGACAATGCCTGCTTGTCACTTCTGCTGCTGGGTGCTCTGGCCTCAACTTCACTAGCAGTCCCATGGCGACACAAGATACACACCAGGGGTATTGTTAGTCCATTGGTCCACTCTGTCATCTTTATGTTTATCTGCTCCAAGTCCACCCGGCAGCTGGAAGGGGTGTGAGGACATGTGAGTGCCATCACCCCACACATCAGCTGTATGGGAGGGAGAGTGGAAGTGGGAAGGGAGAAGGCTACAAAGGTACCGGGCCACATCCTGTGAACTGGTTCCTCCACTCTGGTCCAAATGCCTCTTGGAAACTCCTTCTTCCCAGGGGCACTGTATGTGGGAAATGGCTGCCTCTATAGGCAATTACAATGACCCAGGAACCCGAACAGTAATTTTCCGATGGCATTTGAGGCTTTAAACTTGTTGATTATGGGAGCAATTAGCAGCTCTGCCAATTAATTCTAGTGGGCAGGTGGGAGAATGAGTTTACCCAGATGGAGGCCAGGGGCAGAAGAGCTTACCAGAGGGATGCAAATGTTCCCTGGTGGTGTCATGGCATGCTTGGGCAGTGACAACATTGTCTTGGCTGTGAGGATGCCTTGCTGGTGAAGACTGAACATACACATTTGGTGCTGCTGGGTGAATGTTATCTGGAGCCTCGCCATCACCCAGAGGGGGAACGAGGAAGACAAGTTCAAAATCTGCACTAAATGGCTGAGCAGCAACATCTACTTGCCCTGAAACTACCCATTTCAGACCTGCACCACCTGTTCATACACCTGCTCAACTACCTTCTGAAAGGTCAGGCTGAAGTGTCATAGTCTCCCTTTGCTCCAATGTTTGCCACTGGCCCTATGTTTCTCCCTCTCCTTACAAAAACTCACTTACTGTCCTTGGTGAGAGGCTGTTAACTCAGAAGGAAGCTCCAGCAAAGTGGTACTTTCTTCCACAATGGAAGGACCAGAGCATAGTATGGAAGCCTTTTCATCTTATTTCCATTTAAATCACCAACTGGGACTTAACTAGCACCAAGTTTTTTTTCCATTCCAGTAGTTATTTCTAAATTTGCATATATATGCATCAATTAGCATGAACAGGCTTTATGCAAATTTTTGTCCTATGGATGTGTGCCTGAAATCTTTAAGAGCACACCTGCCAACATCACTGCAAGGTCCTTCTTCTAAACATACTTCTAAACTGTCATTTTTCTACTATAATTAATAAAGTCTAAAGAAGCAAATGGGGAAAAGGCTAGTGTTCAAACACTACAATTTCCCCTCTTCTGTAGGGAGCAGTAAGCCTTTCATACCTTTAACTCAGGGGTTAGCAAACTTTTTCAGCAGGGGGCCGGTCCACTGTCCCTCAGACCTTTTTGGGGGCCGGACTATATTTTTTGGGGGGGAAATGAACAAATTCCTATGCCCCACAAATAACCCAGAGATGCATTTTAAATAAAAAAAAAACCACATTGTACTCATGAAAAACAGGTTGATTCCCGGACCGTCCGTGGGCCGGATTTAGAAGGCGATTGGGCCGCATCCGGCCCCCGGGCCTTAGTTTGGGAACCCCTGCTTTAACTCCTGGCATTGCTTCTCCCCAGACAGTGGAAATTGCAGAAATAATGCAACATATCTCTGTCTGTGCAGTGTAAAGGAATTACGGTATATTATTATCTGAGTTCTGTATTTCTGGTTAGTAATTTAATTTCTTTTAAAAAGCAAAGCAGGCCTAAAATTAAAACCATATTTTTGTGTGTGTGTGTGCGTGTGCACAACACAAATTCAATGGACGATCAGCTGAAGGACAGCTAATATTGAGGGTGACACATTTCTCCCTTAACCTTAATTCACTTTTTCTTCTGCAGATTGCCCTGGGGTCTTTAGCTTTTCCGTCTTCTCTTATTAACACTAGCTTATAGTCGCCAGACAAATGGAATCTATCACAAAGTGTATCTTAGAGCCCTACGGTTTCTGTTTTCACAGGGAAGAGCCATCACTGAGAATGAAGTGGAAGGGGAAAGCTGGTGAGAGGGAAGAATTGCCTAAAGTGCGTGTATTTTCACATTTCAGAGCTGCGGTGTTAGGCACTGTTATACAACCAAGAGATTTATTTTCATCCAGTTTTGACAACCTTAAGGTATAATAGGGTTGTTGTTGTTTTTGCAGAAAGATACTATGTATGGCAACTGTTTCCAAACTGTGTGGCTCTGTTACTAATTTTGGGTGGGGAGGGAGAAAAATACAAGTAACCATCACACCTAGTGTTGTTGCTGTTGCTGTTGTTGTTGTTTGGGTTTGTTTTTTAATGTAGTGGTTACCAAGGAAACCAAAATCTCCACATTTCAATAGGTAGCACATCTTGTTTCAGTGCTGAATCCCCAGCTACAACTGCAGTTAATGGATGTGCCTCAACTTACCCATGATAACAAAGGAGACTAGGGCAGGGGGAACTGCTGACTCACACTGGAGCCAAGGCACAGGCAGTTGTGGAAGTTGCAAACAAGTAACATGACCAGCGTCATTCAAGAACCCTGAAGGTGAGATACTGCCCAGTCTCCTGGAGCTTATAGTGCAATATTAAGGGTAATGAGACAATAAATAGCCAATGCTCAGTAGTGGCCAATGCCATCCAATGCTTTGGAATGCTCTCCCCAGGGAAGCTTGCCTGGGACCCAGGTTACAATCTAAAGGCATACAGTGGTACCTCTACTTACGAATGACTCGACTTACAAATGTTTCTACTTACGAATGGAGCTCCGTCCGCCATCTTGGATGCTGTTTAGATAGGATTTTTTCTACTTACGAATTTTTAGATAGGGTTGCTTCAACTTACGAATTTTTTCTCCTAATGCATTCCTATGGGATTCGACTTGCAATTTTTCCCCCCTTACAAATCTGCGTTTGGAACGCATTAAATTCGTAAGTAGAGGTACCACTGTATTCTGTTAGGCGATGTGCAAATTTAATATTATTTATACACTGCTGAATGCCAAAACAGGCCTCACAGTGATTTACAAAAGCCAACTGCACACACTTTAGAATTATTATTATTATTATTTCCATGTAAAAATGCATCTCAACAATTAGCACTCTAGTGGAGAACAGCATGCGTTCATCCCTCTGGTCTAACGGTCCTTAGAATGAACCCCACAGACCCCACCCTGAAGCTCCTGACACATGCCTATTGGAGCCCATTTATGCTATCACAAAATGTCTCCCTGAAATGCCAAGGGGTCATGAGGTGAAGCTTTGAGAAAATCAAGCTTGACAGCAGCATTTGAACAGACTTTCTATGCTGAAATTCAAGCAGCTGAAGCATTCAGCACACACACACACACACACCCCGATGAGACACCAGAAAAGGGGTCATAAATCATGGATCGTGTTAAAATACACAAAATAAGTGGCATCCCTCAGGGGCCAGTTCCAAGGTCACTTTTGTGAGCTTCATTAGCAAAATGAGAGGGGAGAAACAGATCATCCCACACACCACTTCTGCTCCCCTCACAAATTAAAATAACCTATGTGGATGAAATCTCTCATTGAACTCTTTTTAGGTTTCAGGTATCCAGGTTCATGGGCCGGCAAAAACCTTGGGCTGGGGGTAGATAAGTAGACTGAAGGAAAAAGGCCGAAGGTCAAAGAAAAGCAGGGGGAAAGTAAAGTATCAGGTTGAAGGCTGTAGTCTGGTGGGCACAGAGGAAGATGTGAGGAACTTTCCTGAGTGACAATCTGCTCAAAGTGAGAGAGGGCAGCAGCTCTAGGAAACTTGTTTCAACCAGAGGCACCAGATTGGTCCTCTGGTTTCATGTGACCTTTCAGGGTCTTGAGATCATGGTCTGTGGTATGACTGCCTTTGATGGACCTGCCTGAACTTCACTCTTTTGGCCAAAAATGCTGGTGGCCAAAAATGCTGGAAGAAAATACTAATTTAAAACAATCAGCAGGTGTAGACTATGGCTAGTGAAAACTATGGTTCAGCACTGTGGCTGTTAAAACCTTTAAATACGGTATCAGTCACAGAAGCTTCAGAGTTCATTATGGTGTTTAATAGAATCACAGGATTGTAGAGTTGGAAGACCCCAGAGGCAGGGGCGTCTTAGCCATAGAGGCTAGTGGTGCAGGGAACCATGGCACCAAGTTCTGGAGGGCGCTGGAGGGCACCACAGAAGAGGTGGAGGCCGGACGCACGCGGTGCCTCCCCGCATCAGCTCGCTGCCCTCGCCTGCCTCCACCATGCTGAGTGGCACCCGGAGCCTCCGTCCCATCGGAGCGCTGCCTGCCCAGAGGGCTGCCTCTTGCCTTTCCCATCTCCCCCTTGGTGAAGCTGCCAAAGCACCAAGGCCTACCACAATGCATGCACACTTCGCCAAACCCTTGCAGCGCGTGAGGGCTGCCAGGAGGCGGCTGGCCGCCGAGGGCAAGCCCCGGAGCCTCCGCCTCTTCTCCGCTGTAAAAAGGTGAAACGGGGGCGGGGGGCGCCAGAGGGATCTTTGAACCACGGCGCCAGGTACCCTTGAGACAGCCCTGCCCAGAGGATCATCTAGTTTAACTCCCCGCAATGCAGGAATATGCAGCTATACCATATGGGGAACCTGTGACCATGGTATTTATCAGCACCATGCTCTAACCAACTGAGCTACCCGGTAGTTTCAGAACTTCCCTGTTTCCTTCAAGGCATTCTCATTTTGCTTAGGTGGAGTTGGGGGACCAGCAAGATATGAATAGCCACGTGTTTCTCATCCCCATGTTAAGGGAATGATGTGATCAATTTCTCAAATCATGGTCAAAGCTTTAAGATGGTGGCAGGAGTTCAAAGTTAGCTTCTGTTCGGTCTGCTTAGATGAAACCCAGTAAGAACGAGATATTTACCTACAAGACAGAATAACTCAGCGAAGTAAACTCGCACCTGACACTTTCATTTCCCAAAAGTTGCCCACATGTCCTCTAGCACAATGTGAGCTATTTGGGATGAATCAAGCTATTGACTAATGCAACTGATTAGGCATCACTGGAAAAAACTGGAAACATATATATCAAATTATATTTGAAGGCCACCTCTCTCTCATTTAAGGATTGCTGTTCTTCTGTGCCTTTCTGTGACTCATCATGATAATCACCGTTAACGCAAAAGTGCTCCCAAGCCACATCTAAGTGGATAGTGAACAGAACCTTTTAATGAAACAGCCTCATTCTTTCTCCACATCCCACCATATTCATACAGATTTAACAGAGCTTGCCACTGGAACCCTTTTCTGTGAGAGGCCTTTCCACCACCACAGCTGTGATTCAGTCAGCATTGTATCTCGGATTTCGGGGCCCCTCGTGAAAGTTCTCAGTGGGGTCCCCTCAGTGTGGTGGGATGTACAAACTGAGAATTCTCTCATTCTGCCTCTGACATTGTGGGATGTCCTTTCAAAGGTAAGCCTGTGAGTGCTCCAATTGGAGAATAGCCTCTACCAAAGGCGCCATGGACTTTGAAGAAGCACAAACTCAGGAAGAAAGGGAGAAACTTGCTAAGAGGAAGGCACGTTTGGCAAATCTTCACCACGATCAACTCCTACCCAAAAACCCATATCCCTACTGTGGAAGGATGTGTGGGTCCAGCATTGGTCTCCACAGTCACTTACAGAGACACTGTTAAGACCACATTCATGGAAGCCAATCTTACTCGGCTACGAGTGATTGCCAAAGAAGAAGATGGCAGCATAGAGTGGGGGCACTGGGCCCTTTGCTTGCTTTGGGACACTGGCAAATGCCTGATCCCACAACCTTTGAAGCCATCTCTGCAGTCTTTATGTTATCCTGCTGCCTGCTGTGGAGCATCCGCATCCCACTGCTACCACTTCTGGATAGTCATCTGTCCCTCAGTGTCTGTGGTTCATTGTCATATATGAGAGTTGTAGAAGTCACTGTTGGGATTAATCATTTATCTTGTTGTTCAGATCTAAGCCTTTTAAAGCATAACAGTGCATGATATAGAGCATAAAACGCATTTAATTTGGTATCTAAGTCAAGGGGGTGGGGAGAGACTAACTAGAAACCTCTGCTCTAGAAACTTCTCGCTCTAGCTGGCTGTTGACACCAGTGAAGCTGATAGGAGGGCATATTCTCAACATGCATGCAATAATGTGCTTCACATTACTTTAACATCCTCTCCATGTGTTTTTTTAATTGATGTCTCACAATTTTTAACGTGTTATTTTTATACCCATCTCGCAAAACTACAAAACATATTGTAGCATCTAGTCAATTTGCATCTTGGTCAACGACAGCACAAGTTAGCAAAAAGTGTGTCTTAAGGCAACAGCACATATGAAAAAATAAATACACGTTATAATAAGCCATGTGGTCATTTTTTGCCCCTGAGGACTATCTAACACATAATGGCTCATCAAAATATTGCATCTGTGAGCTACTTTTGCAAGAGCTTAGGCCCCATAACAACTCTGCCAGTCCAATTGCATCTCTATCATTTTAAAAGGATGCATCTCAGAATAATATTATTGACTGCCTGATGGCACAGACAATGCACATGTACTACACTAGTGTTATTTTGGACCAGGTTTCTTGGGGAAGGGAGAAAGAGGGGTTGGGCAAGTTATAGAGGGGGTGGGGTGAGCTGTGGGGATGAGGGAAGGGGTTGGGGGGCAAGCTGTGAGGGGATGGGGAAGGGGAGTTGGGCAAGTTATAAGGGTCTGGGGTGGTGAGATGTGAGCATCTTGGGGATGAGCTATGGGGGTTGGGGCGAGATGGGTGAAGGGTTGGTGTGGGTGCAGGCAGGCATGGGTGGTGAGCAATACAAGCAGGCACACCAGCCCCTAGAAGACAACATTAAGTTAAATGGTCTAACCCAGGCATCCCCAAACTGCGGCCCTCCAGATGTTTTGGCCTACAACTCCCATGATCCCTAGCTAACAGGACCAGTGGTCAGGGATGATGGGGATTGTAGCCCAAAACATCTGGAGGGCCGAAGTTTGGGGATTCCTGGTCTAACCTGATCTAAGGCAATTACCAATGATCAATTAGGTTTACAGAGAGTGGCAACAATATGAATCATGACAGAGACACCTTCACACAGCACGGATCGAAGAGCAGTAATTATTAAGGAAAGTTCAAGATTTCTTTTTCCATTTGCCTGAGCTTGGATCCTTGAAAGAACAAGGAGGCAATAAGCAAGAGGCAACCAGAGGCACAAGGTCAGCCACCCTCTTGCTTTTGTCATAATAGGGACTACAAAAGGGCCTCTCCTGCTCCTACATTAACTGATGACAACAGCAGCCCTGAGTCATAATAGGGTTGCCCTAGCACTGAAGGCTTACCTCAGCCTGGTTCAGTGTGCTCTGCTTTCTTATCAAGACAAGCCACTGGTTTTTGAGACACTTAGATGCCTCTTGCTCACAGTATTCTTCATCTTTGTCAGCTGAGAGTGCAGCCAATAACATATGCCCGCCCATTCCATCACCAGAGGTATCAGTTCTCTTCTTTCAGGCGTGCAAAGTAGTTTCGAGGTGGGGATAATTCATCTTTACTTAAGTTCTCAACTCTTTGGCTATCTGGGAGCCCACCTGTAGGCTATAACCATCACAGGCCAGACCTCCTACCAGAGGAAGCCAATTGTACATCCTTTTGAAACTGGTAAGCATTGCATATGCTAGTCCAAACACCCTCTTATTGTTCTATTTTGATCATGTTAACACAGAAGAGTAATCCTTTTAAAATTATGAATCTGCTCTAGTAAACCACATCTAATTAACACTTGGAGTAACTTGGTAGGATTTTGGTTTCTTTTCTAACAAAGAATGATAATGAACTAAGTTCATGGATCCGTAAGATCTAAAGATGCCAATCTGCGCATTTCCTCCCAGAAGCCTGCGTTGGAATGACTTGCACTTGCTTGTTTAACTTCCTCAGCTTCTGCAGAGTATTAACATTTTCCTCCAAGGTATTCAGTCATTTGGATAAAGGGCCATGATTTACCCCCTCAATGTCCTCAGGCCTCTTTCTCACGTGGAAAGCTTCCCCTGTCCCAGACAGCTGTGATGGCAGCAAATTATCTGTTCCCAGAGTCAATAAAAAGAGGAGGTCAATGGCCTAGAAGGAGGGGGATGTAGAAATTCAACAGCTGCCCTTGGCAACCCGCAACTGGTAGGGGAAGTCTCAATTTTTAGAAAGAACGTGGAGCATAAACTTAGAGAACAGGGGACATTTTCTACTCATTTGTTTTTATTGCTGGCAAAAATAATTCAGGCTATTATACATTTAGCTAAGCTAATGTGGTAGATGAGATCAGCTGATTGGTAGAGCATTTTATTTTTATATTATGCAAATTGCATTGTGGGGATTTGGGGATCCTAGGCATAGCATCCATAGATGCCATAATAAACTCAGTGAAAATCTTTAGAGGCTTACTGTAAAGCATAGATCTGGCACATTAGACAAAGCGACTCAAAATGTTTAATACCGGCATGACAGAATAAGGCCCTGAAAAGAATTAAGCACTACACAGCAACAGTAGCTCATGGTATTACTGGATTCAATATAAAAAGGGTTTTGTTTTTGTTTTTAGAAAAGGAAGTGCCAAACAAAAGCTTCCACAAAACCTTCAGAAGCCACACCTCTCTGATTATACAAAACACAATTATCTGGCAATGCACTTCTAATTTTAAAGAAATGGACCACCTTCCATTCTGCTATTCATGTTAAAGAAATACTATTCTGTAAATTGTGCATATCGAAGAAAGAGTATGCAGAATATTGGATTGTAGCACCAGTATCTGGGGTGGAAATCTTTTCCTGCTCTTGTGTAATAAGCTAGACCAGGCTTCCTCAACCTTGGCCCTCCAGATGTTTTTGGCCTACAACTTCCATGATCCCTAGCTAGCAGGACCAGTGGTCAGGGATGCTGGGAATTGTAGTCTCAAAACATCTGGAGGGCCGAGGTTGAGGAAGCCTGAGCTAGACCATCAAAGAGGCTGTCTCATTCTGATGTGTTAACACTTAGGGTATGTTTTGAGCTGGGAAAAGGAGAATTCAAAATATGGCATTTCCCCACTTGTGGTCTCAGCTGGTCATATAGAATTCTACCATCCCAGTCTACCAGCTACTTTTGTATAACCTCTTCCCCTCACTTCTGCCACCACCTAGGGTCACCCCCCCCCTCATGAGTATCATTCTTATAACCCAGAGACACAATTTCTACCAGGTTCCATCACAAGAATAGCTGCATCCTAAAATTTGACTTTCTCTTATTTTGCAGATTGTACAACTTGTACTATTTCTCAAAACGAATCACTGATCAGATGTTTGGAAGCTGTGGCTGGATGGCTACGTGGGAGCTGGTTGAAGTTAAATCCTTCGAAGACAGAGGTCCTTCGGCTGGGTCAGGACGATATGGGGTTGGGGGGGCCAGCTCCCATCCCTTGCGGGGGTGCAATTGGTGCCAGTGCCTTCTGTCAAGAGTTTGGGTATAATCTCCAATGCCTTCCTTTCTATGGAGGCGCAGGTTACAGCTACAACAAAGGCAGCATTTTTTCATCTCCGCCAAGCTAAGCAGTTGGTCCCTTACCACTCTCACCCTGACCACACCACTGTGATCCACATGACCATCAAACCAGCCAGGTTTGATTATTGTAACTCACTCTACGTGGGGCAGCCCTTGAAACTGACCCAGAAACTCCAGCGGGTGCAGAATGCCACGGCGAGACTCCTTACAGGGCCCCCACCATGGGATCACATTCACCCAGTGCTATACCAGCTGCACTGGCTCCCGGTGGAGTACAGGATCAGGTTTAAGGTACTGGTTTTAACCTTTAAAGCCCTATACAGACTAGGACCTTCGTACCTATGGAACCTCCTCTTCTGGTATGCCCCACAGAGGACCTTACAGTCTGCTAACAACAACACCTTGAAGATCCCGGGCCCCAGGGAAATTAGACTGGCCTTGACTAGAGCCAGGGCCTTTTCAGCCATGGCCCCAGCCTGGTGGAATGCTCTCCCACAAGAGACCACAGCCCTGCGGGATTTGACATCTTTCCACAGGGCCTGCAAGACGGAGCTGTTCCACCAGGCCTTTGGGTAGGATGCAGTTTGACTGACTTTCCTTTGTATAAAACAAGCCTGAAGGAGGCCCCCAACCCGCTCAGTGGAAACAGTTGGTCATGGCAAGTATTAACCACTCTCAATTCCAACCTGATAATTGTCACCTGCCCAGATTTTAACTTGTCTGAATTAATTTTAAGCTGCATTTTAATTAATCGGTGTCTGTTTTTATGCATATTGTGGTTTCTTTTATGATGTTAGCCACACTGATCCTGGCCTCGGCCGGGGAGGGTAGGATACAAATAAATTATTATTATTATTATCATTGCTATTATTATTTACAGGGGAGACATAAGGAGCTATCCTGGGCACTTTCTCTCAACCACTGGAAATCGACTGGGATTCCAGTAGGTATTGCCTATGCACTTCCAAGCATCTCTTTGCAAACTGTTATGTGGCATTTCTCATGAAGAATATATGTTACAGCCAGGTGTGGAGAGGTCAATGGCCTCCCATGTGAATAAGTTAATAATATTCGGCTGCTGCCAGTATGTCAAAAAGAGAATGATGGCTCTACAGAGAATTCTCCAGGATTTCTGTTGCATCTGGTCTGTATCCTGTTGTTGTAATGACTCCCTATTTTTTAAAGGCACTTAAGGCACATAAAGACAACAACATGTACTTTTTGCAAGAACATTGTGTCTGAAACATTTCAACCATGATTTAAATAGAGTGCACTAAGCAATTATTATGTTACAATGATGTCAGAATGCATCTGAGTAGCCAACATTTGCTAAGATGTCTTCATTGCTTTTTCTTCTCTGTCACATTACTACTGAACAAGTGCAATGGTTCTGTCATATTTCATGTGGGGAATATACGTACATAAAGATATTTAAACCATATTCCAGAAAGGGGTTATTAACACATTTTCCTTCCACTCAACTTACCTTGAGCTGACAGGAGTGTTAGATGCTCAAGGCCTGACAGGTTTCAAACTATTCACTGCTGGAAATAAATCTTCCGAACACAACATTCCTATTATTACAAGATATTTTATCCTCAATATAACTATACCCTGAATATGAGGTAGGTGGAATATTTGCAAGAAACCTTTACTATCTGTTTCTGAAGAAGGCTTCAGATTCCCCAAATGTAGACAGCACAGTGAGTTTGTCGAAGCTTTTTCAGACACGCCATATTCCTTAAGCTGCCCCACGCGCAATCTGAGAAATAGCAACATGTACGTTTGTCCAAAGGAAGAGGGTGTTCTGCAGAACATTGATCTGCTGTTGGGGTCAGTAATGATTTGTTAGCTACCCAGAGGTCACTTTATGCTGAAGGAGTGGGACAGTGGATAGATAGATAGATAGATCACACACACACACACACACGTGAGAACTGAGACCTATCAGGTGCAGAACCATTATGGAAATAACTCAATAAATGTCACTTGCATGTGCCCAAGCCAAAACATTTTCCTGCCTAAGGTGGAGCAGCAAACGACACCCCATTCCAAGTCAAGGAGCATGGTGTCCACAGCTGACCAAGTTATTTTGTCACCTTGTGGAAAATCTCTTTCCTTGACAATAAACAATAATGAACAAACAAATAATTTCTTACCATTCCATGACATCCAAAAGCATTTGCCTGAAGCAGCTACCGAAGTTTGCTAATGGTAGGTCCAGTCCTGCCTTCTGGGGTGGTGAAAACACATCCTAAAGGCTATGGAAAGTTTAAGTGAATGGGTCCATTCCAGCACACAGCTGAGGGGCAAGGGTAAGGCATCAGATCTGTTCTGGTGCTTAAGCACTCAGCTGAGCAATGGTTCTAGTTGAAGCAGGACTGGGAGCTCTCCTTGGTCCTGCAGACACTGAGGCCTGTTACAAGTGCTTCTCCAGAACCAGTATGGAACAGTAGCAAGTATTTGCATTGTTTACCTTTTACATAACTACCTACTCTAGCAAGGTAGAGTTCTCATACCCCACAAAATTTCAATGAAGGAAATCCCAGGCTTTTGAGGATTAGTTGAGAGAAAATGGTGTGTCCTTGGACTTCCCCGATCAAAAGACAATGCCTAGTTTGAAGCATGGGAAACATTTAATGGCACAGGTTGTAGGTCACAACAATATTGATTTGCCTATCATTCATACTTGTGACCACTGCTGTTTGATTAAAGGCCAACTGGCACGTACAAACAGGAATCTGATGAAGTAATTTTTTAAAAAGAAGAAAAGTGAAGAGAAGTGATATTGCACAAAGTCATGGAAAATCAAAGCAACCTCCTTCTATCTAAAAGAGAATGCTATCCTCAAACCATTCCTGGTAATAAACCATCTTTCCCGCTGTTTCCAGGGCTGGCTAATGAGAAATCTATTTGTGTACTAACAAACATAAAAGGCCCCATTTCAGTAAAAAGTTTAAATACAAGGTTCAAGCTAAAGCAGAGGAGTTGTTGGGGTGTAATTAAAATACTAATTAGCCAGTTCATGAGAAACCCAAGCCTTTAAGAGTTCACAGACACTATGTCAAAATCACACATTTTATGCAACCGAGTCCACGTGTCACTGTATTACAGTTGATAGCAATTGGGCTGTCGTTTATCAACCTCTTCTTGGAAGACTCAGTGATCACTGGTCTACTAAATGAGACCTGACAATATTGTTATGCTCTCCCAATTAGGTTTTCTTATTCGCCTCAAGCAAACTTTCCCAGCTTTACAATGCAAAGCAAACCAGGATCTGGCATAGAATTGGGCTCCACGATAAGTTACACTTCCGTGATTTTTAAAACAAGTGGAAATAATTGCCCTGGAGGCTGCGAATGCTAGTTGAAAGTGGAAGCATGTATCTGTTCAAGGGTTAAGGATATACAGCACAACCATATGACCTGTGTACTGAACAGGACTTACTCTCAGGAATGTGTGGCTAGGGTTGCAGTCTAAGTCAAGGATGTTCTTCTGCAAGTGGCAACCCATCTTTTTAGACATGGGGTTGTCTGACAGCAATGGCAGGAGGGAGAAGCCCTTGTTCCCAAGCCCTGCATGTATACACACACACACACACACACACACACACACACACACACACACACAATGAAATACTTCCTCCTGCTTTGTAAATCTCTTCACTGCCCTCCCCTTCCAATTAATCACATGGCCAACTTCTCCAACTGGCAATGTCCAGCAACTGCAGGCATCTCCAAGCAGGAAGCAGAATGCAGCATTCCAGAGGAAGCACAAAGCAATACTACCCAAGCAGCCATCACATTTTCACCCCCACCCCACTTTATGTAATAAAAACAATCTAAATGTACAAATATACAACCATAGCTGCCAAGGTATCCCTTTTTTAAAGGGATTTCCCCTTATGCTGAATAGGCTTCCTCGCGAGAAAAGGGAAAACTTGGCAGCTATGAATATACAACAAACGACCCCACTGTGCCTGTAATGCATAAATGTTATTTACTTAACAATACTGACAATAACTGTATGTGCACATTTTCACATGAGTGTATTCCCCCCCCCCCCCGGCCGTTAAAAATGTAGTCCTAGCAATAACACTGGCAGATCTTGCCTTAAACAGGGAAGTTAATTTACACATAATCATAACATTCCACACCTTCCCACACCATTCTTCCACAGATACTGTTTTTTTCTTTCAAAAGAACATTTCTGGTACTTTTCTGTATCATTTCAGCAAGCACTAATAAATTGCCTACTTCTATTTCTACTTCTCATTTAGAAACAGAGCCTGTGGTGTAGGACAAAGTATATCACCCACAACATCTTAACTATTCACAATGTCTCAAACAAAAAAAGTGTGCATGGTTTTACATTAGCACCAAATATGACACACACACACACACACACACACACACACACACACACTATTTAATATGCACCACATCTTTAACATCTATATAATTTCCTTAATTCAATGCAATTTGAACAAGATCTGGTTAAAACAATCCTGCCACATTTCAACTGCAACCCTAATGTTTATTGATAGATCTGCCCGACATAATTCCCTTCCCCAATAGATATTGCCACCTGTAAGCAAATTCCTAATTTTCTTTGAGATTTATCATTAATATGTTAAATTGAGAAATGGGAAAGCTGTAGCTCAGAGGTGGAGCACAAGGTCCCAGGTTTAATCTCTGACATCTCTGGGTAGGCTGGGAAAGACCCCTGTTCTAAAACCCCATAGAGCCACTGCCAGTCACTGCAAACTGTGGACTAGAGGTAGACAACCTGTGGCTCTCCAGGTGTTGCTGGATTCCAACTCCCATCATTCCAGACCACCAGCCACTTTGCTGAGGGCTGAGGGCTGATGGAAGATGGAGTTCAGCAGCATTTGAAGCACCACAAGTTTCATACCACTGTTGTAAATAAATACTGAGCTAGACAGACCAATGAACTGACTCAGTGGAAGGCAGTTTCCAATGTTCCTGACCTGTGATATGATCATTTAAAAAAGAAACCAGACTTTTCATGTTGGCAAGATCCCCCCCTCCCAGCAGAGGCAAATTACTGACATTTTTGCCAGCCACAAAACTCCTGACTAGTAAATATTGGAAATGTGCTACTTGGGGAGGTGGCAACGAGTCTAGAGAAAGGTTTTGTATATTATTGCTTAATTCGTTAAAAGTTGGGGGGAATTACCAAATGCAAATCACAAACTCTAAATGCATTTGCTCTTTTGCATCAACATTAATAACTGTTTGTGCCATCAGAGAGGCTTGATAAAACAAAACCACATACACAAATGAGACTCTGGTGGGACCTTGATTATTGCTATCTTTATCTCATATTACTTCATCTGGCATTTTGTATTAAATTAAGTTTTACATTGCTCCTTTGCCTGCCTCTCTTATTTTGCTATAGGGCATTCTGTTCAGTAGCCCAGCATGACTTAACAGCCTTTGTTACCCACCACATGCAGACAGTAGTCAATATAACACCATGAATATTTAATTTGATTTCGAACTGCTAGGTAGTCTTACTTCATTAGTATTTTGTTGTTGCATAATTCATTATTTAATTCCATGAATCATATTGTTCTGGAAAAAAATAGTTAGTGATGTCCTGTATTTTTTTGTGGGATCTTAACTGTCATGATGAAGTAAAAAAACAAGCATTTATTCAAAACTTTTGTTCCCACCATAAAGAATTTTCCATCCATGAGATCTTTAATGTAGACCTTTCATAGAAACTTTGTGCTATTCTGTAGCAGCAGATCTAATAAAATCTTTAACCAAATGGTTACATTTAACAATCTCCTGAAATGTTGTTATATGGGTATTTAATGTATTTTCACTTTTTATTGTATATTGTTTCCTCTCTTTATTGATAATACTGGATTATGCCCAACTTTCTTGTGTTAACTTCATAACCAACTACTGTACTCTTCCAACATTTCCATTAATTTAATTAATAGACTTGCCCCAGGCTGTCTGGGCAGTGGGGAACATTATCTGCATATAGAGCAATTCTCTAATCATTTCCCAAGCATTCATCATCAAGTCTTCTGATGGCCATTCTGAAATTGTATTAATGTGCCACAGGGCCTACTGTTCCTTCTGGACCCTTTTATTTTTAGTGTGGAATGCTGAATCAGCCTTTACATTTAAATTACTATTCAACAAATAAAATCTATTAGGGTCAGTGACAGTCTTTAGTGGGTCCTTGGCCTGGTGCCACTGGCAGGCCCTCTGCCAACTTGGTCTATCGCCAGGTGCTGTTGCTCCCATCAGAGTCACCATGCAGCATGGCTGTTTGTTGCCATTGCCTGTCACTCACCTGAACCCTCTCCTTCCTGCAAATATGTGGTGACACATATGTGGTTACTATAGGAACCAAGCTGGTTCATTCTACAGTGGATGGCTGCAATGGTCCACAAGATGCAATGCCTGATGACATCAGACAATTGCATCTTGGGGAATGTTGCCACCCACCACAGAATGGAACTAAGTGCCACTTCAGCTTCCATAAGAAGTGCCACTACCTCTGAACAAACATTTTACAAGGAGGAGGGGGCTGAGGTGAGTGACTGGTCAGAGTGATAGCAACAAGCAGCAGTAATGGTGGCGAGGGTGGCAAGAAGCACTTCTGAGCCCTGGGCCCTGGGCCGCTGCCAAACCATGCTGATTCCCAATTCTGACCAGGCAATTCAAAAAATACTTCTTCCAATTATAAAGTTGGACCTGCAGCTTTCTATATTTTCTTTACATTCTCTTCATCTGGTATAATTCTGCCCTCCTAATTTTTTTTCACTTTCCTGAAGTACCCTGTTTCCTCTTAAATCTCGTTATGATGGCCAGCTTCCACTTTTCACATTCTAAAAGTCTAACTTTTCTGTTCTGAACCAACTTTCTCATCCTGTCCCTGGACCTTATCTCGTTTCTTTCTTTTTCAACCCAGTGTTTTATTTGCCAAAACTGGGAGGTACAGGTCAGTTTGTATTGAAATCCACAGAAGAACAACTCCTCAAGCATGCTTAGCACATCCTCCCTCTGACTGTAGAATATGGGGCTTGAGGTGGGGGTTGGACCAACAGGTTCAACAATTTATTTATTTTGTTTCTTCCCTCAGGTTCAACAATTTTGATGTTGTAGCATCTGTTAGTTTTTCACAGAACAGGCACTAAATTGCACACAGTTTTTTTCTTTTCTGCACTCCCGCAATCCAATATGCTCAGGTACAAATGATTTTTGAATATTCGAGCCACTTTTACAGTTGAGCATTGTGAGAGAAACAAAACACACCATGTATCAAACAGAATTGGGAATGATCTATATGTTTTCTTTTTATTGGCATTTGCTTTGAAATAACAAATTGGTTGGCAGATGTAATATTTTATTTACATATTGCTTCAGTATACTATAAGGGGGGCAATTTGCATCCCATCAGGCTGCTGAGCTTCAACCCCCCCCCCCAAAAAATCATTGGGTCTATCTTCCCCCCCCCCCCACTTTTACTGCTGCCAAAATTGGTGGGGTCTTAAGAGTGCCAGGAAAAAAATGACCGAGGGTGGGGAACACTCTCTCTCTCTCTCTCTCTCTCTCTCTCTCTCTCTAATACATACGCAACAAACAAATAATTCTCTGCTGGGAGTGCAGCGACTGAGGAAGGAGCAGAAGGTGAGCTGAGCTTGGGAGACACTCTGTAGGTTTTGTGGCTTTGTCTTTTGGGGCTGTGTGTGAGTAAGTTTGTGTGCTTATCTGTTTTCTTACTTGTTTGTGTGCTTGTGCTGGTTTTCTAGGGCTGCTGCCTCTTGGATTTGGGTGACTGTTCAGGCTTGTGTGGGTGTTTGTTTCTGGCTGTGACCTTGTTTGTTTCTGGCTGTGACCTTTCACCTAGAAGTGTGAGTCAGGAAGTTCAGGTGATTAGCTGTGGGCGGAGCTAGTCAGAGCTTGGAGTGCAGCGACTGAGGAAGGAGCAGAAGGTGAGCTGAGCTTGGGAGACACTCTGTAGGTTTTGTGGCTTTGTCTTTTGGGGCTGTGTGTGAGTAAGTTTGTGTGCTTATCTGTTTTCTTACTTGTTTGTGTGCTTGTGCTGGTTTTCTAGGGCTGCTGCCTCTTGGATTTGGGTGACTGTTCAGGCTTGTGTGGGTGTTTGTTTCTGGCTGTGACCTTGTTTGTTTCTGGCTGTGACCTTTCACCTAGAAGTGTGAGTCAGGAAGTTCAGGTGATTAGCTGTGGGCGGAGCTAGTCAGAGCTTGGAGTGCAGCGGCGCGCGCCTAGTGGCGCGCGCAGTTTGACCCATCTTTTTGATCTAGGGCAGCAAGTCTCAAACGTTTGTTAGGGGGGACCTAGGCCTCTTCCTCTTTCCCCCTTGACCTCAAGGTTTTCAAGATGGAGGTGGAGGGAACAACCGTTGTCACCTGCAATTCCTGTGCAATGTTTGTTTTCTTGCCAAAGGATGTGGGTAGCTACACCTGCAACAATTGCAAGTTGGTTGCCCTACTAGAAAACAAGGTTGCCCTTCTGGAAGAGAAGGTGCAGCAGCTTCAGGGGCGTGTATCTACGCTCCAGAGAATTAAAGAGCTGGAGCTTTTCTTGGATGCAGCAGAGCACACTGTCTGCACCAAGGAGGAGACAGGGGATCTCCCTGAGGAGGAGGTCAGTTCCCCAACACAGCAGCCAGATGTATGGAGGAACGTGACTCATAGAAGTAGAAGGCCCAGGGATCGCTCTGAGTGCTTAGAATTACACAACCGTTTTGAAGTGCTCATGGAAGACGAGAAACAGACTCCACCTGAGGATCTCTCCCTCATCACAGTTGATGAGGAATATGAAGACGAGCAACCAAGTCAGTCTTCTGGGAATATGCAGGTAACCTTGGAAGGGACAGCACATGGAAGAATCCCAACCAAGCCTATGAAGAGGCGTGTAGTGGTGATTGGGGATTCCCTACTGAGGGGTACAGAAGCAGTAATCTGTGGGCCTGACAAGATGTCTCGAGAGGTGTGCTGTCTACCTGGGGCCAAGATCAAAGATGTAACAGAACGGCTGCAAGGAATCATAAAACCCACTGACAAATACCCCTTCCTTTTGGTGCATGTGGGAACCAATGACACTGCAAGCCATAGCTTACAGAAGATCAAAAATGATTATGAGGCTCTGGGCAGGAAGTTGAAGCAATTAGATGCACAAATTGTCATCTCTTCTGTCCTCCCAGTTGAACGACATGGCCCAGGGAGAGAGGGAAAAATAGGGGAAGTGAACAACTGGCTTCGCAAATGGTGCAAACAGGAACGGTTTGGATTCCTAGATCACGGTCTGCAGTTTCTTGAAGATGGACTTCTGGCAAGTGATGGGCTGCACCTCACAAAAGTTGGGAGGAATGTTTTTGCCACAAAACTCAAAAACCTCATCAGGAGGGCTTTAAACTGACTTATGTGGGGGAGGGAGACAGTGGTCCTGAAGGTAGGAGTCTATCAAATGCTGAAGATGATCATCCGAATGTCAAGGACCAAATGGAGCAAGCAGCATGCAGACCTAGTGGTGGGATGAAAATATCCTTAAATAAGAGACATGGGGGAATGATCAACGGTCTTCAATGTCTGTATACTAATGCACAGAGCATGGGAAATAAACAAGATGAACTTGAGCTCTTGGTACAGCAAACTAAATATGACATAATAGGCATCACTGAAACCTGTTGGGATGAGTCTCATGACTGGAATGTAGTAATAGAGGGATACAATCTATTTAAGAGAAATAGACCAAACAGGAAAGGAGGAGGAGTAGCTTTATATGTTAGGGATATGTATACCTGTGAAGAGATCCAGGATTTAAAACTTCAAAGCCAAATTGAGAGTATCTGGGTCAAAATTAAGGGAGAGAAAAACAACAGTGATCTCATTGTGGGAGTTTACTATAGATCCCCAAGCCAAACTGAGGACACAGATGATGCCTTCCTGGAACAGATGGCCAAGCATTCCAAAGGAAGTGAGATAGTAGTAATGGGGGATTTCAACTATCCTGATATTTGTTGGATGTCAAACTCAGCCAAGAGCATAAGGTCGAACAGATTCCTCACTGGCCTTGCAGACAACTTCATTGTCCAGAAAGTGGGAGAAGCAACAAGAGGATCAGCCATTTTAGATCTGGTCCTAACCAATAGTGATGACTTGGTTAGTGGGGTAGAAGTGGCAGGATCATTAGGTGGGAGTGACCATGCTCTTCTGGAGTTTATTATCCAGCGGAAAGGAGCAACCAAGCATACTAAGGTCCAAATTCTAGACTTTAAGAAAGCCGACTTCAGAAAACTTAGGGAAACGCTGGGTGAAATCCCATGGACAGTAATACTAAAAGGGAAGGGAGTTCATGATGGTTGGGAGTTTGTTAAAAGGGAGATATTAAAAGCACAACTTCAGGCAATACCAATGAGACGGAAACATGGAAGGTGCCTAAAGAAGCCAGGCTGGCTATCTAAAGAACTTTTGACTGAGTTAAGATTTAAAAGGGATATGTACAAAAAATGGAAAAGGGGGGAAATCTCCAGAGAGGAATTCAAACATATAGCCAGCACGTGTAGAGACAAATGTTGTCCCTATTTTCAAAAAGGGGAAAAGAGAGGACCCAAACAATTACCGCCCAGTCAGCCTGACATCAATACCAGGAAAGATTCTAGAGCAGATCATTAAGCAAACAGTCTGTGAGCACCTAGAAAGAAACTCTGTGATCACTAAAAGTCAGCATGGGTTCCTGAAAAATAAGTCATGTCAGACTAATCTGATCTCATTTTTTGACAGAATTACAAGCCTGGTAGATGAAGGGAACGCTGTGGATGTAGCCTATCTTGATTTCAGCAAGGCCTTTGACAAGGTGCCCCATGATATTCTTGTAAAGAAGCTGGTAAAATGTGGGCTAGACAATGCTACCATTCAGTGGATTTGTAGCTGGCTTACTGACCGAACCCAAAGGGTGCTCATCAATGGCTCCTCCTCATCCTGGAGAGTAGTGACTAGTGGGGTGCCACAGGGTTCTGTCTTGGGCCCAGTCTTGTTCAACATCTTTATCAATGACTTGGATGATGGGCTTGAGGGAATCCTGAGCAAGTTTGCAGATGACACCAAATTGGGAGGGGTGGCTAACACCCCAGAGGACAGGATCACACTTCAGAATGACCTCAACAGATTAGACAACTGGGCCAAAGCAAACAAGATGAATTTTAACAAGGAGAAATGTAAAGTACTACACTTGGGCAAAAAAAATGAAAGGCACAAATACAGGATGGGAGACACCTGGCTTGAGAGCAGTACATGTGAAAAGGATCTAGGAGTTTTGGTTGACCACAAACTTGACATGAGTCAGCAGTGTGATGCAGCAGCTAAAAAAGCCAATGCAATTCTGGGCTGCATCAATAGGAGTATAGCATCTAGATCAAGGGAAGTAATAGTACCACTGTATTCTGCTCTGGTCAGACCTCACCTGGAGTATTGTGTCCAGTTCTGGGCACCACAGTTCAAGAAGGATACTGATAAGCTGGAACGTGTCCAGAAGAGGGCAACCAAAATGGTCAAAGGCCTGGAAACGATGCCTTATGAGGAACGGCTTAGGGAGCTGGGTATGTTTAGCCTGGAGAAGAGAAGGTTAAGGGGTGATATGATAACCATGTTCAAATATATAAAAGGATGTCATATAGAGGAGGGAGAAAGGTTGTTTTCTGCTGCTCCAGAGAAGCGGACACGGAGCAACGGATTCAAACTACAAGAAAGAAAATTCCACCTAAACATTAGGAAGAACTTCCTGACAGTAAGAGCTGTTCGGCAGTGGAATTTGCTGCCAAGGAGTGTGGTGGAGTCTCCTTCTTTGGAGGTCTTTAAGCAGAGGCTTGACAGCCATCTGTCAGGAATGCTTTGATGGTGTTTCCTGCTTGGCAGGGGGTTGGACTGGATGGCCCTTGTGGTCTCTTCCAACTCTATGATTCTATGATTCTATGAAATGAAAATAAAGCTCTAAAGCAAAATAGTCATGCTCGTATGCAACTAGGCTGCATTTAATGATCCAGATTCATGAAATACAGGCTTTCAGAGTCAGGTTTACAGAAGGCGGCTTCTCAGCTTTCCCAGTGCACCAGCCATTATACTTGGGCTTCTTGCCATTTGCTCAAAATGGCTTCTATGGATGTTGTCCAATTGACAAATTAAAGGTCTTAGTTTCTCTTTTGGTTCTAACGAATGGCCAGCACTCCCAGCTCTTGCTATCACAATGACCACTCCAAAGGAGGCATAATTAAGAAGAGCACTGAGCTTCTAAGCTGGTACATGCACACAATTTCATAGGACCCAGTCAGTTGAAGTGCTGCTCAGAATGGCTCCTTGCTGCCACTACCAGGCACTCACCTTAACCCCTTCCTCCCTGCAAACATGTTTGCCAGTGGTAGTGACCCTTGCTATGGAAGATGAGCCAGTTCTTGGCTCTGTTCTACAGAGGGTGGCAGCGATATGTGGTTCTGTGACACCTAGTAAGTTGAGCTGCGCATTATGGACAGTCGTGGGATTGACACACAGCTGCTGCTTCCAGTGTAACACTGTGTTTCTGACAACAAACACTTCTGCTCTTATGAATATGGAAAATGGTGTGCTTGATTGGAAGGTGCATGTCCATGTATACACACGCCTCATTTGACTGTATAATGTACAATTTAAGCAAAAAGCAGCAACGTTTGTTCAAAAAAGAATGGGAAACGACGTAGAGATTTAAATCTCAGCCTATTTAAAAGACTCCAATGTGCAACCTTGATAAGGATTGCAGTCAATTAACATAGTTATCAGCCAAATGCATATGGTCTAGGCTGAAACAAGGCCACTGTCTCCTATACTCGCACATAATTCTCTGCTGAAAGTAATCACAGGGTAGCCATGGTTACACAGCCCAGATAAGAGCTGTAATTTTTGTCTAACAATGTCAGAAATGGGAATGAATTCAGAAATGTCTGATTTCCTTTGGGCGCATGAACATGCGCGCACGCACACACACACTCCTGTTCTGGATTTATTTTCATTTATTACTCTCTTGTCACACAGAGGCTTTAAAAATAGCTAAATAAAAATATGTGTCCATATTTAGTTTTAAAGACAACAACAACAACAACACATAACACAAGGTGCAATCGTTGCCGCAGCACAAATTTATTTATTTTTCCTAAAATGAGAAGCCCAAGCCATTTAAAGACAACTGTTTAAATTTTTTATTTTTAAGCATCACGTACAACACTCATCCAAAGCCAGCTTATCAGAAGTGCAACAAGTGACAATACATCAGCTGGCACAAATTCAGTTTGTTGACGACTTCTGCATATGAGCAGGCTTGTAATCCAAATACACACCTACATGAAAGTCCAGTTGAACCGAATTAGACTTGATCCTGGGTAGGCCTGCATAGCATAGGACTCCCAAATACTGTAAATGCAGTATTTCCCACCCCATCCCAGGTTATACACCTGTATGCTTATTGAGCTGTATATAAATATCCTCCCCTCAAATCATCCTATGCACCAGTATCAGCAGAGTCTGAAAACAATGAACTCAGATCCCTCTACCCTGACCATCTGCTAACTGGAAATGCCAAGGATTGAAACTCGAGAACTTGAAAACTTCTACATGCAAAGCACGTGCTCCACCACTGAAATACGATTAAGCAAAATGGGAAAAAATCCAATTGACTCCACCTTTTAAAGGTGGGTGGTACACACATGCGGTAAATATATACATGGACTTAAATGAGGAAAGATCAGGGTTAGGTCACCTTCAGGAGCTACTTTGCCTCTCCCTGGGGGGTTAGCTTGGCCAGTGCACTCTCAAGGGGAAATTTTTATAGTCTGGAGAATATGGCATCAGCAGATTGAATTGCTGTTATTGATTCAGCTACACAGTGAGGTTACCCAAATGCACAACCAAAGAAGAGTTAATCAGAGATGGCAGCACTTGGCGGTGAGATAGGATGATACTTGGGATAGATTTAGATACCACAGAAAGCAAAGGGTCACCCCCCCCCCCGCTTTTTTTGCTTGTCAAGTTTTATGTGTGTCCAATTCATTTGCAAACCCCATAACCACTCTCCAAATTAAACCAAGATGCTCAAAAGGAGGGGAGGGGTGTAAAATAAAGAAAAAAGCAGATGCATCTTATTTCATAAAGTTAGAGCCTTTCTAGCTTAATTTTAACAACGGTACAGGGGTGTGTAATGATGTGAGTCCATTACATTAATTGGTACATTGAGTAGGTGACTGGAGCTCATGCTATTTTTTTTGTTGGGCATTTCACAGTAGATGGGCTGTAAAAAAAGGAGCAATTCTAAATAAGAATGACCATAACACAGTGTCATATAAACCACTCTGCAAAAGTACCTAAGTTCTTGTCTACTATTCCTACGCATTGTCTGCCCTCCACTTTTATTCTCGCAACAGCCCTACAAAATGCCACTATTTTAATAGTGGAGGGTTGAAGGGAAATGATCACAAAAGTCTCAGTGACTGTTGACAAGAGGAAAGACATATGATGGAACTCCCCAAACTGGTTATTCCAAGGAAAGAACTACAGCCTTGCAAGAAATGCAAGGCTGCTGTTGAAAATGGCATTTCCCTGTTGAGTTCCATCCTCCTGCTCCACAATATATTATACAAACAATGCAGTATCTGGGTGTCTCCACTTTCTCCATATTTTATTGGCTGCCACACTATTTAATGACTACAGGTCACAGGTTAAATTCTGCCAGATTTTACGAAACTACGAAGAGGGCTTGATTTGGTCCAGAGCTGCCGTTTTCCATAGAAGGGGCCATGTCGCTTTTAAACATTCAGTTCCACCCTGAAACGGTTCCTACTGAAGCTGAGTTATTTGAGAACTGTGGCCAGAAGCAGTTTGTCCTGTGATACCACACAGAACGTGTCTTAACGCCACTCACGCTGCTAGAAAGAGACAGGAAGACCAGCCAATGACCCCTGTAGCTCAGGGACATGTAGGAGGAGGAAAGGGTCAGGAAGGGCTTTGCTGTTTGAGAAGACGTTGGCGGCATTGAGGAATTTCCTTGACTTAGCCAGTCATGGAGACGTGCACATATATTGTTCTGGGCAGGGAGCCCTAAAAGTTTAATGACAGGCATTCTGGGTATTTGCATCACCGTTGTGCACAGAGGAGGGGGAGGAATAAGAGGCTGCACAACAAGGAGCAGTGATCTGCCTGTATGATCGATGAAACCTCCAAACACAAATGTGTACCAGGTGTTTCAACAGAGGTACAGCTAAGTTTCGTTGAGAGGCTCGTTCTCCACTGCCAGCTCACAAAGAGGTGGGGAGGGAAAGGGTATTAAAAGCAGCACCAAAAGTATACATGCGCAAAAGTGGAGTAGTTGGGAGGCGTTAGGAACATGGTTGCAGCATAGCATTGCAACTCAACTCATTCACAGCCTGACTACAAACGATTAAGGTGTGTTTTTCAAGCCTCAAAGGGTCAGGGCTTTGCGCAAGAGTTATTTGTGGTAGTCTAAATTAAGGACACAGCCTCAGGACATCCTTTCCCCCTTAGCCTGGCTTGAAGGGTCACGCAGGCTTCTCTCAGCAAGAGCACAATGGTTATGACAGCCCATTATAGGGGACTATATAAAATACTCCTACAATGTAACCCGCCCTTTCTCGGTTGCTGGGAGCGGGGAGTATTTTACTCCCCAACCCCAGTGCCTTACATTTGGGACAAAAGGCTGGACATCTCACTGCTCTTCCTAATCATGGTAATGCCAGAGGGTGGAGTGTCAATGCTAGAGTGCTGGGGTGAAGGTTTTCCTCTGCAAGCCTTTAACTAAAACAGAGTTCCTCACGTGAGTTCCTCCCTAACATCCATCCTTCTGTGTATGTGCATGTGATATGCACATCCCTAGGGCCAGACAACTGTTCATATTTGTTTTGTCTTATTTGCAAGGAACCCCAAATGCTTTTATTGCAATAGGAAGGGCTAAATATAATGGTTTGAGAAGTCTTGGGGTAAATGCCATGTTTTGCTCCTGGCAGTAAAAGAGGAAAAAATGTCAAGAGTTTCTCTGTCTGGCTGTAAAGCAGATAGATCTCTCAAGGCTTGAACTGAGTTTGCCTTACCCGGTCACCGTGATAATAAAAGAAAAAGACTCGTGACAGTAAAAAGTCCAGGCTTGAACTGGCTTTTATCTTTGCTTATGTGCAGAAAATGAAGCTATCTGTTTCTCCCATTCTTGTCAACAACTGGTTCTAATGATTGCATATAGCAGCAATGCATTCTGAGTAACTAGAAGGGAAAGATGGAGGTGCCTGCAGTTGTTTATGCTGCTCAGCACACTAATCTGTAGCGAAAAATAAACAAGACAAAGGGCTTCTCTAAGATATTTGCCTAGAAAATTCCATGGGTGTAAATCAAAACACTGTAATTTCTAGAACTAATGGTTTGTAACTAGCAGCTGACTGACAGCACCTAAGAGATAATAGCTCCAGTTACCTATTTAATAATGCAATATTTTTTGTTTTTTTATGGCATATGTATCAAGGTTCATCAGAACATGGCACAATGTCAAGTATGCTGTAAGCCAGCATATTTTGCAAGCAGCTGCTGGGCTTTTCTGATATTAAGTTGTATTTCAATTTGGGACAAAAAGAAAAAGGGAAAAAAGGAACTTCTATTGGAGGCTGGGGGTGGGCACTGGGGTGAACATGCTCAAGAACATTGTCCCCTAACATTTTTACCAACGGCAGCAATACATTAATGTGGTTTGGTTGTTTGGTCTGTAGGCAGCAGGATGTGTGCTTAGGACCAAGATTCTGACTTAGAATTGACTTTGTACCAACAGGACCCCTGTGTTAGGCTCTACCTGGAAACAGAGCCTAGCCATGGGCAATGAGACAACGGCCCTCTGCTGCAACCACACAGCTCATAGTTAAACTATGGGACCTGCTCCCATAAGATGTACCAATGGCCTCTGATTTGGATGATTTTAAAAGAGGATTAGACAAATTAATGGGAGACAAGACTATCAATGGTTACTAGCCATAATAGTTATGTGTGTGCTATAGTGTCAGAGAATAGCTGTTTCTGGGAATCGTAACACTGCTTCACTCATTCAAGTCCTGCCTGGAGGCTTCTAATTGGCATCTGCTTGGCCACCGTGAGAACAGGATGCTGGGTTGGATAGACTTTTGGATAGACTTTTGGTCTGCTCCAGGAGGGCTCTTGTTGGGGTTGTTGGGTGTATATGCTGCAGAAGCTCAGTTGAAGCGATTAAGCTTGCCACAGAAAAATAGCCATTTAGCGGAGCTGTCTGTACTAGGCCAACACCAACATATATATACAGTGATACCTCTGGGTGCAAACGGGATCCGTTCCGGAGCCCCATACGCACCCAGAGCAGTACTTAACCTGAAGCACCGAAGCTGTGCATGCTTACCGCGCGATTCATCGCTTCTGCACATGACATCATTTGGCGCGTCTGCACATGCGCGGATTGCCAAACCCGGAAGTAACCCATTCCGTTACTTCCGGGTTCGGCGTGATCGTAACCCATGTTGTACGCAACCCACAGCATTCGTATCTAGAGGTATGACTGTACACACTATTTGCAGATGTTACAATAGTCTGAGCCCAGAGAAGGCTCTTTGCTTCAAAGTCCTTGCTGTGTTAAAGGCCACAGCCAAGTCCTGATTTAAGTTCCAACTTCTTCCTCACACAATCTCTTCACAAAATTCTTCACATGAATCCACAGTTCTGACAGAAAGTCTTCAACAATTTGCGATCCACACCGTATTCTGTAACCTGAGCCCTTTTATACACAAAGTTACTTTCCAAATCTGCCCAGATAAGAGTGTCACCAAGATGCCTGGAAGTGCATTATGGGGGATGAGTCATCTCTGCTGACTCATGGAGAATTAACCCATTAGCTGCATTCCTTAACAGGCTCCTTCTCCATTCCTATATTTTTCACCAATATAAGATCCACTGCTAAAATCTATGCTCACAATGTACTCGAATTTCTGCATAAGTGTACAGTACATGTTAAACTGTAAAGGTCTCCAACTTTAATTTTGGCAACTTTATGCTTTAGAAAACGAACAAGCCACATTACCAGACTTCATCCTTGTTGCAGGGGGGGGGGGTTGTTAAGGGTATGAAATGGGGAACCTCCTTGTAGAAGGAAGTGGGAGACAAATTGTTGCAGCCTACAATTAAGCTAATTAAATGAATGCCTTGCAAATGCGCTATAATGAAGGGAGGAAATCAAGTAAGATGATAGAAGTGTTATAATGCATTAGCATGAAAGGCGTGCTAATTAGAAAGCCCTGGTGAGGCACAAAGAGCAATGAATTTCCAAACTGGAAAGCTGTTTTGAACGTGTGTGCCAAGTTATGAGAGCCTGACCCTACAACTTCCATTCTACAGAAAAAAAGCAACTTGTGCAAACGGAGAGGGAAGTGCAGTGAAGAAAATGCCATTTCTCTCTCTCTTTGACGTCCACCCAAGCCCTTCTGTTTTTGTAGCTGTGAACACTCTGGCAGGGATTGTGAGAAGGGCAGGTAAAAGCTTGCTATCACTGAGTTGCAAAAATCATGGAGGAGGGAGAGCAGGCAAAGGGGACTAGGCAAGAAGGGGAAATAAGCAGTGGTGCACTTAGGTAATTTTGAACTCTGCACTTAATGATCTTTTATGGCAGTAGGGAGGATCTCCTTAGAAGGAAATCTACTGCATATTTCTTCCCTCAATATGCAGGATAAGTCAGCCTAGCTGCACTTGGATGCCATCCTGCTCATTCTGCCACGTGGGTTCTCAGATTTCTGCCCCCAAGTCCTGCCCTGACGGAACCACTGCAAATAAGAAGCAGGGCAGGGTCTATTATGCTGGGCAGAGCTTCAGCAGGTAGCAAACTAATGGAAGCAGGATTGTTGGAAGGATCAAAGCTTTGGATGAAGTCCAAAGAAATGAGGTGAAGAGAAGGCCAGAGGAAGGGATGTGAAGTTGGGAGAAAAACGAGACAGGAGTGTGGCCATGAACTTCAAAGGCAAGCAAAGCTTTGGTTTCTTCATTGATTTTACACAACCATCCAAATCTTTGGCTGCAGTCCGATGATGCTTTGGTGGGTGCTGCTAGCAAGCAGGAAAGTGCCCTTCTAGAAAAGCAGGCACTGTGGCTACAGTCCTGTGCTCAGTTGGATGCCAGAAATGTCTAGGGCACACAAGCTGCATGTTCTTCCCTGGCACTTTTGAGGCAATGTATTTTTTTTCCACTCCACTGCTATCTTCTATGTTATGGAAGTTCTTGGATCAAAGCTCGAGACTGGAGTTAGCATTAAAACAATTTTCCAGTTTGAAAATGTGATGCTTTTCTGCCAAGGTGTTATTGCTTTTTAATGCATAGCTTTTATATCGACTCATTGTCAATACTTTGATCATCATTTTGCCCCCCAATTCATTTTAATGCTCATAGCAGGCAGCCTCCAGATTCTGCAAAATGGTTGTTGGTTATTGATTTTATTTTTTTTAGCGGAGGAGATTTTCCCAAGAAAGGATAATCCCAGATTAAATTAAGGGTGGTGGGAGTGGGGGATACTGGCAACAGTTTTGATGGATGATGTCATTTGGACACTGCAAAAACAAAACCCCACAACCCAAACTTATGTGCATGAGGATCACTTGCCCACAATAAACACCCATATGGAAGCACCCTTAGTCCCAATGAACTCCTGATGCAATTGCAAATGACTAGGTGCAGAATTAGCCATACACCACGTGCACAGATATTCCAGGCGGAATAAACATATTCATTGGCAGGAAAGGGAGATCTGCACCATGTTAAGAACTGGGTGCCTAATTTTGGCAACCAACCCCAAAGTGAGCATTTCATGACAATATGTACATGGAAAGGAGAAGAGTGGGTGACTGTCACAAATGAATTCCTATGCACAATTCCTGATAGAACATTGTGTGGGCTGTTTCAATCATCCACAGGCTAATTTAGAAAATTAAAAGGGTCATCTGGTGTGTGTATGTGTTAGGGGGGGGAGAGAATGTCTGGCTGTAGGAGATTTCAAAAGGTACTACAAAGGTACTACAAGAGTACCTCTACATTAATTATTATTATTATTATTATTATTATTATTATTATTATTATTAAAAGAGCAAAGATACATTAGAGTGGTGGGAGATAAAGAATTTCACAGCATGGGTTAGAAAAGAATTCTGAAAACCTATGCAAACCGTATCAGGATTGCCTCCCAAACCTTGAATATGCTTAGGTTTGTTAAAGTCACCAGCCATGATAACTTTCAGAGGAGTTGATGTATTTGAAATAATATGTTAATTGTCTCAAAATGATATAGCTAATTGGTCATATTTTCCTCCCTCCAAATGAAAACCAAGTTGATAAAAAAAACAAAACCCAGCCCCAGTCTAAGCAACTGGATCTGCCACAATCAACAGTGGTTCCTGCATTGCAGGGGGTTGGACTAGTTGACCCCTGGGATCTCTACCAACTGTATAATTGTATGTTTCTTTGTCATGTATGACATGGATGAATATATATATTGGAGGAGGGAAACTGAATGACTCTCTTCCTAACTATGGACATCATATCAGTGATGACCAGGATACAACGAACCACAACTACTTCCATACACACAAGGGAAGGTGGGGCGCTTTCTTGAATAGCAGACCCTTCAACATGTCACAATGCAAACTATTTAGGAAACTATTTATGAAACTGAGAGTTATTTCCAAATTGGGGGGGGGGAGGCACAACCCTCACTGGGCATGCCCAATCCCATGGGCACATTTTAAATAGCTCCTTGGACCCTAGTCCAATATTTTCTTTTTTCAAATATATCATATCCACGAACTTCCGCAAACTAACTCTTGATCAAAAGTCTCAGAGTCAAACTTGTCATGGAGCAACCTTGGGAAACAATATTGTTTTCATATTAAGTTGTACCCTTTTTTAAAAAAAAAAACATGTTTTGAGCTATACTACGAATTGGCAACATTATGAACAGGTTAGTACCCAAATTTCTGAAACATTTCTCCAGATACACTGAAGCTCACACTCAGCTGAAAGACAAGCCATGGAAGTATTGCAGGTGAACATAAATCATGTTCTCCTTTCATTGTGGTCAGACAATGATGATGTGTTAACTAGCACAATGTTTCTGAAAATACAACCCCTCAGGTGACTTTATATTGCAAGAACCAGAAAACAGTATTCGTTTTATAAGATATAGTCAGAAATACTACTTTAAAAATCAGCTCTTCACTTTTTAGCTGCAGTTCAGAAGCACAGATCTTACTACTCTCAAACTGCAAGGCTTCCACTCCGGTCAGATTAAATTGTATTATTCCCTCATTTTGCACAGTTCATCTTCATCATCATCATCCACAACCATCAGGGTCAAGTTCCCCAATCTGAGAAACCTGAAGGGCTACTTCAAACACTATTTTAAACTGACATGAATTTTAAGGCTGGTGTTAGCTTCGCTGTTAAATGCTTATTATGTATCTGCTTCAGGTCAAGTTCACTTCTGAAGACTGTTCACTACCGGTAGCTTTTGCCTTGGAAGTGAAATTAATATGAATCCTGGCATACATGAAACCATTCTAAAGTTACTTTTAAAGTTCTATTGAAACCACTGAGATTTGCATGAATCTTAATGCTAATTTTGGTTTCAGGAAAGCATTCTAACTACTGCTTAGAAGAGAAGTAGAGAAAAGATGCCGTCAAATCGCTGGAGGAAAAGGCATTATCAGCGCATTCAAGACCAAATTCAGATAGTTCAGCAGCCCTTATGGATAAATTTAAATAGGTACCAAACACATAGGCTAATGCTGTCTCTAAGAAGAATAAAATGGTAAAAGTTCGCACATAGTACATTAGGTGTGTGATGTTATTATAAAGAGGAGACATAGAATGTATAGATACTGGTGCCTATAATTACTTAGGGGTAGCAGTATTATAAAGCCAGAGTGTTTAATTAATATTTATGTTCTGGATAAATACAGGAAACAGGTCAGTTTCTATGATGCAATTTTTAACATAAAGCTTAAGAAAAAACCTTGGTTAAACTTCCCTGAGCCATGTAGTCAGAAAAAGAGGAAAATACCACAATTCACTTTCTTTTCTATTTAACAGCAATGCTGGCAAAGTCCAATCATTATGTTATACATCTTAAACTGAAAATTATCTCGTTTTGACCAAGGCCTAGTTTTGAGCTCTTCCTTTGAGCTTCCTCCAATCCTAGTTTCAAAATGCTTCCTTAATAAGACTTCACTTCGGACTTTTCAAACTTGATTCTATAATAAATTACTGAAATTTGAAGCGAAGTGCTGACACCTATCAGTGGGTTCCTGGCCAATAAAACCTTGCAATCTGGGAAGGATCTGTAGAAAAATCAATAGCTAGCCATCAAAGCGGTTCTCATTTTTTACCTCCCTTTCAGCAGAGAGAAACAGAGCTCATTACCAGGAGGGCGTTGATGGGTGTCAACAACAAATTCAGACCCTCAGAAGAGGTCATGGGCTAAGTAAGGCCAAGATGGAAAACAGGCACTTACCATCTTCCTCAGAATATATATACTCCAGGTGTATCCACAATACCTGCATGTCAAGTTTTCCCTAGTGACTTATTGTTTTTATTCCATAACTGGGCATCAGCAATAAGAGCCAAAGAAAGCGATTAAGGGGGTGGCCAATGCCACATTCACTTACCTACAAAAGAAGGAGGGAGGGGGAAGAAAAAGGTTTGAGCTGGTTAATCACCACAGTTCACTAAGCTCTTTACGATCATAGATAATTAGCTTTGACTCAAAGGAGGATTGCAAGGTTGCTGAGAAGGGAATAAATAACCTTGCTGTTTTTAATGGATCCAGACTGGCCTAACCCTAGGAAAACAAAATAAGGAAAGGCACATTTATATATCCGGTTCTGTTTATTGAACAGCAGATGTTACAATGAAACAGGTGGCGGAAATATAAACCTTTTTAAAGCCCTCGGGGTGCTTTCTCAGGAAGCTTATAATGATTGTCACTAGATCTGTTGCAGCCGTCTCTTCAGAGTCTAACATGGTGCAAGGAGATGCTGGGATTGTGCCAGCAATCTCCTAGGCAACTGCCTGCTCGCAGGAAGCCACAAATAGCAGCAGTAAACCCCACCGCACACATTTCGGCTTTCTACTCGCTTCTTGCTCCCCACCCAACCCAGTCCTGCCCCACCCACTGCTCTCGACTGGTGAAACAAGCACACATTCTGCCCCAATGGGATTTCTGGGAAAGGGAAATGAGATCCATTCCAGCCCCTTTCTCAGATCTAAGCATCAGCTCTAGCAGGATGGTGTGTTTTATTATAAATTAAAGAAGGAAGAAACAGTGCAAGGAAACCTGTCAAAAAAAAAGAGAGAGAGAGAGGGTGGGGAGTATTAGAGATTACTTCTGTGTCATGAAGCTATGACAACACTCTTCACGCTGACTGAACAAGGGGTCCGCTGGGACACATCAGTTACAAAGAATGAAATTAAATTAGGGACTGGATCTTTCCCATTAAGCACTCAGCAAATAAATGTACAGCGAAATGGCAGCTTCTGTTTTGTCAATCATTACATTTTATTTTATATCTCATTTCACACACAAACACACACACACACACAGCGCGCAGCAGGAATAAGCAGCAAAATCATACAATCTACTCCAGCTATTTTAAACAAATATACAGTACATTATTTAGTTACATCCGAGAAGCAGTAACTGAGCTATTCAGTGCACACATTACCACAAAAGTGCTATTTTCATATCCCAGGCATTTCATGTTTTAAGCAAAGATGGAAATAGCATTTTGAAAGTGCAACTTGTATCGTACATCTATGAGATAAAGTGTCAAATACGTTGGTTTCCATTCTAATACACAGTTATTTTAAGTAAGTTATAATTAGCAACCTGACAAAATATGGATTAAAGGGCTTATTTCTGAACAAACCACTTTTTGCATGGAACTTCCTGATGAACATGCTGAAGGAGGGCTGGAATCCAGCAACATAGATTTCTATAAACATCTAGGCATTTTATGGGCCAGGCGAAAACGCTTATTTACCATATTTAATTACTTCAGTTGAAAGCTTGCTCAGCACTGATGGTCCAAAATATAGAAAAAATATAGACAAAATATAGAAAAATATAGGGAAAAAACCCACCAGGAGTACAGTTAAATAATAATATTAATTACAGAGAGAACTACATAAATGCACACAAAGCTTGCATAAGTGGTATATTGGATGATGGTGTATTATTATTTTTTAACTGAGGGATATTTATGTGCACTCAATGCAGTGAACATCCAATACAGTGGTACTTTGGGTTACAAACACCTCAGGTTACAAACACTTTGGGTTACAGACTCCGCTAACCCAGAAGTAGTACCTCAGGTTAAGAACTTTACCTCAGGATGAGAGCAGAAATCGCACACCAGTGGAAGGCCCCGTTAGCTAAAGTGGTATCTCAGGTTAAGAATGGTTTCAGGTTAAGAACGGATCTCCGGAACGAATTAAGTTCGTAACCAGAGGTACATGTGAGGGTGCTGATTGTGCTTTCCACAAGTGATGACTACTGACACCACGGGTACAAATTTACAGCGTTTTATTTACAACCATATACAAGGCAGAGTCCAAGTTCTCATGTCCATTCAGTCCGAGTCAGATTCCAGGAGTGGCAATCTTTGGGACCACCTCCAGCAAAGTATATTGGGTGCCCTTAGTCTCCTCCTCCTCTCCTCTCTGCACTTTGGAGGAGACGGGGTGATGACGTTTCCCTCCCCTCCTGAGCCGCTCAAGTGTGGATCAGTGTCCCTAGCGTCTGAGAGCTCTCCTTCCACAGAGCTCCCTGCCTCTCTGACCCCTTCACCGCCTTGCCAGGCTCTCTGCTGGCTCCTGGGCAGTGCTCTGAGCTCCCTGCATCCCGGAGCCCTTGCACTCCTCCGCTGGGCTCTCTGCTGACCCCTGGTGGTCCCCTGACAATACAGGAAGTTTGGGGCACAAGAGAGGTGTCTTAGCAATCACATTTTCCCAATCCAAATCCAACCTCCACAACCCCACCTGCTATTTGTCCTGGGAGGAAAAAGCAACATGAATTACAATGGGGTGGGGGTGGGGTTTAGCACAGAACAGCACAATGGGAAAAGGTTAACCCTTCCTCTGCAGCACCACAGCACCCTGACTTAGGGGAAAGCCCATATCTGAGAGGAGATATGACAGCCATCTTCAAATAACTACTAAAAGGCTGTCACAGGGAAGATGGAGCAAGCTTGTTTTCTCCTGCTCTGGATGCCAGGACCTGGATTAATGGATTCAAGATTCCAACTAAACATCAGGAAGAACTTTCTGGCAACAAAAGCTGTTTGACAGTGGAATGGACTCACTCGGAAGGTGGTGGCCTGTCCTTCCTTGAAGGTTTGTAAACAGAGGTTGTATGGCCATCTGTCATGGATGCTTTAGCTGAGATTCCTGCATTGCAGGGGGTTAGACTAGATTACCCTCAGTGTCCCTTCCAAATGATTCTATATCTCAGTGGCAGAGAACTACATGCATGTAGGAAGCCTTAGGCTCAATCCCTGGCATCTCAATTCAAAGCTGAGAAGATCCTAGTCTGAAAACCTAGACTGACTAGTGATGCGACTTGGTGTAAGGCAACTTCCTAATCACAGATCCCCTACTGTCTGGTCTAGTTGTACCCACAGTCCTAAGAAATACTCCTAATTCATTATGGAGTCAACTGCAACCCATAATCATTTACAATATACCAAGAGCCGACAATTCTCTGTTTCTAATGCAATTTATATCACATTTTCAAACTCACACAAAGTACAGTGCAGTGGCACCTCGGTTTAAGAACAGTCCTGTTTACGAACGATTCATTTTTTGAACTCCGCTAACCCAAAAGTAGTGTTTGCGAACTTTACCTTGGTCTAAGAACGGAATCCGAACGGTGGAAGGGCACCAGCGGTCGGAGGCCACATTAGGGAAAGTGTGCCTCGGTTTAAGAACGGTTTCGATTTAAGAACGGACTTTCAGAACGGATTAAGTTTGTAAACCGAGGTATGACTACAGTGGTACCTCAGTTTATGAACACAATTGGTTCCGGAAGTCTGTTCATAAACTGAAGCGTTCATAAACTGAAGCGAACTTTCCCATTGAAAGTAATGGAAAGTGGATTAATCTGTTTCAGACAGTCCGCGGAGTACTTAAACTGAAGCGTTCATAAACTGAAGCGAACTTTCCCATTGAAAGTAATGGAAAGTGGATTAATCCGTTCCAGATGGGTCCGCAGAGTACTTAAACTGAAGCGTTCATAAACTGAAGCATGGGTGTAATTGGTTCTGGAAGTCTGTTCATAAACTGAAGCGTTCATAAACTGAAGCGAACTTTCCCATTGAAAGAAATGGAAAATGAATTAATCCATTCCAGATGGGTCCGCGGCGTTCATAAACCGAAAATTCATAAACCGAGGTGTTCATAAACCGAGGTTCCACTGTATATATGGATGCCATCTTAGGGCAGATATCAGTGCCCTGGATAGGCAAGCAGTAGTCTCAGCCAAAAGGCTGAGTTTACAGATATGCATTAAAATACTGATTACCTTTATTTGGCTGATGAAAACGAAAATATGTGAAGCAGCCAAGGAAGACAAGAGTGCACAACTGCAGCTACCAGTGATGTCACACTGGAAAGTCTACATTGTTCAGCTCCTCTCAGCACCAATCATGTTGCAGGGAGAAGGAAGCTGAAACCTCTTCCACTCAGAATGTATTGGCCAGCATCTGGGAATCCGGGAGTCAACAGGTTTGTTCATAGGTTACACCGGACACAGGTACAAGCTCTGTATACACGTGTACAAGTGTTTGTGTGAAATTGTGTGCACTTATTCATTTTGACAGCTCAACTATTGTACATACATAGGTACACAGACTGTACACTCATTGAACATTACATGTGAACACCTTTATTCTTTTCTGCAGGAAAGGAAAAAAAATGGGGTATTGTGGTACTAATCCTGCTGGAGATCCCAGGATGGTAAAGATGGCAATCTAATCTCTGGTTATCTATTAGAAACATACAGGGCTTCAGACCAGCCTTCTTCCTCTCTCCAAGCCCCCAAATGTGCACTATGGGAAAAAGCTTTTCACAAATATCAATGAACTTCCACTTGTTCTACACAAATTCATCTTGTTCCATACTGTTAAAGAGCTATAAACCAACTGCTGCAAACGAAACAAATCACTCACTGAATAGCTAGAATTATTGAAGAAACAATGAGACACTGGGCAATGGTTCCAATAATGGTTAGTTAGGACCACAGACATTTTAAATAACCCATATATGTCCCTATGGGCAGCAAATCTATATAACAGCCCATCAAAAATAATCCTCTCTTTTACTGGTATCACAGGAGCTGTTGTCAGTGAATGTGTTGAGATTTGATCCAATGGACATACAAGATATTTTACATACTCTTCAGCTTTGGGCAATGCAGTGTCTAACCCAACTTGTTGCAATTGAGTTGGAATAAGGTCAAAGGGCTATACACTCTTCCCTCACCACTCCACTGCTTTCCTCACAATATGAAGAAGCAAATGGATGAACAGAAGCAATCTACATTCAAATAAAACTTGTTCTTAATTCTCTCCCACTGAAATAAATGGGATTTAAGAAATTTCAGCTGGATCATTCATGACCAAACTGTATTAGGGGCAAACCAGATGATGAAGTGGGAAACAGGCAAATCAATCACAAGCATTACCGAAAAGATCAAAAGTGGAATCATTCCCATTAGAATATACAAGGTGAAATATTAGCAAGCAACGACCACAACCAAAATCAATGCATAGGGAATCCATTTATTTAAAAAACTGTCGCAGGCTGTCCAGTTATATAAACCAAGAGCATGCCTCATGAACAAACACATGTCCTTCATGCAATGCAGCTGCTTTTGCCTTGATGATGATCCAGAAAGAAGAGTACAGTCAAAATGCACAGAGTCTGCATCCAGTACTACAGCCTATCCCAATATGCTGCTATCCAGATGTTTCAGAATAAAACTCCCATCAGCACCAGCTATCATTTCCATGCTGCCTTGGGGCTGGTCTTTAGTAGGTGTCGATCATCTGGTGTCATTATGATAGCAGGTGACTGACAGGGCAGTGGTCCGAACCACCTGTCAAAGTTGGCTCTTGTGAGGAGGGGACAGACCCAGTTCCCCACCCCAGTACAGAATATGCAACTTCCTCATATAAAAGGGAAGTTGTTATTGTAATCCTGGTCCTGAGGAAGTATGATACAGCTATACACAACATGACATGAGGAAAAGAATGGCTTCACTCCCAGCACTGCAGTATTAAACAATATGCCCCCATCAAATGATGGTTCCCATGGGTAGTAACTTGCTCTGGATAATGTGAAGAAGCCATACTCTTTTTTCTCCTGTGCAGCCTGCTTAGGTTTCAAGCCTCAAACCATTTATTTCTGGGTTATTATTCTCACATAATTCATCTGGAGCTCACTACAACTACTTCAAAGTAGTTGTTCAAGGAGCACAGTCATAGCTGGAATCCGAAATCGCTGTCTTACCCTTAGGCAGAAATGCTGTAGGGAGGAAATCAGAATTCAGGCTGAACCAATTAGGAAATGTTAAGGCATATCCCTCCTTCATGGGCACAGCACTTCTATGTCTCTCTTTAGACAGACAGAATTGCACATCTACTGTATCAAAACCACTTAGAGTACAATATTTGCAAAATGTTCAGGCATCCGAACCACCCAAAGTATTTCCCTGACAAGCAAATTATTAATCTAAACTACAATGGCCAGCACCTCTTCAGATTTTGGTTTGTGTTTTGTTTTTGGGCTAGAAACCAGAAGATCAAACTGTTCTCCTGCTCCCTCCCCATAATTCTTTTCAACTGCACACCTTAGTTGAAGAGACAGGTTTTGCAGTGGGCTCCTCCAATCCGTGGGCCTACCCAAACCTCCTGGGATCCCCCCCCCCAGTACCATAACATTTTGTAGTCAGTCTCCTACTGCGGCAGAGTGGTGGAGCCTCTGCTCTCACTGGGTCTTCTGCAGTGAGGTCCTCCCAAAGTCCAAGGATAGTAGAGCCACATTCTCTGCCTAGAGAGGCACTGGCTCCACAGGCTCATTTCTGGGGCTGGCCCTGCATGGCTTTCCCCTCCTGGTTTGGAGTCCTCAACCTCATCAACTGAAGAAGAGGACCTCCACCTCTGGCATGTGTGTGGTGCATTTGCAGTTCTGCAATGACCTAAATGCATCCTGTAAACCAGGGATGGGGAAACTGCAGCAATCCAGATGTTGTTAAGACTCCTTCTCCCATCAGCCCAGTCAGCATAGCCAATTGTCAAGGCTTATGACAGTGGTAGTCCATCATCATCATCATGTGGTTCCCTGTCCTAGATAAAAACCATATAGAATCTAAGTACCATACCCACAAGCTGAACAGAGTAATAACAGTGTTAGAAACTGAGATATGAAAGCTAGGAGCTAAATGGCACCTTAAACCTAGGTTATGGGCACAACAACAGAATATCTAGGCACACTTTTTTCATAACAAGAATACAAAGCTGAAAATGAATGAACTGCAGCTAAAATCTTATATTCATTTTTCACATGGTCTAGTCCTCATCTGAAGACTGCAAAAAACAAAGCCATGCTTCCCTTGCCTGCCCCCTAATGTTTTTATGAGGGTCTCTTCTCCAGTCTTCAAAGAGTGGCTGGAAGTGGGGAGGCAGAAAAAGATCCTCCTTTCCTTCCACTCTGCAGTTTTAATCTGAAATCTTAGGTGCAGTACTGTGCCCAGAGCCCAGAGCTAATTAAATTCCTCGTTGCAAAACATGCCTAGAACAATGGGAGTTTTGAATGCTGAGTGATAAATACCAACAACTATTTATCACGTGGTAACTTACTATGATGTGCCTGTGACCACTTCATAAACTGGTCAGCTGAACTGCCTTGCCAAGAGGTGGGGAAAGTCTTAGCACTCCCATGGCTTCCTGGGTTTCCTCTAAGGTGCAGAAGTGCAGCAAGGTTATCCTTGCTTCTTGGCAAGACAATACATATGACCTGCTTGCCAAGTGGTTACATGCACACTGTAATAATTTCCCACTTGCAGTTGGTTGCCTTGCATTCCCTTTCTAATGGCACACATCCCTCCTTCATCTATTAAATCCATCTATTAAGCCGAGCAGTTTGGTCTGCATAGGGAAGACAAAGGCGTTTTGTACATGTGTTGTGGGTTTTGTTTTGTTTTGTTGCTGAAAAGAAAATGAGACACTGGGAACCTTTCTTCTTCCTCCTAAAGGAAAACAAAACATAAATGTCCCTTTATTATAATATGATTTCAGTTATCAACATATTAGACACCGCAGCTAGAATTTAGAGTTCTTCAACATTTCATGTTCTGCAATTCCCCGGGGGCTGAAATTAGTACCAACCACAGTCTCAACTGAGTGTTTCAAAGTGCAGTTCTGGACAGTTTGGGGGAAAGCTCTGGGTCTATTTTCAGGCACATCAGCAGCACTCTTGTTGAAAACCATGTCTCCTGTTTCACAGCTGGTGACAGTGCTGATAACTTCCCTTCATCTGCAGGAGGAGCTGCTCGCAAGCCAAGAGCCTTTCTCCTATTCTGCCAATAAGCTGGAAAAAGAGATGACGGAAGAAGGTAAGCCTGGGTTTCAAGTCCCTGCAGGCTGCAAGGATCCAAGTAATGTTAACCTACTCTGAACCCCCCCAACCCACCCCCTGGAATGAAGGCAATTTTACTGCCAGCTTGAACTGGAAGAAATCTGTCTCCAAGCCATTCATTATCTGATCTGCACAGAAAGTGTTTGAAATTAAAATCAAAGGATGCTTAAGTACCGAGTCCCTGTCACCAGTTGTGCCCAAATCCTACCTCCCATTTCTCTATCCCCTCTAGTGTGCAGGTATTGTCATGGTAGGCTTAAAGGACATATGAGTCAGAAATAAGGATGAGAACTCTAATACGTCTCCCCGGTAAGAACAGAACAGCAACAGGAAAATCCTGTTTCCTCCCAGATCCAACTAAGTCCAGTGACACCTAGTGTCTAAACTACACAATGAACATTTTTCACACAGATGTGTTCTCCTGGATGCAACAGCAGACCCCAGGTGGAGGAGTGAGTGTCCCAAACGCTGCAACAGGCTTCGGCTGAGTGCCCAATCCCTACCACGGTCCATGCCACCACTTCCAGGTCTTGTTGCTGCTAAGGAAATTGTAGGAGCATCACCTCCATTCCTCCCTCTTATTCCAGTTAGCCTCTGCCTTTCCTCCTGGCCATTTGCCCATTTCATGGCACTTGCAGCTTTATAGGTAGGGACAGGAACTGCATTACGGCATCAGAACCCAAGGACCAGCAGTCCCGCATCACTTCATCCCTAGCTTTGTTTACTTCTAGCAGGATTAGTCATTCTGAAATGCCAGGCATGGCCTGACTCCTGACAACAGTAATTCATTTAAATGAAATAACACCCCCCCCCAAAAAAAATGTCTACTTCAAAGGGAATGGGGAGGCTAGTTCTGTATGCAGCGTGAAAAGGACCTCCAGGGTTATTTGAGGTTGTTCTTGACTGCTAGTTGTCACATATTTCAAACGGCTTACGAGAATGAAGTCATAGAACAGCTGTACTCCACTTGGACGGGAACAGCCAAACTGAAATATCTGAAACAGCTGTATTGAAGCATCTCCATTCAGACTTGCTCTGTGTCACGTCCAGAAAGGCTGCAGATGAAACATGCATTTCATCTCATACTCTGCCTTTGGTGAATCCACGAATACTTATTCATACACAGCAAGACAGGAAATGCGACTTCAACCCAAAGGCCTTACTTAGGACATTTCCCCCTCCAAAAAGGAAGGCAGATCACTCATAAGCTATGGAAGCCAAGTTTAAAGCTTTTTAAATAAAGCTAAAAATAGAGTCTGACTTCTTCCCTAATGACTAGTTCAGTACAACAAAAACAACAATTTAGACTAGGAAAGCCCTTTTTCAGAGAGAAAAATCTGTTCCTTTTTCTGGAGCCATGCCACCAAGATAATTGGAAAGTTGTTGTGTGCTGTGCTAAACAGAAAAGGAAGCATGGTTTTCCTTATCTACCAGAGTATCTAAAAAAGGAACATATTAAACAGAAAGGAAGAAATTTAAGGAAACAACACTGGAACATTTCAGTTATGCAATGGCTATGCTGGGCATGCACTCAATGCTATGTTTATAGGAAGGCACAAGGCAGTACAATGCAATCCTAGTTCGTTTGAAAAAAGATTCAAAGGTGCACATCGTAAAGCTCACTGGAAGACCCTGGGCCATTCTCCATCTTTCAACCTAAGCTCTTTAACAAGTCTGTTGTGAGAGCATCTCTTAGCTCCTTAGAGAAAGGGGAGAATACAATGGTTTCTAAGAAAGAAAGAAAGAAAGAAAGAAAGAAAGAAAGAAAGGAGCCCAGAGCAACTAGTTCATCACATTAAAAGAGCAAATGACAGTATACACTGGGAGTTACCCAAGGCTTTAAAAAACCAACAGCACACCAGTCAGGATGGTAGCCATATTCTTCACTGTCCTAAAAGGAAACAAGAATACTGGAGCCAAAGGATATGCCAAACTAAATCCAAACTAGCAACAACCATGATAGTCAAGTCACTTGGTGACTAACCATTCTATTAATTATCCCTTCACAGATCTCCAAGCACCACTTTTGGTTTAAAATAAACAATTATTTCAGTACCACTAATAACTTGACATTAACTGAATAGTCACATCTCCAAATCACAACGCTTTCTGAATGACTCAGGCAGAACGGGAAACGATGTGATTACTGACATCAATGTCGGTTCAGCTAACTCTGGAACAGTCTGATTATATGAGTTCTGAGGTGCCGTTTCCACACCTGCTGGTTGTTCCTTCATAAGAACAGGAAGTCGCTGATTCCAGTTAAAAACTCTCTGCTTCTAATCTTGACAGAAAATAACCCAACTGTTTTATTCCTTCTTTATATGGTGTCAGGGGGCAGCCATGTCTTTTCACCATCAAGTTTCCAAAACCTTGTCTCTAGATGTTGTGTTTCTTGCCTCCTGTAGGAATGCTCATAATCCTTTCTAGCCAATTTACCACCTGAAGAAGCTTTGTAAATTCGTCTTCTTCTTTGGCGATCACTCATAGCCGAGTAAGATTGTCTCCCATAAACACAGTTTTAACAATGAGTCCGTAAGTGTATTAATCGGTGATCTGTCCAGCAGTCGTCGGTGCTCGTCATAGCTCTGGTAAGGAGCACATCACAGCGATCTTTAGCACAGACAATAACATAGTCTAAGAGGTGCCAGTGGTTTGACCGAGGATGCCTCCATGAAGTTTTAAATTTATTTTCCTGTCAAAAGAGTGTGTTGGTAATAACAATATCGTCAAAAGTAAGATTCCGTTCTGGTTGCTGTTGCCAACTCCTTCTTTCCCAATAGTCCCAGACCACAGATCGAAAACTTGCATTAAATTCACCCAGGAGGGTACTTTTATCTTCCTTAGGCATCTCTGATAGGACAGTATCCAGCTGAGAGTAATCCAGTCAGGGAAAAGGGAGGCAGACTATGTTTAGGGTGCCTTTTCTAGCCCCTCCCCCTTTTCGGGGTTAGCAGAGTGGATCCTAAAAGGGCTGCTCAGTCATGCATACAGCTGCCGAGCTGCTCAACTGCCTCATTCCTTGAGTCAGAACGACTGAATCTGTAACCACCGCCCATGTGCCGGTTCATGACTAGGGGCTTCCAGATTTCACGATCCTGCCCCCGTTACCATTTGCCGATCGCCACGGCACTTTTGGGTTTGGGTTGGGTTTTTGGAAGACACCTGTGCGTGAATTTGTTTTATGTGTGTAGATCAGTGCACGCTGACCAACGCACAGTCTTTGCAGTAGGGCTCTGTTCCGATGGCATGAAGTAGTCACGACAAACCGGTAGATTCCTATCTGCTGCTGCCTTCATCTGCCTTCACAGCCGTTGTAACATACCGCTTGTTATCATCCACCTGTTCTGCCGCTGAGGACTTCTTGGATCATTCTTTGTCTAGCTCCTTCCCTTTGACCCTGCTGGGAGTACAAGATTCCCAACGGCTTCGCTCACAAGGGTCATAGGAACATGCAAGCCCACTCACCACGACAAGGTGATGATCCAGTGAGTGGATTTGTAAATTAAGGCCACTTTGAAGGATGCATGCTCTCTAAGGCTGGGATGGGTCTTTTTGACTTGTATTTGGCTATACCTTATAGCTGCTATTAAGGTCATTCTTCCTCAAGATTTCCATTGCAGCTTGCATCTTTCTGTCCTCATTTGAGAACAAGTAGCAATATGCTAAAATTATACCGTGTCCTTTGGCTATTACTCTATCAAGTTCAGTAATTTGTCCACATTCAGCAAAGTAAACATTAAGAATTATTAAGCCTATCCAACCATAATATATATTGCAAGACTGCTTCAAGATTCACATCCTTTTTGGGCCACTAGTCAAACCTAATGAAGCTTCTTGTCAGACACTGGGGTGGAAGTTTGCACTGTACATAAGCTCTGACATCCATCTTCAGACTGTAGATGTCTAACCGCATTGCCCAACGAAGTAATTGCAGATCTACCTCACCCTCCATACTTTCAGCTGCTTGTTTTAGTTTCATTATTCTTATCAATTGCAAGGTCAAACTATATTTATTGCATAGCATAGGGCATCACATCACCCAGGTGGCGCTGTGGTTAAACCACTGAGCCTAGGGCTTGCTGATCAGAAGGTCGGCGGTTCGAATCCCTGTGACGGGGTGAGCTCCCGTTGCTTGGTCCCAGCTCCTGCCAACCTAGCAGTTTGAAAGCACGTCAAAGTGCAAGTAGATAAATAGGAACCGCTACAGCGGGAAGGTAAACAGCGTTTCCATGTGCTGCTCTGGTTTGCCAGAAGCGCCTTTGTCATGCTGGCCACATGACCTGGAAGCTATACGCTGGCTCCCTCGGCCAATAATGCGAGATGAGCATGCAACCCCAGAGTCGGTCACGACTGGACCTAATGGTCAGGGGTCCCTTTACCTTTACCTAGGTCATCACACTAGGAAAGCAAGGCAGATAGTACAACAAATGTGATGAGAATGAAACAAAATTAAGCAAGGCTAAATTAAGCATAAATCCATAAAAAACCAATGTAATTAAAACTTGGTAGCAGGAAATTCCATGACTGAGGAGGTATTCACTTATCACATTCACAATGAATTAAAACTGGCTTTGCAGGGTTTCTGGTTTGCCAAGTGCCTAATGCTACCTGTTGCTTCGTGGACTATGGAGAACAACCTTCTTTATTCAGGTTGAGACTGTTTTCATAGACTTGTAGGGTTGAGGAAGGGACCACGGGGTCATCTAGTCCAACCCCTGCAATGCAGGAATCATTTTGCCCAACATGAGGCTCGAACCCCCAACCCTGAGATTAAGAGTCTCATGTTCTACCAACTGAGCTACAAGAATAACATTCCTTATAGGTCTCCTCTAAGAAAGCTGTGACATCTGCTCCTGAATCCAGTTTGAAACTAATCACTGTCCCACAAGTTGTTGAGGTTTATATTGTATTTGCAAATCATGCAGTTTTAAAAGGGGGATGGGTAGAATTTTCCCTGCTGTGGTCACTTATTGCATCATCTGTGGATGTCATGTAACAGCCAACGTCCCGGATTGTGAACATTTCTGAGATCTTTTAATAAAACAAACATCTCTAACATTGTGGATCTATTAATATATGTGGAGAAATCCCTGTATCCTTTTGTGAGTGGTTTTGGATTGTTTTTTAAATGACCTGCCTGGTGTTTCCTGGTCTTCACTTTGTGTTGCTTTTGCAATAAGAAGAGAAGTGAATTCACCTTCTTCTTTCCCCCAAAATGGCTGCTTCAGTTGCTTGAATGTTAAACGCAGAGGCTCTCTTTTCCAAGTTACTCTCATACTGCCTCTGTTCCCTAATCTCAGTATTGATCAATTCAGACTGACTTCCCATCTATATGGCCTTGCGAAGCATACTCCATCAGCTGTTTTCTCTTCATCTTTTGCCTACAAATGCAAACACCTCACATGCTCTCTGTGTTCCTCTTGTTAAAAAGACACAGCATGTGCAGCCAGATTGCACAGGGCCTCTTACAGATGATTAAGCAGTTCATCGAGCCTTCTAAACTCTTTGATAAAAGCCGCCCTTTTCAGAAAGCACATCACATTCTGGAATGCAGCGTGGATCAAATCTGGATGGAATAAATTCATAGCAACCCTTGAAGTCCTCTTCAGCAAAAGGTATATTATATTTAGACACGTCACTTGATTCCTTCATCCAGAAAGGGGTGGCGGCATTAGAAAAACAAGCAAATCTCTTTTTCCGTTCAGGCTATGCTATGGGATTCTGGTTTAGGAAAGAGTGCTTTTTAGCTTGTTCTTTCAAAGATCTTTGAGCTAACACCATGCTGTGCATGTCTTATAGAATAACTGTCACAACATACTTAGTCTTCATTGTCTTAAAGAGGAACACTAATCATAGTGCAAAAGGAAACTCCCAGATCAGTCCAAATTGCAACCTTTATTTATGGAATTAGTGACTAAACAATACTATCTCCATAATAATAGCATAATTTATCCACCTTGTGGAGTTGCTAAAATTTTATCCATGCAACAAACATAGGAGCTAAATTAGGCTTAGAAATAGCAGCAAAATGATGGTCACTCATTTAGCTAGAGCTGCCATACGTCCAGATTTTCACAGACATTACTGGGATTTCAAAGGTGGAATTGATGTCCAGGGGTAATTTCCAAAAAGCAGTGGTTTGTCCCAGATCCTAGGCAAGTCAATTGAAAAATCATGGGTATCCTGGTTAGCTTCATAGGAAATCAGGGATCTGAACTCAAGTCTTGCCCAACTTGCCTACTAGTGATTGCAGTCTAGTCCCCCACTTCCAAATCCATTCCGTTCCTCTTTTCTTGCTTCACCCAGATGACAAACTACACTTTGCAGAAATGAGACAGTAACAAATGTTCAGACTGTGCTGTATATTTCAGACCCATCAGTTTAGCTCAATTAAACAACTCTTGTTAAAACAGCTGTAATGTTTCTTATACCATTACCATTCCAGCTAACTTCTGTTTATATGGCATTTAGAACTGGAAAATAATCACTGCCATATTTATCATACTAAGCTAAATTATTAAAAAATAATAATTACAGTAGACATTGAAAATGTAATCAAGTATGGGCACTTATTAAGCAGTATGGTAATGCAAATGATTAAGTGAGCATTTACTGCTAAGTTTACATCAGTCACGTTTTACTTGATGGCTATTGAAATGGTCTGGGTACAGTGTCTTCCCGCTTCAGAGTCTCCTTTGAATAATAATTCCAAAATGACACTGTGATTCAATTTATATGAAGGATGGAGGGAATCAGGTCAGCAAGTGAGAGCAAAGGATCACACACAGTGGGGTGGGGGGGACGGGACCCAAGAAGAAATCCCTCATGGGGAGTTACAGAAGCCTTAAGTAGCTGCTAAAGTTTTAGTGAATCCACAAAGAATCTGGAAATCAAGTTGGCTATTTTAAATGAGATTTACAGCTGAAACCTAAGATAAGCTTACTAGCAAGGAAGTACAGATAATTTGATAAGAGGTGGAATGGGGAAAGGGTTCCCAGAAAAAATGACTTTGGCAATCCCACCTGCCACTAAACGTAATCTGTTGCAGTGGCATACAGTCAGCCCCGGCTCTAGGTGCACTCCCGGTGGCGCGGGGCGCCGGGCCGGCAGGGGGGGGCGCTGTGAAGCCGCGCGGAAGCCATGCTGCGCGCTTCGAAGGCGGGGGCGCCGGAGTGATCTCCGCGCCTCAGTGCCAGGATGCCCAACCTGCTCAAGACGGCCCTGCATACAGTCAGTAGAATAGGGGAACTAGAGTAGTCCCCTATGCTTTCTGTCCGCCTGCCTTCTTCTTCCTTTTCCATCCCCCTCGGAACTCACCTGCCTGGATCCTGAGCCTCTCTCTTTCACCCGCTCACATTTCACACCCCTCCCAGCCAGGCTGCGCTCCTTGGCCGCAGGCAGCCTTCTTCAGGAAGCTTAGCCCTTTCCCATGAGAGGGTTGAGTGCATTTGCTTGAGCATTTCTCAGATGCATTGGACTAAGGTCCTTGCTAGAAACAGGGTATGGGGCAAGGTGGAGCCCTCCTGTTTCAGCATAAAAAGATCTAGCTCTGAAGAGGACTGTATATTATACAGAATTTGACAAACCCGTCTTTTGTTTCTAAGCCCCCAAATTTGAAAGCGGCTAAGTTCCAGTTTCCCTGAAATGATTTGTGACTCACAGGGGGGAAAGCGGTGGGTTGGTGGCACAGCCTTGCGAGCTCAGTGGCCTTTCCCTCCTTAGAGAATATGTCTGATATGCACAGTGTATAGAAAGCTATTAATGGTGGAAAGGTTTCTTTTATACATATTAACTTATATGCATATGAAATATTTATTGCAAACCACAACACTCTGTTCTTTGTAAATGTTATCGTTTTTAAGAATATTTAAGAATATTAATCCTGACACACCAACAGATTCAGGAGGGAAATCTCTGTTTAAATATTTCATGATGCCCTACTGTGAGCTGAAGTTAAAGCTGGAGCTATTAGCAGGAACATGCTCTGCAGTCACTAAGACCTTCTAATTAAAAAAAAATTAATCATATAAATTGCCCTTCTCTCCCCATGATCTAACTTTGGATTTTATTTAAATTTCTGTAGTTAATATTTTCTATATCAGAAAACAACTGAATGCAGCCCACTACTGAATTCAGATCTTAAAAGATCTATGAAATTCATTTTCATTAACTGTAGGCATGATTTTGCATGTTTTAAAACAAAATAAAACTTGGTGTGCTTGTAACTGAAATTATCCAACTCTGCCTCTGCTTAGAGCAATCTGATACAGTATATGCCTGTAAATACTCATGGAATGTTTATTGCTTCCTCTGCCAAATACATTTCCTGTCACTTATTCTGAACAAGGAAGTGCTAGAGCAAGTGTTCATCCAAACCCCCAAATAAACTATCATCTAATCATCAACTTGAGAGATATATCAGTTTGCTAATATTGGTACCAATCCTTTAAGATTCAAATTACTAAAACTGGATCATTTGAAAGCAGAAATTGTCTTAAGCATGCCACCTAATTAGTGTAGAGGTGCTGCTAAAACAAATGTACCCATTTTGGGAAGAGAGCCCAGATTTTAGAAGTTAGTGGAACTACCAAGTCATATTTTTTTCATTTTATAAACTGACAGCACTGCATTCAGGAAAATAAGCCTTCATGAACAGAAGGAAGGCGTGATAACTTTTGAAGAGAAAGAAACCAAGGAAAGAAGGAAATCTTGGAATTAAATTGATACGGTAGTGGGATCAGGAAAGGGAGAGAAACAGCTGATTAGTTCATCAGACAATACGTGCCTTTCTCCAAAGCTGGAAGACTATTAAGTGTAAATATCAAGTACTTGGCAAATAATGAGAGCAGATACATGTAACCACTTTAATGAGCTTGATGAGCAATCAGATGTTTCAAGTTCCCGAAAATTTAACAGCAAATGTCACTTAAGGTTGCACGAACAGGAGCATAATTTGCAAGATTCAGGAAACACCCACAGCGCTTCACTTAAGAGCAGTGTCTCAGCTGAAATGCTGAGGCCAGGCTGGATAGTTACATTCTGATCAGAGCTGGTTCCCATACATGCATCTCACACAATGCTTGCATGATGAGCTGTCACAAGCACACAAGGCAAAAATGTATCTATCAGCTCCAACACATTATTTAACAGCCAGCTTGTGTGTTCATCTGCCACTCATCAATGGTACAGCAACTGAACTGATTACTTTAGACTTGATCATTAGAAACTGAATATACTGACTACTACACAAACATGTGGCAGCTCGTGCAAGGTCTTCTTACCCAAACCTACTTCCTTGGATCATTTTAGCTGGAAATGCCAAATACTGAACCTTATGATCTACAGATGAAGGATTGTGCTACCACTGTGTCTATTGGGATAGACTGGCCACAATGATGCACACTCTGGCAGCCTCCCATCTCGACTACAGTAATTGTGCTCAAGGGCTACACTTGAAGATGGTCCAGAAAGTGCAGCTAGTGCAAAACGCAGCCTACCAGGGCCAGACTGCTCATGAGACAAGCTGAGGCAATCGCCTCAAGTGATGGAACTCCAATAAACAGTGCCCGACCTGCACTCTGCCTGCCCCATCACCAGAGGCAAGCAGTGGTGGCAGCTAAAATCTTGCAAGAAATCTTGCTGAAATATTGCAATATATCATGGGACAAGCTGGTAGATGATGCCTTACTGGAGTATTCTGCTTCATGTTCTCAGGTGCCGTTCATCATTCTATGAAATTATGGAGGCTAGATATAATAATGATCAAGCATGTGCATTGGGTTAATTTGCTTTGTTCAAATCATCACCAAGCAAGCAATTAGAAAGTATATCTGAAATTGAAACAAGAACAAAAACCTAGCTAGGTGGCAAGACAGCAGCCAGTCCAGCAGCAACTGGAAAATTTACTGCCTGAATAATAACTGCAGCATGTGTTCTCAACATGGCCCACCTGACTTTACTATTTAATTCTTCCCCAGCTAGATAACTTGTCACCTGCATACCTGCCTAGCCAGTGGCATAGCATGGATTGCCAGCACCTGGGGCTGTGTGAAGGGATGTGTGAGTGAGAGGAAAATGGACGGAGTGTGCATGCGCATTCAACAGCCTAATGGCGTCCCCATCACCCAGGAGATAAGAAAATAAGAGTCGTTCCATTGCCTGGAGAGGTCACTTCCTGGTTCACATAGAGAAGCCTTTTTCAATGGAGCCCAGCGATGGAAGCACACAGCTGTATTGAGGCAGCACTGGGTGTTGAAATTTTGCGCCCCCTAACAATTTTGCACCCTGGGCAACTGATCCTGTGGACACCCCCCTCTGCGTTACACCACTGTGCCTAGCAAGCTTAGCATCTTCCATCCCCTCATTCATGTAGTCCTATTCTTTGAACTTCATTATCACTCACAAACATGCATAAAATGTAAGCGGGAAAAGCCAAATAGATACAATTTGGCATGCTACCCTGTACTATGTACAAACTCATCCACAGGAACACACAGTGCAACTATAAGAACTGCATCTTTCTAATGGATACAGGAAGAGGATGATACAATGTACAAACATTTGCTCAGCTGGAAAACAACAGAGAGAATTTAAGCTTACAAGCCATTTGTAATGAGCTGCCAATATGTGTTAAAGTTAAGGATGACTTTAGTTCTTCTTCCATGAATAATGAATTCCTGTGTCTCTAACGATGAGTTTGTCAGGTCAGTTAAACTTTTGGTTTGAAAATGAGACAAAAGACCAATGAAAGTATAAAGAGTCAGCCTTGTAGCAATTTTTTCATCACATCTAGATTTCACATAGGTGAAATGTCCAACTTGCACAATCAGCTCCCATCAGCCCCAGCCAGCATGGCCAAAGTTCAGGAATGATGCTAAGTTGGGAGTTCAGGAACATCTTGAACCAGGAAACTGAAAGGAGCCTGCCCAATACATTGAAGGCTTGTGCACAGTGAATAGACACAATCTCCATTTTAATTGGGTTAAAAGCAGCTGAAGTAATGCAGAAACAATTAAGGTGATAAAGCCAGAACTTTGTCTTCCAAATTAAAACTGTTTCAGCTCTGACTGGGGGGGGGGAGTGAAATTGAACTGATATCTTAAAAGAAGAAGAAGAAAGATTGTCATCGGCTCCTCCTTCCCGAAAGGCTGCTCTTCATTCTTTATCTGGACTCAGCGGATACATAAGAGGGAAATGTTTCACAATCTCTTAATTTGCGAGAGACTGCGCCATAAGGGAAATAACTTATGGATCCCTCGGGGGTTGTTTTCAAACAGAGGTGGGGAAACTCCAGTCATCCCCAGCCACCATGACCAATGGATCACCACAGTTTCCCCTCCCATTTTAAAGAATCATTCCAAAAACCCTTTGAACTTGCCTTCCTCACTTGAACTTACTATGGGAAGTGTAAGTAACTGTATCTTGTGACATCGGCTCCTCCCTCAAAGAGGGCATGTGTTGCGGTGAGACCTGGAAACTGACACCCTGTGTGGTGGGTAGGTAAGATTGGTCAGCCACAACACCTGATTGGTAGGTCCCTCGATGTTGGGTTCAATCTGGCCAATGGGGCGCAGTCCAAATGGATCAAGGGACCTATATATGCCCATGCACATGTCCCAGAGCTTCCTCTTTGGGTACGTGCATTCAGAACACCCGCCCACCTCTCCCTACTTTTAGGGCTTGTTGCGCATGACCTTGCTATACTGTCGTGTGTCATCTGTCGTTGGGGCAGGGGCATGGCAGGAATTTTCCCCACTTGGCTGATTGGCTGGTGCCATTTGGGTTTCGCCTGCTGCGTAGCAAATTGTCACAACTCATAAGGTTGCAAATAGGCACTGGTTCAGGTGATAGGGGATGGGAGAATGCTCTCGCCATCCCTATGTGAAGGGTATTCCATTAAAGGAATCCAGGGACTCAAATGGTTTGGCCAACCCTGTGAGGGGGTTGTGCCCGTGCCTGAGTCCAGGGGGACATCTGGGTGGTGGACATAGCTTGTTCCCTGCTTTCCGCCTATGCAGGTGTTCACCCTTGGCTGATCTATGCTGGTGCCCTGGGTCAGCGCTACCTGCAAGGGAGCAGGGAGCTAGTCGAACTAGAGCCTATGCAACCACTCGCTTTCTGTAATCAATAAGGTTGTGGCCTAAATTCTGCCAAAAACCAAACCAAAATTTGAGTCATGTGTGAATTTATTTAGGTGGGAGGTTTCTGGGTCTGAACACGCAACCTCAACCATCAGCCAACAACCTGTTGGAGGAGGAATAGAAGAGGACCCCTTCCTAAAATGGACCTGTCTGCCAGAGGGCATTCAGCCCACGGACCTTGACTAATAGTGTAGGACTCTTCATCTGTTGCTGAATCCTATCTTTACCTGAAACTCAGCAATCCAGTTTCGGTTCTCTCTGTCTCTCTCTCTCATACACAAACACACCCAGCAGCTGCACCACAGTGAGAACCAGTACTGAAAAGAAACAGATTTTAAGCCCCGAAGTCCTGCTGCCTCTGCTCTGATCTCTTGACTGTGTGCTAACCCCATTCCTGTTGCCTTCTCGCTCATGAACTTAGTTGCCTGGATCTCTTTTATCTCTGCAGCTGTCTGCAGCCTGGATCAAAACCAGAAAGAGGAAAGGAGATTAATTCTATCAAACTTGTGTGGAATTTCCCCCTTCCCGAAAGAGCTTCCCACACCAGTTCCAGTAAAAGCTCACCATTTCACCCCATCAGCAGAAATCAACTTAACGATCCTGAATTAATCCTTGCCGCATCGGAAGTGTGAATTCGGAATGGAGCCATAAGTGTCCATATGTTACCGGTACAGGGGCGTAGCCAGGATGAAAATCAGGGGGGGCAAGGGGCGGGGAGCAAGGGGCGGGGAGCAAGGGGCGGGGGCGGGGCCACATTGGAGCAGCCCGAAATCGGGCTGCTCCGACTCCCTCCTCCCCCTCCGCGATAGGAAGGGACGAGGGGGAGCCAGGATCAGCCCGAAATCGGGCTGCTCCGACTCCCTCCTCCCCCTCCGCGATCGGAAGGGACGAGGGGGAGCCAGGATCAGCCCGAAATCGGGCTGCTCCGACTCCCTCCTCCCCCTCCGCGATAGGAACGGACGAGGGGGAGCCAGGATCAGCCTGAAATCGGGCTGCTCCAACTCCCTCCTCCCCCTCCGCGATAGGAACGGACGAGGGGGAGCTAGGATCAGCCCGAAATCGGGCTGCTCCAACTCCCTCCTCCCCCTCCGCGATAGGAAGGGACGAGGGGGAGCCAGGATCAGCCCGAAATCGGGCTGCTCCGACTCCCTCCTCCCCCTCCGCGATCGGAACGGACGAGGGGGAGCCAGGATCAGCCCGAAATCGGGCTGCTCCGACTCCCTCCTCCCCCTCCGCTATAGGAAGGGATGAGGGGGAGCCAGGATCAGCCCGAAATCGGGCTGCTCCGACTCCTTCCTCCCCCTCTGCAATCGCTGGGGCATGTGGAGGGAAAGCCCCAGAGCCGCGCAAAGCGGTTGCCTGGCTTTCCCTCCGCCCGCCCCACAGCCAGCCGGCTAGAAGGGACGTCTCCCTTCTCCCTTGCTGGCTGTGGGGCGGAGGGAGGGAAACCCAGCCAAACGCTTTGCGCAGCTCTGGTGCTTTCCCGCCGGCCGTCCCACAGCCAGCCAGGGAGAAGGGAGACGGCACCGGGCGGGCAGTGGGGCAGGCTGGCCAGTGGCCCTGCTTCTAGGGGGGGGCAATTGCCCCCTCCTGCCCCCCCTGCCTACGCCCATGTACCGGTAGATGTCATCATTACCAGCACACAGACGATAATGGTTTAGAAACTGGGGGAAGGGGCCTAGGGGGGCAGGAGACGGAACCTTCAATGTGTACCACATCAGCGCTCGTTGTGTTCCCTTACCTTTATCAAGGTTTTATTAATCTCCCACCCCCATAATCCAAGTTCTGCCATAGGCGTCTACTACCACACCTCAATACTTGGCAGCCAAAATAATGTTTGTAAGGCTATGTAAACAATAGAAAGATAGTCCGTTGTAGCAGGAGACAGATTGATGGAAGTGGACCAGGGAGACATGGGTTCAAATCCCTCTTTAACTGTGGAGATCAGGGCACAAGTAAATATTATACTGAACATTTGCCTGACACTGAAAATGGCAGCTTTGGCAAGTTCTCCACTATAACCTTTGAGCTCACTAATCTATGCCATGGCATAACACCATGATTTTCCATATTCACTCTCCAAATCACTGGCTGGCACCAACAGGGAAATACATTAAGAATGTATAAAGGTTACAGTGATAATTTGACACAGGAATGCTCTCCTTTTCAAGAGCACTTCCATGTTGAATACAATGTCTACTTCTGCTCTCAGTTCTTAGCTTTGGCAAACCAATCACTCCCAGTCAAACCAAATACATTTGGCTGTTTTGAGGAGAACATGTCTGCATGTTTACAGCCATGAAGAAAGCCTATAAATGTGGGTATCTTGCTTGCACATAATTTATACATGATTTAAGGAGAACCTGGATTTACATGAAAAAAACAGTATCTCCATTCTTTAGTTTCTGTAATTTTAATTAACAGATTCTACCGTAAGAGTTCTGCAAGGGATGTTCCAGTGTAAACAAGGACCCAAAATTGAGAAGAGCAGTGGTAGAGGAAAATTAATTATTCTCCTTACCCAAATCATCAGTTTTTCATTGCCATTACACTTCTATACATGATGCCTACTAACTTTCTGTCTTGGCATCTTACCTTTGCAGGGAAGCATCATTTTTACCTTGGCAGGTGTAAGTGCAAAAGGCTGGTTTGTTGCTTAACCACCAAGGCAGCATCCTTCAAAATATAAATGCTGTAATGTTTCTAGATTTGGGTCATTGTTAAGCTGAACTACACCCAAGTGTATTACAGGTGATCAACCCATGAAGCGAATAAAGAGCAATTTTTTGAGATGTGTTAACAGAAAGAGTGGAATTGATGTGACTCGGAAGACTCTGAAAGTGGAGAAGCAAAGCAGAAATGCGAGATGGTGGGAGAGCTGTTAGCCAAATGTATAAACACTTCAAAATGTGTTAGATCAAGTGTTTTTGTGCTCATCAGCTTTGCGGTTTGCAGTACAATGGTGTGGGCATAGACACATTTTGTACTTTGCTTATGAACAGAAAAAGGAGACTGGGTAATTTTTATTTAAGTTTGCATAGAGCTCCCTCCCCTTGCTCAGTTTCCCTTTTAGTCTGGGCTTGACATCGCAATCAGCTCACCAAGAAACATGCAAAGTTAGAAAACTCTTCTGTTTTTAATGCAATGTTTATGTTAACTTGTAAAGTGTTAAACAGATTTATTGCCTGAGGGGAACCAAATTTTCCCCACACTTGTTTTAGAAGAAAAGAAGAGACCAGCAGAGAGGTACTCTCTTTTTCAACCAGTCCCCACCCAATCTCCTCCAAATCCTTCCATAAGGAAGAAAAGGGGACAGATCCTCTCCCAGGGTCTCTCCCTTTGTACACAAATATGTCTTTCCCAGTGTAGGCATTTGGTGGTCATAAGCAGTCTCTAAATGGGAGCTCCTTCCTTTATTTAAGTCCTGTCTGTGTGTAAAATTCCATAAACAGACAGCCAGCATACGCAGTCAGCTCTGTTCCTTGTTCAACTCTCATATTTCACCTTAGGTTAAGAAAATTGTTTGTCAACTTTACTAAATTTTACTTAAACTGGTTTTCGCACTTTCTCTTCAAGATCATATGCACCTGTCTAAGCACTGACAGTTAAATTACAAGGAGGAGCACAACAGTAAAAACTATTTTTTTCTGTAGACAATGAAAACAACCAGTCATTATGTAAACTATAGGGATATAAATATAGGAGGAACATTTCATTGGCATTGTGTCAGCAAATATAGTATCACTGTATTTAACCAGAAGATCCAAAATTCTTTGTGAATTTTCTAGTTCTGAAATGTGGGAAATTTATTCCTGAGTTTCTCCTCACTACAGTTTCCCACAACATTCATATTAGTTACTCTAAGTATTTGGAGGGCACCAAGTTGGGGAAGGTTGATTTAGATGAATGACTTTCGAAATGTGAAGTACTGAGGTTCCTTGCATGTTTATCAGGGGCTTTTCAATGAAATAGAAAATAAGAGAATAAGTTTATTTACTCTCTTAGAGTTGTCTACCACTTCCAATCTCCCTCACATATAGCAACAATGAGGCCATCAAGTCTGGCCAGTGCTCCACCCAAACTGACTGCACACCCTACAACATGCCCCAGAAGTGGGAATGCTTGAGAAATGTGATCTTTGTGGATTCTATTACAAACTGTCCTGGTCTGTACCTCCTAATCTCATGCAAGAATTAGAAATTAGCTATCTTTTGGATTTCGGCACTTCTCTGAATTTTGTGGTGCCAGTTAAAAATACCTATCAAAATGTGTTTAGAAATACATATTTTGAGAGAGGTGCCTTTAGAAATGTAAATTCTGAGGAAGAAACACATTCAAAAATGTGTATTGAAATACATGTGAGTATTTATGTCCCTGCAGATTAAAAAAATGATTTACAGACTAATGCAGACATAAGATAGAACATATTTTTTTACTTACTTACTGTCTAACACAAAAAAATCTCAGTGGTATGCATTAAGCACTTTATGTTTGAACAAGTGCAAATGTGTCACAGACTAGAAACAGCTGGTACATCTATTCTCTATCCAGAAGTTTATGCAATGTACCAGTGTTCATTGGTAGGTAAGTTTATGTTGAACGATCCCTTGAACATGAAAAGTTGGGTGTAGCATATTGGTGTCAGAAATCTTGAAGAGTCCACTTTGAAAGTACCAAGGAACTGATAGCAGAAATCCTCCTGCACCACCACTGCTTTTTATGGAGCATGTTCTGAACAATTTAGAGGTGTTTTTATTTACAACTTATTAACCTCATATCACACTTTTTTTGCTTATTTGCTTGCCTTGCAAGGGGCAATGCTGAAGTCAACGGTAGTAATGCATGTGACTGTGTGACTGGCAAGACATTTCCTCCCCAAGGTGGATGCAAATGCTTTGTTTAACCAGTAGCATTAATCTTGCTGCCATATACTATGGTTGGTAACTGAAATATTGGGATTTTTTTAATTGAAATGATTTTGATGTGCTTTCATTTCTACCTTTGTAAACTGCATCAAGATTCATTTGTACGGGGTAAGTAGTGAAAACATATTGAAAGACAGGGAGGGAAGGAAGGAAGGAAGGAAGGAAGGAAGGAAGGAAGGAAGGAAGGAAGGAAGGAAGGAAGGAGAAAACCCAACTCAGAAGTCAAGCTACTTAAACTAATGAAGCATGCATGGAACACAATCACAGAGGGTGAGAGTGTACAGAAATGTAATATGCTAAGTACTGCCAAAACATTTCACCACTGAGCTTAGTGTACGAGAATAATGCTGCTGGGGTTCTGCCAAGGCATGTTCCACTTTCATAATTGATATTGATTAAGATGGAAAACATAAAAGTCCAGAAAATGCAGGATGCAAATCAGGAAAAGATCCAGATCAACCCAACATGAAAAATCAGTACATAGCATCACTTCATGTGCGATTTCTTTTAATAACCTTGGTTTACTGGAGGAACACATGGCACAATATGCTCAAATGTCCAATTTTAAACTGATAGGTCTTCATTGGAGGACTATAACAAAGCATTGTCTCCTCAATGATGGGCATGCTCAGTGCTCTTTTGAAGCAGTACACTTACAGACCAAAGTTGCATCTCACTGCAGGACAATGAATTTTACCTGCATGCCCACACCACATAAACCATAATAGCCCCACTTTGTTTCTATGCATTTTGAACATGGAAGGTAGGTGCCTCTGGTGGAGACCATCCAAAGTTCCTATTTTCACAAATGCTTCATGCTAAATTAAGAGGGCTAAACCAAGCTTCTAAAGCACCTCAACTAGGAATAAGTTATGCACCTCAGTCACCCCACCAATGAAAGTTGAGACAAAAGACAGAAGGCATCTCACATACACAAATCTGGTGTGATCAGCAAGAAATGTGTCAGGATAGTTCCATCTCTGTTTGACTCATCTACTCATACCCATTTGTTTGCATCTTGGCTGAAACAAGAAAGTGAGTGAATTAAATAACCAAAAGGTGTGGGCAGAATTCTCCCCGCAACCCTGTTATTTTGCTGCACTCTGAAGAGGAAGGGGTTAAACAGTCATTTGCCTGTATCTTGGGTCACACTGTAGGCAGCAGATCAAGACTGTACCTGCTTCTTCCACCCTCTTGCCACTGATGCTCTTGAGGTGATGCCTGCACAGGGATTGGCATGTGTATACCCCGATGCACATGGGCTCCAAATGCACAGTGCAGACCCCACAAAAAATGAGGCTATATATCATAAATGTGGAGCTTAAGGTCATTAAGCCCCTATGGAGGTGCCACCTCAAATGTGTAGAGAATGGGCCAACTAGTGCAAACCTAGACATACATACTCACACTCCTGTATACATGGTCCACACACTGATCAGCCATTTGCACAGTTGGCCCTTCAACTCTTGCTCAACTCAAAACAAGGCTGTTAAAATTGCTTGCTGACCACTGACTGATGTTGGCTTTGCTGATTTGCAAAAGGACAGTCCTCTCCCCCCCCCTCTCCCATTTTATTTGTTGAAGTTGTTTTCTAAGGCAGTCAATTCCTTTTCCTACTTCCCAGTTCCTATCATACTCCCATCAGATGAGGCTCTCTCCATGCCCTAATCTTGGAATCATTCTGTCATCATGCATGCCTCAAAGAACTTGGCTTCCTGGTCACAAGATCTTGGGTCATTTTCCCTCCTGCCTCCTGTTCAGGCAGAAAAGTCAGACACACCGGGCTTCCCCCGTCTATCCTATAATAAGCAACTCGAAGGGCAATGGCATTAGAAATGAAGGCTATGCATTTTTAAAAATAGCATTCCACTTAGATAAACCAGTATTGGGGAACTTAATGATCGACCTAATCATAAGAAGAGAACCAAGTACACAAAAACACCAACTGTGAACTGATTTGGAAGAAATTCCTGGAGCTTTTCACCAGATTCCAAAGCCATGTGATATGGGAGGCACAAAGCATAAACAGAAACCTTACCAATCCAATAGCATGACACAAGGCTGCTGTATTTACATTTTGATCCTTACTCATGTGCCTAGCAGAAATGAGCAGAGAGATAATTGGCAGAAATGAAAATGTTACTGTAAAAGAGGCTAAGGGGCTTAAGGAGAGGAAGGAGAGAGAGACTAAAATAGTCCATGGTAAAAATGTGATAATTTCAAATAAATTATCAGCAAACACACACACAAAAAAACCTGGTGATGGTATGCATATTTATCAAATAGATAACCACTTTGTTGCTCATATTGAATACAAAATCGCTTAAGGAAATTAGTTTTTCACTGTTATAAAACGGATCTGCCCTACATTCTGAACTCCCTCACCTGTGAGGCAGAAGAAAAAAAATTAAGACCTCAACAACTAAAGACAAAATTCAGAGAAACCAAGAATTAGATGCAGGCAATACAACTTTTAATGTACCCGGCACTAACCACAGAAATAACCCACGTGGTAAATTGTAAATGGGTTGTTTCCTTATGGATCCAACATACTGAATTGTTGGAGAAATAATGAAATGCTGGTTGAGGAAAGTAGGAGTGGGACTAAAGGTAAGCAGTGGAGGAGCAAAGCGAGCCAAAGTTCAAGAACACGCATGTCCAAAGTCCATTTCGGTGGCTTAATCCGGCCCCCGTGGCAGTATATGTCCTGGGGTAAAATCCTAAAAAAAAGCTCAACAACTTTGGTCGGCCCTCACATATGTTCACTTCATCAAATCTGGCCCCCTGTTCTAGAAGGAACTCACTGCAAGGGGGAAGAGCCCAGCAGGAGCCCAGCAACAGAAAAGCAGCACATCTGCTTTGACATGGTAACTCTCCAGCAACAGTCACCTTTGGAGGAGGATTTTGAGGACAACATTTTCATTTCCAGGGGCCCATTCCCTTTTCAACCCAATCTAAATTGCTTCCACCCACTTAGCTTGAAAAGAGGCCCCTCCTTCCCTGCTCTGCTTTTGGCCCTTACTCCTTCTGCCTTTGCTTCGTATCCATGTTTTCCAGATCTAGCTTGTAGTCAATGGACAAACAGGTTTGCAGTGCAATCTCCAAATATTGATACCAATTATTTTTCAACAGAAGTGTTAATTTAAAATCAGGTATCTGTGCCACGTTACTTCCATTCATCCCAACACATGGAATTCTAGAATGGTTATCCATTTAATTATTCCAGGAGCATCTTCGTTGCGCTTAAGTACTACAAAGTACTTAAGTACTTAATACAATTTCTGAAAGATCCAGAAACTGCATGGCACCTCTTGTTTATACAGTCCTTTCACACAGACGTTTGAGAACTGTCCACAACAGGCTATTTGAATCAGTCTTGTTTGACGTACATTTTATATCACTTTGCTTATAGAAATGGATACATCGAGGGGGAAGCATGATCATGCCCATCAGCCTGGTCCACATGTTCACCTGAACCTGTGGAGAGAGCCTATGCACAATTAGCTACAGAAGGAGGAATGGCAGGAAAAATGTTTCTTTTAGCTTTCAAAACCTTTCCCCCCCCACCCCCAAAAAGTATCCTCTCATAGCCCTCTTCACTAAAATTAATCCAAACAATTAAAGCCATGTTCATTCAGCTGTGTGATCCAATGCCAGGATGAGCATTAAGACGACTATTTCTCTCAGCAAGCTCTCTCACAGCAGTACAAAATGGCTGTGCTGGTAGCCTATCGTGTGATAAATAATGCAGAGAAACTGAACACAATGGAGGCTAAGCGCTCCGTGGAGGAGCAGAGGCTTCAGCTTAGCTTTAAATGGCACCTCAGAACACACACAAAAAACATTAGTGCCACTCATGATGAACCTAACACTTCTAATAATTTACTTAAGAGTAGTCACAACTCCTGTAGAGAAACTATGCTAAAGCTTGATCACAATGACCATCCTAAGGACGACTGGCATTCAAGTGCCTTATAAATGAATCCTGCTCTTTAATACATGACTGAGGTGCATTTACTTCTACAGAAATGAATTATAAATACAACTAGGTAAATACAACCCCCCCAGTCCCAGTGTAAACATACCATAGCTATAAATCTAATGAATAAAAATACAGGGCATGAAAACCATAACCAGCACTTAATGCAATAACATTAATCTGTACACCAGGTTTTGTATGATTGTGTGTGCAAAAAAAAGTAATGATGTACAAGTTCAGTAAAAGCTACGGAGCACAGCTGTTGCCTTTTGCTAACTTTGCTTTCTCTGCAATGCAACATCTCACTTGTCTGAAGCGGCGGAAGTGTTGGAATTAAGTCAGATATTTAAATCCTTTTCCGGATGAGCCATCAGCTGAACTCATTCCATATTCTAAGTCTTCATATCATATTCACGAGACATGAAAGGCATCTGCTTGCTTGAGAGCAAAACTTCATTTTGTTGTCAATGCAGCCATTTTATTCTCAATAACTTTATTTATTATTATCAATTGAATTTATATACTGCCATATACCCGCAGGTCTGTTACTTAAGTATTTCTATCTCGTTATACTCCAGAGAATCAAAATAGTGAGCAGCAGTAGAAAAAGAAAAGAAAAGTGCAATACACCATCACCTATAGAAACATCAAATAATCAAACAACAACAACGAAACTTTTCTAAATGTAGGCAAAGGTAGATTCCCTCGGGGAAAGAACTCATGACATCACACTAAAGCTTCCAAAGGTGGAAAATAAGATAAGACCTGCTGGTGAGATTGCAAGAGGTTCATATAGAGAAAGATGTTCTCTTGGATATGGTTTATCACACACAATGCTTGGTCAAAAGCCAGAACTCGCATTTGCCTTGAATTCAGGAGAGTTCAGAGCACTTTTTACCAAAGCCAATGAATGTCAGATCATTGCTACGTGGCACAGAGGCACATTGTGGAGAGATCCTGGGGACGTGAGTAGGAATGGAGGACAATGGAAGAGAGGCAGTGAAAACCACACACCCTCTTGCCAGCTCCTGTAATTTGAGTACTGTACTGAGTTTAGAATAAAGTCAACATGAATGCGTGTCTGACTTTGCTAGAATAATTGGTTTTTTCATCAAAACAGATATGCCTAATTAAACATTGTTGCACAGGCACAGGGAGGTGTAATTTTACCTGCCCCAATACAGTGGTACCTTGGTTCTCAAACTTAATCCATTCCGGGAGTCCATTCGACATCTGAAACAGTTCGAAAACCAAGGTGCAGCTTCCAATTGGCTGCAGGAGCTTCCTGCACTCAATCGGAAGCCGTAAAAGCCATGTCGGCTAGTCAGCTTCCAAAAAACGTTTGGAAACCAGAACACTCACTTTCAGGTTTGCGGCGTTTGGGAGCCGATTTGTTCGGCAACTAAGCCGTTTGACAACCAAGGTACCACTGTATCTGAAAATGATCTTTTGAACTTTGTGCAACAACATTGAGCACAAACAAAAGGCAGGATATTTTAATGGATCATGCACGCACAAAACAGGACCATGCCAACACTTATTTTAGTTAGTTAGTTAACCACTTACTACTTGAACCTCTTTGTGTTACTTTCAGCACATTTATAATACAACTATAAATGTGATTACAGCAGTCTTCACAATGAGAAGTGAGGATGTCCCAAATATTCTTCATGATAAAAAAAGTTAGTGAAAGGTTTCTTGAGATGTCATATATAATATTGGGTTGGTGCACAGCATGCAACTGAGAGGTGATGATGCACACCCCTTATTTGTAACTGACTGAAAAACTAACCTGTCTTGCATTGTGGGGGTGGGGGTCGGTTTTCGACATAAGTCAGCACTAAACAATAGGAAATGGATGATCTTAACACTGATTGGAATACTTGCAGAAAACTGGAAAGCAATAAGACAACATATTTTTCATACCGTGTGGTAGTCATTTCTGTGAAGTGACTAAAGCAATGTACAGCACAGTGTGAATCAGACTTTGTGATTCATGCTTCCAAATAATATAATTAATGTGACTTATCTTAATGATGAAATTCTGAAAGTTATTCTAGAAAATCAGCATGCTGGTCAAAGAACAGCAACAATGTGGATCATCCTAGACAAGAAGGAAGAGAACTATGCAAGGTTAACACTCATCACATTGCGCCCACAAACCCCACAGATTGGTGATTTTCAAACTGTGTTCTGTGTAACCCTGAGGCTCCTTGAATGTTTGTGTCATGGTGAAACCTCCCAATAGTCAGTCAACTGACCTTAGCTGACATTATAGGCAGCAATGGTCAGCCACAGGCGAGTATGGGTTGTGTGCTAGGCCATATTCTCAGTTCATATAGGGGAAGGGCAAAGCCCAACAGATCTGGCCAGGGCCCTGAGAGCCAACTGAGCACACTAAATAAAATATGTCCCAGGGTTCTCTGTAAAGGCAGTGATCCTGGGCAGATGCTCAGCACACGTTGAGACGTAGGGTTTATTGTGTTAGTTTTACTGGTGATAATGCTAGGACTTTTGACCCAATTTCTAACACTCCTTTTACACTGCAGCATCTATTGCGTTATGGAACTGTGGATTTTTTGGTTGATATACAGTTAGGTGACAATAAAGAACAATATGCTATGATACCGCCCCAAATTTCATCATTTGTGCAGCAGTGGAATGATGGTGCAAAACTCCTATAATTTTCCAGATTAAGGAGGTTGCAAATGAGTCCCCCCCCCCCCGGAAATCACAATCAACATTGAAATGAGCACTAAACTTCCACTAGATTTCTGAAACTAGCTTTTACGTCGTGTAAAATGTGAAAATTAGCAAATAAAGAAACACGGGGGGGGGGAGATAAAGTGCTGTCTGAATGCTTATTGAAATTTGAGTGTTCATATGTCTTTTAATATCAGTTACCGCAGGACAAACAATGGGCATCTCATTGGCTACACTGCAAACAGGGCGCCAAACTTGATGAAGGGGTGTGTGTGTGTGTGTGTGTGTGTGTGTGTGTGTGTGTGTGTGTGTGTGTAAACAAACTCTCTTGTACCACCTTGAATACTGAATCATTACCTAAATTTGCTTTGCCCTTCTTTCAGCTCATACCACTTTACGATTTTGTAGCTGTGTTCCTGACTGTTTGAATCTCAGATAGTCTGAATTATTTTGAACTCTTTCAGGTCATATGTAAGGATGCACTATTTTCCACATTCTTGTTAGACATTGCATTGACGAATATTCACTGAGATTTGTGCCAAATAAGTTTCCAGCTATTTACAACACTTCCCACTTCTTCTTCTTCTCCTTCAGCATGCCACTGTGGGTTGCCTTCCTTCAAAACATGTGTTATTGCAGTTAGGGATAACCCAGTTAGCAAAGAGACAAGCATGGGGGGTGGGGGTTGACAGGAAAGTTGTAACAGAGGGGGTATTAGGTTAGCACAATTCCTTATAAAATACAGTATTAAAGAGCCTGACACTAACCATTCTAAATCTCTAAACTATAAAGTCACTCAATTTTAAAAAAGCATACACAGTAACAACTAAAACACAATCAACCATACAGCTTATTTGATGGGGAGATGCTTTTAAAACCAGAAACATTTTCAGCATCCTACGATAGTGCCAAACTAATCACCCAAGAAACAGCATTCCACAAGATGGGTGCTAATGTTGAGGAGACTTCGCTCCACATACTTGTCAATCATACCAAAGTGGGGGGGGGGTTGGAAACAAACATATCGGCGAAGGTGCTTTCCAAGATATACCTAATTCTACGCACATGCACAGACACACACATTTGCTATAGTATAGAAAAACCAAGATAGAATTTCACAGCATTCCAAAGCTCATGGAGTAGAATAGCTATCACCCAAAGCTAATAAAGGCAGGAAAGAGCAGAACTGCAAAGCACTTTATCTTCCTTCCATCTGAATCAGATGTGATGGAGGGTTGTAAGAAAGCCCAGAACAAGTTTAGGGTCTGCACAGGAGAGGGTGGGAAAGTCTCATTGCACTAGCAGTTCTTGTTTCCTCTGCCCACAATCCACTTAGCACTATGCTGAATTTCCACCCATTGTATTTTACAGTTGGAAGAATCCTAGTCCCTGCTCAATCGAGGTCCAACAACGCAGGATGCAAGGATGGGATCCACAACAGGTGGCTGTTCAGCCTCTGCTTCAATATCTCCAGTGAATGACAGCCTGGATCACCTCCCAAGTTTTTTGCTCTATTTGTTATTTCATCTTGATAATATCCTCGGGGGGGGGGGGGAATTGCCTTTGTTTGAAACATGTCAGGCCAGAACCTGTTGTTTTAAAAAAATAAAAAACAAAACAAAAATAAGTGTATTTCATGCCCACTTAAAAAAAAAACAGATTTCTTATTGTTGTCTGTAATAAGAGGGTTTGGTCTTACAGCTTATATTGCACAAGATTGGAATCTTCCTGCCATGTACACAGCTCAAAACATTTGGTGTTTGGCAACAGAAGCCAGTGCAGGAAGAAGAGAGGTATTCATGCTTTGTCGAGCTTTAAGGAGAGAGAGCTAGAAAACAAATGACGGAGAAAGACAATAATTTTGCTTGGCTTTGTGCCAGGTGTAATACATGCTAAGCAGCCATCTGTTGAGACCCAATAATAAGGCCTACCAACTTTTGATTTTAAGAATACATAGATACATAGATAGGGTGATGAGCAAGACCCCAAGACAGGTCAGGGGTTGAGCCTGGTAGACTCAACCAGGTGTAAAGCCATTGGCAAAAGTTTGATGAATGCTCTTGTGGGTAGTGCTGGCAGAGACAGTGGACTGAGCCTGTGCTTGTATTTTAGCACAGGGTGAAGGGGAGGCACAGAGAAGCGGATCTAAAAGCAGCCCATTCAGTTGCCACCATAGATCTGCTACACTGCTCTGCTGACACTCCTACCGTATTACCTCACTCAGCCCAAGAAAGCGTTTGCAGCCAGGGAGCAGGTGATAGTTATGGAGGAAGCCTGGGCATACCCATGCACCGTGCAATCCTTAACATACGGGTATGCACAGTTGCACGCACACTGTGTTGAAAAGCTGCTGCTGACTCTTCCTCAGAAATGTCTGGCAACGGCCTTGCAAACAAGAATTCTGCCTTTCAAACAAAACTAAAATACTGGCAGCTGCGCCAGAGACATAAGAACAGCTGGACTGTTTTTGTTTTTCTGGTTTGCTGGCAGCCGTACCCAACCAGCTTACCCAGTCTACTAGACTACATCCTAATTTACCGGAAAACAGGGGGAGGGGAGGGAACCAATCAAAATCAAGTATGCAAATAGCAAATCTATGTCTCCTTGACAAGGCTCAGAGCACCTGACCATACTTAGTGGAAAACAATGATCAGACTACTAAAGATGTAGAGGAAATGCAATGCACAAATGAGAGCAACAGTGGATAAATAACAACTCTGAGCACTTTTAGAAGAGAAGCAAGAACGGCCAAAATGCCAATTGTGAATTTTTCTTCTCCTCAGCAGGAATACTGATAAGCGTGTATACAAGAAGCATCTTCTCCAGGCACTATGAAGAAAACCAACTGCTTGTGGCCAGGAGGAAAATGGTCAGTTAGACCAGGGATGGAGAACCTGTAGCCCTACAGATTAATTTCCACTCCCAATTAAAGAACCAAAGTTTGAAGAATTTGAACTTTGAAAACTAGATACACTTCAAAACATCAGTGTTTAAGTTGGGGGGAAATGGGTGTTTAAATGTTAACATGCAAATCTGAAATGTGTGAAACTGAGCTGTGGCTCCAAAGTCATGTTTTGTGCCCCATGTTTAACTGAGCTGGAAGATTTCCCAAGGATTTCCTGACTATTTCTAAACAAAAAGGTTGAGCAGGTGAGAAGCAGACAGGCATGGAGTGCTAGCCCTAAGTAGCATCATCAGTCTTGTACTTCAAAGCTCCTTTCACAGTGAAAAAGAAACACCTTTGCATTTTGGAGCTGGAGTTGCTATCTTATCTGGTCAAATTTTTTAAACTCCATTCAAAAGAGTGTCCCTTTCTCTCTCACCCCCACCCACCCCCGAAGTAGTCAGTTTTAATGTGACACATTTGTGGGGCTCCTCATATGTCCACTGGTCAGGTTCACTATCAAGTGCCAGGCATTCCAAGCACTTAGGGGGCAGGGGCAATTCTGCATAACAGAAGAGCAAGAGAGCAGCAGCAATTTGCACCATGCATAAATTATGTTACCCCAGCTGCATGACAGTACATACTGTTTTGGCACCTGGAGAGCAACAGTAACCTTTATATCACCCTGGGAGAGATCAGATGAACACTAGCTTCCAGACCACACAACTAGCTTCCAGACCACAGCAAGCAACTGGCTCAGGAAGAATAAGTGAGAAGAGCAGGTTTTTATGGCTTCCTGGAAACCACTGGCTAGCCACTGCTGGAAACATAATGCTGGACTTGATGGAACCTGAACCTGGTCCTGGTCCAGCAGTCTCTTCTTCTGTACATTTATACTCTTCTACCTCTTAAGGTTGCAGCAAATGATGTGGAACAAGCCCTGCATCCCGCCTGGAGCCAACATATCCCTGATAAAGCTCTTAGCGCGAAATGTAGAAACTGCTAAGTCATCTGGCACTTCAACGCTGGCTGTTTTTCCCCTTGGGTCCATTTGGCATTTTTTTTGCCAAGTGGAGAGATATTGCATCTCTCCTGTTATTGCCTAAGTCTTCACATTGCAATTAGAAGATGACAGCTTTGTTGGATGTCAGCAGGAAAAAATAAACCTCAAAACAACCTACACAGCCCCTAGATATTTCTTGAAGCCCTTCGTAAAATTTCTCTGATATATCAAGTCACTGTAACTCATTTTCAGAGCTACAGGGCTTTCTTCCATGGAAAAGCCAGGAAGATGACAGCACGCAGCTGATTAGCAACTCATTAGAAGTTAGAAAGAAAATGCAACTTGAGTGTTTGAAGGGCAGGGTGGTTCCTTGGAAGATCAAGGCAAGCTGCAGAACTCAGGCAACAGCTAGTCCAACACAATGGCTGTGACATGCATAGTGGGGAACCAACTGGGGGTGAACTGTGATACAGCACAGATAACCAAACGGCAAAATATCAGCCCAGGGAAAACATTCAACATCTGGAACCACCCTAAAAGAACTACACAGTATGGCTGACATGGCGCTGCTGCGAAAAACAGCAGCCCTGCATTCAGTACTTGTGCTGGTGCCCCATATTCCTTAGCCCCACTTGCCTGTGTAATTTCCCCACCTTTGCCAGGAGCAACCAAAGATGTGGAACAGGGCTGTGGAAAGAAGGTGATGTCACAACATAAACATGCCTAGCATTACAGGAGAGAGGAAGGAGAATTTAAGATGGGGGAATTTGTTTATGGCAGCAGCGCTGTGATGAGCATAGCATGTAGTTCTGTGCTAAGGAAAGAGCATATAGTACACCTTCCAAGGGGACAAATCACACCTCAGTGGTACAGGATGCATTTCATCACATGCAAAAGACCCCAAGATTTGATGCTGAGAATCTCCATGTAGGCCAACGAAAGACCCTCTCCTGTCTGAAACCCTACAGAGCCCCTATGCGTCATTGTTGACTTGGTATAAGGCAGAATTCTAAGCCCTAACCAAAACATAGTTAATTAATGCAGAATATTTTGAAGATTCTTTTAAGATTTTGATATTGGTTAACTTACATTCCCCCCCCAACATGAAACTATGCCCTCTCTTATGCATATGGTTTTATATATATATATTTTTATCTAGGTCATCCACTGACTTTACCTAGACGGCATTTCAAAACACAATTCTTTTGCTAGGATTAAATAAACAGGATCTTTATGCTAATTAATGGTATTTACCCCTTTGTGATCTGGAACACTTAAAACGGTATTTTTTAGCATACCCCCTAAAAATCAGCAATTTTGACTTAACATATCCCATTTTCCATTTAAATGTCTCTGCACCTTTTTGGTCTGACTACTGTTTTTATGTGCAGGGGGCTATGCTTTAGACACATGATGTGTATATGTGGGTATGTGTGTGTGCAGTATACAATGACTGAAGAGGAGCATGTAGCTTAAACAACAAAAAAGAGGGACATAGGTAGCAATGGTAAAAGAGGACATAGGTAGCAATGGTAAAAAGAAAAAGAAAAACAGAAATGAAAAATCCCATACAGCCAAAGGCAGCAGGAGTTCTGTGATACCGCTGTCTGTAGAGTAGGGTGGGCACTCAATTTGCTAATCCCTACTCCCAGTGCTTTTTTTCCTGGGGATACGCAGGGGGTACGCATACTCCTAAACATTTTGTGACTCTAAGTTTGGCCTCATTGAGGGGCAGTATTTCGATATGAGTAGGAAAATGAGAGTACCCCTAAACATTTTTTTAAAGAAAAAAAAGCACTGTCTACTCCCAAAAAGGAAACCAAACTAGGGTGTTTTGTTCTGTTTTTTGCTAAGACCCTATACCTATTTTATATCATTTTAGCTGTCAGGGGTTCCCCAAAGAACCTTCAGCTTAAGTTTGATGAGGGTGCTGAAAATTCTTTGCTAGAGATGCTGACCTTCCCCGCTTAAAGAACTACATTTACCAGGATTCCTTGGGGACAGGGAATGGCTACCCAACAAGTCTGTAACTTGAATACAGTACAGACTTGAATATTGTAATTTAGATATCCTCTGACCGGTTCACTCCTGCTGAGATTCTGCCACACTTAGCACAGATTCTGCCAGCAAGAAGGAAAAACAGATTAATTCTGAATTTAGGCAAATACGTTATTTTTATACTTTGCTCCTTTTCCAATATCCCTTTAATATGATAATCCTGCATCTCTCAGTTGATGGATTAGCATACTCAGTCTGAAAGATGTGTTCTCTCCTCTTCATGCATCTTTCTTATCACAAGCTAAAGCGGATATTAAAAACTAAAACCAGGTTTCTTCCTTTTTTTCCCTTCCCTTTCCCAGTGATCCTGGTATCAAACCCATGAAAAATGTGTTGTTTTGATTTGTAAACTAAAACAAAAATCCATTGGGGTGCCTTGGGTATGATAGATTTTTTTTATTATTCCTATGTGCGGCCTTACTTTCAAACAGAAAAAAGGAGACTCAGATGAAATATTATGAAGAAAGACTGTATCAGCTTTGTTGCACAAGTTCTGTACTACGATACTGATAATAATTAAGGCATATAATATATTCAGGCTAGGCAACTTACTTTATTCCCTGTACTTCAACAGGTTCAAACAAGCTAACAAGCTCCTGGTTTAGAGCCCAAAGTTATCACAATGCAGTCGTACCTTGGAAGTTGAACGGAATCCATTCCAGAAGTCCGTTCGACTTCCAAAACGTTTGAAAACCAAAGCGTGGCTTCTGATTGGCTGCAGGAAGCTCCTGTAGCCAATCAGAACCCATGGAAGCCCAGTCCGACGTTCAGCTTCCCAAAATATTTCACAAACCAGAACAGTCACTTCTGGGTTTGCGACGTTCGGGAGCCAAAATGTTCGGGAAATAAGCTGTTCGACTTCCAGGGTATGACTGTATGGCATTGTTTTGTGATGATGCTAAATAGAGAAAAAAGTTCTTAAAATATGAGTTGTATGTGTGCTTTGATTTGTTCAACACACACACAAAGTTTAACTGGTCTTCTGAAGATCCCAGAAATTTATGTGGTCAGAGAGAGAGAGAAACACAGAGAATCACTGATCCATATATTTATTGATGAATGATGGCATCTGTGGATTTCCTTGGTTAGTTGGAACCTGGAATTTATGAAGCTTACAGCGTTTTAGTTTCGAAGAAGGAAAAGGGAAATTCTATAAAAAGCTGCTAAAATCATATGCATACTCTACAATTCTATGACTCTATATACAGACAAGCAGAAGGCTTGTTCTTTTGGTGAGAACAGGATCCGGTGCATATGTAACATGTGAGGTTCTCTTAACTAGGAATGGATTGCAATGTTCTGTTCCTTCATCTCTCCTTTCCTTTGCACAGTAAATTCACACACCTTTATTACGCAACATTATCTGCACCAGTGTTGACCGTGGTTAGGCTAACCATATCTGACAATATTCAAAAACAACTTTAAATTGTTGCCACAGTCAGCCGATGTATCACTTAGCCATAGTTAAGTTGGGTCTGACTACTTGAGTCTTCCAAAATGGGTACCAGATGCAGCTCCTGGCAGCATACTGGGAGCTCCCTACAGTGAGTGATTGAACAAGCAACCATTTTAAACATGCAGGTTCTAAGTGGTACATTTTTGCCGCACATCATATGGAGCACACTGTAGGTGCAACATATGAGGCGGTCCCCTAATAAGGCTACCTAATCTCCGTTATTTTTCTTGGCTCTCCCAGAATAGTTGAGAATTGGGGCCAAGTACAGAAGAGTGCTACATTTTGCAGCAAACATGAATGGAACAAGCGTTGAGAGGGAGCAACTTCCTTCCCTTCACCCACTCATTCAAAAGCTGACTGTCAATGAGAGCATTGTGAACATTATTAAGCATAATTTACCTCTGCTGTTCATTTCGTTTAGCCCGGACACTGAGATCCAGCACCAAGAGCCTTCTAGCGGTTCCCTCACTGTGAGAAGCAAAGCTACAGGGAACCAGGCAGAGGGCCTCCTCGGTAGTGACACCCGCCCTGTGGAACGCTCTCCCATCGGAGGTCAAGGAGATAATAAGTACCTGACATTTAGAAAACACCTAAAGGCAGTCCTTTTTAGGGAAGTTTTTAATCTGTGATATTTTAATGTATTTTCGTATTTGCTGGAAGCCGCCCAGAGTGGTGGGGGAAACCCAGCCAGATGGGTTTAAATATAATAATAATAATAATAATAATAATAATAATAATAATAATAATTTCAAACTTTACATTCAATCTGCAGGTCTTAAGGCTTCTCACACACCAGTTCCAAAAAAACACATCACTTGGGGTTGAGGTCCACTTCTTCCACCCGAAGACTCAATAAAATGTTTGCTATCTCAACAATATGTCACCAAGGAATGTACTAGTAATGACATAGTGATAACGACTTTGAAAGGTGTGATGGAAAGAGAGAAGGCTGAATGAGAGCTCTATTGAACACCAGGGGGCGATACAGAAAAGGAATCTGAATCACCACACTACATGATGGTTCAAAACCTCTTTGCTATCAGCATTTGTAATGTAGGGGCAGACACATATTAGCAAGTGAACTGAGGACAAAAACAAAATGATCTTTTGGAGTTCAGCATATCTCGTAAACAGCTTGGAGCACTGTGTCTTTTGCTGTTGTTTATTACGTTTTTTTAAAAAATATAATATACTGCTAATAACTGATTACTTAGATTGATACATGCCAGGCTAAAGGCATAAATCAAGCTGAGAGTCATACAGGTGAATCGGAATAGAGCACATGCACAATTTATGCAACATATACTGTATTGCAGTAATTGAAATATTGATCATTTCTAGGATTTGCTCCTTTTGCAGAGTTTTTGAGGATATCCTAAGCCAGCAGTACCAATCTAGCTGCTTCACTCATTCCGAGTACCTAATCCTGAACTATGCCAAGTGTAAATGCTCGTTTATCTGATTCATTGGGAGGAAGAAGACCCATCAAATGCTACTTCAAACACAACATGCTAGCAAATATATTACAGCTGCTATCATTTCAGTGAAAAGAGATTTATTTTCTCTCCTTTTTTGAATTCTCATGATACTACTCCTGTATCTTCTTTTATATCTTCAACCTCTATCTTCTGCCTCTGTTTCTCCTTCATTCAAGCCAGCCACATCATTCTCCTCGTCCTTGAAAAATAAAAACACACAAAACTCACAAGTTGTCTAGACACAACTGTGACATAGCTACTGTCTATCTTCTCAGTTTCCTTTTTCCTTCCAAAATATTGGACTGTACAGTACTATCTGAGCAGCTGCACTCACATGTCACAATAAACCATGGTTTTTTCCCCTAGTCAGTCTTAAACCACACTTCACAACAATTTGATGTGACTGGATGGAGGGCAAAAGGTCCATATTGATTATGTGACTTGTATAACAGAAATACACCACTATTATACCAAGAAATGTGGACTAAACAAGGAAAATTACAAACTCTTTGGCTGCTATTCCACAAAGTCCACACTTTCTTGGCTAACCCAATTACCAGTAAGGCAGCCCTATGATCACTAGCCCCACAGAAGGACAAGGTCCAGGTATGACATGCACAATCTATAAAATTCTACTTAGTGCATCAGTGGATTCAGTTGACCCTATTAAACATCAGTGGGAGTGCAATTTCGGCGTTGAACTTGACCCAGATCAGTAGAATACAGACCCTATTGGAATAGGGACAATAGAAAATAGGGACCAAAAACCCTTTATTTTGGCAAGCAGTAGAGTATTAAACCTAAAACTCATATGTAGGTGGTACCTAACCCCTAAGAAGCTGGCAAGGGAGGCTTTTAATGTTTTAAATAATAATAAATAAATTATTATTATTATTATTATTATTATTATTATTATTATTATTAGGGACCCAGGTGGCGCTGTGGTTAAACCACTGAGCCTAGGGCTTGCTGATCAGAAGGTCGGCGGTTCGAATCCCTGTGACGGGGTGAGCTCCTGTTGCTTGGTCCCAGCTCCTGCCAACCTAGCAGTTCGAAAGCATGTCAAAATGCAAGTAGATAAATAGGAACCGCTACAGCGGGAAGGTAAACGGCGTTTCCATGTGCTGCTCTGGTTTGCCAGAAGCGGCTTTGTCATGCTGGCCACATGACCTGGAAGCTATACGCCGGCTCCCTCGGCCAATAATGCGAGATGAGCGCGCAATCCCAGAGTCGGTCACGACTGGACCTAATGGTCAGGGATCCCTTTACCTTTTTTTTATTATTATTATCCATCCTATCAACTCACCATGTTGTTGGAGGGGCTGTTCTACACCTGGTACATTTCTCCACATGTACAAAACTCCAGCCTTAGGCAATAGGCAATTGGTACAAAACAGTTTTGGGGAAAGCCCTTCTTGAGAGATTAACAAATAAACTATGGTTGACACATGGACAGAAAGATGGCTTCCCTCGGTGTGGTTTAATTTAATAATGTATGCCAGTATTCCAGAAAATGAACAATTCTCCCCACCAGCATTTGTCTCAATCTGGCTGATCTAAATTTAAATTTAAACATAAAATTAGTTTCTACACTTTGACCCCCCCCCCTCCCACATTCATCAATACACCAACACTTTATATTGCTTCATTGGTAAATGGCTATTACTCATACTTAATGTAAGCACTACCCCAAGAACTCCTGATTAGGCATTTAGCTATGCAATGTTGAATGTTATATATTAACTGTGTTCTATCCTGTTTTCCCTTTTTTGTTTAAACCAAAAACTTATACACTGACTACTAAGAATGAACCGTGTGTTGTAGATATTACTGCAAATTTGTTGTGCCATTTCTGTGATATACAAATGACATGAGAAGGCTTGGTCTATTTATATGTATCATTTATAATTCCTATGATCCTTGTTTATAAAACTCAATAAAAAGCTATTTAAAAAACCAGTTATAGCATTTTCCTGTAGAAAGATTATCTGCAACTTTCTTCCAGTGATCTTTCACTTCATTCTCCCTCTCACCTTTCAGGATGTTTTCATGCTGTGTCTTCTTGGCTCTCATGCCATTCTCTTAAATTAAGGTTTCTAAAACTGTTTGTCTGCCCAGCACCACCTTCTGCTATTTTCTCTTTGTCGTTAGATTTTCCTGCATAATTTTGCTTTTTTGCTCTAACTCTTATTTATACCTGACTTTTCAATATCAGCATGTACTTGAAGTGGATATGTAATGTGCGTGTGTATGAACAATAAACCATGGATGAACATATTTTAAAAAACAAACCAGAACAACTATTTTAAAGGCAGATAAAAACAGCCACAGGGCAAATACGTGACATCTTTATTTTTAAAAGGCCCAATGAAACACCATATTCTTGCCATGTTCAGCTTTGTCTAAGTTGCATTCTTTGGTTACAAAAATTCTAGGCAATGTTTTAATTCTTTCATACCCTAGTTCTTGAAATACCCTCCTTTGCAGTCGTTCAGTTTCCCATTCAACCTCTTTCTTTAATCCGCTGCTTAGCTTGCCTATCCAGCTTCTCCCTTCACTCACTTCTTTCTCCTGAGCATTCCAATCTTAAGTTCCTTCTTTCCATTTACAAATGTTTGACAGTTCCATTGCTCCTGCTTATCTTTCGTCTCCTCTTTTGCTCACAGCTGTGTGGGACGGTATGAGGAACCTGACCAGTTCCCATCAGCCCCAGCTAGCCAGTAGATGATGATGGGAACTGTAATTCAGCAATCTCTGGAGGACCACAATTTCCCCATCTCTGGTGCAGGTATTGGGGTCTTGGCTCATTACCCTGCATGCCCTTTCTCTAAGCATTCCCGCAGTAAGACCAGGTACAGTCATACCTCTGGTTACATTCGCTGCGGGTTGCGTACATCACAGGATATGAACGCGTCGAAACCAGAAGTACCGGAACGGGTTACTTCCTGGTTCGGCGATTCACGCATGCGCAGAAGCACCGAATCGCGCAGCGAGCATGCGCAGATTCAGCGCTTCAGGTTGCGTACTGCTCTGGTTGCAAACAGGGCCCGTTCACTGTAGTAGAAATCTGCATAAGCCTTTTGTAGCACAGAATACATTCCTGGGTTACTAATCCACACTCATTGTCTTCATTTTCATCAACACTTTCAAACACAAACAGGAGAATTATTTAAAGCAGGACAATGTGTAAATAATAATGATGATGATGATAAATAATAATAATAATAATATGGAATTTGTCCAACTCCATATTATTATTATTATTATTATTATTATTATTATTTATCATCATCATCATCATTATTATTATTATGCGAGAAGACGATTGCTGGATGCTCTGCAGGTGGATGCATCGATCGCAGCAATTCCAACTATTCAGGGGTTATTGTCAGATAATAATGATGGAGTTACTTTAGTGGTGGCTGGGTTTCTGTGCTCGGTTTACGCAGAGAGATTGGGCCACTGTGGAGAGGACCAGGGGAGGCTAATTGAAAATTGATATATTGTTCTAAAATATTAATTCAATTAATATCTATTTTATCTCACGAAGTTTATAATGTGAATGTTTTATTCATAATTTTGTTCTGAAGCTTCTGAACTTGTCATTGATTGAATAATAATAATAATAATAATATGATGATGATGATGATGATGAAATAGACAGCCAGCTAAGAAACCATGAAAAGCAAAGACTTCTGTGACAAGACTTCCTCACTGAATTCATTAGTGTGTCTAGGCTTGGCTAGGATGCTCACTCAAGTCTGAAATAACTAGATGCATCACACTTAATTCAAAATTTACTGTCTCCCCCATATTTAAATGAGGGGCTTCTCCAGCCAACATTTTTGCCAGCCTCTTCTGCTTCCCGCATCTACCAACATCATTATATCCTGATGACATCTGAATCAGGAGAGGCTGTGCTGTCTCTGGACCACTGCCCGGGCACAGTGGTAAAATTGATGAGGTAAAGCAAGCCGAGCTTGAATCCTGGCAAGAAGGAGGCACTGTGGGTAAGTCGCTCCCGCGTCTGAGAAATTGCTCAGTTGCCTACTCTGGATAGGGTTGCACTGCCAGCAGGTTCACAGTTCCTGGATGCTTCTGGATCCAGCTCTGTCACTGGAGTCTCTGGTAGCCTGAGTGGCTAGAAGTGCCTTTGACCAACTTCAACTGGTTTGACAGCTACAGCCATTCCTGATCAGGGAAAGCCCTGCCACACTAGACTGGATTACATACCTCTCCTGGTATGCCCCGCAGAGGACATTAAAGTCCACAAATAATAACATACTGGAGATCCCGAGTCACAAGGTGGTTAGACTGGCCTCGACCAGGACCAGGGCCTTCTCAGTACTAGCCCCGACCTGGTGGAATGCTCTCTCTCAGGAGACTAGGGCCCAGCGGGAGTTGTCATCTTTTCGTAGGGCCTGCTAGACAGAGCTGTTCTGCTTGGCCTTTGGACTGACTCAGTCTGACGCCGGTGTTACCCTCCCCTAAGGTTTTATCCTACAGATATTTAAATGAGGTTCCATTTGTAGATTCCTAATTTTAAAATTGAATTTTAACATTGTATTCAATCTGTATTTTAATTGAATTGTTTCTTTTATGTTTGCTTTGATATTCTTGTTGTTAGCCGCCCTGAGCCTGGCCTTGACTGGGAAGGGCGGGGTATAAATAAAATTATTACTATTATTATTATTATTACTGCAATGTGCTCTGAGGGGGCTTCCCTTGTGCTCGATCCAGAAGCTGCAGCACAACTGCTGACAGGAATGAGGCTTTGCCAGCAAATAACACCTGTGTTCAGAGAAGGGCAGGCCCAAGAAATTTGGGCCCCTGAGGTGAACCACAAAATGACACTTTCCTCCCTGCCAGGGAAGAAGAGGTGAGTGCAGATCTATGTCAGGAACAAGGGGGAAAGGAAGATCTACATTGGGATCTGCTTACCCCTGCAGATCCTGCCACCTGAGGCGGTCGCCACACCTTGCCTCATGGGCTCAGAGATTGCACTGGCTGCCAATTTGTTACCAGACCAAGTTCACGGTGTTACTCTTAGTATACAAGGTCTTTAACAACTTGGGACCAGTTTACTTACAAGATTGCCTTACATCAGATATGTGCCCACTCAAAAGCTACAATTGGTGTAACTGGCACTACTTGCAGGTGCCACATAATACCCATTCTGTATTTGTAATAACTTGGTCATTTAGTGTGGCAGCACCTAAACTTTGGAACTCCCTGCCTGTTGAGATAAAGCGAGCGCCTTTCACTGTACTATTTTCGGTGCCTGCTAAAAGCATTCTTGTTTAGAGAAGTCTGACCAGATGCTTAGAAAGTTGAGGTAATTTTAACCAGTATTAATATTTTAACTTTTGTATGTTTCAAAGCACGGTTGTAAAGTTTTCTTGATTTTATGGTTTTATCTGTTTGTGACTCGCTTTGAGGGCGTGTGTGCTTTTAACAACCAAGTGGTATATAAATTTTATGAAATAACGACACACAAACACACATACACATATTGCCTGCAACCAATGGTAATATTTGAAGACTCCAAGCCTTGCATCCTTACATTGGTTGCTAACTAATTCATAATTTTTGCTAGGTTTGTGATGCTGTGTGTATCCCTAGTGCCCAATTCCCTGTATATCAGGAAGCTTTGTGAATGGAACTGGGGTGGGGTATGGCTACAGGAAGAGCCCAGGCAAGAGTTTAGAAGCAGAAAATCTCCAGCTACTGAGCCCCACCTTCCTACTTAAGGAAGCTTAATAACGCACCTTTCAGCTAAATTCCACTTGAAAAGAACATTTTAACTGCTCTCAGGCTTTAAACATTACCCAGTGGCATTCAAGTGTTTAAGCACTTTTGCACATTCATGTGCAACAGCAAGATGCCTCATCACTCCAGAGGAGCTAGAGAATGCTAGCTTGGCACTAACAGACCTTGCAGAAAGCCAACTCCCAGTACGGTGGAAGGGGCTGTTGCCAAGAACATAGATGATGACTGCTAGAGAAGAGTAGGTCATAGACCTCTGCCCACCTGTCAATGAATGCATAAAAGAGCAAGATCACACCCACTGTCCATACTCTCAATCCGTCCCCCACCCAGAATAATAATAATAATAATAATAATAATAATAATAATAATAATAATAATAATAATATTTATACCCACACTCTGGGCAGATTCCAACAAAATATTAAAATACAATAGTCTATTAAACATTAAAAGCTTCCCTAAACAGCGCTGCCTTCAGATGTCTCCTAAAAGTCTGGTAGTTGTTTTTTCCTTTGACATCTGGTGGGAGGGCGTTCCACAGGGCAGGCACCACTACCGAGAAGGCCCTCTGCCTGTTTCCCTGTAACTTCGCTTCTCACAGTGAGGGAACCACCAGAAGGCCCTCGGTGCTGGCCCTCAGGGTCCGGGCAGAATGATGGGGGTGGAGATGCTCCTTCAGGTATACTGGACTGAGGCCGTTTAGGGCTTTAAAGGTCAGCACCAACACTTTGAATTGTGCTCGGAAACATACTGGGAGCCAATGTAGATCTTTCAAGACTGGTGTTATGTGGTCTCGGCGGCCGGTCCCAGTCACCAGTCTAGCTGCCGCATTCTGGATTAGTTGTAGTTTCTGGGTCACCTTCAAAGGTAGCCTCACATAGAGTGCATTGCAGTAGTCCAAGCAGGAGATAACTAGAGCATGCACCACTCCTGTGAGACAGTCTGCGGGCAGGTAGGTTCTCAGCCTGCATACCAGACAGAGCTGGTAAACAGCTGCCCTGGACACAGAATTGACCTGTGCCTCCATGGACAGCTGTGAGTCCAAAATGACTCCCTGGTTGTGCACCTGGTCCTTCAGGGGCACAATTGCCCCATTCAGGACCAGGGAGTCCTCCACACCTGCCCGCCTCCTGTCACCCCAAAACAGTACTTCTGTCTTGTCAGGATTCAACCTCAATCTGTTAGCCGCCATCCAACCTCCAACCACCTCGAGACACTTATGGAGGAGCATGTATGCATGCAGATTTCCCTTTGTAAGGGACAAACTGTGTGTGAAGGCTGTGTGTGAGAGAGAGGATTGGCCTCAACCCAGCTCTCCCTTATATATATGCAGTGATTGTAAAGTATGCACAAGGATAGTATCAACTATCTCAAGGGAATGCAGCTTGCCTAAGGCCACATAAGGAGCTGGCAGGTAAAACTCAACAGATCCAAGGGCCTCAACCATTCTTTTTCTTTCCTCCCCACCACAAAATAAAAACACCTTGTCACCACCTTCTAGTCCTTATGTGCGACCTGCCTCCTTTGCCACCACATCCTCCAATTAATGGAGGGACTAGATGGGCCATTGGCCTCATCCAGCAGGCTCTTATGTTCTTAATACTCCAGACCACTGCCTCCCTTTCATGTACACCAATGTGACTGCAACACTACAAGCATCTTGTTATTTTTCTGACGCATCGTTATCTTTGTATTGCTCAAATTTGTGATGCACGGACATAATGGAGATATTTGAAACACACTGCTTCTCAGATCTACATTTTAAACTCATACTTCTTTACATCACACTAATTTCACAGAAGAAGGGAGAGAAGAGAAATTAATTTGCATATGCAAAGAACTCCAAAGACAACCACCCTTGCCACTCATTTCACAGCTTTCAGATGTGATTCCAACATCTGTACCACTGTTATTTGCAAGGAATTATTTTATATAGTGCAATCATATGAAGAATTCTCATACAATTTCATCCAACAGTATCTGATTACCTTTCAGCTCAAAGGAAGAGTTACTCAGCAGGATTGCAAGCCAAAAAGAATCAAGTAGAATATTTTGTATTTGATGAATGCCAGGAACAAACAGTTTTACTCACTAGGCATTATTGAAATTATTAAAAGGCCACTTACCTTTTCAAGCAGAAAAAATTACATATATGTTTAAGCTGCAACCCTTTATTTAGTCCAGCATAGTTCCCACTTAAGTCAATGGAACATTGGTGGACTACTGAAATATTTGACACTGTACACATCTCAAATGGGTAGTGGAGAGTTGGCTTGTATCATGTCTCTTTATGCTTCACCATGACATACTGGCATAAGTGTGTAAATACATGTTGATTCCAATGCATGCATGGCCAAGATGCATGATCTTGCACATGCACATGCACCATTTTAAAGAACAAGGATCATGTATTTGAGCAGTGTTTAAGGAATGAGTGCATGTGCTGAATTTCACACAGTACAGAAGAGTACAGAGGTGAGACAAGAACAGGGTGGGGCCTTCTCAGTCTTGCTGCTCCATCCCATACATTCACATTTGCAACTGTGTAAATAGCCCTAACCCTAATGACCTGAAGATTACAACCTTGTACTCACTGTTAAACTAACCAGATTCTTCTTTCTAAGAATTCTGAGGCCTCAAACACAGAGACTAGGCTAGACTCTTTCCACGCACACACACAGAGTGTTTGAAATTTGCCAGGCACCAGGCATTTTTTGCACCTGGCTCTCAGCCACTTGCAACCAAGTGATGGTGCCCGGGTGCCAGGATGGCGGCTGACGTCTCCACCACCTGGAGGTGCATGCCTAGGGATCCTTGCTTGTTTTCACACACTAGCAACACATCCTGTAGTATTCTATCTGTTAGATTTTATCAGAATGAATCTCAGGAACCAAAAAGTCATAATGAAAACTACGACTTTTGAGGTAACTGACCCCAAATTGGCAACTGGGCATTCCGTTTCGATGCATGTAACCCTGGTATAAGGAGCCATTTTGCACTTGGCTTATATACCTGAATTCTAACACTTCGACACATATCTAGTTTTCAAAGAGAATGCAGCATTCAGTCCTGGCATTTCCCACCTGAAGAGGCAATTTCCTGGAACAGCTTTACTACAAGATGAGCATTTTTTCTGGTCCAAGACTTATAGTGCCTAATTTATTTCTCAGCAATAAAAAACAGAACAAAAACAAATATGTTGATCAGAAAGCCTTACGGATTTTGCATTTTCTATCTAATTTTCAGCGTCAAAATTTAAAACATGGAATATTCAATGGATTTCATTGTTTTAGCTTTAGTTTTAAATGTTGGGGAAGGTGCTCATGCTTTTCTGTAAGGGAGCGGATGGCACTGTGGTCTCAACCACTGAGCCTCTTGGGCTTGCCAATTGCAAGGTCAGCAGTTCAAATCCATGTGACAGGGTTAGGTCCCGTTGCTCTGTTCCAGCTCCTGACAACCTAGCACTTTGAAAGCATACCAACACGAGTAGATAAATAGTCACCGCTGTGGCAGGAAGGTAAACAAGTGTTTCTGTGCGCTCTTGTCACGGTGCCCCATTGCGCCAGAAGCGGCAAAGTCATGCTGGCCACACGACCCAGAAAGGTGTCTGTGGACAAACGTCGGCTCCCTCGGCCTGTAAAGCAAGATGAACGCCACACCCCGCAGCCACCTTTGACTGGACTTAACCATCCGGGGGTCCTTTATCTTTTACCTTTACCTCATGTTTTTCCAGCAAGGAACTCCCATTTGCATCAGAAGGGTTGGTCTTGCCCTCAGGCAAGCTGCAGGGGTAGAGATGTCCATACCCATTTCAGAACAGCCTGGTTTGATAGCTTTAAAATGGGGCTTGGGAAAATACAAGCTGCTTCTTGGTCTGCATGCCCTGATGGTGTTGCATTTACGTTTCTTTAACCACAGCTTGCGGTTTTTTTTGTGAAGGAAACTGTGCCTTCCCATGTTCATTTCTTCACTGGCAATTCTTGTGTTTTAAAACCTTCCTAAAGAGGTCACGGGATGCGGGTGGTGCTGTGGGTTAAACCACTGAGCCTAGGGCTTGCCGATCAGAAGGTCGGCGGTTCAAATCCCCGCGATGGGGTGAGCTCCTGTTGCTCGGTCCCAGCTCCTGCCAACATAGCAGTTCGAAAGCACGCCAAAGTGCAAGTAGATAAATAGGTACCACTACAGCGGGAAGGTAAACGGCGTTTCCACGTGCTGCTCTGGTTCCATGTGCTGCTTTGTCATGCTGGCCACATAACCTGGAAGCTGTACGCTGGCTCCCTCGGACAATAGCGTGAGATGAGCGCCGCAACCCCAGAGTCGGTCACGACTGGACAAGTGGTCAGGGGTCCCTTTACCTTTACCTAAAGAGGTCATGTCAGGGATCCTCAAGAGGCCTGGCAAGCAGTTACCATGTCCATCCTACCGGTACATCCCATAGCCCATGTCTTATGTTCTGAAATTAGATCTTCTGCTCCAGTGTTCTTGTCATGCAGTTCAACTCCAGGCCTGTCCATGTGCCTCACCAGCCTTGGCATTGTAAACACGTCATAATGTATGAGCCCACCTTTGCCAAGCAGCTTCTCCTGGCTCCGACAAGACTCTGGGCTTTTTCTTCTCTGCGCAACTAGAGCTCCAATCCTGCCTAATACATCTTGCCAGAACTTTGCAGCCTGGGATTAATCTTGTACTAACCAGAGTTTGAACTTTGTTAACTAGTCTCCAAAAAAGACAGCCCATTCCTAAATATACTGAGCAGGTACCGTATGACTTGTATCCTGATACAGCCAGATCATGACAAAATGAACTCAATAGAATCCTGCTCCCACTACCCTTTTCTAAAATCTAAAACTAGCTTGAGAGCTGCTGAGTAAATTTAAAACAGACTAACTCTTGCATTCTCTTCTTTGAAACCCTGGCGTAAGATTAGGAAGCACACAGGATGTGCCAAATATATCATGTGTGTATCATATCTCCATGTGTAAACAAACCGCAGGAAAAGATGCTATTAAGTTGTTGTGGGTTCTACTTGATTCTCCATTTACGGCATCAGGTTAGGGCACATCTACAGTGCCGTTTTATATAAAAAGTTGGCTCCTTAATTTACTTTCCAAAATTTTCTTGGAGGATTCATTCTGTTCATTAAAATAAGTGCTCCGAACTGTCAGTCATCAGCCCTCATCATCCAATGTATTCCAAGACTGAAAAACAGCAAAGTCAACAGGGATAATGGTGGAAGTCTTGCAATATGAAGGGGTAATTCCTTGCATGCTATGAAGGTTAATGGTTAGTCTTTGAAATAAAGGATTAATCCGGTTCTCTAATATCACTCTGATAGCAGCCCAGACATATCATGAGTATGACTGTCTGCGACAGATCCATTCCGCTCTATCATGTAACAAGATGAGACAAGAGAGCAAAATGCAATATTATGAAGCTCTCTAATCCATTTGAAAATAGAGGAGACTCCCTATAGGAGTAATGGATTCATAATTATACATTCCACTCTGTTGCTTAGATCCACTGTAGCATATTAGCAGGTAACAGTAGCAGGTACCCCCAAATATAAATATGCTCACAGCATCCTAATTATTACTAGCTATGTAACGTTTGTCCCTACCTCTAAAAAAAAATCACAACCACCTTTGAAGGGGTTTCAACCATTGAGGGGATGGAAGCAAGAATTGCAATGGTGAAAACAAGTCACTAAGGGCACCATTCTATGTGTCTCAGTACTGGTATAGGACAGTCTTCCCCAGCCTGGTGCCCTCCAATGTTTTGGACCTCAACTCCCATGATGTCTTACCATTAGCCAAACTTGCTGGGGTTGATAGGAGTTAAAGCCCAAAGCATCTGAAAAGCACCCGGTTGGGGAAGGCTGGTATAGGACACCATGATGACATTGCAATCTCTGAATGAGATTGTGAAAGGAAAATCATGCCACGAATGACACAAAACATGTATACCGTAACGCTTTGTGTTTTTTGTGCTGTGAAGTTCCAGAAATCCATATGTGACATTTCAGTCGCTTCCCCAAACTACAACCAGCAAGTGTGCACCAAAATTCTTCTTCTCTTGAGGAGGACATAACAGTAGCCATCAGTTTCCCACTAAACAAAACATCTTGAAAGATGGACATGAATGTGGCGATTTGTACCCATATTTCTCAGGGGAATTGGGTTTTAGCAATTAGGTCACATCTACTGCAGGAAGAATGGTTTGAAGCCAATCCAAACAGCCTGATGCTGTGGATGTTTGCTTGGAAATAAATCCCACTGTGCTCAGTAGGACTTATTCCCAAGTAAGTGTGCATAGGATCACCACTGACGTATTTACTCAGGGCTTGAAGACTTTTCATCTAAATATAGGGATTTTCATGCTTACAATTCTATGCCGCTTGACTTACAACAACAATGACTGTATAGCTGTAAACACAGGACAAATACTCTCTTTTATTAAAAACATTTATCTTTCAAAAAACCAACTCCACAGTGAGTTCTATTTCCTACCCTGGCGAGAAAACAGTGCCAGGCAGAAGCATTTCATATGCTACATGCAATAGAGATTACCCCTTCCAATGCACTCTAGAGCATTTTTTTCCTATAAGCAAAATCCAGAATATATTTGCAAAGAGCAGACACAAAAATAGATTATGGGGAGAGGAATGTGCTTGGCTTCCTTCTAAAATGCTATGAACCACCTTTCAAATATTAATATATTTCTCTTCCCCAATTTGCTACACAGACAGTCCAACCTGTGGATCAGTTAAACCTCAATATCCCAAGTTACCTAGTCTAGCTGATTTATGCACCACAATCTAAGGCTGCAATACTTTCATGGAAGCAACTACCACTGAACTCAGTGGAACTCGGTTTAGAGAGCAAGCATGTTTATAATCACACTCTTAGGCATTTTTACTCACAAGTAGGTTTCACTGGAATTGGAGCCTACCTCCAAATAAATGTATTTAGGAAGGGAGTGAGAGACCAACAAACTGAAGGGCACACGTAGTCATTGCAATTTTCACAGCTGCTTACGCCTAACTAATTCCACATATTTAAATGGCATGAACACGCAAAGACTTGAGAATTTCAGCTACTCCCACCAGAAATCACCAAGATCACTATTTTTTAAATGCTCAGCATCTTATTTTTGCAAGCCAGTGCAAGTAACAACAGCAACAACAAGAGCCAATTTTGAAGGATCCATGTTATTCCGCACAACAACAAAACATTCTGGCAAATCCATCTACGAACCACCTGTGTAGTTCTCTATAATAAACAACAACACATAACAAAAGCAGTTTTCTGAACCAAAGTTAAATTTCATCACCATCCATTCAGCTACATAATGTAGAAACAGCTACTATACTAGCCAAGAAAAGGTTTTATATGTTTTACACAAACACACACACACACATGTTTATTCAGAACTTAAAATGTTCACAACAACATCTATTAGCAAGCACACACTGTTGACAGGCAGAGTTTCTTTTAAGCTTTCATGGGGATGTTTGTTTACTCACTGGGTGTGGACTTAAAAGATTGATGTAGTGTATATAATACAGCCACATTGTTCAATCATGCTGTAAGCAATTTGTTTCAGAATGCTCAGATATTTGAAGAACATAAAGCAATTGTGTTACAACATTCTATTTCCAGGAAGGGAACACGCCCATCAGCACCCAGCAAAAACAAAAGCATCCTCGTTCTAGCATCTTCTTGGCTTCCTAAATTAAAAGACCCCAGAATCAAACCCCTTTTTGAGCCCACAAAAAAAAAGAGAAAAGAAAACCTTATAACTGAGAATAAAAGGTGCTGAAACCTTTTTGGGAGTTTACCTTTTTTCCTTTCTTTTTCCTGTGGGTATGTTTTGCATTCTTCTCCTTTGCTTCTTCACTCATTTTTCAGCAAGTAAAATACACAATCTATGGACCGCTACTTGTATTCCAACATCCAGAGTCACTGGAAATATCAGAGCATTGAAACCAAAGTCCATCTGCTGACGTTTCTCAGGCAAGTAACAGAATAAGTGCTGTTTAAACACAGCCACTGCTACTCCTGTAGAAGCTGGAACAGCTACTCATAGCCTTCCTCTCTTTCCCCAGCTCTCCCCACCCCTTCAGTTACAGAGCTGGGAGTTCAGATAAGCTACTATTCCAGTGAAAAAGCAGCGCTCCCCTTTCTTTTGTTGTTCTGCACTGACTGTTGCCCCTGGGGTAAGATCTCGGCAAGATTTGGTAGCTTGTTCCATCCACAGTGCCTCCCCAGCCTCCGAATGCACAGAAATCAGCTGCAGATTGCTGACAGGTCTCAGAAGCTTTCACCAGCGGATGATTTGCTGTGCCTTGCAGACGGAGAAACCGAGCATAAATTGCTCCGATTCCCGAGAGCGTACAGCACCAGCCCATGTGTTGAATGTACTGGGGAATGCACAAACCAGATAAGGAAGCCTCCAAGAGATGTGTGTGTGTGTGTGTGTGTGTGTGTGTGTGTGTGAGAGAGAGAGAGAGAGAGAGAGAGAGAGAGAGAGAGAGAGAGAGAGAGAGAGAGATATCAGGTGGCTGGTTCTCAATAATTACTACCACCAGGACAATTTAAAACAGTGTGTGTGTGTGTGTGTGTGTGTGTGTGTGTGTGTGTGTGTGCGTGCGTGATTACATGCACTAGACAGTCCTGCTGAATTCTCCTCATAGTTATCCAGCCCTACTCCTTTAGGCACACTTCAAATTACTTATATTAACATTCAGATTGATTACCCTTTCAATTATTTATCACATAAAAGCGCCAACTGCTTCCATAAAACAGAGATTCACAATTATTTGTATCTCCTAAGCCAGTCCCATGCCAGCATGTATTCATGACAGAAGACTGATAGACAATTTCTTCTCTTCCCTCCCTCCCCCCCTTCTCTGATGTAGGTCTCACAGAGAAAGTGCTACATGCCTTGAGTTGTGGTATCTCCAAAGTCCGTGGAGGGTTTCTGGATCAAATTTCCACACACTGCTGACCTACTCAGCAAAATGTTTGGGCTAGATATGTACAGGTCTCACACGAACAGGGGGGGAAGTAGATGGAGACACCATTCTATCACTTCTAGACCCCTACACTGTTAAAGAAATCTTTAATAAAAGCATTCAAAATGGGTTGGGTAAAAATATACACTTACCCAGCACGTTGGCTTTCGATGCAATGGAAATTTAATTTAATTAACTTTAAATTCCTTATATACAGAATTAGCTTTAAATCCCTTATATACTAAAGGTGCTCTGCTCAATCACAGGCTTTTCAGCTCCCCCTTCCAGCAGCACCTTCCAGAAGCCCCCAAAGTTTTTGGGGGCTCTACAGCAACACCCATTTACCACATGAAAATAATATGTGGTAAGGCATAGGGGACTGCTATTTGAACACACATCTGGGGTGGGATGCAAAGATGCTACTGAGCTTGTTTGCCCATGGTTTCACCCTGATCCATTTTTTCTGGTCTGTTTGTCTCCTCCCTATCCACGATTCCATGGCTTAGAATTATGATCGGAGCATTATGGCCATGGTTTGTTTGCTTTGTTCTTGGTTTACTTACTCACTTAGCTTGTTGGAGTAAGAAAAACACAAACCTTGATATGGAAATACTGCTATGCAATGGCTCGTGGTTTGTTTCCCCCGTGTGCTAGTGGGGAGGAGACAAACAGACCAGAAAAGTGTGTTCACAGTAAAACACTAACTATGGTTTATCATTCCACCCAAACTGAGTCAGTGTAATGTTGTTCTGTATGATCCAGATTTGCTACATAACACTAAGTCAAACCTTATCTTAATATGTAGGTCTCCAGAGAGGAGATCATGATGGCTTTGATCCTCTTCCAATCCATGTATTGCTATGCTGCTGTGAGATAAACCATGGGTTTGACTTGGCATGTCATCCAACCCCAGGCTTGTAGTTTGCCTCACTCCAGAGAAACCACAAACTGTAACAAAGGTTTGTTATTGGTTTACAGCACATGATTTGATAGAATCAAGTTCAAACACAAGCCCGAGTTTAGACGGCATTCTGAGCCAAACCATAGCTTAGCTCACAGCAACAGGACAGCAACAGGACCAAAGGAGAAGCAAATCAGCTGTTATCAGCTTTACAGGAACCTGAGCACACACAAACGTGTGCCAAACCATTGTTTGCTTATTGCTATATGCAAACTAAACCTACATCTTGTTCTGTAATTTTCTGTAATCATTTTCTCCCATTCTGTTTCTTCCTCATATATGTACCACCATGTTGATTTGTAAAATAAATAAATAAATAAATAAATAAATAAATAAATAAATAAATAGAGCTGGTGACCATTGCATTCTTGCTTCTGAAAGCTTCTTCCTTCCATATTCCTATAGTACGAAGAAGAAGAAGAAGAAGAAGAAGAAGAAGAAGAAGAAGAAGAAGAAGAAGAAGAAGAAGAAGAAGAGTAGTAGTTTGGATTTGATATCCCGCGTTATCACTACCCTAAGGAGTCTCAAAGCGGCTAACAATCTCCTTTCCCTTCCTCCCCCACAACAAACACTCTGTGAGGTGAGTGAGGCTGAGAGACTTCAGAGAAGTGTGACTAGCCCAAGGTCACCCAGCAGCTGTGGAGGAGCGGGGAATCGAACCCGGTTCACCAGATTACAAGTCCACCGCTCTTAAACACTACACCACACTGGCTCTCTATGAATAATTGGGTCTCTATGAATAATGATTTTTTTTTATTTATTTAAAGAAAGCACAATCAGAATATCTGGCAGAAACAAATGGCACCACATGGGCAATAGCAGTTTCTGACTCTAAGTAGGTTACAGAAACATCTATTTTTGCTAAATACCGGAAGCCGAGTAATGTTGATATTTTCCTTAAATGGAGGGCAAATTGAAGAGAGATCTGTAATCTGAAATGCTGCTGACAATTGAGGGAACAATTAGATCTAGTGACTGAATACTTCTCAAAATGAAATAAAATTAATCTCTGTAAATAGAAAACTTGATGTCAGACAAAAGATTCATGCTTGTCCTTCCTTTAGTTTTTCTGTGTGTGTTGAATTCGTTGTGTGTTTTTTTGTGGAAACATTCAAATCCATGAGCCCCCACTTGCAGCCTGAAATAGTGCAGCCCGAATAAAGGTTTGACTACCTTGGTGAGAACTAAACCTTAGACAGCAGGGTTTTATGAAAGAGGTGCTTGTACAGAAATATACAAAACCAGTTATGTTTTCCTTTTTTAGGCTGGAAAAAAATCAAAACAAAACCCTAGTACTTTCCCTAGATTTGCATCCTTGCTTAGATGACATGTTGCAAAAGAAAGTGCTCTCTGCTGGCTGATTTGGAGAAAACACTTATAAATAAAGCTACAACCTCATTGAATGCATATATTCCAATTACGCTGCCGTGAACAACCTGGGAGGCCACTTCACACTTTGGATGTAGCCTTAAAAGACCTTAGATGTGCACATCTAAAAATGTAAAGTGTGGATAGAACACAACACATTTACAAATACATGCCGTGTACAAGTACAGCAAGCCCCACAAATTGTGTTTGCCTTACTTACATGATTGCATCCTTACGTCGTATTGGGGGAATGAATAAATAAATGGAGAGCCAAGGAAACCCAACACTCTCTGCTCTACATTTATTTACTTATTTCCTCCTTCCATCCTTGCTTTAGAAAGGGAGTAAGAGGGCTCTGGCAGCGTCTCAGCGTAACTTTAAATATATTTCAGGTAAGAAGGATCCAATAGAAGGATGCGGGTGGTGCTGTGGTCTAAACCACAGAGCCTAGAGCAGGCACCCCCAATTTCGGCCCTCCAGATGTTTTGGGCTACAATCCCCATGTTCCCTGACCACTGGTCCTGTTAGCTAGGGATCATGGGAGTTGTAGGCCAAAACATCTGGAGGGCCGCAGTTTGGGGGTGCCTGGCCTAGAGCTTGTCGATCAGAAGCTTGGCGGTTTGAATCGCGAAGGGGTGAGCTCCCATTGCTCAATCCCTGCTCCTGCCAACCTAGCAGTTCGAAAGCATGTCAAAGTGCAAGTAAATAGGTACCACTCCAACGGGAAGGTAAATGGCGTTTCCGTGTGCTGCTCTGGTTTCGCCAGAAGTGGCTTAGTCATGCTGGCCACATGACCTGGAAAAACTGTCTGCGGGCAAACGTTGGCTCCCTCGGCCTGTAAAGCGAGATGAGCGCCGCAACCCCAGAGTTGTCTGTGACTGGACTTAACAGTCAGGAGTCCCTTTTACCTTTTTTAGGATCCAATAAGTGTGTGAAGTGGCCCTAGCTTTGCAAAAGAATTACTTAATAAATGCACAGCGATCTTCCGTCACACATTGGGGCTTGTTTTAATACTCCTAGAACCCTATAAACATTTACAATGATTTCTGGAGTGGGAATTTTATATGTAGACACCTTGTTCATTTATTACAATTATTTATATCCTGCCATTCAGAATACAGACCCTTCCAAGGCAGCTTACCACCATAACACAATATTAACATACTTTAAAGCCCTTGGGACACTTCCTGCAGGCTAGTTGATGGGGTGTGTGGGGTGCAAAAAGAAAGTACAGTTGGCTTTTGCCTGCCTTACTCTCTTTTCCCCAAGAGAAAGCAGTGATGCTACATCGCTTTTATCAAAGAAACAATTCATCAGGTCAGGAATCATTATAGGAAACTGATAACAATTACTCTGAACTCTGCTATGAATTATTATTATTAATTATTATCTCTAAGTTCTGCCATGCTAGGCTCCTTTGGGAGAAAGGGTGCGATATAAATTCAATAAAATTAAAACAAATTCAGGATTCCTCAAAGCTTCTATCTCTACTAAGAACGACATGTGAAGTTTCTTGCTTCTATGAGATATTTTTGCTTATCCGTTGATAAAATTTAAGAAGTGTTTTGACGTACAACTCTTTAACAGTTATTATATGAGAGGCTACGCGGCATCAAATTGTGAAGACTGCGAGCAGAAATGTCAGCCATACGGTTTTCTAACACATTGCTTAATTGCAGCCCAGTTTATATGTGAACTTTCAGAATCCCGGCGATGCAGATCTACTAGCAGAGTTCTATTTTTAGATCAAAAAATAACTCGCATAAGAGGACAACAGGGTAGGCCAAATGAAGTCTACCAGGACAGTTCTATTTATAAACGGATGCAAGGAAAAGGAAGGAGGCATGGAGCCCATGTGGAGTGGAAAGGGGGAATTTCAAGAAGAACAACCAGCAACAAGTCACTTTTGGTGACAAAAGCCTAAAGAGGCTGTCATATGCAGTTGGTGAAGAGCAGCTTTATAGTAGACACTGGAATCCACGGAAGAAGCTGATTTGGATAACACTTGGGACACTCTGCACTTAAAGGAGGCTCCTTTTTGCAGTTTGAATGGTTTCTGCTGGCACCTGTGTCATATGTAATCTGCTGCTGTGTGCTATTCATTTAACCCTGACTGGGGACAAGGTCTCTCATTTGCTTTAATGCGCTCCCTGAAAAGGTGGCACTAAGGGGAGAGAAATCCATGTAATAAATACGTTTTCCCTTTGCACCAGCAAAAGATTACTGGCTTATTTACTTCATTCATTCGTATCTACTATATCTTTTGAAAGGTTATTTGCCTATTCTTCATAGGTCCAAGCTGCCTCTCTAGATATCATTGCCAAATTTGGAACAAGCGCCCCCAAAGTAGGGAGCAGCAGTTTCTTTCAGTGTTGGGCTACTGGGCTGCCATTCTGACTTTGCCCATTTTTTGGCATAGCCATAGGCTTGGCCACCTATTGATCACCAAGCTCGGCATGAAGGCTCCTAAGGAGGGTGTGAGGGTGCTTGGTAATGTTTGGGTGCTGGGTGCCATTTTGAATCAAGATGGTAGATCAAAATGTGACTTTGGCATAACTTTGCCTGATTTTTGGCATGACTGATCCAAACTAAAAAGAAAACAAACAAAAACTATCCATTTAAATAAACACAGCGTTTTGTGGTTTCTACATATTCCTGGGCAACATCAAGCACTCCCTACTAGTATAGATATATTACACACACTATATTTTTTCCCGACATCTAAATTTTCACTGGCATTCCAAAACTTAAATTCTTATATTTGCTAACATATGACAATAACTCATACTTCTCCACCCTGCAACCCCATTATATGTATTTTTACTCAGAATCCCACGAAGTTCAGTGGGACTTCCTTCCAGGTAACGGGGTTTAGGAATTCAACCTCACTCATTTTAATTGAATTGATGATTCAACAAAAGATCTGAAAGACTGGCAAAAAGTACCTGTCTGATGAGGTTTCTTCTGCTCAGCTTTCACCAGGCAACCTTTTTAGTCTTTTTACTTTAATTAACTGACATGTTTTTCAACAGAATGACTACCTAGGCATAACCTCAGTTATTAATGGAGTAAAAGTCATTTGTTCGTAGCATTGCTGTAATTATCATGAGGCATAAGCAGCAAGGATAATGTGTGTGTGTGTGTGTGTGTGTGTGTGTACATTGCCTTTTCAAAGTTATATTTTGAATATATTCAAGCACAAGCCTGTGAATCTTGCCACCCAATCCCAATTTAGTAAACTGTGCCCCTTCACACCACCTGCAATTTATACCGCAATTGGGAGAGAGAAGAATCCAGTCTCCATGCCTGCCTGTCTGGCATTGAGTAGAAACTAAATTCAGCTAAAAGAGTGTAAAAATATTTGACTCATTGATTCATGGGCATGTGCCAATAACAATTAAGCAAGCTGAAAGAGACTGCTTGGTCTAATGCAATGTTGCACAGGTTTGTTTCACTCAAACTTCTCTGTATTGGGAAGTTTTTGGTGTTTGATGTTTTACTATGTTTTTATATATGCTGTAAACCACCCAGAGTGGCTGGGGAAACCCAGCTAGATTAGCGGGGTATAAATAATAAAGTAGTAGTAGTAGTAGTAGTTGTGTTGCACGTAGAAACTTATGTGTGGCTTCAGGGAGTTGGGCACACAGATTCTAGGAAGTTCCAGGTTTTTATTTTTCTCACACACCCCAAATTAAATTGTAACTCTTAATCAGTAAAACATGTCAGAAAACAAACGTGGACACAACAAGCTATAAGGTAGGGTTTTAACCTTTGTTGTCCTTTCCTGGTGGAACCATGGCATGTAGCATATACTGTACTGTACTGTATATATGTAGAATCGTATAACTGTAGAGTTTGAAAGGGACCCTGAGGATCATCTAGTCCAACCTCCTGCAATGCAGGAATAGGCAGCTGTCCCATATAGGGTTGAAACCTGCAAATGTGGCATTATTAGCACCACACTCTGACCAACTTCGCTATCCAGGCTGACTCATTGTGTCATGAAAGATAATAGCCAGTTTAGAGTTCCTAAAACAGACAATTTGGGGCAGAAATGGCTTGAACTCAAAAAAATCTATCCCTTCTGTATTTACACAGTGGATGTAGGATTTTGGCACAGGTACTTATCACCAAAAAAAAGGTGACAGAAATTTGCATAAAATTTTAATATATTAATTTACATGTATATATGCAATTTTTGGAGTGCTTACTGTTATTTAAATAGAAACGCAATACATCTCACCAGACTGAGGAAGACTGTGACCAGCTAATCTGTGTGCCTGCTTTGTCTGCTCTCCTTACCGACTGACCCTGGGCAACTTCAATACTTCTTCTCTCTCTCTTCTTATGGTTCCTTATCTTTAAACTAGACTTGGATTGAACAATCTTCCAAGCAGAGGGTTATTTCAAGCATAAGGCTGTTCTCTGCACAGCTGGGCAGATAGAATTCCATAGAGCTTTGGTTGCTAGCAGTGCAGTCCCGTTTGAGCCCATGTTCATCATTTAGAATGATCTTCAAAATCATTTATCTGAACTTGATGTTAAAAACAAACAAACAAAAAACCCCTGTCTCATTTATCCTCACTACACTCCTGAAATCTAGGCTAGACAGAGATAATTGCCTAAGGTCAGCCAGTTTATCTTCAGGGCCAAGTGGGGATTTAATCCCAGGCCTTCTTGGTCCTTGCCCACCACTCAGTCATTCTATTATGAATTCATACAAGGCATTTTGTTTTTGTTTTTCCATGTATTCAGTCATGGAAAAGATTCTCAGGCATGTTCCTTGGTTTGCAAAACAAGCAACTTAAGCAACAGCCCATAGCCTCACTTGAGTGACTTAAAAAGAAGGAATGAGTTCCATTGCCAATAATTTAGACACAAGTCAGTCACTGAGCTATATAGCACAGGTTAACTAAACATTTTCCCTTCATGCACAAGGCCAATATTCCTGTCCCAAAATGGTGTACTCGTCTTGTTTGCTTAAATCTACTCCAAACAAACTATGGCTTTTATGCATGTTAACAGAAAAATACCAATTTACGTTTTACTCAGACATTAATGGACCAAACTTAGTCATGTTCATTAATTTCAATGGGTCTACTCTGAGTAAAAGTTAGTTGCCTACCACCCACTTTGCAGAATGGTTTAAAGTAAAACAAACAAACAAACAAACAAACAAAAACACAAAAAACTCCCCCCTATCCTCCCTTTCCTTTAGATCTTTCTGATTTTTGGTATTATTAATTCTTGTGCCCTCTCAAAATCCTTGAGTAAACACTGCATTAAGAAGGTGGCCAATATATATACTTCATTATATAACAAGCCAGCTGGAAACAGACATTAAGATGTGGTGACCTTGACCCCACCTTTCACTAACGGATACTTTTTTCTTTTGTATATTGTATTTGGACCAATACTTGCTTGTGAACAGTTTTAAACTTTTCTGTGCCAAATCAAAATTGTCAGGATAGTCCAGGACCAAGTGTTGGCAGAGTCCAGCTCACCACAGCTGATGATACAGCAAGTACCTTAAGCAGTGCTTTATCTAAAATGATTTTTTTATTTTCAGGTATGTGAGGGGTGAGCCTTTTAACGGGCACTTAAAGTTAGCCACATCAACATTCTCTCCAGGTTTCTTGCAATTGCACAGCTCCGTCACAGAAATTATCAAATGCTATGCATTTATTTTCCAGCAATTTTCATGCAGCTGCCAAATTTGGTCCTTCAATTTTTATACTTATTAGTTCAATCTATATGATCAAACAGAAGGCAAATTCTGGCTCAGACTGCTACAATGATGCCTGCAGGGTGTGTCAACCTTTGTGCCTGCATGGTGCTTGTGAAGGCTTGCAGGGGTGCCCCTGGCAGGTGCCCCAGACTCTAAGATTTCACTTTCTTTTTTAAGTAAGCCTCTAGCCCTCCTAGAATGAAAGTTATGGGGCAATATGTGGAGATACCTTCTAAGCAATTTCTGAGAAAAGAGAATGGTGTGGTTATCTTGTATATCCCCCCCCCCCCCCCGGTACCAAGGAATGCTCCCTGTTATTAGATAGCATCAGCCTCTCTCCCTCCCTCCTTCTTTGTGTGTGATCTCCATAAACAGGACCAACAGGGCATAGATGAGTGCCCATGGTAAGCATAAGGTTGTCAGATGCAATTGTCTCTCTAATTTGTGTTATGCCATGCTCCCAATAGTAGCCATTTTGTGTTATGCCACAGCAGCCATGGCAGCCATTTTGTGACTAGCGCCCCCAGCATTCTCTGAAATTTAAAAATAGGTCAACTAGACCATAAATATTGGTGACCCCTGCACTAGTGTTTCTTTGCATGCATGCATCTATCTATCCATCCATTTGGTGGCAATACTTGAAAGGGGACAGGCATTAGGGTGACGTTGGCTTTGCAAACAGTAAACAAAATCGCAAGCGTGAGTATTTCCAGATTTTCACATCTTCACAAAGTTACAGATGTGGAAACTGACACTTAATACAGCAACAGCCAGCAATGAATCCCTGAAAGCATTTATATTTTCTAATCACTCTGCCTTTTTGAACAAATTCAATCAAGACAACTTTCAGCCTAGTTAGTATAATGAACAGGTGTTGTTGTTTTTTACTAGATTCCACCACCACCAATTTTTGTGATCATTTGGAGCTACAGCATAAAAACATATATACTCCTGTAAGTGAATGGTCAAAAAAAGCAATGCATTTATCAACTGCAATATGCAAAATAGTGAACAATTGCTCTAATCCAGTTGAATTCAGTCCCATTCATTTCAATAAGCCCTCTAAAATTGATGCTCAGTCCTCCTACCGTACTGAAGTCTTAGGGAATTTTGTCTGGCTTATTTTCAGTATTCTAGACTGCCTCTTTAGAAACAGTTTACCACCTGATACAAATTCTCCTGGTTTGGATGTCAGTTTACAGGAGAAGAACTGTGACTGACTGCTCCCCTGCAAAAGGAAATACTGCCTATAGCAGCAGTTTCACATTAGGATGCACAGTTTGTCCAAAGAACCTCTTGTACAAACACCAGGGCAGTAATTAGAATGCATTGGATTTAACCCGGTAGCTCATTTGTTAGATCAGTGTTTCTCAACCAGTGTGCCTCCAGATGTTTTGGGACTACAACTCCCATCATTCCTGACCACTGGTCTTGCTAGCTAGGGATGATGGGAGTTGTAGTCCCAAAACATCTGGAGGCACACTGGTTGAGAAACACTGTGTTAGATTACTGTGGATAGCATTAGTGACTATCAAGAAATGTAAACCATTAGATAGCAGCTTCTCTCCACATTTCCTAAAACCAAAGAAGAGTAACCTTTCAATGAATACAGAAAGAACTTTCCAGCTCAGCAATCATATCCTCTAGTTTTCTTGCAGGGAAATTCCCAGCACATTACCCAATGTGCAGTTTCTGCATTAGATATTTGGCAGTGCATCTGAGCTTGCTTCAAGGAAAGATGATCATCAGCAGCCTTCAACACTAATGGCTATGCTTAGGAGGATAATGGAAAACATTAGAGGAATGGTATTCCATAGGATGCCTTTAAAAAGTCCATGTTCTGGAAACAGTATACAGTTTTATTTTGCAAATTGCTAGCTGTTTCCTGCCTCAATTTGTTTGGCTATGATATCCAATTACTGTACAATTTAAGATTCATTATTGCAGAATGAAAGCAAACCAGAATGGCTCTTAGGTTAAAAAATATTACACTTAAAGAAGGAATATTCCAGAGAATAATAATAATAATAATAATAATAATAATAATAATAATAATAATAATTTATTATTTATACCCCGCCCATCTGGCCGGGTTCCCCCAGCCACTCTGGGCGGCTTCCAACAAAACAGAAATTCTAAAATACAGAAATCCATCAAACATTAAAAGCTTCCCTAAATGGCTCTGGATGTAATAATTAACCCATACTGGTTATCCATCTATAGAATGAACCTCTGATCATGAATGGAGCAGCCACACACTTGATGTTTTTGATATAATTCTCTCTGTGCACTTACATTTTAATTTGTGGCTGGCCATACAAATGTTCATGGATGTGAATAGCGATATAGAGGACTAGAGTCCCTTAAAAGTGGCAAGAAGCAGGATAATGCGAGATATCAAGTGAGGCATATGGGATTCATTTCCACCATTTTCAGTAATAGCCATCAGCTTGGACAGCTTTAAAGTGGGATTAGAAAAACCCATTGAGGATAAAACTAACAGTAGCTAATGGTCATGATGTCTAGATCTTATTGTGTGGGGAACATGAACAAGAGAATGCTATCAGCATCATGCCTTGCTTGTGGGCATATGCTTGACCAGTTTGGTAACAGAATTCTGAACTAAATAAGCATTTGATCTCATCCAGAAGAGCTTCTTATGTTCTTGGTATTTTTAGGAATTCTGCAGTCCTTCTAGGAAAACATTGCAGAGAGGCAGAATTGCATGTTTTTGCCCTCCATGCCTTATTAGGTTTCAGTGGCTCTCTGAAGTGTACTGTCATGCTAGCTCCAGCACTGAGACCAGCAGTAGGCAACCATCAGAATTTTCCCCACACAAGCTATGCTTGTCAGAAGAGAGAAAGGAGTAGCACCTTCCCTGTAGGAAGAGCTTCGTTCAGGGTTTATAGTTCATTTAGGGCAGATGTGCATCTCAAGAGAATTTTAGGAAAGAGTTGTAGATTCTGCAGAGGAAGAACAGAATAGAGAGAACCCATGGGGAGGGGGAGACCACCTTCCACAACACAGGAAAGCTAAGGTTTTGCTCTACAAAAAGTATAAAACCTTCATATGAAGTGTCAGATGGAGCCAGCAAGTGCAGGGAGCACCTCGAACTAGCAATGTTTGGCAGTAACAGGTAAGAACAGGGAATTGTCCACTGGCACCCTACAAATATCAATGCTGAATGCTAGCATTAGCAGTGATGCCTCTTACAGGGCTGCGTAGTTGAAGCTTGCACTGCAAAGCTAGGCCAAAAGATCAATCCCATATCACAGTTTGGGGGTTTGCACCTGTAGAATTACTGTTTTAAATTTTACCAAACATGAAATGTATGATTGACTGCAACCTCCCTTCAGAAAGCATGCCTGTGTTGAGCTGAATCCAAGTCTTCAATCCAGGGTGTTGCCTTCTGGACCATATTAGGGGTTGTTGCAGATCTTTCTCGTCTACATTCTGATATTTTATACTGCATGATGCTGGGCAGGAATAGTAAGATTTTAATTAACTGAACACTTTTTTTCCTGTGAGGTGTGCAATTGCTTTCCTCCAACACAGGAAACCATCCGGTTTAAAATAAGTGGAAGTGAAATCCTGCAGTTGGCAGCATGAAAATTTTGGGCTCCATGAAGGCTATTGAACTACATGTACACACACACACACACACACACACACACACACACACACAGGTTTTGAATAAGCTCTGATCACTAGGAACTTTTAATAAATGCAACCTGTGCAGATCATTTGCCGACATCTGGAGAGAAAGCTCAACATGCACTGGGGAAATGACTTGAGTAGATTATAATAAATTGCAATAGGTGGGCAGGAATGAAAATGAAAATGGCCAGGAGACCAATTTAGAATAATTCAGAGTGTGTAATGTGGAACTTTAAAAGTTTAAAAGAGTTTACTTTAGCAAATGACTTTATTCAGTGAACATACAGATGAGCTGAAACGGAGATATAATATTTACATTTGTTAATGAGTTCTTGATAAAACAAAACAGCCTTTGGAATTAGTATTTGGGGACAATTCTGCTGATTCATTGTAAGTGCATACAAAGGGATGTGATGCTGCAGAACTAACAAGGCAGTTTAACCTCCAAAGCCATGCAGCTATGAAAACATACAGGCATGGCTCTGAAAGAACTTTTATATACTGACAGCTTTCCACATACTGTCCTTCAGGCCCCAAAGGTTCTAACTTAATTCCAAGGGGCATTAACAAAGATTCCAGGGTTGGGCTTCCCTCTTTGATGGATGAAAGAGACTTTCAGTTTTCCTCATGCAAGATGCTAAACTACTTCCTAGGCAGGCACACTCACCAACTCAATGGTGCATCAGTGGTGAGGGAAAACCACTGCATGAACACATTCAAATAGCAGAGGCTGCTCCTCCAGGGCAAAGGAGGGCAATCTTTTTCTACCGAAGGGTGACAATCCTGGTGGCGGAGGAAACCAGAGCCACCAATGGCCAGAACTAGGGACAAAAGTGTTCTGGATTAACTTGAACTAGACCCTCAGCAATTTCCAAGTACTCCATGGGGGAAAGGGTTGGGAACCACTGTTCTAGACTGCATGGCACATATTCTCATAAATCAAGTTCCCCATTATGCAAGCTCAAGGAAAGGTGTGGCAAAGAGGTTTGAGCAGAGGCACACCTACTCCTTGTCCAATTGAATAGCTAAGAGTAATATTGATGAGAATCTTGGAAATGTCTGCTATTCTAAAATTTTCTGCTGAACAACTCCTGGATTGTGCTGATTGCAACGGGCTCACCTAGGACTGGGAACTCTCCTTGTCCTCAGCTCAGTGTTTCATTAAAGTCTCAGCGCCTGAGCTGAAAACCACTTACGTCACCCCCCCCCCACAACTAACAGAAAACTGTACAGCTATAAGAAAGTGATTACATAATGGATGTCTGGAGAAAAGCCCAGCCGTCATGGCCTTTCCGGAACAGGTTTAATCATTTCTGCTGCATAGATGAAGCCATTTGTGTGTGGGTTGGGGGACAATGCTTAGAATTCAGGAGCTGCTTTGTGAAACAGCTGTTTCATAAACAGTGGACGTGGATACAGGGAAAACAAGGCTGCAGTAGTTTGGAGGATTCCTACCCCAACTTTCCATTCGCAGATCCGCAGGGTTGCTGACAGTAAAAATTACAACACACAATTAAAACAAAAAATGGCAGTACAAATAAAACCAGCAATTCAACAAGAGCATAAAAGCATGATGCAATTAGAAAGAATGGTGTGAAAAATACAAATAAGTTTCCAGTGTTACTAATTGCCTTCATTGTGGGGGAGAAGTGCAGGTTACAAAAAAATACATGGAACAATAGGATGAAAATGGCAGCCCTGTATCAAATTCCTTTCTCCACCTCAACAAATGGGCAGTTCAACTTATCAATGATGTCAGGACACAAGGCTGCTGCTGGTGTAGGCGAGGACACATATATTGGAATATTGCCAGGAATCAGACAACTACAATTTGCAGGTGGAGGAGTTCAACGAAGGCTGCAATTTTAGCAGCAACCTTGCATTCTTTGTAAGCAGCAGCTCTACTTCAAGTCAAATGCAAGTCCTATGCATGTTTACTGGAAAACAAATCCACTTGAATTTCTGTGGACTTATTGCCAAGTAAGTGTGCACATAATTTCATTTAGAGTATTGTACTCACTATTCAATATGCACTGTAGACCATATTTAATTGAACTGTATGGGACACAATGCTAATCCGTAGTTTAGCATAACATTAATGAAACTGCTTGTATTTGGTGGTTTATTATCTTGGCTTGTTTCAAAAAGCCATAGGCTCAAAGTATACACAGGTTGTTTCAGTCCAGACATGACAATAAACTGTAGTTAAACCAGCAAGCAGATGCTTCCCATCGCTACCCTGAACCCATGATCTTGGAGAAGGAAACAGGAAGAGAGCATTTAGGTCTGATCCTTGTCCAGGCTTGTTCCCATAGCACCAAACCATGGTTGTCTGATATGTCACCCAATCCAAATTCAGAGATGTTCAACATGTGAATCCTGAGAACAGGAACAGTAGACATACTTGGGCTTCCCCCTCCATGCATCCAGCATCTCTGGGCTTGAACTGTGTGAACGGTGTTTTCTACAACTTAAATTACAGGTTACCTGTGCCCCTCTATATGTTGTTGAATTTTAGCTCTCAGGGTGATGGGAGTTGTAGTCCAACATTATTCCGAATTCCACAGGCTAGCTACCCTTGCCATAAGCTATTATGTTTTTTTGTTGTTGTTACAAAGTACAGCCTCCAAAAATTCGCTCATCTTCAGTCAGTAGTGCAGGAAGCCAAAGGTCTATTTTGCCATACAAACTGAACCTCCACAAGTGGCCAAGTGCCTTGAATGCAGAGTTGGCCCCATCCTGCAAAAAGGGCTTATTCATTGAGGAAGCAGATGCATTCAAACACAGCATTGTTATAAAAATACGTTTATATACAGTACTGAATACAAAATCAAAAGAGCTGTGACATTAAAGTATACAATATATCCCTTTTTAATAGCTTATAAATATTTTTCTTTCCCTTTCAACTTGATGCTATGCAGGGCCAGATTTATGTAAAGGCTAAGTAGGCTGAAGCCTAGGGCCTCTAAATCTAGAGGGCCTCACCAGCCAGCCTACTCCCCAGTGCCGCAGTCTCCACTCTCCAAAATTGCAAACCCAAGACTTCATGCGAGGGCTGGGCAATTTGGGCCTCTAAATCTAGGGGGCCTTGCCAGCCTGCCTGCTCCCCAGCGGGCAGTCTCCCCTCTCCCACAATTGCAAACCCAAGACGTCATGTGAGGGCAGAGCAACTCAGGCCCAGCAACTATGAGACTCAGAGCTAGCCAGTGGGGCCCAATTTGAAGCTCAGGGGCCCAACTTGGAATCTTAGAGATATACAGTAAATACAATCCATCTAGATTGCCCTGGTTTGGATGCCCCCTTAGGAGTGGCCTGTGGGACCCAATTTGGCCCAGTTGCTCCAATTGCCTTAAGGCCAGCCCTGAAGGGGTTGGACACCTTCTAGGTCCCTGGTGTCACTATTCAGAGTACAGACTCAAGGACTTGTTATGGAAATAAGGGGGGCACTTATTGGAAATCATTTTTGTCACCTCTCAACAGCTCTCCTCCTTCAAAACCCCAGGACAATGAGCCTTTGCACTGCTAATGAAGAAAGCTCGCAAATTGTATCCCTTCTGGTTTCTATTGGCAAAACTTGTTGTATTGTTGCAGGAAAGTGTCAAAATTGTATCCCCTTGGACCCTGCTGATGGACTACTAACCTTTGAAAATCACATAAAATCAATGCCCTAACAATTCTCCCATTTCAATGACATTTTGCTTCAAAAGGAAAGGCGGACTTAGACATTGCCTTCCTCCATAATCCTCTAAGCAAGAGGTCACACACCGTATTTTTTGCTCCATAGGACGCACCTGACCATAGAACACACCTAGCTTTTAGAGTAGGAAAACAAGAAAAAAAATTTTTTTTTGCTTTCTTGAATTGTCCTAGGCATATCAGCCAACTCCTAGGTGCCTTTGCCCCCACCCCCTTAAATATTTGAGGAAGCTTCTTTTGCAAAGGGGGAAAGCTCTATTTTTTTGAGGATCAGCTCAAAGTTGTGCAGCTTTTTTTGCAAATGGGAAAAGCCCCCTTTTGGGGGGGGGGGTGTCAGCTCAAAGTTGTGCATCTTTTTTGCAAAGGGGGAAAGCTCCATTTTTGAGGATCAGCTCAAAGTTGTTGAGCTTACCATACCTTGCAAAGGGGGGGGGAATCCTGTTTTCATGGGGTTCAACGCACAGTTCTGCAGCTTCTCTAGGAAAGGAAAGGGACCCATTTCTACAGTTTCCAGACCGATAATCTAATCAGTCAGTCACATGTTGCTGGGGAAAGAAGCCGCCCCTCTCTGCAGACAACAATTGAGGCCTGGGCAAGGGGCCTAGGCAGGGCCAGGAAGGGAGCTAGCTCCCTTATCTCCTTCCCCGATCTCTTGCAATCAGCTGCTGAGCGGGTCCTTTCAACACTCTCTTTCCCTCTTGTTATCCTTTAGCTCTTTCTTTAAAAAAAAAAAAGCACGACCTGCCTTTCGCTCCTGGGCAATTCGGCTCCAGGGACCACACATTCGCTCCATAAGACACACAGACATTTCCTCTTACTTTTTAGGAGGAAAAAAGTGTGTCTTATGGAGCGAAAAATACGGTACTCAACCTGGATACCACCCTCCTCCATAATCCTTGGGATATACAGTCAAGTACAGAGCACCCCTCCCTTGAGGGGAACAATGAACATCTGTTGATGGGTTTCCTGAGGCCAGGTGTTCCCACAGCCCATCCTCAGGAAGGCCAGAAGGCAAAAATATGCATAGATAGTTTTATTGTTATTTAGGTGGCGGGTACTTAAGGTGTTGGGAACTTGATCTGATAACTGAGGCAAGTTGATGAACTTGGGTAACCTCACGACTCCCCTCCCTCCTTGTGACATCATGATGATATATCAGTGATGTATCAATGATGGTTCTGGAAATGTATTCTGGGTAGGGACATAAGGTCCTCAAAGAGCTTGTAACCCATGTTTGGGGTTCTTACTCTGTGTGGATACCTGTTGCGGAACAATAAAGACTGTGGTCTACTGACAGCTGTTTTGCTCCTGTATTTGACTGGAACTTCCTTCTTCTGCTAACTGCAGAGACCTGCAGGGAGTTTCGCCCTGACAAGCTGAGCTGTTGAGTATCCTCACACCCCAGAATTTTCCATCTCAGAATCCAGAGCCAGCAGGCCCAGAGTCCACAACCAGCTGCACAGCCTTCCCCAGCTCAAGGGTCAGGTCAGTAGTGGTACGTGCTGCACTTTAATCAATGGGACAGTACGAGTGGGGGGCCGGCTGGGGCAGATAGACTAGGCAAGCAAGCTCTCCCAAGTCTCCTCCATTACTTCCCTCCTCCTTGGCTTGAACAGAGCAAGGCAAGCACATGTGACTGGCACTGGCCTCACCCCTCCCAGGCAGAGAAGTGGATCTTTCACACTTCACAAAGCCTGTTGGTGCCTGCAACATGCACTGCAGATTGCCCACAAGCAGAGAGAGGGGTTTGGGATCAGGGAAGGCAGCAGTGGGAAGAGATCCTCAGAACTACCTATAGAAGGCAGGAAGCCAGGTTGCAGGTTGGTAACTGGACCTCATCCTGACTCTGACATTACAGTGGTACCTCGGTTTACAACCACAATTGGTTCCGGAAAACTGCTCATAAACAAGCGTTCATAAACCGAATTGAACTTTCCCATTGAAAGTAATGGAAAGTGGATTAATCCGTTCCAGACTATGAAAAACACCCCCTAAAGCAGCAATTTAACACGAATTTTACTGTCTAAAATTGATACATAAAATGAAGGCAATAATTAATGTACTGTACTATAAAATAATTAAGACAAAATAAAAATGTGATTTTTTTTCTTACCTGGGCTGATGATAGTCATTGTTTGGATAGGGGCTCAGGGTCCTCTTCACTCCCGTGAGAAGCTGGCGGGAAGCACGGGAGTGAGGCCCTGTCCAGCGCCACCGTGCAGGCAGCGACCGCCGAGCAGCTGTTTCTTTTAAAGGAGGGAGGGGGTGGGGTGGGTGGCATTGGAGCGCCTCCGTGGCTGCGGATGCTCTGATGCCTCCGTGGAGGCCGGGTATTTGCTCCGGGCCTCCGCAAAGGCATTGGAGCGCTTCCGTGACTGGGCCGCAGCCACGGAAGCACTCCGATGCCGAGGCCGGGCCTTCACTCCGGGCCTTCGTGAAGGCATTGGAGTGCTTCTGTAAAGCACTCTGGTGCTCCCTCCCCAATGCCTTTGTGGAGGCCTCCGTAGGCCTCGGAAACCTCGGGTTACCTACTTCCGGGTTTCGGTTGTTCATAAACCGAAAGTTTGTAACCCGATGTCTCTTGAACTTTCTTCAAGAGACAGGTTTAGGATAAAATCCTTTATTCCTTTACAGTCATACCTCCGTTTACGACCACAATTGGTTCCAGGGAGCCGATCGCTCCCGGAGTTCGCCGCTCCCCGAGGCATGCTTCTGCACATGCACGAAGCACCGATAGAGTGCTTCTGTGCATGCACAAGCTGCGCAGATCGCTTCTGTGCAGCCGAGCGCTGCGGAACTTGGATGTAAACACTTCCGGGTCCACGGTGGTTGGAAACTGAAGCGGTCGCAAACAGAGGCGGTCGGAAACCGAGGTTTGACTGTATTAGATGCACTTGAAGCCAATTTAAAAAGAAGTAGTACTGTGTACAGTGATGTTGCACAATTGTTTGCCATTCTTGATAATTTGACAGCATCTAAGCAAGAAATTAAGCAAGGTGTTGAACAGTTGATGGAAGCATACCCAAAAGATATTGACCTGAAACTTATTGATGAACTTTTGCACTTTCACCTGTACATGACACAAAGCCATAGGCCTACAACACAGCATTCTCTGTCTCATACAGACCTTTATCAAATTATATACAAGGACAAAATTCATATGGGCTTTCCTAATGTGGAAGCAATCTTGCAGCTATTTATAAGCCTTATGGTCACTAACTGCTCAGGAGAGAGGAGTTTTTCAAGACTCAAAAGAATTAAAAATGAATTAAGGGCCACATTGTCTCAAGAGAGGTTGTCCGCACTGAGCATTCTGTACATTGAACGTGACAAATTTAGACAAACAAATTTTGATGAATTTTTGGATGCTTTTGCTATGATGAAGGCTTAGGGGGGGGAAACATTTTAGCCTTACTGATGGTTGTAGTTTACTTATTAAAATGTATTTTAAAACTGACCTTTTAATGACAACATAAAGTAGATTCTAATAGTGCCACACAGTCAGGTAATCATGGTCATATTATTTACACTTCCCAGGCAATATAATTTGTAAACTCAAGGTGTGTGGTTTTTTTTAAAGAATAACATTACAACTTCATTTTCCTAAAAATTAATGCTTATTCCACAAAAGGTGTGCAAAGTTCAGTTATTGCAAAAGTTTTTCAGTGTTAATTTTATGCATTTTTAAAAATCACCATGGTATTTAACAATAACATCTTATGTCCTTTAGAGGAGAAATTGTGAATTGCAGAATTTTAAATACCCGGCCATCATCCTTGGCTTCACTCAAATCCTATATAATAATATGCAAGAGTCTCTGCATCCAGATTCCCTGTGTCCCGTTTTCCGCGCTACTGAGCATGTGCCCCAGGGACGCAGAGACTGCACGCGCGCACACACACACGCTCTCCCCACCCCGCCCCCCACCCCTCTGCCCTGCACTGGCTCACTAAGCAGTTAAAACAGAGGCCACCAGGTGGAAGGCAGGAGCAGGCAGCAAGGCCCCTAAGCAGGGCAGGCCCTCTCTCAACGTGCCCAAGGGCCTGAGGAGGAAGCCGGGATGACCAAAAAATCGAGGCCCCGGCTTCTCCTCACTAACAGGCCCGAAATTGAGGCCCAAACAGCGCAAGCAACCGGGAGACCCCCGCTGGGCTGGAACGGCCAGCAAAGGCGCGGGGAGGCCACTGAATGCTCAGCGCCAACCGTGGGACCCTCAGAAAGTGCCGGGGCAGGCGCAAGCCCCCCAGACAGCAAAGCTCCCTCCCGGACGCAGCAGGCGACTGAAAAACAGCCGCGGAGGCCAACAAATGTAGCGGGAGCCACCCCCACCCCCCGAAAAACTGGGCGTACACCCCGGAGCAGCCGCCCGGGCCATCCAGGAGCCAGAATTCGGCCACTGGGCCCTGGCAGCAGCAGCGCTATTGACGGGGAAAAATTAGGAACCAAACGGTAGGCGCAAAAAACGCACGAAAACAGGGTGGGGAGGGATCCGCACTCCAAACACAAGCTTCGGAGGGGGTAAAGGAAGAAATACCCCCCGCACCCCCCAGCCGAGCCCGGGCTGTAAAGGTAAAAAGGGCGGGACACTTTGGCTTGGGGTTTGGGAACAGGGGGGGAGAAAATTAGGGATAAATTAAGGATCAAAGGGAGGGGAGAGGAACAATCAATTAGACAAGGAATAAAAGCCCCCCACGCGCCGCTGCCACTGAAAAAGGCCGAATGTTCTAGCGCCCGTTTATTAAACGGGCTGAATGGCACTAGTTTGTTTATAACACTCTTCCATTTTCTTCTAGTTGTGAGGGTGGGGGGGTGGGGAGGGACCTCCCAAGTGGAGTAGCCTAGGCCTCTTTTCATCTAAATACAGCCCTGATGCTATGGCTAAACCACATCATGTCTTGATTAAAATTTGGTAATGGCTCTAAGAACCAGGTAAAATTGCCTTGGAGCAGAGCTGGCCCACAGGCCACCTGTTGATCACTTTTTTCTTAAATCATTGTAATTGTTTCATCTGCAGCAGAAGAGAAAGTCTGAAGAAAAAGGCAGTCTGGCAACCTTAACATTATTCATTTTCCATCCCACTGCACATCTTCCATTGTGATTTTAATTATCCATTTACTAAGTCTTACAAAACATGCAAAGCAATACCAATCCATATTTTTTATTTTTAAAAAACCTCTTTTAAAATAATGATTTTTATCTCTTACAGAAGTCTCATTTGCATGCTGTTGAATGCAAAACAAGGAAATTTGTCTTGCCAGGATTTCAAAAGATTATTTAAAAAGCATGACACTGATCACTGGCAATAGTTTTCAATCAGTTTTCAATACACACACACACCCACACACCATGTTAATAAATCAGAACTCAATACACTGAAGATTCCCACAAGTTTAAAGACCAAGATGGCTGAAAGGATGGATGAATATATTTATACTTCTTTCTTCTCGGATGGAAGCATCATGAGCATCAACTGCACTTGTGGTATCTCAAGCAGAAACACAGCAGACCATTGCTGATATTATCCTCAGGCATTAGCCATTTTGATGCAGTGCCCATGAAAGGTCAACAACATGTTGGACTCTTTCAGATCGGCTACAACACTTTTCTTCTGAAGCAACGTTTTAAGACCCATTCTTCTTTTAAATTGGTTATGATGAACCTGTGGTCCTCCAGATCTTTTGGGATTCCAAATCCCTAGCATGACTAATGGTTGGAGGGGGTGGGAGTAGCAGGCCAACAATATTGGAAGCGCCTCAGGTTCCCCATCCAAGCCAGGAAAACAATTCTGTAATTAAAGATGGTCATTCAATATAAGGACCTTCCAGTTCCATGTCCTCTTTTTATTCCTCCCACAAACACTGCAATGTCCTTGGGTTGTGGGAAATGACAAGTACAATACAATGGACACAGTTCTTTAAAAACACATTTTAGTCTCACTGAATTTCAAAGGAAAAGTTGCTCATAACTTTATTCAATTGAGATCTGTGGCCCAAGAGGTGCTTTATTTTGCTTGGATCATGTCCTATGTAGGAAGGGATTTCCCCCCATTATCCTTAAAGAGCATATTACACTGTTGTCAAATAAGAGAAGCAGAATATGATAATTCCAATGTTTTAAGAATATAAAAGTTGCTTTAACATGTTTTGATACTCCATCTAATCATCTCTACGCACAACTTACTCTGTGGTCATCTGACAGGTGTTGACCTATACTACTGAGACGTGAACACAGTGGAAAAAAAACAGCCACTTAAAAGAGGACAGTAACAAGCATATTTTTGTTTTTGTTTTTTGCCTACCTTTCGAGAGCTTTGAGGAGGATGGTGCCTGTGATAAACCTAAAAAGAAACAAATAGAACTTTTAAAGAATGTAAACAAACCTAAGTCAACAGACATCTTGCTTCTGAAGAAAAATGCAGTTTAACATGGAAAACAGCAACAAGCAGAAAAAAGTATCTGATGAAGCCCTAAGCGACCACATATACAAGGCATGAAGATAGCAAATTAATTCATAATAAATTAAATAAATTGTAATAAATTAATCACCACCACCATCATCATCTTGAGCTGCATCCTCCTCAGCTCCTGTCAACCTATAAGTTTCTGTATGAACTATATTGATACCTTACATGAAAGATACATGTCCCAAGATGGACCCAGTAGGATCCAGAGTAGTAGAGAGGCTGAGATGGGTTTCCCCTCTTACATACCTGCTGAAAAATGGGAACCTTCATGCCTTTTTTACTTTCCCAGGCTTCTGGTGTAGACAAGTTACTGCAAATGACTAACCAACTTTTCCTTTAAGTGCTAACGCACCACAAAATTGCAAGCTGTAGCATATATTACTGAAAGGCAAAAATGAATTTGGAACTCAGTCAACTGTTTTTGCAGGGAAGGAAGGAAGGAAGGCTCCCAAACTACCAAGAAACAAGAAAAATGAAGTCTTGATATTCAAAGTGCAGATAAGAATAATATACAGAAGATGTATGCAAAACCTCTTCCCAAGACTTTGGAGAATCACTGGGAAAATGGGAAGTGGTCTTACTCAAACCTGGGCAGCTCTCTTTCATTTCGTTCATTGGCTCATGCGAGTTCATAGGATACCCCATGACTGCACATCTTTAATACATGAGACTTGCTTTGGTCTCTGACGATGATTCACTTCCAATGGTGGGTCATGGCTGTGGCAGAGGCAATGGCAATGGCATCCTCCAAGCAGCAACCACACTGCACTCATCAAGATAGGGGTGGCGTTGGGTTAGGTGGTGGCAATGATGGGAATTCCAGGTTGGCAACAGTGGTCCTGGAGGTGTGTGCACACCTGTGGGGTTCCCGCCACAACCCTGGGGCTCCCCTGATCTCACTGCCCCCTCACTCTGCCACATCTCTACTTTCTCTCCCACTTTGTTGTTGTTTAGTCGTGTCTGACTCTTTGTGACCCCATGGACCAGAGCAAGTCAGGCACTCCTGTCTTCCACTGCCTCCCGCAGTTTGGTCAAACTCATGTTCGTAGCTTCGAGAACACTGTCCAACCATCTCGTCCTCTGTCGTCCCCTTCTCCTAGTGCCCTCAATCTTTCCCAACAACAGGGTCTTTTCCAGGGAGTGTTCTCATCTCATGAGGTGGCCAAAGTATTGGAGCCTCAGCTTCACGATCTGTCCTTCCAGTGAGCACTCAGGGCTGATTTCCTTCAGAATGGATAGGTTTGATCTTCTTGCAGTCCATGGGACTCTCAAGAGTCTCCTCCAGAACCATAATTCAAAAGCATCAATTTTTCGGCAATCAGCCTTCTTTATGGTCCAGCTCTCACTTCCATACATCACTACTGGGAAAACCATAGCTTTAACTATACGGACCTTTGTCGGCAAGGTGATGTCTCTGCTTTTTAAGATGTTGTCTAGGTTTGTCATTGCTTTTCTCCCAAGAAGCAGGCCTCTTTTAATTTCGTGGCTGCTGTCACCATCTGCAGTGATCAAGGAGCCCAAGAAAGTAAAATCTCTCACTGCCTCCATTTCATCCCCTTCTATTTGCCAGGAGGTGATGGGACCAGTGGCCATGATCTTGGTTTTTTTGATGTTGAGCTTCAGACCATATTTTGCGCTCTCCTCTTTCACCCTCATTAAAAGGTTATTTAATTCCTCCTCACTTTCTGCCATCAAGGTTGTGTCATCTGCGTATCTGAAGTTGTTGATATTTCTTCTGGCAATCTTAATTCTGGCTTGGGATTCATCTAGTCCAGCCTTTCACATGATGAATTCTGCATATAAGTTAAATAAGCAGGAAGACAATATACAGCCTTGTCGTACTCCTTTCCCAATTTTGAACCAATCAGTTATTCCATATCCAGTTCTAACTATAGCTTCTTGTGCCACATAGAGCTTTCTCAGGAGACAGATGAGGTGATCAGGCACTCCCATTTTTTTAAGAACTTGCCATAGTTTGCTGTGGTCGACACAGTAAATGCTTTTGCGTAGTCAATGAAGCAGAAGTAGATGTTTTTCTGGAACTCTCTAGCTTTCTCCATAATCCAGTGCATGTTTGCAATTTGGTCTCTGGCTCCTCTGCCCCTTCGGAATCCAGCATGCACTTCTGGGAGTTCTCGGTCCACATACTGCTTAAGCCTGCCTTGTAGAATTTTAAGCATAACCTTGCTAGCATGTGAAATGAGCGCAATTGTGCAGTAGTTGGAGCATTCTTTGGCACTGCCCTTCTTTGGGATTGGGATGTAGACTGATCTTCTCCAATCCTCTGGCCACTGCTGAGTTATCCAAACTTGCTGGCATATTGAGTGTAGCACCTTAACAGCATCATCTTTTAAAATTTTAAATAGTTCAGCTGGAATATCATCACTTCCACTGGCCAGTGCTTTCTAGGGCCCATTTGACTTCACTCTCCAGGATGTCTGGCTCAAGGTCAGCAACCACACTACCTGGGGTGCAGGAGACACCCATATTTCTGGTATAATTCTCTGTGTATTCTTGCCACCTCTTCTTGATGTTTTCTGCTTCTGTTAGGTCCTTTCCACTTTTGTCCTTGATTATGGTAATCTTTGTACGAAATGTTCCTTTCATATCTCAAATTTTATTGAACAGATCTCTGGTTTTTCCCATTCTGTTGTTTTCCTCTATTTCTTTGCATTGCTCATTTAAGAAGGCCCACTGCCTTCTCTCCCACTGCCCTCCCCTAAATCCCACCACTGTGACCATCTTTCCTACAGATGCAACAAGGTTTTCTTGCCCTAGCTGAAACATGTCAGTGAAAACGTATTTCCTGAGAGCTATCTGAAATGTTAAATTATACACCTGATGAAGCAATTCCAGGTCTACAAGCGTCCTTCTTCCAATCCTGATAACTAAAATAGGGAGTTGAAAAGTGTTGACTATAATGAGAGGGAGGTTAAAGTGGGTGGTAGAAAATGCAAGTCAACATGTGTTATATGCATAAGGTCCCAAGCTTCCACACTGAAAGCCCTGAATTACTGCTGCCAGAGCAGATCAATCATGTGACCGAGTATAAGGCAGTACTCAAAATGCCACTCACCATGGGAAGTGTCAGCATCATGGTCTGAGGATGTCACAACAGCCACATATAGGAGAAATGAGTGAACAAAGATCTGGTCCTCTGCCCCTCAGTCTCAGTCACAGGCAAGGACTGACTATAAGAGCTGTGGCCAACTCAGCTTTGAATAGCTGGCCCTTTGTGATGTCATAGACCCACAGTGTAGGAGACTCTTTGGTAGTGATAGTGGTGGTTGGGGGCTTGCTTATGAAGCTGTTTTCAGCAGGAACAAGCCATGGTTCTGCAATGCTTTCCCCAATTCTTTCCCCACTTAATTTTAGCCCTACAAATGAATTCAGGATCAGTTGTCTAGTTCCAGAAAGACTCACTCGTGCCACTATTTTCTCTAGCCTTAGACCATGAGGCTGTACAAGGAAGCTCCACTTTTCCTCCCAACTTTAAAAGACTATTAGCTCTTTAAGGCTATGAAAGAGAAGGAGATTCTCTCCAGGATGCACCCACCATGTACAGTTATTGGAATACATTGGCTTGATGAAGCCTGCATGTGCAGTTTTTGTATTTCCATCGCCCCCATGTTGGCCCAATCATGCTCACTGGAAGCAGTTGCTACTTGCCCCTGCAGAGTGGCAAGCTGCAAGACTGGCCTGGATGTACTGTGCTTTAAATCAAAGCAGGAGTAATACATGACTCCATAAGATCTCAATTGTCATATTTTGTCTTTTCATAGGGTTTTTTTTCTTAATAGGAATGTTACTGAATGGTCACCCCAGCCTCCAAATTAACACAAAGCTTGAAATGTTGTATTTTAAATTTTGCAAACGTTCAAATAGAATACAGTAGTCATTTACATTTTCTCTTCATAAAGTGAACCATCAGTCAAGACGAAAAACTATTTGTCTTTAATTGTGAGGAAGTACCGGTAATAGATTATTCCCGTATAAATGCAAATCAAGCCTAATTTAGTCACCGCTACTCCCAAATGACACAAATGATGAGAGGCCAAGTACAAGCAATCCTGAGCATACTGGAGGCAACTCTCTGCAGCCACACTAGTAATTTGTGGTTCAAAAGAAAGGGGAGGAGTACCAGTTTTTGTACAGCTTCCCTTCACAATTACCTGGAAGCAATTCTTACTTTGGAATATGCAGGTCTACAACTAACAGTTTGATAACCAGCTCACAGGCGGTACCAGCAAATCCCTAATCACTCCTTTTGGGGGGGGTATTCAAGGGTACCAGCCATTCCCATGCCCAACTGGCAATCTTTGAAGCTAAGCAATAAACTGCTAGCACATCTGCAAAGCTAAGCAGGGTCTGGCATGGTTTCAACTTGAGTTTCCTGTGTTGTAGGGAGTTAGACTAGAAGACACTCAGGGTCTCTTCCAATTCTATGATTCTGTACCTGTTAGTCATGTGGGAATGTCTCACCTGCAAGGGTGCCCTATGTTTAGGGAGTAGGGAGCATCTAATCCCTTTTTCAAGGAGACGTTAACCGAACTGCCCTTGAATACTTTTATGGCTCAATTGCAAAAAACATATACTCAACAATATTTGGTTAAAAGAGTTTCCTTGTATACACCCCCATCATAAAGACAGCAGCGTTGATCAACAGCTACAAAACTCTTCACATGTACATAGGCCCATTGAGTTGTTTATATAAGACACTGCCCACCCTTTCAATATTAGGTCTCCCATACTTTTAATAGTTTTATAGATGAAGGAATTTTGGCAGGCACAGCTTTCGTATATAATGGTTGAAAAGGTGTATAAAGGTTCAAAGGTTGACTACCTGTATCAGGGGTGGGGAACTGCAGGCCCGGAGACTGAAGGTGGCCCTCCAGTCCTCTCTATCTGGCACTGGGGGCTCTCCCAGGCCAGGCCAACTCTCCAGGCTATGTCCACTCTCCCCATCCCACACCCATCACCAACCCTGCTCTGTACCCTCCTTTAGTGCTTTGCCTGGCTGAAATGTGCCCTCAAACTCTTGCATGCCTGAATGGAGAATAAAGAGGGCTGGCGGGCTGGCTTTTGCATGTTTGGAATGTAGCCCACTATGCAAAAGGTATGAATCACATCTGATGTTCCACCCACCTCCCCCCAGCTCACCCCATGGCCGTGTGGCCCTCAGAAGGCTATCTCTGTCAAACTGAAAAAGTTTCAGTAGAGAATTCACAGGGGCAGGCTTTGGTCTTTGAAATTTCAGTAGCTCCTGTGCAAGGTGAAAATTTGGTGCCCCCGCCTCTCTCCTTCCATTCTGACTGTGCACTACGCCACAGTTGTGACACCCTGAGGTGCCCCATTCAATTTGGCACCCAGCGGGGGGGACCGGTCGTGCTGTTCAAAATCTACTTCTAGAATTGTCAGGGGAAATGTTGATGCTCCTGATAAATAACCATGTGAGGTAGGGGAAGCTTTTCCCCACAGTGTCTGTGAATGAGTCTTCAGGTAAAAGCTCCTCACCCACCTCCACCCCTCAGGATTATGGGACTGGCTGATTAAATAAAGGTCTGTACACTTTTATTGTGAAACCTGCAAAAAGCAACGAGTCACCAGGCAGCTTCTCCGATTTCTATGAAATCATGAATGATACTAGAAACACCAAACACAACCCACACATGGAATAGCCAAAAAGAGAGGTTAAAATAGCCTAAATACACTCAAAAGGGGTCCAAAATGTGGTGCTCCTGCAAAACATGTGAAAATTCTTCAGAATATGAATTCAAACCTGCACAAAAAATACAGGCTGAGTTGCAACTGTGAAATAATTTCTCAAAAGCATTTATTTTAATATGGCATTTGCAATCCAAAATGGCTCCATTGCCCTTCTTCTGCAGATAAATATGCAAGCTGCAGATTGGGCATGAGATTTGAATTACCAGTAGCTTTAAATACTTCTGTAATATTTCAGGTTTACCCAAACAGATCTGCTAGCTGATATACCAAAGGTACATAATGGTGGAGAGTAACCATGGAAACACTGTACAACTACACATTTTTCCATGGCAACCAGGCCTCCGTGGAATACTAATGAGTGACCATGGCAACAGGAAGTTAAAGAGAGGATGTCTGGAGACCAAAATATTTCATGTATCATTTATAAAAGATTTTAAAAAATGACAACTGAATGTACACATTTGCTTTATACAAACCCCAATTTCTGAAGTAAACAACCTCAAAAAAACAAAGTCACTGGAATGCTAAGCACCACTTTTATGTAAAAGAAAAACAAACAGAAAAAATATCTTACTGCTATGTGTTTTGATTTAACACAGACAGGCATAACAACTTAGCACAGCAGAATGAATTCTGTATGTCCCAAAATTTCTATGAAGTGCTGCGTTCTGAGCTCTATGGGAAGAGAGCAAAAAAATTAAATGAAAGGCAACCGTAAAAAATTCATATGCCTAAATTCAAAATGTTTTCTGTTTCTCCACTGAAAAGCTGTGTGATGCTTCAGACCTTTGGCCAACCTTAAGGCAAAAAATTGGCATTTAAGGCAATTTTGCAAAATAGAGAGGTGGACAGTGTTAAGGCATCATCCACATTACTGGTCAGAGGCAAAAATCACCTGCCATTTATAACATGGATGAACAACAAAGTGACCTACAGAAATATATATGTCAACAAAAACAAAATAATGTGAAAATTAGCTCTTTGGTGGCAAGGCGACTAGACCAAGTAAGCTGTATTGTTGTCAGGGTCTTTGCATGTGTCAGACATGCAGAGAATCTTATGCTGGCCTTGTCACTCTCTTGCCTTTTCTGCTCTCTCAAGCTTTAGGATAGCTCCCTCCCTTTCTCATTTTTAGAAGTGCCACATGCACACTTAACAATCTATTTTGAAAAGGAAACTTTCCTTAAAAGCGCAAAACTATTCTCAGTATAGGTGGGCAGATAAATCAGCTCCATGATTAAAAGCACCTTCCACTTCAAACTTGAAGAACCATTTCCCAGCCGGCACCCAACCCTGGAAAGGAATAGGCACCCTCTGAACTGACTACAACTAGGAAACCTCCAGAGCAGACTCGCTGCAAAAAAGAAATGAAATAAAACGTATGTGTCTTCTTCATCCTAATCCCCTTGTTGTTTTATCTACTGTAGTCACATTGGTATGACTTTGATATGTTCCTCTGGGCAAGGATAGGAAATCTGGTACCAGCTGCACTTCCCAGAGGCATTCAAATGCCTATGACATGAAGGCTCCCTCCCTTCCTCCTTCCCGCTCTTTTTACAGAGTGTATGCAACACTTTCAGTTCAGATTATGGGGCTGCCAGAAGTCACCTTTTAATTCAATCAATCAATCAATCAATCAAAACCTTTATTGGCGTCATTTACAAACATTTAAAATAAATAGTCCCGTACGATCACGTCACCAACCCATCAGTACAGTCACTTGCCAAAAGGGAGGGGAGGCCTGGGTCTGGGTCTCCTACAGGAGCAGGATCCTGTAATGTACTTCAGCAGCAAAATATCAAATTGAGGAACTCAGCTACAGTCCTGGTACGCTCCTGGTCTCTCCCCTGTAATAGGAAGCGTGTAACCTCTATCTCCGGTCTCCAGTTCAGAATACATAGTTGGTCCAAGTATTGCAGGTGGATAGAAGCATACATTTTGCATTCAAGGACCATGTGAGCCAGATTTTCAACCGGGTGGGCGTCACATGGGCAGATCCTGTCTCCTTCTGCCCACATGTTAATTCACAGGTAAAGGGTTTCATCTAAATCATCTGTTCTGGAGCTTAAACAAGAGGGAAAAGATACAGTTTATGGCATCTCATCACCTCCTATGATTTTACCTATCAGGGTGAAATTTCAATCCACGAGGCAAACGATGAGGTCTTGTGACACTGCTGTACAGTGAACTGTCTCATGGCTTTCCCACGCAGCCAAAGAGAAGAGAAATCTGCTACTGGTTCATCCCCATTCATACGAAATGTAAAACTAAATTGGAACATTCAAACTCCATAGCCACATTTCTCCAAGTTCAGATATCAAGGCACAAACTTCAGCCTGAAGCACACCCACATCTAGGCTTGCCACTTGCTTTGCAGGGTGATTATAATCTCTATGTATATGAATGGATAGCTGAGTGAGTGAGTGAGCCTATGCAAATTTACAACTGCTGTCTCCAAAAACCGAGAACTTTTTAAGGAGCTATGGACAGATTGTAACCACCAGAACTATGTTAAACTGAGGCACACATCCTACTATGGCATGGCCCAGGGAAAGGAGTTTGCAGAGGCTGTGGGGAGCAACTGGAAGTTCACTTCACTATGTATCTGTCACATATTTTGAAACATGAGTGAAGCACAAACCCATAGGAGCTTTCACTGTGTATAACTAAATATATGCTAACAACATTAATGAGTGAGCAAAGCAGGCACACAGACCGTAGGTTTGAACATCCATAGCTTTGCATACCAAAGCCAGCTCACAATACTCTCTGTGTGGTGAAGAAGCAGACACACACTGACATAATGTGACATGGAGGCCCATCCATTTACAAGATTCACACAAATTCCCCTTTAACAAACAAACCCTACCTTTTGGGAGTAGTACATATGTAAACTGGGCGTCCATGTACCTCACAAATATTATGTGCATGATGGATATGCAAGCTATGCATTGCACTCCCTTCTTCCATGAGAAGGATCACTAGCCTAGTAAGAGTGCAAATTGGGCTGAAGCTGCTTAGTCCAGCCAACTCTGACTCGGAAGGACATCCTTGCATGTAATGCGAAGCCAGCAGGAGCAGCTGAACAAGCCAGGATATGAAGCCATAAATCAAAGCTGGCTTCTTCAGCTGCTCACATGAAGGGAGGAGTGAAGTGGCTTCAATGGAGCTCCCACGTGAAACTTGTGCATATCCTTGCTTATTTATATATATATATATATATATATATATATACAAAAATATGTGTATTGTCTGTTTTTTCAAGCTGTGTTTTCTACAGATCAGTTTCATATGTTGTGAGACATTAGTGTTGCATGCAGTATTAGGTTGGGAAGAAAAGAGGGTGAGGGTGGGGAGGGTGCATGGGGTGGGGTCGGGTGGCAATGCCTCTATTCTTCTACTTCGTGTATGTGTGGGGTTTTGTGTCAGCGTCACTTGTGTGGATTCTCTTTCTATTCGCTTGTTATATTTCCTTGGTGGTTAGAGAGGTAGGGGTGGCCTAGGGGTGGTTGGTTGGCTTTGGTTGGCTTTAGTTAGATTTGTTCGTGGCTGGGGGGGGTGGATTCTTGGGTCAGGTTAGTCATATTGATTCGTATGCTGTTGGCTGATTCTTGTTGTTGTCTTGTTGGGCTATGTATGTGATAAAAGGGAACCATACCGGGGTGAAGGAATCTTCTTCTATTTCATATCCTGGCTTATTAAACAAGCATGTTTAGCCTAATGTTGCATATGCAAGTGGCCAGAGTGCACCTGACATTTAAACCCAAGACCATTTAAGCCAAGACCTTTTGCTGTTGGCCCTGTGCATTTTGTTACCTGCTCACTTGCATTTTAAATTAAAACTATGTTTTAAAAATCTAAGCATCCAAGAAGTAGGTGGTGGAGTTCTCTAATGAGCCACAAAATCTTCCCTAACCTATACTTGCCCAATCTGCATATGCTGGTCTTGAATGCATTCCACAGTTTTTTATGCCAAGATGTCTCAGATGTTTTAAACTTTCAAGAGTTTTTGCAAAAATGTACTCAACCTCGGGGGTTTTGTTCCCTTTCCCAGTATGAGATTGAAAGTAACTGGCATGTATGCATACATTTAGAAATTAGAGATTGCACTTTGGAAAACCCACTGATAGGCTTTGAAAACCCATGATATAGTGCTTATTCCTATAATATCTTCTACAGTTTCAGAGGATTAGGGACAGAGAAGCCATTTGAAAAAAGGTGGGGGGAGGCTTGTCAATGTTAATCACCTCCACCTCAGTTTTTTTCACCTCGGTTCATGCACACACACAAAGAAAGCAGGATGCAAATTAAATTTGAAGAATCTGATGGCAAATATTCACCAGTGCTCAAGAAGCCAGAAGGATGGAAAAATACAAGGATCCCATTTTTTTAAATGTGAACATCCTCTGTTCCTGCTTTGCTTTTGTACAAATATATAAAGGACTACAGCACCATCTACTGATATTGTACACATATTGCACTACTATAGTTCTCAGAAAGGTTACTTCAATTGATATTTATGGGGGTGGGACTTAAGTAGAATGGGAATCAACAACTAGCAGTCAAATCATCAAATCTGATCCTTCCAGAGGAAGCTAGCCCAGATTCCCCCCAAAAAAAACCTTTAGGGAGGAATTCAGGGACAGAGGGGATTGGGCAATGTTAGGTTTCTGCCCTGGGAGGTTGAACTAATTGGTCGTTACAGTGGGAAATGGTTGAGCCACCTTCACTTCAGCTGCATGTGTGTGTAGCAATGAATAGAAAACGCTGCTTGTCTTCAGCTTTTGGCGAGAGGTAGCTTATTGAATGACAGCTACCACAGAGTTGAAAGGAGCAAAGAGGGGTGAAGGCTACGATCAAAACTGCTGATCAGCGTATGGAAGGAAGGGTAGAAGAACTGATTATTTTTGACAGTGAGCTTTATGTCATGTTGCCCCCTTTGTTCTTTCATGATGGCCCCCTGCTTCCGCACTGGTCCACCCCGATATCATACTGCTTGAAGTGTCCAGAGAGCAAGTGAGTTTACGGCAACTTACACAGAAGAGAAAGCTGACATTTACAGAGCCTCCAAGTGTTCCTATTTTCCATTAACAGTCCAAAGTTTACAGAAGCCATCCCAGTTCCTGACTGGATCCCGGAATGTCCTGCTTTTCCTTAGGGTGTTCCCTATTTTCACCAGAGAGATGTTGGTGGGTATGGAGTTGTGTGTATATTTATATATGTTGGAAGCCACCCAGAGTGGCTGGGGCAACCCAATCAGATAGACAGGGTATAAATAATGAAATTGTTGTTGTTGTTGTTGTTGTTAGAATAGGACATCCCTATTTTCATCAACAAAATGTTGGAAGATATGCATTTAAAATGGAAATCTGTGGTGCCTTCTGTAGGTGTCAAAACTATCTACGGTATATCTAATCTTCAAAAAACTATTTCAAACAAGCATCAGCTAACAAAAAGCAGAGTTTGTGTGGTATAGTGGTTAGCTTCACTGGCCTGTTTCCCTCACAGTGTATTTTTAAGGTAAGGACTGTCTGTGGCTATAATGCCCTTTGGCAGGAGCCAATGAAAGCTATCAGGTTTTATTTAGGACGGACTAGCTTGTCAGGTTAAAAAGGTAAAGGTAAAGGGATCCCTGACAGTTAAGTCCAGTCGCGAACGACTCTGGGGGTTGTGGCTCTCATCTCGCTTTACTGACCAAGAGAGCTGACATTTGTCCGCAGACAGTTTTTCCGGGTCATGTGACTAGCATGACTAAGCCGCTTCTGGTGAAACCAGAGCAGCGCATGGAAACGCTGTTTACCTTCCTGCTGGAGCAGTACCTATTTATCTACTTGCCCTTTGATGTGCTTTCGAACTGCTAGGTTGGCAGGAGCTGGGACCGAGCAACGGGAGCTCACCCCGTTGCGGGGATTCGAACCGCTGACTTTCCGATCAGCAAGCCCTAGGCTCTGTGGTTTAGACCACAGCGCCACCCGTGTCCCTCTAGCTTGTTAGGTTAAGCCTGTACAAAAATCAGGTACCCTCTCCACCTGCAGCCAGGGCACCAAACCAGCAACCTCTTTTCTTCTCTCTTTTCATTCCACCTGAAGGAAATTTTGTTCATCCACCCAGACAGGCTTAAATCCACCTCTGTTTTCACAAAGTATCACACATGCAAAAACAGGGTGCAACATTCTTGCTATCTCTCACAGGGAGCAGAGGAAATCATTTTCTCTTAAATGTTTGGACAGGGACACTGCTTACCTTAAATATATGTGGTGGTAGAGGGATCTGTTTTTTCTTCTGCTGTACTTTAAAACATCATGTTGTGTTGCTCCAAAGCCACTTTAGAATATGGGCCACTGAGAAGCAGCCAGTAGACACTTCCTGGGGTAGCATGGAAGGAACACAACATCACATTGCATTGTGTCACTGCATGCCCATTAGGAAGTTGCAGCTATGGAGACAGAGAGGGCTTTGTACTGCTTTTGAGTGGTGCTGGGCATTTGTTTTGAAAGGAAAAAGGGAAAAATCCCTCTGCCACCTCGCATGGTTGAAGCAAATGTCAGCTTTCGCCCTATTCATTCTCCAAATATTTTGGAGAAAATTCTCTTTCCCTTTCTCCTCCAAGTTTCATAGGTGCTTCAGTCCTGCCCGAAACACTCTGCAAATTGTAAAAAAGGAAGGAAGAGAGGAACCATTTTTGGCCAACACTTGGGCCATTATGGACATGGAGGGAGACAACTGCGGGTGAGCTGATCACCACAGCATCCTTTCTTCTCAGTTTTAAAAGATGTTATAGCCAGCCAAGCGTGTACATGGTTACAGATGCTCTTTGTATTTTTTTAAACTTTAAAATATTAGATCATCTTGGTTTTACAGCAAAATGGTGCTTGTTCAAAGTGTATTTGTTTATTGTTTATTACAAGAACTGTATTTATATACAACTATTCATTTTTTTAAAACAAAAAACAACAGTATGGTTTACAACAGTTTTACATGAAAGCATATAAAATTTTAAAACCAGAAATCAGCTAATTATTATGGAAAGGTATTGTCTTCATTGCCTGCAGGAGTCTGACGGAGTGGAAAAATCTTCAGCAGGCATTTAGAAGTTGAAACAGAAAGTGCATGCCGAATCTCTATTGGTACAGGGAAGTTTTTAACGTTTGGTGTTTTCTTGTGTTTTTATATGTGTTGGAAGCTGCCCAGAATGTCGATTAAACATTAAAAGCTTCCCTAAACAGGGCTGCCTTCAGATGTCTTCTAAAAATCTGGTAGCTGTTTTTCTCTTTGACATCTTATGGGAGGGCGGGCGCCACTATCGAGAAGGCCCTCTGCCTGGTTCCCTGCAACTTGGCTTCTCGCAACGAGGGAACCGCCAGAAGGCCCTCGGTACTGAACCTCAGTGTCCGGGTAGAACAATGGGGGTGGAGACGCTCCTTCAGGTATACTGGACCGAGGCCATTTAGGGCTTTAAAGGTCAGCATTGTGCTCGGAAACATACTGGGAGGGTCAGCAGGTCAGGGGTGTGTCCACCAACATTAAGGCAGCAAACACAAACTCAATTTTGTTCTCTTAGTCATAATGGTGGTATGATCAGAGTTTAAAATGCAAGACTATGTGCTCAATATGCTCCTTTTTCAGGGTTGATAAACTTTTTTTTTATCTAACATATCAGGGATGTAGAAGCAGCTGTAAAGCATGAAATTGTTTGAAGGGGGGGAGACAAATGTTAATTGTGTGCTTCACAACAGAACACACACACAAGACATCTAAGACCATTAAATCCAGGGTCAAATATTGCCTGGCTGTGCTGCTTTTGACAAGAGCTGCCATAGATTTGCCTGGAATAAGTCTCACTAAACACAATGGGACTTACATCTGAGTAGATACGCACAGGATTGTAAGTTTTGAAATGCATTTGTTTCCTCTCCATTTAGCAGTAAAGGATTTCATTTTCATGGGTCATTTGGCTTACTGCATTTCTAGATTTAACCAGATAAAAATGGAGCCGTCACCAAAACACAGCAGGCTGTATGAGCCTACCTTATTTTAAGCCTAGTTAGCTCTTGTGGGTATTTGCATCTCATAGTAACTAGTAAACCGTTCTGTACAACAGAGAAAAGCATGCTCAAATGCACACCTATTCTGGCACAGGAAAATCCAACACAGGGCAACTTACTTTGAAATTATTATAATACCGATGACCTATTGTACCAAATATGTAGAGGTGTTCTTGAAATTTTATGAATAAAAACACCAATGTTTTTTGTTTTAAAAAAAGAGGTTTCAGTTTCCAGTACAGAGTGCAAAACCTTCAATGCTTTTCAATCCAAACCTCCAGTACCTTTTACAGTAATTCATGACATATGCTCTGATCAAAGTACCTAGTGAACAGTGCAGCCGAGCTTATTGCACTTACATCAGCAGCAGGCAGGTGCCATAGCAAGAACAAAAGGAAAGTCATAATCTTAGATAATACCAGAGCAAATGTGGGGGTGGGGACCTCTAGTCATCCAATATAGCAGCCTGAAGTTTAACCATTTTCCAACCCATTCTCTATGTCTTTCAGACAGAAAGCTTTTCATGGCTGTCATGCTCGAGTGCCAAATTCATCTATGCACTTGCTGAAGTGGTGAGCAAGCGATGGGATGACAACAGCCGCAGGTGTCCCAAGTTTACTTTGTCTGCCAGGAAGTCATGTGACTTCCCTTAGTTTCCTATTAGTGCTTCGATTGACTTTAGTAAGTATGGTCAAATGTTCTTACGACATAGCTGCCAAGTTATCCCTTTTTTTAAGGGAAATTCCCTTATGCTGAATAGGCTTCCTCATGAGAAAAGGGAAAACTTGGCAGCTATGTCTTACGAGCTGCTGGGAATGGAGGTTAAAAAGGACACACACCTACCTACTGACTCTTAAAGTGTCTATTGAATAAACTCAGCCACATGAATATACATTAGATACATAAATATGGCACACCATATGCATACCTAAGGGGGGGGGGGGAGAGACTACTTTCCATTAACATACTTCGTCATGTTTCCTCTGGTTACTTCTCAGTTTGACTACTGTAACACTCCACAGGCAACTGTTCCTGAAGACTGCCTTGTGCAGGCTGCAGAAAATGTGGAACAGCTACACTCTGCAAGTTAATATCCTACTGACGAGATACTGTCTGAGGCGAAGTTATCCTTTACTATTAAAAAAGGGCTTTTCCAGTGTCAGCACATAGAACCATGTACATAGAAATGTAGAGACCCCAAGGGTCATCTACTCCAACCCCCTGCAATGCAGAAATCCCAGCTAAAGCATCCATGACAGATGGCCATCCAACCTCTGCTTTAAAACCTCCAAGAAAGGAGAGTCCACAACCTCCCAAGGGAGTCTGTTCCACAAACAGCTTTTACATGATCTTTAGAAGACCAGTGAGCACCTTCTTGTTCAATGAGACCTTCAGAAGTCTGGGCCTTCTCTTCTGCAAATGAAATACAATTACTGCTGTTGCATTCGTTTTTCCGTAAATTGCTTTTAATGAGCAGTTTTATTACTATTGAAACTATCAGCCACTTTGAAGGCCTCTGTGGCAAAAAAAGGGAGGGGCAGCCCGTAAATTTTTAATGCACATTAAATAAGTCTGCTTAATGTATAAAGATATTCTAGCCCTAAGGGCATGCAATGTGTTCATTAAATTTGCAAAACAAAGGGTAATTTGTGGAATTCCCAGGTAATATCCCAAGGTTAAGATATGAGGAGCCTTGCTAATGGTGCTTCAATGGTTATACACAATACTAAGAGATATAGACTGAACTACAGAATACCCTACTTCTGGAATTAGAGCTGGTGTGGTGCAGTACCAGTAGTTATTGACTATTGTAAGGAGGAGGAGGGCTTATAGGGAACAGCCCCCCCCCTCATCAGGTCGAGTTCCTCTCAGAGCAGTAAGTCCAGTAGCGGATCAGATTACAGGAGTCAGGAAGCAGAGAGGGAGGGACGAGGCTCTAGCAGCATCAAAGAGCCTCAACACCGAGTAGAGAGAGAGGCAGCTGGGGAGGAAATGACGGGAGAGCAGTCAGAAGGACGGCCCTCCCCCCCCTCCACACCTGAATTGAGGCGCACGGCACCCCGTAGGACGAGAGGGAGGCGCTTTGGGGTTCCCAAGCTGTTATGTTGGGCGCAAAACAGAAAGAAGCCATTGCGAGGTTCTGACTCAAACTAAGCAGACATGTTTTCCAGACTCTTTGCACTGTAAATAGAATGCACAATAAAAACACCTTAAAGACAAGCAGGTGTGGAGTGCCGTTACTCAAGAGTAGCCGCAAGAACCTCTGACAACTATCAAGCTAGAACTGCGAAGACCCATGTTCACTTTGAGCCATCCATTGTCTTTCAGCCTAAGCTACCACACAGGACAGTTTTGGCAATAAGCGGTGTGTGTGTGTGTGTGTGTGTGTGTGTGTGCGTTGCCATTATGGTGTTAGCTACAGTGCCTTTCACAGTTCATTATGTGCCTTTGTGTTAAGATACAGAAAGCTACAGTGAACCAAGTTACCCAACCCCTCAGAATATATTGCTAGTAACTTCCACGATTCTTATGCTCACTACCAAACCAGTCAGTTTGTGGCTGCCTTATTTCATCACCACCTTGCTATATGAATCAGCCTTAAGTTTGGGAATCGCTTGGGGCAAGATTATGGATGGGGAGATCTGTACAAGTGTGCACCTCTATTTCTTATTGCATCATCCCAGATTAAAAAGCAAAACTGTGACTATGATAAAACTCTAAACAGCATATTCAACATTTTAAGCCTCTTCACTCTCTACCTCAGTTTGCTCACCCTCTTCTCTACATGCACATTGCCACTTAGTTCAGCAGCTCCCTTCACAGCAAAGCTCAGCTCCCAAGGCACAGCAAGTAAAGTTGTGCAGCCCCTTGTTGGGTCCTAGAAAATGTGCTGTGCCTCTCCCTCATCTGTTTTCAATTAGCCTTAGCTGCAACACTCAACCCACCTCTTCAAATCTAAAGGGGGTTTCTAGCTAGAAATGCAAAATTTATTTGCCCTCCCTCCCTTTGCAAAACAAGCAGCTGTATATTCTCTCGTGAATCTCCCTATTAAAGTCATTCAACATTTGACTCCAAAGACACACTAGACCAGAACAAAAGATATCTTTCAAAAAATTAAGGAGGAAAAATGTTCTGCATACACTTAAAATGCAAAACTGTGCGTATCTTGAAAGAGGGGATTGCTTTGATTCTCCTGTTAATTAAGAAAGTTACAGAAGCATAACATTACTTAGTTGAAAATAATTTAATAACCTCCTAATTCTTATTTTAGCTCGCACTTTCAGGCTCTCTTTAAAAAAGATTGCGCATCATCTTCATTTAATCAATGAGTTGTACAGGCCTTTAAAACAGGAAGGTATGATTTATCTCCCCTGCCCCACTCTCCTTTTTATCATGGTCACACAAGACTCTTGGCATTACTTTCTTCCTTTAAAAAAAATCAAAGTTTTCAAAATGTTGAGAAAACGAACAACAAAAACATGCCATTGCTGATGATAACTCACAGGCAAAGGCATCTTATCACTTCCAGCTTAGGCACAAATGGAATTTACAGAGTGTGCAATGACCATATCAATAGTATAATTAGCTGGCCAAGAGATATCCCCTCCATGGCATGGTGTGGGTCATTGGGAGCTGATAGGAGCTGTAATTTTTGTTAAGAAAGCTGCGAATTAGCAAGCCTACAATGCCAAATGTACCATGTTTAGATACGCTTCTAAGTACTTTACTGGGATGACTCAAGTGTTCTGAGAGGGCTACTTCCTGCACTTTGGACCACCATCCTTCCTTTGTGGGTCCTTCCACTGTCTTCCACCACCTGGTCATCTCCATCCAAGTGACAGGTAACAATAGTGACACTTGTTCATTAAGGCACATGAAGCAGTTCTGTTCATTTTCAGCTGAGAGCATTGCCAACATGGGGCCCAAAACCAAAAGCTAATCAGACTAATCTGAACACCCAAACCCAGAATTGGCTTACTCTAATACATACCTACCACGTGAATATGGCTTTCCCTTTCCTCATGTCTATGCCAGAGGAAGGGATACAAGGTCTTATTCCTACAAGAGAGTTTCACTCATGTCCATTGCCACTGGAGAAGCAATGTGAGGATCAACTCTTGAATTCCAGTTTTGTTGTTGTAGCAGTTTCATTAATGTTATGCTAAACTACGGATTAGCATTGTGTCCCATACTGTTCAATTAAATATGGTCCACAGTGCATATTGAATAGTGAGTACAATACTCTAAATGAAATTATGTGCACACTTTGTTGTTGCTGTTTAGTCGTTTAGTCGTGTCCGACTCTTCGTGACCCCATGGGCCATAGCACGCCAGGCACTCCTGTCTTCCACTGCCTCCCGCAGTTTGGTCAAACTCATGTTCGTAGCTTCGAGAACACTGTCCAACCACCTCGTCCTCTGTCATCCAGTTTAGATGGTCCAAAGGGGGGGGGCACTCAGATTTGCTCCCAGTTTAACTCATTCAATCCTATGGAAACTTCAAGTCCTCGGTACTGCCCATAGTACCAAATAATAGTTTGTACTAGTGATTATCTGTACATAAGGACTGTATATGTTTTATGATTTTGTTTTTAATTTTGGTAATGTTGTTTTTTAAACTCTCCCCTACAGCCTGAAACAGTCCACTCTTATCATCTCATGTTTCTACCAATTCATTCATCCTTGCTCTCAGTTTGTTTGTTCTGAAAGCCAACCTATGCAACTTATACATGTTGCAGAATCATATGGTGCAGCTTTCCATGGGTTGTATGATTTGCATATACAAGGGGGATGGTTGCATATTTGCAAGTTTCTCCATGGGGAACCACCCCCACCACGTGCAAAACTTATCCTAGTCTAGATGCAGAATTTACCTGCACCTAAAAGGCTCCTAGGAGGCTGAAGGGACATTGCTGCTGCTGCGAGTGTTGGAAGGAAGACCCCTCACAGCTGCAAGGCCCATTTCCACCTGGCCTAGAGGGTGGGGCCCAGACTCACCTTGAACAGATAAAAGAGGCTCCTGGGAGGCCAGAGGGAAATTGCTGAAACAACTCTTGGGTTGGGGCAACTGGCTAAAATGTTTTACAATATTTTAAATGGTTCTAATTTTGGTTCCTATGTTTTGTTTTTCTCAGGTTGGGGTTGGTTAAATGTTTAGTTGGGGTTGGCGGTTATATTAAATTGGGTATGAGTCTAAACAATAATATTACTGGTTTCTATTGATTTGTTGGTTGGTTTGTTGCCTGTATAGGGCATTCTGTTTCTTAATGTTTGGTGTTTTGTTGTGGTTTTATACATGTTGTAAGCCACCCAGAGTGGCTGGGGAAAGCTGTCCAGAGTGGCTGGGGACAGAGCCTCAGATATGTATTGATTTTTGCTTATGGAGGGCCAGCTGCTCCCCTGCCCCCCTTGGCTACATCCAGGGGGGGTGGTACAGGAAGGAAATAAGGTTGGAAGGGGGTCACAGTCAGAAAAAGGCTGAGAGCCTGATGGTCCTGCTCCTGCCTCTCTCCACCTGGCCTAAGGTATTTTGTGGAAAGTTTTGTTGGGAGTTTTTGCTGCTGTTATTGACATTAATTTTTTGTATCTTTTTATGTGGAAATTAAGGGACCCAGGTGGCGCTGTGTGTTAAACCACAGAGTCTAGGGCTTGCTGATCAGAAGTTCGAATCCCTGCAACGGGGTGAGCTCCCGTTGCTCGGTCCCAGCTCCTGCCAACCTAGCAGTTCAAAAGCATGTCAAAGTGCAAGTAGATAAATAGGTACCGCTCCGGCGGGAAGGTAAACGGCGTTTCCGTGTGCTGCTCTGGTTCACCAGAAGCAGCTTAGTCATGCTGGCCACATGACCTGGAAGCTGTACGCCGGCTCCCTCGGCCAATAATGCGAGATGAGCGCGCAACCCCAGAGTCGGACACGACTGGACCTGATGGTCAGGGGGCCCTTACCTTTACCTATGTGGAAATTATTCAGTTTGGTTATGTAGTTTTTGATGTGTTTTATTTTTATGACTACTTTGCAATGTTTGCAATTATGTACTGGTAAATCTTTTCATATTGTAAGCTGCCTTGAGCATTGTTTTAACTGTGTAAAGGTGGCATACAAAGAAAACAATGATGATGAAACACTGATCTAGGGAACATGAAAGTTTAAGTGCTCCTTTCCTGGAGTTGCTTTTATGAAATGTTCCAAAAGTGTAACTTGTATTTTTATATGTATGGTGTGTGTGTGTTTTAAGTGAAAACCAATTATTTGAAAAGATGCAGTAATAAACCCAAGCTACACACAAGAATTCCCTCAAATGGAATGGTGGGTGCTATGATGAAAATTGCAGGTGTGTAAATGGGTAATATCCAACTAACTCACACTTAGAGTAGAATCACTGATTTAACTGGATATACTCTGACCAGGATGGGACCCAGGTGGCGCTGTGGTTAAACCACTGAGCCTAGGGCTTGCTGATCAGAAGGTCGGCGGTTCGAATCCCTGTGACGGGGTGAGCTCCCGTTGCTTGGTCCCAGCTCCTGCCAACCTAGCAGTTCGAAAGCACGTTAAAATGCAAGTAGATAAATAGGAACCGCTACAGCGGGAAGGTAAATGGCGTTTCCATGTACTGCTCTGGTTTGCCAGAAGCGGCTTTGTCATGCTGGCCACATGACCCGGAAGCTATACGCCGGCTCCCTCGGCCAATAATGCGAGATGAGCGCGCAACTCCAGAGCCGGTCACGACTGGATCTAATGGTCAGGGGTCCCTTTACCTTTACTCTGACCAGGAACCATTTTGTTCAGTGTCTTAAATGGATTTTTCAAATTATACAGCTATAACTGGGTTCTTGTAGTCTTGGGACTTTTGAAGTGAGAGGATCAAAATCAAGATCCCTGATTAAGTTGCTTAACTTGGAAGGGCTTTACCAATTTATATGTCATTTAGATAATAAAGAGCAGCATGTACTTTGATTGAGTGGCTCCAGCAATGTATTCAAACAAACAGGAGCTTCCCCACTAATTTCTACAAGGCAGATAGATCCTATTCAAAATGCATCATACTATTTGTGTCCTTACACCACAAATTGTTCTTCAAACACAACCACACTGCTGTGTACCTGTACTACTGGTATTGTAGGGCTCCACTGTCATTCTGCCAATGACATTTGGATTTAGCCAAGTTTCTAAGATGTCCATTGTATCAATAGTCACATTTAAACTCCCAGGCTCCCAGGATGTGCTTTCGAACTGCTAGGTGGGCAGGAGCTGAGACTGAGCAACGGGAGCTCACCCCGTTGCGGGGATTCGAACCGCCAACCTTCCGATTGGCAAGCCCTAGGCTCAGTGGTTTGGACCACAGCGCCACCCGCATCCCGTGTTAATTTATACATTAGCAAATGGCTGCAACTACCCCCCCCCATACACATGGGATGTTATAGCTATTTTAAGACTTTGCAAAGAAACTGAAAGTAAAAATCATTTGTCGCTGATTGAATTCATAGCTAATCTTACAGTTTCAACTGAAAGACACCCTAGAGCTTCTGGGCAACAAGCCAACACAATATGCTTTATCACATATCCAAATCTTTTCTTTCTTTCTTCTTAATGGGAAATGTTTTTTTAGCACCACAAGCACTGTATAAGTACATTATATTTTGTGTCTTACCCTTGAGACCCAAATCGTGTAATTACAGAACAGTTCAAAAAGCAAGAACTATTCAACAGTAGCTTGTCTAGCAGTAGAACAACCTAATAAAATGAGACCTTATGCAAAATGAACCGTAAGAAATATTGAATGGGTTTCAGCACACACTGGACCAAAAGACAGTGGTATTTCAATGATAGTTGAAGAAGAACTGAGTTATGTAAGCATAAGGTGGCAAAGGATAGGTAAAAATTTCCTGGATAATGGCTTCACACAACTCTTAAAAAGCATTATTTGAAACAAACGTTTTTGTCAACCTGTTATAGACTGCATAAGAGAAATAAAAATGTGCTATATTGCAATTTATTTATTTTTTACAATGGCAAGCCATTTTTAAGCCTCATGTGAAAATGTTTGCATTATTATAGGCCAGTGCCAGATCCTTTGCATTACTGGGGCCATCAGCTAATGTAATAGTAACATATCTATATATCAGTTGGGTTTGCACAATACTTCAGAACTCTGCTCCAACCTTACATGTGCAGCCAGCATGCTCACCTGCCTCTACCATCTATACCAGGATACCCCATCCAAATGGAGCCTATGTATGTACAATCCCATGTACATGGGCTAACACCACACAATCCAAGGGTCTGCCATCTGACTTTGACCTACACACAAAGGATTCTATGTGTGAAGGTCCCCTTGATGGGATGGGTCATCCCAGGTAGGTGGTGGAGGCGTGGTCAGCCCCCCAAGTCCATGTGTAGGGCTAGATTAAACTTCACAAATATAATCCATTGTTTCACTAAAGGCATAACTGGTTGACAATTTGCTACCAAACAAAGCTCAAGATTTTGTCGTTTGTATACAAAGCTTTAAACAACTTAGAGCCTGCCTGTTTAAGAAACTGCCTTCTTCCATACGTCCTATCCAGGTCACTGGTAAAGGCCTTCCTGCTGGTGCCACTCACCTGCAAGGTTCATCGGACAACGACTTGGAGCAGCACATTCACTGTGATGGCACCCACATTATGGCACATTCTCCCTTCTGACAGGTGTGGCATGTGATTTTTCTTCTTCTTCTTCTTCTTCTTCTTCTTCTTGGCACATGTTAACATTTATTCAGACAAGTCTTTGAGGAATAACAACATCACCTTTCATTTTCATTTTGTATGCCCTTCAGATTTGTGCATTTTCTTTGGTATTTTATACGTTGTTCTACTTTTAATATGCTGCATACCACTTGGAAATGTTTTTTTTTCTATAAATTATCAATTTTTTTATATAAAAAAACCAATAAATCATTGAAGGGGGAATAGTAAGGTTGATCCAGAAGTATGCATTGTTATGGTTGAAGCCATTGTGCAAATGCTTTCATACTATTTTGGTCATATATATAACCTACCACAGAGCAAGCTCAGTGGAAACCTATTGTTTCAACTGATAGGCTAGAAGTTGATGAAGCCACTGGCCCAATTGTCCATGAAGCAGCTTTTCAACATTAAAAAGAAACACTGGTTTTGCTTCTTTGTAATAATGAGGCAGACACCTGCACTAATTATTACATGAGGGCAAGGCATACTTCTGTGTGAGCATCTGATTTGTTGGTCAGTATGTCTGTCAAATGTACCGCGATGACAGGAGGGACGTCGTGGGAAAAACCATCAGCAACCAAAGAGTGAAAGGAGCATACTCACACAGCCAATGCCCACAAATTAACTTACACCACCAAGAACAGAGCAGAGTGAAGCATTGCGGTACAACCCTAAACACCTGAAGAACTGATAGCTTCAAAAGGATCCAGTAAAATGAGACGAATCATGCTAATGGAAAAACTAAAGCCAGACAGAAAACTCATTCCTATGACCCTATAACACTGCAACCTTTGACAAATAGAAGTATTTTGTGGGTATTTATTAGCTTCATGTCAAATTGTATGAGGAAATGTCATCCCCGCTTCTGACATATGCGTCACCACCATTCTGGAAGGGTTTCTCACTTGTAGTAATTGTGGTTCAGACTTGCAATTGATTAATGTGTTTTAAGACTGTGGACACTTTTCTGTATAGCAGGGAGTAGAAAAGCAGTGATATATAGTGAAACAATGTTGTCCCATTTTCTTTCAGGCTACAATCATTTCTTGTGGAGAAAGAGAAAAACAAAGATGGGCGTGTTGAAATTTAAAACCTTAACAGTATCTTAAATACTGTTATCGATTACTTTTCTGAAATGGTAGCATATACATGCCACAATTATTAAACCAACTTTTGGCACTGAGGATGGAGGTGGGGAGCAGCTTTAACCACAATTCAAGGAAAGTTATGATTAGTTCCAGAAAAATGCATTGTTTATACCGGGTACAATAATGGACTCAAACCACATCATGAAGTTTGATAGCCAACCTGAAGTGAAGAGGTAGGAGAAGTACATCTTGGAAACAAAAACATTGTTATATTCTTTTACCAGGTATTGAGTAATTTGTTGTACACAAGCAATACCCACTAAAAGTAGAGCAGGGTGACTGGTTTCTTTGGAATACTAATACAAAACATAGTTTAAACTAGTGAGCTTCCAATACCAGTGCAAGAAATCTTGTCCATTTAGCTTTAAATTTATTCACTGCTAATTCCCAAGAAGTAGATTTTCCCACTTAGTGCACATCTATGCCACACACTAAAAACTTGCTTCATTATCATTCTGTTTGAAGTAATTCAAAGGATGCCTCTACAGTATTACACTGTATTTTTGCAAGATGGTCCTTCAAGTCCCAGGTCAAAAGCAATGGGAATATATCCAGGCCACACAAAGCGGTCTGTGCATGAGGTTTGCCTCACTAAAAGGAAAGATAGACACATATCCCTCTCTTTGTCCCAAAGACTCAACTGTGGGTGCTGAAATGTGCAAGGGATGTTCTCAGCTCAAACAGAAAGACTTGCCTGAAAGCTGAAACTGATTCAGTTCAAGGCACAACATGGGGAAGTCACTTGACAGGCGTGCTAACCCAGTCTTTAGAGTTTGCCTCTAGTGGGAGTTTGCCTCCCAGTCGGGACAGTCAAACAAACCACAGAAGCATTAACAGGGCCTCCTGATATGGTGACCATGGTCTACAGAACATGGACCACATTCCACACAAATTACTGAACGATATTCAAAGTTAAATCCGTGCTTCATTTACGAAACCCCTTCACTAATATTTCAGCTTCCTTATGCATCCAAGCACCAGCAAGATAGCAATGAGAGTTTCTCAGTCCCATCATATGCAAGTTTATTTGAAAGCATGTCCCACTGAGATCAAAGTACCGTTAATTTCCTTTCAAATAACTTCTTATTGGATTTGCCACCATGCTCTCTTCAGTTAGCAATCAGTAGCTTTACCTTCCATGCAAGTGATGCTGTTGACAAGGCTTACCTGAAGCTACAGGTGTGATTGCATATGAAACAGAGCCAGCAGGTTCAAAGAGAACTACATCCACTATTATGTTATAGAGAACACAAAACTTCTAACACAGAGATTGACAGAATATAGACCGCCAATGTGGACCTCCAGCCTCTTTCTGGTAGGTAGCCTAGCATCTGCTTAACAGTGAAGAGAATCTGCTCCAAAACAAACAAACTCGGGATTGAATGGACTTTAGGTTGACCCAGCAAGACTCTTAAGAAATTGGACCGCTTAACACAGTTGAGTATTACTCGGAATAGACCTGTTGAAATTAACAGACTTTGCTTAGCCATGTTCATTAATGGGCTTACTCTGAGCAAAACTTAGTTTAATACCACTCATAGATTTGGATCTCTTGTCAGTTAAGCCATTAACTCTTGCTCTTAATTTTATTTGTGCAGCACATGGATACTAATTAAAAGAAAGTAGTCCCTGCTAAGGCTAAGCCAAAACTAGATTTTATATAGCTTTAATTCTATCAATGGTGAACTGCTTTAAAAAAAATGACTGTTTTTTATGTTTTTAGCTGGTTCTTCTTTTTGTTTGTAAGCCGCCTGGAGCCCCGCAGAGGAAAATGTGAGGCATAAATAAATCATCCTATCCCAGTCCTTGTTTCCTTGGTTTGAAGCTATCGGCAGGATTTTTTCACGTAGGGGAAACATGAGAACCCGCTTCCCTCCCCGCGCTGCTTACTCCACGCCACGGGAAGCAGGACCCGCCACCGCGAACGGCGGGACTCAGTCCCGGGATGAGGAGGGTGTGAACCGCCTCACACGCGCCAGTCCTGTCTCTCCTCAGAAGCAAGGCTCGTGGGCTTCCGCGCGGCTACAGACAGGATTGTAGCCTGAAGCGCGCTCGCCTCAGGTGTGACCAACGCCTCGAGTCCACCCTCGGCTGCTCTGAGCGCAGCATGGAAAGGTCACTGCGCTTCAGCTTTTCTTTCCGGAAGGCGGCAAGAGACAGAGACAGAGACAGAGAGAGCCGCACAAGAGGGAAAGTTCACGAAGAAACAGGCGGGTGGGGTGAGAGGGGGATAGGGCCGCCCGGTGACTCACCTGGTCCAGTTCTCGGGCATCCCCGCCTGGAGAAAAGGCGGCGGAGGCAGAAGGGGAGGAGGAGGAGGCCATGTTGCAAGGCTCGCTCGCTCTCTCGCCCAGACACACCTCTTGTTCCCGTGGAGCAAAGGAGAGGCGAGCAGGAGCCCAGTCTCGCTTTGCAGCTCCCTCACGGGCTGCGCGCAACTTCGCTCGGGGAAGTTCTCCAAGCACGCTGCCGAGTTATCTCAGCGCGCGCGCCGCTCTCTCCCCCGAGGGGCCGCCAACAGGTTAAGGCAGGAGCCTGGGAAGGCAGGCGGGGGGGGGGGAAGAGAGAGAGAGAGACCCGCCGCAAGTTCCCAGCTCGTTGGCTCCGCCCTCCCCCACACCAGAGCTCCGGGAGGCGGGGCCCGGCCACGCCACGTGCGGCGCCCAGGTGAAGGGTTCGCCCAGGTGGGCTGGCAACCGGCGCGCGGAGCGCTCTCGAAGGGGAGGATTCTTTGGCTTTGACAAAAGAGCGCGGAGGAGCCAGTGGCTGGGCGTACTCGTGAAATAGTCTCGCGATGGACTATTGGATGCAAGGCACCAACAACCCGTTCTCTGGGATAGGTGGTCCGGGTTCAGTTTCATCCTATCAAAAGTCCACTTCAAAAGTACCCGCGCAAGGTCCGAGGGGGAAGAAAACAGGCAGAGAGATGGGGGGGCATAAAGTGAATTTCAAGAGAAGGAGGCTTGGGTCCCATGCATAGGAGCCAACTCCTAGGGCCGAGGTCCCCCCCCCATAAAATACTTGAGTTGACAGGCATTGCATTCAAATGGTGTGCATGCACCGCATCATGTGATTGATTATGCAGGGTGGGGCTTACCTGGGCCCCTCCAATCTTTTATTCATGCTGGCAGCCCTGGTCCCACATGTTAAATTTCTGGAAAAAGAAATAAGGAATTGTTCACATTAACAAAGTTCAAGCCTAAGCATATTTTCTTTGACACCAGCCCTCTTGACTTGGCAGAGAGGTGGAGTTAAGGTCACCCAGCAAATTTCACAGTGAGTGAGGATTTGAACCCTGATTTCCCAGGTCCCAGTCCAATACTCTAACCACTACACCACACTAGATCACAACATTTAGCACTGAGCTAAGTGGCACTTGCTTCCAAGGAAGCATATCGGATTTCAGTTTTATTACTACTCTAGAATTTCTTTCAAGTGCAGGCACTCTTTGTTTATAATACTAACAAAGGTCAGATTACCTGCCTAGTTACCATAGTCAGCCTTGTTGGGTTGTTTTTTTAAAAGAAAAAACGGAAGCCTTTGTTGTGCTATGTAGCAGCTGGCATAATGTAGATCTACAGATCAAAAGTGGAGATGAAGTATTATGATACTGAGACATTTGTTCCAAGCCTTTATCAGTGTTCTACACCTGGAGATCAGCAGGAAGAAATGTCCATGCTGTCTGATTCTGCCATTTTCTGAGTCAGCCTCAGAGCTTAGGAAGCAAAAGATGTGACCAGCATAATCCAATCGATCCAATCTCTGGTTTCGCTTGTGCCAGATCAGTTGAATTTGCTTGCTGCATTTTGTGCTCTATGGGTTGGTTGCTCTATGTAGCTTAGCCAGAAAGCAAGGTATGGAAAACTTAGCAAATATGCATGTTTCCCAGGGATTCTGATCATTCCTGGCAAGGAGATCCAGGAAACGCTTATGTGTGACTGCTCAGCACTTCCTTAAGACTGTCCTCCTACTGTTCTCTACGGGCTAATAAAACAAGGCCAAGATAGATCTGTCTGAAACAATGATCCAGGAAAATCCCTCTTAATGAGGAAAAGAGAAAGAGAGAGGTCTGGATGTTTGCCAGCAGACATAAGTTTGGTGCAGGGGGGATTTTACAGTGGAGAATGAGTGGGTACTTAACCCACACCCCCTGCAGACCTGCCTTTATCTGTGCAATCCCCTACTCACAGCCAGGATGTTTGCCAGAGAAAAGCAGCTGGCAGGGCGGGGTATATTTATTGATATCTCACTTTTTGACCACATGAGCCCCCAAACCGGCTTATAAAGACAACTATATAAAGTTATTATGTTATTAATAATCATTTTACCATTGGACCCTCATCCACTCTTAATCATAAGGTTCTTGTGTGGGTTCACAGCAGTATAAAAATACAACATTAAAATCAGGGCCAAATGTAACACTGTAATAACAGAATATGATCGTATCACAAGAAGCACAAAAGAACTGAGAGTTAAAAACCATCAGAGCAATGCTAAAAACAGCAGGGTACAAACATGAAATGATCCCAAAGCCTGGTAAAATTAGACAGTCTTGTCTCTTGACCAAAGGGTTGCCAACTTTTTAAATGTGTCCTGTTCTTGTCCTCTTAACAGCAGCAGAAATGTAGCAATCAATTATTTCCCCATCAATTTATCTCCAGACAATAAAAGTGCCATCTGCTAAATTTATGCATGTCGAGCTGCTGTTATAGACACAGGTGAAGGACCAATGAAAGAGCTGGCAACTCTGTTCACTTAGGAGCCTCTTCTTAGGATGGTGCCGCCGCCCCGCCCCGCCCCCGGACATGTGCCTGAAGTGTGGCAACAGCCTTTCCTAGTGTTGCTGTGCCATTTAAGCAAAACAGGGGGACAGATGTGGTCCACTGGAATTGTACATGATGTTGTGCTGATGCCATCAGCTCTCTGTCCACTGTCACAGATGAGCCTGTTTCTAGGGCAACTCACTCAGAAACCTTTGCATCTGAAAACATGGACTGCCTGAATGTTTCCTAGTTTGCTGTGGTGCCTTTTGCTGTGCCCTTACTTGCACAATGAAGAAACACACCCCGAGGGACTGCGTTGGTTCGGCCTATCCCTGCAAAATCTACATACCATTCTTATTTGCAGCATGGCATCTCTGTTCTTTGCTTCTGTGTGTGTGTGAAAGAGAGAGAGAGACAGAAAGGAGGGCAGGGATGAAAACAGCCAGGTGTGTGGCCAAACTTTGGAACTGGGTGCTCACTGAACCTAAAAACAGCAACATGATAGATAGCTTCAGTCTGTAGCATTATGAGGAAGGGAACCCATGCCCTCAAGGTATGGTCATGGCCACCCACTTTTATGGCTTTAAAATAGTTTCTAGACAAATTAATGATTGATAAGGCTGCCAATGACTAGAGCCACAATAGGTATGTAGTTCCTCCAGTGTGGGAGGAAATATGTCTCTACGTATCAGTTGCTGGGAGCAAAAAAGTGGGTGGGAGCTGTTGCCCTCAAGGGGGCACTGCTTGTGGGCCTCTTTATGCATCTGGTTGGCTCCTGTGAGAACCTGCACTAGATGGGCCAATGGCCTGATCCAGCAGAGCTCTTCTTGCATCCCTGAATGCCTCAGCCAAATACCTCCCTCCATTCCTTCAAGCCCCTCCCCTCAAAGCCCACCTTTTCTAGGTTGCCCCTGGAGCATCTCCCTGGCCCCCACTACCATACTGTAAGCTAAATTATGTGTAATTGAAATAACTGCATATCCTTCCCATTTAGCCAACCTCTGTATGTCTAGATTGGAAGCTCCTCGAGGGGGCAGAGATCTGCTTGTCTTGTTCTTTGCAAAGCCCCACGCGCTTTAGGATTGTGTTATATAAATAAAGGGATAGCTGAATAAATAAATGTTTTGAATTTGCATAATTTATACGCATCAGAGAACCTGTGTTTTTATTAGCGCAGAGCACCCACAGCTCTAACAACGACCTCGTCATGTACTGCATCCTCCCAGTTAACATCTCCATATGGAGACAGCGCGTGTGCAGGATTAAGCACGGTGTTGCCGTCGTCAGGTAATATCGGCAGCATAATTGTATCTGTTTAAACAGGTTCAGGTTTCCAGGTTACAGCTACACCAAGCAGGGCTGAGTTACATGCAGATAAGAGAAAATAGAAAATAAAAAAAGTAGCAAAGATCATTCAGCTCTGTTTCAAGAATTACTGCTAAATGCCCTATGTAATTATAACAGTCTACAAATGATATCAGTGACTAACTTAGAGTTGCTTCATTTGGCCAGCTTCCATCCTTTTATCTCCATTTACTTTTCAACCATTAACAATAAATTGTTCCATCTCTCTCTCCCCCCCACCCCCTTCTCTGTTCCAGTATTACTTGGCTACTTGTCAAAATGCAGCACACAATACACAAAAAGCAGTTATGTGACACCTGGAACTGTTCCACCAGAATCTCTAATTTAGTGAATGGAGTTAAATTAAGAACCATTTTATTTCACTGGCTGTTCAGATACAGAGGGATTTCCCACCTGGCCCCCCAGAATAGCTTCCAAGTCTAGGGGTTCCCCTTTTTATGTATAAGAGCCGCCTCCTCTTCTGGCTTGGATTCCAAGGTAAGGTCACTTCAACCTCCTGAAAAACAGAAATAGAGAAATCCAGATTGCACATTTAAAGCACACTCAGCAAACATTTAACGCACATGACTTCTCACAATAATCCCAGAAACTGTAGTTTGCCCCTCACAGAGCTACAATTCCAAGTATCTTGAACAAACCACAGTTCCCAGGATTCTTTTGGGTGGAGTGGGGGGTGCTATGCACTTTAAATGTGCATTGAATGTGCTTTAGATGTATGGTATAGATGTGGTTGGCAAGGGACCTCTTTCTCTCTCTGGTTTGTTCCATTTGCTGAGTGGATACTTGAATGCCAAACACCTCTGCAAATCTCACATTCCAGGTGGTCACCTGGATCTCCTGCTGCTACACCTGGCCCTGGCCATTGGTCTGGACAAAGTTAGTATGTGGAGCCAATTTTTTTTGGCCACCCATCCCTTGCTCAGTTCAAAGGGTGATGGTCCGTTAAAATCAGTAGCCAGTTTTACTTAAATGCACTGACTGGGGCGAGTTCTATGCAGAGCATAATGAAAAATGTTGGACTGGAACTTTGCTTAAGTAATGTATTATTTCTTTGGTGTTTTGTAGTTCTCTCTTACCAGAGGAGGGGGAAATGGCCTGCCTAGCAATGTAGCAATGAAAGTAAGAGTTATGGGTTTCCTCATTTCTGCAATTATATATTTCTATTTTGACACAGTAACTCCTCCAACTTTTATTTTTCAAGATGCAATTTTTGAAGATCCCAAGCATTACAGTTGCCAGCTCTTCATAACCATAAAAATAAATGTACCTCTTGAGGAGAGCCCTCTGAGTGCAGAGACCATGGGGATTTTTGCTTTTGGATGGTTTGGAGGGAGGGCCCAGTGGTTTGGGGTGGGTTCAGTGGAGAGATTTGGGGCAGAGGAGCAAAGCTATATGGGTGTTTGGTGCTTTTTAAAAAAAGACTAAAGGTGATGTGCAAAAACCAGCACACATTTTTTTCTGGCAGATGTCCTGAACAAATAAACGTGTAGCCAGGCTACACCCCAGTCCGTTGGCAATCTTACTAGTAATGGTTTCCGTGTCCTCTGCTGTATGAACTATAATGAACACATAGTTCTGTTTTAAATCACCTAATTCTTATTCTCAGATGAGTGAGCTTTGGTTTTGCTTCATCATTATGTAAAGGACAGAATATACTTTCTATGCTCTATTACAGAGAAGCCATTGCTGCAGGGGAATATAATATGAATTTTAAAGACAAGACTACATTGACTCTTGCAGCTGCCTACTGGTCAGAAAATAAAACACACTTGTTATGGCTACACTGGTGGATACTTATCCATGATACAAGGCCCACAGTATAAGAGGGCAGGGGGACAGTCTGACTAGGAACAAACATGCATGCTACAGCATTGTAGCCATTCAGAGGAATGCAGTAACAAGGGGACTAGAAAGCAAATCCTACCAGAAAAGAAGTGCCAGAGTGTCTTTGGCCTAGAGAAAATACCACCAAGGAGCATGTCTACATGGAATATTTAAACAAGTTTTAAACACATTTGGCTACCTAACCAAGAAATCCTAAGTATCAGACTTTGCAAAGTCATTAAAAATTGCCAAGATTTCTCAGCCTTCTCTCAAATCGACAATTCCCAGGTTTCTTCGGGTGGGGTGGTAGGAGCCACGATAAAACTGAGAGAAAATAATTTACATTATTTTCAGTAACAAATTAATATGGCACGAAAGGGGAGGGGGAGAATGGGGAGGGAAAAGGAAAACAGGCACCCGCTTTTAAAGTTGCAAAGTTCTTAAAATGACCACCTTTAATGGAAAGGTGCTCAGGGAGAGAAAAGGAACTAAATGGAGCTGGTATCCCAGCAGAACTAATAAAATACGGTAGCTGTGTGCTTCCGATCTTTGCTCAACCAGACGGAGCCTGTCTTCACATCATGCAAGAGAACTCCCAAACTCACCAAGGGCTTGAGACTCATCAGCTACCCTCACCTGGTTTAGGTGGCAAGTAAAAGCTGTACCCGGGGAAGTGGCAGCTGTCGCATGCTGACAACTTCTAGGAACCACAGGTGAGAGCTGAGTGCAGGGTAGAGACCAAAGGTGGACAAACTACCCTCTGCAAGGAGGGCTGAGCCTAGAACTCCATGCATATCAAGTCTGTGCTCTTCCACCTTGCTGCAGGCTGTCCGTCTGAAAAACAAAACAAAGGCTGCCTTTTACTTGGATTGCTAGGCTAGAGTGATCTTTGCATCCTCTTACACCCAGAGTATGACCCATGCCTCTAGGATCAGGTGTTATTGGAGACTAACTTGCATAGCCAACATAGCCAATAGTTAGAGATAGTTAGAGACAATGGGAGCTGTAGCCCAACAACCTCTTGAGAGGCCACACGTTCCCCATTCTTGCTCTAACCAGTGTTTTCAAACTTGTGTCTCCAGCTGTTTTTGGACTACTGTTCCCATCATCCCATCATCCCTGACCACTGGTCCTGCTAGATCGAAAAGTCCAAAAGCAGCTGGAGACACAACTTTGGGAAACACTGTTCTAGAAAAAGACATTTTTCAGAAGTCTTTCCATGCCTTTCTAAAACGAACTGCATGGAGTTATTGCCTCTGCGTAGTTATGCTTTATTTAAGGAACATAGGCTATATATCTGCACATCCATCTGTTTGTCAGCTCTGCCCTCTAATGGGCAACTGTCAGCATAGCTGCTAATAACATTCCACCCTCCCGGCAACTTTCCTCAAGACTATTACAGATGAAATCCAACGAAGATGTGATTTAGTTGACTGTTCTGCCTTAAAAGAGCATTTCTGTGATTCCAGGCATTATTAAAATATGTTTAAGTACTTTAGGTTCCAATTTTATCTCCATTTTACTCTAAGTAAGCCCTGCTGTACAAAATGGGACGTGGGTGGCACTGTGGTCTAAACCACAGAGCCTAGGGCTTGCTGATCAGAAGGTTGGCAGTTTGAATCCCCGTGACGGGGCGAGCTCCCGTTGCTTGGTCCCAGCTCCTGCAAACCTAGCAGTTTGAAAGCACTTCAAGTGCAAGTAGATAAGTAGGTACCACTCCAGCGGGAAGGTAAACAGCGGATCCGTGCGCTGCTCTGGTTCACCAGAAGCGGCTTCGTCATGCTGGCCACATGACCAGGAATTAATAAGCTGTCTGTGGATAAACGCCAACTCCTCAGCCTATAGAGCGAGATGAGCACCTGAGTCAGACACGACTGGACCTGATGGTCAGGGGGCTTTACCTTTACAAAATGGGACTCTGAACAGGTATATATAGGATTGTAGGATTAAACTGTTTTAACACGTACAAACGTGTAGGCAGGGCCGGCTCTGTCATTAGGCAAACTGAGGCAACTGTCTCTGGTGGTAGAAGCCCCCCAACTGGCAGCTCTACAGGTGCCCCACCACTGGTGCAGATTTGCTGCCTGTATCGGCTGAAATTGCATCCGAAATCACACCCAAATTGGGCAAGATCTCACCCAAAATTGCAGAAGCAGCAGGGTAGGCAGAGAAGTGGTGCCAGCAGCAATAAGTATGACAGCAGCAGGGCAGGAAATGGCGGCATTTTCTGTTTCGCCTCAAGCGACCCCTGCTTGCAGTGCAACTGAAAATAATAAAATGAACAAATTAATTAATAGAATTGCAGGTATCAACACGTATTTCCCAATCAGCTGAATATTAAATCAAATGAATATTGCCGTTCTCAATGCCAATAATTGTGTGTGCGTCCCTACCCTAGTTGTTCGCCATCAACCAATGAGAAAAGAAATTGCATTAAAAATTGTCAAAGGGGTATGAAAATGTTGGTGAAATTCTTGTGGATGGGATGCAGGGTTTGTGTCATGTTTTGAATTGGCCGGGTGTTTGTGATTTCTCTTTCATTCTGCAGATCATCTCACCCCATGGTCTGCCTCTTGCCTTCAGTTAAATCCCAGGTGAAAAGATAATGAGGTAACTTTTCTCATGGGGCTTTTTCAGATCAGGAAGAGTGGGATGCCAGGATGGGATGGGGGGCTGCAAAGTGCTGGACAAAGGTTTACTAGAAAGAAAAATGCATACTCCACCCTTGGTCACCTTGCAACAATAAGGCAAGCTCAAAACCCTGCGCCATCTGAAATTCTAAGGTGCCTGGACAATGAGGCAGAAAAATGGAAGCCCTTTTCATAGAATTGCAGAGTTGGAAGGGACCACGAGGGGCATCTAATCCAACCAGGAATCTATTGCTCAACGTGGGGCACGACCTTGAGATTAAGAGTCTCATTTTCTAGTGTCTGAGCCACTCTGAACAGGGAGGGGGAGAACCCTGAGGAATTAAGAAGGCATTTTTCAGAACAGCACTAGTTCTCAGTGGTATGTAGAGCTGACACCTTTCTTTCTGGGCAAGGCTGTTGTTTGTGCAAGTGCAGTGACCTGAAGAAATATGGCAGGTGAGAGACTGAGCAGCAAGCGACCAAAGACAGGCAGATTTTGGACCGTAAGGAAAGCCAGTGTGGTGTGGTGATGAAGTTTGCTGGAGAGCTTTGGTCCAAGGATTGTTGTGAAGGCAAAATGTGGTAACCCCATTTAGGCTGCCACGAGCTTCTTGGAGGAACATTACGGTGCCAATGTGATAAATTAGACCATGGGCCCTGAAAAGGAGTGGGGCTCATCTGCAGAACAAGTTGCGTCTTACTAGAGTAGTGGACAGGGGAGAATTCATATGATCCAAGATCAAACCTACCTGTGAAGAGAGCCAGATGCTCGTGACATGTGGCCAAGCAGCATGTGACCTGATTGCATCATCACATAGCCATATTGTTTTTGGCGCCAGAAGGTGGTTAACAGCTTCACCTGCCCCCTTCCCCAGAGGCTCAAAATTGAAGCTTCATGTCAAGTCACTCGACATTTGACCCAAGTGGACTTCACTCTTATAACCACTTGCACGGTGTGTTACAGAGACATCCATGTTCAGCAAAAGGGTTTGACTTGAAAGCTTATGGGGCCTGATTTCAGAGAATGGTTTTTTTTACATGCATCCACTACGCTCCGTATCTCATGTCATCCATAAAGGGGAGTAAAACTGGCAGATTTTAATTTTCAGTCACAGCATGCCTAACCCTGCAACTGCAGGCTCAGAAAAAAATGTAAAGGAAACAGAACAGCCTGCCCATCGGCTGAATCAGCTGTAGGTAAGTCTCTGCCACCCTCATCACTGCGTGTTACGATGCTTAAAGCCAGTTTTGTCCTCAGAGGGGTGAGCTAACATATACCTTCCTGCCTGTCCCTCATATGGATCCAAGATATTCAATTTCCCTTCCCTGGGGGTGTTATTTGCAGGCAGAGCTGTTTTGCCAAATGCAATAGCTCTTTTGGATTGTGTGGCAGATCCCAATCAGGAGATTTAGTTGCCTTAGAGCAGGCATCCCCAAACTTCGCCCCCCCCCCAGATGTTTTGGACTACAATTCCCATCTTCCCCAACCACTGGTCCTGTTAGCTAGGGATCATGGGAGTTGTAGGCCAAAACATCTGGAGGGCCACAGTTTGGGGATGCCTGCCTTAGAACCTATAGTGGCTATATGCTGGCTGGCCTGAGATTTAAATTCCTCCCACCTGCAAAGCTAGGTCAATATACCTGGACCGCTATTGTTAATTAATCCTGCAGGTGCACTACTGCTGGCAGGCACTCAGCCTTCAACAGGTCGACAACTGGATCTTCCCACATCCTGCTGATACTTACCCCTGAAGCACAATCAGTAAATCAATATTATTATTTTTTTAAAAAAATCCTGATGTGTCAAAAAGGAAGAATCATACAAACCAATTAACCTATCTCCTCGAAATACAAAATTATTCTGCAATAGGTTTCCCCTTCAGGGAGGAAGAATGTTAATCAGCCCATCCTGCGGTATTTGCACGAGACAATGGACACCAATAAATACAAGATATCCAGCCTATATGTCTCCCATTGGTTGTTAATTTTGTTGGATAGAAATGGAACCTCCATATCCAGAGGCAGTGCACCTCTGGGTAGGGTAGCTACTTACAAGTTGCCTAAAAGAGGACACCGATTTGCATAGCATTTGCTTATGCTTATATGTAGAAATGCAAATGCAGAAATAGAGAGAGGGTAGACCCTCCAAGTGTCTCTGTTTTCCAGGGACACCCCTGATTTAAAGAAGTCATCCCGGTTTCTGATTTGATCCCAGAATGTCCCACTTTGCCGTAGGATGTCCCTATTTTCACTGGATAAATGTTGGAGGGTATGGAGTTATCCGACTCCTGAACCGTCTGAAGGCAATTCTGTACAGGGAAGGCTTTTTTAAAAAAATTGTTTAATATTTTATTATATTTTTATATATGTTGGAAGCTGCCCAGAGTGGCTAGTAAGATGTGTGGGGGACAAATAGTAACATTATCATTATGTAATGGGGCTTCCCTATTTTCATTGGAGAAATGTTGGGAGGGTATGAGAGGACTGGGATAGCTCCGCTGGTAGAACATGAGACGCTTAATCTCAGGGTTGTGGGTTCAAGCCCTACATTGGGCAAAAAATACCTCCATTGCAGGGGGTTGGACTAGATGATCCTCATGACCCCTCCCAACTCTACAGTTCTACGAGTCTATAACTGAAATAGAGATACAGACCCAATTGGAATGACATGCTAAGCACAAGAACTAACCTTGGCTGGAGCTTGTGGTTGGGGATGAGAGAGCTCAACTAAGGAGCCCCAGTTGTCTTACTTCACACTGTGTGTGGCAAAGATGACTGGGGAGCAGCAAGGCAGCTGCAAACTTCTCTCCTGGAGCCCACACTTTCATATGGTCTCACTAACCCAACGCTCGTCTTAGAGCAGAGTTTTCAAAACTTGGGTACCTCCAGCTGTTTTTGGACTACAAATCCCACCATCCCTACCTAGCAGGACCACTGGTCAGGAATGATGGCAATTGTAGTCCATTGGGAAACCGAAGTTTGGGAAACCCTGTCTTAGGGTGTCATACAGACCAACTCACCATAGTAGGATGTGTGTGTGAGCGTGAGTGAACCCAGGTGACCTCCATGCTTGCTCAGTCTCCTCCAAGTGCTAACAGCTAAGTAAGTGTGATTTCATGGCTCTTACAGAGGACTCCTTCAGTTAGTTATTATTAATTCTTCATATTATTATTATAATTATTAAATAATAATATACCTGCCCATAACCATAAGGTGTACATTTAAATGAAGTTGGTCCATTTTTTCACTTCATCAGTCTGGCTTAATAATAATAATTTATTATTTATACCCTGCCCATCTGGCTGGGTTCCCCCAGCCACTCTGGGCGGCTTCCAACAGAAAAATAAAATACAATAATTTATTAAACATTAAAAGCCTCTCTAAACAGGGCTGCCTTCAGATGTCTTCTAAAAATCTGGTAGCTGTTTTTCTCTTTGACATCTGATGGGAGGGCGTTCCCCAGGGCGGGCGCCACCACTGAGAAGGCCCTCTGCCTGGTTCCCTGCAACTTGTCTTCTCGCAACGAGGGAACCGCCAGAAGGCCCTCGGTGCTGGACCTCAGTGTCTGGGCAGAACGATGGGGGTGGAGACGCTCCTTCAGGTATACTGGACCGAGGCCATTTAGGGCTTTAAAGGACAGCACAAACACTTTGAATTGTGCTCGGAAATGTACTGGGAGCCAATGTAGGCTTCAATATATAATTTAAAACTGGAGCATAACATGGGAAAGTTTGGGCTAAACAGTACTTTTTCATAATAGAATCGCTACCCTTTGTTCTGTCCCATCCTGAGATTCATGCTTTGCAGGGGGTTGGACTAGATGACCCTCAGAATCCCTTCCAGCTCTACAAGTCTACGGTATGAATCTATCTGGCTTTAAAGTTGCACAGGCAGGAATTCAGCAGGGGAAGCTTTCCCAAGCAACAGGGGAACTTCACCGATGTATTTGCGCCTATCGTGGAGCGCGGTTGAAGGCGCAGCGGGGAGACCCGGTTAAGACGGGAGGGCCAGGCAGACTCCGAACTGCGGAAGAAACCCTCTACAAATACAAAAACACAGCTTTTCCAGCCTAAAAGCGAGCCGAAAATGCAAACTGAAAATGTCAAACACCAATTAAACCCGCCCACGTTCGAATTTCTTGGCAATAACAGGCGGCAGCGGGTGGAGAAGAGCACGCTCTGCAGAACGTTTCCGTTCTGGTTGCTGCGCCCGCCCGCTGCGTGGCAACGGGGCCGCTCTTCTGCACGGCTTTGGCGCCTGCCCTCCGATTGGCCCTTTTGAAAGCAGCGGCGCGGCCCCATTGGCGCGCTGGGAGTCGGCTCAGCGCGGTCGATTTGAATCCGTCTGCGCTCGGCCTCTCTTAAGCAGGCGCTGCTAAGCCGCCGCCTCCGCCTCCGCTTCCTCCGCCGGTTCTTTGGAAGGTGCGTCCTTGTTTTCGCAGGGAGGCGAGGGGAACGGCTGGAAGCAGTGGGGCTGGCCCGGGCGGAGAGGGTAAGGGGGCTGCAAGGGGGACATGGGCGGGGGGGGGGGGGAGACGCGTGGCTGGGATAGTCCAGGGCAGGAGGCTGCCGGGAGGATAAAGGGCAAGGGTAGGGGGAGCGCCACTTTTTAAAATAAATGTGCAACTGTTGTGTTCCTGTTCATTCTCCCTTCACTGCTGTACACTTTTGCCTGGATGAGTGGGAGAACTTTAAAAAAAAAAAGCCACAGAAGCAATGTTGCATTTTCCCCAAACTGCATCCCTTAACTCACTTCCTCTTTTTTAAAAAATCAAAAAAGTTTTTACTCTGAAGGCTGCAAACTTGCCATCTACTGGGGATTACTTTTGAGCAACCCCTGTAGGTAGTGCCGGGGGGGGGGGGCGGAGGCTAGCCAGAGTCATAGCTGCCAAGTTTTCCCTTTTCTCGCGAGGAAGCCTATTCAGCATAAGGGAAAATCCCTTTAAAAAAGGGATAACTTGGCAGCTATGGCCAAAGTATTTAACTCTTTCTCTCTGATCTGGGTATAGCGGGTTAAAAATCTAGTCTACCTTGTGGGTTGGAGAGGAGACAGCTAGAGGTTTGTTCTTATCTCTCCTACATGTGCTTACCTAATCCTCAAGATCTCTTTCTCCTTGGCCTTTGTAAATCTGCACTTGACTCTCCTGGCCTTAGCATGTGGCCTCCTGTATGAGCAAGCAGACATATAGTGAGTGCAGGATTGTGACCTTTTTCAGACTGCATGTTCTGTTGGCTTGACTATTCCCAGCATCAGAGGCACGGAAAGGAGTTTTCTGGAATACATTTAAGCAGAAGTCACTTTACGGCTTGTGCAATAACTTTAAGGGTCTCTCCTGTTTGGCGAACACCTAGCAAATAAAAGCAATATTAAGAAGTGCAAACTATGGTCTCTCATTCTTTCCATATGTATCTTGCCAACCTAAAACTGTTTGAACTCCCAATATGGACGCGTAATGATTGCCCTGATGAATAACTTTTGTATGGGACTGGAAAGTGGAAGTGCAACATCCCCCACCCCCACCCCCGTCTTCTCAGTGTCCTTTGATACCATTAATCATGGCATCCTTGACTGGCTTTTGTTTGGGGAGGTGGGGACGCAATACTACAGTGGTTCTGTTCTTCTGAGGTGGTCAGTATCTTTGGTAGCACTAGGTGATTTCTGTTCTGTCTTACTACCTTTGGGCTTATGAGGATTCCATCTTAACCCCAATGTGTCATCCATAGGCAGATGACATGCAGCTCTATCTCTTTCCCACTCAAGAAAGGGGTCCTGGCTGACTCCAGCTGCAAAAGCTGAGGCTGCCGAGTAGGCAACAGACCATTTTGGCTGTGAGTCCTGCCTTGCAGGCCTTTCTCCACTTGGCCTGAGAAGGCAGGGCCCTGGCTGACTCCAGCTACAAAAGCTGAGACTGCTGATCAGATTCCTGGATCAGGGTGTCGCTTGGGTTCTTGTCATAGCTGTCAAGTTTTCCCTTTTCTCATGAGGAAGCCTATTTAGCATAAGGGAATTTCCCTTTAAAAATTTCCCTTGACAGCTATGGTTCTTGTTGTTGCTGTGCATTGATATTTGGTAGTGCTCTTTTAAAAGTTTTATTTTTATTTCTTGTTTGGGACTACCTTTTGTAATTATGTAAATCTTTTCATGTTGTAAGCTGCTTTGAGCAAGGTTTTAACTATGGAAAGGCAACATACAAATAAAATGATGATGATGTGCAACCAGCCCTGGATGTGGTAGAACTCCACCTGAGGAACCAGATGTGCAGTTTGCGGGGGGGGGGGGGTTGCTTCTGCATTTGTCACGGTTAGACACAGGTAGCTGTAGTGGCCAGGAGTGTTTTCACAAGCTCCAGCTTGTACAGTGGAACCTCAGTTTATGAACACCTCGGTTTATGAATTTTCAGTTTACGAACGCCGCGGACCCATCTGGAACGGATTAATTCACTTTCCATTATTTTCAATGGGAAAGTTTGTTTCAGTTTATGAATGCTTCAGTTTATGAACAGACTTCCGGAACCAATTGTGTTCATAAACCGAGGTACCACTGTATCTCAAATGCAGCCCCTGTTTAGATCAATGATCAGATCTGGCCTTGGTTATCTGGTGACCTCCAAACTAGACTGCTGCCTTTATGAGGAACTGCATCTGAAAACTGTCTGGAAGCTACAGCTGATACAGAATGTTGCAGCCCAAACGTTGGTGGGGGCCAGAAGATCTACATAACTCAAGTTTTCCACTGGTTGGAGTAGCTACCTGTTTGCTTCCAGGCCCAGTTCAACGTGCTGGTCTTAATCTTTAAAACACTAAATTGCGTGGGACTTGGTTATCTTCTATCCTACCTCAGAGCTCTTCTTGGGCGCCTGCTTTTAAGATATGTTAGGCTGGCATGCACAAGAGACAGGGCTTCCTTAATGGTGGCGCTAAAACCCTGGAGCTTGCTTTCAATGACTTCTGCCTTGCCCCTTGAATTCTGACACTTAGGTGGGCCCAACAGTTTGAGGCTGCTTTTAATTCCACAAACGGCATGTGTCTCCAGGGCAGCTTTTGGTTAAAACTTTACTTGCCCTTTCTCTGCAAATTCTTAGCCTTATCAACCCAGACTTGAACTGCTATAGGTCAAATTAACTGGAACGAAAAGGAAGGGTGCCTTTTAGTTGATTTCTTTTTGCATGATGGCAGTAATACGGCAAAATACCTTTGCTTCAGCTGAATTACTGCAGGAAGGAAAATATCTACGTGCCACTTGAAAACACATCAAAGTGGCTTTTTGGAAACCCTTCTGTTTGAAAAAAATAAATAAATGTAGGGATGCACCTGTCACTACAACTGCTTGACTCTCCTTGTTCTGTTTCAGGCCTTTTCATATTGAGGAATAATGGACGACTACATAAAAATAGAAAAGATTGGTGAAGGTAAGTAACATTTGATCTATTACATAATCTTGCTTTGTCTTGCACCTCCAGCCTAAATCTGTATACTTGGAAGCAAGTCAACATTGAGTCAGAGTCATTGGTAGCGCTTACATGGGTCATGAGAGTCCTCCACTCACTAATAAAATGTAGCACCCCAAAGAAATTCATGATGTGCTAACCCACATGCCTGCCTAGGGATAATCACTAAAAAGCTTGAATTGTGATTCCGAAACTGCTTTCCTAATATTGTATTTGCAATTGGCACCCATTCATTGCTACTAGTGAATTTATGAAAAGGGAAATTTTGTGTGGAGAAATAAAGCCCTGGAAAATTATCAGCCCCACCTCACTGAGCACCCCACCACTTCCCCTCGGTTGTTGCACATGCACTTGTAAACTGAATGCCCAAATAGGACATAGATGTTTGCTCAGGGCAACGTGCTTCCATCCTTGGGCTGAAAGGCTTTGTATCATGTTAAGCCTATGCCCTGGTTGTCACAACATGGTGATCTTAGTGGGACAGTGTGGGCTCCTGGAGAGGAGCTTTGCTCCTTTACTCCCATGGCATGCTGAGCTAAGCAAGGCTTCAGCTTAGGGCAGTGATGGGCAACCTTTTGAGCTTGGTTTGCCAAAATTCACCAAAAACTGAGCATAACTCGGGTGGTGTGTCACTTCGAGAAAAAAACAAACCATAATTTCGTGATATTTATAGTTTAAATAACAAAAATGTATGAATGTTTCCCCTTTAGAAAAAGGGGAGGAAAAAATTATTAAAGTTTTTAATATTTTTTTTAGTAAAAGTATTAAAATGGGGGGGAAATAAGGCAAAACCCAGAGGTCTTTCCCAGTGGGACTTTGGGCTCAGGCCTTCCTCCAATGGGTCTGCTGCTGGGGAGGTGGGCTCGGGTTGGGCCTGTGCCTCCTCGTGGCCCTCTTCAGCCTACCTCTCCCCTCACTCAGCTATGCTTGCACGGCGGCAGGGCAACAGGGAAGGGGTTTCAGCTTACTTGGGTGTTCTCTCTTCCCGGGATGGTGGCAGCAGCAGCAGCAGCAGGGTCGGGGTTCTTCTTCCTCCTCCAAGGGCCCCCTCCTCTCCCAGGAGGCAGGGGCGATGGGGACAGCAACGGAGCAAGCGAACCCCTGTTCTCCTTTGCCTTGTTTTTCCTTCTTTTCTCCCTCCTTTCTGTGGGGGCGGCGGCAGCGGGGCCGGGGCTTCCTTTTTCCTCCTCTGACCTTTGGAGTGCCTTGAGGCCATCCGTTGGGTTCGCAGGGTGGGGGTGGGGTCTGGCAGCTCCCCAGTTGCTGCACTGGTGACGCCCAGTGTGGTGGCGGTGGCGGTTTTGGTGGCGCAGGAGCCCGTCCGGCAGCTCCTGCAGCGCTGGTCACTTTCAGGAGCTCCGCGGCTCCGTGCCGTCAGCCGGAAGTGAGATCTCTGCATGCAGCCGCGTGTCACTGAAAATGGCTATGCGTGTCAGTGCTGACAGGCGTGTCATAGGTTCGCCATCACTAGCTTAGGGCATCACCTGACCTTGTGCTTGACCTCCTTGGAAACCACAAGTCATAGCTAGTAATAAACATTGGCTACAATGTGGTTGTTGAGAGAGCTCAACCACTAGCCCAGATTCAGAAGACCAGACTCAGCAAGGCACGCTTTTTGACTGGTGTGGGTCCAATTGCGATCACATGGAGACCTCTGGATGCCAGGTTGGCAACTGGGGAAAGCAAAATGTCCATTGGAGAAGGATCTGAAATATTTTCCTTGAAGCTTGAATTTGTTTTACTCCGGATTGTTTTCTTTGATGTTTTAATGTGTTGTAAACCGCTTTGAGATCCATTCTTTAAAATCTAAAGTGGGATAAAAATGAAATGAATAAAATAATAATACATTCCAATGTGGCGACCATAACCCAGGTTTAAGGTGCCATTTGGCAATTAGATTACATACCTGAGTTTCAGACGCTGCTAGCTCAGTGGGAGTTCACACGTTTGGGTTGGCTTAATGCAGGGGTCAGCAAGCTTTTTGGGGGGTGGGCCGGTTCACTGCACCACACCTCCTGGTGGGCCAGTGTGCGCACACGGCAGAGGGGGCTTCTCTCTCTCCCCAGCCCCTCCCATCCCCCTGTCTACCTAGGGTGCTGACGAGAGGCAGAGGCTGGTGGCGGCAGCATTGGAGGAGGAACGAGCAGTCCAAAAGGGTTGCTTTCAGGCTGCTCATTCCTCTGTCGCCGACAGCTTCTGCCACTTGCAAGGGCAGGCGCAGGAACCGCGCTTAGCAGAGGGGCGGCGGCAGCAAACGGCTTGCTCCAACGAGGGGCTGCTGGAAATGTGCTCGGCCAGCCCAGCCCACTTCCTTCTCTCGTGCCACGCGCAGCTGCTGCTTGCCCATTGGCCAGGGTCTCAAACCTTAGCAGGAGATTGGCTGGCGATTTGCAACACCGGGAGGAGGGACAAGGTTCTGACATGGGGGGGGGTGGCAGGGGAAAAATGGTGGCCACGCCGCAAAAAATACCCCACGGGTTCCTCTCACCGATACACGGAACCGGCCATGGGCCTGTTCTCGGAGGCCCATGGGCCTTGGGTTGCCGACCTCTGGCTTAATGTATTGTGCAAACCTGGTGTCTGTGTCCAGAGGATTAAACTGGAGCTTTTTTCCCACCCATTAGGCACTTATGGTGTTGTGTATAAAGGCAAACACAAAGCTACAGGCCAAGTGGTGGCCATGAAGAAAATTCGGTTAGAGAACGACGAAGAAGGTGTTCCCAGCACTGCTATCAGAGAGATTTCCTTATTAAAAGAGCTACGTCATCCCAACATAGTCTGGTATGTCTACACCTGTATAACCTGGGTTTCAGCTATAAAATGGGGGTTTCGTCCCGTTTTTTGGCACCCGATGAGTCTGCTGAATTACACCTAAAAATGTGAGGGCATCTTTCATGTGTGATGGTGAGGGAATTGGAGTTGGAATGGACCCAGAGGGGTCCAGTTGGTGGAGTTAAGCAGCAGCATGATTGGGTTACAATGCTCACCTGACCTCTTTCTGGCTGCGTTGCTGCATGTTAGAATGGGCCAGCCTGGTTGTAAACACACCAGCAAGAGTGCTGGATTGGGTCACTCCTCTGTTATACAGCAGTGACTCCACTGGAGGGAGGTCGGGTTGAGCAGAGCAGCTTGCTGTCCACTATTGGTCTTTAAGACACATAAGGGCCGGTCCTTTCCAGCTTTTCTCATGTCCCTGTCCCCTGCCCAACAGACAGACACAAAGCAAGCACTGCGTTTAAGGTTGTGTCCTGTGCAAAAGTCCGAAAGCCCCACTGAACAAACCTGGAGGTCAGTTTCCCAGCAAAAGTGCTTAGATTTGTCCTGCGCTTGTTCTGTTCTACATACTGTACGTATGATTCGTGTTTCTTTAGGTAGGCTGGATACTTAGTTGCCCTCTATAGACACTTAAGAGTTTACAAACAACCTTATGTGTGCGGAGAGGAAGAGCACCTCAGTTTGCATATATTCTGCAGGGTTTCTTGTAGCATGCAAAGTGGCGTGTGTGGTACCAAAAGAAAACGCTTACTAAACAATTCAACATGAAGCATTTCCAAGTCCTTGTCTTTCAGTGGGAGAGTTAAACATATGCTTAAATGCCTTTAAGATCAGTGGGACTGAAGGATGCTTAACTGTGGCTGGACCATGCTCATTCTTTTACATCCTTGGTTATTTCAGCATACTTTTAATAACAGACTCAGACTTTCTCATGGAAGGCTTCCATGCTGCTTCAGGGGGCCTAGTTATTTTGACTTGACTTGGTAGAGCTTCTCTGTTGAACCACCACCAGGAATTAAGGTAGTTTAATTATGAGAAGGTAGCTTGAATGTGGGTGTTAACACATAAAGCCTAATCTGGAGATCTGCCCAAATTTTTGGTTAAATTTAATGCGTATCTGGCTTGAATATGACTAAATTTGTTGCTCAGAAAATCATATACAGTGGTACCTCTACGTACGAATTTAATGCGTTCCGAATGCACATTTGTAAGTCGAAAAAATTTGAAAGTCGAATCCCATAGGAATGCATTGGGAGAAAAAATTTGTAAGTCGAAGCAACCCTATCTAAAAATTCGTAAGTAGAAAAAATCCTATCTAAACCGCATCCAAGATGGCGGACGGAGCTCCGTTCGTAAGTAGAAACATTCGTAAGTAGAGTTATTTGTAAGTAGAGGTACCACTGTACTTAGTTTAAATCCAAAACTCGTTCTGAATTCAACGTTTCTAAGCAGTGAAGGAATTCTTCCAACTCTACAAAAAATATTTTGCGGGGGGGGGGGGCGAGTGTTCATATGGATGTATATTTTGCTCTAGGAGGGTTAGTATGGTCAGAATCAAGTACACACCTCCAGAGTTAATGCTATATACGTTACTTCTGGTAAATGGGTCAACATAGCAGCTAGAGGGCCATGGAAATTTGTGTCCCAGGCTTTTTAGACTCATCTACCCATGTACTGGGACGCGGGTGGCGCTGTGGGTTAAACCACAGGGCTTGCTGATCAGAAGGTCAGCGGTTCGAATCCCCGCGACGGGGTGAGCTCCCGTTGCTCAGTCCCAGCTCCTGCCAACCTAGCAGTTCGAAAGCACATCAAAGTGCAAGTAGATAAATAGGTACTGCTACAGCGGGAAGGTAAACGGCGTTTCCGTGCGCTGCTCTGGTTCCCCAGAAGCGGCTTTGTCATGCTGGCCACAAGACCCGGAAGCTGTACGCCGGCTCCCTCGGCCAATAACGCAAGATGAGCGCCACAACCCCAGAGAGTCGGTCACGACTGGACCTATTGATCAGGGGTCCCTTTACCTTACCCATGTACTACCTAAAACCAAAGCAGAACATTGGTTGCCAGATGTGAAATATATTGGCATTTTTCTTAGCCCTCCCACCCCACTACAGAAACAAGGGTTCTACAAATGTTCACCTTTGAAACAACTATATGCACCTTGGTGAACATATGCTTAAATAATTAAGTGTATTGAGCTAGTTTCATTTAGGCCTCTCTGTTTCACATTAATTTATAATTCTCAGTCGTCCGTCATCTTCATAAGATTTATAGCTGTAAGCTTAATGGATCAGGCAGCATGTGTAATTACCAGCTTTCACATAGGCATGTATATGCAGTGAACCTGTAGAAGCGTTAGCTCGACATGTTACGATGGCTGATTTGATAGAAGTATAATAAACTATGGGATGTTCATCCAGTTAGATGAAGGGGCTTCAGTGCAGCATATAACAAACCCACATTGCATGCTTAGTGAAAAGGTTTGAGCTGTTTTGACTTTCTTTTTTTAAAAAAGAAAATTCTTTTCAGTCTTCAGGATGTGCTTATGCAAGACTCAAGACTTTACCTGATATTTGAATTTCTTTCTATGGATCTCAAGAAATACTTGGACTCCATCCCATCTGGGCAGTACCTAGATCGTATGCTTGTTAAGGTAAGGAAAAGATACTGCAAATGGGTAGCTTTCAACCTACCTGCCCACAGAAACCTGTCTATTGTACGTTGATCTGTGTGCCAGAGACTCTTGAGGTGAATTGGTAAGAGTAAGCAAGTTGTGTTTGGCCATTGCTTCTCCATCATCACAGTCCTTGCCATCCAGGATCCTTTTGTAAGATCCCGAAGCGCCGTGAGGCTATCTAGGAACAAAGTTTGAAAATGACTGCTGTGAATTGTTCTGCAGCAAACAGCTCCAACAGCCTGGCGTAAGAATCGGTGGCCCACGTGGCAGCAAACAGGCAATTTTGAATCCCGTGTTCAGGACCACAGATATAGCAGGGCTTTTGTGTTCTCCCGTGTCACATCTTAAAGGTTATTCCCCTTGGGCTAATTCAGTGTTCTAGAAGCAAAACAGGGCAGTACAGTGGTACCTAGGTTCTCGAACGGCTTGGCTCCCGAACAAATCGGCTTCCGAACGCCGCAAACCTGGAAGTGTTTCGGTTTGCGAATGATAATCGGAAGCTGAACGTCCAACGCGGCTTCCGACTGAGTGCAGGAAGCTCCTGCAGCCAATTGGAAGTCGTGCCTTAGTTTTTGAATGGTTTCGGGAGTCGAACAGACTCCCGGAACGGATTAAGTTCAAGAACCAAGGTACCACTGTAATGGTCTTTTAGGTGGCTTACTGAATTTTGAAGCCGACCCTTTGTAAGAAGCAGCCTTTCTAGCCATTTTATCTATAAAATCGCCCTTGTAAATGATGTGGAGGTGCCACTGCAACAGCATATTGAAGTTAAGTGAGTATGCATCTGCTTGTCACCATTCATTAGTCTTTTGTTTTAGTTAGTGCCATCAACTAATGCATGATGTTTCGGTTTCACAGAATTGTAGAGTTGGAAGGGGCCTCAAGGGTCATCTAGTCCAACCCCTTGCAATGCAGGAATCTCAACTAAAGCATCCACGACAGATGGCCACCCAACCTCTGCTTAAAAACCTCCAGGGAGAAGGAGAGCCCACCGCCCCTCGTGGGAGTCTGTTCCACTGTCGAACAGCTCCTACTGTCAGGAAAGGTCTACCTGTTGTTTTGTTGGAGTCCTCCTTTCTCGTAACATCAGCAAAGATAGGTCCTGAGCCCCGAAGAGCGTGCAAGCTAAAGCTTGATAGTGGACAAGGGGAACGAGGGATGCATTTCAGCAAATGAGGTGTATGTGATTGGACTCACGTAGCCCGGATTGGAGACCGCTAGTGTAAGCGGCTCCATTCTTCTAAAGGGATGGAAGGTTTTGTATTACCACACCTGTCCCGTCTTGCCCTTCTCCTTTGGGCAGACAAGAAGTGAAGTGCATGCCCTTCTGAACACGCCGCCTTCCAACGCCTTCCGTTTTACTATTCTTTCAGAGTTACTTGTACCAAATCTTGCAAGGTATTGTGTTCTGTCACTCGAGGAGAATTCTGCACAGAGACCTGAAGCCTCAGAACTTGTTAATCGATGACAACGGAGTAATTAAACTGGCCGACTTTGGCCTGGCTCGAGCTTTCGGCATCCCCGTGCGGGTCTACACCCATGAGGTAAGAGACTGGATCTCTCTTGCACTAAATCCTACACCAAAAGGTATAAGCTGTGGGTTGTTGAAAGAACCAATGATTTGGGGTTTAGGCAATAAAAACATTTGTGTTATAAGACAGCTAATAAAAAGCAGGAAAAACCCCTCAGGAAAGATGGGGTGGGATGTCAAGAAGAAGAAGAAACTGTATATGATGATAAATGCCTTGAAATACCTTTGGATAATTAATTTAAAAATTATATGGAAAAAATAATTCCTATACTGAAAGGCTAGCAAGTTTCCCCCCCATTTAATGTTGCTTAAATGGGGTCAGACCCAGGTCTGTCTAGGGCTGGGCTACATCTGGTGTTCGATATCACAACATATCACCAACTAAACATGATATCTCGATATATCACGATATGTATCTGCAGTGACAGAGGGTCTCCCGGGAATCCCTGTGGTGGTGGAGGGCCTCACGGCACCTATTCAAGGTGGCGGGTGACCTTGCCAGGCCTCCCTGCGGCAGCAGAGGGACCCACTGCACCTCCCCGTGTAAGCAGAGGGCTCTGTGGGTATCCTCGCAGCAGAAGAGGGCCTCACCACACCTTCCTGCGGTCGTGGTGGGACTTGCTGCGCCTCCCCTTGGCAGTTGGGGGCTTTTAAGATGTAAGGAAGTAGTAGACTTAATAAATAAAAATACCAGGGAGCTCATGGAGGAGCCTTGAGCTGGATGCTGTTGCTCGGTGTGACCTCCTTTTACATGATACTGATGCAGATGAAATGAGGTTGAGCGTGGAAGGAAGGACTGAGACAAACAGGGCCTCTTGTGGTACCTCGCAAGACGAATGCCTCGCGCAACGGAAAACTCGCAAGACAAAAGCGTTTTGCGATGTTTTTGGTGACTCGCAAGACAAAGTTTTCTATGGCCGCACTTCGCAAGATGAAGTTTTTCGGCTGTTCTCTCCCCCACCCCACCCCACCCCCTGGCGGCAAACAGCTCTTCGCAAGACGAAATTACTGCAAGACGAAGCGACTCGTGGAACGAATTACTTTCATCTTGCGAGGCACCACTGTATTAGCTTACAAAATAGGAGCTAGAAAACTCTGGCTTTTTTTTTCTTTAAAAAGTGACTTCAGAAACTGGTGTGCTGATTCCAGAAATGTCGTATGCTGGACAGTGTGGTTGAGTGATTGGAGTAATTCATGCATAGTTGTTCCAAAGCACGTTAAATCCCCCCCCCCAAGCTGGCAGGGGTTTTTTAAATTAAAAAAAACCTTCTAATGCCCACTATTCTTCTGCTAGGTAGTAACTCTGTGGTACAGAGCTCCAGAAGTACTGCTAGGTTCCGCACGTTACTCCACACCTGTCGATATATGGAGCATAGCGACGATATTTGCTGAAATGGCAACCAAGCAAGCACTCTTCCGTGGAGATTCAGAAATTGATCAGTTGTTCAGGATCTTCAGGTATCTAATTTAAAATGAGAAAAGTTTATGGTCTTGTTTTCCTTCCGCGGAAATGTTGTATCCCATCAGTCTGATATTGTGTGAATTTAATTTTTTTAAAAAATAAATAAATTATGATGGTGCAATGAATTGAGGCTTGTGGTTTTCCTGTGTCGTAACGGAAAACTGCTGAAACAAAGTGTTCTAATTTGAAACAAAGTATGGTCCTCGCTATATTTGCTTTGAAGCATGTCCCACTTCAGGGAGACTGGCTTATTACAGGTAAGTATACTCGGGAGCCTGATCCTATGAACAAAATGTATAGGATATCATAAATAGACTGGGAGGTGTTCGGATGTTGCTGTCAGGTGAGGGCAACATCCGAACACCAACTATTTCTCAACTATTTCTCTGGCAATTGCTGTTGATGCTAGGTTTGGATATAGTGAACTGATATTTTAAAAGTACTACTTTGGCAACAGCTGGCATGACGGATTATGTTGCATCCATTTCACTTCCTTTAAGTGTACTGAGCATGCTACCCATACTGCTTCTGTATGTTATGGATAATATTTTTTATTATGAGGTCTTTTATTTTCTCTTGCATAGCCTTCTTTGTGGTTCAAAAACACAGTGCAGATCTCTCTCTCTCTCTCCCCCCTCCAATTTTGGCAGTATAGTCTTATTTAAAAGCCGAGAGTTCCAACACAAGGCTGCATAATTTGCGTCTCTGTTATATTGGATTCTGAAGCATCACTGCAGGAATCTTTCAGTAGGTAACACTCAGAGAAGTGTTTTGCTGAATCCATTCAAGCAGATTTGCCAAGGCTGCTTAATCAACCCCCTTTGACCGTTTTCCTTGTAGAGCTTTGGGGACGCCCAACAATGAAGTGTGGCCGGAAGTAGAATCCTTGCAGGATTACAAGAACACTTTCCCCAAGTGGAAACCGAGCAGTCTGGCCTCTCTGGTGAAAAACCTGAATGAGGATGGACTAGACCTGCTTTTGGTAAGCGGCTGTTTCACTCTCATAAAACTTGTGTATCTTCTTTATTTTTTAAAAAAATAAATCATTCTGATGCAACATAGACAGTGTTGTACCTTACTGAAATAATTTTGTTTCCCCTGTGGTAGAGTTCATTGCATCCAGATGTATGCAGATAAGCTGTTTAATATTCTTGGGGTTTTGTACATCTATAAAAATGCAAGACAGAGAGGCCTGCTGCTTTGGAGCAAAGGCCAACACAGCCCAGCATTGTACTTGCCACTGCTGCCCAGCCTGCACACCTTTGGAAGCAGGGCGCACAGGGAAAAGCCCTCCCCAGCTGTTGCTTCCCCAGCTGCTATTTATAGGTGTGCTGCCTCTGAACATGGAGGTTCTACTTGACCGCCATGGCTGACCACTACTGATGATAAACAAGCTCACGGAGGAGATGTCTAATCTCCCCCCCCCGCCCCCCCAAAAAACCATCTGAAACCGTGACCATGGCTGCAATCGCATGGGATGTGAATGCCGTAAATATATTTACGTGGCGTGTGGAGAAGCACTTGGGTTTTTTTTGTTCACCTGTCCTGAAACAACTGCCGCATCAGTTTCATAGGGTGACCCAGAATTTTAGTGCAGTGACAGAGGAGTCTTTCGCTTCTCTTGTCTACATATCCACACTGGGTTTTACAAAAGTCCCCTCTCCACCCCATCCTCACTCCTGGTTTGTACCAGTTACCAAATTGTTACAGGGTGATTCCATTCTCGCTGGAGATCCTGCAGAGGTTTACTGGGCAAAGTTAACTGGCTGTAGTTACACGTTGCATCACTCCATCACTTTTGTAAGGTGTGGATGCCCTATTTACGCAGTCTCTTCTCCTTCAGAAAAGGAAGAGGGGAGAAGCGTCGGGTGGGTTGGACATGAGCGCATTTGAGTGTCTATTTCATAGGTTAGGTCACCTGTGTAGCAGATAGAAGGGGCATGTGAAGAGTGTGCCATAGAATAATGTATGAACTAGGGCTCAGGTCAGCAACCTAAGTGTTGACATTGGGAAGGAAGTGATGGTATTAAGCTAGGGGCAGGTGAGAACACATCTTTTCCCACCCTAAAGGTTTTGGCCTAGTGTCTAATACTTCTGAAAGAAGAGAAACTTGAATACTGTACGTTTTGGTCTGAGATTCCTCATGGAAAGTCCGGTTCTGAGGACTCTGATCTCTCTAGGCTCCCCTGCATAGCAAGAGGCGAGTGTGTAACCTGCCTTTGTTTCCACTTGCAGAAAATGTTGACCTATGATCCAGCAAAAAGGATTTCTGGCCGCGTGGCTCTGAATCACCCTTACTTTGATGACTTGGACAAATCCAAACTACCAGCCAATCGGATCAAGAAATGCTAACTGCCCCTGAAACAACTTGAATGTGGTTGAAGCAGAAATACTGAAACTCGTGGTATTTTCCCCCCACTGTCGAAGTTTATTGATATCCCTGTTTTTATATGTGTCTGTCTTGTCCTATTCTAAAACTGTAGCCCTGTCTATAGAGTGCTCTGGTTTGAATCTTCCTTTAATTGTAAATATTAACCTATTCACTTTCAATAAAGCTGTACACTGCTCAGTGAATCCCACTATTTAACAACAACAACAACAAAACAACAACAACAAAACAACAACAACAACAACTTTAAATCTGGTGTGGGAGCAGAGGAGGTCCCAGTTCTTCAGCATCAACCTCCCAACATAACTAAAGGCATCAAATTTGCATGGCAGTTGCCAAAAAAAGAAATTACGTATCTGAGTTTTGATATGGATTTTGTGAAAGGGATTGCGGCTATTTTAACAGAGTCATCTCTCTCCCTCCCACCCTCCCTTTCTTCCCACCCCCAGCACTACTCCCCACACCGAAGGCTTCCTCAATACTCTGAAAATCTGGGGAAGGGGCAATAAGGCTGCTCTTACAGTGATGGGAGCCTTCACTAGATTAGCAGATGGGGCGGGTACCATTGGATACAATCTGATGGATAAAAGAAACTGCTAACTAGACAGGGACAGGCTTGATATCCCCCTCCCCCCACCCCGATGGTTGGAGAGAACTTAAATGGTTGCAGCCCCTACCCCACCTAGATGTGAAATCCAACAATTTGCTTACATGGGTTGGAAGTAGGCGTTGTGTAATGGGGGAGGGATGCGCAATCGCCCTGTGGGTGTAGCCTGCGCCTCACTGATAGGCGTAGCAAATGCGGTATGCGCAGAGCACATAGATGCAGCCCATCACACACGCTCTCTGTCATAATGGCAAGCATTTTGCTAGTAATTGGTGCTATTTTTATAGAGAAAGAGGTGCCGGAACTCGCCACAAATTCCTCCCTTCTTTTGTTATGGCAATGACGCACACCTGGGAGGTGCCGGAACTCAATTCCGGCTTGGGGGGGGGGGAGAGAGACCTGCTAGTAATGTATGTTTTTCATCTCTTGTGTGTGATGAAATTTTCTGGAGCTATAATTAAGGCTCAAGCACTGCTGTTATCCAGGATTATGAATTGTATGGGACTTCTTGGTAGACCTGGTTTGGTTTAGCCATTGGTCAGTTCGACTTGAACATGGCAGGGGTTTCTTCTCTTCCCAGTCTCTTCTCTGATTCCCCACCCCCTGCCCACTTCCCACTTATTATGTGGGTTAGTTAATTTCTCACATGATCTACAGAGGAACTGCCCATTTCTTTTTTAAAAAACGGTGAAAAGTGTCTCCTGCCGCCAGGAGGCAACTTTATCAGGGATGCTGGTTACAGAAATGGCTGTTCCTATTTAGATTCTTGCAGAACAAAGAATACCTTATGGGTCTTGGGCAGGTGGCCTTCGTGTGTGAGTGGTCTTTGGGCTGGGAGTTGGGGAACTGAGATCATTGTTGGTACATTTGATGCTCCAGTTTCTTGATCAGGCATAGGCAAACTCGGCCCTCCAGATGTTTTTGGGACTACAACTCCCATCATCCCTGACCACCGGTCCTGTTAGCTAGGGATGATGGGAGTTGTAGTCCCAAAAATGGTGCATTTAAACAGTTACACATGGAGAATTACATATGTTGCACGTCAACAAATGAGTTAGAATTGTAAAGCATAACTATTATTTTTTTGGTTGGGGTGTCATTTTGTCCTTGACCACAAGATGCCACTGCAGTATCTAAACATTGATTCTGGCAGGGGGTGGGGGAATATCTAACGCGATCCATTTTTCCATACAAAACGGGTAGTTTAATAGCATGTATGCCTAAATGGCAAACATGAGCTGGCTTTGTCTCAGATTAGGTGTTATTTTTATGTCTGAATTTCTGGAACTTGTAATTCAGTAAGGCTGCTGGCTCAGTTTATACGTCTACTTGGAATTGCACCAGGAGTGTTTGGTACCTAAGGCAGAGTAGACCCAACCTGGTGAATTGTGTAGGGAGCTCACCCCCAAGGAATTGGAAGTAGCCGCTTGCTGTGTTCTCTTGGCTAGCAAGGGGACATAAACTTTTATTTAGAGTTGCAGCCTTAGTCCTGGTTAAAACTATGCTTGCTGAAGTAACTTTTGGTGGGAACTAAGTATTTTTGCGCTACTAATTTCACGCATGACTATATGGCAGTAACAAACCTTGGTAACATTTATGTTGAAGAAGGGTGGGGACCCTCCAGCAGATCTTAGTTAGGCCTAGCAAAGGTCCTGATTTGACCCGTTTCCCACAAGCCAAGCCCATTTGCTGTCTTCAGGTGCAGGTCAATGCTTGGTTGCCATGAATTTGAAGTCTGTTTGCATTGGAAACCACTTTCAGTGGGACGTCAAAATGACAACTCGTGGTTCTGAGCAGAATCATATTGCAAAGGCAATGTGTCTTAGCAACCATCAGCTGATCGGTGTTGGTACATTGCCTTTAAAAGTCACTTTGCAAGTGTGTTTTAATGAGACAACTTGTTCCTCATCTTGTGTGACCCTGAGGGTCAGAGAAAAAGAGTTTGATTTTGATTTTATTTTTTTAAAGAAACCAAATCCATAAAACCTGGTGTGGTAATTAAAATATATCTGTTTAATTGTAAGGGGGCAGCGGTCTACATTACTGAAGCATCCTGGCCAAGCTGGTGCATTTTCTCCTTCCTTGACACTCGAGTAAGGACAGAGGCACAGGTTTGCCCCCAAGATGGGGCAGTACGTCTCACATGTGTGACATCACACATACAATGTCACACACGTCTCCCCACACCATGCAGGCCAGTGCAGCCTTCACCGATGTTACACTGGGCCCTCTCAACATTGGTGGGGCTGGGCCACCTTCAAACAAATATTGAGGGGTCCTAAGACACCTCTGCCCCCTAGAGTTGGTGCACCTGGTTAAGGATAGGATAGTATAGTGACCATCTTTGTGATGTGAACAGAGGTAACCATTTTAAGGCCTGTAAATGTTGGAGCAGACAATCTTTTCTATAATCTCAGAAGGGATCCATAGCTGGTCGTGACCAAACACTTTTTAAACTGCCTGACATTTTCTTCCTGATAGTGCGCATATATATATATATAACTTGAATTTCTCCCAGATCAGCACATTTGAGACAATAAGCATTTTTCCCAGCTTGGAGGGGCCTGCTTAGGCAGAGGAACAAGACTAATAAGTGTCGCTCTGTATAATCCTCATTAGCTGTTACAGCTTAGAGAAGGAAATCCTCAGAGGGAATTCAGTATTTCACTTTAAAAAAGAGGGGAAAGATTTGCTTATGCAATAAAATCCGGCTTGTGCATAATATGAAATACACAGAGTTGTTTTTTGTTCTTTTAAAAAGGAGAGGAGCTGCACAAGAGATAATCCCCACAAAACAAGGCCGACCTAGTAAAACCAAAAAGCATAACCCATACCATTGGTTGGTGTTTTTTTTTTACTTTTGACATGGTTATAAGGTGCAGAGGAGGACAAGGTCACCAATATCTATGCAGCAGGCATAAAACTCGGCAGATGCTGCTTGTCTCGCTGCAGGTTTACAGATGCGCAATCTAGGTCAGTTGCTCTGTTTGCTTTTTTGTACACACACACACACGCACGCACACACACACACACACACTCCTGGCTGGATAAGGACATGGTTAGTGCTTTGGTACTGATATGCCACTTCTACTGTGCATGCAAAGGCTTTAACCCTTCTTGCAGCTTAAAACCTTACAGCTACCGTATTCATTTCAGTATCTCAAGTGTGTCTTCCGTTGCTCAGTATTATAGAATGTGTTAGTAAAGCTTGGTGCCACAGAGCATGCAGCAAGTGCTTAATGTTTACGTGTGGCAAATAATATGTATGTGTGGCAGTGTTTTATAAAGCATGTCTACCGATTAGGAAAAAGTGACAAAATCACCCAGTCAGTAAAATGTTGACAGAGAACACGCTAGGTACCCACCCACAGCTGCGGCTACATACCGTACTGCAAGCAATGATCTGACAGGTGTAAAAAGTACTCTTTAGTATCTGAACCTGGATAAATATGGTTCTGAACCAGCTTACCCTATTGCTTAAACAGCTCCAATGGAAAGGCGGGGGGGGGAGGTATGGTGACATAGCTCTCTCTCGAGAGAGAGAGCAGCTTTGAAGACCTTGGGGGGCAAGTGATAGAATCCAAGCCAAGGTAAAAGCAGGAAGAGCCATAAGCGGGAGCTGTAGGTCAGTTCCCAAAATGCAGTATATGTACTGTGTATGCAATGAATATGCCAAATGACACTAGAGTTGGGGCTGCCCCAAGAAAGAACAAAATTCACCTTCCCATCCTTCCATGTACTGAAGCCAACCAGGCTGGTGGCTGACTAGATAGCATTTGGCACATATGGGAGCAGTAGTTTAGGGGAAGGCAAAGCAAGCCTCCCAACACTTTTTTTGCTATTCCCACCCACCCACCCAAATCTTTACTGCTGCTTCATTCTGGTGTAGTCACATGGTGACAGCACAATCATACTTTTGCAAAAGCAATAAATAAATAAATAGTTAACTGGTTTTCTTTTTTGTGTGGGCGTGTGATATATAGGATAGAAGATATAGTTGTTTCTCTGATGCTATGGCACCCGGAATAAAAGCCTTTATGCACTCACTGCAATATGCTTCCTTCATCATGTTTCCTATTTGCTTTGGTGAAATTCATTCCTTTTTCTTTCGTGCTTCGTGTTGGACCATCTAACAGGAGTATCGACAAGTTTGCCCAAAGAATTTGACACAGGTTACCTTGCTGTGTGGAAAACAAAATAAATTGTTCTCGTTGCTCAAGGTCCTTAGCAGAACAATGCTTTAATAATCAAAGACAAACCAGCAGACTCTGCAACCATCATGGTGCCCCTAGTGTTGGGTGGTGGCAAGAGTGGTTAAGAACTTGCAGAAACCAGGCAGAAGCACATCATCATGATCAAACACCTCACTCAGGCGGCATTTGCATGTTCATTCACTTGTTAAAGTGATTGAGAGTTTGACTCCTCTTCTGAAGAGGAGTGGGAGCTTGCTTGTCCTCCATGATGAAGGAAATTGCAAACACTTCTGTTGCTGAGACACTTACGTAAAAAGAAACCCATTCTTTGTATTGGACAAGTTTCTATGTGTTCATAAAATAATAGCTGTTAGAAAAAAGCAAGCGAATTCACCTCCCCGCCCCCGTCCCCCAAAAAGGCATTTTTAAACACATATTGTGGCGACTTCCTTTATGGCTTGAAACGTAAGGAAGATTAACTTTAGCAATTTAGAAGCCTAGCTGTAAAAATAGGGAAATTGCTGCTATATGCCTGCTATTTTTTAATGGGCGTTCCTGCATGATGTTTGAAGAAGGTCAGTAAAAAAAAATCACTTTAGAGACAAATACATAGTACGCTATAAAACTGCAACAAACCTGTCTGCTACTACCGTAGGAGTGAAAGCTTATCCAAAATGGAGGGCGTTTCTTGTTGCTTTGTTCCACTTTGTGTGTGTGCACGTCACACAGATACAGTCTATAAAAATACACACAGCCGTTTTAAAATCAGAGGGAGGATGGAAAGCCATGGGTTTGCATTTTTATACCAAGAAAAGCTGCTTACTCCTTTTCTCCATCAGTATGCATAATCTTGCATCATGCTGGGGTGCAATTCTGCATCACAGTCAAGCAGAGTTTGTGTGTGTCAAGTGTTAACGGACAAAATTTTGTACCACTTTTCTGCATATTGTGCACAGAGCAAATGCACTCAAGAAAAAGAGGATTGCTCCTACCACTCCCCACAACCAGTAGATAGCACGTAGTCTCACCTAGAGGCAGATGTAGAGCAGGCTAGTGTGGTCTTGCTCACCAATTGTAGAATATGTAGGGAACAGGAGGGATCCTACCATTGCCATGTAAGGGTGAAATTGTTAGGTCCTGGAATGATGACAGTGAAGAGGTGGGCATAACCAATCTTCTAGCAAAGTACAGGGGTAAAAAAACAACAACCCGAAAGCCAGGCTGGGAGTTCTACAGTCAGAGCAAAACATCAGTCTGAGTCTGTCTTTTCTCAATAAATCTTCAAGGACTAAGAGGTTCCCAGAAGACAAAGGTAGGGAGAAGAATTACAGTGGTACTTCGGGTTACAAATGCTTCAGGTTACAAACTCCGCTAACCCAGAAATAGTACCTCAGGTTAAGAACTTTGATTCAGGGTGAGAACAGAAATCGTGCTCCGGTGGCACGGCGGCAGCAGGAGGGAGGCCCCATTAGCTAAAGTGGTGCTTCAGGTTAAGAACAGTTTCAGGTTAAGAACAGACCTCTGGAACAAATTAAGTTCTTAACCAGAGGTACCACTGTATATAGGGAACAGCGATGGAACAGTTAATTTCACCGGTTCTGAATAAAAAGGACTATGTGCAAACTCCTAGAACCAGCTGGTCGGTCTTCTTCCCTGACCCGTTAAGAATAAACCCGCCCTGAAATATTAAACATGCAATACTTTCTGGCTACATATTTTGGAGAAAAGCACCCAAAGGTAAAAGATTCATTGTGACGATTGGAAACTACAGTAGACCCAATAATCAGGAAACATTTATAGCTAAACAATTTTTTTTATTGAGGTTGGTTTTTGTTTTTGTTTTGCAAAATAAAACAAAAAGAACCCCCCACCAAGATTAAAGGCCAAAGGCAGAATTAAACCAAATGAACCAGCCACTTGGTTACAGTAGCTGATAACTAATACAGCTGGTTATTATTGCATATACCCCTGGTTCATTTATGCATGTCCATGTCAGTTTGGCAAGATTACAATCAGAGAAGCTTTGGTTTTGTAAAACTTTAGTAATAGTAATACTCATCAAAACATATAACCTGCTAATATAATTCAGGCTCAATCTACATAGAATGGCACAGATCCATTTGTCTAAATCATGATCTGCCCCCCAACCCATGCATATAGCAAGTATCAACTGGTGCACAGGTGAAGGGAGCTGAACTCTCTCACCTTGTGCCTCCTGTGTACTTTGTCCCTTCTCGCTCTCCATAGGACCTCCCCCCTCCCGTCACTACCTAATATTGGATACAACTGGTTGCAGTTAGGGTACTCCTTTTACTTTGCAAAGGAGGCCCTCATGGACCCAGGCTGAAAATAACAGGTCTGCTCCTTTCACATGAAATTTGAGCCTCAGCAACGGTTTTGCTAATGATGAACACACTACTGTTGACCATCAGTTTATACCAGGCACCCCCAAACTTCAGCCCTCCAGATGTTTTGGACTACAATTCCCATCTTCCCCGACCACTGGTCCTGTTAGCTAGGGATCATGGGAGTTGTAGGCCAAAACATCTGGAGGGCCACAGTTTGGGGGTGCCTGGTTTATACCATCCATCTTACAGCCATTTTTCACTTCATAGCCCTTTATTGGAGTGCAATGATATTCCATTTGGGTAAATGGAGCTGGTCTTTTACGTTCTACACAGAAACGTTTTTCCTACTGTCCTCGCCAGAGGTTCTACCTTCATCTACCACCCAGAACCTGGATTATTTTGGAAAGTTGGGTGGGCTTTCTCTTTGCCACTTTTCCTGTCCTTAGCAACCTGGTTTGGACTCGCGGTTGGTTTTGTAGGAACAGAAAATGGGACAGCTCTTCCAAAGGGCATGCTGAGGCACCTGCAGGAGAGAACAAAGGAAACCAACAAAATGCAGTCGATAAGCTTGACTGGAGAACTACGGTATATAGCAGGAATAGGCGACTCTTTGTTTTTCCTCCAAAGCTTCTGCCACTGCTCCCACCCCACCCCTGGCCTAAGCACAATGCTCATAGCTCTAACCACATCTACCTTCTGTGGCAAAGTGCAGGGCATGCTAGGATGCTACCTCTCTCCACTCTGCCTGCTGCTTGCTCATAATGTTCACTTGCCTCTAGTCTGCAATACTCGCCTCCTAAATATTTATTTCCCTCCCTAATCCTCCATATTAATTGGTGGCCAATGTGGGGTTTAGGAAACTCCCAGAATGCTGCTCTGCCACATGGATGGAAACAGCTGTGGCACCAAAGTAACATCTAGACTAGGTCTCAAACACTTCACACAAAATGAAATGCCACCGCATAATATATAGTAGTGCTTTTACTATTGAACCTTAGCATCACTGCTAGTGGGGCTATTGCTAAAGATAAGGGAAGGGAAGGGATGGGACAGGCTTCAAACCAAAACTGGTATGAGTGGAAAACAATTTTGGGAGTCTACCATTTAGTGCATAAACCAAGGGGAGGGGGAGGAATCAGTTGCTGGCTGTGAATGTTGCCCTGCTTGAAAGGCAGTCTTTAAAAGCTCTCTTATGCTACCCTTCCCCCAAGTAGCTCAGAGGACAGAGGTCATAGGATTGTTTAGTTGAAAGGGACCCTGAGGATCCTGTAGTCCAACCCCCTGCAATGCAGGAACATGCAGCTGTCTTATACGGGGATCAAACCTGCAACCTTGGCATTATAAGCAACACACTCTAACCATCTGAGCTATCCAGTTGCTATGTATCCAAATGGAGTGCATGTTGAATTTTATCCCCGCAACATCTCTGTAAGGTAGGTTAGGCTGAGAAAGAGAGGGGGGCCCCCCTGCAAGGTCATGGAAGTAAGCTTCACAGCTGAACAGGGATTTGACCTCAAGCCTCCTAAGTCCAGCACATCACCCATTATACCACACTGGTTCTTTTAGCCAGGAATTATCTAGTTTACTGCTAAAATATTAAGACTTGATGCAGAAAAAGCTCAAAGCATTGTAAGTTTGGTGTGGGGCTGTGCATGCATTATTAAAACAAAAAAAAAACTTTTCTCTTTTCTCTCTCTTTTTCATTAGTTCTAGATATAATTTTATTGTATTGTGAAAACTTTTAATAAAAATTTCTGGGGGGAAGGGAGCTTTTCCTGGGATATCTTTTGCAGCATATTTAAAAAGGCAACACATACTTGTACACCTTACTGAGATGACAGCAGCTATAAGCCCGACTGGTGGTGCCTGCAAAAACCCTTATTTTGTTACAGGTGGCACAATCTTGGTGTATCCACCACAGACCTCTGGGGTGCTAACTCTACACCTGGATGGACCAGCTCAAGGCGCATTGATGCCTGATGATGTACATGGAACATCTTACAGAGGCAAGCAGTTTGCCCACACTGCCATCATGTCTGTTTCAGTGCTCAAGAGATTATTTGGGTCAGAATACCATTGATAGTGAATAGGTGGGTGAGTCGCTCCTATATGAATATACAGTGGAACCTCGGTTTATGAACACCTCGGTTTATGAATTTTCGGTTTATGAACGCCGCGGACCCATCTGGAACGGATTAATTCACTTTCCATTACTTTTAATGGGAAAGTTTGCTTCAGTTTATGAACGCTTCAGTTTATGAACAGAATTCCGGAACCAATTACACCCATGTTTCAGTTTATGAACGCTTCAGTTTAAGTACTTCGCGGACGCGTCTGGAATGGATTAATCCACTTTCCATTACTTTCAATGGAAAAGTTCGCTTCAGTTTATGAACGGTTACTCCGTGGACCGTCTGGAATGGATTAATCCACTTTCCATTACTTTCAATGGGAAAGTTCGCTTCAGTTTATGAACGCTTCAGTTTATGAACAGACTTCCGGAACCAATTGTGTTCATAAACCGAGGTACCACTGTAATAGAAGGGATTAGCTTATCTCCACAGCCCTTACTTAACATGTGGATGTTCAACAAGCAAACAAACAGTTTTAAATATACAGATATTTCTTTAAAAGGCGTAGACAACTATAAAGAAACAAACCAAGTAATTAACTAAAAGTCTTACTGCCTTTAGGTTTAGGTCCCTAGGAAATCTGCAGTGGATAAAGACATAAGCATAATGAGGTCTTCTAATTATTTCTAAATGGTCCTTTTGAAAATGAAGGCATTGAAAGCCATGGAACACATAAAAGAGAAAGTATTAAATTTCACACGGCTGTTGCATTCTGCCCTTACATGGCAAATACTGGAAATACATTGGGTGCAGCTGAAAAGGGAAATTACGCTTCATATTCTTCAGCTGAAAGAAAGAAGATATAAATTCTGTATAACTTTGTTGTCACTGGATCGTGTTACATCCCATTACTTCAGAAAGAATAAGGATCTAATTGTTGTGAATACATAGTGTTTGGGAAGGGGTGGGGGGTGGGAAGCCAGTTGCCTAGCAAGAGTCGGTTTGTTGCTAGGATGGCAATTTAAGTCAGGGACGTTTGTCAGAGACGTTCGTCATATTTCATTGTACTTGCAAGAGGAAAAACAAAAGAAACAGTCTAAATCAAAGAGTTCCACAATAACTGTGGTCTGTGAAAGAACAATGCTGAAATAAAGACCTTCACATACATACACAACTGTATAAAAATACTGTCCACTTTGGAGCTTGAAATATTAATTGCTGGGATTTGTCATCGGTTTGTATAAAAAAGAAAAAGAAAATACTGATTTTATACAGTATTTTAGCTTATAAACAAACAAACAAAAATACAAACGTTTGACATTTTAAGGAGCAGTTTCACACCCACTTCAGGTGAGCTTGTGCTTGTTGACCTTAGAGATGATAAATGCACACAGGTGGAATAAAAACAAGTGCCCCAAACATCTTCTGCACAATCCACCAGAAACTTCTGTAGAAGCACCATTGAAATGAACTCCCATTTACTTCCATGGCATCTGGTACAACAATGGTTCTCGGTGGACTGAGGTGCTCTCCTTCATGATAAGACTTCCTCTAAAGAAATGTTTTCCAAGCCACTCCATTGATAGGTTTGCCTCTCCTTTTCTCAGACAACTACTGTGGACGAATTCCAGAAGCACCACTTTCGTTTTGAATGATGTTTATTCAGTGCAATGTCTTCCTTTTCTCTTTCCTTTTTAACACGCTGGAAATGATCTTCTTCCTTAAGGTACCACACAGGAGGCCAGCGGTGCCTCTCGAAATATTCCTGATTATCTGTATTAAAAAAATCCAAAGAGGTCCCCAAATAACTAATGAATTCTGTAACTAGGACATCATTTTAATTCTGCAAAGTTAGAAATTAGCTTTTATGGCAAGACAGTTATGAAAAGCAATTACTTAGAGCTATGTTGGATACAACCCAGTATATCCAGGACTGTTACTTCTACATACCAGAATCTGAAATCTTGTGCAAAAATCCCAGAAAATCTCAGCCTTCATTTTTCAAATAAATATGTCATGTTTCTAGTTCTCATGGTACATGACTGGTAATATGTGTAATTCCAAATCTGTGGTGGAGAACTAAGCTCTCCTCTCTCTAGTTTTTCATTTTCAGATAATAGGGCAACTAAAAAAATAGGTATTTGCAAACTGTATTTACGAAACAACATAAAATGCTAGAATACAATAGCTTAAAAATAGAAATTGGAACTCTGCAACGATAAGAGATGCTGCAGAAATAAAAGAAGTACACATACATAATAGCTCTGTTCTGATGTCAGACAAATTGAGACAAGTCTGATTAAAAAAATAATAATGGTGAATTTTAGTGGTGTAGCAAAAAATAAAAATCCTCTTAGGAGGTGATACATGGGCTAAGCAACCCATGATACAAGTGACATGTGTGAAGAATCTAATGTCAACCTGTGATCCATAACCCCAGATTATTGAGCCTATGCATGCATATACTGCTTAGATGTTATATCCAGTAAGTGGAAGTGAGATGGTTCCAGAGGCAGCCACCCCCCAGGGAATGATGGACAGGTATAATTCTGCTGCCACACTGAATAAGCTTCTAGGCAGGTTGCCTGATGTTTAAACAGTACTATCAATATTTATAATGCAAAGTATTAATGATCAAATAAAAAAGAGGAAGTTCAAAACAAATGCAATGCATATCAATATATTTCCTCCCTAGCTAATGGAACAAAACCAACTCCTTTCAAATCCATAGGCTAGGTTAAGGAGAAAGCAATATTATTCTCATGTAACTACTACTACATGGGGAGGAGAGCAATGCTATCAATGAAATTAACATGCATCTCAATCTCTAGTACATGGGTAGGCAAACTAAGGCCTGGGGGCCGGATCCAGCCCAATCTCCTTCTAAATCCGGCCCACGGACGGTCTGGGAATCAGTGTGTTTTTACATGAGAAGAATGTGTCCTTTTATTTAAAATGTATCTCTGGTTTATTTGTAGGGCCTGCCTGGTGTTTTTACGTGAGTAGAATGTGTGCTTTTTTTAAAAAAAAATGCATCTCTGGGTTATTTGTGGGGCATAGGAATTCATTCATTCATTCATTCTTCCCAAAATATAGTCCGGCCCCTCACAAGGTCTGAGGGACAGTGGACCAGCCCCCTGCTGAAAAAGTTTGCTGACCTCTGTACAAGAAGGGTTGTCTTTTGAAGCCAAATCAATAATGTCTTTTGTGAAAGCCACAAAGACCATCAAGTAACAAAAGTTTGGGATTTCAGCCCACAGTTCAACTAATTGTAAACACACACACCCCAAATTAATATGTGCTTGTCTGCCCTTTCTTAACCTCTGTTCCATCTCTGACAAACTTCACCTTCGATTCACTTCCTGCCGTCATTCACTTTTTGCAACCTTGAATTCAAACTTTGGTCAATTCAGCCAGGCCTAGATTATATTAAAACCAAAGGATCACACGAGGCCGCAGCATGCCTAATACAGGTAAACAGAACTCTGGGCACGGCTCCTGATGCCAGGAGAGATATGGTAGATGCAGCTCTTCCTACCTGTTGCCTCCTGGCCTTTATGCTTGGTCCCTATCTCACCTAATGTGATGAGAAGGATTTCATGTTAAAGGTGTGGGGGGAGAGGATGGAAATGAATGGGCATGAGATGCGGAGGTTGATCCTGCTGCTTCCCACGGCACTGGAAGATTTCAAGGTGTCCTATGTCTGGATAGTTAGATGGCAACACCATGGAGACTCCCTTCCCTTCCCATTGTTCTCTGCCAACCCAAACCTTGCCAAAAGCTCAGTGAAAACCTGGGTCTTGGGAGCCAAATGAAATAATGCAAAAATGCATGTATGAGCATGTAACTTTACTTGATTTGTAGCCCCCCCCTCCCAGCTTTAGAATAAAGAGAGGGCAGATGTAAAAAGGTTGGAAGAAAAGGCGGAGAAAGCTTGCTAAACGGCCTTACCAGGAGATTTAGTTTTGATTTCCTTTCGAAATTTGGAACAAACACTGTTGTAGTTGGTGCAGATATAGTGCAAGCACCAAGCTGCCAGCTGGTTAGCGTTATGGAACTGGAAAAGAAGAGAACCGAAATTATATTCTGTAGAGTTAACAGTCAGTATGTGGGGCAATGCTGAAGTTAAAGGCAAGGGAGAACTACTCAAGGATTGAGACATCACAGTGGCACGTGACAAAGCCACAGATACAGTACTGGGATCCAGAGCAGAGCTAACTACTTTGAGTCAGGGTTGCAGATGGATCCACAATCAAAAATTAATTGAAAAAGATGCTGGGGAAGGGCTGAAGCAGAGTGACAGAACATCTGCTTTGCATGCAGAATGCCTCAGGCATCTTCAGGTAAGAGTGGAAGAGACCCTGGTCTGAAATCCTGGTCACTGCCAGTCAGAGTAGGCCTTACTGAGCTAGATGTACCAATGACCCGACTGTAGAATGTAAGGTTCTACACTTAGGTAGGAACAATCAGATGCACAAATATAGAATGTGGGTTGACAGCAGCACCTGTGAAAAGGATTCCTGGGGTCTTAGTTAGACCAAAATCTTAACATGAATAAACAGTGTGATGCAGCACCTTCCAACTCCAAAATTCTATGATTCTATGACTCAGTGTCAGGGCAGATTCTTATGATTCCAGCTTGTCAATGAAAATAAAGTACCGAGACAGCAGACCGCCTGGAACCCCATGTTATTTATTCAGTGTTTGCTGGTCTCCCAAGACCAGAATTAAGACCGACTTTTGGGAGAGGGGGAAATGCATGAGTGTGCATTTGTAGGGGTGAATCAGTGGGCAGGGAAAGAGTTAAGCACCAGTTAAGCAACACTCTCATTCTCTCCTATGGATGCCCCACCCCTGCATTATCTCAGCAAACACAGGTCTGGGAACATGTGTCTGCTAAGATGATGTGCAGTTCTCCACTGAATTTTCTAAAGAAATAGCAGGTTGGTGGAAAGGTATCAATTCTCAGTAACCATGGTTATCATCGCAGAGGCTTTCTAAAAATTGAAACAGCAACCTTCCAAGCATTATACATTCACCATCAGGAAGTCTCTCCACCCCCACCCCCCCGTAACCACAGATAATATATTATACTAACCTGGGCTATTTCCAAATCATACAGCACATCTCCATCTATGCTAACACCACTCACTGATGTTTTGGTAAGCTCCTGCACAGCGTGCTGCTCTGTTGGGGTTGAAGAGAAACACAAACCAGTTTACTGTGCAGAATAAATCTAGCTCCCTCCAGCCCGTTTCAACTGTCTTTCATCCATTGCAAGACTGCCCAAGGAAAAACAACACTACTATTTGGGCTGACATAGATTTCTTTTCTTTTTTTAAGTCATGGAATAATCTTGCTTCCAGCCACATCTCTTTGAAACAATTTGAGGGCAGGGGGGAGAAAATAAGCAGTTATTGGAATTAACTATCATCATATTACTAACAAAATAATTAACCATCAGATTAGAGCAGTAAAAGTAACTTGGACTGCTCTTTTATGCAATACATGCTTGAACTGGATTAATTTAAAATTGCCCAAGCTCCATTATTAGACCCTTAAAACAGGAATTTGCAATGGAAACTTTAGTGTTCATGCTCTTTCAATTAAGAGTAATCAAGTTGCCTAATGGGCATTATGAATTGCAGACACTTATTTGTGTTTTGTCGCTTAAGCATACACAAGAATGCGGGCTAAATTAACTCAGCACAGAAAAAGAGTGTTTTTCTATGCGGTTTGATTTTAGGAAAAAACACTGCATGTCTGTTTTTGCCCAAAGATTGTGGGGGGGGGGAACAGCTGACAATTTCAACATCATTGGCAGGAAGCTGAAGGCGACACCTGTAAAGAGAGAGAAACCTTACCTGCAAGTGCAACCAAGTGTGGGAGGCAAAATCTGTTTGCCAGTGCAATTAATTCAAGCGTATCCAATTCTTGACTGGATGAAAGCTGCTTGGTGTACAGATAATCCAGAACTGCTTGCATGGAAGTCTTGTTTATATTGGGAAGAACAACCTGAGGGAGGAAGGGGGAAGGTATTTTTAAAACGCTCAGAGCTGGGAGATGATCTACTCAAGGATAAAACACTTGGGCCATTTAGCTGTTGCTATTTCCCCCCAAATGCAACTCTGCAATGCTTTTATAAAACCAGAGAAAGGGGTTGAAAATAAGAACGTCTTGTTGCAGAATAATAATTTTATTATTTATACCCCACTCATCTGACTGGGCTGCCCCAGCCACTCAGGGCAGAGTCCAACATATATAAAAAGATAAAAAACATTAAACATAACAAAATACCTATGCAAGGCTGCCTTCAGATGTCTTCTAGAGGTTGTATAGTTACTTATCTCCTGGGCTCAAGGGGTCACATAACTCCAAACCCTCCAACATTTCTCCAATGAGAATAGGGATGCCCTAAGGAAAAATGTGACTTCCCAGCGTCAAATCAGAAACCAGGATGGCTTCTATATCTGGGACTGACCCTGGAAAATAGGGACACTTGGAGGATCTGTAAGAGGCCCTCATAGTAAAACAAATGAACCCCTTCATAGTAACCAAACTTCCTTCATAATAAGAGCACTGCTCAGCTTCTGTGTTGTTAAACTAAAAAAGAACAGCAGGCATTTTATTTTCAGCAGGTCATCACCATCTGTTTTGCACAGCAATGTATCAAGTGGGAATGTCCTTGCAGATGGGGTAGTTCAAATTAGATACTGAACTATTTGTGCACCACAGATGCACCGGTTTCCATTCCGGAAGGCTGTTTTGTAAAGGACCAAGTTGGCATAGACTGACCCCTTAGGACAGGCATAGGCAACCTTGGCTCTCCAGATGTTTTCAAACTACAACTCCCATGATTCCTGACCACTGGCCCTGTTAGCTAGGGATCATGGGAGTTGTAGTTCCAAAACATCTGGAGAGCCCAGGTTGCCTTATGCCTGCCTTAGGATGAAGGCTCTCCACAGAGAGCTGCAGGTTAAACCATGGACAACAAAATCTTCCCCAATAAAATCAAAGAACATAAAAGTGCTTAACTTCAGCTTGATCATGCACATGTGCTTGCGCATGCACACATGCATGCACAAGCAAGCATGAATGTACATCCATCATAAGCCAAATGTTTGAAGGGGGGGGAACCTACATATATCAGGTGAAGAAAAATAATAGGCACAATATATACAATGTCAAGGGCACGTCACATTGTCATTTTTGGACTTTGCCTCTGCATTAGCTCATTCTTGTTCTTAATATAAACACCGAGCAGCTAAAAATAATTCAGAGACGCTCTTGGGCTGCTGATTAGTTTTCAGCACCTAGCAGTATTACCTTTCCTAGGACAATTGCTTTCAGTAACTCCGTGTTTGCTGCTACAAACACTCCCTTAGCGCTTCCAACAACTTTCTTTCCCAAATAAAAAGTGATTATGGCTATGGGATGAGAGCCCTTTGGCAGTAACGCAGAAAGAGGCCAACCTACTCCCCCAATGGTATAAATATAGCAGTGTTTTCCAAACTTCCGATACTTGAAACACATCAATTTTTCTGAATTAAACTTGGAGACACACTTCGCTCCAGGTCTGGAAGAAAGAATGCCCAGAACACCAGCTGTGCATAAATGCATCTGGAGATCTCTTTTAAAAAGCAGACTGTTCTAATGCCCCTCTGCACCAGGACAAACTGAGTCACCCTACTTTGGCACAACATTGAAGCACACTGGAATTACCTGCCCCTACAGAAAGAAAGGAGGCCTCATAGCACTCTCTAATTCATTCATTAAATTCCTCACAGAACTCCAACAGGTCTCATTAAATTACCAAAAGGTGGTGCAACATATGCTCTGAAATATATGTTTGGGGCTTTAAAAGGGTGTTTTGTTGTTGTTGTTTAAAGATATGTGGGTCTGTCCCAACTGATCGCGCCTACCCGGCTGCTCCTCGTGGCTGAATTTGACAAATAGGCAACATGGTACCCCTGATTATCTGTCATCCTCCTTGACCACCCAAAGGCTCCTTTCACAAGATACCTGGGTATCCCTTACACCTCACAGGGACCTCCTACTCACTAATGATAAGTGCTTGCATTGGTTAATCAGCATTGTTGTTGTTTTATTTGACATACCTTCCCATTCTTCCTTTCTCCCTTATATCCTGCCATTATTGATTTTTTGAAAATGTTTGTTCTATTTGGAATTGTACTTTGGAATGACTTAGTGGCATTCTTAAGGGACTGTTGCCCCATCTCCTACCCCTTCCTGCCAACTAAGCCACTTGCCCTTGCCCACGGTGATGGGAAAGCTTTCCCAGCTGGATAATTGGCTTGGCACTCTCTAGCCAGAATTAAAAGGAGACGTGGTGGCACAAATATACCAGAAAGATGGACTCCTGTACAACTGGCTTATCTCATAAGGCAGGTGCAAGCATAGCTTCTCTACAATTATTATTTTTTAAATGTGGCCCATCAGGGAAGATGTAGGTAGGGGTTTAAAAACATCAGAGAGAGGTCAGGCCTACATGTGAGTGTCTGCTACAAACTTTGGATGGAAGCTCTAAGTCTACACCTTCATTTGAAGGGGGTTCACATTGTTGACTGGTGAGGGGAAGTCATAGAATCATAGAACTGTAGAGCTGGAAGGGACCTTGGGGGTCATCTAATCCAACCCCCTGCAATGCAGGAATCTCAACTAGATAATGCATGACAGATGGCCATCCAACCTCTGCTTATAAAAACATCCAAGGAAGAAGAGTCCATCACCTTATGAGGGACTGCGTTCCACTGTTGAACAGCTCTGACCATTAGGAAGTTCTTCCTGATGTCAAAATCTCCTTCCTTGTAACCTGAACCCTTTGGTTTAGATAAGGCATCCCCAAACTTCGGCCCTCCAGATGTTTTGGCCTACAACTCCCATCTTCCCTAGGACCAGTGGTCCGGGAAGATGGGAATTGTAGTCCAAAATATCTGGAGGGCCAAAGTTTGGGGATACCTATCTAGATATTTGAAGGTGGCTATACTATCTCCTCTCAGTCTCTTCTTTACCAGCTAAACCTACCCCATTCCCTCAACCATTTCTCATAGTGGACAGAAGTACTTTCTTTATTACCATTTTCCTCAAAGAAAGGGCATGATCAAATGTGTGAGACAGTGGTCTTACTGATGTGTGGTTAAAGGACTTTGCTACATAGACTAGTCCAAGACCAACAGCTTCCTTAAAAATATTTTGCACTGCTGAGGGACATTTACTTTGTACTTTCTGCCAGGAAAATAAGCTTTAAACATCATCATCAAGGCGTGGTTAATCCCGGCCTCCACCTTTTCTATAACATGTTAAATGGCCCGGAAAGTCAAGGAGCACAATTTTCTGAAGAATCAGAATAAACCCTATGTTCGTCACAGGGTTAATTTCAAATTGTATCCTCAGGAAGTAGATAAAATTTTCATTGCAACCCAAAAGGCCTAGCAAAACCTGATTAACTCCGGTTATTTTGTCTTACCTTCACAGCTAAATGTAATTAAAAATGTAATTCCTAAGGCCATATTTTTTAAAAAATCTTCAAATACTTTCCCTGTACTTCAGCCTTTTTTTGTCCATGCAAATAGTTTTCAGGGAAGAGTCATCCCGTCTCTTCCCCACCCTCCTGCAAACTCTGTGAGACTCAGAAAGAAACAGTGAGGAATAGGAAGCAACCTTGTTCAAATTTCAGTGTGAAAGTTGTGTCTACTACTTCTCATTAGCGCCCTCCCATTTCATCAGTATGTATTGCTGCTCTCTATTCCAGTCTTGTAGAAGAAGAGGGGCATCTCCAGAATTACATAGCCAAAACAAATACAGTTATACCTTGGTTTAAGTACGCTTCGGTTTGAGTACTTTCAGTTTAAGTACTCCGTGGACCCGTCTGGAACGGATTAATCTACTTTCCATTACTTTCAATGGGAAAGTTTACTTCAGGTTAACTACGGACTTCCAGAACCAATTACAGTCATACCTCGGGTTAAGTATGCTTCAGATTGAGTATGTCGCGGACCCGTCTGGAACGGATTAATCCACTTCCATTACTTTCAATGGGAAAGTTCGCTTCAGGTTAAGTACGCTTCAGGTTAAGTACAGACTTCCGGAACCAATTGTGTACTTAAACCGAGGTACCACTGTACTGCCAAAGAAGGAAGTCTTGACTTGCAAGTAGGGAATTTGTAAGTTTCTGTTTCTTTCAGTTTCCAAACTTAAGTTCAGTTCTTCACATCAAATTGCATTTAAAAAAAAAAACCAACAACTCCGCCCGATAATTCTTCAGCATTTTAGTGCAAATCTCTCCTGAATTTTTTATATCTAATTTTGTACAATGTATTGGAAGGCAATACTGCTTAATATAATGCATTTTTGTATGTTATTTTTTCATAAATGTATGCATTTTTACGCACACTTTACCCCAGTAAGTGCATTTTTTGTAAACATTAGTTGGCTGCACAACTGCGCTGTAACATTCAGAGAAGTGCAAATTTCAAAAGATAGCTGTTTCCTGGTTTGTGTATTGTTTCCAAAAGTGTGAATTTGGTATATTTGCCTTTAAAAGCGGTGGCATCAAGATGGCGACGTGAACGGTAGCCTTGTTTTATGCTCGGTAAAGCTTTTGTTTTTATTTTCTGTTTTGAAGGGTTTTAAGGGCTCTAAGATGCCTTAGGGCGTTTATTTTAGAAGTTTTATGGTTTTATGGTTCAGATTATTTCTACTTCTCCCATAAATCTGCAAGATAACGCTGTAGATAAAGACTGTTAAAGGGAGCGGGGCTCATTAACAGCACAACCTGCCCTGACCCTGCAGTTTCGAGAAATTTTCTCCTTATCTTCTTGCCGGTATGAGAGGGAAGAAAGAAGAAACGTTGCAGGCAGCATTCCAATGAAGCAACGAGCACTGCCAAAAAACAGACAAATATCAGGGATTTCCTGCCTGACAATGACCTAAATGAGATCTGTAGAAACTTCCCTACCGCAAACAGTTACGAGGTCCTTGCTCCCAGTACAGCTCATGAGGAGCCTACCGGCATTGTGGATGGTCCACAACTAGCCTCGAGCCTGTGTAGGAAGGAACAGAAGGAACAGACTCTCGAGTCCCTGCCTTTAAATGTGAACTTGGTTCAATATCTTCCACATCTATACTTGCAAGCTTTGACTGGTTTTTTTTTTCAACTGAAAAGAAAAGGGAGGAGTTGAGTACATGCATGCACACAGCTTCCTTTATAGGTGAGTGGCTATAAAGAAGCAACAGCCCTCCCAAGAAATAATATAATACAGCTCCACTGTCAAATAAACAAGGTATAAGCTACAGAGTCTTTAGCATTATTCTGATTGCAAGGGGGTGGGTTGCCATTTTGCCTCACGTCCTTGACAGGCACATGCAGATCTAGTGTTAGCAAGCAGCAACCTTGGGTTCCTGTCATGGCACCAACAGGGTACACCTCACGGAAACTTGACTCTTCAAAGCTATCACCCTGGAAGATTTCGCTTTAGTGGCCACCATTGTGTTTTCCACACAGTGCACTGACACTGCATCAAAGTGGGGGTTGCGGGGGTGAGGGGATGATGGGTGACCGGGGGGGGGGGACATGGCTCTCGGAAGCTTTGCCATCTCCTACAACGAAAAACGAAACAAAAATCAGGGCAAGAAAAGCCCACAACTGTGCCACAGTATGAAATAAGTTCTCCATGAATCTCAAACGGGCCAATCCACATGGATGGAAGGAGGTCCAAATAAGGTACTTTGCCAAGAGCACCCTCAAACCTGGGTAAAATCTACACACATAGAAAAACCGTCCAGAAAATTCCTTTTTAAAGTTTTTTTTTAAAAAAAGGCATTGAATTTTCCATAAGGCTCACCATCGCCATCTAGTGTCACATTGTATATTGCACTTAAACACAGTTAAACGTTTTATTTGACGCTGTATAACCGAGTCCCCAGAGCCAGCTCTAGGAACATTAAAAGTTAGGGTGGAGCTCACCTTCCCGCTTTGGACACCCTCAGTTAAGTGCAACTATATTCAGTGCGCCTCAGGGAAACTCACCTTAAAGTAAACGCTGGAGGCATTGCTGCCAAATGGAAGCCCATGGATTTCTTGACAGGGAGTGGAGCTAACAGGTAGGCACTGAACAGGAGGCAAACTAATACTAGCAAATCTCGAAAGTCACACAAAATACCTATGAAAGCAACCCACAGGTGTTCCAGAGGCATTTTGAGCAGGAGCTGTTCTTGGGGGTTGGCTAGCGAAAACAACTGTTGCAAAAAGTGCAACAACCATCACCTTGTTTTCCTCCAGGGAAATTTAGCTAATATGATGTTAAATAAATGCAGAATCCATTCAAGCTCAGTTGCAAAAAAATAATAATGTTTGGAATCCACTGTTCTAAAAAGACAAGCGTAGTTTCTAGCTGCCACTAGGGGAGGGCAAAGACCCACCATCTCTCACAGTAGCTTAGATTTAGGTGGATTAAATTTGAAAACTGGAGATATTTTCGTCGGTGTCTGTTGCAAGGACTAAGTGTGAATGCATGAGTTATTGCTGCAAATAACCTGTTCTCCCTGCAGAATTTCAAAACAATAAATAAATTAGAAGTAGCTCATTATATTTATGTCAAATTGCCTCAGTATCTACGTGCAATACACATCTTGGAACCAACTACTTCCCCGTACATTTCCATGGCTGCGTTTGTACTTTTGAACTTAAAGATCTCAGTTGCGGTGCTTTATGTGCTTCAGAAATCCAAGTCTTTGCAATTAATATTTTAAGGTTACCAAGAAGAACACGAGCTATTAGGGTTTATAATTAGGAAGCAGATTGTAGAAAATGAATATATGTTCTTGTTGCAGGAGAGCTGCTTACTAAAAAATCAAGGTATGTATTTTTAATGAGCCACCTGCTGAGAGTGCCTCTGGGGAGGGAATTATGCTTACTGCTGTTTTAAGAGTAATGAGAAAAAATTTAAAGTAGAACACAGACTTCCAGAATATTAAATACAAAAAAGAAAAAAGAAGAGAAAGAGAAATAAAGCTAAGCCACAGCAATGCTAAGGGATATTATTTTCCCTTGATGTGGATGCCTCCCTCAATATTCAAGCAGAAAGCAAAGCTGGTATAGTTAAAATGTGGTAAATAATTAGGAAGCTGTCCCAAGCATGAGACAAAAACTAATCAGACTGGGATGAGCTGAGCTGCCCTTCTTATTTAAAAGCATAAATATGACACAAAACCGATAGTCTCTTTCCATATTGCCACTAGCACTTTAGCATTTCAGCTGATACTTCATAGCAATGTAGATAATGAGTATTCTTCGCTTTAAGAATGGAGGTGTCTCGAGCATCTTCTTAAAAAAAAAAAATCATTTAAGACTGTGTTAGGTTTTTATTTAGAATTCTGGTTAAGGTCTGGCCAGCGCCATACCGAAGGCAATTTTAACATAAAATTGCTTTGCGGCATTTGCTCTGTAGCACAGAATCATAGAATCTGTAGAGCTGGAAGGGACCACAAGAGTCATCTAGTCCAACCAACTGCAATGAAGGATTTTATTTTTTTGCCAAGGGTGGGTCTTGAACCTATGACCCTGAGAATTAAGAGTCTGTTGCTCTACTGATCGAGTTATCCCAGCTTGCAGTTGCAGTGGCCGTTTATGCCCAAGCTATGGAGCAGGCACCCCCAAACTGAGGACATCCAGATGTTTTGGCCTACAACTCCCATGATCCCTAGCTAACAGGACCAGTGGTCAGGGAAGATGGGAATTGTAGTCCAAAACATCTGGAGGGCCGAAGTTTGGGGATGCCTGCTATAGAGGGAAGCAAGGGGCAGATGGGGCTTGCCACTCTGGGAAGGCAGCCCATCTAGGAGAAGGAAAACTGACCCTAAACCTCTGCTGCCTTGTGGGATATCTTTGGGAGAAGAAAGGGTATCATGTGGGCAGCCCAGAACCTGCCCTTGAGGAGGTCACTTCAATGCTGCTAAAGCAGTTGTTTGACTTCACCTCCGGAGGCGCACTCCATTGTCTCTTGAGACAGACATATGCCAACAACACTGGTTATCAGTGCTCCTTTGAGCACAGTTTCAAGTTTTGTTTCAAGCCCTAAATAGCTTGCAGCTAGGTTATTTGAAGGACCATCTGCACTCATCTGAGCCAGCCTGATTCTTAAGATAGGCCTGCTTGCCAGCCTGCCAGCAAGGTCCGCTAGGTTGCTGGATGTAAGGCTTCTCAGTGGTGGCCCCATCATTACGGAGCTTCCTCTCACAGGAAGTAAACTTGGCTCTTTCATTGATTGTTTTTTTTAATGGCCTCTGGGCATCTGGTTGTTTACATCTACTTTTAAGTACCGTATTTTTCCATGTATAACACACACACCCGTGTATAAGACACCCCCTATTTTGGGAACTCAAAATTAAGAAAATGGGGGGATATTGCCCCCTTTTTAACATTATTTTTTAGTAAAAAAAAACAAAACCCTAGTCTTATACACGGAAAAGTAAATTAATTTGAGACTGCGCTGGGCTTTATAGTATAATTCTATTACTGCTTTTTTTAAAAAAAAATCACTGCTGGTTTTTTGACAATTGTTACTTACCTACACTGTTGAATTTATATATTATTATTTTAATTTGTTTTATGATGCGAACGACATTGAAAGGTGATATACAAATACCTAAATAACCCAGAAGGGATGGGATTAACATATGGATGGAAAGAGACCCTCCTCTCAAATGAAGCAGTTTGCTTGATATTTAATTATGTTTCCAATAAGATCAGGCCCTCGCGGGTGTGTACTTGGCAGAGAAAAAGCTGTCATTTAGGTGTGATTTTCATGAATGATACAACGTGCATTTATTTTGTAGCCTAGATTTAGAACCCGTCCAAGATGTCACAATGATTCCATTTGAAGATATAATGCACTGCCTAGCAATTGAGACTTTCAGAATGTCTGCTTTGATAACAGAGTCAGGGAAGGAGAGGCAAGACTCCTATTCTCCAGAGAAGGCCTGCTGGAAAATCCTATTGCCACAAAAGGGTTAAAAATCAGGAAGCTCAGGAGGCCAAATTTCATCCAGGGCACTTCTACCTGCGACCCCCAGAAAAGTGGCTTGAAGAGTTTCCCTGTTCTTCTGGTTCTTGTGGCCGAAGTTCATCTAAAGTGATCCTCTTATACACAACAACAGTACAGGGACACCAACATTTAATTTACTTTAAAATTCAAATTTAGGAAACGAGAGAGAGAGAAATTTCTGTAACAACTGATTCAGGTGAAATTGCTTGAGAAAGGAGTCACTTAGAACCTAAAACATTTTGAAAATGCTCCCTGGGCTAGTGATGACAAACGCCAGCAAAATGTCCCCTTAGTTTAAACCACCACAATTTATCAACCCAAAGGGTAAAGCTTATGGCACATTATTGAGGTTACACACCAAAGAGAACAAGTACCTCAGTGTTCGAGCTTTCAATGAACGATCCTCCAAACATTGCAGACATCCATTCACAGCTACAGATCAGAAGTGGCTTGTGAGCATTAATGTTTCCATCTTCCAGCTTAAATGTCACATCTGCCAATGGGATCAGAGAAACAGAACCATAACCTATGGTGGGAAGTGCTTGGAGCCAAATACAACAACTGGAGGAGGGCGTTACAGAAACTGGAGGAGGGTGTTACACAGCTCACGGATATTACTGCAAATGCATCCAAAAGGGCACACTTATTTCTAAGTGAGACACAGATGACCATTACAACCTGGGCCTGCAGGGGAGGAACAGCTTTGCACCCTTCACTTTTTGGAAGTCTGGCCACTGAAGGCTTCATATACACAAATGGAAGCCGTTTAAACTCGTCCACTCGGACACAATTCGTTTGCTTGTGTGAATACAGGCAGCACTCAGCACCTGACAATTCTCCATTGTACACTTCATGCAATTCACCCAAGAGGATGCATGTCTCAGAATTAAGGAGCATAGCTCAGTGGTTGGTGGCACACATTCTTTCCAAGATCCCGAACATTCCCACTTAGGGCTGACCAAAGATCCCTCTCTGAAACACTGGAGAGCTCCTGCCAGTCAGTGCACACAGTTTCTGATATAAATAGAGTAATGCTTTGACTCAGTGTAAGGCGGCTTCTTAGGTTCTTGATTACTGGTTATGTTAGTTCTTAGGAATCGGCTATAGAGAAAAATATTAATAAATCAGTCTGCCTGCATAAGGATGAAACAGGATGTACATATGCAACTTTAATTCCTAGACACAGGTTCATATTGATTTGAACTAGCCAGCCAAATCTTTGCTGTGGACCTCTAATTATTTATAATTTTTCTTGTGCAGACTAATGGTTTTGTCTACATTAAATTAAACTGGTTTAAGAACCACACCTTGAGATTGGGAGGGGGGAGCCCTGTTGCACTAGTGGCAGGCATAGACAAACTCAGCCCTCCAGATGTTTGGGTCTACAACTCCCATCATCCCTGACCACTGGTCCTGTTAGCTAGGGATGGTGGGAGTTGTAGTCCCAAAACATCTGGAGGGCAGAGTTTGCCTATGCCTGCACTAGTGGGAGTCCTTGCACTGCCTTCTTTTAGTGGAATGGGCTAGCTGAATCTGGCGCCTACAACCGTTATTTCACTCCATCTCAGGGGTCATTAATATTATCATTTAACAGGCACAGAACTGCAGCTGACAGACACTTGCACAAGGCCATCTATCATGTGTATGGACTTCCAAGATTCACTTCTAATTACTTCCTGTTGTACCACAATGGCCTCTGGTTCAGACACTCTGTAATCCTCCACATAGCATGGACCTGTAGCCCCAACCACATGGAGGAAGTTAACATATCAGCCAGTATACTTCCTGGCAATGATTTACATCAATGCAGTGGAAGCATTTTTTTTAAGCTGACATGCTCACACAAATACCTACCAGGAAACAGCTCATATGTTGCATGCTACATGGGCCTGTACCACAGAGCTAGGGGTGAAAATTCACCAGCATTTTACCACAAATCCCACAAATAACATAATTCTATATGCAGTTATGACCAATGTGCATTTTTTTTGCATGCAATTATCCCCAATATAATGCATTTTTGCACCTTAGTTTCACTAATATCTGGAGAAGTTTGAATTTTGAAGGACAGCTTTGTTTTAGTTTGCATATTGTTTCAGAAAGTGCAGATTTGATAGATTTGGCTTTAACTGCTGTCCCTGGTAGGCTTTATGATGTTGGAACTGGACCAATGACTCCCACTTGAGTGTTATATATTGCTTTATATATGGAACTATTGATTGAATGACTTTTGTGGATTAATTCAAAGGGATAATGAGGATGTATTCATGTATTCTCACCAGAAAATGTTTCTTTAGAGAGGCATTCTTTTATCCTGTTAGCTTTTCTGACATGGAAAGCCTTTGTAATTTCCTGGTTCATGAAGGCTTCCTTATTCGTAATGTTTTCCACCATCATCCGCAGGTCAAACACTTCCAATATCTCAGCAATCTGAGCTACCCTGGTGAGATCCTTCTCGTTTTCATCCAGCTGCCCTGTGTACAAAAACTGCAGAACAGTTTTAAAAGGCCCAGGCTGAATCGAAGCATCTATCTTGACCACTGTTACAGCACAAGTCCTCTTTGAAACAGGGTTGACTTGCATTTCTCTATGCATGCTAGCGAAGCCTTTGCCCAAAAATGTTGGTGCTTGCTTCAGGCAACTGGCTTCCCCTGCTTCAAGCTCTAACCTTGTTAAAGGGTTACTACCATCTGCTAATGACGTGAGTTTGGCATTGGAAGATTTTAAGGTTGCCATCTCACTACTATCATCTGTTTCAAAGCTGCATTTTCTGGCCATAAAGCTTCTACTGGCCCTTTCTTTATTGCAAGGAGTTTCAGGTAAGTCTGGGGTTTCTTCACATTCCATTAAAAAAAGGTCATAAAACTTTGAAGAGGAGGTAGCTAGGTAGATCTTGTGAGCAAAAATGTGAGTATCTTCCTGGAGGATAAACATGACATCTGCACACAATGGATTGTCCAATAAGTTTCCGGCTTCATTGATACTGGTAATGGGACACTCTGGGATTTTGATAACCGGAGGAGGTGCCTTTGGAGGTAGAAATGGAGCTTGAAGCAAAGGCTTCTGAACTTTCTTCAAATGCGATTTCCAGAACTGTAGATGTCTCCTGGAGATCAGGGCAGCTCTAATGGCATTATCAAACACATCCTTGATGCCAAACTGGTCAAATACACTGGTTTCATAATATGGTATCCCAAGCTCCTTGGCAACCTCTCTGCCTCTTTCTGGTGGCAAGATGTCTCCCCTTTTGATAGGCCTGTGAAGTAAACAAACAAACAAACAAACAAAAAGTAGCACATGAGAGCTGGATATGACTTCCATATCTCGTTGAAATATACCTAGGCATGGGTAGTAGTAGCACAACAACATATATCACTTAATTCCCTGATAGTTTTAAAGCACTTTATGAAACATAAAAACCAATTGCACAACACTGCTAAAAGTACATAATTAAAAATAATAATAAAACAATCCCATAGCAAATAAAAGAGGAGACTTTGGTCAATGGAATAGTTGGTGGAATTCCAGTACAGATTTCTATTTCAGCAGGAAGTGCATTCCACAACACTGCTCCTACAAGTGGAAAAGACTATCTTCATGTCACCATAAGCCAGTGATGGCCAAACCTGGCCCTCCAGCTGTTTTTGGACTACAACACCCATCATCCCTAGCAAACAGGACCAGTGGTCAGGGATGACGGAATTGTAGTCCCAAAACAGCTGGAGGGCCAAGTTTGGCCATCACTGCCATAAGCTGATAATCACCAGGCTGTGTGGTAAAGACTATCCACTTGGTGATATTAATGCCCTTACTGGGCAATGAAGGGGAATTCGGCCTTTCAGGTGATCTGGTCCAGAGTTATGCAATCCTGCAAGCACTGCCCCCTTTTGATGATGGCTCCACCCACCACTTACTCTGGTTCTTGACTGGCTCTAGCCATTAGCCAATGGGCCTTTATAATAAAAAGGTGAGCCACTCCTGATTTGGGATGTAGAAGACTACATACTCCCCAGAAGCTGAGATGCATACAAATATTGTCAATTGGGAACATGGATTTCTCCTACTGAATATTGAAGCCAACTTTACCTTGCTAATGGCCTTCTGGCTCGGTTTACAGCTTCCAGATCAGCATATCGAAGATCCAGTTGGCAACCAACCAGAATAACAGGTGTGCGAGGACAGAAATGCTTGATTTCTTGATACCACATGGTTTTCACATGATTCAGGGAGTTAGGGTTAGCAATGGAAAAACACAGGACAACAACATCCGACCTGGAATAAACATTCATTGTCTTAAATGAAAATTAAATCTCATCCTCTGTGTATAAAAAGTAAAAGTAAAACAAAAAACCACCCCATATTCAATGCACAGCATTTCCTTTACAGTAGGTGTCTCAAAACCAGTTTCCTAGTACACTCCATACTCATGCAAATTATTTGTTAAAATCCTACTTTCTTCCACAACCCCCAAGACACCAGAGAACCCTCCTTAATCCCTGACAGGTGTCATCTTCAGTGAATAAGAGAGCCATAGCAAAATTCTACAACAGCAACTACAGATGGAAATGGGCTGCCATTTTGCTTCCATCACAACATGACAAACTCTAATTTGTAGAGAAAAGTTAGGTGGCTGTCTAGCCATCTCTCAATAGGAACATGTAAGGTAACATGACACAGAGATTAGTCAAGAGTGCCTCTCAGATTGGACCATTTTACACAGAATATAGTAAAAATACCAAGTTTGCCACCAAGTGTAAATGCAACAGGGAAGTATCTGGCTCTCTATTGAGGATACCTGTATGATGCCTGCATTTCCAACATTTTTTGTCTCATTCATACATATTTAGGTTTGCACTTTAAAAACAACAACACTTGCATATGTGCATATTTACAAGATGTGCCCTTAGCTTCCTCAAGCTGGGAAAAAAAATGAAGTTTCTTTAAGCTGGCAACAGTCAGCCCCAGTGCACTGAATGCCAGGCACCCCCAAACTCGGCCCTCCAGATGTTTTGGGACTACAACTCCCATCATCCCTAGCTAACAGGACCAGTGGTCAGGGATGATGGGAATTGTAGTTCCAAAACATCTGGAGGGCCGAGTTTGGGGGTGCCTGTTATAGACTATGATTTTATTTTATTTTTGAGATTTATTGATTTTTAATTTTGTTTTTACCCAGTGCTAAGTTCACCAAGGCCAATCACTTCTTCAATGTGTAGAAATAAACACTGACAAAAAGGTGGAATTATGCAGATGCGCTGTTAACATTTTTGCACACTGAAGCTTTTAAATAAAAATAGCTATTGCAAAAAAGAACTGTGCTACATAAGACAGAGAAGGATGAGATCTTTAGAGGCAAGTGATATGGTAATTATAGTGTGTGTGTGTGTAGGTATGTAATAATTAGGGTTGTGTTCCAGGCAATATAAGCATGCACACACACACACACACACACACCAACCACAAAACATAAGATTGAACACTTTTTCTGAAACAGGGACCAAAATAATTAAGGAAATTAAGGGATCAGTTCATAATTCTCAGTCATGGATAGAAAGTGCAAAAACTTAATAGGTAAAGCATCAAGTACAACAGTGCTAGAAAGGGGAAATGCTCTTACAAGATTCCTGCAAACGCAAGTAACAGCAACAATGGTGAGCCAATAAAAAACTAAAAAATGCAAACCATTCAATTCCAATTAATTTCTATTAAACTTTAATTTAGCACCAATTTGTTGTGCCTCCACATTTGGGCAATTAACAGAGTGAGACCTGTATGAATATCAACATTTGCCTTCTAAATCATTAATGATCTACCTGTTTCATACTGCTGCTCTCCTCATTTCACAGAGGACTCAGCAGCTCTATCTATTCTAGCACTTCTTAGCAATACCTAAAAATAATCTGCATTAGAATGCAATGCAGATAGTGCTGTACATCTATGTTTAATAGTAGACAGGTGCATGTGTGTGTTATATAAAGGACTGCAAACCCATAGAGCAGAGGGCTTTAATGTAAGAGTTTGTTGCAAACACATTCATTTCCCTTATGCTTTTGGGAGGCTACTTCAGAGTCAGATCTTCTCTGGGCACCTCACTAAAACTATCCCAAAGTTTGTAGAAACACAGTTGGAAGCAGGTGCGTAGCAAGGGCGGGGCGGGTCGGGGCGGGGGGGGGGCGGGTCGCCCCTGGCTCCAGTCTGGTGGGGGCAGTGCGTGGGGCAGCACCGCCTGCCCCTCACCTCCTCCAGCCGCCACCACGGACGGACTGCACATGTGTGGACATGCACAGTCTGTTCTGGCGTGTGCATCATGACATCACGAGACATGCGTCAGGCCGTGACGTCACGACGCACGCACCAGGGCGGACTGTGTATGTACCGCCCTGGGCAGCCAAGCAGCACCGTTCGCCACTGGTTGGAAGAAACTGCAACACTTACTTGGAGCTTAACCTATGCTAACATTTGCCATCAGTTGCTTGCATTTCAAGCATTTTATATTTGCCATGAGTATATGACAGCTTAATTCATATGAGTGTAACTCAAACCTTTTAAGTTTCAAGTTCTCACCTGCTTGGTGTCTCCTCCCCACGCCTGACCATTAGGTCCAGTCGTGGATGACTCTGGGGTTGCGGTGCTCATCTCGCTTTATTGGCCGAGGGAGCCGGCATACAGCTTCCGGGTCATGTGGCCAGCATGACTAAGCCACTTCTGGCGAACCAGAGCAGCGCATGGAAACGCTGTTTACCTTCCCGCCAGAGCACTTTGACATGCTTTCGAACTGCTAGGGACTGAGCAACGGGAGTTCACCCCGTCGCGGGGATTCGAACCGCCGACCTTCTGATCAGCAAGCCCTAGGCTCTGTGTTTTAACCCACAGCGCCACCCACGTGAAATTCACCAGACATTTGTAATGTGCTGCCTACTTAGGCCTGAAATCTTAAAATAAAAAAATTCCTTCAGTAGCACCTTAAAGACCAACTAAGTTTTTATTTTGGTATGAGCTTTCGTGTGCATGCACACTTCTTCAGACTGTATCTGAAGAAGTGTGCATGCACACGAAAGCTCATACCAAAATAAAAACTTAGTTGGTCTTTAAGGTGCTACTGAAGGAACTTTTTTATTTTACTTCGACCCAGACCAACACGGCTACCTACCTGTAACCTGAAATCTTAAGTTATCCCTGCAGTACAGAGATGTTTCCATCCTCATAATTATAAATAAATTCGTGCTGCTGTAGAAGGGTCAAGGAGACACAAGTCACATCCACAAATTATATTTAAAACACATTGTTAAGGGTGCTGGGAATTGTAGTTCTTTGAGTGGTCAACTACAGTCCCCATAATTATAATTCTTTGAGGGAAGCTATATGACTGTTAAAGTGGTATAAATGTCATTTAAATGGTGTTGGTATCAGCTAACTTCTCATTCCCCCCACCCCACATGAACCACTCTCCTCAAGGGGCCAAGCATTTCAGTTGAGGAAATCTGGACTATAAATTTATCAGGTCAAAACAGCACAAGACTGAAATATCGGAAGTTGTTTTGTGCTGTCAATGGTACTAAAGCCCCAGTCCTTTTGCACATTCACTTGAAGTCTCATAGAACTCAATGGCATTTTCAGTAAACACACATAGAATCAGGCTGCACAATAGTTTGACACAGAAAACTATTCCATACATAACCTTAAGATTGCAGGGACACTTGACTCAGCTGACTCCAGCACTCTAATGTTATTTTATGCTGTGTACAGTATCACCTGACCTTCAGTATTTGTATTTCTAGTAAGGCAAGGTACACTGCGCTTTCAGTACTGATGGAGATTAATTATTGCCAACCCCAACGGATTTCAAATCCAAATTTTGCAACAAGGACAACCAAATCCGTAACCAGAAGCCTCAATGATGCAACCAGGTTGTACTGTGCAATGGTGCATCAGACTGCTTGCTTTTAAACAACTTGTCTTGTTACATCATGGAATGCAATTCTTCCTTTGGTAGGAATGAGAGTTCTATAGAAAGAAAGGGAGGGGTCATGGGGGCTGTATCGCCTACTCTGGAACCAGCCCTATTACCTATTCTGGAGCAAACACCCTCTTCACTGTTAATATTTATCTCATTGTGCAACTGCTAAAGAGAAAGGCTTAGTGCAACTCTGCACATTTCCTCCTTTTTCCACGTATGGCCTATTATTATGGCCAAATACTTGGGGTGAGGAGGTGGAAATCCCACCTGCAGCTTCTCTGACTCAGAGGCACAAAGAACAACACAGGGGGTGCAGCAGCTTCTGGTTGGTGTTTGCTGCAGTAAAACATGCAACCCCTAAAAACTTGCAATCAGATTAGCTGCAGTCCCCTACATTTCTGGACATGCACATCTCCTCCTCACAGTTTGGCTGCCTGCTGCAGTAAACATGTAAATTTCTCAGTGGCCCAGGGATAAAATTAACGTTGGTCAGTCATGTCCCAGTGCTGCCTGCTCTACCTTACAAAAGTAAGGATTTGTCCCAGGGAACATCCATAGGTCAGTAGCAGAGCACATGCTTCATATTCAAAAGGTCCCCGGATAATCCCTGGTGTCACCAGGTAGGGCTGGAAAAGACTCCTACCTGAAACTCTGGTAAGCTGCAAACAGCCAGTGATGATAGCACAGAGCTACATCAACAAATGACCTGGCCTGGTATGTGGCAGCTTCCTATGTTTCTATATTCATAAAAGTATTTATATACTGCAATATGTTGGGGTGGTAGACAGCAATGTATGTATACAGAATAAAGCATATAACACCGTTGCCTGGGTTCCCTTTAGTGGGAATGCCAGGGCTTGACTTTCGACATGCAAATGATGTTTTACACCACTGATCTATGGCCGCTCTCCTACATAATTTAGCCTAAGCCAAAACCACCATTACAATATCTATCCCCTATTATTTAACAGTTGTTCCCTCTTACCAGGGAAATATAGTTCTTTGGGGCAAGGAAATGACTAAGGATCTCCAGCAGAGAATTCTTAGCACCCTTGCCAAGATACCGTTCCCAGCATGCTTTGGGGGGAGCTGTAGGGTGGATATGCCTAATGAAGCTTAAGTATTTGATCAGCATAGCTCTGAAAAAAAAGCCAGACCAACTATCTGTCAACTCCATTATATTGTTTATGATGGAGAAAATCTGCTTTTACAAATGAGTTAACTGAGGCACAGCTTTCCCCATTAATAAATGCAAACAGCATTCATGCACACATTTCAGTGCTGGGAAAGACAGAACCAAAAAGGCTTGCACAGATAGCTTATAAGCAAGGCAGTGTCTTCACAATATTAAAAGTTTCAGTAAAATGTAGCAGCAGCCACCATATAAAGATGAAGTTCATAAGTGACTGGGATGCATAACCAAATGATCTGAAAATGAATTACTATGGCTGCGTTCAGACATCACAATAAACCATTGTTTATTGTGACAGGAATGAGCCACAGCTAGCCTTGGGGTTACGTGATCCCTGTCACTCTCTGGTGTGTTCATAAGGAGTAGCTTGGAAGCTGTCGTTTTCATTTTTTAAAAATTAACCATAGCTTGTTATCTCATCAGAATCTGACAAACTGTGATTAATCGTAACTATGGTTTCTGTGAAAGAAGTAAATGTCAAATAATGGGTTATGAAGCTTGTTTCAAACCACAGTTAAGGCTAACCGCAGTTTGGGGGGTAAATGTAATCCTAAACTGTGGTTAATCAAAAACAGAAGTGAAAGCTTCCAAATTCCTCCTCGTGGCTGCACTCCAAGGTGGAGTGGGAAAGGAGAAGCCTTTGACCCCAAGGTTTGCTGCAGGTTTTCCCCCATCATGATAAACAATGGTTTATCATGGTGCCCACAGTTACAGCCTATGAGTGCACTCTCACAACAAATGGGACTGCAATGCAAGGATTAGACTACAATATGAAGGGCCAAAAAGACATCCAACAAAGGCAGGGCAAGGCCATGCACCAGCCTGGATGGGAGCAGGAAAGAAAAATCAATTCTATACTTTACCGAGAGCAGTGAGGCTTCTTAAGTAGAGGTGTTATGTGAAAAACTGTCAAAACACCCTGAAATATATATTCAGATTTCGATAGTGAGGAGCATGCTGACGTGTTTTTCCCCCAAAAGCACTTGCGTAACATGAGATTTCAGTTAAAGTCATTACGATATATAACATATAATTAATATAATATATTATATTATTATATGTTATGAATATATAAACATGTACACATCTAAATAAACAAGCAAATATTAAAACAATACCAAACACAGAGACTATTCTGTGGCACCTGCCAATAAAATCTTACTAGTCTAATTATTTTTGACAATTTGATGTAATTCTTTATTGTTGTGAGCCAAAAGCCTTAAAGAAATGAAAAGGGGGAGGGGGAGGTCAAAGCCTTATGCTCAGCTTGTTCACACAAATAAAGCATGTTATTTAGAAGTGAAGTTATACGCAAAACATGTCCCCCAAACCTTACAGGTTAAAATAAAAGAATATCCCTCTACTTTCACACTCAGGTGACAGCCTGCACTTTTCCTTCCCCTCCCCATACTATTAAGTATTATGATGATATATAATATGCACTGAAATTCACTAATTTATTCCTCTCTATTTTGTTGTGATGAATCAACGCACATAATATACCATGTTTTACCGGCATGCCTCTGCTAATTGTCATGTGGTATCGGACTTAGTAGCTGCAGTAGCAGATTAGCATCTTTTATTTTTATTTTTAATTAATTAAATTTGTACACTGCCCTTCATCTGTAGATCTCAGGTGGTTCATTACACAAAAATGTAAGATAAAAAACACATATTACTTAATAACTGCCCCCTCCTTATCTCACAATGCATTTAAAGGCGTATTGAAGAAGAAGAAGAAGAGTTTGATATCTTGCTTTATCACTACCCGAAGGAGTCTCAAAGCGGCTAACAATCTCCTTTCCCCTCCTCTCCCAGAACAAACACTCTGTGAGGTGAGTGGGGCTGAGAGACTTCAGAGAAGTGTGACCTAGCCCAAGGTCACCCAGCAGCTGCATGTGGAGGAGCGGAGACGCGAACCCGGTTCCCCAGATTACGAGTCTACCGCACTTAACCACTACACCACACTGGCTCTCACTGGTATTGGATATTTATTAGCCAAAGGCCTGGTTGGAGAGGAATGTCTTTGCCTGGCACCTAAAGGTGTAGATAGAATGAAGGGTGCCACTGTAGAAAAGGCCCGTTCTCATGTTGCCACCCTCCTGACCTCTCATGGAGGAGGCAAAAGAATGACTCGGAGTATGATCTCAGGGTCCGGGTAGGTGCTTATGGAGAGAGGCGGTCCTAAAAAGATGAGCGTGACTTATTCCATTTGTGTTATGATCTATCGTTTGCACAATTTTCATAACCTTCTTATATTATTTCTGACAATTAGTGAGGCCAGGAACCTTTGCCATACCTCATGCATGTCTACTGTAACAAAGCCCCAGTCAAGCAGAACGGAAATAAATCAAAAGTGAATTCATGATGATGAATGAACATGCTAAGACATGGTTTGATCAGAAATCGATGGGAACATATAACTCTCAAATAGCACCAAGAAACCAGATCAGTTCTGCATGGCACAAAATTAAAACAGAAGAGGAGAAAACACAAAGTAATAGGTTGCGGGGAGAGAAGAGTATGTACGGTATGTATGTGTGTATACGTGTATCAGAGAAAGGTGTGTGTTTTGCATGAATGGAAGAGGGGGTACCACAAGCTCAAAAACTTGTCCTCCATGCTATTTAACTCAGCAGCCAGTGGGGGGGTGGGGAGAGTCAACATTACAAACTCATAACCACAGACGCAGACCAAAAAACCCATTTCACCCATAAACACCATTATAAAGTGTGGGAAAATCCACCATTTTGCTATTTCTCTGGTAGTTTAACAACATTGTTAGGGAGTACTTTGAACTAGCCATTCCACATTAAGTGATCTCAAGGGTGAAAGCATACATTATGTGCTGTTATGCAATTCTTTTTCCAGACCCTTTCCCCTCCTACATACACTGAGGCTCCATGATGAAGCAGAAGACCAGCAAAACAAGAAAAGGGGGGGAGGGGAGAGGGAGCTTCTTAACCCTTTACCCTTGTGCTGTTTTATTGCTGAAAATCTCTACCCAGCTACTTTTATCCCCACTGGAAAAAAGATGCAGACATGTTTGATTTTGAATGTCACAGCTTAGCAGCAATGAAAAACCCTTGATTAAGATTAAGAAAAGTTCATTATTGCTTTTCAACATTGAGATAAGTTGATTTTACCAACATTTTCCGTAAGAAAATAACTTTTTCAGCACAATTCTAAGCCTCAGTCAGTGCTGCTGGGGATGGTGGCAGGAAGATTAGGTGGGCGTTTCTGCACCCAAATCATGGGCAGTGGAGAAGTACAGCTGTGAGCGGCCACAGACATTGCACCCCCAAAATAGTTGGGAGGTGGGTAGCAGAGTCAGCCATGAATCTTAACAGATCCAAAACTGTTCTAACCCTCTGCTGTGGCAGCCAGGAGCTGGTACAGAAAAAAACAAACAAAAACTCCCTGCTCACCCACCTTCTGGCCGGGCCAGCAGATTTTTGGATTTAGCAGTGTTTAGGATGCAGCTGTCACGGGTTAGCCAGCAGTAAATCACACTCTGCAAGCTGGAGTTAAAGTAAAGGTAAAAGGACCCCTGACCATTAGGTCCAGTCGTGGACGACTCTGGGGTTGCGGTGCTCATCTCACTTTATTGGCCGAGGGAGCCGGCATACAGCTTCCGGGTCATGTGGCCAGCATGACTAAGCCGCTTCTGGCGAACCAGAGCAGCAAAAACATGATCAACACAGGAGTGTCAGGCCTAATGAGCACAGCAACTCATCTCCGGTAGGTCTTGCCCTCGTGAAGCAGGTGCAGAGACTGAAGGTCCCCATCTCCCCACAGCTGGCTAAGTCGCATCCTCTCCAGGGTTTTCTCCCTGTAGATTGCACTTCTGTATCACTGATCTCTGCTCCACTCCTTTCAAGCCTTTTCTGGTTCTGGGAGACAAGAGGGGAGCAGAGCTTGTTCACAGCAGGAACCAGAAACACCTGTCACACTTCACCAACCTGAATCATCTCTGCCTCTTGGCCTCTCTCACCATAGCTGTCAACCCTCCCATTTTTCGCAGGAAACCCTCTTATTTCAATCCGTTTCCCGCCGCTATCCCGGATTGTAGATATCCCGTAAATTTTCTGGGTTTCAAAGCAGCTCCTCTCCCTCCCTGCTGGCCAGGGAGATTCCACTTGCCCCCTCCCCCAGCGAGCGAGCGAGCAGCCAGCCGCCGCCTGGTAAAACACCTCGCTTGGCGGCTGGCTGCTCGCTCACTCACTTGCCGATTGCTATCAGAAATCGTCTCTGCGCATGCCCGGGCATGCTCAGAACCGATTTCTGGTGCCGCTCTGCCCATGTCTGGGCACCGGAAATCACTTCTGCGCATGTCCAGACATGTGCAGAAGTAATTTCCGGTGCCCGGACATGCGGACACGGGCAGCCCAGCACTGGAAGTCACTTCTGCGCATGTCTGGACATGCGCAGAAACAATTTCCTGTGCTGCGCCGCTGGGTGAGGCTGCTGATCCCTTATTTTCCAATCCGTAAGTTAAAAGCTATGTCTCTCACCCCACTCTTCTGCTTTAGCTCCTGAATCTGATCCTGGCCTTGTCTCTGCCACAGACTCTCTCAGCTCACTAAACCCTGTTAAATCTTCAGCTTCCAACACCTTCTCCTCCCAGTCTTCTTCCTCTCTGTTGTCCCACCACCAGTTCCTGGTCTCTGAGCCTTGTTCCCTTTTGGGTTCCCCAGCCAGTTCCAGTCCATGGGATTAAATCCCCAGCCCCTTGTTTGGATTTCTCTGACCCTCACATAAGTATTCCTGAATAAAATATGCATAACCTTTATAGGAGTGGGCATGAAATATGTCATCCTACACCTTCTCTCTCCAAAAACTGGAACATGCCTGATTTTGTCCTCTTAATCTATACTAATCTGCTCAGTAACAGAGTGTATGTTGACATAAGGAAACAGCAAGCAGGGAGACGGACAGTAAACACAGGAACAATTTAATTTTAAACTTGCTAGCACCTAAGTAAATTAGTATTTTGTGACTTTGAAAAATGCATTATATATTTTGCAATCTTTGAACAGTGCATTCAAGTGCAATACTTAAATATAGGTAAAGGTAAAGGTAAAGGGACCCCTGACCATTAGGTCCAGTCGTGTCCGACTCTGGGGTTGCGCGCTCATCTCGCATTATTGGCCGAGGGAGCCAGCGTACAGCTTCCAGGTCATGTGGCCAGCATGACTAAGCTGCTTCTGGTGAACCAGAGCAGCACACGGAAATGCTGTTTACCTTCCCGCCGGAGTGGTACCTATTTATCTACTTGCACTTTGACGTGCTTTCGAACTGCTAGGTTGGCAGGAGCTAGGACCAAGCAACGGGAGCTCACCCCATCACAGGGGTGAGTATTTAAATTGTATGCTTTAATTAGGGCTTTGATTGCCTTTCAAAAACGAGCAGTTAAGGCACTAGTCACCTCTCATAAAGCTCTCTGCATCAGGACAGTGAATTCAAAGAAGAATGATATAAAGCAGCAAGGATGGCCAAAGCATCCAAATCAAGGAATGGCACAGCAAACCTCTTCTATGTTTGCATAAGCCTCCCTCCCAGCCTGATGCAACACATCTCCTTATCCCTTCCATTGCTTTTGCTACCTCCTCCTGTTGCTTTTCATTGTCCGACAGCCCTTCTTTCTGTGATAACTTCTGAGGGGCTCTAATGTTTGTGAAGCTACCAACATGAGTTTCACCAAACTGCGGGAGGCAGTCAAAGACAGAAGTGCCTGGTGTGCTCTGGTCCATGGGGTCACGAAGAATCGGACACGACTAAACAACAACAATGTTTGTGAACTTTTGATCACATGCTTCAGCCTGATGGTGTGATAGGTTTTGATACCAGCTTCTATCAGAAACATGCAGTTTTGTGCATGGGGATTCCCCATACAACCAGAGATGTGCACACGGTTAAGAGGCTTGCAAATATTATGACTGTCTCATAAAAGCCATTTCTGCAGCTTCCACATGGGAGAGCCATAATATACGAGGCTGCCTTCATTGCTGGTTCTTTCTCTCTCCTACCCCGTATACAATGGCTGGGCGAGAGACACTGTAGGCATTACATTTTAAGTGTGATGGAAGCAGTCTGAAATAACTGCCCATGCCTTGAAAATGTGTGTGCATTTTTGTGACAGGGTTTATTCTTAGTTCTGTAAGCCTGCTGAGAGAAAGCCAGATGTCTATTGGCTAATGCTTATGGTGTTACCAACATATCTTCCCTTCTCTCAATCCTTCGCAGTGTTTATAAACTGCTGACAGAGTAGGCAAATTGAAGGATGAACATATATTAGTATAAATGCATGAAATGTCCTATATATTTCATATTTAAGGGGAATACCTTGCCTTAGGGATAAGGGAAATGGCAAGCCTAAAAACCTGTATGAAGGAAACTGTGAAATCAGATTCCTACTGTGGATGAAAAACTGTTAAAAATGTTACATCTGTTTCCTCCCATATGACTGGACTAACAGAGTAAAATACTACCACCACCACAGACTGTGTTGAACTACAGTGGTGCCTCGATTTACGAATTTAATCCGTTCCGAAGGCACCTTCGTAAGTCGAAAAATACGTAAGTCGAAAAACGCCATTGGAAACGTGATTTCCCATAGGAATGCATTGAAAACGGAAAAAATTCTAAAAATTCGTAAGTCAAAAAATCCCTATCTAAAACCGACACTGTTTTTTTCTGGATGTCGAGACATTCGTAAGCGCGCAGCCATTACCCCCATTTGTAAGTCGAAAAATTCAGTTGTTGAGTCGTTCTTAAGTCGAGGTACCACTGTACTAAATTACTGCTCATGCAGACATCATCCAAGTTGCAATGTACTAAGCCACCAGTGCTAAACAAGAAAGGCAATGCAAACCTATTATCAGCAACTGCAAAGTGAGCTTAGATGCAAATGCCAGAATTGCAAGAACCATACAACTGATTCTGCATAGCCAATGGGGTTTGGGCTTGTAGCTCTCCATCAGCAGGCACGCACGCACACATGCACGCACACACACACACACACATGCACGCACACACACACACACACACACACACACACACACACACACACCGTGCTACAGGCAGGCATACAGAACTACTTCTGATACCCAAAGCTTTAGGGTCATGCTTAAAAGTAGCTCTCTGGATCCCAGCCAATGGTCTATAATGCTGATGAAAGGATATTTGATATTCAGGTAACACAACCTGTTCCCTCTAGTTACATTTAAATCAACAAAATAGGAAGTAAGTCTTTAATGGACTTCAATCAGGTTACAATTCTACATGCATTTAAAGCAATTATTACTCTAACCCTGGTCAAACTGTGCTTAGGCCAATAAATTTAGGACTCGAGGGCAAAAAGCATTTCCTTCATCCACACCAACATGCCTATCAGAACTGGACACCCATGAATAGCCTGGAGAAAACAGAGTCACACTACACTCAAATATGAAGCAGAATCAGGGTTAGTCAGATTTCACATCATATGCTTGTATGCCAGAAGTAGTTGTGAAAGATTTCTCCCTGTGCAGAATCACAAGCATTTGTATTGTATACTTTAACACACCTGGAAGCTATTTTAGCAATAAGTGAATTGATTACCTTTCATCATGGCATTCAAGCAATTGACAACACTTCAGGGTGTTTTTTTTAACATTTTTGCAAATGGTCTTTGAAATGCAAAATGTTTCAAGACTTTTGCTCAAAACCTTTATGGCACTGATAAACTACATAGATAAGCTATGTTCTCTTCAAAGATGTATATATATTCATAACCCTTGTGATAGATGCTGTTCTTCGAAAGAAAGGAATGTGAACACTCTCAATATATTTAATACCTCACATTTCAAACTTCAAAGCTGCAGTTCTTTTCCCACTAGGCTTTACTTGACTTGCAAATTAAAAGTTGGGCTAACTCCCACTTACCTTCCATAAGCAAAGCGCCTATCTTTGTGATGATCGCCAAATGTGTCCCAGAGCCTGAGAGAAACACTCACTTCATCAACAACATCCCGGGAACGTTCAAGAACCTGAAATATGTACATTTCTATCAGTTAAAAGCTTGCTGCAGATACAATTCCCTGGAGAAAGTCCTAATATATAAGTATGCTCTAGGACATGGTCAAAGGCTTACTTGAGAAATTGCGCCAAACCATGGTTACAGAGGCTTGATTATGTTCTGGGCATGATTTCTGATTTCTGAACCAGAACCAGAAGTTAAATTTTGAAGGCCCGGAGTGAATCTATGAAGGTGGGTACTGGATGGAAAGACAGACAGTGCTAAACCACAGTGTTGCACATTCATAAAATTCAAAACATGGCCTGGATTATAAACTATGGTTCATACAATACATTGTTTGGCATAATGTCTAAATATAGCCATTTATGTTCTCTCTTAATTAATTATTTTATTTTATTTTACCTGTCATAAGGTCCCAGGATGGGATACAACAATATAATATAAGGTTATGGTTGTTGTAACCTGCCCTGGAACCTTTAGGTGAAGGGCAGTTTAGAAAACTTTTAAATACTGTAGATATATCACTGGGACTTAACTGCAATTAATTTGGTGTGGTTCATCCCTCTCTCTTTTTCCCTTCCCCTAACAAACTGTGATTATTTGTAATGAAACAAACAAACCACAAAAAATTATACTTTTAAAACAAAGGAGACTGGATAAATAAACTCTAAAAGGATGTATATATTCAAACACAACACAGATATTTCAAACAACAACCATATAGAGCTATCACTTTGGAACAGAACGGTCCAATGATTTCAAAATATGTTCTATCAACACTGATAGAAGACCAGTCTACTTGGTCCATTTTGAATTACTTCTCTTTCCCAAGCACCATGCATTCAAAACATACAACTCCACTGACCAAAGCAGCAACACTTAAAGCCAATAACTGATCGATGCCAAGGCAAACTTCCTTGTACATTATTGCACAACCTGATAAAGTGGACAGTACATACCTCTTGGCAGACTCGATACTGATCAATTGCCCAGACTGTTGGAACGTGAGTTGCTAGCAGCTGATACTGCGTCAGGGTGGTGTTACATGCTCTTGCACAAATTAAGCGAGTCTTCCCCACTGCATTGTCACCAACAACCACACACTTGATGGTTTCAACGTTAGGTCTTTCGTAGTCCATGTCAGCATCCATGTACCGGAGACTGTAAAAAGACAATAATGCCAGTTTATAACAGTAGGAAACCCTATTATTTAAAGAGAGTTCTACTCCCCCCGCTTTACTTGCTCAGAGGCAAGGATTGAAGTTCAGACTGAACTATACTGCTGCCAAGGCTGATTTATAAACTCCACACAGTTCATAAAATCCAGGTAGTTCTCTTGACCTTGAATGCCCGCCTTCCTTATTTTCTGTTTGGTTTTCTATAAACACAAACTTGCTTAAAGGAGATAAAGCATGGTGCAGCTAGGATTGCCAACAGGACCGGACAGCAGTTGCTTTAGCCTTTGCCACACAAAGTGTGACATAGCTCCATCACGTTAACATCAGTGCTCACTGCTATTCCCTCACAGCAAACATGAAAAGGGAAGTTTTTTTTAAAATACATTTTTTTAAAAACCACCACCTTGTATTACTTTTTGAAAAACCAGTAGCCTTGAGCCTGTCGTTGCCCTGGAATTCTAATAAACAAAAGCATCAAGTGCAGTTTAGAAACCAGTGGTTAAAATCACTGGCATTTTGAAAGGTTCAGTCTGCCATCTTGATTCAAAATGGCATCTAACTATATCCAAACATAGGCAAAAACCTGCCCCTATTTTTTACGATATCTTAAGAGGTGCCCAAACACATAAAGAACAGACCAAAAAAAAATCCTTTCCAAAATAAATAGTTTACAGAAGCGAAACTGTTACAAATCATAAGGTAAAGGTAAAAAGGTAAAGGACCCCTGAATGGTTAAGAAACAATACTTTACATTCTGGAGTCATACACAGGTTAGTTCTAAGGAAATTAGCTGAACAGATTTCTTGAGTGCCCTACAAACTGACACCAGTAATGAACAAACTTGGCTCACTATAATATGAGCACCACTTTTGATCTTAAATGCTCACCCTTGAACATACATTGGCCATTCACAGGGGACCTGCAGCTAATCATTGGTCACCAGTGTGCATATTCATATGCTTAAGAAAAGGTTCCTCAATGTTATGCTGCGAAGACTATCAAAAGTGAAGAACTTTGTTTTGCAGATCAACACATGGGTGCTGGGTCCAAAGGTTCCCTTCTTAATGCAAACAGCACCAGACCTTGCACAGAACAGCACAAGAAAACTGGAACTAAGTCCACAAACATTACCCTGCTTCTGCATCCTCTTGGGCAAACAGAAGCATGAGTCTTGCTGCGGAACCTACCTATTGTGTACCATTATGTGAGCTCTTGAACAAGCAATGGCACTATATCCCTTTCTCTCTTGGCTAAACTACTTAAAAAGCTACTTTAAAAATTCATTGAAAAGCATTATTGAGTTTCTCATAAGAAAAATGGATAATCATTCAATTAAAGATATCAATGAACCCGCAAGCCCACATTGTCTAGCATACTACTACATTTCAGTGGTGGCGCTGTGGGTTAAACCACAGAGCCTGGGGATTGCTGATCAGAAGGTCAGTGGTTCGAATCCCCATGACAGGGTGAGCTCCCATTGCTCAGTCCCTGCTCCTGCCAACCTAGCAGTTTGAAAGCCTAAGTGCAAGTACATAAATAGGTACTGCTCTGGTGGGAAGGTAAATGGCATTTCCGTGCACTGCTCTGGTTCCCCAGAAGTGGCTTAGTCATGCTGGCCACATGACCTGGAAGCTGTACGCCGGCTCCCTTGGCCAGTAAAGCGAGATGAGCGCGGCAACCCCAGAGTCGTCCGTGACTGGACCTAACGTTCAGGGGTCCTTTTACCTTTAAGGGAGTTAATTCACTTTTGTTTTCCAGTCACACCGCATTTGCTTTTGTGTTCATTTGGATGGGGAGGGTAGCACTGACTAATCTGACAGTCAAGTCTTGAAACATCCCTTGTTTTCTCCACCAAATCTCTTCATCTATTTTTCTTTGGTGACGGGAGAGATAATCCAACAATACTCCTCCCCCACTCCCGGCCACATGTGTTGGCATAAAAATGTGCCAAGGTCCAGGACACGAGATTCCTGGGCCTATATAAACATGTTTGTTCACTAGTCTGCAAATGTCATGCTTAGGGTTGCCAGACTCAATAGTGGACAGGACTTCTGTGCCTTTAATTGCCCTGCTCTCTTTTGAGTCTGGAAACCTAAAAGAGAAACCAGCAGACCCTTTGCTTGGAAATTAAACAAAGGGTCTGCTGGTTTCTCTTTAAGCTTTCCAGACTCAAAAGAGAGCAGGGCAATTAAAGGCACAGAAGTCCTGTCCACTATTGAGTCTGGCAACCCTAGTCACGCTGAAGGGGTCCAACTCTAGTGTCCAGAAGTGGCAGGGAGAATAAAGACTTATCAGAAACAAACGAAGACCCCCTAACCTGACAATTTCGCCTTGTATATAAGAAGGACAGCGGCAAACAACCACCACAGTTTGCAGGTGAGGGAACCCTAAGATTTTTCTGTTTAAACAGAAGCCTTCCTGGAAATGTTGAATAGCTGTCAAAACTTAATTAAATCTTTTATCGTTACACTGTATTTTTCTACACAGAAAAGCAATTTCAGAATTAAGGAACAAGTATAATTACAGTGGCAAGCAATTTCGCCTTTATGCATGCTGCATAACTACAGTCCCACCCCCACCTTTCAAAGCTATAGAATGAGCATTAAAAGCAATCTTCCAGTAGTTTTAAGTGCTGTTCTGCTGTTCAATATTTGTTCTGTCCAATCAATTATACTCTGTAAAATGCAATAAGAGATGTTTTAATAATTGATGGACTGTAACTAGTGTTAATTTTACTTTTGTTTCAGTTGACACAGCTCTTGAGACATAGGTAATGTAAAAACTAAATATTACCTAAGCAAAAGTTCACGCATTGAAATGTGATAGCTAATTACAGGGGGGATCTGACTTATAGTATATTTATTACCAGTCTAGAGTGGAGCATTAACTGGCCATGCTGTTCTATGTATGTAGGAAGTTAGAGCATTAGGAAAACCACAACGGGGGCAATTCATAGACAACTTTATGGCCACAGGGAGCATAAAAACATAGTCAACAGAATGACTAGAAGTAGACTAGAGGAGGGAAGCTGGGGGAAGTCTAAACAAGTCAAGGGACTTTGACTTGCAGTGTCACAGACAGCTACAATACATCAACAACCATGACTGTTTCTAATTTAAGCCTCAGATAAAACTATTTTGTAATCAGATAAAATTAAAATGTATGTACTAAATAGAAAAAGCCAAGTGTTTGGTATCTGAAGACAAAGATATGCTGAAGACAGTAAATACAAAGGTAAGGTAAAGGACCCCTGGCCACTTAAGTCCAGTCAAAGGCGACTATGGGGTTGTGGCGCTCATCTCGCTTCAGGCCGAGGGAGCTGGCATTTGTCTGCAGACAGCTTTCTAGGTCATGTGGCCAGCATGAATAAGCCGCTTCTTGGGCAACAGGACACAGTGATGGAAGCCAGAGCACACGGAAACGCAGTTTACCTTCCTGCCGCAGCTATACCTATTTATCTACGTGCACTGGTATGCTTTCAAACTGCGAGGTTGGCAGAAGCTGGGACAGAGCAACGGAAGCTCACCCCATCACACGGATTTGAACTCCCGACCTTCCAATCTGCAAGCCCAAAAGGCTCGGTGGTTTAGACCAGTGGTCCTCAACCTTGGGCCTCCAGATGTTTTGAGACTACAATTCCCATCATCCCTGACCACTGGTCCTGCTAGCTAGGGATCATGGGAGTTGTAGGCCAAAAACATCCGGAGGCCCAAGGTTGAGGACCACTGGTTTAGGTCACAGGCTCTGTGACATACAAGTGTTAGGAAACTCAGATATAGATGTTAGGCGCCAAATGGCTCCTTAAACTAGGATTATGGAATATCTAGTTGCCGTTTTGGGGACAGACAGCTCTAAAGTCATATTTTTCAATACAACCTTTTGGTTCCTGAAATGTGTTCTGATTATGCAGATAAAATATCATGGATACTGAAAACAGGCAAGATCCAAGGATCCCCAGGCATGTAACCTCCAGATGGTGGAGATGTGAGGCGCCATCCTGGAGACCAGGCATCTTCTCTTGGTAGCAGGTGGCCGATAGCCAAGTACAAGTTGTGCTTGGCAAATTTCAAACACCGGTGGCACCCCATAGCTCAAGAGCTCATGCAATGCTACCTTCTAGAACTGCCCCCAGAGATAAGATTGGGACCAATGGAGAACAGTGCCCCTGGTGGCCACATCCTGTAGACTGCAGAAGAGAATACCATGGGTGATAGTATCAAACGCTAATGAAAGTTCTAACAAGAACAACAGGGTTGTGCTCCCTCCAGTCCTGGGGCAAAATAATGGATGAGTCATTATAGGAAACAGTGCCATATGAATAACAACACAAGTTCTTTTCCTTTTATTTTTTACAAGTTGTTGAAAGCAAAGGAGGAGGGATGAGATAATTTCTTCTTGGACTGGAGAGGGTTGAATGGGTAGAAGAGTAGCAACTGAAGGGATGTAGTGTATGACTGTTCCACCAACTCAGGTGAATAAAAGTAGGTGTGAAAAAAACCCACCCCTTTAGATGCATCCCAAGTATGCAAATTAACTTCTGGACAGCCCCACCCCCCCACACCTGCCCCTGACCTCTGCACCCACCACAGAAGCATACAATACTACACAGCTTGTAGGAGCAAGAGAAAGACAAGAAAGGAAAATAAATCATTGAAATTGGGATTCGTAACTATAGCCGAAGACTATGCTGAAAAAGCGGTGCAGATGTGGTCAAACAACTGAGCTTTTAAAAAATTTACCAGGAAGAAAGATACAGTGTCATAGTCAGAACCTATAAGGTTACTCTGCTGAAGAAAGGCAATACAAAGTACAGCTGGTTAGTTTCCGAGAAGAAGGCGGCATGAGAAAGCTGGGGCAGATAAAAGGAGAATGGTAGAAAGAATGCAGATGGTCAAGGACATAGAGATAAAATTTCTAGAAATCAAAAGCACTGGCTGTCCATGAGCTGCAACAGAATAACTTGCTGTTATTCACTTCCTTTGACGCATAGCACTTTGTTTTCTAAAACTGACTGTATATCACACTAGGATCTATTATTGCCTTTCCCTTCCCCTGTTCTCTTTTCTTCAGGTATGCTAGAGTTCCATTTCAAGATAACAACTAAAAATTGAAGCCAAAAAAGAAACCAACCACTCTCATGTTAGAATTATTTGTTTGACATAGAAACTGTGCAGCTGCTGCTGCTACATCAAACAAATTGGATTTCAGGTGGCAAAGGACAAGTTCAGCTACAAAGGTCCTACCCAAAGGTCCTATTCTCTTGCTGGGACAAAAAAATGCTACTTATTTGAGAGCAGCTAAATAAGAATGACAGAATAGGTTGTTCTTGGTAATTCTGGTCTTCATCCCCTTCCAAAGACCAGGCTTACATGCTCCTTCCCTCTTGTGATAGCGAAGATGTTTCTTTTTGATCTGTAGCATATGCTGGTGCCTTTGCCGTTAAGGCCCAAGAAGTAGAGGGCATGAGCTATAACATTCAAAAGCAATATACTGACACATTCTGGATCCCTGAATGTCTGCTCTTGTCACCCTGATATGGTGCTGGCCTTGAAACTTTGGGCTTCTCCAAACTCTTGGAAAACTCAAACCTTGGAAGAATAGGAGGATAGGGAGTGCAATCATCTCTTCTGTTCTCTTCCCTTCTTCTAAGCTGCAGTTATGTACAAACTTTGGTGTATTTTAACTCCGAAATTGTACTTTGCTATTCAAGAAGGACACACCACACTCACCACAGTTCCTTGATCTTATATGTAATAGGAAGGCATAGTCTAATCAAAAGTGGAAGCTTTCACCCTTAGCCTCCATATGCAGAGGAGGATAGCAGTAATGAGCCAGCCTGCAGTTCACCAGGCCTTATTCATGGTTGTCTAAACCAGGGCAGTATCTGAGCTGAAGCACATTTTGTTTAAGAATCCCCTTTAAATTCTACTTTAGAAGCAGAAGTTAATATACAAACACATGCTGCTTTACTGATAGAGTTGCTCTAGCTGAAATATTACATCTTGTGTTACATGGGCTAGCAGCCTGTATCATCTACAAAATCATACTATTTAGTGTTGGGAAAGAAACGTTTTAGGGTATCACCTCGACAAAAAGGTGTATAAAGATGGTCCACAACAATATTATCCATACCAGACACCCTTTCAGAGGCAATAGCTACAATCAAAACCCAACTGATTCCAATTATAGGATAGGAGATTCCAAGAACTTTCTGACAGTAAGAAGTTCCCAATAACTTTCTGACAGTAAGAGCTGTTTGACAGTGGAATGAACTACACTGGATGAACTCTCCTTTATTAGAGGTTTTTTAACAGAGGTTGGGTGGCCCTTTTCATGGATTCTTTAACTGCGATCCCTGCATGGCAGGGGCTGAACTATATGACCCTTGGTGTCCCTTCCAACTCTGCAATTCTATGATCTTCAAGTCCTGCTTTTGAACTTCCAAAAATACCTGGCTGCCTTATGCTAGAAACCGAATGCTTGACTACATAGACTTTGATCTGACCTAAACAATACAATTATTAGGTTCCCATTGTATCATAAAGCAATGTGAGAATAAAAGGGGAATTCCTTCCCTAGTACAAATCCTGGATTTTGCCTTGAAATTACCAGTTTCTGCAGCGCGAGTAAGATTAGAGCCAAAGCATGTTGACACAACAATCAACAGTCAATGCTGAGTTGGTTTATTTAGCATGCAGCTGATGTGCAGTGTTTACACAGAAAACATCTGAAAATTGTTGTAGGAAATCACATTTCACACTGTAGTGCTTCTAGTTTTCCAAATCAAAACATTTCACAATACGAAACTGTGTGCAGAAAACCCACATTATGCCATGTCTGAGTGAGCCTGTCTTTCTGCCTGTGCTCCTCCTGGGCTTGGCACAAGAGACATTGGCAAGCTCACTTTCCACCACCTGTTTTGTGAGACTACCATTTCTTAATGCAGATGTAACAGTGGAACATTTGCAGAATTCTGTACTCAGCATATAATCAGGTTCCCAGCACCATCATCAACGGACCTTTGTTTTCTGGTTGGGAAATGGTACTCTCTGCTGTGCTGAAGCAATTAATGTTGTTCCTTGGTACTGGTGCATAAAGCGCGTAAGCCCTGCAAGTGTAAGGCAAAAGGGGCCGTGTTTAATTGAGGCTTCCAATGGCCTCCTGCACCTCATCCTAAGGTCCTGATGCTAGTGGGCTGGCAGCTCTGGTAGCATGGTTTTCTTCTTGCTTTTGGAGGCCAACAGAATGGAGTGCCCAGCTCTAGTTGCCTTGGGCTGGATGCTGCAGCAACTCTCTCAAGACATTGCCTCTATTTGCACTGCAATGGATGTAGGAAAGGATAGAGCTCGGCAGTCCATTTCTGTGGCCAAATGCCACACCAAAGAAAAAAAGCACCTTTTTGTGATGCCTTTTACCAAACCCCAATCAAAATGAAGCATAATTAAATGAAATTTCATTTGCTCACATTTATCCCCAATTGCCCTTGTTTTCCTCTTACCTCTCCTCCCTTGACTCTAATGTTGACAAAATATATAATGTAAACTCCTTGGGTTTGGTGGCCGGGGGGTGGGGTGGGGCAGAGAGAAGGATCATTCATAGTAAAATATGTTATTCTGCAATGTGCCATGCATATTAATGGTGCTTTATGTATGAATGGTAACTTTAACAAAGCTCGAAGCAACAGCACCGTAAAGCACAACAAAGGAGAAAAAGTCATACTGAAATTGTGTTTTTTTTGTGCTTGCCTCTTCAATATGAATCCCACCCCAATCTGTTTCTTAGTCCCCCTGCAAGGATGGCCCCTGTTGTAAAGAATTCTTTTCCCATATGAATCAACTCAACTGTCCAATGTAAACATTCTTAAACAGCCCTCACTGCCATTGAGGTCACTGACAGCTTGCTTGTACAAACACTCTGGCATACAGTATAAATTAAAGATATGAAAGCATACACCAATATTCTTCTTCTTAGGCTCATGCAGCTGATGCATTTTCCGAGCTGTGGAAATGCTATTGTCCTCTTCTTGTTGTGTGCACAATATATACATTTATGGCTTTTCCCCCCTGTTGCACTTTCATCACTGGCAAACCAGTTTTCTGGTGGCATTTTCATATTTTGAAATATACCTACTAAGATTCTGGCATAACCTCCCCAGTCCAGGTTTATGCCTGCAACAGCATCTATTGAATAGTGCCTGTGATATCAATGCTAGTTTCGTGTCATCAGTGATGACAAAACATGATCTCCCAGCATCTATACATACTAAGAGTTTGTTTTCATGGTTTTTACATTAGTATATGGCAGGAAATTTGTTTAAGCATTCAGCTCAATAATGCTTCAGTAGCCTCTTAAAGAAAAAGCAGGGCAAGGTTATTCCTTTCCACACTGCAGCTCACAATTTCTAGACCCGTTGCTTTTTCTTTGTAGATGTGAGCTCCCTAGTGCCCCATAGCACTGTAGTACACTTTTCTCATCCTCTTCTTTATTATTAAAAAAAAGTGCTTACCACCATGAGAGCACTTCTGCTGAAAGCATCGTATGCTATAATAAATGCAAATGACAGCAACAATGTCAGTGTACCATTGCACCTCTTCCACCATTACAACAAGAGGAAGGCTTTAAGCTCAATGCTGGTTTATCTGTGTTGCATGAAGAAGATGCTAGATTCAATCCCTGACAACTGCAGACAGGGCTAGAAAGGTTTCTCTGCCTGAAACCTTGGAGAGCCCTATTTCGTTGGTACAGACCAGCCTTCCCCACCCAGACACCCTCCAGATGTTGGCCTCCATCAGCCCCAGCCAGCATGGCCAGTGATGATGGAAGTTGCAGACCAACACCTGGAAGGTACCAGGTTGGAGGAGGCTAGTGTAGACAATACTGAGGTAAGTGAAACTATGTTCCTAAGCCCTCCTTTCCTTTACATTTGTACATCACTTACATTGCTGTTACTGGACTGGAGCAAGTGCCACTGTATCATTATGAGGGAATTTGTTCCCATTACTCTGAGAAAATGATATCAGATACAAGTCTTTATAAATGCATTACAGTATCTCTCTCCTTCACAACAAGAAAATATTACTGGTATTTGAATCAGCTTCTATGGCTGTCATATTTAACACAAAAGGTCTTTACATTATTACCAAATAATTAAATAAACAGCCTTGTTGGATGGATCCAGACCCCACATTCCTTCCATTTGTATATTAATATGTTGCCTTATTCTATATATCAATAGATATAGGGATGATGGGACTTAAACTTAATTATTGCCTTAATAATCCTTCTTCTTGTTAGATTGATGCCAAACTATTCATAGAGCTTTCATGTGATAAAGTCCTAAGAGCAGACAGTGGGATATTAGTGCAGACATTGTAAACTTAAGCCAAATTCATATATGGATTTTGATCAAACTGTAGCAATAGTGCGTTCAAAGTTTCCTGAGAGATGATGGAAAACTATTCTTCTGAGTATGGATTTCAGTATCTAGCTTTTATTAATGATTGATTTTTTTTCTCCAATCCACTGAAAAAAGTGTCTCCTAGATCAGTCTTCAACTGATACGAGCTACCGTATCAACTATCCAAAAGTATCAGAAGCACAAACGCCTCAGGCCTTTGGTGAACTGCAGAATAGTCACTATATAGATACCACTAATGCATGCAAAACAACACTAAAAATGAAATAATGTTTTAAAGAAGTCTTATTTGTTTGCTTTCTTGCTCACAAAACATTTAGAAGAGCTTTGCTCAATAAAACAAAAAGATAATTTAAATGGTAATTTCAGGTGTAGGCAAAACATATTTTCTTGAAGAGGGCAAAGGAAGCATGATAGGTATGCAGAACCGTCTTCTGCAAACTTCTGACTTAGCAATGATTAATTAAGCGAACCATTGTAATGGCCATTGGCCGGGTTCCAAAAATACATATGACAGGTTGAATGAGCCACATACATGTTTTCTATCTTCTCCTATTTATAAAAAATAGCTCCAGCACTACTTAGCATTTATTTAATGCCTCCAGTTTGCTAGGCGCTACATGCTTGGCTGCTGTTCAAGAGAACGTCCAGGAACAGAAAACAAACGGCGGGTGAGCTACTGTCAGTTGCTGAGAATATTCTGGCATCGCCTGCCAGCTCTCGCTGTGACCATATGTAGAACTTCACGGTTCCGTGCGAACAGATGTGCAAAGCCAGCTTTTCAGCCGCATGGTTTGCGTTATGGCCAGCAGCAGCCAAGTCGGTCAAAAGGACTGGCTCGAACTGCTTGCCTTGCCTTTTCTGCTTTGACAGGGATGCTGGGGCTGTTGGAAACCACAAGATCCAAGCAAAAAAGAATAGGGGCAGAGAAAGCAGGAGGAGGAACCCAATCGTTCCATTAAAATGTTTATTACAGTATAAATATCATAAGCATGATACTGCCAAAGTTCAGGACTTCTTAAGACTATTCCTATTAGTGGCACACCTGCTGTCTTGCAACTGAAATAAATGGCTTGGCTGGGTTGCAACCTGTGTTTCTCCCACTCATTCAAACATTCAGCAGACTTGCTTTCCCCATGACACACATACTTCAGACACATTGGTTGCTGGCTTGAACTTGTACGCCCCCTAATGTGTCCGTTGCAAGCCCTCTCATGGTAGCCCCCTGGCTGTTGTCACAGCAACCCACAACAGACACAGCAGAGGCTAAGGCAGGCCGGCGAGCATTTGCACGGACAAAAGGGGACAAGTTATGATGTCTTTAGGTTCTGCGGCCAATGCTTCCGAAATGAGCATCCCCTCCCTCCCGCAGGTCAACCGTGCCAACCTGGGAATAGTGCCCGGTCAGCAAATCTGGCACCACGGGAGACCACCGGTGTGGGAGCGACCCGCCTGTTATGGACTGTCACCAGCTCCCTGGGTCAAAGGCCTGAGATCCCTTGGGGCAACCCCGCTGTTACTGCCCCCATCAGGCTTAATGTCCTACCGCGCTAACTTTCTGCCATATAACATTTTGGGAGAGGGTACCTTGCACGTGTGGTCGGCAAACACGCGAGCGAGCGGACGGGCGCGGGAGGAAGGGGGTGTGATGCTGGGATGCAGCGCGCACAAAACTTGGGCACGATCACGCGCGGCGGCGGCGGAACACGGCGCCTTACCCGGCAGGGACTGGTGCCTTGCAGCCTCCGCGGCTGAGCAACGGCGGCGGCCCCCGGCGGCAGCAGCAGCAGCCGCTCCTTACGCGGGGCGCGCAATTCCAGAGAGCCGCCCGCCAACTTTGCACAAAGGCAGCATGGCGCTGGAGCTGCCCTTCGCCCCGTTCCTGCAGCTGCAGCCGATGCGCTCTCTCCGGCTAGACCCGCTCCTCCCTCCCTCCCTCGGGATTCAGGGTGAATGTGGAGTCAAGTGCAATGCAAAAGAGCCGAGCTCCGGAGCAGCGGTAGGAGCCGCTCTCATGATGACGTCGGCAGCCTTCGGGTCTATTTATACTCGGCCATTGGATTTCATTCATGAAAACGGGGCCGGGTGGCTCTGCGTAAGGAGGCGGGGACTGAGGCGGCTGCCAGCGCCCAACACAGTCACAGCGAGCGAGCGCCAACACTGTGTATGCACAGTCCGGGTCGCTCTGTTTACTCACCGCCCCCATTGGCAGAAATCGCAAGAGAGGCTTAAATCTCTGCACCGCGCGAACAAATCTCATGGAGTCGCCATCTCAGGACCCACCTCAAAGGCATTCGGCTCCCTTGTAGCACCCCAACCCCGAACGAAGAAGAAACTCACCTCAGTCACCGTCGTGTGGAAAGGCAGGGCCATTCCACACAGCACACAGGAAAACCTGCATTTATCATCTCCTCTACCCTCAGGGAGGAGCTGCAGTCACACCTGGCTCCCTGGGGGGCATGCCTGCATTATGCCCATGCTTTGCAAACACATTTGTCACATGCTGCCTTTGCATCGAGGCAAGTGTAGCTAAGTGGCATAAGGTAAAGGTAAAGGGACCCCTGACCATTAGGTCCAGTCGTGACCGACTCTGGGGTTGCGCGCTCATCTCGCATTATTGGCCGAGGGAGCCGGCGTACAGCTTCCAGGTCATGTGGCCAGCATGACAAAGCCGCTTCTGGCGAACCAGAGCAGCACACAGAAACGCCGTTTACCTTCCCGCTGTAGCGGTCCCTATTTATCTACTTGCACTTTGACGTGCTTTCGAACTGCTAGGTTGGCAGGAGCTGGGACCAAGCAACGGGAGCTCACCCCGTTGCAGGGATTCGAACCGCCAACCTTCTGATCAGCAAGCCCTAGGCTCTGTGGTTTAACCCACAGCGCCACATAAATATGCACAATGTTCTAAGATAAAATGTAGCGAATCAAGACCACCAATGAGAAGCCTTTGTACAGTAAAATTAAAGAACCACCATGAAAGGGGACTGGAAGCTACTCACAGCTAGACTGCCCAACACTATATAACTTTTTTTTATTGAGACATAAAAACAGCTTATAGGGCGATTGTGAGCAGGAAAGTAGCTAGAGGAGTAAGGGGGTAATCATCCCATGCCATTCCTTAAAACAAAACAGGAGACTTGTATCTGTATCTGTTGCATGTGCCTTAAAAAGTGTACTGTAGTTTGGCTGAGAGGTAGTAATTTGCCCTTGCAGAATCACATCAGACAGCAGATTTCACAAACTAAGCATGTGGTGTTAGCTCACAGTTGATCTATGTAACAGACATGCATGCTAAAGGAAGAAGTCCCTTTATACTTAAAAACAAAGCATGGGTAACAGAGATTGAACATATTAATAACACAACTATAATTTATGACATATATGCAATTTCCCCAAATGTTAGTAAGTGTACATCACTTTTTCTATCTAGACTCTTGTGCTGTTAACACATGAACCACTGCCCACCTCTTGCTGTTGACTCCAACTTCCATCACCCCCACCCCCACCATGGAACTTATACACAAACAACACCCAGATGTCCACATATCATGCCTGCTTTCACACAAACCAAACAGGAAGAAATGCAGCAGGGGAAACTTCACCCCATCACTCCGTCTCTATGCCAAGATAAATCTTGATATATATCAGGTAAACAGATGTGCATGAGTAGTCACTTCAAAATCAGTAGGGTTAATAATGAGTAAGGCAATTTCAAGGCACCAAACTTACACTTGGGCAAGAAAGAGAGGGCTGAATGAATGAGATGCAAGGTGTGGGCACAGCCAAACCTCCTAATCCTTGTGATTGTATATTCATACCTGCTTGTTAATATACTGAAAGAAATAAGGGGAGTGGTATCTCTCCAGCCCTTCATGCTTGGTAACCCATTTAGTACAGACTGTACTCTTAAATTTCATTTGGAATTTGTTGATTTGCTATAAAGAGACTGAACATTTAAGTATTAGACAAGCTGCAAAGTGAGTGCAGCTAATGCAACTAATCTGAGCAATACATAGAAATCCTGGATGTCAAGGAAAGGGGACCCTGAAATTCCTAAAAGGATTAAATAAGAGGTTGGAGTACTGAGTAGTGTTTATGTTGCTTGGAGCATTTTCCAGATTATATCCAATGTATCCATTTCTGTTAAACTTGTATAAGCTTCATAACACTGCTACCGTAAGGACAGGAGAATGCTGCCTTGAACTACTTTGTGACTTTGATAGACAACTTCATGAGCAGCCTTGTGGATATGCCACATATTTTGAGCCCTTGCAGCTGTAAACACACACTTGAAAGTAAACCATGCCTCATGAAATTCTCATAAAGCCAGAGGAGCAGCTGAATATCTGGGGTGCACCCATCCTAACTCCTTGCCCTTCCTTATGCCTAGCAAAAGCCAAGTATGTCACACAAAACAGTCACTGTAGAACTACTATGTGCATTTACACAACTTGCCTAATTTACACAGGTTGCAGAATTCAACTCATCCTGGGCAAATAATTGTAGGCTTTTGGTAGGACATATGTAAAGCCCTGGACTTGGGCATGGATCAGTGTCCAAAATGCATCACTGGAGTGCCACTTTTATCTAAAAGCCTTAAGTGATGGAGTCGCACTGCAGGATCCTGTCTGAGTAGCTACCGGTAATATGGTTTTAGGACTGCTAATGTAGTTCAGGGAACAGGAAAAGAGCTGTCTGTTGTCTTGTTCTCTTCACTATACCAAAACAACAGTGCCAGATTAAATGGTAAAATCAAGGACAGCTTAATCTAACCACTGCTAATCTTTGAGAAAGAGGCTTGTCAAATGCAATTTACTTTGAGAGCAACGATAGAGGCAGTGAAGTAAAAGTCCCCCAGTTGTATTTTCAGTGCCTCACTCAAAGGCTATTTGCATTTTAGTCAGTTCAGCACCTCAGACAATGACTGCCATAACATTTAGATCCACAATTTTTAAACTTGAAATGGTGACTTGAACATTACCAAAAAGAAAGGAAAACATTTATCTTGTCTTCACCGACACTGAATGATGTAGTTAGAGTGTATTTAACAATCAGCAATCCTGATCCACTGTGTTCCCCCCCAAGCTCATTATTTAATATTTATAATTCTGTTTATTGCTTTGATAATTAAAATATTTTTCTGGGAATCTGTAATTGCTTTTTTAAGCAACACACACACACACACACGAGAGAGAGAGAGAGAGAGAGAGAGAGAGAGAGAGAGAGAGAGAGAATACAGTTGTAGCTGAACAACAAGTTACATAGAATAGTAAAGCAGTTTTGAAACATTCCTGACATTCATTAGAGGTCTATCCAGGGACATTATTCCTGGGTAGCCCAGGGATTTTATGATGGGCCGGGATATCTTGCACCTCCCCATTTTTTAAACTTAAAAAGCATGGTTTTAACTTTGATTCCCAAGCCAGCTGGGTATACAACAAATGTCAGTGCTAGTGAAACCTTAGCCATCCGCTATGCTTTCCCCAATAGATCATTTATGCATAGAAATTCACATATGTCAGTTTATCTCATAGACCAGGAGTCAGCAACCTTTTTCAGCCGTGGGCCAGTCCACCGTCCCTTAGACCATGTGGTGGGCCAGACTATATTTTTTGGGGAAAATGAACGAATACCTATGCCCCACAAATAACCCAGAGATGCATTTTAAATAAAAACACACATTCTACTCATGTAAAAACATCAGGCAGGCCCCACAAATAACCCAGAGATGCATTTTAAATAAAAGGACATGTTCTACTCATGTAAAAACATGCTGATTCCCGGACCATCCGCGGGCCAGATTGAGAAGGTGAATGGGCCACTTCCGGCCCCTGGGCCTTAGGTTGCCTACCCCTGTCATAGACCTTGCCCTAAGTTCTTTAAGCAGCTAGCAACACCCCTAGGCTCATGTCCCCCATCATGTTTAGCTAAAGGCATTCATGGCTCCTCTTGTGAATACTGAAAACTATGGCTAACTTCAAACAGAGCCATTCCAGTGCTTTGGTGAGCCTACTTGGGAAAGGCAGAAAAATAGAGGCTGGTGGTTCATTCATTCATTTGCCTGCTACCCATCTGGTTTGGTTGCCCCACTCACTCTGGGACACTTCCAACAAATTATTAAACCACAGTAAAACATCAAACATTAAAAACTTTTAATCCACAATCAAAAGCTCTCCAAAGAGGATGCCTTCTGTGTGAATGGTACACGTCTTTGAAAAGCAAAGGATGGTTTTGCAAAAGAGTTGTGATGTTAGCCCCCAAATCAGGAGAACAAATATCGTGAAGAAAGGTTTAAAAGATTGCTGGTCACATCTGTATCACTTACATGAAAGACAGAAGATGACTGCAGAGAGTAAAAGGTGGATGAAATAAGCACCATTGCTAGAAATCAGTACTCTACTTCACTCTGTCCTCTCTGGAAATAATCTACTGCAACCAGCTTAATTTTCTAGATGTCCTCTGGATGTCTGTAAAATTAATTCAGATTTTGGTCTTCATTTGGAACAGGACAATTAGCTCTGGCATGTGACTATTCCTTGGTTTGCATGTGACACCAAGCCAAACCAAGACTTGGCATGAATGAGTGAATTTGTAGAGTTCGAGAGAGGATATTGTGGCTGATTTGCTCTTCCTGGCTGTTTTGGTGCTGTGCTACACTAAGCTAAGGTATAGTTTGGGTAGTTTAGCAGTCCGCCTCTTCCCCAGCCCCTGCCTTACACTAGAATCAAATAGTTGGGAGTAAGGAATCCTTGAGTGATCATTCAATTCAACCCCACAACACTACATTCCCCTTTCCCCAACTGGCATCCTCTTCCTTTCTCGCTGTAAAAGAGGAAACCAATTTTGATAAGATATGCAAGCCTACATAACTTCAGTAACTATAGTTCATCAAACAAAATGTATGAACTACACCTTGATACAGAGTGAAGATTTTGCACAAAATACATTTAGTACCTGCATTTTAGCTGGTGACCAACATTGCTATATATGCATATACACATACAAGTTCCCTTTCAGGAAAATGCATAGAAGAGGTAATGTAAAATATTCTCCAGGATGAATAAAACCAACTTTATTCATAAAATTTAATGTGTCTGCCTTTATTACTCTCTCTCTCTCTGTGTGTGGTTTTTCATAAGAGGGAAACAAGTACTGTCTAGTCCCATAATGTGGTCCACGTGTGAATGAGCCTTTTTCAAGAATAAGGTTATTTTATACTGCAGATGGCATGTTCTAGAAACAGCTAGATGAAGGATGGCTTTACTGAAGCGCTTTCATCTATCATTGCTTCTGTGACAAACATTTTCCAGGAATAAATTTCTACTCACCACCGAGAGAAAAAGGGTGTTCACAGCCATTGTAAGAGCTCAGTCAGAAAGGAATCCTTTATTAGAGACAACTGTTCACATGTTTCCTTATCTTCCCTGTGGGGGGAAAAACATGGTGTTTTACACAATGTGAACAAATTTGTTTTTATTTAGGACTATGCTACATTGTCCCAAACCACCCAAGTGGTACCTTAGAGGCCCAAACCACCATTTAGGAATCAGCTGTTTGGGACAGAAAGAACTTTGAAAGTTCTTACCACATGCTGTCTACAATTATCTAGCATTACTCACCAATCACTTACTAACCTCCTAGCTGCCACCATCACATGCTCCTTGGTAGGAGTCAGTATCTGCTCTGTCCCAACCTTATGCTTTCTTAACTGGTCAAGTTTGTATCTCTGGGGTTTATTTCCTTTGAAGCCTGGCTATTCCCGTTAGAAGCAGGGCTGGCTCTAGGTATAGTCCCGGTGGCGTGGGGTGTCAGGGCACCGCGCGGAAGCCGTGCTACACACTGCGAGGGCGGGGGCGCCGGAGCGATCTCCGCACCTCAGTGCCAGGGCGCCCGACCTGCTTGAGACTGCCCTGGTTACTGGATTTTTGTCTTTTTTTGTATTTTTAATGTTATTTCCGTTTTGTGTGTGTTTGATTTTGTATTTTTTTTTGAAATTATTCGAATAAAGATCTATTTTTAAAAAAAGAGAGACTGCCCTGGTTAGAAGTAAGTGTCTATCAAAATGTTCAGCAAGTTAACCCAATAGAATAGATGGGTGGACTTCACACACTTGATCCATTGCCTCCTTGCACTTCCCATACACTTCGGCAAATCAATCTCCCTATTATGTCTGTGTAGCATCACTGAAAACAACACAAACGTAATGATTTGGTGTAATTACAAAGCTAACCAACACCTATATTTCTTGCTGTTGAGCAAAACAATCTGGAGGAGACATGGTGGAGCTGGCACTGAAAGGCAAATACCCCAACCTGGAAATGCGACTTGTGAACACATTTGGGTTTTCCAGAAAATTAGTTTGAATCTGGACCATCAACTTACATTTTCAATGACCTCATCAATATTTGTAAGTTGTTCTGGAAGCTTTTTTCAGCTGAAGAGTGGGATATGCATTCCAACAGACAAGAACAAAAATAATATTTTGCATTTATATAGTTTGTGTGTTTCCCCCCAAAGTGTTTCAAATGCATATGCCGACTAACCTTTACATGTACTTTGTAAAGTTGGTTAGTCCTGCTGGCCCATATTAATAGGGCATTCCGAATTATATAATACAATATCTTTCAAATTTTGCTTCTTTGGCAATTGGAAAATCTGGGGTCTGATCCATTCTCAGCTACAATTCTTACTGTGTGACCTTCCCACCTGCCACTCTCTCAGCCTTATCCATGCAGCAGAATTGTTGTGAAGATAGAAAGGGGAAGGCTGCCCTGAGCTGCTTGGGAAGATGATGGTATAAATATGCAAAAATAATAGACATACTAGGAAGGAAACTGACAGTAACATCACTGATATACTGTAGTGTACGAAGTTCTCTAAACACTCTAAAGCCACTATATAAATGTCAAGTATTATTGACTGTGCAGCTCCCTTATCTCTGCGCTATCCACAGAACACACAGCGTGGGAATCTCAGCCTGTGAATTGTTCCCTTTGCTTCCCTTTTTCAAAATTGTCGGGAATGTAGTTGCAGAGCTCTAATAAGCATACCTCCATTATGCAAAGGATTCCCCCCACAAATTGCTATCACTTATCCTGTTCTGACCCCTAATACAGAGTCAATACCCATGTGGCCACCATGCCCCATAAACTATGCTTTGCCTTGCTCTTAATCTATATATTAGCAGCTTGGCTCTCAGCTTCTCTCCATTTGCTTTCAAGAGATCAAATCACATGTTTTAAGATACCTTCTTCTCAGGAAGCCTAACACAAACCCACCCACCCCCACAACCACTCAGCTGCTCTCCAGTAATCAGTCATTAACTAAATGACTTGTTTTTCTAAGCCTGTGTCCAGACCATTTACCTTTATTTAACCCCATTAGTCCCTGTTTCTTTATGTTTGTTTCCCTTTCATCTGCACAGTTGTGCCTCCCTTCATAAGTGCATCACACTGTGGAGGGGCCTCTGCACAGCGGAAACAGTGAATGGGTACACTCAGGAACCAAATACCAGCATAGGTTTGACTGGTGTGCTACTGTAGGCTATGCACTTTAAACTGACCCACCCCAGTGATGTGGAGCAGAACTTTTTCCAAGGCTTTATTCCCTTCACCCCTGCGGAAAATTGTCCATTTCCTACGGTAAGTTCTTCAGTAACCATGAATGACAGCCAGTTGTGAATACAATACTAAGCTTGGCAATTTCAAAGCTTTTAGCTCTGTTTACTGAATTCAAGTGAAATAAACATGCAAATCACTACCTTTATTTGCATATGAATAAAATCCTTTTCAGAATTTTACAGAAAGCCCACATCATTGGCCCTCTCTGACTCATGCTCTGGACTAGAGTGCTGATATAAGGCCTTGAACAGTCTTTATCCAGAGGTCATAGAACCACAGAACTACAGAGTTGGAAGAGACCCCAAGAGTTATCTAGTCCAATCCTCTGCAATGCAGGAATATCAACATGCTGTCCCCCATCCAGTTTGAAACCATACAGGACCCTGCCTAGCTTTGTAAATGTGCTAGCAGTTTCCTTGCTGCATCAATGGGTGGGTGGGGGTATATTCTGCCAGACCACCAAACCTCATCCACTCAAGATAGCTCTCAGTAGTTTCTCATTCTCTTCATCATCTCAGCTGCTTATACTTAGGACAGCTATCCTTCGTAACCCTTTGGTTCCATTACATGTAGGCTCCTCAACTACTCCAACTATAGGGTCCTATCTCAGGGGTACTCCAGCTACCTGCCAGATCCTACCTAGTAAAGCCTTAATAGGTTCACAGGTAGCTTTATTTATGGCACAATGTAAGGCATCTAATAAATAGGTTTCAACTAGCCTTCTTCCAGCCCACTCACTTCCAGTGCATGCTGCCACCATCGCATTTCCTGCTGCACTCCCTCCTTTGCAGTTTTCCAGCACTGAAGCGATTCCTTTAGCCTTTTATTCCCATCTCTGCTAGCAAGCTTCAGGACACATAAAGCAGATTAGCAGCTACTGACTAGAATAACCCGCAGTCCAAGCTTGTTAGCTGCTCATTCACCTGGTGGACCTCCACAGCCAGCCTCAACTAGAGTCTCTGCAGCTGAACTTCTGAACCTCTGACTAAAAAAACGTTCTCACTTCTGGAGGATTTTGGACAACAGAGTTCCTCCTTTCTGACCTGCTCCTTCTTGTCCACCTTTGGTCCCCCACCCTGCACCTCCACTGCCTTGCAGGATATCTTGGGGAGAAGAAAATGCTAAGGAGTATACCCTACACAAATCCAGAGTGGAGCCCCTAAGATGGTTGGATGGCACCTTTTACACCTCCTTCGAGCAACTCCTGCAGCCCAGCTGGTGCCAAACATACTGCTCAGCTTTCCATTGGATCACATCAGTGAAGCTGATGTGAAACAGGTGGTCCTGTTGTCTGGACAGCCCAACATCTCCATATACACTGCTCAGGCTTCTGCCCCATGGAGGTCACTTTGGTGCTGTTAACACAGCAGTTTGTCTTCACCACCAAGGGCGCACCCCATTGTCTCGAGACTGACGGATGCCAGCAATCAATCCTATTTGAAGTGAACAAACTATTGAAAGCAAGCAATATAATTGCCAACCCTGCCTCAGTTTCCACAAAGCAACAGGAAGGGTACCCTGCAGGCTGCTCCCAGTCCAACATACTCCCATCTCAAATCTCTCAGCTATCTCCAAACTCAAACACCCAACTGTTCTCTTTTCTTATATCCTGAGCCTTGGGTTTGAAGCCACATCTCAACTCCTAAGCTTAGCTTCTACTGAAGTAATTGCAGCCAATCATTCCTGTTAGAAAGAAAACAAGCTTAACAAGTAATGGTCATAGGGAAGAGTCATAACTTCAACCCACGGAGACTGTAGCACCCACTGCCCCACAGAGATGCTCTGTCTGAAAAGCTGAAGGAGGCCAGTGCAGAAATACATGGAGGAGACTGATAGAAGAGCACATGGGGGAAGGGAAGTCCAAAGAAACAATGGAGGATATGCTGCCTCTGCTCCTCCTTCCTAGCTTCTCCATCAATAACTGTGCTTATTACAGCAGAGTGGGTTGGGAAACAGACTAGCAGGGGGAGCTGCTACTTTCTATTCTTGCTGCTTTCCAATGGCTCAATATGCATGGTCATCAACCAGAATGGCATGAACTGCAGCCACTCTAAAAAAAAAAAACACTGCAAAGGTACATATATGCTAGTTTACAGCAGGAGTCAAAGCTCATTTAATGAGAGAGGAAAGCACAATCAATAACTTGATGAAAATGACATTTTGAAAATCCTCTAATTTATTCAGAATTACAATGTTTCCAAAGATATCGCACTAATATACTTTAAAAGTAATGTAAAATCAGCCTGCCCAAGACAAATTCAAAATTCACCCTTACTGTTACCCAAGTATTATGCTACATTCAAAAGGTGGTCAAGGCAATAAGTTTGTAGCAGGAAACATTTAGAAAATATAAGTGTTATGAAACATGCTTAATGGACCCCAAAGTCATTAAGCTTCTGCTTAAACAAGGAAACCAACTGCCTGAGTAAAGCTGTGAAAATTGCTTTCTCTAAGCATTATTCAAAGAGTCCAGCTCTCTGAAGAAGACTCTGGTAGGTTGGAAAATCTAAGGCCCTTTCCAGTGTCTATGGATTCATTCTCTCCTATAATATATGGTAAGCCTATAAGTCCCTGGTGTTTCAAGGAAGTGGTGTATCAAATTTCCATTATGAGAGCTCTAAATGATTAATGAAAGTGGGAAAAAGTGCAAGGTTGTATCTTGCTTCTTCCATTTCAATTTTTATCAGATAAAAATGGCCATGTTGCAAGCATCCCATCTTTTCGTTGCAGCTACGTCATAAAATGGGCATAAAGAACTTTTATCTAAATTATTAAAAATGCATAAATGATTCACAATTAGTAACAAAACTTGGATTCAGTGTACAATGTTCTAGAAAGCAGCGGTGCTGGGTGACAACTTGATAGTAACCAATCATCTCATAGCAAAGGCAATTCTATACATTATGTATCATGCCATTTCTATAGTTTATTTTAAAAGAAAAGCTTTGTTATAGGAATTTGCTGTCTTTGTCAAAGGTCTACAGTCAGCCTAACGATGCAACCTACAAATCACTTAACCTGTTTTTTTCTTCACTTTCCAGTAAGCACACCAGTTTAAAACTTCAACCCTCACCATACTTCCAACACTTCCATCAGAAATGCTTGCAAACAATGCTCAACTGGAGAACATTTCACTGGGTTGTACTCAACTTTTATTCAGAACAGACTCATTGACATGAATGGATCCAACTTAGTCAGGTTGATGAATTGCAATGGGTCTACCGTGAATAAAAGTTAGTTAAATGCAACCCCTTGACTCAATGAACCTAGATAGGTATGTTTAGATTATTGCATTTACTGGTAGGCTCAGTGTGCCATTCATTTTTTCTTTCTAAACATCATTGCAATGAAGCAATTCATAAGGACTCCTGGATCATGGTCTGCTTAAGGAATGAGGTTTGGGGAAGTTTTTAGTCTTATTTGAGATCAACCTAATTTCTTACACTTATCAGTTTACTCATACCCTTGTTCTTTCCAGCTTGTTCGTTGTTTACTTCTCTGTATCCAGTTTTAGACCATCAGCTTGCAATCCTATACACACTTGCACAGCTAGCAGTAGCAACTCTCACTGAACTTTGCTGGATTTACCTCTGAGTGGAAATGTATAGGATTGCACTGCAAGGTGTGTGTGTGTGTGTGTGTGTTTTGTTTTGTTTTAAAAAAGGTTGCCAATGCACATTTGCAACATGATCTTCTTATGTATACTTACTGAGCAGAAATGCCCACTAAATTCAATGGGATTTAATTTCAAGTATGATTTAAGGTTGCAATCTTACATGGGAGTAAAAATCCAATGGGCTATAGGGTTCATCCACACTTCTGTTTGTGTCGCAATTTCTAGGCACATGTTCGTGACTTCCAGGCATGGGTCCAAGCAGAAAACATGATTGGTGTTTCTTTTCCCAAGGGAAAGCAGTGGGACAAAAGAACACTTGGACCCGTGCTTAGAAACTGTAGTGCAAACAGACGTGTGGATGAGACCTTACTTGCAAATAAATACGGATCGAGTCAGGACATAAATTTCCTATCAGTATGTATTCATTTGCAGCTGTGGTTGTATTCTGTATTGTAAGCATCCCATGAAGTAGCTATTGGAGAGGTCACATAATTCACATAATGCATAACACATAATTCATTATACTTGTTTTCCCTTAGCAGCTTCCAAGACACTTTGGAAATACTGGGCACTATCCAGCCAGAGTTAATACACTGGAAGAGAATTGAGCCTAAGCAAATCAATGGAGCTTAAGTGTGTTTTACTTTGGTTAGATTTGTGCCCACTGTTCTTTACAAGATACTACATAAAGGAAAGCAAAACCCTACTGGTGTGGGAGTGCTGAAGCTGGTTTTGCAGAATATGAGTTACCAGACTTGAAAAGAAAAATAAAAGAGCAGAACAATGTGCGATTTGTGTGGTGCTCACAAGGCCTTAGTTCTGGAATCACTATACAACATCAGGGATAGCTCCTGGAATAGACACAGAAGTCATTTAAATTATGTCTCAGGGCATGTGCAGAGTGCTCGTTCATCACAACTGACATCACTCATGGAGGACTTTCAGGGGAAAATATGCCTTCCAGGCAGACTTACCAGTAGTTCTTTAGAAATTAAACTGTTAAGTGGGAAGCAGCTTTAACATCTTCCCTAACTAGCCATATAAGCATTGCTGTGGGCAAGACCAAAAATTAATGAGTAATGTTACGGAACTTTCGTGGTATCCAAGAACATTGTTACAGCTACTTGGTGACCATTCATCCTTCCTTCCTTCCTTCTGCTGACTGCTTATTAATAGCCATGGATGAGAGGCTATTTTCCTCAGTGGGAGCTGGCATTTAGGACATTAGATGTTTGTTTGGTCTCCTGAATGGCCAATATACCTGCAGCATCGAGTCTAAGACCATTGCTCTGCAAACAGGTGTAAGAAAAGGTAGCAGTTGGCAGTTCTGAATTTTGAGAGGGGTAAAAGGACTTCCAAGTTTAACCGGATTAGAATCTGGAATGGGGTGCAGGGGTCCACACTGTTACCCTCTGGGATGCAGGCTTAGTGATTTTGTTGCCTGTTGTTGGAATGTAAATGTGCTAAATAAAATAGAAGTGATGCAAGGCCAGCATAAGTCTGCAGAGTGCTCTTGCTCCCAAATGAAACCAAAGCTGTGTCCACATTATAAAATTAAAAGACATGTGAATCACATTCTTTACCTCAGTCCCTAGGCACAGTAGTTTGTTAAGGTGTGCTCGGAAAGTGCAACTGTGAGGGATAAACTACAGGTAAACTACTGTAACCAGTGCTATTCTTCTAGGGGGGAAAAGGTGCCAGAACTCTCCATGAACGCTTCCCTTGTTCTCTGATAATGGCAATGGTGCCCACCTGAGAGGTGCAGAAAGTGAGCTCTGACTGATAAAAAGCCCTGCCTGTAACCATGCACACTTACCTCAGAGCAGACATGTGCAGCGTTGCACTGTAAATTGGTAGTGCCTACCCACAGATTTCTCACCAATGGGAGAAGTGGGTATAAAATTAATACAAGTTAATGGCGAAAACTTTCTTGTGGCAAGTTGCACAGGCTCCTTTAGTTGCTGTATATCTGCCGAGGCAGTAGTTTAAGTAATGCAGACTGACTGCAGCACAGCTTATATACCCTGTGTATAAGCATAAATGTCGTTCTGTGCTTAACACCATGCAAGTGCTTCAGCGTACTTAGACACTGTATGATATTTCTCCAAGTCAAGAAAGGGGAACGGAGGCTTGAAGAAAAAGAAGAAGCTTGCCACAGTTCCGAATTAAATCTCTTTTTTCCTCCAGAGACCCGGCAGCCTCCCTCGCAGCTCCGCGCTTCCCCCTTCGCTCCTCGACTCAGCCCCGTTCGCCGCCTTCTCGGGGTGACCCCCGCTCGCCTCACCTGACAGGAGGAGAGACTTCTTCGAGAGGGGCGCAAGCCGCGCGCTCCCGAGGAGGGCCCCGCCGCGACTCGCCCCCCGCGGCGCCTTCGGAACCTGCGCGCGGGCAGCGCTCGCTCAACCTAGTCCGCCTCTCGCGAGCGCGGAGCTTCTTCCCTCCTTCTTCTCCCTCGCCTCCTCTCCGGCTCGCGCCCTCCCGGCTCTCTGCTCCAGAGCGCCACACCCCGCCCAGCCTGTCCTTCCCCTGGCTGGGACAAGCCGCACAGGAGCCGCCACAGGTCACGTGACGGCGGGCGGGGGAAGCAGAGAGGAGGAGAGGATGCTCTTCTTGAGGAGGAGGATTATGGGCTGTATCCTGCGCAGGGCTTGAAGTGAATGAATTTCCTCCTCTCTTCTTCTTCTTCTTCTTCTTCTTCTTCTTCTTCTTCTTCTTCTTCTTCTTCTTCTTCTTCTTCTTCTTCTTCTTCTTCTTCTTCTTCTTCTTCTTCTTCTTCTTCTTCTTCTTCTTCTTCTTCTTCTTCTTCTTCTTCTTCGGTTTTAATAAGGTCCTAAGGCCACTTTTATCTATCTCTCCCCAGCCCCCAACTATACCTATATATCAACATGTATAAGGCACACAGGCCGGAGTTATTCGCAGGCGTGAAGAGCAATCAATTGTCCAAATTACGGCCCATAGCTGCCAAGTTATCCCTTTTTTACAGGGATTTTCCCTTATGCTGAATAGGCTCCCTCGGGAGAAAAACGAAAACTTGGCAGCTATGTTACGGCCCCGCCCTTCCTAGACACAGTTACTTGCAGGTAAGCCCAGGTGAATTCAGACAGACTTTCTTCCTTGTAAATGAGCACAAGGTTGAGTTGCAGAGAGCTAAGAGCTTTCCTGTGACTTTCATTTCTCCATCCCAGACAAGGTTCCAGCCTTTGCTTTTTGGGTTTCTCACCTGTCATATCAGCTTGAGAGTTTAGCAGGTGATAGTGTCCTTTTAGGATGGAGAGCAAGGTGAGGAGGAAAGCGCTGCCTCCTCCGAAATGTCTGCAAAGCCAGCCAGTATTTAAAAGTAACAGAGCAGGGCCAAAACAGCCACAACAAAGCTGGCAACTTTACCATTCATAAATTGAGGAGGATTTCCCCTGCTTGGTGGCAGCTATAGTTCTATGAGCCATAAATGCATGGAGAAGGGCCAGTATCCCTATAGCTCTTTTACTATAAAAGGAACACGCTGAGTTAGCAGTGGCAAGGGATATGTAAGTTTTCAACCTTTTTGGGTCCACGGCTCCCTTGACCAATTATTGCAGAGCTGACAGCCTCTCACTCTTTTTCGAACACCCTCTCTTGTGGAGTGTTCCTTCAGCCTCCTCTCCCCTCACCTTGGGAGTTCTCCAGGCCTGGTCTCTAAGCTGCCCCCCCCCCCAGAGCGTTGTCTCCTCACATTGCCCCACAGGGGCCGCCTGGGACTTGTCTGTCAGACTGGCTGGCTGGCTCCCTCGCCTGATTGCTTGCTTACTCTGAGGCCATTTCAGCTCCTGGCAACAAGCACCCCCTGGCCAGCCCTAGAGGCACTATTTGCTTGGGGAGCTTGTAGCCAGGGCTGCTGCAACAAACAGCTGTGCAAGCAAGAGGGCATCAGAGGAGGGAAGGTAACAGGGACAGAGGCCAGTGTTGCCCGTGGCACCCCGACCATCATTCAAGGCACCCCAGGGTGCCATGACACACTGGTTGAAAACCACTACCCTACTGAATTCAATGATACTCAGCTGAAAGGGGTCTTGTAGGCCAAATAATCCATCAGCTCAGAAAGTATGTGTGCCAAACCATTGCAGCATCATGCATAGCTATCATATTTTTCTTGGCAAGTTGCCTTTCCTTTAGCAACCACTTAACAGACGTTCAACAGAGGGTGCTCTCTCCAGAACAGGCATGGGATAAGGAGGCAGGGCAGCCCTGTCGTTAGACAGAATGAAGTAAATGGCAAATTCTTTGGGATGTTTGGGGGAGGGGTAGTACCTCTGGTGGGGGGACGGACACATTGGGCCACCCTAAACTGGATTAACTGGAAGCACCTCCAACTTACTTCCAAGTAAGGATGGGCAAATCTATCAGTTTTGGTTTCACATTGTACCAATCACATTTCCACATCAGTTTGTGATTGTTATTATTTTTAAGTGCTTGTGAAAATTTGCCAGCATTTTTGTGTGAATTTCTTCTAATATACACATTTATCCATGTAAATTTGTCCAATATACACCTTTTGCAAGGCATTTTTTAATAGTATAACATATTTTTGTATGCTATTTTTACTAATAGATGCATTTTTGTGGACACTTTGTCCTTAGTATGTGCATTTTTGTACACATTACTTGTCTGAGGAACTGCATTGGTAAATTCAGAAAAATGCTAATTTCAAAGGATGGCTGTGTTCCATTTCTCATATTGTTTTGGAAGGTACAAATTTGACAAGTTTGTCTTTAATTGATTTGAACTACTCTCCCATCCCTACTTCCAAGTGGGACTCAGATACACATTATTTAGGTGTCTGGTGCCCTTGCAAAGACTGGGACATGCTTTATTGCTGTGACTAATACCCATTAAAACCAACAGGAATGCAAGGTTATTGAACATGCAATGTGCCACCTTTATGGAACTTCCTAGACCTCTGACATCACAAGGCTGTCACATTTAAAAGCAGCTTAAAGGTAAGCCTGGAACAAAAAAAGAAGGGCAGTAATTCACTTTTATGGAGGGGAATGCAACAAGGTTATTTGCTCAGAGAGTCATCATGAGAGTAATTGTTTTGAGGCGCTGTGGATTAAACCACTGAGCCTAGGGCTTGCCGATCAGAAGGTCCGCGGTTCGAATCCCCATGACAGGGTGAGCTCCCATTGCTTGGTCCCAGCTCCTGCCAACCTAGCAGTTCGAAAGCACGTCAAAGTGCAAGTAGATAAATAGGTACCGCTACAGTGGGAAGGTAAACGGCATTTCCGTGTGCTGCTCTGGTTCGCCAGAAGCAGCTTTGTCATGCTGGCCACATGACCTGGAAGCTGTACGCCGGCTCCCTCGGCCAATAATGCGAGATGAGCTCCGCAACCCCAGAGTCGGTCACGACTGGACCTAATGGTCAGGGGTCCCTTTACCTTTAAGCACAATATATGCCAAAACTTGTGATGAAATCGGAAGAATCTAATACATATTTCAAATGTAAAAACATGATTTCTGAGATAAATTGGGGTGCAGTGGGGACTACCAGGCAAAGCCAATTTATAGTCTAATCCTAAGAGTCAATGTGGTATAGTACTTAGTGTGCTGGGGTAGGAGCTGGCGTAGGACCTGAGGGAGCAGGGTTCATATCCCCATTCAGCCATGAAACTCACCATGTGACTTTGGACCAGTCACTGACTCTCAGCCTGACATACTTCACAGGGCTGAGAACAGAATCCACCCTTATTTGCATAGCACTGTAGTTAAGACCCAGGGTTATTTATCATAGCCATGGTAGCGTAGGATAAAGAAACAATCCCTGGAACACACTAGTTACATTTATGTTACATCCTTTCTCAAAAGTGTTTAGAATTGTGCTTTTATCCTCATAAGAACCCTGCGAACTAGGTCAGGCTAATATAGAGTGACTGGCTCAAGATAATCCACAAGCTTCATAAAGTGAATATGGGTTGTATGTAACTTGGGCTTCGTATAACCGCAGACACCCTGCTACATTAGTTGTGTACCTGTTACAATTTATGGTCTGTCAGCAAGCAAATCATGCCCCCCCCAATCAACAAAAATCAATAAAAATACATAGCTAACTGTGGTTCTGCCCCCTAACAAAAGGTCTGCCCCCCCCAAACAAAAATCTACACCCATCTAAATAAAAATACCATGAATGGCAAGTCAACAGTGCAATCATATGCCTACCCAGAGGTAAGTCCCATTGAGTTTAGTCGTTCATATTCTCAGGTAACTAGTTAATTGCTGTCTGAGTTTCAGTTTGGCAAAGTCTGTATGAAAAGGCATACTTGAGCACATTGCAAACATTTACCTAAGTAGTCCTATTAATTTGATTGTGATCCCAGTAATATATTTGCCCAACTGATGACACTAAGTTGAAAGTCTCATGTGTTTGCTAAAAACATGTCCCTAATTATCATAATACATTGGGCAATTCCAGACAGACAGGTAACAATGCAGGGTTATCTTTGTGTCAACTTAGATGGCAAAAATAGAACCTTGTCTTGGTCCTACATTTTAAAAGTTTGCTTGATTTCATTGTAAACAGCAAGAGATAACAACCAGCTAATTAGCTTGCACTCTGCACTTTAAACCACAGGCCTATATGAATGTTTAATGAGTCTCCACATCTACCATTGGTTAAAAAAAATCCCCAACAACAGTGTACCTTATGTGACATACATGACTGACATAATTAAGAGCTATATTGTCATTTCCTTTTATCCCGGTGAACGCAGGGCAGCAGGGTCTTAGGAATAGCATTCCATTATGTTCACAATATTGTGTGTTAGATTGAGAAGCACCAATTGTTATAAGGCCTCCCAATTTGCTTCATGGGATTTGAACCCAGATTTCTGTTCAACACTGTATCTGCAACATCACAATTATTGTTTTCTCCAAGAGGGAGGAAGCTGTCCTAGGGTAACTGTCTCTTATCTTCTGAAGTGGTTTGATTACCATATCCTCTGAGCTTTGGCCACACAGACCAGGGCTGATGGTAATGGAGCCCAGCAACATCTGAAGGAACATTGATTCTACATGCCTGTCCTACTACCTACTGCACCTGGATGATAGACCACAACAGGAAGATAAGCAGCTGTCTGAAGGAATAAGTCATGGAAGGGATTAGTTTTACTTCATACCAGGCACTAAAGCAGGGTTTCCCAAATTTGGGTCTCTAGCTGTTTTTGGACTACAGTTCCCTTCATCCCTGACCACTGGTCCTGCTACATAGGGATGATGGGAGCTGTAGTCCAAAAACAGCTGGGACCAAGTTTGGAAAACCCTTCACTAGAGGCACAGAGAAGCAACAGGAATCCCCTTCTATATGTCTCCAGAGCCCAGCACAAAGTGACACAGTTCCACCCCTAAATTCTCTACATATGCCAGAGGACTTGTAGCTGGGGAGGGATTGGTGGTGACCAGATATAATTGCTAACTCCAAAGGCCAGACAATATTTATTGGTCTTGGAGCACAGTGTAAAGTCACCATCCAACTCCAGCAACTGGTGTTGCTGCCTCTGATAGTATACAGCCATTGTGACTAGTAGCCATTGCTAGCTTTACCTTCTGTAAATATGAGTAATCCCCTTTTAAAGTTGAAGCAGTTTCATTTTCTAGAAATGTTGCATTAAGGTTCCTTTTTTTATAACCACATCACCAAATATTCCAACCGACTGAGAAGAGAAAAGAAGATTAAAAAGTGAACAGCAAATGCTGACTATAAAGTAGGACTGCCACTGAAAATGATTTATTTACTTGACCGATCAAGGGCTGAAGCTCTCCCCCTTAATTTGATGCCTGCTTCTATATTAGTTCATACTTTCTATCTCCCCAGAGAACCTGAGGTACACTTTGTTTCAGCCACGAGAATGTATTGTTGTTTTAAAACACTAGCTGTAGATAGCCCTTCAGCATAACAAGCTCCAAATATTTGAGCCAGAACCCCTCCAATATGGTAGCCCAGATGTAATGAACTATGCAGAAAGGAAACTTTCAGATGTTCAGGATACCTATTCTACATGAGCTAGTTTGCCAAGGAACACCTGTCATTCTGCTAAGGGCTCTTGTGTGTTGCAGAGAATTCAGGATAGTGTTTAAGCCTGCGCACTCAGCTCACATAGACTGCTGTGGCCTGCCAGGCCTGTTCAATCAGCAGATTGTTCAGCTTTGACCTTGACAAGAACTCCACAGAAAACGATGTGGCAAAGCAGCACCATGGAGAGCTCCAAGTGAGCCACCTGCTTCAACAGAGTCTCTAAGGCAGGCATCCCCAAACTTCGGCCCTCCAGATGTTTTGGACTACAATTCTCATCATCCCTGACCACTGGTCCTCTTAGCTAGGGATCATGGGAGTTGTAGGCCAAAACATCTGGAGGGCTGCAGTTTGGGGATGCCTGCTCTAAGGTCACATCCACACAACACATTTAAAACACACAAATCCTAGGAATGGTAGTGTGTTATGGGTGCTGGAAATTATAGCTCTGTAAGGGGTAGACTACAGTTCTCAGGATTCTTTGGGAGAAACCAAATTCTTTAAATATGTGAATGTAACAGGCTCTGCCCCATCCTATGGATACTCAGCTTTCTGGGTATCATCTACAGTGGTGCCTCTACTTACGAACCATTCGCACCCCAAAAAGTCCGTGAGTAGAGGGTCGCTACTGCGTGTGTGCAAAGTGCAATAGAGCGCTTCTGCGTATGCACGAAGCGTGCAGATTGCTTCTGCGCATGTGCAAAGTGCGCAGATTGCTTCTGCGCATGCGTGGTGAACACGGAAGTAAACATTTCTGGGTTTCCCACATTCATAACCCGAAAAGCCACAACATGAACAAAAAGCAAGTTTCTAGCCTACGACTGGGAAAACTGCATCAGCTCCAATACTAGTATTGGACATAGATGGGAGCCTGCAGCAGTCCAGATGTTGTAGGACTCCTGTTTACATCAGCCCCAGCCAGCATAGCCAACTGTCAAGGATGATGGGAGTTGTAGCATCGGCAGGGCTGCAAATTCCCCATCCCCCAATCCCATTTCTGTTTCCCCTCTCCAGCTGTTTGTAATCATTCCGTTCCCACTGAGCATGCTCAGTTTTTATTGGCTGTTTAGGTGTTTTCATGGCTTAGGGGTTGGTGTCTGCCTCTTGTGCATGAGTGGTACCATTATAAATGTGGAAGGATCAGAGAACTGAGTTTGCTATCAGCGGAAGAGAAGTGTGGGAGGAAATGAGGGAGAAGTGGCTTCAGTATCACTCTGCTAATATATTGTAATAAGAATGCTACTTTGCAGTGTCAACTGAGGAAGTAACCTGTTCAGTAGTCTTTTGTTTAGCTCACAGCTTGAGCATGTTTCTCAATAGTCCCTGGTGTTTTGGCAGGTACTGTCAGCCAAGACCCACCAACCTGCAGTGTGGGAGCTTATATGAGTAGTGTATCAGTGTTTATGTGTGTCTTTGAGTGTGTGAGAAAAAGAAAGCAGTATAGCGCTGGAATGTATCTGGAGAGACAGGTCTGATTTTTGCAGCTGACATGCAGGCAGCCATGAAATTTGGGGCATGTTGCTAGCTAGATTAATGTTGTCTGCATGGGTGCTGTCTCCTGTGACAGGATTGTGAATTGTGTTTTTGTAAATGAATGGATCATTGTAAATGAGTGCTCATTGGAAGGACAGATCATGAAGCTGAGGCTCCAATACTTTGGCCACCTCATGAGAAGAGAAGAATCCTTGGAAAAGACCCTGATGTTGGGAAAGATTGAGGGCACTAGGAGAAGGGGATGTCAGAGGACAAGATGGTTGGACAGTGTTCTCAAAGCTACGAACATGAGTTTGACCAAACTGCGGGAGGCAGTGCAAGACAGGAGTGCCTGGCGTGCTATGGTCCATGGGGTCACGAAGAGTCGGACATGACTAAACAACAACAACAAATGAATGGATATTGGAAAAGGTACTGTTAAATCTCCAGTGAAGACCAAAAAGGGAAATTCACAGTGCAATCCTATGCATGTTTATTCAGAAGTAAATCCCACTATGCTAAGTGTGAGTTACTCTCGGGGAAGTATCCAGCCATAACACTATAACGATGTCCCTGATGTAGGGAGCACAAAAATATATATAAGTTGGTTTTTAAATGAGTGTGTCTCCTTTACAAAGAAATGAAAATGCTCAAACCCTTTTACGTTCTCTTATTTCAAGCACACACTACCGTATATGCTGCTGCAAACTTCTTTAAATTGCTTCAGCTTTGTTGTATATCCAGGCACTCAGCCCATTCATGACTTAGAACAAATAGTAAAGGATATTGAATGTGACACTGTTCTTAGCCTGGCAAGCTGAGCTCACCATGCCTAAGGCAACTGGCCAGAACAACCCAGTCTGTGTAATTATGGATGAAACAAGTCTTTTGCCATCTCTTCTTTCTTCTCACACAGCATGCTTAACCACTATTAAGGCATCTGTCTTTCTTATCACCCTCACTCAGAAATGGGGAAATGTTATTCAGTTGGTAGAGACTGCTTTCTTGTCTTCTGCCATGTCTTGTGAACATACCTTCCCAGATTTGATAATAGGTAAGTCTCCTTGAAGGAAACTGACTATAAATAGGATTCCTTGATGCTGTCTAATCTTCTTACAGGCGGTTTTCACTTGTTCATTCATTCTGTCTTTGTTCACTGGGTGGAGTAAAATTAGATTTTCAAGGAAACAAGCTAAGAAGGAAATAAACATTTGTTGGCGGATTGGTGCTGTCTGGGAATCACGACCATGAAATAATGCAGATGCCCCTGAATTGGACAGTGCTTAAGTAGTTGTAGTAACTGACTGTACAAGCTATGAGCCTGTAAGACCCAAGTTCAAATGCAATTTCATCCTTGACCTCAGAAGTCTGCCTTAGCGGGAAGACAGATGCTAACTTATTTATAAAAGTGGCACACGCAGAGAGCAACTTGTGAGGGCTTGGAGAAGAAGCTGGGTGTCTTAATGATGGCCCTACCATTAGGCAGAGTGGGAACCTGCTTCAAGCAGCAAATGTTGTGAGGTGGGCGCAGAGTAAAGAGTGGCAGTGAAGTGTTAGAAGGGTGGCATTTGACCTGCATCCCTTAAGCTAGCCTGCTGCATTCAGGTGCAGTGGAGGACATTGTGAATTGCTAGTGTTAAAAGAGCCAACTGCCGGCTTGGTTAGCTTCTGCACATGCAATTTTTTTGGGGGGGGGGAAGCACTCTGTCCTTCAACTTAGGCATCTTGCCTTGGTTAGGGATGGATGCATCAGCCGTCAATTTCACTTTCAGTTTCTCATTGATCCAGTCTTAAGTACAGTACACCACCTTTCCACATCAGTTTTTGGATTCCCCCCCAGCTGTTAAAAAGGGCTTGCAACTATTTGTCAACATTATCAACCTGCATTTCACTGAATATATACAGTTTTGCAAGCTATTTTCCCCAATATAATGCATTTCTGCATGTTAAATTTCATTAGTACATGCATTTTTATGCAAACGGTCATCTAATACGCACACTTCTTTACACTTTTTGGGGGGTTAGGAGAACCATATCACAAAATTTGGATAAGTGTGACTATCAAGGATAGCTATGTTTTACTCTGAGTCTTGTTTCAGGAGGTGTGAATTTCTTCCCCAGTTTTGAGTCATCTGGTATTGACTGGCATTGGAAATGTTACCAAGAAGTCTCTCCCCACCCTCAGAGTACTTTTGCAAAAAAGTTTTTTAAAAAATAAACTTTCTTTCTTTTTCTTAATAAGGTGAAGGGTAAAGCAATGCTTTTTAAAAAATGCATGGAAACACAGAGGGCAAGGCCGATTGCTGAACTAGAAATCAATTCACTGACATACCGTATGTATACCTGGCATTCAAGTTGTGAGCCTGGGAAGAAACTGGGTTCACATCATGACTGTGGGACCTATTCTGAGTTTTCTTCTGCCTTCCACTACTTAGGCATGCCACAATTTCCCACTGTTCTGTTCTAATAATGGTCACAACACTGAGAGGGTTCTGAGCGGGAAGGATTTCATGGCCAGATTTCAGGGTCCAGCAGAGCAGAGTTTGATGAGAATAAGAAGAAGGAAATACAGGTTTCCACAGAGCAGAGTCAAGGTCCAGATCCTGGTAAAGCAAGGCAAGGCTGAAATTCAGGATATAGGTAGCATCTGTAGGGAGCTTAAGCTAGAAACTTAGGGGAGCAAGGTTTAGATATTGTTTCAGTGACAGTCAACTGCAAACAGAGCCTTAAATGGAGTTGCGACATCAGTGAGAGAATCCTCTTCAGTTAAAGGAGCCTAGCTTGCTTATACAACTGTCAACTCCAAGGGAACAAGGAAGACCAAGGAAGGCCTTCTGGGCTGGAGTTGTCAGCAAGAAGAGGGCACCGTGAGCTGCTTAGGCAAAGAACCGCTGGCAAAATGATCTACTTTGGGAGCAGAGCTTCTAGGGCAGTGGGGATGTCTAGGGTCAACACTGAGGGTAATTTCCTCTCCCAGTCTCATGCTGCTTCTGTATCAAAATCAGGTCATTTTAAGAGAGATTTTCTGAAAGTTGTTTATGGGTAGAGAATATAATAATGTTGCTGACACCCATTGCAAGAGTTCTGCTTGCGGACATTTTCTTTTTGAAGTTATGTGCCTGCATTATCAAGCGCTCTGCTGAAAGTTATTCTGTTAATTGATTCAGCTGGGAATAAGGGGTGGGGGGGTGGGAATAGTATGTAATAGCATTTCATATTGGCATCATCTTCTTCTTTAAATGCTCAAAAATGAGGAAATGAAGGAAGAAATAACCACACGGTGTGACACATCATATGTGCAACTCTGGAACTCATTTGGCATGGTCTGGCTGCCAGGGCACATTCGCATAAGAGTTTCAATGTAGAAATATAGGAAGCTGCCTTATTCTGAGTCAGACCACGGGTCCAACTACCTCAGTGCAGTCATACCTCGTTTTATTGAGCTTCGCAGATATTACTCCTTATGAGGACGTGGGTGCAGCTGCAGGCAGCTCAGCTGCTTCCAGGGGAAGGAAACCCTGTGCCACTGCCGTCCCTCTTCTGGCCAGGGGTGGAGCTGGCTACGGCTGGAGCTGAGTATTTACCCTCCTGCACCTACAGCCGGGGGAGGGGGGACTGGCTTAATAGACTCCAGCAGTGGTTTCCAATCAGCAAAGTATGCCAGACACCCTGATTTTCAAAGCCATGGCCTGGCATGCACAATGTTAGAAGATGAGCAATTAAATAGGCCTGAGATGGTATGTTTGATGTCGTTGGGTCCAGTGATGGTGTTGTCTGGGTGTATGTGGCAGCAAAGTTGGCATCTGGGTTTATTGCAGGCTCTGGTACCAGTGTACATGTTAAGTTTGCTTGCTGTATTATTGTGGGTGAGTTGTTGTTGTTTAAGATTTGGTGGCTGCCCGTAGGCAATGAAAGGTCTTCCTCCCAGAGCTTGGGAAAGAGAACTCTCATTGCTATAGTGTCCTGATTAAGGGAAGTAACACTCTGTTCTGCCTTGGTCAGACCACATCTGGAATACTGTGTCCAGTTCTGGGTGCCACAGTTAAAGAAGGCTTGAATGTATGCAGAGGAGGGCAACCAAAATGACCAAGGGTCTGGAAGCCAAGCCTTATGAGGAGCAGTTGAGGGAGTTAGGTATGTTTATCCAGGATAAGAGGAGACTGAGAGGTGTCCCTTCCAACTGTACAATTTTATGACTTCTGGTTCAAGGAAGGTCTTTTTATGAGTACCACAAGCACCTTTTGTTATTACCTAATATATGTGGGTGGCGCTGGGGTTAAACCACAGAACCTAGGGCTTGCTGATCAGAAGGTCGGCGGTTCGAATCCCCGCGACGGGGTGAGCTCCCATTGCTCGGTCCCAGCTCCTGCCAACCTAGCAGTTCGAAAGCACAAAGAGCAAGTAGATAAATAGGCACTGCTCCAGCAGGAAGGTAAACGGCGTTTCTGTGCGCTGCTCTGGTTCGCCATGCTGACCACATGACCTGGAAGCTGTGCGCCGGCTCCCTCAGCCAGTAAAGTGAGATGAGCGCCGCAACCCCAGAGTTGCCCGTGACTGCACCTACTAGTCAGGGATCCCTTTACCTTTAATATGTTATTAGTGATGTGTGATGTAGCTCCCATTCCTGTATCATTTTGTAATCTTCAATTTTTAATAAAAAATTGGGGGGGGGGTCATAGTCACTGTGGGATACCTTCTCCAGCCACAAGCATAGCACTGAAGTTCTCGTGCAATGCTAGGTTGTTTTCTGAGTTGGAAGAGTGGGGCAAAGCTACTTGCCTTGGCTCTTGTGCCTTTAAAAGCTACTTGATCTACAGCTATTAGCAGGGGATAATGCTTATCTCCATGCTGTGAAAAGCTTCACTTGCTGATCAAACTGCTATTAAAGGAATAATAGCAGGGTCAAGCCAGGCACCCCCCCTGCCCCGCCCAGTCCTTTGGCAATCTTACTATTCACTTCCCCATATTGTTTTCATATCACAAACAAACCATACTACATTCAGTTTTTGTCTTTGCCTAGCGATGAAAAGGAAGAAGCATGAGAAAGTAAATTGATGATAATCAAAAAACTTTTTTTTTTTAAACCTCTGTGGTCTCTTACTGGAGTTCCCGCCTTTCACTGCTTTCTTTCCTGTGCCTTTTAATGGAGCAAACATTAAGCTGGTGAAGTTCTCTCTGGCCTGGAGATACAGTATCTCTGTTTAACTTCTAAGGGTATAAGAATTGGTCCAGGGCGAGGAGGAAATGGCAATCTTATCCCCTGTGTACATTTCCCTATAGCCGGGAATAGACTTCTTATGACATTTGAGGAGGAAAGGGGCGTCAACTCAGCTCAAATAGCATAGCACTATTGTTCAAGGTGATAAATCACTGCAGCTAAAAGCTACCGTAACAATCAATCTGTGCTTGTGACTTTTGCAAACCTGAGACAGCAAAGGCTTACTAGCAGAACAGACTGGTGCCAAGGAGATAACACTTGAGACACCTGACCCATGTAAACAAAACTTATCGTAAAAACACATTAATAGGGCTTCACACTCACTAGCCAGCCTCCCTTTCCCTGCCCTTCGTTCATTGTCACAGCCCTGATGTAGAAATAAGGGTGTGTCCTTAAATGCCATGTTATCAGCTGGGAGTCAGATTCTTGGAAAAGAGAACTGGGATTGTGTGGCGGAGTCTAAAACCAGTTGCTGCATCTTGGGAGATGAAGGAGATGAGTGGCAGATAGTATCACGTAGGACAATTCAGGTGTGGCTGAAGAAGAAAAGGACATCCTTGGTAGCAATGCTCATGTGATCTTTCTGTTTCATGGTTATGACTCAGTAGTATCACTAGGACTTTCAATTTTAGACAAAAGTTGTGCATTTGATGTGCCTGAGACAAATACTCACTAAGCCACCAACTATTCACTTGGCCATTGTTTTCGCCAGTATCTTCTCCAAGTAACATTTTCCTCTTTGTCCTTCCTGTCTCCAGCCACATTTCCCCACAATGCTACTCAGTGCTACTTTTCTAGAAAAAAGAGGTGCCGGAACTCACTGGGAACAGCTCCCTTGTTCTATTAGAATGGCAATGGTGCCCACCTGAGATGTGGAAACCCAACTGAGAGGTGCCAGAACTGAGTTCCGGAGAGTTCTGACTGAAAAAAAGCCCTGCTGCTACTTCATCTTATTTTGTTGTTCTTGTTTAGTCGTGTCTGACTCTTTGTGACTCCATGGACCATAGCACGCCAGGCACTCCTGTCTTCCACTGCCTCCCGCAGTTTGGTCAAACTCATGTTCGTAGCTTCGAGAACACTGTCCAACCATCTCGTTCTCTGTCGTCCCCTTCTCCTAGTGCCCTCAATCTTTCCCAACATCAGGGTCTTTTCCAGGGAGTCTTCTCTTCTCATGAGGTGGCCAAAGAATTGTAGCCTCAGCTTCAGGATCTGTCCTTCCAGTGAGCACTCGGGGCTGATTTCCTTCAGAATGGATAGGTTTGATCTTCTTGCAGTCCATGGGACTCTCAAGAGTCTCCTCCAGCACCAAAATTCAAAAGCATCAATTCTTCGGCGATCAGCCTTCTTTATGTTCTAGCTCTCACTTCCATTCATCACTACTGGGAAAACCATAGCTTTAACTATATGGACCTGGAGAAGGAACCGGCAAGCCACTCCAGTATCCCTGCCAAGAAAACTCCATGGACAAAGACAACAGGCATACTTCATCTTATTGGCCATGGCAAATTGTGACATAATATAATTATTTTTATTTTTATTTATTATTTATGCCCCGCCCATCTGGCTGGGCCTCCCCAGCCACTCTGGGCGGCTTCCAACAGATTAAAATACAATAATCTAGTAAACATTAAAAGCTTCCCTAAACAGGGCTGTCTTCAGATGTCTTCTAAAAGTCTGGTAGTTGTTATTCTCTTTGATATCTGATGGCAGGGCATTCCACAGGGTGGGTGCCACTACCGAGAAGGCCCTCTGCCTGGTTCCCTGTAACTTGGCTTCTCACAGTGAGGGAACCGCCAGAAGGCCCTCGGCGCTGGACCTCAGTGTCCGGGCAGAACATCTGTGATGGCACCACATGACATAGTGGCATCAATAACCCTGAGAACAGTGAGGGCTATCCAGCATAGAGAACATGCTGTTTTCATAGGACGAAAGAGAAGATTAGACATATATTGAGGAGACTCTTCCCATGCTATGTATTTACATAGAGTACACCTAGGGCATGATGGGATAGCTTTTATAGCCTTCTCAGTGGTGGTGCCTCAACTATGAAGTGCTCTCCCTAAGGAGATTCATCTGGCATCTGCTTTGGGGTTATTTCAGCACCAGGTCCTTTTGCCTTCCCAGGCTTTTAAATCTGTTCTGCTTTATCTCTGCTCATTGATTTTCTGTTGCTTTCTTTTGGTTTTATTTCTGATAACTTTTCCTTATTGAAATTAATTTGCTTTTATTATTGTAATTTTGATTATTTTTTTAATCCACTTTGGGAATGCATTGAACGACAGAATATACCTCTGTAAAAAATTTTTTTTAAAAAATTGATTTTTATTATTTTCTCATATACCAAACAAATATATCCAAAGTAACCTTAATCTAAATTTTCCATATTGATACACCTCTAATAAACATCGCTTATCACATTAATACATACCTCTATTTTATACATTTCATACATCTATAATCATATTTATACAAATCTTTTCATACATACTAATGTTTTGCCAAACCCTACTTCCCTTCTTCCCCTTCTTCCCCTCATTTGGTTTTCCAGTTTCCTCACTTATTTTTATGTGCTTTCCCCATTTCCCCCCTGTCTTTCTCTTTAATATTTTCCATTCTATCTTATTCACAGACATAGGTATCTATTTTTTTGCAGTTTTTTATGTCAGTCCTACCAGTGTCTTCACATTTTTACAATATTCCTTTAAGTACTCTACAAATTTATTCAAATCCTTTTGAAACCTTTGGTCTTTTTGATCTCTTATTCGTCCCGTCATCCTTGCCAACTCTGCGTATTCCACTCATCTATTGTTGGGATTTCTGTCGTTTTCCACCTTTGAGCTAAAACCACTCTTGCCGAATATACCTCTCTAAAATGAATGAATAAATGAAATGATATTCATTTAGGCTCCAGACACGTCAGAGTTAAAGCCTTTGCAAACTGACCACTGCTTTAAGAGCTAAACCACGATACCACTGCTTGTGGTTTGGCCAGTTCTATGTCCTTTCCCATTCATAAGTAGCTGGTAGTGACTCCCAGAGGCACAATTGCCATGTGTAGTAAATTATGTATGAAGATTGCGCAATGCACCTCTCCTGTGATATAGTTTACATTAAATTGTTAATCACGAACACAGTCCTTCTCAGCATGTAATTGAATACTGAGCCAAGAGAGGAGCATTTAAATGAAACCTCCCACAAAGCTTCAGATATCTTGGGGAGTTCAAAAGAAAAGAAGTTGTGCTATTAAAACAGAAGTTTACAATTAAAAAAAACAAACCCCTGTTCCAAGTTACAGCTGACATTAATTTGTTCTCCAAAATTATTATCTGCAAACCTGGATGTCAAATGTTGTGATGATGTTCTTAAATATTTGCCAAATAGTCATTGAATAACACACACACACACACACACACAATAGTCAATATTATTTGATTCCAACATTTCCAGTCTTGACAGTTTATAGCTGATATGCAATGGCATTCTTTGTTTGACTGTAATAGCAGACATGCAGTATAATGTAGCATTTGAGTGCTTTTGAGATTTAATATTTGATGCTTCCTAGACATTCAACACTTAACTCTAGTTTTTGTTTGTTTGTTTGTTTGTTTGTTTGAAAAAACCTCATTAGTTAAAAAATGTGTAACAATCAATTATCTACCTTTAATTGATGGGTAGTCCTAGATAAAAAGTTCTAGAAAAACACACACAAACACCCTCAAAAGAGGGGAGATGTAACTATCAGGATTTCGCCCCTTTTCTTTGAATTAATGTGCATGTTTCAGAGGGGATTGCAAAGACACGGTTAATTGTTTTTTCTCGTGATTTTTCCAATCCTTCCTTTCCCTTTTATTAATTCTGTCTAAATTTTACATGGCTCTCCAGAGACTGGCACTCAGGCTTTACCCTGCCTTCTCAATCAGCATCTTCTTTTTGCACAGGGAGTGCTGCCGGATCCTCATCTCTACAGGATCAGTGAGCTGAGTTTTAAAACCATGAAGCCGGTCCTCTGGTTCATTGCACAGCACATGTTTCCCAGCACCGCTGCCCTGCTTTTACTTTCGCTTTTTAATTATTTAAGGCCATTGAACAACTTTGCTTGTTTCCTTTTGAGAGGCCTGTTTAGTATGCCATTCTTAATCTGCTTTGTTTCAGTCACATGGATTTCTTGTTTTACTGCATTGAAGGCACCGGCTGCATTCATAACCATGCTGAATACTCTATGTTCTTATTGGGTGGGGGGTCACAATATGCCAAGAATTCAAGACACCTCTCTAAACTGAATTTAATATCCTAGCTTCCTTTGGTCCACTAGTTCAGCTCCCCCACTTTTTGGTTTAGATTCATGACCTTCATCCCTACATTACCTAGAATGCATTGCAATAGTCTAGCCTTACATTGCTTACAACCTAAACCACTTTTAATATCAAGCTGCTGCCCTTAGGCTTAATGTGTGATCCAGTTCTGTGAGCGATTGTCAAGAGCGAGCCAGCAGTAAATCACACTGTGCAAGTTGGAGTCAACTCTTAATTAGCAAAAACAAAATCAACACAGGAGTGTCAGCCTAATGAGCACAGCAACTCATCTCTGCTAGGTCTGGCCCCCATGAAGCAGTTGCTGAGACTGAATGTCCCCACCTCCTCACAGCTGTCTAAATTCCCACTTCTCCAGGGGTTCCCCACCCCCAGGCAATTGGAGACTGTGTCCGTGCATCACCAATCTCTCCTCCACCCTTTTCATGCCTCTTCTGGTTCTGGGAGACAAGTGGGGAGAGGAGCTTGTAACAGTAGGAGGGGGAGACACCCGTGACTCCACAAGCCTGACTCATCTTGTCTCTCTTCTCCCACCCTCCTGCTTCAGCTTCTGCCTCTGATTCTGGACTTCTCTCTGCCACAGGCTCCCCCAGCTCACTAAGCCCTTACCTCCTCAGCTTCTGACACCTCTTCATTCCAGTCTTTCCCCTCTGATCACTCATTGTTGTCCCACCACCACTCCCTGGGCTCTGAGCCTTCTTCTCTTGGTGGTTCCCCAGCTGGTTCTTCCCACTGTTCCTCTGCTACATGTATGCTACATAGCCCATCTATTTTGTGGTCTGAGTCAAAAAGGAGTGGGCAGGCTTCAGAGGTAAACACAACACTATTCTGATGCTTAGCTCTCTTTCTCCCCCCCCCATGTGTAGAATGACTTACCTATGTTATCAACCTAAGAAATGTTTATGTCTGAAGTATAGCCCAGCTGGTACCTCACACTCCCTTGGTACCAACACTTTCAAAAAGTCTTGCTGCATCTTTCAGATGCCCGTTCCTGCATCCAGATATTCCACACTTGTTCCATGATGCCACCTGGATCAGGTAACTTCTGTCTTCCTTGCTTCTGCTGCTGGGGAGTGACAGTGTTATTTTCTATCAACAGTTTCTCAGCCAACTGGAGTTAATGCATGGGGTGGGTGGTATCTTTTTATGTCATCATACCACCCAAGCTGCAAGGTGCTGAACGTTATGATGCTATATACCACCCATTTTCAGCTTCACAGAAACGCCAACACTATGATACCGGTAATTGTTTCAGGTCAGTTGCAGGTAGGAGGAGGAAGGCAAAATATCTGTATCAGACTTGCACAGGACTTTTTAAAGCAGCACCCAAAATAGAAATGCAGACATTGTCAGCAGCCTGAAAGAGCACACTGTCCTCATTCACTGAAGTTGTGGGTGTTCCATTCTGTTGTCGCAGATGCTACTGCTACACACAATACAAACGAGATGCGGAAGAATAACAAAGCCTCATAATGAAAGAAGAAAAGAACCCCTTCCTCTCACAGCCATGACAAACAAAACCACAAAATGGCTAGGAGAGCCTGCGAGTCATCAGTACCCACCCATCTGCTACCTTTTAAAAAAAAAAGATAAGCCATGAATATGTAGTTTTAGAAAATAGTAAAGGTGCACAAAACTGAACATTTAAGCTACAGTCCTAATCCCACTTACCTAGGAGGAAGCCCCATTGTATTCAATACCAATTGCTAGGAATCCCAGTTGCAGAGAGTGCTGTTAAACTCAGGTTCCACTTTTGAGCTTCCTATAGGCATCTGGTTGGCCACTGTGAGAACAGGATGCTGAACTGGATGAGATGTTGACCTGGTCCAAATGGCTCTTCTTATGCTCTTAATAGGACTCCCCCCCCCTGAATAGATGTGGTTAGCAAGGCCGGCACTTCCATGAGGTGAGGTGAAGCAATTTGCCCCAGGCAGCAGATCCCAGCACCATTGGCAGTCCCACCCTGGCTTTGCCTGTGCAACCACACTGCAGAGCCCTTGCCCTCACTGCTCACACTGTGCCCTTGCCGTTGCATTGTGGGGATAGTGTGAGCGCAGCTGCAGACAAGGTGGCAGCATGGGCAGAATGGTTGGGGAAGGGAGGGGTCTTATAACTAGGGGGAGGAGTCAGGGGGCATTTTGCCTACAGTGGCAAAACGTCCTGGGCCACCCTTGGTGGTTAGGCTGCACTGTTAGGCTGCAATCCTGTACCCACTTCCTTGGGGGTAAGCCCCACTGAATGCCATGTATAGGACTAACCACACCTGGCCCTGCTTAAATTCTGCCTTCACATAATGCCTGAATCATAGTTCCATCTCTGTTGTATATGCAGTGACTCATTTGAATAAATGCATTCTGGCAGCAGAGATTAGAATTCTGAAAAACCAGCATAAATATTTTGCAAACATGTTGCTTTGAAATATTTATTTATAGGCCATCTTACCCTCTGGCAGAAAAAAATTAAACAGGTTTATTTTTAAATCTGCCAGACCAAGAACCAAAAAGTATTTGATATTTACAAGTTCACTGGGTGGTGGCTGGGGTGTGCCCCCCCCAATCTTACTATTACAATGCTTGCCAGCTGTATCATATTATATATTTGATAAAAATGGAATAAGTGTGAACAATGGGTACAAATGGAGAATGTAGACATATAGGGCACCCCATTATGTGTTCTTCCTTTTTGGAAGCACAAGTTCCTTTCCTTGCATTGGTTGGAGAACACATTTTCCCTAAGAACGTTTAGAATTTAGATTAAGTGAGTGGTGCACTTAGTATCAGAGATGTCCTTTATACCACTGCAGTACAACCTGCTATTCAGAAATAACTCCTACATAATACCCACGTGGAGATCTTGCCAATAATATTCTTTGATGGACTATTTGAAAGTTGGTAAATGCTTGTGTATAGATGACAATGAGATATGTTTACAGATACTGAACAACTTCCATGGCTTTTAGGATGCCAGTTGAGATCCCTTCTATTTAGAACACACTAAAAAAAGGCTGCTACTAGACACCTGACTTTGTTGGAGGAAATAATTAAGGGACAATAACACATACAATGGGCTCAGTTTCTCTGCTACACAAAGTTTTAATCAATACCGGTATCTCATTTGGCTCCACCCAGAGAGACACTGGTGGGAATTCAATTGCAACACTCCCCTCACAGAAGATGAATAGAAGGGGATATGGCCCCAGACACATTATAGATCACAGTCAGCCCAGAGAAAATAGCTCTCATTGAAAGTGGTCCATGGCTGAACACGATGACAGCTTTCACTTATACAGCCATGCAGTTCACCCATGTGCTGGAAGGACTGCCAGTGGTAGGCACCTAAAGGAACATGTGCTGGAACAGTGCTAACGTCTCGGAATTCTGGACTAAGGTGTTTAGCACTGTGCTATGGAGAGTAGGAATCTCTCTCCCAAACCTTTTTTTTTAAATTAAAAAGCTTTATTTTATTTCAAGTTAAAATCTACATAACATAACATAACACAACATAAACGTAACATAATCAAATCTAACTAAACCCAATTAAACATAATCAAATATAATCCAATATAATCAAACATAATTTTCAAAAAATTTCAAAAAATGTCAAAAGTAAGAAGAAAAATAGACAAAAAAGAAAAGGAGACAAAAATAGAAAGAAAAAAAATAAGAGCAAAATAAGAAAACAAAGAAAATTACAAATTAAAACCTTTCTCTCCCACAAAATTGGCACACAATTTAGGAATTTCTGGCTTAATTAACTGGCAGTTGAAGAACACTAAAAGAAGATATGGTTTCCATTAAATTATAGCCAAGTTACCTCTAATTGACTGAGTTTATGGTTAAACAAATCCTATGGCGGTCTGTCAAGGGGGAGCATTAATCTTAGAGCCCCTGAGGCAGATCTCCTCCTGCATTAACAATATTTCCATGACTTTCCACTCTGAATGGTAGCTGAGCAAGGTAGCTTAATTTTATTGGTTTATGGAAATGTAGGATTTCTTAAGAACATTGCTGAGCACACTTGAGAGAGTTATTCCCTCAGTGGGATTCAGCCTTATATTAACCCACAGTTTGAAATTGACTTTCAGGAATTGTAACATTAATTTTGCCCTGCTTCATTATTCTTAGAGTGAGTGGCTGGAAAAAAATGTTTTTTTCCTTTAGTGCCTTCATAAATGTCTTTCCACAGTGTTAGCAAAGAATCATGCCGGTCTCTTATTATGCATACCACACTGTCACTGCTTACTGAGGTATTCCTTCTTGTGATATCCAGCTCCGTAAATTCATAGTTAATTCCCGAAAGCTTGGACTTCCTTGCAGCAGTAATGCCATGAAGTATATGTTCTTTGTTAATCATCCAGAAATCCTTCTTGTATTTTGTATGCACAAATGGAGCATTGCAATATAAACCCCAGCAGCATTTGAAATGCTAAAGGAGCCTTAACTTCAATAAAGCATTTCAAATATTATACATGCTCTAAATAAAGAGCTTGGTGCTCTCTTATGGGTGGGGAAAACAATAATTAGATCTTGCTCCATTGGTATAGGAATGGCACCAGATCCAAACAGAGGTGAAAAACGAGCAATTTAGATAGTAGCAAAAATAAATCTATGTTATTGTTGCATTGTAGTGGGACCCAAACATTTGGTTTGACCTTTTCATCTTCAATATATTTAATCATGTTTTACTAGAGAATGGTCCTCAGGCATGGTTTCGGCATATACCTGTGTAAGGGTGACTCCCTACAGGGAGCCAGCCCCCATCATCCTGACGTCCACCTCGTCAAGTACAGAGAGCACCAGTGGTTCTGAAGCAGCCAGAGGGGGAGGGGGAGACTCAGAGGAGGAGAGAAATCAGAGGGAGGAACAATGGGAAAGCTCGGGGGGGGGGCGGAGGGATGCAGGCAGCTGCTCAGGGATGTTGCAGAGCCAGGGCACTGACCGCTTAGGGAGGAAGCTGAAAGGGCATCACTCCTTCTGGCGCCAGAAGTAAGGAGAGCGCCGCAACACAGGTTAAGGGGGCGCCGTTTTGGGGTGCCCAGAATACTTTGCTGGCGTAGGAACAGACGTACACCATTGCCGGATTCTGATTCGGGATGAGAGGTCATGTTTTAAGCTGTCTCTACACTGTAAATAAATAGCACAATAAACGTCTTTGAAGACAAACTGGACTCAGGCGGAGTTACTCCAGAGTAGCCACGACGACCCTCTGACAACCTGCTTTCTTGTTTTGGGGAAGTTTGGGAAGATTTAATACACGAGCTGCTTTCCAGCTAATAATCACTCACTATAAGCAATCTTCCATATGTCTGTGGTGGCTCCCCTTTTCGTATGCTCTCCCCAGGGAGGCTCGCCAGGCACATCTTCAAGTATCAGGCAATAGCAGCTAAGGTTCAGTGGAAGAGCACATTTGGCATGTAGGAAGTCTCAAGGTTAGCTCCTGGCATTGCCAGATAGGGCTTAGAAACCTTGGAGAGCTGCAACTGAGCTGCGTCTCTTTAAGTCCAATCTTTTTGCACACGAGCTGGCAGTTTATAAATACCTAAATAAATAAATAAGCAAGTGAAGGATGTCTGGGTCTGGCCTGTCCCAGCATGGGTGACCTGGGAACCACAACTGTGGGAAAAATATGTAATAATGTAAATAGATTTCTGTATTGATTTCATCCTCTGTTGCTGATTTTAATTTATTTTAGATTACATGTTTGTTTTATTTGCATGCCTTCATTTTATGGTTCTAGATCTTAATTTTGTAAACTGTCCAGAGAATTTCCAGAGGGTAGAAATATAGCATGCAAAAAAAACAAAAAGCTATTAGAGATTTTAGCAGAGTTATTGACCAGACCTGGAGAAGGGCTTCTTTCATGTGATGGTAGACACTCCACATAAATATATTTATTTATTTACTCACTCAGTTACTGACTAAATCTAAAGAACCCTTCATCAGAGCTCATCTTGGGGCAGGGTAAAATACTATTACAAATCCCCACAAAACCATTATTAATGTTATAACAATCGCACAGCAGATATCCATTACCCACGAGAGCCAGGAAAAAATAACTGTAATTAAAACCACAAATCCTTAAAAGCTTCAAAGTGGGCTACATACTTTCAGCAATACCAGGTTAAGAAGGCTTGAGCAAACAAAGGAAGTTTTTGCTTGGTGCCAAAATGAAACAACAGTTGGCACCAAAGTTAATGTACTTGTAAGAGGAGGGTGCTCACACAAGCAAAGTACATGCCACAAAAGGTGAGGAGGACCTGGGCTGGTGCAGGGTTTTAAAAGCAAATTGGCAGCTGGGCCTGAAAGCAAAAAGAGAAAAAGCCAGGAGAAATGGAGCAATGCCAGAGCGATGTTCTGTGTGGACCCAATCGGTTGGGAGGTGAGTGTCAGCATTCTGCAGCAGCTGAAACACTGGATGTCTTAAGGAGCATCTCCATGCAAGGTGCATTGCAGTAGCCAAAGCAATGTTTTATCACAGCATGGAAACATGGCAACAACCTGAAGAGTTTCTGAGATGAGCTGCAAAGGAATAATCAAAATAATTCAGATTCATAGCCTTGCAATGGATTCTCATTCCGTTATGGCAGGCTTCTCCAACAGGTTGATCTACTGGCCAATGTCCCTGGTCGATCCAGGTCGATCATGTGATCCCGATGCCCCCCCCCCCGCCGCTCAACAACTTTGGCTCTTCCTGCCCCCCCCCCAAAAAAGCTCAACAGCTCTGATGAAGCTTTCTCCAAGAAAGCTCAACAGCTCTGGTCAATCACCGTACGGGCCACCAAAAACAACAACAACAACAACAACAACAACAACAAACACCCTCTGGTCAATCCAATGGGTAGATAGTTATTTTATAGTGGGAGTAGATCGCAGTCTCTTGGAAGTTGGACGTGCCTGACCTATGGTATGGATTAAAACATGAAGAAAGATTTCATAGCACATAGTTGTCTTGAGGCTCCTGCCAGTCTTGGTAACCCCAGTTTGGATCCAGAAGATCATTTGCAGAGGCAGCCAATGTGGTGCTTTCTAAGGGCTGCTGGACTGCAGCTCCCAGCAGCCCCAGCAGCCCCCATGCTATCTGGGGCTGATTGGGGGGGGGGGGTTGGCCACATTTGGAGGAACCCACATTGACTTCCGTTGCAGTAAGGGGATCTGTCACAATGACAACAGAAGCTGGGAATCACTTGCTGATCTTAGGTTTGCAAGTCCCACATCACTTACTCGGTGTCACTCCTGAAGCTTTTATCAAGACAACGTGAGTGATTCAATGCCTTTTCTGAAGATGAAGAAAACTAAGCCCTTCGGCATCTAATTTCTTTTATACTGGCTTAAGCCTCTCTTCCTATTGAACTATCAATCTGTCTCTTCAAACCAAAAGACAGGAAGCATTTGACATCTCAGTAGGACTGCAAAGTTCCTGGGTGGAATTGAGCATAGATGGCAGGGTGGGGGATGAAGTCGTTTGAAATAGATGAGTATGTGGACATGCAGACAATGGCATTCACTTTTTGGCAACAATGAGAAAAATAACAGGAATTCACACTCAGTGTACAAGGGGAAAGACACAGTGGTACTTCAGTTTAAGTACCTAATTGGTTCCGGGGAGCCATTCGGTCCCCAAAAAGTACTTAAGACGAGTGCCTCTTCCGTGCGTGCACGAAGCGCCGATAGAGCACTTCTGTGCATGTGCGAACCGCGCAGATCGCTTCTGCGCATGCGCGCGTTGCGGAACCTGGAAGTAAACACTTCTGGTCCGCCGAGTACTTAAACCGAAAGTACTCAAATGGGAGCATTCTCAAACCGAGGTATGACTGTACAAATCTAACAATATATTCTCAGTGCCAAATTAAATAACATTGCTGCTAGTTTTCCGTCTTTTAATAGCATGGTCAACCCTAGTGCACATTAAACCATAGACATACTATTCTAAGTTCTGCATTGCTATCAGTGTAACTGGCAAACGCCGAGACAATTCTTGCTGTTTTCACCCTCTAATTTTTGTTTCTTTTGACTTTAAGATAAAAACACTAATTTTTTTTGTTTAAAAGCTAACCAGCTTAATAAAACAAATATAGTTATACAATACAGACACCTGAAAAAGAACCACAACAAATATGAAAAGCCATCTTTCTGAAGGAGCAGAAGGTGAGCAGGCAAAAAATAAGGCCTGATTAGGTCCAAATGTTTTCCAATAACAGGAAGCATGGGAGGCCTTACCACTTCTTGATCTGAAGAACAGTAGAGCAGATAATGAGAAAGAAATGGAGCAATTCATTCAGACTGCACAAGCTACTCCAGCATGTAACAGAACAGAAAACTAGCTGTTGCAAACCTATTAAAATGTGGTTTCCCAACATTCCATGGCACTTTGTGACCAAAAAAGGGAACCCAGGATGCATCTATGCAGGTAGGAGGAGGCTTGATCTTCAGTGATGAGGATCATCACCAAGGAACGAACTAATGATGTCACAGAATTCCAATGGAAACAGAAGCAGAAGTTGCCAATGTTCCCTTGTTCATCCCGTGTCTGAAACAAATCAATCCAGCTGTTCCCCACCACCACTAAATCTATGAATGATATGTAATTGATTACTCCAAAGGCCAATTAAAAATGCATTTCCCTTTTACTGAAATAGATGGTCTTTGCTTTGAAATGAATGGGGGTGTGGAAATAAATATGCCATTAATCATGTTAAATTCATAATTTATGCAACCTAGGTAAATAATTATGTAAATCATGTTAGATAGCGAACAGCAAGATGAATAATGTTGCATTTGGTGGAAACCAAACTAAGCAGAATGGGAACAGCACTGATTGTGATGAAGACAGGCTGAGAAAGGAAATTGCTGCCTTTTTCTATCCCCATCAGGCATAGATTAAACAAAATACAAAAAATTCATTCCAGCAGCACCTTAAAGACCAACTAAGTTTTTTATTTTGGTATGAGCGTTCGTGTGCATGCACACTTCTTCAGATACACTGAAATAGAAGTCCCCAGACGCTTATATGTAGAGAAAGGGTGGGGAGAGGTATCACTCAGAAGGTGGTGGAAATGGGCATAGATTAAGTTGCCCCTCAGATGGGTTCCCCCCCACACACATTTACTGCTTTACTTTTTCCCATGGGACACTGTTGCAGTAAAGGTAAAACCTGCCCTTAAACTGACTGGTCTACCTTGCACTATCCAAGGATAAGCTGTAGGTGACAGTGGAGAGATCTGCTCTGCCTCCTCCCTGGGGGTCCTTGTAACTTGCATCACCGCCTCCACTCTCATCTCTGGCAATGGAGACCATCTTGCTGGCATATCCTTTGCAAGCCATCTTTGACATCTTTTACTGACAGCAGTGTTTTAACCTCCATTGTCGTTGCTTAATACAACATAGGTCCTGATTGATCCACCCTGCAATCAATTGATCAATTATGAAATCTATATGTAGAGGCTCTCTTTGTAACAAAATGCCTTTGCTGAGCTACAGATGGGCAATTTAAGAACGGCTTACATGCATTTATAAATCTCATAAACTTTGTGCCAAGAAGTTAGAGCAGAACAAGATGTTACCCAACCCATAGAAATGGAGTGGATGCTTAAAGCAGCATGCCCCTAATCCACCCTTTTCTGTCCCGCAGCATGCATGTACTGTACTAATAAACCATCTGACATGACATGATCACATTGTGTGCTTCCAGACCACCCTTACTCCATGCCATTGGCTGCTGCAAGATGGGGTAGGGAAACACATGGTAGGACAATATCGTGGGGAACAGGAGAGGGAACAAGATCATGAGATGCTCTTTTCAATGGCAACTTGTACTGGGCAATAAACCTTTTTTTAGAAATTTGATAAAATCTCAGCACTTAGGTATGCAAAAAGCACATACCGCATCAATGGACTTTTATCAGGTGATAAGGAAAGCAAGATAAAGGGGGTAACCATAGAGCACAACCAAGACAAACAGTACTGTTTGGACATAAGGCACCAGGTTTGTTAAAAAAACACACACACACACCAAAAAAATGCAGAGAAAAAGCACAGCCTTGAAAAGGTATTTGCTGCTAAGGTACATAAAAGCCCGCATGTCTTCATGCAATTATTGAGGGCAGGAAGTTAAGCATCTCCCAGGGCACAAACTCGGAAAAGCATTTCTCCCAAAATTTCTGTGCAAAGATATAAACCATTTCTCCCCTGTGTTGATTTTGTTGTTGGTGTGCTAAAATCTGCAAGAACCTCCCTTCCCTTGTGGTGCTGTGTCCTCAGACTTGTGTGTGACCCCTTTTATAGCAGTAACCTCCTAATGGTGAATGAGTAGACCACATCTATCTCCCTGTTTATATGTAGAGTGGGTTTGTGAGACAGAGACACAGACAGAGACAGCCAGAGGGAGGCAGAGAGAGAGAATGAGAGAGAGATGGGTTGGGTTGCATAAGAAACCAGAACAAATCTGAGGGTGAGCAAGTGCTTGTATCTCCCAAGAGTGTCCTCCATATGCTGTTGGACTAAAAATACCCAATTATGGCATATAAACGGTATAGGCAATTAATAATTATTATAATCTCAAGAGACAATGGAGCAAGGCTCCAGGGGGGTAAAGTACCGGTAGCAGCACCGAAGTGACCTCCCTGGGGCGCAAGCCTGGGCAGTGAGTGTGTATGGAGGTCCTGGGCTGCCCAGATGAGATAAGATAAATAGGTAAGGAGTCTATGTGATTTCATGGAAATTCTGCATTTTAAGTGCAGGGGACCAGTCTGTGTCATTGATTTATCTTGCTATATTTAGATATATATTTTTTTGCCTCTTTCACAGACAGCCCTCTCACAGTGACTGCTTTATTTTTGGTTGGCAAATGTATTGCATTGACTGGAAGCGCTTGTAATAGAGGACTGCTACATGGCACTCTGTTGTGGGGAGACATTAGCAGGGTTAGAAAGGGGATAATTAAGGGTAGTATTTTAAAGAGAAGGCTATCATGTACCATCTCCTTGCGGTGTTTAAGGACAAGAGAGGAGAAGGCTCACAAGGACTGATATAGCCAGCCACCTTATGCACATGGAGGAAGATGGAAAGATGTATCTCAGCAAAACAGGTCAACAAGAGAATGAAATATTACGACCTTCAATAGAACCTTGCTTCATGTCATAATCCAAGAGGAATGTGTGGAATCAAGTTTTTGTTATTAATTTTTGTTTGTTGCTTAGATTCTTAATGGGGGTTTACTTTTCCAAACAAAAAACAACAACATAAAATAAAAAAACACCCCCACCCCCACTGCCAAAAAGGTATAGCTCTATAATTGTTCTAAGGAATTTTCCTACCTTGTACAATTTTTAAAAAATAAATAAATAAATCCCTCCAACCATTTCCAACGTTACATTATCAGCATATCATTCTGCATACAACGTTTAAACTCATCAAACAGCTGTTCCCTCTTCCATGGAAGCTCCTGTAATTGTAGGTCAGTGAGGAAGAAAAAGGATGTGCAGTAGATGACCATCGCAGTCCCTTGCAACTCTGCAATTCTATAATTCTACAGTAATTCTCAGTTCCTCGCCAGACTACAGCTCCCAGGATTCTTTGAATGTAGCCGCAGCAGTTAAAATGACATAAACCACAAAGTTTGACATAAACAGGGCTTTAATGTCCCTAGATTCTTTATCTGTGCTTTTTTATTATTATTTCTGTAAGTTTGCCAGCTTCAACTGCTGTACAGTTCCTCCCCCTTCCAAGAAGGAAGATAACACATACAATTAATGTAACTGACCTTGTCGGAAGGCAAGAGATTCAGTATGGTTTGAAGTCCCACCCCTCACCCCCTGGATATAGTCAAGATTAAACTGCCACAAAACCCGGCAGCATTTGTTGTAGCTACTTTTTATGTCCTGGCATTTGTTGTTCTAGTATAATGGATTGTTATAATTCATTGTCAGGAACTGTGTATTATCATAATACTGTTTAATAGATGACATAATTTAGAACAGTGCATTTAAATCTGCTGTGGATCCATATTGGATACTGTAATTGCTGAAAAGAGGTATGTGAATCTGATCTGACTCGACATATCTCTCAATAACTATGATGTTGGGTTGTATTCAACTATAAGCCATAGTAGGCCCATTGATTTTAGTGGGTTTTCTCCTAATGTGGCTTAGATGGATACAACCAAATAACATCAGCACAAGATGAAAAGTCCACCTCCCGCCATGACCAAAGCAAAGGAATTTGTGCTTTTGGCAGTTATTGCATACCTGGTATATAAGGCCATTTGTTTATAACAACAGAATAATAATAATAATAATAATAATAATTTTATACCCCGCCCATCTGTTACCAACATAATCTATTACCTCTTGGGTTTCATTGATCAAGGGAGATGTAGGGTTGGGTTATCCATTATGCTAAATCCACTGTTGAGAGTAGGCCATAGACCTGTTTCAGCAAGGCCATAGAGCTGGTGGTAGCACAGCCACAGTGTTATGGGTACTGGAACCATTTTACAGTGTGAAACATTCAGGTAGGGGAGGCTCAGGTTGGCATTTTCCTCTTAGATTCAGCCACCCACAAAGAGCATCATTTAGCTGAAGAATAAACTTCAAAGAAAAATGAGCTATGATGCTGCTCCAACACAGTTAACTGCCTGCTTCACTACTTCAGAAGGAGAAAGGCTGCTTTCATGTTTTATTTCCTACTTGAAACCACCAAGCTGGGAACAAGTCCCAATTTAGCTTTGTAAAGTGAAAATAAAACTTCAGAGGACCATTTGCCTCCGAAACACTGTCTAACTCAGTGGGGGACTAGAAGGAAGCCTGCAATGAGGAGAGAAACATACCCAGCAGAGACTTCAAGCTCCTTTTGTTGCTAAATTCTACAGCGTGCATTTATAGGTGGTTAGTTTCACCTCTTTTTTATTGACAAAGCAATGCATTATTATTTCACTCTGAAACAAGAGAATGGACTAAGAATATATAGGCTAAAATTTCAAAGGTTTGGCGCTTTAATCCTAAAGTTAATCAGAAGACCTCAAATAACTTCCATGGGGAGAGAATGCCATGGATTTCAGTGGGGCTAACATAGAATATAGGTGGTTTGTGGACATTCTAGTCACTTGACCAGGTGTGGGCAGAAGGCAGAACAGGATCTATAGGGAGATCTCTGGCTGATTTGCATTCAGTGGGCAACTGTTTCTAATTTCCAATGATTTATCCATTTAAAAAACAGAAAGAGGAACGACCCCACTTTCCCAATTAAATTAGGCAGCTGGAATGATAGAAACATGAGAGAGGGATCATATGTTTGCGAAAGGACTATGAGATCCGTAATGGTACTGAAAATAATAATCCTGAGCGAGCATATGCTCAGAGGCACCCTGCTATTTAATTCTGTGCCCATTCCCTAGAGGCATACTTTTGCATTTGGTGGATCCTAGGTTCTAGTAAAGTAGATCCCACAAGCCTGAGAGAGAGCAGCAAGAACTTGTAACATACTGTATTCTTATCCCTGAAACGTGGATAGGAGATTGACAATGTTATGCCTGTACCAAGCCTTTACGGCTGCATACGGAGTCTACTGAATGGGATTGGCTTTGGAGTAAACATGCTTAGGGTTGTATCCAATTTGGTGCCATGTAAATGTTCCATCAATGAAAGGGGTACTACTTGTACAATGGAAATTTGGGGAGGGGGAGGAGAGGAGAGGAGAGGGGGAAGCCCCATTGCACAAGCAGAAATCCTTGCACTGATGGGACGTGTTTGTTGAATACCATCCTTAGGATTAGGCTGCATACAACTACATATTAGTAAATTCTCCAGGCATCTTTTGAGGCTTCAACTTTGCTTTTACATAGTTACACACACACACACACACACACACAGAGAGAGAGAGAGAGAGAGAGAGAGAGAGAGAGAGAGAGAGAGAGAGAGAGAGAGAATTTAGCTCCTGAATAATTTTGTCTAGTTTTTGAGAAGGTACATTTGGTCTGAAAGGAGTAGTCAAGGAGGAAATAGGTTATTCCGAAATATTAAAAGACTATGAATGGCAAAATGAGTTTAAAAACCAGTGCCAATGTAGTTTTGTTAAATCTGAAAAGAAATAGCCCTGGTAATGTGGATTGATTGTTGTTCAGTAGCGAGCCTAATTATTAGGCGGAGGAAACCTCTTATATCAAATTATTCTTCCTTTTGTAACTGACTCTTCAACATTCCTCTAGGTAAATATTCCCTCCCCTCATGTTATATAGGTAATGTATTTATTTATTTATTTTAAAAAAATGGCTAGCTTTACTGCACCAGAAACACGTTTGCAACTTATTTCCAGTTGGTTGCTTTTCAAGAAACTGTTTAGAACGGTGCATTCTAAACAGGCATTCCTTCTTCCCACTAACCCTAGAAGCTTCTTGTATGCTAGCATCTTGTGGGGGACAAAACTGCTGCATCCAGCGTAAGCCCTCTGTCCACCATGTAGCTATTAATGCAGGGGATTCAGGGATGGGGAAAGGAGCAGGAAAGAGTGCCAATAATGAACAACTTTTCACCACTGAGGGAGCTGCTTGCATTTTGGTTCCTTTTCCAGGAATGGAAGTTAAGTAATGAACTTGTTATAAGTGACAGTCACTTGGAAAGAGATGAGGCAGCAACAGCGTTCTCTCTCTCTCTCTCTCTCTCTCTCTCTCTCTCTCTCTCTCTCTCTCTCTCTCTCTCGTGTGTGTGTAGGGGGCAAGACAATTCTCTGTGAAAAATGCTTCTCGTCAGCAGTAGTCTATTGGAGGCGGGCATTTGGAGGAATGTATCTCTGGGACTTTTTTTTTCCAGAGCAGAAGCTACAGTGTCATCGGCTGGAGCACCAAAATAATGGGCAGATCATCCAGGCGAGTGAAAGAGGTGATAATGAGGCTTTCAAGTTTTGCTATGGTTTGTGACATATATGCACACAGGAAGTCAAGAATGCAGCCATCTTAAACTGCTATGACTGTCATCTGATCCTGATAAATTGAGCATAACCAGTGCTTTCTTTTTTTTCTGGCGATAGTACCAGCACTAATATATCCTGATATATTTGGTATAAGCAGTGCTTTTTCTTGGTGATACACAGTACCAGCACCTGTGTGGTGTAGTGGTTAAGAGCGGTAGACTCGTAATCTGGGAAGTCGGGTTTGCGTCTCCACTCCTTCACATGCAGCTGCTGAGTGACCTTGGGCTAGTCACACTTCTCTGAAGTCTCTCAGGCCCACCGACCTCCCAGGGTGTCTTTTGTGGGGGAGGAGGGGAAAGGAGATTGTTAGCCGCTTTGAGACTCCTTCGGGTAGTGATAAAGCAGGATATCAAATCCAAACTCTTCTTCTTCTTCCTCTTCTTCCTCTTCCTCTTCTTCTTCCTCTTCTTCTTCTTCTTCTTCTTCTTCTTCTTCTTCTTCTTCTTCTTCTTCTTCTTCTTCTTCTTCTTCTTCTTCTTCTTCTTCTTCTTCTTCTTCCTCTCCCCCCCCCCCAAAAAAATCTTGTGATGCCAGCAACAGGGCAAGGCTTTGGAGTCGCTCCCTGGTGCAGGTGCCTGGGTGTTGCGCATGTTCACTGCCCACCCTTTAGTCAGTGGGCGGGGAAGGAAGGGAAAAGAAGGAGCCTGGGGCGCAGGGAGGGGTGGGTGCGACCTCCGCGAGCCTGCGTGTGTGTGGCCGGGTGGCAGTGCAGGCACAGTGTGGCGAGGCAGCTGTGAGAGGACAGGACAGGGTGTGGGCGGCTGTCTGCCTGGCTTGTTGGACGGCAGACATTTTGAGTGGTCCCACGATGCGCCCCTTGTGAAAAGGGCAGCAGATTGCCATGAACCTTTTTCCCCTAGAAAAAAGACACTTGGTATATGCTGGTGTGTGAGAGAGACAGACAGACAGGCAGGCAGGCAGGCAGGCAGGCAGGCAGGCAGGCAGGCAGGCAGGCAGGCCCCTGAGCTCCTTCAGTATCTTTCCTATGTAGGGAAATTCCTGGAACCCAGCCTGTATTGTTTACCACCAGGGACCAGAAGCGGTTTTCATACTTATCATTAGCCTTTTTACAATTGTACTATTATAATCATTCCTTTAACTGTAAGCTGCTTTAGCTGAAAGGTGAATAAGATATCTTTAATATAGTAAATAAATAAATAGGAACACTTCTTTTAAAAATTAAAGGCCCCCATTTTCAAATGGCTGAACTATTTGCTAGAAGCCAGCATCCGCACCAAAGCAATAAGATTACAGTCGTATGAAATAAGCACAGCCTTGGAGTAGAAAAGGAAAAAGAATGTGACACATTAAATTAAATGCCTCACTGAAGAATCAGGTGTGGGTTTTTTTTGTTTTTTGTTTTTAGCAAAGCAACAATCTTATCATCATCTTCTTATAGCCCTGATATCATTTTATTTCCTCCTTGAGGGCACTTTATGATTACTTACTTAGCTATTGTGTACAAAAGAATTCAATGTATGCAGGTTTCGGTTGCATGCATTTTCACATTTATTCCATGAAATAGATACATCTTTGCTGGCCAGGAGGGGGGCAGTGGTGGTAGAGGAAACACCTCTCTTCATCCAAGGAAAAATAAACCACTTAAATACTCATTTTAACATTCAGGTCAACAATCAAAAGGAGGAATGGCAGTAGGAGCAAAGCTCTTGTGTTTATTTTATTGATCATTTATTGCTTGATTTTAAAAAGATGCATAAACCACTCACCTTATAAGAGAGCCGTGTACACAAACAAAAAAATAAGTATAAAATCTACACCAAGAAAAAAAAGTTAAAATAGGAGTACACTAGAAGTCGATCAATAGACGGTAGTTTAAAAATGCCATTGGGTGAAAGCCTTGGGTGAATACAAAGGTCTTAAGCATGCACCTGAAAGAATAGGTGGTTGGAGCATGCTTTATCTCAAATGGTAATAAATTCTACATTAAAGGGCAGAATTATCAAATGCATTGTGCCCTTTGAATTTGTATTAAACCCCAATATACATTTGGTGGATTTTTAAGTCTTCGTATATATTTACTAATAAGAGGTGTTTTGGTCAATATTTGAATGACCATTTACATTTTTGTCATGTCTTCATTGGTGCATTTATGATGAAATGTTAGGTTTTGTTTTGTACATTTTTCAGATGCCATGAGCTCCTTTGAGCAGGGTGTGCCATGGGAAAGTGGCATCCGAAAAACCTGATGATGCTAATGGTAATGGGATCACTTTTTCAGATCCTTGAAGCTTTACTCTAAATCAGACATTCCCCAAACTCCAGATGTTTTGGGACTACAACTCCCATCATCCCTAGCTAACAGGACCAGTGGTCAGGGGTGATGGGAATTATAGTCCCAAAACATCTGGAGGGCCGAGTTTGGGGATGCCTGCTCTAAATTATCTGTGTGTGTGTGTGTGTGTGTGTGTGTGTGTGTAATCAGGATCAGGACCATGGCATGCAAGGAGTGGATGCTTAACCCTTTCTTCCTATGACACACTCCTGGTAAAAAAAATCCCCCCTCTTCAGAGCTGCTATTTGGTTCTGGGGGGGAAGCTGTGATGTCAAGAATGAGAGCAGCCCTCCTGAGCCAAATAGTAGCTTTACGGAGGGCTTTGTTGTTGCTGTTGGGACCATATTGTACGTGGGGGGGGGAGAGACTTTAAAGCGAATCTCTTCACAAGTGTGCTATGATAGTCCTGATCTTGCTTTTCTAATTAGGGTAAATTAAAAGCTACACATACAACACAACATCAAGTAACGTGCTTAGTAATGCATGTGTTTCAGCCCTTTTGCAAGCAACTATGCACCTCTCCCAGAAATCCCCAGATTCCCAGATTTTTGTGTGTTTGTGTGAGAGAGCGCTAGACAGATAAAGAATTGATGGGGTGGAACAGAGAAAGAAGGAGCTATTTAATCCGCAGTGCCAGGAACTCTGCCCACTTTTGGCTCTAGACCCATCAATCCTTGCTCAACTAGGGATGTGAAAAGGTATTGTTTTCTGTTCTGCTCTGTTTTGCTCGCATGCAGCACTGTCTCCATTCTGCTACAGTACACCTTCCACCAAACGCTACATTGCTCGCCTTATCATCCACTGTGGTTAAATCGCATAACCTATGTAACTTACATAATTATGATGTCATTATTGCACTCCGTTCATTTCTAAGCAATGCCAATGTTTGGGGGGGCACAGGTAAACACAATCAATTACATATCATTTGCGGACTGAAAGCAACAGAAGCAGCCAATATTGATTGCATCTGCTGGATTGATTTCCGTTATGGGCATGGGATGGCAAGCACGGACAATTTCCATTTCTGTTTCCATTTTCATCAGGATTTCCACACACACCCATGCTCCACCCACCATCAATTGTGCCCCCCCACATGACTTTTCCCCTTGGCTCAACAGCTCTTCCTAGGAAAAAGGTTCCCTGGCCCCTTCTTTTGCAGAACAAGTTGCCCACCAGAATGATGCCCATACACAAGTGTCCCGATGTACACACTCAGACATTATTACGGTGCTGATCCTGATTAATCCCTCTGTTGAACTCTTTGCTCTCTTAACTATCACCCTTTATACTTTCAGTGGCTATATTGTATTAGTCTGGAGGCTTTGGGTGCTAATGAACTCTATCTCAGCTGATAATCGTACCCCAAAGGAAGGATGATAAAGCATCAGCTAATTCAAACAGGGTTCAGGGCAGTTTACGAAGTCAATGGCTTTCTGCCAGCCAGCATAATACAGCAGCACTGCGGTTATTAACCTAGAAATCTTTCCTTCAGAGTCTAAAATATCACCCAATCAGGGGCCGCAGGGGAATGCCATGCGGTGTTATAAATGGCAAAGCTGCTTTCCAACTTAAAGGATAGTGTGGAAGCATTGCTTTAGCTTTGATATTTACCAATGCGGAAGGGAACATGTTTCTAAACACGTAGCTGGCCCTTAAGCAAGCGATTTCTCCCCCTCTCTCGATTAGATGCTGCTTAGCTTGTGCTAGTGTAGTGAGAGAAAATCCTGGCATTGTTTGCATTTTGCTTCCAAACGGTGTGATTCTCCCCACCCAACCCAGCTCTCAGTTTTTAGGTATAATACGATGATTTTAAATATTATCAAGTAAACGTGGGTTTTCCTTTTCCTGCCACAGATCATAATCTGTCAAGTAAATGTGCACAAATGAATTGCTGGCTTTGGAAGCAGTAGCTGGTCGCTTTAAAGAATTGGTAGTTTGTAAGTAGGCCATGGAAGGGGAAGGATATATTTTTGGATAGATTTTTCTTTTTTAAAAAATGATCAGATAGCATTTTCAGATTGAGACAGACAAGCACAGCGCCAAAAGGTGCCATGTATCAGAGCTACACTCACTTAGCAGCAGCACTACCAAAGTGTCTGTCATTCCCAGACTATTCATTGGGTTCTCTCATAGTCTATGCTAGATGTGTCTTTCCCTTCCCATTCATTCCTTTGTTGCCTTCCCTACCACCAACATTCAGATTGTAAATTCCTCAAAGGAGGGGGTCCAGGTTTGCCATCAGAGGTCCATTCCTTCCTTGGATGTTTTAAAGCAGAGGTTGGATGGCCATCCATTGTGTATACAGTAATCTAACTGAGATTCATGCATTGCAGGGGGTTGGACTAGATGACCCTCAGGGTCCCTTTCAAGGCTACGATTCTGTGATTCTAAGAGGGAGGTTGCTCTAAGGTAGGGATGGAGGAATCTGTCAGTTTCAGTTACCCTGATTTTCTCATTTTTCCAATTTTAAGTTTCGTTCTCTGCATTTCCACTTCAGTTTGCTTTTAAAAAAAAAGAGTGTTCTCGTGAAAAATGCACCCGTGTCTTAGTGCAAATTTCACCACGAAGACTCTTCCAACTCTACAATGCAGAAATCTTTTGCCCAATGTTATACCCTGCCCATCTGGCTGGGTTTCCCCAGCCACTTGGGGCGGCTTCCAACAAAATATTAAAATATAGTAATCTATCAAGCATTAAAAGCTTCCCTAAACAGGGCTGCCTTCGGATGTCTTCTAAAAGTTTGATAGTTATTGTTCTCTTTGACATCTGGTGGGAGGGCATTCCACAGGGCAGGTGCCACTACCGAGAAGGCCCTCTGCCTGGTTCCCTGTAACTTAGCTTCTCGCAGTGAGGGAACCGCCAGAATGATGGGGACGGAGACGCTCCTTCAGGTATACTGGACTGAGGCCATTTAGGACTTTAAAGGTCAGCACCAACACTTTGAATTGTGCTCAGAAACGTACTGGGCGCCAGTGTAGATCCTTCAAGACCGGTGTTATGTCGCTCGGTGGCCGCTCCCAGTCACCAGTCTAGCTGCTGCATTCTGGATTAGTTGTAGTTTCCGGGTCACCTTCAAAGGTAGCCCCATATACAGCGCATTGCAGTCATTCAAGCGAGAGATAACTAAAGCATGCACCACTCTGGCGAGACAGTCTGCAGGCAGATAGGGTCTCAGCCTGCATACCAGATGGAGCTGTAAACCGCTGCCCTGGACACAGAATTGATCTGCACCTCCATGGACAGCTGTGAGTCCAAAATGACTCCCAGGCTGCGCACCTGGTCCTTCAGGGACACAGTTACCCCATTCAGGACCAGGGAGTCCTCCACACCTGCCCACCTCCTGTCCCCCCCCCAAAAAAAACAGTACATCTGTCTTGTCAGGATTCAACCTCAACCTGTTAGCCGCCATCCATCCTCCAACCGCCTCCAAGCACTCACACAGGACCTTCACCACCTTCACTGGTTCTGATTTGAAAGAGAGGTAGAGCTGGGTATCATCCGCATACTGATGGACACCCAGCCCAAACCCCCTGATGATCTCTCCCAGCGGCTGCATGTAGATGTTGAAAAACATGGGGGAGAGGACAGAACCCTGAGGCACACCACAAGTGAGAGCCCAGGGGTCTGAACACTCATCCCCCACCACCACTTTCTGACCACGGCCCAGGAGGGAGGAGCAGAACCACTGTATGACGGTGCCCCCAGCTCCCAGCCCCTCTAGACAGTCCAGAATGATGTTATGGTCAATGGTGTCAAAAGCCGCTGAGAGATCCAGCAGAACTAGCAAACAGCTCTCACCTTTGTCCCTAGCCCGCTGGAGATCACCGACCAGTGCGACCAAGGCAGTTTCAGTCCCATGATGAGGCCTGAATCTCGACTGGAAGGGATCCAAATGATCCGCTTCTTCCAGGTGTGCCTGGAGTTGTTCAGCAACCACTTGCTCAATCAGCTTGTCCAAGAATGGAAGATTTGAGACTGGGCAATAATTGGCCATATTGGCTGCATCTAAAGATGGTTTTTTAAGAAGCAGTTTGATAACCGCCTCTTTCAGTGGGTCTGGGAAGGCTCCCTCATGGGGAAAAGCATTCACCACCCCATGAAGCCCATTGCCCAGCCCTTCCTGGCTAGCTTTTATAAGCCAGGATGGGCAAGGATCAAGGAGACACACACACACACACATACACACACACACACACACACACACACAGCATATTTTTGCTTAATATACACGTTTTTTACAATGCATATTTCCCCTAATATGATGCATTTCTGTATGCTATTTTCACTAATATATGCATTTTTATTCACATTTCATCCTTGTGGGGTAAAGCAGGCCTCTGAAGAGAGTAGGATTGAACCTTCCTCTCGTCAGCTGGTGAGCAGTGCATTCCCTGTAGGGAATACTGATTGCCCCCCCCAGCCCCACAGGGCAGCTTTGACAGGTTGGCAAGACTGCCCACCTATCAGCCACATGGCACCATCATGATGCAGGGCCTAGAAAGAATACAACAGCAAACACAATGGAACTTACCTCTGAGTAAATGTGAGCATTGGTTCATGCCATATGGTGCATGCTTTTATCACGCACCACAAGGAAGTGCTTTTGAAAATGTTCCCTTGTCATTTCCCACTGAAATGTCCCTTCCCACTGAAATCCTCCCCAGTATTATATTACTATATCTGGACCAATCCACAGGTCAACATTTGAAAAATAAGGAGCTATGGAATTTTGATGCTTGAAATAAGGAACATCTATTACACTCCACAGAAGTGCGACATTCAGAAATAAAGTGCAGCCACTTCATCTTATATAAAGGACAACCAGTTGCAAGATGTCATTCTGTGAAATAAGTCCTTTCTCATAACTTTAGGTCAATAAATATCAAGCCAGATGGGAGAGTGCCACCTACTGACTGGCTTGCTCATCTTCCTTTCAAAATCCTGAGTTGCCAGTTCTAACGTTGCAGTCCTTATTCTGAATGCTGCTTACTTCTAGGAATGCGTAGGGTTGTACTGTAAAGGGAAGGGTAAACTGTGCACTAAGAGATCAAAGATGGATCCCAGTTTCCATACTTCCCCTGCCACAGGTGGAAAAGAAGTGGGTATTAGCAGCAGGAGGGGATCATAAAAACATCCTGCAGGGGGAATAATAATAATAATGATAATGATAATGCAAAGCACTCCCAAAGTGCCACTGCTGTGATCAGATCTGCAGCCTCCGAAGCCTCAATTTCCCTTTAAAACAAAACACCAACACTGAAAGATTTATCACAGACCTCCCAGGGCACATGTACTTTAGCTCTGAATTAAGTAATATTTGCTCATTATTTTAGTAGCTGTGCTCTAGTGCCTTAAGCACTGGCCTGGCAGACAGAAATCAAACAAGCAAAGCTGCTTTTCGGCACTGTGATTAATGAACTGGGAAAAGCTTCAGTCACTATTCCGCCCCGCCCCCCCAAGACAGACGGGTTGATATTAGAAGCACAGTGACAGTGAGAGCTGTTAGCCCTAAATATATCATTTTTAAAGAAGCTCAGCAGAGATACTGTAGTCCTCTGCATTGTCCTGGCCTCTCTCCCCTCCCCCAACCCCATCAAGCATTTTTATTTTATTTTATTTTTTTTAAAAAAACTTTTGTTGAAAGAAAATACGTTGTCCTGTAAAAAGAATCTAAATGGCCACAAAAATATTTCCTGTGGACTGGATGCCTCTGGTAGTATATGATACTTAAGCAAAAAAAAAAGTATTGGATAATTCATTTGATGAAATTTTATCATCATATATGCAGATATTAATGCCTGCCTTTCATGTACTGTTATCATTTTATGTTCTAGGAGCCCTAGGCAAATTTTGCATTTTAAATTCATCCTAACGCCTCATTTATCAACAGGGAGGGTTCCTAAAGATAAGGGATTTCTGCGCCCCCAATCTGCACTGAGGCTCCCTTGCTGGATCAGGAGACATGCACACAGAAGAAATGTGTTTACATAACTGCATGCAGCTCACATTCTGAAGGGAAACATTGCAGCCAATGTGACCCCTCATTTGCACTACAAATGGATGTGCTCATTTCCATCTGTATATCCATCTCCTGCCTCAGACTACATGTATGTCATGGTGGTTCTTTAATGGGCCTCCTCTGGCTTCTCTAGCAGTGGCAGTCGGCTTCCACAGTGGCAGTGGCAGTCAGCTAGGCTCAGGAGTGCCATATTAATTTCAAATAACGCCTCTAATGCATGCCTTCCATCATACTGGGGACCAAAATCGGGACGATCCTTTGTGGTTCTCACACCTCTGTGTGGGAACACAAGACCAAAAATGAGTGGCTTTCGTGCGCTCTGGCATGACCTGGCTGACTCACACCAGACCAAAAAAAAACACAGGACATTTCCGGGATCCAATCAGAAGCCAAGATTGGCTTCTGTAATTCCAGGAGGTCTCGCTTAACATCGGGTGGTTGAGTGGTATGCTGATGTGGCATTTCCCCCAGGGGATTGTGGGAAACCTAAGCAGTTGCTTCCTGAACATGACCACTTTTTCCAAAAGGGGATTATGACAGGCATCAGCAGTGTGTCTTTCTGGAGAACTGTGCTAAAGCCCTGGCAGTTGCTCAAGGACGCTGCATGCTGACACCAGGTTTGGTTGTTGTATGCAGTGATACTTGTTGTATGGGAACCTAAACTGCACTCCCCAAGCTACAGAATCCTGAGCAGTTTCCCTGAAATGCACACACAAACATCCAAGTGACTACTTTAAGAGCACTTGCAGTAAAAAGGGTTTCCAGGTTGCCAATTAAAAATTCCTGGCACCAGCCAGTGTCATTTAATCTTTGCAAAGATTAATATATTTCTGGCTGCCGCTTTGTGTCTTCCGCAAGCAACGCTCTCCTTAATGCTTTCAACGTAGCTTGGAGTTTCTTGCATGTTCTCTTTTGCTGCTAAGGTCAATTTCCACTGTAATTGATGTGCGTGTTTACTTAGCTCCCTTGGGTGACTTGAACAGCAAATAGAGCCAGCAAAACGCTGTAGTTTCAGATGCTGCCATACAAGTTACTGCAAAGAACACTGTAGATCAGAGTGGGGTGGGGGAATCATTTTGTAATGTGCTGAATAAGGAGAAAGTCACAGCATCAACCATAGCCTTCATTACCACTACTGTTTTTATTCTGCTCCTTGAATTGATTCCATGAGATGCTGAAGCCCAATCAACAAGACTTAATCTGAGCCTATTAGTGTTCAGACACTTATTGCATCCATGCATTACTTGGACCAAGGATTCTCCGGGGCTTAGCACGTTTTTAGTGGTTGGAAAAATGCGAAATAATAAAGGAAGGCCTGTGTTTGAGTGCAGTACATGAGAATGTTTGCCTCCTCCATTCTGTGGCACCATACACACACATATGCAGATTTAGCAGCAGAGCTGGTTCAAGACATTTTGCTGCCCAAGGCAGAACATCAAATTGTGCCGCTCCCATCCCTGCTAGTCAACGTGGAATGTACTCAAGGCTGGTCAGTATGTTTTGGCTCCCCAGGCTGATAATCCCTCAACTATTTCTCTCTGGAAACAAAGATACAGCAACAGTGCATTTAATAACTAACCATTTGCTGCCCTTTCATTATATCCTTGGATCAGTCGCCCGAGTCACGTGCCCCCGTTCTGCCTAACAATAGGGCCAGCACTCTTTTAGTGGAAAGGAACTGGGCAAACTGGTATGTTGTGGGGAATATGGGTTGAGTGAATCAGTCAAGCTTTGGATGTCGTAAACTCAGTGGTTAAAGCATCTGCTTAGCAGGCAGAAGGTCCCAGGTTCACTCCTCAGCATCCCCAGGTAAGATTGGGAGAGAGCCGTGTCTGAAACCCTGGAGAGCTACTCTGCCAGTCAGTGTAGACAATATTGAGCTAGAATAGATGGACCAATGGTCTGGCTCGGTATAAGGTACCTTCCTATGTTCACTGTACATATTTATTATAACTTTTTTACATGCATACCTTGCCTTCCTTCCATGCATGTGGGTCTCGAGCGGTATATCATCCAAGCACACCCCAGACCCAGTCTGTTTAGCTTTAGCAAGGTGGGGGCACGGGCCTTGAATGCCTTTAGACCCTGCAACCCAGCTTGCCATTCAACCAACATTTAGCACATTACAGCTCAGCTCAAATTCAGATGAAAATGTGGGAACCCAAGTGTAGAGCACAGATTCAGCTGGAAACAGCACATGTGGAAAAGCATTCATATGACCACTTCTGCATACCAACCTCCCAGAAATCCATGAAAACTGGTAGATCAGCTGACCTATTGCAGACCTACTGACCCCCAATGGTAAAGGTGGTATAATTCAGGGAATATCCTGCAGGTCCACAGTGGATGTTGGAAAGATGACTGAGTAGTCAGCTGTGGGAACATCACATTATCTCCTCTAGCCTCTGCCACCCCTTACCAGAAAGGCAGGAATTTTACTGGCCATGATAGAATTTCACCTGCCCTCATCAATTACTAGAACAGGAGGATAAGGAAATTTGGCATCCTACTTTTCTATTTTCTGTAAAGTTTTTTTTTTAAACGGAGAGAGAGAAGTACTATATCTGAGTACATTGCTTAAAGGCAATTCGTCCTTTCTTAAAATTCAGGCTCCTGTCAGAAGAGAATCATGCTCTGTGCATGCTCAGCTTCCCATGGCTTGTTACTGAGCCACATTTTAAGAACTCCCACGTCAGGCCTTTGCATTCAGTGGGGCTTAGAGCCACTTCTGTCTTTTGAAAAATTAACCGGTCGTCACTTTCCTACCTCCTAGAGAAGCCAAAGTAAATATAACAGTAACAGATCCATGCGCTTAAAGCTAGGATCTGCTGAAAGCACTGAAAGCAGTGGATGGGTGTCCAGTTTGAAGAGCAAAATGGGTACATGAATAAAGAGTCCAAAGCTCTTCTTGCCACCTAACTGCCTTCAGCTCCTCCCCCAAAGACTTTTTCTCCCAGCTGGGCACATGGTATCAGAACATGGTTGAAGGGAAATCAGCCTTGTGGGATGGACTGAGGAGCTAAGCTGGGGGAGGGTGTGTGTGAGAGAGTTATTGATTCCTCACCTTCCTGTTCTTTTTCACTCTCAAATCTCAGTGCCACACCTGCATTCTGTGTGATTGCCCCTAATTGGAGTTTTAATTAATTAAGCGTCTACCCAGTCTTGGCTCCTGTCCTGTTCAATATATACAAAAGTGGTATTGTTACCTCCCTTTTTTTTCATTGCCAATTTATGCCTCCAAGCTGGCCACAAAAATATACTAGCCTACTGTTTCCTCGTGCTCCAGATGATGCTGTAATTCTATCCCAGGTGAGGTAGGCCAGGTTGAGAGGGTGTGACTGGCTCATGGGCACCCAGTGACCTTCATGGCTAAATTGGGATTCGAACCCTTGTCTCCAAGGGACTACTAGTCCAACACTCTAACCACTGCACTGCACTGGATCTTACATACTGATTGGCTGCCACATCTAGTGTGGCCCCAGGAGCAGGTGGCAAATCAGCTGATTTGAGTAAGCATCCTTCATCCCACGCCTTCCACAAATATTTATGTGAGAGGAAAAGGAAATAACCATCCTTGTCTTTGTTAAGTTCTTTGAAAATATCTTTCGCTAGAGCAGCCCTAATGAATTATTTATCCATTTTTGGTGTATGTTCACAGCAGTTTTAATTTGAAGAGATCAGCAGTTTTATTCAAGTTATTTATTCAAGATGTTAAATGTAAATACGACATCTTTGCATCCGGTGCGAACCATTTGCATTAGAGTTCTAAATAGCAGTTAATAAATTTCAAGGATTTTGCTTGGGGGGTGGGGAACGCGTACATTTTCCTTTTAAAAAAAGAGAGAGAAAGAAAGAACACACTGAGATGATGAGTTAAATAAATCAAGGCTGCCACCGTGTTTATGAATAGAGGCATTGTGAACTGCTGCATTACAAGCAGAATTCAGCAGGTGAAGAGTTTTCCCTTTAAAGTAGCCTTGCTCAGGCACTATTCCCAAACAGGATACATCCCACACCATGAACGAGGTCACACACGTCAACCTGACCCCCAAAGTCCCTGCATGTACTGTCCCTGCCAGTCATACTCCCAAACTTTTCATATTGAGCAGGAGTGTGCAAAGAGGCTATACGTGTGTTTGGCTATAACAGGAGCCAGCCAGTAATCACACAGTTCAAAGTTGGAGTTAACTCTTTATTAGCAAAAACACAATCACTACAGATTAGACCAGGCATCCCTAAACTCGGTCCTCCAGATGTTTTGGGACAACAACTCCCATCATCCCTAGCTAACAGACCCAGTGGTCAGGGATGATGGGAATTGTAGTCCCAAAACATCTGGAGGGCCGAGTTTGGGGATGCCTGGATTAGACTGAGTGTCAGGCCTAATGAGCACAACAGCTCATACATGGTAGGTCTTGCTCCATGAATCTGTTGCCGGGACTGAAAGTCCCTGCCTTCCCACAGCCATCTACATCCCCAGGGCTTTTTCCAAGCAATTGGAGACTAGACTTGAGAACAGCCAACCTCTCCTCTACCCTTTTCATGCCTCTTCTGTTTCTGGGAGATGGGGAAGGGAGAGGGGAGCTTATCACAGCAGGTGGGCTGGACCCGTGACTCTTCACCAGCCTGACCCATCTCTGCCTCTTGGCCTCCCTGCTCCCACTCGCCTGCTTCAGCTTCTCCCTCTGATTCTGGACTTCTCTCTTCCACAGGCTCTCCCAGCTCACTAAGCCCTGTTCCCTCTTCAGCTTCCGACACCTTCTCTTCCCATTCTTCTTCCTCTTTTCCTTCTGACCAGTGCCACTGAATGTTGTCTCACCACCAATCCCTGGGCTCTGAGCCTTCTTCCCTCAGTGGTTCCCAAAGCTTCTGTGTCCAACCAGGCCATGACAGATGTGGTGGTGAGTTAAAACAAAAAACAATTAGCAAGCAATTATGATAATGTTTTGCTCCCCAGGTCCTGAAAAGCTGTGCATTTGTGCAGAGTTCTTCGTGCCTTGGACTTGAACCAGGTTCCTCACCCTCCCCCCCCCCACCCATTTCTTTTCTGGACAGTAGGTAGCCTGCCATCGTTAAGCCCATCAAAAACCTGCCTTTCCTCTGTGACATTTAGACTTCTATTGGGAGAAATGTTCAAAAGGAGACTGTCAACCCTTTCAAGATAAAAAGAAAGGCCAGATTAAAAATGGACAAAGCACTGCCACGAACCAGCTGAGAGAATTTGCTCCCCTGCTTTTCATCATTCTACAGAATGAGATGAACTGATAATGGACATGTGAAAGTACACAGCTACTATAAGGATCCAAACCCATGATTCTGACAGCCATTTCAAATATGAGCACTTTTCCTAGAGGAAAAGGTGCAGTGCCAGTGTGTATGTGACCATTCCAAAGGCATATGAACCACCTCTCTCCATATGACCAACCTGGACCCCGTGATCATCACCTATTAACATATGTGAAGCAAACAGCAATGGCTTTTGGGGGGTGGCTCCTCAGCCTTGGAGGAATAGCCTTCTCATAGAGGTTTGCCTGGCACCTTCTCTATTGTCTCCCCCACCCGCCAGATGAGAACCTTTTCAATTGTGTTTTGAGTCCCAGTTGTAAATTCAGCCTTACCTTCCCCATGACAGAGCATTATATGTGCCTTCTCACATACAACACCTCGCCTGCAGCATGAAGAGATATGGGGCAGAAAAAGTTTTAGCAGTTAATTCTGTTGTATGTACAAAATGGCATGGTGCTACCTCTCCATTGCCTACCACTTCCTTGCTGCAAAGAAGCTTTGGCCCCCTCCTCTGCTTGCTATTTTGCCTGAAGCTACTGCCCCCCCCCCTCCGGCAAATATTCCAGTTCTATGTTTGTGAAAGCCATATAAATTACCACCTGGGTACCCACCCAGGCCCAATTGTAGCTCCAAATTTTTTGTGTGTGTGTGTGTGTGTGTGTGTGCATTTTCCAATGAACTCCAGCAGCCTTATCGGTACTGCCATTTCATACCTCTGTATAGGGGTCAGGTTCTCCTGAGTATAAAAGCTGTATTTGCCACAGTCCCATGGGTAAGGCATATTCATAGAGCAGCATTTTAATGGAAAATCTTCCTATTATCTTTGGAGCAATAGAATGGGGGGAAGTGGGAGGAATACATCACAATTGCTAACTTCCCCCAGAGAATTCAGGCCAATATTTACACTGATTTTGTATTTCATTTGACACAAAATATTTTCACCCCCGGGGAAATCACGGCCATTTGTGGCTTCTCCATAAACTGTCTTCTAAGGACTAATTTGTTCCATACAGCTGCTTGGCAGTGGACATGAAAGAGCAACACAATAAGCAAAAGCACTCAGTGTAAACTCTGGAAATGGGTTTTAGAAAAACTAGGATCCTTATGGAGTCCCTGGAGTTTGAAAGTTGCTCTGCTTTTTAATGGATCATAAGTAGACAAACAACAGCTATTAAATCTGATGGCCCCATTTATTTTGGCGAGTGGCTGATTTTTCTAAACATCTGTAAAAGCCCTCTGTGAGAGAATACAAGCTGGGCTGAGTTTTACACTTGCTCAACGCCTACTATATTTCCCCCAGTTTCAGAAGAATGCCCATTGATTAACCACACTTGTAAAGATGAGCCTGTGAAATGGTCAGGAAAATGGTTATTTCAGTGGGGCGGTGGGGCAGAACCCTTCTAAATATCATGCAGGATAATATGTGGAAACCTGTCTGAATTTTGTTAGGTGTTCATGCTTCCTTGCAAATGCACCCCTTGCGTACATGCATCCCCCCAAAAATTGTTTGTTTATTTTATTAAAGTTCTAGACTACCCTTCATTGGGGAATCACAGGGTAGTGTACAATATAAAAACACCAAAGGTACGCCATAATAACAAACAAAAACAATGCACACACACACACACACACACACACACACACACACACACACACACACTTATAAAGGCCATAGATTGTTTAATTAGCCAAAGGCTTAGGAGAAAATGAATGTTTTTGCCTGGCACCTAAATATATGTAACAAAGGTGCCAGGTGAGCCTCCCTGGGGAGAGCATTCCACAAACTGGGGAGCCACCACAGAAAAGGCCTGTTCTCATGTTACCGCCCTACGGACCTCTCGCAGAGGAGGCGCATAAAGAAGGGCCTCAGGTGATGACTGCAGGGGCCAGGCTGGTTCAGATGGGGAGAGGCGGTTCAGATGGGGAATTCCATGCCTTTGGAATTGTCACATGCAATGCCCTACATATGGTACTGGCACAGCACTTTTTCCTCCATGGAATCCTAAAATAGGGTTTGGATCCTAAAACAGATTAACTGAAGGAAAGTTCTCCCTACTTTCCTACTCCTTGCAGGTACCTGCAGCCCTTGAAAAAAATATCTTATAGAACAGTTGGGGAATCTCCTGAACTATGTGGGAAAGGGTGCAGAGATGGGAAAGTCGCCTTCTATTAACTTCCTTAAGTTAACTTCTCAGGATCCAAGTCCAATTTTGTGGCAGGAATTGGATCGGACTCAATGAGCTTTTAATGCATACTGCTCAATTGTCCTGATTTGAGTGGGACATCCCAGCTTCTGATTGGATCCTAGAATGCCCCCCCCCTTCTTCTTTTTTTGCCCAGTGCTCTGGTGCAAGTCAGTTGGCTCATGCCAGAGTGCCAGACCGAAACACGCTTGGTTTTTTGTTTTTGTTTTGTGCTCTCATGCAAATCAGCTGGCTTCCTCAAGAGCTCAGGACCCCCCAAAAATGAGCACCCCAGTTTTGATCAGTGGGATGTTGTAGAGTACATTAATGGCTTCCAACTGAATGGTTTCATCATTGCGCCAGAGGGTAGGACCCGAACCAGCAGGTTCAAATTACAAGAAGCGAGGTTTAGATTGAACCACAGTGTATGGATTGCAACCCAACATTTAGCAATGTATTTAGGAAAATCATCAAGCCACAGCAGCCCGGCTCACCATGCCGCTGCTGCAGATAATAAGTTGGAGAACATTTTCCACATATTCGCTTGTCAGTGTCACACAACAAACCTATAAGGTGGGTTAGTATATTCAGTTTCACCATTGCAAAATACTTTAAAATAATTTTGGTCCTCTTGATGCTCCAGACAGACAATAGCCCTGGAGGCAGATGGCTACTTGACAGGTGGTTAGCTGGCTCATTAATTTATGAATGGAAACGATCAGGAAACATATGGGGATAACATCAGCAATAGTTAGATAGGGACTGTCCATATATGTCTATATGTGAGAGACCATTAAACTATTGATAGGCTAGACAGCAGCAGCAAGGTTAAATTCCGCGATGTTACAGAGAAACCTCTTCCTCCCCCAGTGTTACGAGCCGATTTTCCCTGGGTGGGGGAATCCTCCCCAATTTCAGACAGGTCTCTGCTGCCTGTTGAGCTTCTGGCACCTACTCAATAGTTTTTTTAAAAAAATTCATCAGGTATTTAAACTGAACTCTGGTTTTATGGCTTTAGCCAAATTTCATCATCATTGCCTTTAGTTCCTTTTACACTGCTTAGAAACTATTGCAATTAAGTGGCATGTAAATTGTAGCAAACCAATCAACCAATAAGGCAGGCATGTACACCCATTCGAAACCCACTAAATCGACGGCAGCATGTGTTGCAGCCTGCGGAGTGAATTGATAATCCCTTATTCCTGCAATTCCAGGAAGTGCACACAGGAAGTTTATCGAGTTCTTGTATGTGGCAATACATAGCCATTGGCTGATATTAGTCTTGGTGGGTCGTGTTGTGCAGAAAGGGAGGAGAGTGTCAGCTGCTGACAATGTAATTACCATATTTTCCCGTGTATAAGACTAGTGTTTCTCCCCCCTAAAAAACAATGTCAAAAATTTGGGGGCATCTGATACACAGATACATCTGCCCCCATGTTCTTAAATCGGAGTCCCACAAAATAGGGGGCGTCTTATACATGGGGCTGTCTTATAGATGGAAAAATACGGCATATCCCAGTGTTATTTCGAAATGGCTTATAAATAAGCCTGATGCTCCCGCCTGCCTTGTGGGTCAACTTTAGGAGAGTTTAAAGCCAAGATAGCTCATCTGCACACCCACAAACCCACAGATAGATAGAGTGGGACCCAACTAGGTAGTAGTAGTTAGTCTATATATGTTCTTGCTATTCCATGCAGTGAAGATAGTTCCAGGTGTATTGATGGCTGACCTTCCTCTAGATTCGGTCTGAAAGGACTTAGATGCTGGATATGAATGAGACCAAACTACATATTAAATTAAATGCATGGTTTGCACTTGCATCTTTAATTTCAAACAAACAAACAAACAAACAGTGGATTGAGAGGGGGGAATCCAGTCAGGACTGTGCTGGGAGTGGATGGGAGATTAGCCTTTTTCCTTATACCATGCCTCCTGAGCTGCTATTTGCCCAGGTGGGGAGCTCTTATTGGTGTCACTAGTTGCATTTCTCCCTGTGCAAATAGCAGCTTGAGGGCAGAGGATTTCCATCAGGACTTGGCCTGGCGAGGAGAGGATTAAGCACCAAAGGAGAGGATCAATGGCAGCTGTCGGAAAACCACAAGAACTAAAAATACAGTTGCACAAATGGAGATGATTCCCAATGCATTTTGAAAAAAAAAACCCTCTTGACAAGAGAAATTGTTTTTTAAAATAATAATAATAATAATAATAATAATAATAATAATAATAATAATAATAATGCTTCTGCTTAGGTGAGCTGTAGTAGAAAACTCATCCCAAGCAGTTTAAAAAATAAAGGCGCTTGGAACATTTTCTTTGATAGTTTCCTGAAAAGCATTAGGACCCTTGTCTTTTAGAAAAGGATTATTAACCTTTTCTCCACCCCAAACACACCTCAATCTGGACCACCCCGTCAGCCCTCCTCCTTTTAAAAAAATGTAAACACAAGCCATGCACTTAACATAAAGTGCTGTTGGATTTAAGTCTTGAGTTGAATGGGGGTTATTCCCAGGTAAATGGGTATAGGATTGCAGTCCAATAAATCAAAAACAGAGGTGTTATGTGCCTCTGTCTCAAAAACACTTAGGTTCTTTGTTTCCAAACTAGGAAAAATATGGAATTGCAAACCTCTAATTAAAATCCTAATGTATTAATAGTTACAGTCACGTTTAATATAAGCAATGGTTTCTTCTCCCCTGCAAACAAAATTGGCATGAAATGGATTGCTCTGATCTCTATTGAAGTCACAGAGAGGGGGAGAAATGAATTTGATTTCCCTTGCAGTGCTCTTTCACATGAGCTTATGAACCCTGTAAGCAACCAAGAGGTACAACAATGTGCGAATATGTGCTTCCTTTTATGAAGTCTACATTTGCATCTGCTAAATTCCAAATGACCTCGCTGGCAGAAAAATTATAACCTTGCAGCAAGGAAATGATAACGCAGGACACAATGCAGATGCTATTTCTCCCCCCCCCCTTTGTCAATGAAAGCAAATAGACATAGCTGAATAGTGCTTGGTTTTGCAGTTCCCACTGCAACTTGAATCGAATACCACATTGACTGTGCTCAGGTCTGATGCCGCCATGCACACGGCATGATCTACATGTAGGGTCTGTGCTATTCTTAAGCGGGTCCCTCATGCAGTTGCACACCTTCCTCTTAACCAGACACCACAGCAGATGCCAGGTGAACAGCAGAATAGTTGCTTTATTGGACAAATGATAAGCACAATCAGCTCCAAGGACAGATTACACAGAACTGAACTGATAGAGGGCTGTAACACACTCAACACAAATCCCACTCACCGAGTCATAAGAGGAGCAGTGGCTGCACTCAATCTTCTTCTATTCCTTTACATACCCTGTAGTAGAGGGTATGTGTGTCTGTGGGGGAAGACTGTGAGATCAAGACTGACCCCTACACCTGTCATGGGTGGGTTAGACACAGAGGAACCAGCTGGGGAACCAACAGGGGAAGAAAGCTCAGAACCCGGGATGTGGTGGTGGGACAACAGTGAGTGGAAAGCCCTGGGGAGGAGGGGACTTTCAGTCTCAGCAACTGATCCATGGGGCAAGACCTACCAGGGATGAGTTGCTGTGCCCGTTATGCCTGACACTCAGCCAAGTCTATGGAGACCATGTTTTTGCTAATAAAGCATTAACTCCAACTTTGGACGGTGTGATTTAATGCCAGCTCGCTCTTTGACAACACTCTACTGGGCACATGTGTCAGGAACCAGGATAGGGGGTGTATATTTGAATCTGGGTTGGGGTGTCCCAAGCCAGGGCCCCTGCCTGATACTTGAATGCAAGACTTGAGAAAGAAACCAAAGTGCAAGCAGGCAGATGCTAGAGCAGAAAGGGCAGGAGATCAGCCGTGCTACTGGTTTTCCAGGCTTAGCCAAGCTGCTTGCCAATCACAGGGATTGTCGCTGCACATCCCTCTCGCCTTCCAGGCCTGATGAGCACAGCTCCAAATGCCTCACTAGATGAACTTTGAGCCTGGGCCCATAAGGTTGCTCATTCAAGCCTCAGAGAACCCCGATAGCACTCCAAGCCACTGTGTGAAGCTGATGTGGGATGTATCTGCATTTCAGTGCACAAACACACTTCACAGTACATACCAAAGGAAAGCAAAAATAGAAGTGGTGAGAATCCCCAAGAGTTATGCTTTCCTTCCATCTGCACCTTGTTTATTTATTTATTTTTTCCTCCTCCCCTCTCAGCCAATCCTTTAATGATATGGGTCTTTGTTTCCTTTGGGCTGTAATCAGACGTTTTCTGTAAACATCTGTTCCTGCTTTAAATGGTTTTAAGAGCATCTCATATACAGGCTATTAAGGGATATTACGAAAAGGGTTCGTCGTTTCTCCAAATGTAAGCAAAGAATACCTTCAACATTATCTCAGGACTGGAAAGCAGGGCTAGTAAAATGAAAATGAAATCCAACAAAGGCGAACAAGGCCCACAGTTACAAAATGGGGCCAAGGCCGTAGTATTCCCAAAATAAATTAAGTGGTTATAGTCTGACACTAACAGCATCATCACACTGGATCACTATATATAATGTGTATGGCTAATGGGGTTTGGTAGTCCCTCATTGACTCCACTATTTTGCACCTGGCTCTGAGCAGTGGCCCTTGAGGTTGTAGTAAAAGACAAAGTAGGCCAAAGTCTGCCCACTTCTGTATGAAAGGCGCCTTGGCCAGATAGTGGTACCAGCCACCCATCAGATCTGTTGGGTAATGAGAAGCTCCAGCTCCACACTTATTGGAATAGCTTGAAGTCTGATCTCTACCTTGTTTCCAGAAGATCAGGCAACACTCTCTCTCCTAAAATATGCTCTTTGTATCAAAGGCGAGCATCCAGAGATAATTACAGGTAAAGGTGTTTCCAAAGATATTTAAGTGCCAAAGCATATTTTGTCACAGTGAGGAAATGTAGGAAGAGAAAGAGGGGAGTGGTAATGCTTGGAGGTGTGCTTGTTTGTTTGTTTGTTTGTGGGGAGAGAGGGAGGTAAATAAAAGAAAGGATTTTTTTAAAAAAAGAAGCTGAAACATTTTACAGGTGACTTAATGATCCCATTCAATAGGATTCATGACTGACTTATTAAAAATTAGCTGATTATGTTAATCAATTAAATCTGAATAAAGTATTGATGCTTCCCCCCTCCCCCATTCTCTATTGCAGTAGCCCAGCAGGTAGCCTCAACACATATGCTGCCCCATGCCATGAGTCAAAATTTACCCTTAGTGATTAGAATTGGTCTCTGCTTATTAATCAGCTCAAGCATGACCTGGTTAGCAATTAAAGCTCATAGCTCTATTCAGAAGTTCAGGAAGGGTGTATTCAACATGTTCCTATGATTTTTTTATGAATAGGACAACCCCATTGCCTGAAAGCAAAACATAATACATGATTTCCTCATTGGATGCTTACAGGTTGTTGCAAAGTACTTGAGGGGGTTTTAAAGAGTAACCACATTTAACTATTGAAGAAGAATGAACACCATTGTTATAAAGGTGAATTCGCAACAGGAGTGGCATCAGAACGTGGCATTCTTAGGCAGCTGCCAGGGCCCCAGCAGATGTACGGCTGATTCCTGCTCTGAGCCCCACTTATGTGTGCCCCCCCCCCCGGCCTCCTCTTTGTTTTTCTTTATTTAAAAACTTGCTGCTGTTTTAGCTATTGTTTTATTGAGATGGGGGGGTTGCTATTCTATGTGCAAGTATGTTGTTTTAAAAAATAATTATAATAATTTGTGAGCGTAATTAAGTGCTTTTTGCTAAGGTAAAAAAGACAGGGTAATTTTTTTAAAAAATGCTTTAAAAGTGCTTTTCACTTTATGACATGGTTTTGATATTTCTCAAACAGGCAGAGAGCTACTCGTTGCTAAGCCCTTCATCAACTTCATAACAAGCCTGATAATATTTCTTTGGCTTCTTGGCTGTGCATAGGATGCTCTCCCCAGAGAGGCTCACCTGGCACCTTCATTACATGTCTTTAGGTGCCAGGCAAAAATATTCCTCTTTACCCAGGCCTTTGGCTGTTAAATTGGGTCCTCCCTCAAAGAGGGCACATGTTGCAGTGAGACCTGGAGACTGACCACCTGTGTTGTGCGTGGGCAAGATTGTTCAGCCACAACACCTGATTGGTAGGTCCCTCGATGTTGGGTTCAATCTGGCCAATGGGGCGCAGTCCAAACAGATTGAGGGACCTATATATACCCATGCATGTGACCCAGAGCTTCCTCTTTCGGTGTGTGCATTTGGAACACCCACCTACCTCTCCCTACTTTTAGGACTTGTTGCGCTTGACCTTGCTATGCTGTCGTGTGTCGTCTGTCGTTGGGACAGGGGCATGGCAGGAAGTTTCCCCACTTGGCTGATTGGCTGGTGCCATTTGGGTTTCGCCTGCTGCGTAGCAAATTGTCACAACTCATAAGGTTGCAAATAGGCACTGGTTCATGGTGATAGGGATGGGAGAACGCTCTCACCATCCCTATGTGAAGGGTATTCCATTAAAGGAATCCAGGGACTCAAACGGTTTGGTCAACCCCTGAGAGGGGGTTGTGCCCATACTTGAGTCCAGGAGGACATCTGGGTGGTAGACATAGCCTGCTCCCAGCTTTCCACCTATCCAGGTGTTCACCCTTGGCTGACCTATGCTGGTGCCCTAGGTCAGCGCTACCTGCAAGGGTGCAGGGAGCTAGTCGAACCAGAGCCTATGCAACCACTCACTTTCTGTAATCAATAAAGTTGTGGCCTAAATTCTGCTAAAAACCAAACCAAAATTTGAGCCAAGTGTGAATTTATTTAGGGGGGAGGTCTCTGGGTCTGAACACGCAAATAATCTGTAAATTTGGGGAGAAGGCTGTTATCACAATGATTATTTTATTATTAGGCTGTCTGTCAGTATGTCTTTTACTATATTTTAATTATATTTCTTAATCATTGATAATGTAATGTGTTTTTAATGTTGTACCTCAGATCTTTTGATAAAGGCAGCATATAAATTGAACAAATAAATAAATAGCTCCCAACATGAAAAAGGGTCTTAGGTTAGTGTTCTCCAGAATGTGGCAATTTTTCAATGTGCAGGGAGGTTGTCGGGTATTCAAACACATGATCTCCCGCATATAGCCTTATATCATATGACCCAGGAACAGCTGTTACCTCACCATTCTGCTGCTTATGTGCAGGGGTGGAATTTGGTCTTTAAAATTTCAGTGGTGCCCTGTAAGAGGCCACAATTTGGCAACCCCCCACCTCTCAACTGCTGTTCTACTCAATTCACTACATCGTAGTTGTGGTGCCCTGCTGTGCCCCCTAGGCTTGCCACCCAGTGTGGGGAAACCAGCTTGTGCTGCCCTAAATCTGCCTCTGGTGTGTGGACATCCGTGACTTGTTTCTTACCAGTTTAAATACAGAGTGATATATATTGCAAGATGGTATCTAAGAAACCACCTTATTGTTATCTCTGTCTGCCAAAAACCAAAGGAAGGAGACAGCGATGCCCTTTGAAATCTTAACCCAAAAGCTATTCATAGGAAAGAGGAGTCTAATTGGAAATTAGTCCCCCCCCCCCACTGCTGGTCATTTTAAGTGTGTCGTGTCAGAAGAAACTGGCTACAAAATGCAGGTGAAACAATGATGTCATTCATTCATTTTCATAACACCACACTGCCAAAAATAACTGCCTGAACTCTGAAGAACACCACGGCCTTCCTGCTGGGACAAAAATAACAGAACAGGGTCCATCTGTACTGTTGCTCTTTGCAGGGTGGGTGGGAATGCAATCTCTCCCAACCCCATTTTGCATTAGGGAACAATGCATTTGTCTTTCTCAACAACAGCAAAAATCGCTCTTTGGAGTTTTAGATTTCACTGCAAAAGTGAACCAACTCTCTGCAAATCATCAAATGGTGTACTTAACTGCATTTTGCTTCCAAAAAACATTTAAGAGCACAATGCATATGCATAGCATTTTCTTTATTCACAGGGATTTGAAGCACTTCCAAGGAAGGGTGGAAAATATGTGGGAGGAAACCCCACATATGTGGTGAACATTATTTCTGATGCGCTCCTATGTTCCAAATGTTCCTTTATGTAGGTTGATTTTTCCAGGTGTGCCCTGGAGATTTCAGCGCCCCCTTGCCCAATGCAGAGTGCAATATCATATCCCAACACAGAATCATAAGAGTTATAAGGCATCAGGGGAATCATCTAGTCCAACCCCCTGCAATGCAGGAATCTTTTGCCCAACGTGGGGCTTGAACCTATAACCCTGAGATTAAGAGTTTCATGCTCTACCACCTGAGCTATCCTCTGTCATGATACCTGACATTCTTCCTTTTTTCTGGTATGGTACAATCACATCTTATATGAGAGTTCAGCTCCAAGGGTTCCAAGTCCTCCTCCTCCACCACCAACACCCTTCGGAGGCCACCCTACCACCTTTCCTTCCCAAAGCAGATGTAATGATTGCAGCAGCAGCATTACGGGAGAAAGGGGAGACTCTCTTCCCTTTGTCCCCCGCCTCCACCAGCAGCGGAAGTGCCGCTGCTGGTGCCAACACTGGTGGCAGAAGCAGGCAGAATGGCAGTAGAACAGAGCAGGGTGGTTGCTGGGGAACTGTCCCAGTCTGCCCTGTCTCTTCCTTTGCAAGTCCCTTACTGCTCCTACTCACTCTTGGTCCTGCTTACCAACCCTGTCAGCTCGCTCTGCCCCCTCGCCTACTTGCCCGCTCTGCCAATCTGCCTACTTCTCCGCCTGCCTACTTGCCGGCTTGCTCTTTTGTCATCACAAATTGCAGCATGATGACAGCCTTGCAATTTTATTATATTCAAAGAAATTGCTTTGCAACAATGTGTTTATTAAGAGAAATTTGCACTCATCATCATCATCATCATCATCATCACAATCTGATATGGAGAAGTGGAGAACCGAACATAACATTGGGAAAATGAGAAACCAAAATCGATACATTGTATAGTATAATGGCCATATACTACCTCCATGCCCCAGGTGCTTGGGAACAACAGCAGGAGAAGGCTATTTATTATAAGTGGACTTCCCACGGGCTTCTAGTTGTCCACTGTGGGAAACAAGATGTTGGATTTGATAGACCTTTGCTATGATCTTTTTTCTTTGTTATTTGTTGAAAACCTTAACTTTTGGTTCATTAAGCCAGCGTGTTCCAATCTGGGTAGATTCTGACTAAGCGTATCTCAATGCACAACTATGACAAAAGTGTATGGTTAACTTTCTTGGGGTGATGGGTGGGCAAAGATTGGACAGTTATTACCCAGCACCCCAGTTCTCTCTCTCTCTCTCTCTCTCTCTCTCTCTCTCTCTCTCTCTCTCTCTCTCTCTCTCTCTCTGTCATCCTGCTGATCTATGTAAGTGGCAGTAGGTGGCAGCAGCTATTAATTCTTTGAGATATTTTAGGGTCTATTTAGTACCAGCAGTTATGCTGGAGCCATTAGTCAGACATCCACTTTGGCTAATCCTCTGGGGTAAAGAGACGGGTAAAGACTCTTTAAAAGGCTTTGCGGACATCAGACCTCCTATGCACAAACACGTCCTTGATCTTCTTTCCCCTTTTCCCCAGGATCTTTGCTCTATTGCCTGGCTATCGCCTCACTTAAGCATCCACTTCTCCATCTAACCATTACCCTCTCTTGTTCTTGACAATGTGCCAAAGTGGTGCTGGGGGGCAATGCCACATTAGTTTGTTACAGAAACAAAAGTGCTGCCCTCTTTTTAAAAAAGTTCTGTTTTAATCTGTCACCAGGTTTTGGGTTATCTGAATCACTTCTTTTTGTGCTTCGTAGCTTGGAATTCAGCTGACTATTACTGAAATTACGTTAGCGAATGGAACATCCAGAATTGCACTGACAACCCCATACTGTATAGCTAAATCATTTACAAACCATCTGACTTTTATAACTTCCTTCAGTAGGGACAAAACAAAACAAAAGCAAAGGAGAAACACAGGAGTTGGTGCTCAACCCAGATAGGCTATTGTAATATGCCCTTACTATCTTTGACTCTTATTGTTGACTTTCTCCCACACATTAAAAATAATAATAACTGAAAATCCTAGGTTTGGGTTCAGCAGAAAGCCTAACCCTGGAGAAATGTAGATCAGAACCTAGATTGGACATAGGGAGAAAGTGCAGAGATTTCAGAGTGGAGTGTGGGCTGTTTGAAGGCCCATTTGCAAACAAGCCCATGCTGCTCTTTAAACCCATAAAACCTGAAGGCTCAAAGAGCAGCATGGGAGATCTTGCAAAAGGGCTTCGAAATATCCCCACGTTGCACTGGGAGGGAGGAACACTTCCCCCTCCTAGAGCAAGCTGTGCTCCCACTGCTCATCAGCTGATGGGGAATAGGAGAGTGCTTTGCACTAGCAAAGGAACAATTGGGAGCTCACGTTGAGCTCCCAGTTGTTCATTTGAGGCCCTGCCCTAACCTGCTGCACACCTGATGTCATGTTTGGTGTCAGGCGTAGGGCAGGTGGCTGTGGCTTGCCCTATACTCCAAGACCAATGGGGAGGCCTGCTGGGCTAAGTTTGGCCCATGGGTTGAGAGCATAGCTGCCAAGTCTCCCGCTGAAAAATGTGGGATCAGCAGCGGCACAGCATACTGGGAGCCAATGTAGGTCTTTCAAGACCGGTGTTATGTGGTCTCGGCGGCCGCTCCCAGTCACCTGTCCAGCTGCCGCGTTCTGGATTAGTTACAGTCATACCTCGGTTTAAGTACGCTTTGGTTTAAGTACTTTCAGTTTAAGTACTCTGCAGATCTGGAACGGATTAATCCACTTTCCATTACTTTCAATGGGAAAGTTCGCTTCAGATTAAGTACGCTTCAGGTTTCTGGTGCCCAGGCATGGGCAGAGTGGCACCAGAAGTCGCTTCTACGCATGTCCAGACATGCATAGAAGCAACTTCCGGTGCCGCTTTGCCCAATTTCCAGTGCCCAGACATGGGCAGAGCGGCACCTGAAATGGAGCCTCCCTGGCAGGTAGGAAATCTGGGGGATTTCCGGGATTTTTTTCTATTCGGGATAACAGTGGGAAACGGATTAAAATCCGGGGGTTTCCCACAAAATACAGGAGACTTGGCAGCTATGGTTGGGAGTTCTCCACCCCTGTCCAGGGTCCTTTCCCCACAGTGGCCAACCAGATACCACTGGGAAACCCACAAACAGGGCAAGGGGCAACAGCCCACTCCTGCTGCAGTTATCGTGATTTGTAGATCACGAAGATAGCAGACGACTTGCAGCCATCACAACCAGAGTTTGTGACTGGGTTGTAATTGTTTACCCTGTTTGTCCGAAAATAAGACGTAGCCATAAAATAAGCCGGTATTATGTATTGTATTTTTATACTGCCTGTCAGAGGTTCTTGTGGCTACTCTTGAGTAACGGTGCTCCACACCTGCTTGTCTTTAAGGTGTTTTTATTGTGCATTCTATTTACAGTGCAAAGAGTCTGGTAAACATGTCTGCTAAGTCTGAGTCAGAACCTTGCAATGGCTTCTTTCTGTTTCGCGCCCAACGTAACAGCTTGGGAACCCCAAAGTGCCTCAATTCAGGCATCGGGGGAAAGGCTGACTGCTCTCCTGTCATTTCCTCCCCAGCTGCCTCCTTCTCTACTCGGTGTTGAGGCTCTTTCATGCTGTCAGAGCCTCTCCCCTCCCTCTCTACTTCCTGACTCCTGTAATCTGATCCGCTACTGGACTTGCTGCTCTGAGAGGAACTTGACCTGATGAGGGGGGGGGGCTGTTCCCTATAAGCCCTCCCCCTTACACTGCCCTTTCATCATATTCCCAGGGATGTCAGAAAAAGAACAAAACAATTATGTAAATACCCATATATTTATATATGCCGCAAAATGATAAGTCATCCAGATGATTTCTAAAGAGCCTGGGAAACTGGTCTCACCGCTTGGCATGGTCAGAGCCTCTTGGCCGGAGCTTATAAGATGTTTAAAAATATGTAAAACTTCAGAACTAGCTTAAATTGCTTAAAGCTATTATTACAGTAATTGAAAAATATAATTCCATTCTGGGAGCAACATCAAACACATCCTTTTATCAGGCTGCCTATAGATATTAAGAAGGCTAAACCAAGCTAGTGTCGTCTCTGGGGTAAGATATGGTAGATGTCTATTGGCTTCACCAAGTACAAGCACGTGGGATTTTTTCCTACCCCTTTTGATACAGGTCAATGATCCCATTAATGTCACCTGATAAGAAAGTCAGGACCTTTATAAATTAAAGATCACATGTCCTGGGAAAACTAGTTCTTGTTTTAACTTAAAACAGGCTGTGGGTGGGTTATTGTGTTTTGTTTTGTTTTTTGTTTTTTGGGGGGGTTAGGGGATAGAGTTTACTCTTCATTTCAAAACAGTTCACAGTATATTGTCAGTTCAATTTCTGACTATATTTGAGAAAAGATCAAAGATTCCTGAAAACTGATGTGTAGAATGTATTTAATCATTTCATTGCAATGTGCTGAATAAGTTAATAGTTGAGAAGACTCTGACAAGCATGATACTAAGTAACACAGTTTTGTCACCTCTTCCCCCACAAACCCCATGACAATGAGCCCAGCCACCTTTTATTCACAGTCACACAACAACAACAACAGCAACAACAAGAATTTATTATTTATTCCCCAGCCACTCTAGGTGGCTTCCAATGAACAGAAGAATAAAATAATAGTTTAAAGATTAAAAGCCTCTCTAAACATGGCTGCTTTCAGATGTCTCCTAAAAATCTGGTAGCTGTTTTTCTTTTTCACATCTGATGGGAGGGCGTTCCATAGGGCAGTGTAAGGTTTAAGACATCTGATGTCATTCTGTCTCTGAACCTAAATCTGCAACTGTTGCCTTAGAAAATATGCATTTCTAAATGCATTTGGTCCTAACACATGCATTTTGCTACTTTCTGAAGCATTGCAAAACAGTGCAAATCCTGGAGGACAACTGCCTTCTGATTCACACTTTGGTCCTCGAAGTGCAGATCAGGCCAGTTTGCATTAGTATTTGCAAATAATGAATCCCTTAAGCATCCCCAATGACAGTTAGAGAACTGAGTACATGCCTGAAAATGCACCATTCTGTAGTTGCGCATAACAAGGGAAAATCAGTGGCGGACGGAGAATCTGCTTTTTGAGGACATTTGTCATGCATTTCTGATCTTCTCATTGTGACAAGCTTCCAAGGAAGCTCAATCTACCCTGGAACACATTCTCTACTTCAGAGTGTCCTCTGAATACTGCTGTAGTTGTGCATTGGTGTCTTTGCGGCAAGATTGCACCTGCTTACAGATAACATATTTTTCTTCTCTTATTTTGCTCTTTAATCTCTTCTTTTCAAACTACACTGGAGCTTTTCTTAAATAAACTGCAAGCACAACAGTGCCCCCAGACTGTAGAAAAACATTTTAGCAAGTGCATACAACAACAATAACAACAAAATGTTCTGATTTTTTTTATTTAAAAAAAACACCTGTCTGCCTAGATGGTGAGTAATATTGTGCAAAACTGTCTTGTGCCAATTCGAAAGAAATCCATTCAAAATGGCACTTCTGTAGCTATGTCCTTTTCAGCAGTCCAAATTTATCATGAACATAATTTGCTTCTTTTGACAATAATGATCCCAGCTGGAATGTTGTTGTGAGGTGGAACACTGAAACGTTTCTGGGAAACTAACAGTTTGACATGCCTCATAAAAATTATCTCCTAACCAGAGAGTTAAAAATTAGCGCAGGGACAGAAACTCTCAGCTTAGGAACTGACAGTAGGTGATTCCTTTTCCTAAATAATTGCTAAGGGCCAGCTGGGATGGCTCAATTGGTACAGCATGAGAATCTTAATCTTAGGGTCATGAGTTTGAGACCCACGTTGGGCAAACGATTCATGCATTGGAGGGGTGGGACTAGATGACCCTCGTGGACCTTCCAATTCTACAAGTCTATGATTTTATTATTCTAAGACAGAGCTGTGTTCACACTCCCATTTACCATGTTCTCCCTGGTTTTCCGGTGCTGGGTATTTAATCCATGTTCACACGACACTATAAAAAATGCATATGTATACTGAACATTGTTTCTCAAACCAGCTTCACACTGATCGGAGTCCTTCAGACTTTCCTAATTCATCTCTAGCCAAAATGTGAATACTATTGCACAGGGTAAAATAATATCTGCCCCACCCGATGTGCACACAAGCAGAAAAGAATCCGACACTAACGAAGCCATGCTGATGTGAACAGCTGGGGGAGGGCAGGGAACTGCAAAACTGCTCTCTAAGTCCAGAGTGTAAGATCTGCAAAATAGTGGGGCATTTTTACAGTGCTGAAGGGTTCCTGATTGCATGGAGAGCTGCCTATGCATATACATTTGTAAATGCATAGGTTTGTTTCAGAAAGTGACATGAATTATTGAGGGTTGAGGGGGCAAAGACTGTCAGCACAGTGTTGTTGTCTTCTACTTACATGCACTGAGGCTGCATAAATCAAATGCCTGGAAAGGATTCCAGGAGTGACAGAAATCTATTTTTTTCAAGCATACAGCTAGAGGTGGGTTGGGGGGGGGGTGGGAATGATTCTACAAGTTTGCAGCAAATGCCAGATGTGAGAAGTGCTACTTGGCTATCCTGCTCATGGCATCTCTAATATTACGTCTGCCTGCATCCTAAGACCGAGTGTCCTCTCAGGCGTATGCAGGGCTACTCCTTGGGTATTTAATTGCTAGAGTCAAGCGTACATAGGTGCATTTTGAGAAACGTCCACATTGGGACATCACCAGCACTTTAAACTGTGTCTGGAAATGAACTTCAGCACGTCACCTACTCTCAGTAGGCTGACCGTGGCCACCACACTCTAGGCCATAGACGTCACATGCAACAATCCAGTTGTGTAGTCTCTTCTCTCTCTCTTGGCGATCACTTGTGGACAAGTAAGATTGTTGTAAGGGGGAGGCTTATAGGGAACAGCCCCCCCCCATCAGGTCGAGTTCCGCTCAGAGCAGTAAGTCCAGTCGCGGATCAGATTACAGGAGTCAGGAAGCAGAGAGGGAGGGACAAGGCTCTAGCAGCGTCAAAGAGCCTCAACACTGAGTAGAGAGGGAGGCAGCTGGGGAGGAAATGACGGATGGCCCTTCCCCCCCAATGCCTGAATTGAGGCGCATGGCACCCCGTAGGACGAGAGGGAGGCACTTTGGGGTTCACAAACTGTTATGTAGGGCGCGAAACAGAAAGAAGCCATTGCTAGGTTCTGACTCAGACTAAGCAGACATGTTTTCCAGACTCTTTGCACTGTAAATAGAATGCACAATAAAAAAAGACCTTAAAGACAAGCAGGTGTGGAGCGTCGTTACTCAAGAGTAGCCGCAAGAACCTCTGACAATTGTCTTCCATGAATGCAGTCTTAGCGGTGTGTCCGTAAATCACTGTGGAGGCCAATTCTGGATCTGCACATCCTTCCACAGTGGGGACATAGGTTTCCGGGGGGGAGTTGGTCACAATGAGGATTTGCCAAATGTGCCTTCCTCTTAACTCCTTACTTCCTTTCATTCTGAATTCATGCTTCTCCATGATACCTTTAGTAGAAGCTATTCTCCAATTGTAGCACTCTCAAACCAGTGTTTCCCAATTATTGGTGTTTTATACTACATTTTAAAAGATTTGCCTTGAGAGTGTGTTTAAACCTCTTTTGTTTTCCACTGGTATTTCACTTTCCATTCTTAAGTTGGGAACAGAGTAGTTGCTTTGGAATACAATAATCAAGCATCCAAACAACATAACCAGGCCAACAAAGTTTATGTTGAAGAATCATTGCCTCAACACTGGTGATCTTTGCTTAGGGTTACCAGACATCCCCGTTTCCCAGGGACAGTCCCCCGATTTGTGAATAAGTCCCTGGACAAATTCCATCCCTAGAATGTCCCCGGATTTCATCTAATGTCCCTGGGAAACGCAGCAGTCTCAGCAGCCCGGAGCAGTTGGCTCTAGCTGGCTTCAGGAGCTGCTTGGAAGTCAACATATACAAGCAGAAAAGTTGATTTCCTTCATTTGCAAGGAATCGTACAAAACAAAGTGGCACTAAAAAATAAAAGTTCTAGGGTGGCAACAGAAAGCAAACTAAAAATGCTTTCGCAGTTCGTAAGGATGACTCTCTACAGGGAGCCAGCCCCCATCATCCTAACGTCCACCTCGCCAAGCACAGGGAGCAGCAGTGGGTCTGAAGCAGCCAGGGGGGAGGGGAGAGACTCGGAGGGAGAGAGAAGGCAGCGTGCGGTATGATGGGAAAGCTCAGGGGAGGAGAGATGCAGGCAAGGGCTCAAGGATGCTTGAGCAGGAGGAGGCTGAGAGGGCATCACTCCTTCTGGCGCAAGAGTTAAGGAGAGCCTGCCCAGGCCCCCGGCCTGCCCTGGCCCCCGGCCATTTAGTGCAGCCCGCAAGTGGGCAGCTTGGTTCAGGGGCAGCTCGTAGGCTGGTCATAAGACCTCTGCGGACTCAGCCATAGGTTGGTGACCCCTGCTATAAAATATGTTAAAAGCTGAATATTATGGGGAATGAACTGGAAGCTATGAGAACCAAAAGGTAAAGGGACCCCTAACTGTATTGTTTTAATTGCTGTATTGTTTTAATATTCAATTGGGAGTGGCTGGGAGACTCAGCCAGATGGGCGGGGTATAAATAATAAATTATATTATTATATTATATTATATTATATTATATTATATTATATTATAATTATTAGGTCCAGTCACAGACGACTCTGGGGTTGCGGCATTCATCTTGCTTTACTGGTTGCAGAGCCACTTCTGGCGAGCCAGAGCAGCGCACGAAAACGCCGTTTACCTTCCCGCCAGAGCTGTACCTATTTATCTGCTTGCACTTTGACGTGCTTTCGAACTCCTAGGTGGGCAGGAATGGGAACCAAAAAGATTGCTAAATTTGCTTCATCTTTGAAGTGAAAATTCTATGAGTGAGTATGGACATAAAAATTCATGGTACTAGTAAATGCTTTAAAACATAAATAAATAAAATATACTAAGGAAGCATAATATGAATGACACTATAACAAAACAACTTGAAAATGATTTTTAAAATGCTTGTTGATCGTTATTATCAATCTAAAAATCCAACAGAGGGAGAAACACAGGAATATCTCAATGCCTTAGCTATTTCTAACTGATGAACAAAGAGTTTCTTAATCAGGAATCCCTGGAGATGAAATCAAGCAGGCAATCACTAAACTGGCTGGCAATAAAATACCAGGCCCATGTGGCTTCAGTGATTTTTTTTTTAATATATAAAAGTTTTCAAGTTATTTCCTCATTTACATGCAATATGCTGCTGGTTTCACATCACAGTACTTCTAGTTGTATCTAAGATAGAGTAGACCCATTGAAGTTAATAGTTAACTCTGGTATTAACTTAAGACCCTCTGAAAGTTGGCTGGAAATCATAGAAATTGGGATCATATCACCCAATTTCTCTTCTCAGTCAAGATCAAAAGTTATCTATATCCTTTTTGATTCCCAGGCTGAATCAAATTGCTCCATCCATTGTAGACACAGATCAGGTAGGCTTCACCCCAGGTTGCTCATTTTCTTCATGTTATTTATCATCATAGGAAAAAACAAACGATCAAACCCTAACACTGGTCACAGCAGATTCCCTGAAAGCAGTTGATTGTTTGGAATGGCAGTTCTTGCATAAATTATTGGGTTTTCTCAAATGGGAAGTAAGTTTTGTAGGGGAATATCTCAGCTATAGCAGTCTTCAAAGGCAATAGGGCTGAACAAATTCCATGGACGCAACTTCATGGGACAAGACAGAGCTGTCCCCTTTCTCTGCTGCTCTACCCCTTCTCTATAGAGCAGACATAGGCAAACTCAGCCCTCCAGATGTTTTGAGACTACAATTCCCATCATCCCTGATCACTGGTCCTGCTAGCTAGGGATCATGGGAGTTGTAGGCCAAAAACATATGGAGGGCCGAGTTTGCCTATGCCTGCTCTAGAGCCCTTGTCTAGGGTGCTAATGAATAACATGAAAACCATGGTGGAGGGCAATGAGCACCTTTTAAAGCTGCATGCAGACAATAATGCACTTATAATGCAAGATCTCACAAGGGGAATTATCAGAGCTGAAGAAGAAGAAGAAGAAGAAGAAGAAGAAGAAGAAGAAGAAGAAGAAGAAGAAGAAGAAGAAGAAGAAGAAGAAGAAGTTATATAGTTATGGAGCTTTAGTGGGAATCCACATAAACTATGAGAAGTCAGAATCTAGGTATATTCATATAAAACCAGATGTGCAAAATAAGCTGCATGCCATGAGGCACAGTAATTTGTCCCAAATTATTCAGATATAGTGGCATATATGTTTCTAGAAACGTTTTTTAAAAAACAACAACAGCTTGTATCAATTTAACTTCACCCCAATGCTCACACACCAAATATAGTTCATAAAGGTGTAGCTTCAGTATGCTGATGACAATGTAGTATGCACACGCTCAGTGGATGACCTCCACACCATCCTAAATAGCTTTTCAGAAGCTTACAAAAAGCTTGGCCTATCACTCAACATCCAAAAATTCAAAGTGCTGCACCAACAAGTACAAAATAACCCCTCTGCATCACCACAAATCCAACTCAGTGGTGTAACGTTGGAAAATCTTGATCACTTCTACCTAGGCAGTTACCTTTCCACACGGGCCAACATTGATGCCGAAATCCAGCATCGCCTGAGCTCTGCGAGTGCGGCTTTCTCCCGATTGAAGTGCAGAGTGTTTGAGGACCGGGACATTCACAGGGAAACCAAAATACTTGTTTACAAAGCTATTGTACTACCAACCTTACTATATGCTTGTGAAACATGGACCACTTATAAATGAGATAAGAATCCTATGTCTCTGTTCATGCCAGGTGTCTCCATTGTTTTAAGCTTGGTAATGAGTTGCAATTCAGCGACTTCTCTTTCCAGTCTGTTTCTGAAATTTTTCTGTAATAAAACAGCTGCTTTGAGATCTTGTATAGAATGTCCTGGGAAATTGAAGTGTTCTCCTACTGGTTTCTCTGTCTTGTGATTCCTGATGTCAGATTTATGTCTATTTATCCTTTGGTGTAGGATTTGGCCTTTTTGTCCAATATAGAGAGCTGAAGGGCATTGTTGGCATTTGATGGCATACACAATGTTAGAAGATGAGCAATTAAATAGTCCTGAGATGGTATGTTGGATGTTGTTGGGGCCATTAATGGTGTTGTCCGGGTGTATGTGGCAGCAAAGTTGGCATCTGGGTTAATTGCAGTCTCTGGTACCAGTGTCCATGTTAAGTCTGGTGGTTGTATTATTGTGGGCGAGGAGTTGTTTAAGATTGGGTGGCTGTCTGTAGGCAATGAAAGGTCTTCCTCCCAGAGCTTGAGAAAGAGAGCTGTCATTGTCCAGGAGAGGTTGTAGATCCCTGATGATGCGTTGTACTGTTTTAACTTGGGAGCTGTATGTGATTACTAGTGGTGTTCTGTTATTTTCTTTTTTGGGTCTGTCTTGCAGCAGGTTCTCTCTAGGTATCAGTCTGGCTCTGTTGATCTGTTGTTTAACTTCATCAGGTGGATATTTTAGTTCCAAAAAGGTTTGCTGTAGATCTCTTAGGTGAGATTCTCTGTCTGTAGAGTTGGAACAGTGTAATTCTTCTAGGTTAGGTAGCCTAACCAATTAGCTGGGATTGCAATGATGTTGCTACAAAGGCCTTTACATGTATTTATGTTGACAGAGCTGTATTTGTATATTTGTATTCCTTACTTGGCTTTCAATAAAAAGGTTGTTCTTCAAAAAATACTCTTGATGGAAGCCGTGTGTGTAAATTACTAAGCACTGATCTTTCTGTGTGACATTATAGTGACAAACAGTGAAAAGGACGTCTGTGCCGCCCCAATCCTGAGACTTGCCTGTGCTTCCAAATGTTTAAAGACCTTTTGCTTTTTGAGGTGCTTGTTATTCAAATTAATGAAAATGGGCTCAACTTTCAGGAATAAAAAGGCTTTTAAATGCTGATTAAAAATTAAATCAGCTGTCCATTATCCCCAGGGGGTCTTGTTTTAAGAGCTGTAATTCAGCTGAAAGTCAAACAAGTAATCTTTTCAATGCAGATAATTCTCATGCTGGAAAGAATTTATTGAAATTGTTTCTCATTCCTGAAACGATCAAACTTCAAATGAAGAGCTGGTGGGGAAAGCAGATTTCTTCTTCTGAAACTGTGTTGAAGGCCACAACCTAATTGTTACCAATTTGCAAAGGCTTTTCTACTATTTTGTATGCTTTTGAATGGAAACAGATGAAATGTTTCATAAATGGGAGAATGAATATTCCTGGCTGATCAAGTTTATTATTTACTCCTGTGAAAAGACCCTGTAATTGACTATATTTTAGGAGCAAGAAATAGATACACACATATATTGCTGGCAAATTCAATTCGTAGCCAGGGAGTACAAGAAAGGAGACAAAAAATGTGACAGCCAGAAGAAAACATTTGCCCTAAGTTGCAATAATCTCTTGACTGTTTACTGTATATGGTCACAGTCAAGTGCATATGTCTTGTGACTCGGTAATAATGGTGCTTTTGGAACTGGACACATGACCCCAGGAAACATTTGTCAATTTCTGTTTGTCAGTGTTAATGGGAGGGATTTTACTTGGCTTCAAAGAAGCATCTGCCCTAGCTAATGATTGCACCTCCTTTTAAAACTCTGAAATCCTTGTACGTCTTATGATGAAAAATATCATTACATTTTAGTGTGAGATTCATTCCTCTAAGACAAGTTTAAGGTACACTTTCTATCCCAAAGGAAAGACGAATTGCAATATGATTTGATGTGTCAGCTGGCGCAGCAGCTGTGCTTTTTGTCTTCAGGGGCACTCACTGGTACCCAGTACCGGCAGCTCTTTTTGTTGTGGTTTTTTTAAAAATATTTTTTATTCATTTTCCAAAAATAAACAAAACACAATCAACAAATATACATAAAAACAAACAAAACACAAACACACACACACACACATTTTTTAAACCTTTCTAACTTGTTATTTTACATCGTGTGGGGAGTTCCCTTGGTCCCTCCTGAGCTACATTTTCCTTCATCCTTTTTAACAGGTTCATCTATAAATACATATCCCTAACATAATTTTAACTTAATTTCTATCACCAAGTAAAATCATAATACATACTGAAAACCTAAAAATACTTCCGTATAAAAAAAATTCAGATAAATTCTAAATTTCTTCCAATCTTCTTCAATCTCCTCCTCCTCTTGGTCACGGAGTCTCCCAGTCATCTCAGCAAGTTCCATATATTCCATCATCTTCATCTGCCATTCGTTGATAGTTGGTATCTCTTGTGTCTTCCATAGTTTAGCTACTAATAATCTAGCTGCTGTTGTGGCATACAAAAAGAATGTTCAATCTTTTATATTAATTTCTTCTCCAACAATTCCAAGCAAAAAGGCCTCTGGTTTTTTATGAAAAGTGTATTTCAACACTTTTTTCAATTCATTATAAATCTTTTCCCAGAAGTCCTTTAGCTTAGGGCAAGTCCACCACATGTGGTAAAAGGTACCTTCTTTCTCCTGACATTTCCAGCATTTATTATCAGACGCATAATGCTAATTTAACAGGTATTAAATACCACCTATACATCATTTTCATCATAATTTCTTTCAATACATTACATGCAATAACCTTCATACCTTTTTTCCACAATCTCTCCCAGTCATTCAATATAATATTATGCCCCACATCTCTTGCCCAATCAATCATTACTGACTTCACTTTCATATGCCATTCCAACAATAAATTATACATCTTTGATAATTTTGGGGGGTAGTGTCAGAGGGTCATCGTGGCTACTCTAGAGTAACTCCGCTTGACTCCAGTTTGCCTTTAAAGACTTTTATTGTGCAAGGTATTTACAGTGCAGAGACAGCTTAAAACATGACCTCTCATTCTGAATCAGAATCCGGCAATGGCGTACATCTGTTCTTACACCAGCAAAGTAGTCGGGGCACTCCAAAACGCCTCCCCCTTGACCTGCGTTGCGGTGCTCTCCTTAACGCTTGCACCAGAAGGAGCAATGTCCTCTCAGTCTCCTCCCTGTCAGGGTGGTGGCAGGGCTCTCCAGAATCCCTGAGCCCTTGCCTGCATCTCTCCACCCCCAAGCTTTCCCATTGTTCCACACACTGGTTTCCCTCTCCCTCCGAGTCTTTCCCCTCCCCCCTGGCTGCTTCAGACCCACTGCTGCTCCCTGTGCTTGGCGAGGTGGATGTTAGGATGATGGGGACTGGCTCCCTGTAGGGAGTCATCCTTACAGTAACCAAACCATAACTAGACTTGAAGCTGGATTGAAATGGATCTACATAATGAATCTAGATCAGGGGTTGTCAACTTGGTTCCTATTGCCCACTAGTGGGCGTTTCAAGATTCTAGGTGGGTGGTGGGGTGTTCTATGACACAAGCTGAATCCTGCTTCCATCGAGCACTGGTGGGCGGTAAGGAAATTTTACCATCAAGAAAGATGCATTAGTGGTTGGTAGTCTAAAAAGGTTGAGTACCCCGATCTAGATAATCTGCCTCATCCAGGAACACCTGGAGCTGAGATTACCACCAGGTGATCAAGCACATTATGTAACATCATGCCATTTTCATACTTTAAAAAATGATTACATCAATTAAGAATTAACCAAGGCAACTATGCTTTCTTTCTAAGGATGCCCTTTCCTGCCTTTCGGGAGTCAGATAGCAAGCTCTGAAAACCGTTCCTAGAATGAGATTTGTTTGACACAAACAAAATGCAGCTAACTCAGAATACTCTCCAGATGTAAAAATATAAAGGGTTTTCATTATGTGATCTGTGCATTGGATATGTCAGAGAAATGAATGATCCATTAGGAAAAAAGAGAGGGGAAACTATTAATTCTATGCAGACATTCAGCATGCTGCACTGATTTCTGCCTGGCCAGCCAGTTTGCCCAGCGTTCTTTCATGTAATCCTCAAGTAATTTACTCCGCAGGCATCCTACTCAAGACAGTCAGCTCAACCCAGCAGGGATGATGTGCATGCAGAAGTCGGCTTGTAAGCACACATTCCCTGCTGAATTGCACAATGCATGGGGGGGGGGGTGGAAAGGGCTGTGCACGCCATTCCCTGTGATGCCTCTCTGAACCCATTGCATTAGGAATTGAATGTGGTTAGAGCTTCCAACTTTGGTGGCTTCAGTCCCTGTCCAGGACAAACCATTCTAGCCACTTTCCTCTCTATCCTTCACAGGAATGGAAGGAGGTTGGATTGAGGGCTTCCCATCTCTTCCCAACAAGTGATCGATGCTGTCAGAGCCGAGAATGCCAGCTATCTATTGGGTGACTAGGCACATGTACGATATACCATATTTTTCTGTCTATAAGACGCCCCCATGTATAAGACTCCAAATTAAGAAAATGGGGAGAGATCTATCCGGGTATAAGATGCCCCCAAATTTTGGACATTATTTTTTAGTCCTATACATGGAAAAATACGAGTATATGCATGAGCAGAAGCAGCCAACTGCTTCATGTCCTTTGGTATAGATCAGGACCAATAGAACGGCTTTCAAGGCAATGTAATATCAGCTTTGTTTATGTGTGGGCAATGAACAGGTCCCATTGAATTCAGTGGACCATGTGCCTCAGCAGTTAGACAGATGGTTGCTGACAGAGCCCTGAGCATGCAGGGGCTTCTACTTCTCTGGTATTAGAAAGGAGATGTTCCACCCATTCTTGGGAATTCCCATTGCATGCATGAACTGCTGACCTTGAGACACAGTAAGCCTCTACATATGGAATTCTAGACATACAGTCAGAGTCACTATGACTCAGGGCAATGTCAGATGCTGAGGGAATCCACAGGACGTTCTTCACCCACAGCATAATTCTGGTCTGCAACTCATGTACAGACCAACAAATAAGTTTCTGTGCCATGGAGGTGTCCCAACACACAGTCTTACCCTTCTCCTTGAGCATATCAGGCAGATGCTCCTCCTTTTAAACAAATTCATCTGAAATAGAATTTATTATTTTGTGCATATAGCCTTGTATCATACTGTACCCTTCTGTGAGTGGAAAGAGTCATTCCATTCACAGAGGTGTCTATGAACTAAGGGCGGCCAATTTCCCCTCCACTGGATCTAAAGCCCTTTTATAACCAGAACATGATTCAACTCACTTTCATCCATTTTCTTACCATTAACCAAACCAGTATTTTAGGAACATTTCCATAACAGAGTTAGGTGAGGTGCATTAGTGATGTCAAGGGTGCTAGCCAACCCTAGGTAAAAGGGGTTGGAATTGCATCCTTAGTTTGAAAAACCAAACAAAATGGGCACTTGGCAATCAAATTTCGACCTAATGTTCGAATAAGCATATGTGTGTATGAAATTGAACTCTTTGAAAACTGCATCAGGCATATCAGTATATTCAAGCATTTTGGCAAAAACCTAGATTGGACCGCAGTATAGTCCAAGTATTACTATATTTTTTAAACTGTTTTGGTCTCACTAGATAGCAATCTGCAAAAAGACTCACAGACTCAGAGGTTTGTTGTGAGCATGAATGACATGAAGAAGGAAGTATTACCAACAGAGCTTTAGGGATATGCTGGGCCATAAAATTAAATTTTAAAGCCTATCATGGAGAGATGAATATCTATTAACGTAGTACAGCGAAAGCATTTTCCAGGGCACATGTATAAAACGCTTCTGTAGTCAGGCCCCGTGAGAATGACTATCAGAAGGCAGAATGGAAGTTTATTTTATGTGGCTACATGTAAAATGTCATAAAGAGAGACTCTAATTTCACATTCTTTTCTTCACTCATTGCTTTATAGGCCTTCAGCCCTCCAGGGAGTGTGACAAATCCACATAATGTCTCCGAGCGCTGAAATTTGCATTTGCAACTTCAATATAGCTGAGAGATATGTATTAAAAAAAAGGAAAAAGGAAACAAATCCACTATAGCCAGAGAGCTACATGTTAACTACACTTCTAAGACAACTCAAAGCATACATTATTTTTTCCATAGTGAATTTTAACTTAGTTTCCAGAAAGTAACTCCAGAGGAGCCATTTTCTACCCAGCACATCTGCAAGTGGAAAAAAAAGATGGCCTGAATTAAATCCTCTGTGGCCTTTTAGCCCATCCTTTCGGCTCCACATTTCACCACAACCAGTATGGCTTGTGCCAGAGGTCAGCAGGGTCAGGCGACTGCCGAGGTCTAAGAATTAAGGCAAAAGGCCAACACTGTCAACTTGGTCCTCATTTGGCATGGGCTCTAGCCAGCTTAGACCTAGATGGATACCATGTTGGGGATGTGAGATCCTATCCTAGAAACCCTTGCAGTCAGAAAAGGAACTATGGCATTCAGAGCTTCTCATGCCCTTGGCAAGGAGCTGTATCAGAGGCAGTAGCGATCCTCCCAAATAAAAACCACTTCACCACAATAGCCACATTAGAAATTACTGCATTTTACATGACTCAAAAGTGTCCAGAGTGAGGGCGTGATGAGGAGGAAGGGCAAAAAAAAAGTCCATGTAAAAATGCAGATTTTGTGGAGTTGGTTTTTTTTAATGTAAATTTTCGTGTGTGCATGTGTGGTTGTGTGTGTTCCCCCCTTTTTTTAAGGGAGATGATACAGGAATGGAATAGACATATGAATGGACACAAACCAGAAATAGAAAGATCAGTCCATCCTAAGGGCATCCTTTTAATTTGCAAGCACTATGTCCCTCCTATGGACCCCTCCCCATAAACAAAGTCACTGAAAGCTCCCCCCCTCCATATCTGGAGCTGGTCATGGAACTTTCAGTACATTTTGGGACAACAGCCGAATTCTTCCTTGTGCCATAAAAACCCACAACTGTTTCCTACCCCTTTCGTCCCTGCCCCCCAGCCAATCAATCCGAGTTCATTCATTCTCAGTATAAATCGACTTATTCTCAAAAAATCGGGGTGGGGTGGGGGTGGAGACAGCTGGGAAATTACATCTTTGGCGTCATCAGGTTTGCTAGTCAGTCAACTTCAATATAAATTTCCAGCATTGTCTTGAAAGAATCCATAAGTGTGGTGCAAAGGTGGAAGAATGAACGGCTAAATGACAGCCTTTCAATCTGCAGGTGTCCACACAAAGATTTACTGCTGGTATCTTAGAGGATATGACAGGTTGTTATTTTCCTGAGAAAATCATTTGTCACATGCCAAATATAAAACTACAGCATGTCAATGTGACAGTGATAAGGATGGTTATGAAAGACGGCAGAGGGCGGGGGGACAGATCACAAAGACTTAAGCCATTTATCTCTTCAAGAATTGACTTACTTCAGGGCTCAGGCATCACAAACCAAATAATGGCAGAGGATGCTGAATCGGAGAACACCATAAGGAAAACCTAAAAATGGCAATAAAGACCATTAAGAGCAAATAAGGATATAGCAGGTGTAATCGCATAAGAGTCAGAACAAATGGCAGAAGTTATTAGAGGGTCAGGGAAGGTCAAAGCAGGGCAAGACAAGGAGTGACTTTTTTTTAGCGTGCTTGAAGTACAACCAGATAGGTTGGAAATGAGCTTCTGTCTAAGATATTAGCTGCCTCTTCCTGCTTCCTGTTACAAGGAATGCTGGGAGCGTAGACCCAAGAAAGCTTAAGTGGATGAGCCTGCTTTTATAATAATAATAATAATAAATTTTTATTTATACCCCGCCCTCCCCAGTCAAAAACCGGGCTCAGGGCGGCTGACACCAACAGAACCACAATAAAACATAAAAACAATTAATTAAAATACAGATTAAAATACAATATTAAAATTTAAAGTGCAGCCTCATTTCAGGTAGGCCATAAGTGGCTGACACCAACAGAACCACAATAAAACATAAAAACAATTAATTAAAATACAGATTAAAATACAGTATTAAAATTTAAAGTGCAGCCTCACTTCAAGTAGGCCATAAATCCAAGCCATGAGGGAGAAAAACACAGGGGTCAGGCTGAGTCTAACCCAAAGGCCAGGCGGAACAGCTCTGTCTTGCAGGCCCTGCGGAAAGATGACAAATCCCGCAGGGCCCTGGTCTCCTGGGAAAGAGCGTTCCACCAGGTTGGGGCCAGTACTGAAAAGGCCCTGGCTCTAGTAGAGGCCAATCTAGCCATCTTATGACTCGGGATCTCCAGAATATTATTGTTTGTGGACCTTAAGGTCCTCCGCGGGGCATACCAGGAGAGGGTATGGCAGTGGTAAGGCAGTGCTAAGAAAGACTGGTTCCCCAAAGGCTGGATACACCACTGACAGGCTGCATCTGTCACAGAGCATGCTGGTCAGTAAACACACAGTCCAAAGCAAAAACACAGTCTCCATAGTGTCAGACCTAAAGAGCACAGCAGCTCATTCCCAATGGGTCTTCCTCCATGAAATCAGTTCTGAGACTGAAAGTCCCTGCCTCCCCACAGCTCTCCCCCTGCGGAGACTGAAAGTCCCCTCCTCTCCAGTGCTTTCTCCAAGCAATTGGAGACTGCTGCCACATGCAGCCTGTCACTGCTCTGCCCATTTCAGGCCGCTTCTGGTTCTGGGAGACAGAGGGGGAGGGGAGCTTGTCTCAGCAGGAGGGGGAGCCCCATATGACTCTTCACCATCTGACTCATCTCTGCCTCTTGACCTCCCACTCGCCAGCTTCAGCTTCTGATTCTGGACTTCTCTCTGCCACAGACGCTCCCAACTCACTAAGCGCTAATACCCCTTCAGCTTCCAACAACAACTCTTCCCAGTCTTTTCTCTTTGACCATGCGTTGTCATCCCATCACAAATCTCTGGATTCTGAATCTTTTTTCTCTGGTGGTTCCCCAGCTGGTTCCTCCTACCATTCCTCTGTGTCCAATCAGTCCATGACAGCATCCATTGATCACCCCCAAGAGTTCATTACATACTGACAGATGTCAAAATGACTTGAATGATCTCATTTTTCTGTAGAGACTGGTCCAAAGACACAGAAGTTAAGGAAATTGCTTTAAAATGGGAGGAGGGTCACAAAATGTTAGCAGATGTAGTAGGGATATCTACCAATCTCCAACAAAATATTTCCCCTCCTTTGAAGTCTAGGGATGCCATGGATGATTTCAAAATGACTTGGATGATTTGGACTAATCAAGGAAGACCAAGTCATAGAAGTCAGTAAATGATGGAACTCTTGGAAGTGGGCCACCAAGCTGCCATCACTGTGCATTAAAGAACACACATACCTAAGGCAGGGATAGAGTCAAACAACATCTGGAAGAGCCACAGGTTTCTCACCTCTAAAGAGTGTGGTTTTGATGTTGAAGGGTGGGAGTAAGTTTTCACTCTGGCAACCAAAATGGTCAAAGGCCTGGAAACGATGCCTTATGAGGAACGGCTTAGGGAACTGGGTATGTTTAGCCTGGAGAAGAGAAGGTTAAGGGGTGATGTGATAGCCATGTTCAAATATATGAAAGGATGTCATATGGAGGAGGGAGAAAGCTTGTTTTCTGCTGCTCCAGAGAAGCGGACACGGAGCAATGGATTTAAACTTCAAGAAAGAAGATTCCACCTAAACATTAGGAAGAACTTCCTGACAGTAAGAGCTGTTTGGCAGTGGAATTTGCTACCAAGGAGTGTGGTGGAGTCTCCGTCTTTGGAGGTCTTTAAGCAGAGGCTTGACAGGCATATGTCAGGAATGCTTTGATGGTGTTTCCTGCTTGGCAGGGGGTTGGACTGGATGGCCCTTGTGGTCTCTTCCAACTCTATGATTCTATGAAAGACATTGACAACCCCTGTGACCCAGACAGTCAACAAAAGGTAAAAAGGGCAATAGGATGAGACTGGATGCCTGTGCTCAGCTTGGTGGACCAAAGGTTGTGCAGTGCAAAATAGTATTAAGACAGCTAAGATGAGAGAATCAGAGTTTTCTGGAGAATTCCAGCTTAAGAAGCCAATGATGTGAAAGCCTGCTCCGAGTATGTGAAGGTCAGATGTCATCAAAGTTAGTCATATGAGAAGTGACAAATTCTTACTAGTTCTGCTTCACATAATTGTTCCCTCCCTCTTTTCCTTTTCAACCTCCTCTATCTTGTCCAGTCCCCTGATTTTGGAGAAGTTTCCTCTTTTGATGTCAACAGTTCTGAAATTGTTGGGTCACAGCAAAAGAGGAAAGACAGCAATGTTGCCTTTGTGCCCTGCTTGTGAACTTTCCAGAAGCATCTGGCCAGCCAGTGTTAGAGACTGGACACTGGGATGGAATCTGATTCTGATTCTGATCCAGCAGGGATCGTGAAGTTTTCTTGTGAATGCACTGATCAAGCTGTGTTGCGGGCCGGAGTGTACGGGAGCTCGCGCCTATACGCATGCGCACACGAGATTTCCGGTGCACTTCCGGGTTGTCAGAACACCGGAAATAGCTTGTGCGTTTGTGCATGGGCCTCCTCCGGCCCAGGAGTGCACCGGAAATGATGCTTGTGCATGTGCACAAGCTATTTCTGACACTCTGGTGAGCTGGAATTGGGCAGCCACACAGCAGGCGGCGGGGGCCGCTGGGGGCTGCATAAATGAGCCTCGCAGGCCGCATCCAGCCTGCAAGCCTTAGTTTGGGGAACCCTGACCTAGGCAATCTCTTCCACTGCTAAACAGTTCTTACTATTTGGAAATTTCTCCAGATGTTTCAATGATACCTGATTCCTTGGAACTTCCACCCAAGGGTTCATGTCCCATGAAGCAACAGGGCACAAACCTCCTTCTGTGTAAGAGCCCTTCAGATTTAAGATATTTTTGTTGTGGTTACTTTGTATGTCTCATGAGAACCAGAGACTCAGGTGCTTCAGGGGAAAGGTGTATGAAAAGTGGGGCGGGCTCAAGACTCTGGGTTGCATCAGGGTAGCACAAAGGGCTTATCCACATTTAGCTTTCCTGTGTTATTTCCAAGCACCTTTTTATTTTGCTCTGGAAGCTTCCCTGAGAAAGCTCACTCTTCAAAGCTCAATTGGAGCAAGTGGCAACACTTGAAAAACCCAGATTGACGTTTGCTCCAATTGAGCACTAAAGAGCGGGTTTTCGTGAGGAAAGCTCTGGGGCAAAAAACCACACATGTTGCACAAGTTTCCATGAGTGCAACTGTTGCATTGGATCCTGCAGTTCAACATCAAAACTAACCCATTCACCAACACGATAGCCCTTGCGCTAGTGGACAAACAACACTGGATATAGCTCTCTGCCTCCATTGACATTCCTTGATGAAACCTACCCCCCCTCCCCCCCCACACACTTACAGTGTAAAAGCAAGGCTGACATTACCACCTCCCTGCGAGTACACTCTGTATGTTCATCTCAATACCCCAAGTACACTCGGAGAGTGTTGAGAGTTTGCAGTGGGGTGGACTGTTCTACCTTGTAGTTTTAACAGTTTCTGAAAGCAACACATCCATAATCGGCAGACCTTCTGGGAAATTATGAGCCTCGCTAATGCCTGCGGGTTTTTGAAGAGTAATTTCCAAAAGTAGTATCCCAGCTATTTTGAATTAAATGCTTCAGCTGAGATTTACTGCTTGGGGTTTATGGCATTTTCTACATGATGTAAGAGTCTATGTCGTTTCAATTAGAGAAGCAGAGTGTTAATGCCTTGATATTAAAACCATCTGTACCTAAACTGTAAGAAAAATTGGCCACCATGTTTCAGTAATCTATGGAAAAGCCAACTATTCTCTTTTAAAGAACAATAAAACTGTACTTAAATCTGCCTGTTTGGTCAGCGGGTTGTGTAAGTTGCTTTCCAACTTATCAGTGAAAATTAAAGTGGTGTATCTATATTTTTGCAGAGAGAGAGAGAGCTCTCTATGTCAAGAATCCTTTGGCCAGATAAGTTCAGAGATTTCCGGTGCTGCCGCCACCACTGTTTCCTTTCTCAGCTCATTCCCTGCCAGAGAGAAAGAGGAAACACATGTTTTTATCCATGGGTTTTCTTTTACCACCCTACAAAGGAAACTGATACTAATGGTGATGGTGAGCGGGAGGGTCATCAGCTGGAATAGGCAGTGGACCACGGTCAGCAGGAGGAATGAGCAATCATTTGCACTCAGTGACAGGTTTAAAGGGGCCCAAAAAATGGAAAGAAAGCCCCTTTAGCCCAGTACTACCTGCTCTGACTGGCAGCAGCCTTCCTGGTTTTTGTGCAAAGGCTATTTCACATCACTGGTTACCTGACTGCTTTAACTGGAGGTATCAGGGATCAAACTTGGGATTCTTTGAATAGGGGGGGGGGGAGTGCTCTGCCACTCAGCCATGGTTGCTTCCCCTTTGTTTATATATATTTGTACATTAATAGTATCTTCCCCCAGTATGTTCACTAGATGGATGTTTCCCCCACTGTCACAAAAGGAATGATGCTTATTTTGCAACCCATTTCATGCGAGCCATTGAATAATCATTTGAATAAGGTGGCTGAAAGAATTCATAATCCATTAACTAGTATAAAACGTGTGATTTCCCAAGTGAATAAAAGGTAGGCTTGTAGCTGTACAATATGGGGGTGGAATAGTCAATTGTGACAATTTTTTGCTTGCTTGCGTGTGTATAATAAAATAATAAAATGGTACACTGTGTACAATAAAAGATTTGTTAAAAGCACAAATTAGAATCCTGAATTATCAATCAGTTGGTGGCCCTTGCTCTAATTGTCCCAGCAATGAAGCTAGCAACCTTAGCTGTTGTCTGGTCATTTAGGTCTGATAGAAGGAAATGCATTATGGCCATGGTTGAGCACCCTGGGATGGTTAGAAGGAGTAATGATCTCGTTCCTCAAGTCTTTATAAAGGGAACAGGGCAGGAGGACATGTGCCACTGATTCTATACTACCATCTCCACAGGGGCAAAGTCATTTCTCAAAAAATATCTTTTGGAATCGACCCTCGAGAACTGCAGATGGCAGAACATCCAGTCTTGCAAGTGTAAAGGCACATCCGTATTTTGGGATAATAAGTTTGTGCAAATATGGAGCCATAGAATCAAAGTTGGAAGTTGGAAAATGAGCATACCAGGGGCAAAATTTCTTTATAGTGGCCAGGTTGTTCTGATGCTCTATGTCTTTTAAACGTTGACTGATTAGACTGTTTGCTCTGTTAGGGCCCCTCATAAGTAGGTGTTGTGGGGATAGGCCACAGGAGAGAAATTTTTGATGGACAGTTTTCGTCCAGGCGCTTTTATGAAGGTCTCAAAGTACTAGAGGTAATAAGCCGGGGGGATTTGAGTTTAGATGGATCCAGAAGCTAAAAGTTCTTGGCCAGGCCCATACTTCCACTGAGGGGAGACTTGTGGACTGGAAATAGATCTCTCTCTTTTTTTGCTGGCCTTTTATTATTATTATTATTATTGCCCCTGCTGCTGAAGTGCATGTAAAAAGAGAATCATTTTCAAAGGATTAATATTGCAATCAAAGCAGGAGAGATTGCATTACAGGAAAAAAAATTAATTCTTTCAGTTCTTTTCTTTACACAGAGTTTTGTGTTGCAAAAGAGATTTCAAACAATCCCTTAATAATAATGCATTTTGTTGCCATACTACCAATTGCTTTCACTCTTGGAAGCTGGAAGGCAATGCAAATTTGTAGTTGCTCTTATCGGATTTATATCATGTCCGACTAATGCATGCACATCAGTCAGGGTAGTTTGGAACAATTAAAGCTAGCTACAGAATACAATAACATCCCATTAAAACAATACAGAATAAAACAGAGCCAGAATAGAACAGAGCCAGAGTCATCATATCAAAAACATTAACTCCCCAGTAAAGCACAGGTCTGCCAGAATACAAATGCCTCTACCATCTGGTGAAAGCTAGCAAAAGTGGGGGCCAGCTGAGCCTCAGCTTAGGAGTGGGCACAATTTAGATGTGGATACTGAGAAGGCAATTTCTCCTGTCCCAATCAGTCAAGCTTCTTCCATTCCTTTCTACTAACCGTGCAGATTATTACACAGTGAACGTTTACTCTGCAAAAAATACTCAGCAGTATTAAGCATTATTTACAAGCAGCTCATTCTCCCACCTCCATCCTCGGGAATATAATGTCATATAAACTGCAACCTAAGCACACACACCCTCTCCCAGGTAGATAGGGTCATACTCTACCTGTGTCTCACACTGAGTGGTCAGTTTGGGGCAAGTACTCTGGTGAGAGAACCCCAACAGAGATTTAAAGTCACAAAATATGCAGCATAGTAATGTGTGGAAATATAGGCTGTTAGACCTTTAAAATATGCCACCCTAAATGAGTTCCAAAATTTCCCTCTTCCCTCAGCATAGGAAAAGACATGTTTGGTAAGTTAAAAATGGGTTTATTTACAAAACTCTTTGAAGGTCAGGTGCATGTGCTTCAGAAAAGTTGCACAGGCAGTAATGGGTAAAAGTTCCTGGATTATTGCTATAGAAACTCAAGAGTGGCTGGTAAGAGCCATGTGGTTGAGCTGAAGCAACCAGCTCAAACCTCTTCACACTCTGGGCAACTCAGGTAGACTGGAGAAAACAATAGGCTGCTTGATTATCTATTTCCTCCCAAGGTAAGGGGAAGTGATATGGCTAAACATAGCAGGGCAGCTCACTCTATGGTATTAACTCCTTCATGCTTCAATTAGACTGAAGCATGTTGGTTATAAGAGACTGGTTATCCCAATCTGTACACGCTGTCCTTAGTGACCAGGGCATATCTGATTTTCTGATAGCGATACCTGTTAAAACAATGTCCCTGTTTTGCCTTTTTGGAAGATTTGTGGGGATAGTGGGGATTCTGGGGATAGGAAAACTCAGTTATTATGAGTTGCTAGCATTGCTGTTCTTCAGGTTTCAACATCATTCTATAGGCCTATCATTAAGTTATTAATGTGTTGTGCGCGCACACCCAAAAATGTACAGGCACAAACCAACAACAAGAGAATCAATGTTCCATTGCCATGATTACCTTATTAATAATTGGAGATAATACCGTCACATAGTAAATGATGCAAGCAAATAAAAGAGAGTTCAAATCAGTGTAGCAGGTTATTGAAGTATTTTTTTTCCATTTTGTGATAGCAAGAGTATAGAGCCAAACAACTTAAGTGAGAGAGCTACAATTGTTGAAATCAACAGACATCAGTGCCATCTTGTGGTTGTTAGAATTGGACTGGATATGGAGAAATCCAGAAAGCAGAAAAGAGGTGGTTGGGTTTTTTACAATATAAAATTGTTGACTTAAACGTGGAGACTGGAAAATTGCTAATTGATCCTAAACTGTCACCCTGTGGCCTGTTATGTAATAGGAATGTGATAAGTGATAGATTTTTTTCAGCCTACCCACCCCATCCCACAGACTAAGAGATCTTCATCCCTGTACTGAAAGTGATCCTATTCCTGTTATTCAAATTGTTTCATAAATCAAATAGAAAACCTGCCTCAATGTTTCAGCATGTCAGTACTTCTCTGTTCATGCATACATTTCTCATGCTTCATGGCTATTGTTTTAGTGGATCATTTCAGCTGGGGAAAGTGGATATGAAGCTAGTGAGAGTAGGTGGGTGGGGGAAACAAGAACCCAGATCTTCCAGAAGACTTTGAGCAGCTCCCTGGCTGGAAAGGTCTGAGGAGCACATCTAGGAGCACATTGATCAAGGACTGGAATGGTGAGGGAAACCAACTACAATTTGGGTGCATGTATGTGCATGCATTACTTCTGCAGATCCCTCTTCCCTACTGCTGAATCATTTGTTTCCAAATCAGGTGTGTGTGTGTGAGAGAGAGAGAGGGGGGGGAAGGGTGCTCATGCTCACTTATACTTTGGCCACACCCAGCAGTGATATGGAGCCTTCAGAAAGCTGGCCAACAGGAAATGTTATCACTCATTTCATTATACAGTGGTGCCTCGCTTAACAAACACCCCGTAAGACAAAATTTTCGCTTAAAGAAAGGAATTTTCTAGCGGAGGTTGCCTTGCTAGACAAATTCGTTTTACGAAAAATTCGTCTAGCGAATCGCGGTTTCCCATAGGAATGCATTGAAATTCAATTAATGCGTTCCTATGGGCAATTTTTTTTAAAAAAAAATCCAATGCATTCCTATGGGATTCGCTAGACAAATTTTTCGTTATAAGAATAGACCCGTGGAACGAATTAAATTCGTCTAGTGAGGCACCACTGTACATGTTGCTTTCTATAACTGAAACAAATTTGCTCCCCAAAAGTCTCTGAAAACTTTGCTGTCTAATATTCCCCAGATTGCCAGAATACTTGATACCCCATGCTATTTGAGTCTGGTACTCGATATTTAGCAGCTGATCATTTTAATTTTGTTATTCTTTATCCATCAGAATATGAAAGTTTGCATGCAATGTCCTTTAGTATCTGATGGAATTTGATCAATGTGCAACTGCATTTACTCTTTGACCACCCATGAAATTTCACATATGGTTTCACATACTGTCAAGCCCTACTTCAGCACTAGGTGTTTCATGGGAAAGCTTTACATTCAAAATGCATTTCAAATTCAGAACTTCAAATGCAAAACTGGAGGTGCAAAACTGGATGTGTTGGTGAATTTCAGGTGGTTGTGAATATTTTGTACATGTTTGATTATAGTTCTCAGACTACAACTGTTACCCTCCAGGGAGGGCATTCTGAAACAGCCCTCATTGTGGACAAAATCCAACATATTTTATTGTTAGAGTTTTATCCTGCCTTCCAGAATTTGATGTGCAAGACATCCTGTCTTGTGCCTATAAAGAAAACTTCAGCAGGGAATGGAAATTTAAAAAAAGGAATAGAAAGTTTACTATGTTGCCATTTTAAAAAGGCAGCTAAGAGATGAGGGCATGGATCACAACATTCTGATTTCACAAGCCAGGGAGAGGCAATCCCATGAGTTTTAATTTGCAGTCTCTCAGGAATTTCCCGAGTGTTGGGCAAAAAAGGGGGTGAGTTGTTCTCCCTTTGCTACAGAAAACCTGCCTTCACCTCCTGGATCCACAAATATGCACCACACCACTCAACTGTCATTCTGTTGACTTAAATTGATCCCTGTCTCTCTAGGAACTTAATGACGGTAGAAGGAATACATGGGGCAGGATGCATCTCAGCGTCAATTGTTTTTATAGTTTTCCCAACTACTGCCCAAAGGTGGTTGTCCCACCACCTGAAAGAAGGCAATGCAATTTAATATGGCCTGAGGTTATTTATCTTGTACTGTTCTCCCCTGAAAGCAAAATAGGTTTGTGCGGAGATGCACCAGGATGCATGTGACAAAATTTAAGCACATAAAACAGCATATTCCCCGTGGCTTCCCAGAAACGTCTCCCCTTTGCAAAAGCAGGAAAGTACCTAGAACACCAAAGATCTCGCTGAGTACATCTCTGATCATAACAATTGCTGTCTATGAATATAAATAATGAAAGATACTGCAAAGGAAGATTGCCAGCTTCCATCCCCCCCCCCCCGGAACTATATAAAAACTTTGGCAGGAATTAATGCACAGCCAGGTTATAAAATTGCTTGCACATGGAGAGACCGAAAAGGAATGGAAAATTACAAGCAAAGCTTCTCAATGCAGCCGTGATTTTCCAATCACATTAACACAAAGCTCTACAAGTGAATAATGGCGGTGACAGTAGGGGTTGGGGTTGGGGAATGAAAATAAAAACATGGCAAAGGCACTGTATCATTTCAAGATTGGTGCTGCTGCTGCTGCCTATAAGTGTCTGCAATGGAATCCTGAGATCCACCAACTGGATAATGTGGATATTGGTGCAAAAGATTTGCACTTAGAATTCAAACCATCAGGAATTTGTTTTCAGTACAGACAACATCCAATTTGTGTGGGGGTTACATTCTGGATCATCGTGTGCAATGGCGGAGCATGCATAAGCCTACCTCACCCCTAGGAGTTGGCTGCTATGCTGGGCACTAACATGGCAAATGCCATTATACAAATCTATGGTGAGACCACAGTTGGAAGACTGTGAACACTTTTGGTCAACCCCACCTCCCAAAGGGTTTGGTAGTGCTGGAAGAGGTCCAGTTGCACAGGTGGGAGCACTGGAATGTGGCTGGTGGTCCTGTTGGTCCACCTATGCAATCCTGACCTTGCAGCTGCCCATCCCCACCCAGGTAAGCCACAGTGATGGCAGTGCCAGGAGGGTAGCTCTGTGGAGGAGTAAGGGTCCAGAGTGGGTTTTCCGTGTTTAGAAATTGCTGGAAAATCAGAATGAAGTTTTCCCAATTTGTCATAAGTGGATGTGATAAACACAACGATTCTCCATAAATACATGCCTCATTCTAATTGAAAGTTCATTATAATGCTTAATCCATTCTCCTAGAATGCTTTTCATTGCGCACTGGCAAATGTGTAAATTAAAAACCCAGAAGTAATTTTTGTGCTTTATCGGGATGCCAGGAAGATTGCAAAATTATCATCTCTTTCATAGTTAAATAACTTTAACCTGCACACCAACCTTTTAATATGCAAATGGCTCCGCTTTGTGGGAGGAAATGCATTTGGCTAATTGTTAAAATGATAAGTGGAGGAAATCTGAAGGAACCAGGAATTTACTTTGAAGTAACCCCAGCTGAAAGTTGATGTGATAAGAAACAAGGATACATGCACACACGCACACAGACACACACACACACACATATGGAGGCTCTGCAGAGCAATTGTCTACTGCTGTTCAAATCGGAGGCTATGCAGCTGTAATGAAAACCAGCGGGAGAGTTTCAAACTTACAACACCGGCAGCAAATTTGGTGAATGCATAATGCATGCCCAGAGAGTTGAGGAATTTCAATAGGTCCTTTGGGGATCATTTTTATTCCTTGCTTTTAAGAAGTGTTGAAAGGACTAAATGCTGTGACGCACAGAAGACTCTAACTGAATATTCTCTTAAAGTCCAAAACTTAGTTTTCTTTGGAGCAAATAGGACTGTGAACATAATACATACACAGAAAAAATCAGCTTGCACTCAGAATAGTTCCAGCAAGCATAGTCTACTCATATTGTTGCATGCCACGCCAATCTCCGAGTGGTGCGAGAAGCCAGGGGCTCCAGGCACTTACCCAGGTTTCAGCTATACTTCGAAATGAGGCACATTGGAGACTGTGGTGTCTTTATGATATATGGTTTATCTGCACATACTGTATATACAACCTGAGCCTACAATGGAGGGTTTCACAGCATTAACCCCCCAAGAGGACTTTGCTTCTCCTATCTGCAGCCTTGGCTTCAAACAGAGATCAATCATGCCTCTCTCTGCTTGCTTCCCCCCCCCCTTCAGCTTTTCTTCCACCTTCTAACTCACATCACTCCCAACTCTCTCCTCTAAACTCTGCCTTCATCCTTCTAACTCCTCGCAAGCTGAGGGGAGGTCCCCACCCATTTGCCAACTCGCTCAGAGCTACTTCCTTTGTTCCCCTTAATGGCCAATCACCTCACCAGGAAGCTAGCCTGGCTATTCAAAGAATTAGAAAGGGGCTCAGGCTTCATATAGCTATAGCAATAGTGTGTGTGTGTGTGTGTGTGTGTGTGTGTGTGTGTGTGTGTGTGTTACTCAGCTGTTCTGGGACATCTTTCACGTGAGAGCAGAGCACTCACATTTTGGGGGCACTGGGATCTTCTGGGATCCTGCTTTTGGGGGAGGCCATGCTCTCACACTGGTCATGTGATTCACATGGGGCCCCAGAAAACATGCATCTCAGTTCTTCACCTCAGCATGTTGGAGAGTATGGTTTGTATCCTGGGCGCTCTCTCTCTCTCTCTCTCTCTCTCTCTCTCTCTTTGGCCCTTGGAACTCTACCCAAACCACCGCTCTCCTTCCTAGGCCACATACCCTGCTGAGTCAGCTCTGCATTATTCTCCAGTGCTTTTGCCTGACTGGAATATGGATCTGGGTAATTCAATAAAAGTTCTGTTCTAAGAAGTGCAAATGTGACCTATGCAAGCTTTGCTGAATCACATCATCCTGTTCTTACATAAGTCGACAAGTTACATAGCTTTAAAGAGATCAATTGAGAATTAATTCCACAATGTAGCCAAACTCCCTGAGCCACTGAAATGTCCCTTATTTGGCTTTTCCATGGTTACATCTTAGATTATCAGCTGCATCAGAAAAGAGAGAGTGTATGTGCCTTGCCTTGGTTGTCTCCACCACTCCCTCTGTAAGAGCACAGTTATGCCCGTGCCACAGATTACATTTCAGTGCTTGAGAGAAAGGTTACATAACTATTTCATGCATTCGGGAGAACATGACCTAAGAGAGCCACATCCACCAATAACATTTGTACTGTGCTCCAGCATTCATGAGGTGAAATTCAGCTTGAACAAAAAACAAACACCAGTTGTGTGGAAAGGTAAAATATTCATTGGCAAGACTGATTGCGAAATGGTTTTGTTTCGGCCCAATCTTGGAAGGCCAAATCTAGCTGTCACCTTTTATTCTGGACAATTATGTGCAGTCATTCCCTGAGTAAGTCATAGGAAAACATAACAATATTGCAAATGTAGCCACATCATACACCTGTATGTTAGGTTGGATCAAGACTAGAATAGTTGCACTTAGCTTCCGTTGATTAATTATTATTAACCTAAGTGATTGATTTTAATGGGACCTAAGTTCAAATACAGCCCATGTACTGTATTATTGCAGCCTATATTCATACTGAATAAGTTTAAGTTTATTTGTATTGCTTCTTTTATATATTGTACTTTATTTTGGGGTGTATGTGATGTTAGGGGAGGGGTAGTACCTCGGGGGGGGGGGGGAAACGACACACAGCTTGCTCCCTCTGGGTAGTTTGTCCACCTTTGGATCCCGCCCCCTGCAGTCAGCTCTCACCTGTGACTCCTAGAAGTTGCCAGCATGCAACAATGGCTACACCCCCGGACAGGGCCGGCTCTAGGTAGAGTCCCATGCTACGCGCTGCGAGGGCGGGGGCGCCGGAGCGATCTCTGCCCCTCAGCGCCAGGGCGCCCGACCTGCTCGAGACTGCCCTGCCCCCGGAATGGCTTTGACTGACTGGCTAAGCCAGGTGACAGTAGCTGATGGGTCTCAAACCCTTGGTGAGTTAGGGACTTCCCCTGCATGAGAAGACAGGCTCCAGTAGGCTGAGTGGACAAGACCAATAGTGGGTCCAACAGTCAAGAAGGCGGTTTCTGAACATACTGTAGAGGGAAGTGAGGGGCAGGTTGGACTTGTCAACTTGGAAAGGTAGCCTATCTAGGAGAAGGTAAGTTGTGATGCTAAACCTCTGGTGCCTTGTGGGATATCTTCAGGAAAAGAAAAGGCTAAGGAGTAAACCCTACACAAATCCAGAATGGAGTCCCTTGAGGACTGTCCACCCAAACACCCTTATTTATGAGGGGCAGCAGGATCATGCCTGCTAGCTATGCCTCATGCATGCCATGAGCAACACACCATGGAGTCTACGCATGTGGCATCAGTATGAAGGTGCCTATATACATGTACATGCTTTAGGGGCTCCTCCAAATGGCTGGGAAAGCCTGACATGCACTTCAGTGTTTGGGGTGAATCTACTGCAGTATGCAATACTGGGGAGCCATGTGGAAGGTGCAACCATAATAATGCATTGCATTGGGATTTATTCAAGAAGGTTCAGAATTTGAAAAAGGGATTTGGGGGATCCAATAAAAATGCTATTGAACTTACACAGAAGCAATGATTAAGTGGGCCATCAACACTGGGTATAATATTGAAACTGACAAGTGGGAAACACTTGGAACCAAACAATGAATTTCTCTGCTTGATATCAAATAAGAGAAATTACTCTAAACATGCAATACCTATGGTATTTATTTGACACCAGTCAAATTGGTCAAAATGTATAGAAAAGACTCAAAAATCTGTTGAAAATGTCTAGAAGCTGAGGGTACATTTATTCACTTATGGTGGAAATGTAATCGAGCAAAGGAATTTTGGGAAATGGTATACAAGGAGTTAAAAAAAATCTTTAAATTTACATTTCCCAAGAGACCAGAAGCATTCCTTCTTGGCATAATTGGAAATGAGTTAACAAAAAAAAGCCCATAATTTATTCTTATATGCAACAACAGCTGCAAGGATAGTGTATGCAAGGTACTGGAAACAAAGAGAGATCCCAGGGAAAGAAAAATGGTTAAATAAACTAATCGAATATGCTGAGGTTGCAAGTATGACATCTAAAATAAGAAATGTAAACGGTAAACAGACTAGGAGTATTTAGGGGAATATTTCCCCACCCCCACCCCCGGCAATTAAATATAAATTCCAGGTAGGGGTTACTTCTTGGCCAGCAGTTGACAATACAAACGATATTGGAAGGTGGAAAATAAGGTGAAGGTATTATTGTATATGCAGCTAATTAAGATGTACAAAGAACTGTCATGGAATGCTGAGTGGGAAGTCCAAAAGAACTACTGTATAAGGATGGAAAATGATATGAGTGTATAACTGAAAACTTTCTTCTTCTTCTTCTTCTTCTTCTTCTTCTTCTTCTTCTTCTTTTCTTCTTTTTTTACAAAAATGCATTGCATGGGTTGGGGGCTCAATTGATGACTTGCAGCTGAATTTTGTGACTATTGTGTTTGAAGGGATGTAAGGTCATGAACATGATATCTCATAACCTGCAAGTCACCATTTGATGCTGACATCTGGAAGTGACGGACATGCTGAACCAGTGAACCAATTCATTTCTGCTTTATTTGATATTTCAGCTTTCCAGTCATATCACATTTGGATGCCCTGCTTATTTTCTGCACAGAAAATATAGATAAAGCCTGTGGAGATTTAAAAAAAAAACCCAGGACAGGAATAAACTGCAGAAACTGCATTCCTGTGGCCGCCTCATGAGGCTCTGCGTTTATTGTTTAAGCAAAGTTTTGCCGTTGTTAAGCCAAATAACAGATATGTGCAACAGCTCATGTGACAGAATGGTAAGAAAGTGTATTAGTCTAATCCAGCAGGGGGTCTATTAAAAACCGGGAAGAGAGTTCCAGAGAAATATAACGCAGAAACAGAAATGCTGTCAGTACCATATGTTTATGATATAAAACCGGGTGCCTTCCTGCGATGATATCCTATAACAATGGCAGATGGCCATCTCCTCCTCAACCCCTCTCCTCTTTATCAAGTTATAAACTTTAACAAATATTGACCAAAAATTCTATGGCTGAGCAAGGCTTCAGTTTTACGACAAATTACATATGGGCTGCTAATGTTCTTTTCCAGGTGGTGGGCTCCCCTTGCCTGGGAATGAATGGCCCTACGAAAGCACCCCTGCAAAGAGGGGGGGTGGGGTGGGGAGCCATTAGAAGTGCCCAGATCCAGCAATTGGTTTTTCTGTGCCCCAAAACCTCCTTGGCCACCGTGTCCTCTCCAGGCCTGATCCCAGGCCTACACTGAGCTGTTAGAAGTGTCCTGCTGGTTACCTGCTTTCAACAACAGGGGGTCCCTGCTTGGTAGCACCCGATTGGTTAGCTGTCAGATTCTAGAGCTCCCTATTGGTGGCTCTTAGGCAATTCCAAAAATACAGAGTCCATTAATAAAACACAGTGTTCATTCATAAAGTAGTAACATAAATCTCCATTGCTACATATTGGGTGTGTATTTCAGCGGTTGAACGTACAGGTTTATGGCCATGCTGTAGTGTAGTGCTTATGCGACTGTGAATAAAAGGTGGCTGGGCTCATTTTCCCGGGGTTTGGGGGGGAGGGGAGAGGTGACAAAACTGATTTCCAATAAGTGCCCCCCTTTATTTCCATAACAAGTCCTTGAGTTTGTACTCTGAATAGTGACACCAGGGACCTAGAAGGTGCAGGGCTTGTCAGTCCAACCCCTGCACAGTCTCAAGGAAATTGGAGCAATTTGGCCAAACTGGGCCCCGTGGGCTGCTCCTAAGGGCCCCCCACACCAGGGCAATCTAGATGGATTTTATTTATATCTATAAGATTTTGCAGACTTTGACTGTGAACTGTGGCCCTACAAAGGTTTAATGCATCCCATGGGCATGTCATGTGCTTGATGACCTCTCTGGTTTGTGAAGCAAAATGCTCTGTGCTCAGTTTACTGGGTCACAATTCTGTAAATCTAGATTAGGTGCAACTCATGGACTAAACACTGGAGTTGCAAAATCTTATGCAGATACAAAAAGTACCTCTGTTGCCCAGATATTGCTGTTGGTTACAAAATCCCATAATGTTGGCCAATCAGGTGTAATGGCAGCCTCCCCTTTAAATAAAATTTTGTTAAACGGTTTCAGAAACATATAGCTGTGGTCTGACAAGAAACTCATCAAAATTAAGGGGGGTGGATTCAAGTAGCGCAGTTTGATTAATACATTCGTTCCAGAAAGTTTGCCATTCTCCTACCTCCATTTCCACGTTTTGGACTAGTATCTAAGTGTATGCAACACGCATGACTTTTTCTTACAAGTACAAAAATATCCAAGGCTTGCACTGGCCACTGTTCCACTGTCAGGTAGCTATGGCAACATCCACAGGTTCTGAGCTGTAGAGTGCAGAGAGCAAAAGAGGCCCACTTTCTAATAGCACTGTAAATATAAAAATTCAGAGTCCCAATGGGGCTGGCGCAATGCTCTATGAGGTTCAGCATAATAGTTAATCTGGCCCTGCTTAGATTCCTTAATTGACATTTGTACCTGCTGTACTCTTTCATCATTCAACACAATGTGATCCAAAATAAAATAATATATGAGAACAAAAATATACTAAACTGTTCTGTAGGATTCCACCCCCTCCTTGCTATGTCGCAAAGTAAATTAATTCTATCACATTGAAGTAAATGGAGTCACACTAGATATTAATTCATATTCCCAGTGTCCAGCAACGTCTTTTTCAGGAGAGTAAAATACTGTTCTGTTAAATAGCATGACCTGATGTTGCAGCAGCTGGTCACAAAGTGGTTTTTTTTTTAGTTTTCCTGCATCTTTGTTCTGTTTTCTTTGTGGAAATGTCTGCTCAGATAAGATTGTATCAGTGACAGAGGTGAAATAACTTTGCCATTAAAAAAAAAGATTCTCTGAAGAAAGTCTGTGTACATGAATTAATTAAATAGGGCCACAATACTACTAATGGGGACTAGATGACTCAAGTTAAACATGGATGACTCCCTCATGCAGAAATTCCACCTACTATCCCAACTTGAGTTGGTATTTCCAATCCCTGAAGTGTATGATTAAGTACCATATCTTTAGGAATTATGGTGCTTCCAGGTCTTGGTTTCCTGGAACAAACTGCTTTGGCTTTGGAACATTTATCAGCTGGGTGAGTCCCCATCATGACCACTGCTATGTGAAAGCCATACAGGCAGAATCAGTCTATGTGTGTCAATGGAGGTGGAATGGGGGCGCCAGCCATTTTACAAAACCACCTGCAACTGTTGTTTCAGCCCCTTGTGATGGCAAGGTATTTATTTGTGAAAGGGGAGGAGTCAAACTTGGAACAATAAATGAATAAAAGCTCTCAAGCTCAGAGAGAAAACGGGAGCAATGTGACAGAAATGACTCAGTGAAGACACGGGAAATCTGGTGGGAATGCCCTCATTCACCCCAGCCCAGCAGAGGAATACTCTGAAGTTTGCTGTTTGGAGGAGGTTGGTAGAAGCCAGTTTCTCAATTCCACATCCCTACACACTTACCTTTCCTAGATGTGAATTACACCCACTTGCTCTCATTACTTCTCGTCCCTTGTTCACTCAATTCTATCATTCTTCCTCACTCTTTGCATGCGGTTATTTTGCCTCTGCTTCCAGCCTTTTCCCCAGCAGCACTCACTTGCTTCTTTAATATCCCACCTCCTCAGCTAGGTGTGTTAACTATTACTCCAAGGGTGGACTGGAGTGGGGAGGTAGAGGACATCCATACCACACTCATCAATGAGGTATTTCCTGTATTCTGGGTTTGTAGCTACCATCTCTCAATGAGCTGCAAGTATTCTTAGACCAGGCATCCCCAAACTGCGGCCCTCCAGATGTTTTGGCCTACAACTCCCAGGATCCCTAGCTAACAGGACCAGTGGTAGGGGAAGATGGGAATTATAGTCCAAAATATCTGGAGGGCTGAAGTTTGGGGATGCCTGTCTTAGACTAAGCGTGGGTGACAATGATGGAAGATCAGCTGAGTTCGAGTACTGTATCACTCATATTTCCATACTATGGCTATAGTGACTTGCAAGAAACACTCTACTGTTAATTGATAAATAACATACTATAGCTAGAGTGGCCTCATTCACATGTAATGCTAGGCCAAACGAGCAAGTGTGCTGGTGCACAGTGAGAAAACCATCCCAAGTTAACATCACTCAGGTAATTTAGACTAGCATTGCTGTGGTTTTTTAAGGTGAAAGAAAGTATGACCCCAAAACCTGGTTGCAATCCACAGCAGTCTATTATGAAATGGAGAGTCCCTCCATTAATATCCATCTAGTTCAGACATCCCCAAACTTCGGCCCTCCAGATGTTTTGGGCTACAATTCCCATCTTCCCTGACCACTGGTCCTGCTAGCTAGGGATCATGGGAGTTGTAGGCCAAAACATCTGGAGGGCCGCAGTTTGGGGGTGCCTGATCTAGTTAGTACCCGGGCTGCTGTTTCCCTAGAGCCACAGAGGTCAGAAAAGCTACCTGCAATATCTATTTTTCTTGATTCTTCAGTCCTCTGTGAAGATGATTTTTAAAATCCAAAGTAAGACAAAATGTTTTCCAAGCTATTGGCAGTGATGATGATGCTTGGCAAGGAGCCTGAAGGCTCTACGCAGACGGACAATTCATCCAAACTCCACAATGAGAGGTTGATGTCGGAAAGCATAGCTTAATAAAAAGGACTTATATAAGACACAGGGATCATTTTAGGCTATTGCTTCTAAATAGAGGAGGCACTGTGGATGGAAGAATGATTGATAGCCAGCTGTGTATTCTCCCCCACCCCCGGTGTAAAGCAAAGCAATTTTTGGTACAGCAAACCATATTTTTCATTTCAAAAGTAATAGGCTCAGATTACTCTGTGCATGGCATGGTAAATGTGTTGCCTTTCCTAATGGATTATTGCCTTTCATCTGTTAAATAATTTTGTTTTATTATTAATTTATTGCATATTCATTGTAAAGCTGCAAGCCTGTGCACAATAACCTGGGACACTGTTGAACAAAGTAGGCCCCACTTCTGAGTAAAAATGCATAGAATTGCACCACAGCAATGTAACTCTACACTTGTCCACTCAGAAATAAGCCCTATTCAGTTTAATGATGACATGTACTTCTAGGTCAGTACTTACAGGATTGTAGCCAACTTGATCCCCTCCCGCTCCCCCTCTTTCCTTTTCCCTTTTTTCTGATGGAACCCATATTTGGGGACTTCCCTCACTTTTTCTGGCCCACGTAGGACCAGTCTGGATAATTGGCCTGGTGAAGATTTGACATTTTCCTCCCCAGTTTTTTATTTGAGTTTCTATTGAAATGAGGCTGCATTTTAATGTTGTATTTAATCTTGTTTTTAAGCTGTATTTTAACAATTGTTTTATATCCGGTTTTAGCCGCCCTGAGCCCGGTCTTGGCTGGGGAGGGCGGGATATAAATAAAATTATTATTATTATTATTATTATTATTATTATTATTATTATTATTAAACAAGGACTTCTGTAGAAAGTGCTTCATTGTTCCTGGGGGTGGTGATATCCCCATTTGACTCAAAGCCCCCCCCCCCGGTGGTGAACACCATATTAAAGCTAAAATATACACTAAACTACAATAAAAATGACTTCCCCCAGTCTAGCACATCAAAGATGGAAAGGACTAAAACTGCTAAAATAATTTAAGAAACATTTTTTTAAAAAAAATCTCAGGTATAAATTCTCTCAGTTTGAGTTCCCAGAATTCCCTGACCATCCAAAACTCTTTCTTTGTAGCTGTTTTGTTAACTTAGTACGGTATGTCAGTAACCTTTGTCAATGTAACTGCATGCTTTTCAAATCCTTGCTTTCCACAGCTTTAGATGTTGCATGTTTAGTTATTGTATGCTTGTTCTTTTTAACCAAGCTGCACAATTACTGCTTTATTTCCCAGTCCACCAAAATATTTGACTACATCAATTTCCTTTTGATACCTATTTCTACCCTTTTTAACCTCTAGTTCTGTGAGTATTTCAAAGCCATTGGGTCTATTTCAAAGAATTCTTTTGAACTCAAGCGTAGTTATTTTCTTTGTTATCATTTCAAAGGATCCACCTTCCCCCTGAGTTTTTGGAAATATAATTTTATTACTGTCTGGACTTGCTACCTCACAGAGCTTTCCTCTCCGAAAAACATTTCCTTCACAGCGTGTTTTTAGGAAGAAAGATTGAGGGTACAAGGAGAAGGGGACAACAGAGGACGAGATGGTTGGACAGTGTTTTCGAAGCTACGAACATGAGTCTGACCAAACTGCGGGAGGCAGTGGAAGACAGGAGTGCCTGGCGTGCTATGGTCCATGGGGTCACGAAGAGTTGGACCCAACTAAATGACTAAACAACAACAACAAATATCACAGATAACCAGGATTGCCAACTGACCAGGAAAAAAACTACAGTTGAGCCTGCACTTGTGCCTTTAACTCCAGCTTGATCTATACAAATCAGGAGATCAAGCTTTTTACAGCATGGAAGCAAAAATTACTACCTGCAACTGAAGATGCTACTGCCACAGCATCTGATTGAAAGTGGCAAACCTACAGATAACACACCAACATTTAACAAAGAAAGAAATGGCCTCTTCTGTCAAAACGTAATTTGATTTACAGTAGTTACGGGAAATGTTTATTTCAGGGATGAGGAGCCTGTGGCCTTCAAATGTTGTTGGATTCCAGCTCCTATTAGCCCCAGCCAGTATGGCCAATGGTCAGTGACAATGGGAGTTGTAATCCAATCAATAACTATTGGAAAGCAATATATTCTGCACCTGCGGTTTATCTACTTGATGAAATTATTTGGTTTCATATGGAAGCTTATTTGCCTTCAGGCCTCCTCTGAAAGAATCATGGTCTGTCAAAGATAACAGAGAGTTCTCATAATGGAACTACAATTCCCAGAGTTCCCTAGAAAGAGGAAATGCTGTTGAACCAGTTGATATGTATAGTATAGATACCACAGTAGCCACACAATGTTGTGAGATCCAGGACCGGTGTCAAGTTGCAACTTGCTTATTGATTCATCGAAAAGAATCCCAATTAAAGTGACTTGAACCCAACTGCTGTACTCTGGTTTGACTGGATAGCGAGCTATTCAGTTCCCCCGAGAAAATGTGAAATGGGGCTAATTCTGTGGCGGGAAGTTGCTATAGCTAATTCTGGGGAAGTTGCAATAGCTGAAGGGGGCCTGTCTGGTGCAACTGGCGAAATGTAAAGATGCTTTCAAAAATCACAAGTTGACATACAGCTCTTTGATTAATTTGTGACCTCTGGAAGCCACAGCACCATGGCTTCACCCAGCCTGTTTTTATGACCGCACAAATTCCTATACAAACACCTTTTCTCTAAGACCATGTATTAAACCCGTAACCCCTTAGCTGCAGAGGATAACTTGACAGGACTGGGAGCGTAGCTTTCTTTTATGGATGTACTGCACTGTAACACAACCACCTTATAATGTCAAAAATTGCCATAGTAACGGCTCATTTCATGTTGACTAGGGGGATAAAAATTCACACAACATACATACACAGTAACTTTCTGGCATATAGCTACAGGCTAGCCCATGGCACCTTTTACTCATGGCAGCCTCCCCCTCTCCCTCTTCCTATATGTGTGTGGGCTTGTCAAGTGTATTGCCTCCTAATTTTACAGAATGGCTGATGAAGCAGAAAAGGAAGTCTTCAAGCTGCTTGGTGTATTTATTAATAAATCTTGCCTTTCTGTCCATTGAGTGCTGCTTACTAGGAGGGGCAAGGTGGTGGGGAGGCAGGTGTGGTGCAAATGCACTAACGGGAGTGCGGGATTGGGTCCACGGGCACATTTGCACCACGCCAACCTCTCTACCACCTTGCCCCTTCCAGTAACTTTTCTCAATTAAATATGAGATGTTTAGGATTTTCCATTGAGTCACAGCATATTTACTTGCACCTGTGGTTCTGTCTATCCTTTCTGAAGCTGCAACTTGCAGCATGCATTGGGTCTTCTTTTGTACAAACTATGCTGTAAAAACACAAGCTATATCTGAAGAGATCTGCAGAGACACAGCAGCTCATCTTACAGCAGTGTCAGAAAAAGGCAGCTTGGAAGACAATCAACCCCTTAACTGCAACCTTTCATACATGCTTCCTCCATCAAGACTATTTTTAAGTGAGGCAAAAACAAAGGCTTTATTGATTCTTGTGCTTTCCATTGAAATATTACTTTAAAGCACTTGGCAGAGTGTTATGAAATAGTCCCAAAGGAAAGGTCATGTTGGGTGTGTGCATGCAAGAATACCAAGTATGCATGTTCAAGGAAAAGGACAGCTTAATCCCACCTCAATCCCCCCAGTTTTCAAAGTGTTACTTTTAGCAGAAGTTGGTTATGTAAGGAGTAGGCTAAAGCACATGCCTCTCAAAGGTTTTAGGATACCAGTGTGTACAACCAAAGCTGGATATACATACCGAGACGTCAGACAAAAATCTCCACAACCAAAATTCAATCTTTGATACCCCAACGTCAAAATACTAGAAGCTCCACCCTAAACTAGCCAGCAGGATGCACTCCTTTGTTGACAAAGGCAAAATAGCAGGCTCCAAAGATTAATATGGGGCCCCATCAATACAGAGACTCTGTACAGCCTGTGAAATGCAGGGGCTTAGCATTACTCCCATGTGGTGCTTTATGTGACTATAGAGGGCTCTGAGATGTCAGTACACGCCCATATCCTCCAACATTTCTCCAATGAAAATAGGGACATACTATTCTTCTTCTTCTTCTTCTTCTTCTTCTTCTTCTTCTTCTTCTTCTTCTTCTATTATTATTATTATTATTATTATTATTATTATTATTATTATTATCATACCCCACCCATCTCAGTGGGTTGCCCCAGCTACACTGGGCGGCTTTTAACATAGATAAAAATATAATAAAACACTGAACATTTTAAAACTTCCCTATACAAGGCTGCCTTCAGATGTCTTCTAAAGCAGGCATCCCCAAACTGCGGCCCTCCAGATGTTTTGGCCTACAACTCCCATGATCCCTAGCTAACAGGACCAGTGGTCAGGGATGATGGGAATTGTAGTCCAAAACATCTGGAGGGCCGAAGTTTGGGGATGCCTGTTCTAAAGGCTGTATAGTTACTTAACTTCTTGGCTTGGGGGGGGGGTCACATAATTCCATACCCTCCAACATTTATCCAATGAAAATAGGGATGTCCTACCAGTTGGGCTAAGGGAGGCAGGTGGCGCTGTGGTCTAAACCACAGAGCCTAGGGCTTGCCGATCAGAAGGTCGGCAGTTCGAATCCCTGTGACGGGGTGAGCTCCCGTTGTTCGTTCCCAGCTTCTGTCCACCTAGCAGTTCGAAAGCATGTCAAGTGCAATTAGATAAATAGGTACCGCTGCAGCGGGAAGGTAAATGGTGTTTCTGTGTGCTGCTCTGGTTCACCAGAAGTGGCTTAGTCATGCTGGCCACATGACCCGGAAGCTGTCTGTGGACAAATGCCAGCTCCCTCAGCCTATAGAGCGAGATGAGCGTGCAACCCCAGAATCGTCCGCGACTGGACCTAACAGTCAGGGGTACCTTTACTTTACCAGTTGGCCTAAGCCAGTTGGCCCCAGGTCCCAGAGTTCATTTTTGCATTCCAGACCATTTTATGCAGTTTCTCTTGAGTCCTCAGTATTTGATGACCATGAAATCTTTCCGTATTCATTTCTGTAGAGCAAATTTACAGTCCAAATTTGTTCTGTGTTTAAACAAACACATTGACTTAAAGGCAATTATTTTATATTTGCACTAGAAATGCCCCAAGTCCAGTTCTGGCCATGTGTTACTTATTGTGTGGACCTGTCCATGAAATGGGCTAATAATGTGGTTTGTAGGGTAGTAAACAGAAGTATCTGTGCTTTATTTGCAAAAGATCTATGGGAAGGTGTTAAAAATAATTGCCAAATCTCTTCTGCATACTAGCTCTATGGAATTCTTAACAAACAAACAAGAGGTAAAAAGCAGGCATTATACAATAGTCAAAAAATTTCAAGGCTCAAGAGCTCTGTCTTTTTTTGAGCCAGAGGATAAAATATCAGAAGCAGCTACTTCATTGTGTTCATTGCATGTTAGCCCTTTAAAGTCATCCGGGTTCCTCTTGACTCCAAAGTAAATTGAAAACGAGAATGCCCAAGCATTAACCATCTCATGACCATTGCCTTCATGACTGGGAAGAAACAGCAGCATGGTTTTTCCTGTGCATGTAGGAATCTTAGCAGCATACCTGCATTGTATATACTTAGTCCCAACAGAGTTTCAAACCCCTGGCCAAAACATATTTATTTCAGGAGGCCATTGCACCCCGAATGCTGCTTAGATGTTTCACTTTTTTAAAAAAAAAGTTAAAAGTCTCGAGGTTTTAATACACCTTTTCTCTTTGAATGTTCAAAGCGTTTTAAATGCTCATCTCAGCAAACCTTTGCAATAGTGTTGCTCTTTATTTTTCTAACTTAACATGGGAGCTGGTCTGCTCTTAAACCCCAAAGGATTTACTTTTAGGCCCCAAGAAGCATTCAGTGGCTGATCCCTCCCTTCTGGATTTTTTGTAAATGTAAAAATCCAGCAGTTACTCTGTATCCAGTCTCTTCTTAAGTGAAAAACATAGGTTCCTTGTTAGGTAAAGAGCAGAAGTAATGACGAACACTGCAGTTTTTATATGAGCAAAGCTGGAGATTAATTTTAGGTCGTGTACTAGGTAAAGAAGTCAATACAAGCCAAGTAAGATAGCATTATCTAGTGACTTGGGGAAATGCAACCCTCAAAAGTGCTGTTGTCAATAATTCCAGATACACCGCAGAGCATAGCTGTCAAGTTTTCCCTTTTCTCGCGAGGAAGCCTATTCAGCATAAGGGAATTTGCCTTTAAAAAAGGGAGAACTTGACAGCTATGCCACAGAGCTACCTTCCCTCTGAGGTGGCTGACTGGAAGGAAGCAATTCCAGAATCCCACTCAAATGAGCCTAACATGACTCAGCACAAAATTTCATTTTTTTTTACAACCATCCTGTATAGCAGAGATGGGGAAACCCGTGGCACCAAAACAGGAGCAAACTCAGCTGTGGAAGGGGCTTTGCAAAAAAAAACAATAACCCGGCATGGGTGAAGCGAAACACCACTCTCTTCTATCTGCCGATGGCCCTTTGCAAGCCCCCCTCCCCCACTTCACAATATCTAGACAAATGTGGATTTGGGAATACCTTGAGCAGGGTGAAATGTCTGTGTTATCTGGACATTTATTTATTTTTTCTTTGCAAACATTTGTAAAAAATAAAATAAAAAAATATGTAAGCATGCAACCTTTACAACAGGGATTACAGTACTGAATATTCCAACCCACTTCATTCATATAATCCATTTGCTAATTCAACATTTCTTTTCAAAGTCTGAGGATATGTGAAAACAACTATTCACAATTTCATTTGTTGACCAGATCCTGAGGGAAATTCACACAACGCTCACAGAGAACCAGATATGCACTAGATAACTTCAACATCTGGTGTTTCTATCATCAGTTTTCATGCAGACTGTCCATAAAAAAATAATCGACTCCTATTGATTGTCCAGCAGTTGGAGCCATATTGAGAAGGTAAAAGCTATCACAGATTGGTGGTCTCCTAAAATGACCTAATATTGTGAAAAGGACAAGTACCTTTGTATATATATATATAAAAACTGCTATAAAATCCTTCAAGAAAGTGAATTTGCTATGGGGTTAAACCAGGCATGATGTTGATGAAATACTGAGCAAGATTTTGGGGAAAATGTCTTGCTTGGCTGTATCTGAAAGAAATAACTGCATGCTCTTTTCACATTCCTACATGGGGTAAACGCCAACATTATTATCGATCAAGTCAAGAGAGGCATAATACTAAAACAGTTCTTGCATTCATTGACTGTATAATGTTTCCACATCAGATGAGCGGAAGGGATGTGTTATTTCATTCATAAGCACCTGCATGCCGTTGTCACAGTTGAAGTGATTCCCCAAAGAGGTAAGTAGGTTCTCTACCATACTATAGGCAAATATTCTGATAGATCAGTGTCTTTAAGAGTCAATAGCTAAGTACTCCAATGCATCACATTTTCTTTAAGTTCCGAAAAACTACCTCTATTTAAATCCCATTAAATAAATATACTGTGGATTTAGTGCCAGCCTACCTAAATCAGTAGGATCGCAACATTTCCATTCAAGCAAGTTTGCTACTCCAACACTTCCTCTTGCTTCCTAGAATCAAACATTCATCTTGAAGCGGACAGGAAATATATCAGACTGCTTCTGATATGCCAGATCCCTTTCTAAGTAGCCAAGGGAGGAAATGACTGAACATCATGAAGAGGAGATCTGAGCTCACAGGCCATCAATGGTGACTGATGAAGAATCCTCCAGAGCAATTGAAGGACGCTCCTTTTCATCGGTATCACAGTTGCTGGGTGGAAGGCTGATAGTGTTGGGCTCACATGGGCAACAGCCAACTCCTCCTTTCCAGCTGTTTGGCCGATTCCGAAGGGAGGCGTGGAAGTCTAATGATAACACTATTAGACGGTATAGTTGTAGCATCACAATTAAGATATTCTTAGCTGTGAAAAACACCAGCATCTGGTTAATGACTTGGAAATAGCCCATCAGTATCAAGCGCACCACGAGGAAAGGGCCATCTTGTATGAACAAGCTGATGCCAATGTTCCATAGGTCTGCACTGTGTCTGCAAAGAAGCAAACTGAAGACCCTCTTGGATGAGCCTGGGGGACCGCAGCCAACATGTTGCACTACAAACAAGGAAGACCATTGTTATTATTACAGTAACATCAAGTGAAGCATCATACGAAGTCCTCATGAATATTCACTGGCCTTTTCATGCAAATTTTCTGACTAAGCTTGTCTGCAATTTTGCTTAATATACACATTTTTGCAAAGCCAGGTTACCTAATAAAATGAATGTTTGTGTTTTGTTTTCTTTCTTCTTTTTAATAATCTTTATTAGTTTCCCACATAAACATATGTACACATAGATAACAATATTATTATAGTTACAGGTAGGTAGCCGTGTTGGTCTGAGTCGAAACAAAATATTATTATATGTACACATAGATAACAATAATATATATTTTTTTCAAAACTGGAGAACTGATTGGAAAATTCAGAGAAGTGTGTATTTTTGAGGGTGGCAGTTTCAACTAGTGTATTGTTTTGGAAGTGTGGAGGTTGGTTCACCTTGTTTTGGAAGTGTAAAGGTTGGTTCACCTTTAAATAAGAACTGAACTGAACTGAATTTCTCCTGAATCCAAAGCTTTCTTTCATAGAAGTGAGATTACATGAGCTAGCAGTTTATGAACTCAGGTGTGGCAACTTCTGTGATTTGCTATCTACAGTATAGAACTGCAGGTATGCTTTCACTCCCATGTTACATTTCACATGTGAATGCCAGTGTAGAGTCTACTTCTGGGATCTGCAGAAATCCACATTTAGTGCCACATTTTAACTTTGCCATCTCAGCTAAGTGACTGCTTCTTGTAAAGGGCTTCATGCCTAGACAAATGCCAGCAACCCAGAACTTTTCACGAGACAAGCAGGCAGTCGTTCCCATTGGCTTATGTTACTTTTAAGGAAGCCAGAGTGGCATAAGCTTCTGGTGGGGGAAGTTAGTCCTTGCCAGGAGCTTTAGTTGCTAATCAAGGTTTCAAAGGAGAGGGTTTTTTCTTTATTTGGTGGCATGTAGGGATAACCCCCTCCTTAAACTCTTGAGTTAAATCCTTGGAATTTTTTTACTGCTTAATTTTTTTACTGTCCCTCACCTGCAAGATCCAGTGGGAACTGCAGCATGCTCCAAGTCCATACGGCTAGGATTGCATAAACAACAGCACGGTTGGTCCTAAAATAAACAAAAATGAATGACATATATTTGAAAAGCAATCCCTCCAAAGCACATGGAATGCCATCATATTAAAATGCAATCAAGTCCAGCTCAAGTGACTGGGAACTTCTTAGGACCCCTCAATATTGAGAAAATTCATGGAATCCAATTTAGGTAAAGAAATAATGTTAAGGATATTTTACAAGACCAAAGACCCAATTTTCCCAGTTATTAACCAAAACATACTAGAAAACAATCCAGCCTGAAAACAAGACAGTAGTGTCTCTCAGACACTTGTGCTCAGAATCTCAAGATGAGGAATGACCAAATAATATCCCATGGGCAGCATCCAGCTTCTGGACTGTATCCTCCTGCCTAGTGCAAAGTGAAAATATAGCTCAGAAACTAATTGGATATGGGGAACTAGTGAGGTGGTGATAAGGCAGTCAGTGGTATGTGCAGGGGACAAAGCATGTTCTATATAGGTCAGGGCCTGGGATTCCTGAACAAAGGTATAAATCCCCTAATGGTCTCTTATAGCAGACTCCTATGCATGTCTGCTCAGAAGTAAGTTTCGTTGAATTAAACGGGGCTTGCTTCTGAATAGACTTGCATAGGATTGAGCTATCAGCATGCTCTTGGGAGCTGCTCTGTTTTGCATTTTCCCTTACGCTGGGGCATCTCAGTCCTAGAGGCACATCTAGTGTCTGTTGGAATTTATTAAAATATTTGCACCCCTCCCCTTTTACCAAGCAACAAAAATGCAATAAAGTGCAAAACCAAAAGGACAATACATAGAGACAACAATCAAATAACAAATGAAACATGCAACAACAATTAAATTAGTTCAGTAGCTATCTTAGATAGATACTAGCAGCAGTTTCAAATATGTAGTATCAAATACCCAACTGTGAAATAATATTTTTAACTAGTGCCCCAAACTCTCCCTGTCTCGAATGTGTCCTTGAGCCAGCCTACGCATTAGACAATGATATAGCAGCTGATTACTGCTTGGAAGTAATATTATGCATGTTACAGTGAATGTTCAAAATCAGGAGAATTACTGCATGCGAATATTGCCAAATCCAGGTATGTTTTGTGTATGCCTAAAAATTGATTCCTGCTTTGGGAAATCTGTGAGTGAGTGCTGACAGTAGGTGACTATCAACATTCACTGTCTATGATGGGTGCACCCCTGAGATTCCTTATCTTTATAACATTTCTCTGGGATTGACAGCATTCACATGCGAACATTCTCATTTGCATAATTTCAGATATTTCCTGAATCCAGAATGCTGTAAACCATTGTAATTCAGCAATTCTGGAATGAGACATTTTGCTAAGAAGCAGTACTGCTAAAAAGGGCAGAAAGAGCCTTTCATATTTAATCAACAGGAAACAAGTCTGTTCCATTACACTTTGCAGATGTCATTGCTGTGTGCTACAGTATTTCCCAATTCCCACTTCTGCTGTCTGCAGGTACTGATCAGAAGCTAATGACTGAATCTCTATGTAATGCAGATGTTGCATTAGTCTAACATAAGTAAATGGGCAGAGAGATAGAGAAATACACTATCTGTGTTATCACTCCATGCACCTGGTAATGTAAGCATTGCCTCTGAAATCTCACACCACAATAAATTAGCTACAGCTACAGCTAAATCCCATTGAAAGCAAAGGAACAAGTTAGGTGAGATTAGCTTTTGTAGCATTGCTGTTCAGTAGAACTCAGGAATGCCTAACTTTCTTTTATTGTTATTTAGCTGGATGCCTTTCATTTGCAAAGTGATACAGAATACTGCAGTTCTTAAATTCACAATCCTACCTGGACAAAAAGTGCCTCTTCCTAATTATCTGAAGAACTTCTAGAATTTTCAGGTGAAGTTCTTCAGGGACTGACATGACCAAGGCCTCCAGAATAATTGGTGTCCTGCCAAATTACCTACCTTACGTTCTCAATTTCCATAGTCTCACTAGTGAATTCAAGTATGTCTGCTGCAGTACCCACAAACATAAGAAGGAGCTGCGACAACTGGTCCCGGGTGATTTCACCCCCAATGGGAAGAAGCCATCTCCCAATGATAAGCAGCAGTAGAAAGGTCTGGTGGAGGCCTAGCATCCAAACTGACTCGCACACAGCGGAGATTGTGTTGACAAATTCTATGGCCTGTTGCAAAGAGCCATAAAAACAAGAATCAACATAGGAACTGTGGGAAACAGATACAGGAGTAGGGATGCGTGATTCAGTCAATTCCCGTCTCTCTCCATTTCTCAAAAGTCCAATCTTAATTACAATTCTCCACATTTCCACATTTTAAAGGCACCCCAAAAATATCAGTACAGTATTTTAGTGCGAATTTTTGTATGCAATTTTGCTTAAAATATACATTTTTTTTGCAAAGCATTTTCCCCAAATAATGATGCCCTTAATATGTTATTTTATTAATAGATGCATTTAGCTGCACACCTAACCCTGATATCACTGGATGGAACAAGGTTTTTAGTTGTAACTGCTTTAAGAATGTTTTTAACCGTAATTGCTTTTAGAAAGTTTTAACTCATTTAGAATATTTCTGCCTGTAAATTGTGGGTCTGTTTGCCACCCTGGGTGCCTTGGGGAGGATGGACAAATTACTTGGCTCAGGAATTACATTGCAAAATTCGATGAAGTGCAAATTTTGAAGGGCAGCTGTGTTTCAATTCCAATATTGTGCTACTAAGGTAGGTTTGCCTTTAAATGTGAACTGGATCAGATTTCGTCTTCAGCCCTATACCTGAAGCAGGACAGGTGGTTTTCAGCACTTTTTAAAAACCCAATATGTTGGACTCGTCTGAACATTTCAGCAGAAGCTACCCAAAGGAAGCTTTAGTTACAGGTAGGTAGCCGTGTTGGTCGAAGCAAAATAAAAAAATTCCTTCAGTAGCACCTTAAAGACCAACTAAGTTTATATTTTGGTATGAGCTTTCGTGTGCATGCACACTTCTTCAGATACACTAGAAACAGAAGTGTCAGACCCTATATATATATATACAGAGGGTGGTGGGGGTGGGTGGGAATGGGGTCGGTGTTCTGCCACTAGAGGCCAGTTCACACGACTGTTCAGTGCATGGTAGGTGTGGAAGATGAGGTCAGTTCATGTCGCCCTGGTCTCATGACAATCTGAATGTAAGATGGATAGGCTTTTGACAGTTGCATGAAGTCTGAGAGTGCACGAAGGTGCCTTGTACTGAGTCCATAGGCCCAGCTACCTCGGTATCATCTGCTCTGACCAAGAATGGCTGCTTAAGGTCTCAGGTTGCGGTCTTTCTCAGTGATGCTGAAATCCCAGGAATAGAACTTGACATTTGCTCCACCACTAAGAGTTGGGGTATCTATGGCCCTCCAGAAATTTTAGGACTACAGCTCCTATCTTCCCATGGACCAGTAGTATAAAGCAGCTTCCTATATTCCTAATCCTGCTTTTTCAGGGTTCCTGATCGTGTGGAGCTCTGCCATAATAATAGTAATAATAATAATAATAATAATAATAATAATAATAATAATATTTATACCCTGCCCATTTGGCTGGGTTTCCCCAGCCACTCTGGGTGGCTTCCAACAAAATATTAAAATACATTAATTTGTTAAATATTAAAAGCTTCCCTAAACAGGGCTGCCTTCAGATGTCTTCTAAAAGTCTGGTAGATGTTTTTCTCTTTGACATCTGGTGGGAGGGCGTTCCACAGGGCGGGCGCCACTACCGAGAAGGCCCTCTGCCTGGTTCCTTGTAACTTGGCTTCTCGCAGTGAGGAAACCACCAAAAGGCCCTCAGCGCTGGACCTCAGTGTCTGGGCAGAATTATGGGGGTGGAGACACTCCTTCAGGTATACTGGACCGAGGCCATTTAAGGCTTTAAAAGTCAGCACCAACAATTTGAATTGTGCTCAGAAATGTACTGGGAGCCAGTACGTTTCAAGACCGGTGTTATGTGGTCTTGACGGCCACTCCCAGTTCAGCGGCTGCTCCCAGGAGGAAGATACAAACAGGAAGGTACACATAGGAAACATGCTTTTTAGTGTGCAGGGGCAGAATCTGCTCCTAGCTACTTTTGGCTCATTCACTGCATTTGTGGACATTTGAGGGCTGTAAATGGGATATGCATCCTGGCAGCATTTCTTGACTTGGTGCCAGAGGTTTGTGTTTCACAGATCCTTGAAATGACCCAGTTTTCTGGACCAAATGCTTTCGGCGTTAGTCATTCTGTAATATGGCTTGAATGGAAAGAGAGATTTGATTGCTTTCACCTCTCCACAAAGTAAAGAATTTACTTCTTTATGCTGGGAAAAGGGGGGGGGGCAAAGAAGCCAGCAGCATTTCTAATTACAATCATCTTGACTAAAGAGGGATTTAAGGACAGATAGAAGACCTAACCTAGGCAACTTTGATACACACTTCATTCCATTTTATAATACATATTATAGATAGTGCCTTGATAATGCCAAGGAAGTAATTTGCTAAACCTAGAAATGGATTAATAATGAGTGGAAGTTGTGTTGTTATTGCCACAAATGTTGAAAGGGGGGGGGGGCCTAGACCATTTCCACCCAAGGCGCCAAATGGCATGAGCATAAAAAACTGCGCAGGCATTTGGTGTAATAATGACATAGAGGGCAAAATTCTTGTTCTGTAATTATTGCAGAAAGAACAGACCAAATCAACAAAGAGAAGATTTAGCATGCCATTCAACAATGTTTTACTCAGAGTAGACCCACTGAAATTAACAAGCAAGACAAAGTTAGGTCCATTCATTTCAATAGGTCTCCATTTGGTTGAATACCACCCTTAATCACCAGTTCCCAGACAGATTCTGGGAGAGGCTAGCAGTTGATACATGTGAATTTAGAAACAGATTTTACCAGATTGTCGTGCTTACTCTTTCCCCCGGGATATATTGGACTGGTTTTGAGCTGGGAGCTCCTGAGTGGAGCCAAAACCAGCAATGTTGCACTTGAAATTAAATCCAATGTTGAATTCAAGCTCCACTTTCAGTAGGGATCAGCTCAACTCAGGAGCTCAGATTGGAAGCACCAAAATGGAATCAGTCCCAAAGAAGCTTGCATTTGGTGCAAGATTTAAAAGGCATTGAATGCAAGCCTCACTTTCAAAGGCTAAATCAGGAGCTTTGCAGCTGTGGTTTTACAGAAAGGTGCTTGTCAGGGGGTAAGCTTAACAGGCCAATTTAGGACACTTGAGCCATTGGGTGGACATTTCCTGTGTTTGCACTAAACCATAGTTTAGTGTTACGTGAATGAGCCTGGAATCCCCGAGCTTGCTTGTTTCTCCCCTCCCCTCCTTTTCCAGTACAGTCACCAATATGAGTTTAAAGGTTTTCATCTGTTTTTGATGTGTCACAGTTTGCCATCTCATCCATACCTCGACAAACTGGAATGCTTTCCCTAGGGAGGTTCATTATAAAACTTTAGGCGCCAGGCAAAAACGTTCCTCTTTAACTAGGCCTTTGGTTGATTGACGTCCTGTGCCCGTTTAAAATGTCTTTGGGGGAGGGGTTATTGGATTGTTTTTGTTTTTATCTTGATTATGCATTTTGTGGTTTTATATTCTGATTTTATCTTGTGTACTGCCCTGAGAAATGCATATAGAGCAGTATATTATTATTATTATTATTATTATTATTATCATCATCATCATCATCATCATCAACTAGGGTTGCCAGACTCAATAGAGGACAGGACTTCTGTGCCTTTAATTGCCCTGCTCTGTTTTGAGTCTGGAAACCTTAAAGAGAAACCAGCAGACCCTTTGCTTGGAAATTAAACAAAGGGTCTGCTGATTTCTCTTTAAGCTTTCCAGACTCAAAAGAGAGCAGGGCAATTAAAGGCACAGAAGTCCTGTCCTCTATTGAGTCTGGCAACCCTATCATCATCATCATCAACAACAACAACAACAACAGTAATATAACAATAATTAGTGGAAACAAGCATACTTCAAACCATTGTTTATGAAGCTGGCTTGTTTTCACTAACCAGAGTTAAGATTAACCACAGTTGAATCACTATAAACTGTGATTAATTTAAAAAGAAGTAGAAGCATGGTCTCTTTAGAGCCATACCAGAGGATGAGCATGTGACTTCAAGGGGAGGTTTGGCTCATTCTTGTAATACTAAACCCTTGAGATACTGCATTTGTGTGACATTATCTGCCACAGCATCATTGCACAACTTAAGGACATTCTTTTAAATTTAGGCATCTTAGAAGACCTCACAACTGATAATACAACACAATTTCCAGTAGTAGAATTCAAGTTAGTTCAGACACCAATATTTCAACAATTAAGTAGATGCTGTCATTTCATGAGACCCCGCTTACCGTTCCTATTATGGGACCATCTATGGCCTTGCTTTGATAAACGGGTTCATATTTTGGAGTGAAAGGCTGCAAATCCGATTCATTATGGCAGGCCTGCAATAAAAATTCAATTCAGGGGATAAATCAGTCTCTAATTCTGTATAGACATTAATTAAAATAAGCCATATTGCTTGACACTGCACTTAACACTGCTGTAATGTGTGGACCCTCCTACACTGTTTAGGTAACACGGGAAACCCAAGAACATGTGGAAAGAGTCCAAATGCCAGCTTTGTCCCAGTTTTGAAATGATCCACACTGGGGTGGGAGGAGCCACAGCACAGGCTCCTCCTCCCTCTGGACTTTTCGGATTGCAGGAAGGAAGGAGCACATTTGGCACACACATGATGTAAGAAGGGGCCCTGTGAATATCTTCAGAACAGCAACTGGCAAACAATGTTTTTTCTTGCATAAAGATTGTGTGGGAATGCAATGGAGGTAAACAGCGAAATTCATTTGAATGTAGGGCATGTGTGTTTGAAAAGGATGTGTGGTTGAAAACTGAATTTGACTCTCATTGACTTGTTCATTACTTAACTGGAGGAGACCATTAAAAACATCTAAAGTGGAAAATTGGATGAGGTTTTTTTTAAGTATTATTATTATTACCTAACAATCTCTCATTTCAGGCCAATAAGAAGCTCATTCTGGAATTTTTGACTGAGCTGCAAGCAACAGAATATTTTGTTCCTCTCACATTTCTTCCAAGGAAGAGCAGATGTATGTCTCATATCTCTCTCACCCTTTCACATTTGCATGCAGTATGGTTAGGACAGGCATCCTCAAACTTCGGCCCTCCAGATGTTTTGGACTACAATTCCCATCATCCCTGACCACTGGTCCTCTTAGCTAGGGATCATGGGAGTTGTAGGCCAAAACATCTGGAGGGTCGTAGTTTGGGGATGCCTGGGTTAGGAAGAAAGGCAGATGTCAAAAGCTGAGAGACTTAGGCTGCAATCCTATGCACACTTTTCTAGAAGTAAGACCCATGGAGTATTGGAGGCCTTTGCTTCTGATTAAACATGCAGAACTTTGGGCTGTTAAGTTGTGACCAAGAAGTTTCCGGTTCAGATCTCCCTTCTGCCATAGATTCATTAGGATAACCTGAAGCAAGCCTCAGTCTCTACTCCTCATCTGCAATAACGGGATAATACTGATCTAATTTACAAGGTGGTTGTAAAGATTAACGATGTAATATATGCACAGCATTATGAACCCTCTTAATGCTGCATACTGAGTTGTTTTATTTCACCACAGTATCCATTGGCTTTCAGCTGGAAACCTGAAATTTCATTTAGCTACTCACAGGCGTACCTCACACCACTTTACTAAACACAGATTAGATTGTAAACTGAACGCAACAGATGAGTGAAGTTTAGGGCACTGGAGGCCCCATATTTTGTATATTAAAAGACTGTGAATCCTCTCAGACATGGGAGCCAACTCCTAGGGGCTGAGGTCCCTTCAGCCCCATCCCCATAAAATATTTGAGGGGTCCCTCCCCCAAAGTTGATGGGCATTGCCATTCAAATGGTGTGCATGTGTCATGTCTTGTGATTGATTATGCGGGGCAGGGCTTACCTCACCTCCCACAATATTTTATTCAGATTGCCACCCCTGATAACAGCCAATGCTTTAAGGGGAGCCAGGGACTAGGATTAACACCTGCTATACCACCTTGGGTTGAGCAAAGGTACTCTCCTATCTGCCTTCCTGCCTGCGTCTCTCTCTCTCTCTCTCTCTCTCTCTCTCTCTCTCTCTCTCTCTCTCTCTCTCTCTCTCTCTCTCTGAATGTAATTCTGTGATTCTCAAATACTTTGAGACCTGCATCTGCTGATCAGCTTCAAACAGGTTTGTGAAAGTACACCTGACCATGTAGACATTTTGATCTTGCTCCAGGAAGAAGATTATTTGATTTTTCTCTCGCTCTCTGCGCTCAGACTTCGTTTTCAAGTCAAAACAGGCATTTTGAGGCATGAAGGTCTGTCTCTCCTTGTATCCTCAAAAATGTGCCATGGTTAGGTTTTTAAGAAAGCAACACTTAATTTCACCTCCCCTTTATTTCCTTATATATTGAGAACTGCTGCCAGCAGACTGAGATTTTCTGCTACGACAGGGTCAAAGGTAAGCTGCCATTTCAGTGCACATTCTCATGTCAAGAGGAAATTGCAATACAGTGCATGTTTTATATTTGCTTTGCTTGTAAACTCCAGAGATAACGAGTGTCAATTGTGTCATTGGAAAGAGTCTCCGGTTCTCTTGGAACTGTCTTTTGTTTTAACCACACATAAGAAAAGTTGTAGTCATTGTGGACCTCAAACTAGTTATGGCATTAAATGTGTCTTTGCATTTAAAGTACATTTTTAAAAAGGAAAAAAACCTGACAATTAACAGTACCAGAACCAAACATGAAGAAAAAAATTAACCAATTCATCTCCTGTTGTGAGGAAAATTCCTCCTCTGAGGCTAGTGTTCGCCTTGGAAGAAAATTCCCCACTGGTGCGGATTTGCATTCCTAAAAACCTCTTGATGCAATCTGCCTGTTTAAAAACCTGCATCTTACTTGCACGCGCACACACACATTTTATGCCCATAACTATGCGATGAGACGCTTGGAATGAAGTCAAGACTGCAATTGCTTTACCAGAAACAAAGCAGTCCTATAATTGCTAGTTACCTCTTGGAACATGTTTTACAATGTGATGTGATATATATATATATATATATATATATATATATATATATATATATATATCGCAGCTGTGTACATAATGGCCTGGTTTGCACATCACCCTAAGTGAATCTCAGCTTATAGAGAATGTGTAAGCATGTGGGCTCTGGGAGAGGTTTGCAACTGCTTTGCTCCTCTCTGGTCTATTGACTGCTGTGCCACGCTGAGCTAAGCCAATGTTTGCCTTACTGTGTCATCTGAAGTTATGGTTAAGCTCTTGCCTTACTGACCATCCTGCTGAGCCCTGCCAACTGCTGCTGAGGAGAGAGCTTAACCACAAGTCCCATTTGGATAGCCCGCAAAGCCTGCAAAGCCATGGCTTTGCTCAGCGCAACATGGCAGCAAAAAAGGGACGAGGGAGGAGCAAAGAGGTTGCAGATTCATCTCTGGAAGTCCGCACACTCGCATGTTCGTGTTAAAGCATGGTTTGGGTTAGTGTGGTGTGCAAACCTGGCTACTGTTAACAAAGTGCACTGCAAAGGCATGCCTACCTATGGCATGAAAAAGCTAGAATACAGTACATCAAGGTTTCCGAAATCATATATTAGGAAAGCGATATTTAAAGTTTGGGGAAAGTATAAAGATTTATTGGAGAGAGAAAAACCATGATGGCTGTCTCTCCTTAGAGGCAATATCAAGGAAAACATTAAATATGGGCACTGAATTGGCTACATGTAGAGAGTTGTTAATTGAATTAGAAAACCAATTAAAATTGTAAGAATTTAATGAAATTAGAGATAAAGTAACAGATTGGCTGCAATATTTTCAGTTAAATGAAATATTTAAGATTGATAAGAGGAAAGGTTTTCAGTATGAAATCTCAAATTTTCAGAGAGAAATAATAGAAAATGATAGGAAATTAATGTAAAAAATGTATAATCTGTTGCTAGAATGAGAAACGAAAGAGGAAGAGGTTAAATCAGTTATGATCAAATGGGCACAAGATGTGGGACACAATATACAGATGGAAGATTGAGGAAAATTGTGGAAGACTGAAATAAAATTTACTGCAAGTGTGGTGATTAAAGAAAATTATATGAAAATGATGTACAGATGGTACCTAATGCCAGTAAAATTAGCAAAAATGTATAAAAATAAAGAAATGTTGGAAATGTAACTCAGCAGAAGGGACATTTTTTCATATGTGGTGGGATTGCAAAATTGTAAGAAGTACTGGGAAATGATTTATAATGAATTGAAGAAGATGTTTTAAATAATGTTTGTTAAAAAACCAGAAGCTTTCCTACTAGGTATTACAGGAGTTGATATACCAAGACTGCAAAAAGAATTATTTAAGTATGCAATGACAGCCGCACGAATACTATTAGCACAACACTGGAAAGAAGAAGGTGTCCCAACTAAAGAAGATTGGCAAGTGAAATTAATGGAATATCCTGAAATGGCAAAATTGACTTTGAAATTAAGAGGAAGAGATGGTAACGAATTTAAAGAAGATTGATAGGACTTCGTTGCATATATACAGAAGCAATGTACACAGGATTTAAAATAAGTAATTTTAATGATTTTATCATTTAAAATGGACATGCGGTATGATGATAAACAATGGAACCAGGGAAGGGAATAGGGGGAAGTGAACTCTATTCCCCCCCCCATGTTTGAATATGTATTGTTTGTTTGTTTGTTTGTTTCGTCGTTTTTGGAAAATTAATAAAATAATATTTAAAGCAAACAAAGTGCACTGCAAGATAAAACTGAACTTCAGATGTTACCCGGGGGGGGGGGGGGGGAGAGAATTCTTGTAGATAGAAGGAGTGAGGTTGTGCTGCCGAGTTAGCCTGCCCCAGGAAGTTCTTATGCTAAGTGGGAATATCTGAAGAGAAACCTCCATGTACAAGAATAGTTGTGTGTGGAATGGGCTAGCCCAAACCTGCAGCCTCACCAGCACAGACCCACTACAACTTCAACATGGGAGAGCCTTGAAGAGAGCTTAAAGTAGCTGCTTTATTTTATTTTATTGAAATGAGATGCTTATTATTCATCTCTCTTGCTCTCTCCCAGTTATTCAGCAGACTTGATTCATTCATGAGGTTATCAAAATGTGGCCTTTTCTTTTTTTATTAATAATATGACAGATGAATTTTTAAACGTACAATAAATGAACTTGGCATGCGCAATGGAAATATCCAAAACTACAATTTTTAGAATAAACCAAACTCCCCCCTCATCTGCAGTAATGCATGAAAAACCAAACCCTTATCAAAATCAAATTAATACCATTTTACCTGGGAAAGATTCAGTAATTCTTCTGGCTTTTCTGAATTCAATAAACTGTGAATTTTTCTATAACTGCCATACCCAACACTCTGTTTAGCCTATTTCTAACATCTGGCATCACTGGAGACTTTCAGAATCTGGATATATATATATATAAGCTTCCACTAATATGTGTTGTGCAGAATTCTGTTTTTCCTTTCCAACTGGTGTAGCATTTTCTGGCCAATTTTGGCTCCTTTACTGTGTACATTTCCAGAAGGCTTTGTAGGGGGAAATAGCATGAAAAGTGTCCAAGAATAACAACCATTCAATATTGCATGCTGTTACAAGACTGTATTTTTGCCTTGATTTGCAAAGATGGTTACTCAATAGATTCTGATGTCTTAGAAGATGTTCTATTGACTTTGATGACTGGTGACCCATATGTAAAAAGCAGCCCAGCTGCATATCCCTCAGCTGTCCTAACCATGCATCTAAAGAGTAGATTGCTGGACCTTGGTGCTCCCCACTGAACAGCTGATCAATGGAGGTCACCCAAAGGGCTGGATGAAATCTAGCTGCAGGCACATCTGGCCTGTCCCCACCCTTGGACCACAAGATGCTTGCTCAGATGCCTTTGATAGCTGACTGTTTTCTTCTGCTCAACCTATAGGCAGCTATTAATTACATCACATATTCGTATAAGTCAGCTGATGCATGCACTTCAGGTTTGCTGAATTAACATTTCTTAATTCCTCAAGTTTCTTAATCATGTTAGGTTCCTGAACAATTTACAAAAGAGAAGACCAGCTGAACTTGAAAACATTCCATAAGGAAATGTATTATATAGCTTGGTCTGCAGTTCTAAGCACACTTAAAGGTAAAGGGACCCCTGACCATTAGGTCCAGTCGCGGACAACTCTGGGGTTGCGGCACTCATCTCGTTTTACTGGCCAAGGGAGCTGGCGTACAGCTTCTGGGTCATGTGGCCAGCATGACTAAGCCGCTTCTGGTGAAACCAGAGCAGTGCACGGAAACGCCTTTTACCTTCCTGCCGGAGCGGTACCTATTTAACTACTTGCACTTTGACGTGCTTTCGAACTGCTAGGTTGGCAGGAGCTGGGACCGAGCAACAGGAGCTCACCCCGTCATGGGGATTCGAACTGCTGACCTTCTGATCGGCAAGCCCAAGGCTGTGTGGTTTAACCCACAGTGCCACCTGCATCCCTCTAAGCACACCTATTTGGAACTAAATGCCGCTGAATGCATTGGGACAGGTTTCAAAGGAACCATGCCTGTGGTCTGACTGTAGACAGGGGCGGACTTTGGTATTTCAAATTTCAGCATCTCCCTGTGCAAGGCCCAAAGTCGGTGGCTCCCTCTCCCACCTCTTGCCTTCCTTTCTGCTCAATTTATTGCATCATAGTTGCAATGCCCTGCAGCACCTCCTAGGCCGCACTTCCCTAAATCTGCCTCTGCTATAGATCTCCTGTGGACAGAGTTGAACAACTCTCTACATGTGTTCTTCGGGTCTCTGGACAAACTGTAATATATAATATATGCTAAAATAGTGATATATAAGATATCATTCAGTCATGCATGACTTACAGCATAACACAAGGGATATTTATACAGAAGTACGGCTGTGCACACACCATACATTTAAAGCATGTGACTTCCTCCAAAGAATACTGGAATCTGCAGTTTGTTTAGACTGCTGGGAATTACAGCTTTGCAAAGAGTAAACTACTGTTGTAAGGATTCTTTGCAAGAAGCCATGGGCTTGAAATGTGTTTTAAAGGAATTGTGTGCCCAACCTGGCATAGCTGCCAAGTCTCCCGCTGAAAAATGTGGGATCAGCAGCAGCGCGGTGCCGGAAGTCACTTCCACACATGTCTGGACATGCGTAGAAGCAACTTCCGGTGCTGGCGGCACCCGACATCCGGTGCCCATACATGGGTAGCGCGGCACCGGAAGCCGCTTCTACGCATGTCCGGACATGCGTAGAAACGACTTCCAGTGCCGCGCTACCCCTGTCTGGGCACCGGAAATCGGGCGGTGCCAGGACCCAAAATGGAGCCTCCCTGGCAGGTAGGAAATCCGGGGAATTTACGGGATTTTTTCCAATCCGGGCTGCCAGCAGGAAACGGTTTAAAATATGGGGGTTTCCCACGGAAAACGGGAGACTTGGCAGCTATGCAACCTGGACACAAGTCCCACTGAGTTCTGTAGAGCTTACTCCCCAGTAAGTGTACATAGGTTTGTTCCGTTGGACTGCAATTCTGTGCACACTTGCCTAGGAATAAGCCTCATTCAACACGGTGGAGCTTATTTCTGAATCAACAGTCGTTGGGTTGTGCTTGAATTTTCTTGTTTGTGTGACCTTGGTGTACTGGTCCGATCATTGATATAATGCCACGCAACTGTGTGTCCTGCGATTTACTGAAGTACTGAATGTCAAGTGTAAATGAGCCGTGGCAATGAGCAAGGAAAATGACATTAATATAATCATAGTCGGTCATGTGTAATAAAGCAAGAAAAGGAAAGATGTAAATGGAGCGCAAATTGCAATGTTTAATGGGATTCTAAGTAGTGATAGTGCATGAAAATCTCTCAGCGATGTCTAACATACTACCAAGAGACGGCCTGTGATTTCAGTGACGTCATAACACTTATGCACAGATGTCTTTCTGGGTTGGTAACCCTCTTAATTAATTCCACATGCAGCAGGAGGTTAACTCCTGCAACCAGGGACTGAAGTTGTTGCTTCTCATGCACTGCCTATAACACTAGCAAGCTATTAGAAATATTTCCAATTTCCCCTTTGCTACACATATAGCTCCATCTTATAACTAAGATTGTGTATAATAGATGAAAAATGAAAAATTATGTAATCCAGATTCTGTAATAAAACTAATAAAAGCTGGCTTTTGCTACCTGTGTAAGAAATGCAACATGAGCCAGTTTGCACAATTTCTCTTACTTTGCATCACTTACAGTGCAATCCTGTGGATGTCTGCTCAGTCAAAGTAATCCCTATGCAGATCAAGGGGACTTACTTCCAGGTAAGTGGGGAACCTGTTGCCCTGCAGATGCAGACTCTGACTTCTGGATTATGGGATCCCCCTCACTGGCATATAGGATTGTTGAGTCTCTCTCTCTCTCCATCTCTCTCTCTCTCTCTCTCTCTCTCTCTCTCTCTCTCTCTCTCTCTCTCTCTCTCTCTCTCTCTATATATATATATATATATATATATATATATATAATTTAAATTACAATCTTTTTTGATATTTCAAATTAAAACTTACAAATCAAACAAACGGATCAAACAAATACCAAAACAGACAGACAAATCAAAACCATACATATATACACCCCCTCCCCAAACCCCATATCCCCTCCCTGCTCCGACTTCCCTCCGTTCCATTTTCGACTTCTGTCATAAAAAACCTTATCTCGATATGCATTCTGTATTTCCGTTCTCTTCCTTACCATATATCATCTTATCTTTCTAATTTCCCTCCGTTTCATCTCCATCTCTCTTAATCCAGGCATGTCAGCATATCCGCCTCTGAGCAATGTTTTGCCATGTAATCTTCATAACACTTCCATTCAATTTTTAAATTTTGCTTCGATTGATTCCTTATTGCTGCCATTAATTTTGCCATTAACAAATACTCATTTAATTTATAAATCCATTCCTCCTTCAATGGGACCTTTTGTTCTTTCCACCTAGATGCTAGGACTACCCTCGCTGCTGTGCTGGCATTTGAAAACACTTTTTCCTTTCCTTTGGGTATTTCATCATCTATTAACCCTAACAAATATGCCTCCAGCTTTTTGGTTATTGATTTTCTCAACATTTTCTTCATTTCTTCATGCACCATTAGCCAGAAGGTCCTAACCTTCTCGCACCCCCTCCACATATGCATCATCGTTCCTACCTCTTTATTACACTTCCAGCACAAATTGGTCTTTAATTTATATATTCTAGCTAATTTTACTGGCGTTAAGTACCATCTGTAGTACATTTTAATAAAAATTTCCTTAATACTAAATGAGGCCGTAAATTTGATATTTTCTTTCCATAATTTATCCCATTGCTCCAGATCAGGCATCTCCAAACTTTGGCCCTCCAGATGTTTTGGACTACAATTCCCATCTTCCACGACCACTGGTCCTGTTAGCTATGGATCATGGGAGTTGTAGGCCAAAACATCTGGAGGGCCACAGTTTGGGGATGCCTGCTCCAGATGTATTGCCAAGCCGATTATCTTTAGACCATTTTATCATTGTTTCTTTCACCTCCTCGTCCATTAGATCCCACTCTAAAAGCAAATTATATGTTTTTGACAATAATTTCTTTTTGTTTTGAATTACTTTTTTCAAATTTAGAATTTTCTTTCGAGAAACCTTTTTTCAAAATCAGTATTGAACATCAAACCCTCTTATTTCCTCAAATGTCTTCAAGAGTCTTCAAGAGATGCCAAAAAGGACAACAGAGATGGCCTGTGTCTGATATGTGATGGGAGGCAATTCGAGACAACAGGGGCCACCACAGTAAAGGCCTGATCCCAAAATCATACAGAATGGACTTCCTGGTAAGATGGTATCTGCATGACGCCCTCTCTTGCCGAGCGCAGCTATTTGTTGGGTATAATAAATATATAAATACAAGTGTTTTGTGTTGAGGGCTGACCTTTCAGTACCTCAGGTAGAAAATCCAAAGGACACCCTTTAATGGTTCCCAAAAATAGCTGCCTGAAGCAGCTTGGCTCACCACCCCAGCCTGTACACCCACCTATCGCCATCATATGCTGTAAGAAAGAACAATACCTGACTCCCAAAATGAAGCTCCAGAAGCCACAGTGAAGGCACTATGCTAATCAGGTAGATGAATATGGCTGGGGAAAACCTGGGAAGGAATAAAAAGAAACTGGATTTACCAAGCTTAGCCAGAATTGCACAGTCAATCATTTTCTTCTGTCAAAACAATGAAGAGATGGGTTGGATAAATATTATGTGACACCATATGGAAGAAAAAGAAACGGGGATTCCATTCTGTTTTGAACAATACTCAATGATATTTTTTTAAAAAAAAAAACACACAACCCATAAATATTTGTTGAAACTCTGATTTTCAGGAGGGTTTTGTATGCCGAATACTCCCCTACTTTTTGAAGTGGTGGCTGGGGCTGCATCTTCAGACAACAACAGCAACAACAACACGTTATTGCTCTGCTTACCCCCACTTTTCTGAGCAGTGTGGAGTTCCAGGAATTCAGAACCTACTTGAGTTTCTTTTTCATTGGAAAGAGATCACTGGTATTGCCACAGAACCCACACTGATCAGCTGACACACAGATATATGACAGGAAACCTGTGACAATAATTCTGGTATGCATTTCTGGTTCAATCTTTTCTTGGGATGTGGTTTTATTTTGGGTTTAACTGCTTTGATGTAATCTTTAGCACTGGTGGTGGTTTACCCAATGCTTTTCCAAGTTCGATTTACATTTACTGTATGAGCTGCCCTGGCCTTAGGCTATGTACTGACTGTACATTTAAAGCACATGACTCTTTCCCCCCCCCCCCCGGACACATGGGAACTGTAGTTTGTTAAGGGTGCTGGAAATTGTGATAGGTAAACTACGGTTCCCAAGATTCTCTGGGGAAGCCATGCAATTTGAATGTTTGGATGTACGCAGTCTTTTAGAAAACAGTTTATGAATGAATGAACTAGTTGTCACCACCCCATCCCTTGCTAAACCTTTTCAGCCAAATTTTGGAAGCATAAAAAAATAGTCTTGAATCAGCATGTGCAAAATATCTTCAATTTAGCATACACAAAGGAAAAGTCCCAGTCAAACCGAACTGCCAACACTGTAAGTTCTTTATGCTACTTCTCTACCACTGCTTAGAAACTACAGTAATTCAGCAGTAGCTTAAATAATAAAATACAGTGGTACCTTGGTTTGCATACGTTTTGGATTACAAACACGTCAAACCTGGAAGTGCGTGTCCCAGTTTGCAACTTTTTGGGGGGATTACAACCATTTTCTAATGTTTATTTTTGGATTACAAACAAAAATAAATTTGGAGGCCCCATTGCTGAAAGCGCGCCTTGGGTTACAACCTGTTTTGGTTTACAAATGGACCTCCGGAACGGATGATGGTTGTAAACCAAGGTACCACTGTATTATGTTTGCTATCATGATCAAGGCTGCTGCTCTTTTTTTAAACTTCCAAATTGCTGTAACATTCCTGTTCTTTCTTTCTTTTTGATCACTTATTATATCATTGTTCCTATGAATGGATTTTCTCTCCACCCTTTCAATATGGAAGCCATGCAACTTGTTTCCATCTGATTGCGGCAATATAAAGCAGGTGTCCAAGCTGAGAAGCAATTGTGGCGGGGAACTCACTCTGCACTGCATGACGGCTTCCCCACTAGGATTTCAGTGTATGAAAAATTCTTCCAGCTGGCCAGGGACTGATGCTGATCTAATGAAGTTGTCTTCAGCCAACTGACTTTGGCTCAAGCTATCTCTTCAAAAGAAGACATCTTGAGAAAACATTCTTGGCCAGCCGCACTATATTCTTTCCTCCCAGTGTCTGTCATTAAGAACTAATTCATCACAATCTCCCCAGCCTTTTCATTAAGTAATAAGAAAGGCATATATCTTTATTTGCAATTAGCGAAAGGCCAGCCACGAAGGTACATGCGGAGGTGAAGAGGGGGCCCATATGTCAGAGGGAAGACCCAGAGTAAAGAGGGATACTGCATCCTTTTCCATTGTAACAGGCTGGTTTTGTTGCTAGCAAAATAGTACCTGAAGTGCAGCATGTTCTTTTTTCCCCATATGAGTGAATGGTACCCATTCATTTATATGGGAGATTCTTTAAAAGGCACTCTCGGAAAGACTGTTGGAGTGGGGCTTACCCCCATCTGTTGTCTCTGGTTCTACAGTTTCTTAGACACAGCAGGTTGTTCCTCAAGCCTTTCCTTTTCAGGACATTGGAGCTGTGGTCTGCCAGGACTGACAGCCACTGGTTTCAGGCCAAAACAAGGTGGGCTCTGGGGCATAGGGAGCAGAGGGAGGTACGCTCTAGGAAGCTAAGACAGGCAAGAACCCACATCTCAGGTGGGGCTCGCTGGCTTGGGGAAGAGGTGAGGGTCACAAGCCTCTTGTTGGCCGAGGCCAGTTGGCTTTACCTTTACCTTTACCTTTACCTTTACCTTTACCTTTACCTTTATCTTTACCATACCATAGACATGCAGGCCAACTGGCTTGAAGGACAGTTTCATGGGCTCCAGTTGGCCCAGGTATGGTATGGTAAGGTAAAACGCATATAGGGACGCTACAAATAGCGGGGTTTTCGCTACAAAGCAATTACAAAAATTTGGCACCCGTTTCAAGGGGATCCCAGATTTTGGGGTTTGTAAGTAATGAATCTCACATACCCTTCTTCCCAAGATTGACTCTGCTCTCTTTCTCTGTTTGGGAGTCATGTTCTCTTGCCAAATCCTGCCTACCTTAGCCAGGAGTTCAGGCATCTGCTTCAAATCGTCCTGCAGTGCCATTCCAGATTTTTCTGAGTTGGGTGGTAGGCTGAGATTCTCAAGGCCACCCTTCAATATATTCAAGATTAAACTGCGGAAAATCTGTACACTAATGAACAGCTCCTCACCTATGCTTAAATTCATCACAGGACCATATTGCGGGTGCACAGAAGTGGACAGAGAGATCTGCATGTTCTATCAGACAAACAATTGTCTGTCACGTGGATTTGATAAACCAACGCAGGGCTAGTTTCAAAAGACACACCCAAGTAATAGGACACTCTTTTCATTTTTGGGGAGTGAAGTCAGAGAGCCAAAGCATCAGCTGATGACATGACATATTCATGTCTGGCAAGTACTTCTGTACACATTTCACTGTGGCTTGAAGAAGGTCAGTTTAATGGGCTCACAAGCCCTAGGTTTTCTCCTTTGGAGAAAACAAAAAAACTTTGCTTAGTAAAAATGCAAACTAGGAAACACATAGTCAAAAAAGAAAACCTCCAAGTAGGGATGGAAGAATCTGTCAATTTTAGTTCTATACATTTCTCATTTTTCCCCAATCTGAAATTCAGTTCTCCATATTTGTGCATGAAATCCTTACGAAAGTTCTTCAGTACTATATTGCAAATTTCTCCTAATAAAAACACTTGGCGGGCTGTTTTAACTAACATGCACATTTTTACAAGTGAATTCTCCTAATAATAATGCATTTTTGTATATTGTGTTCATTAATATGTTCATTTTAATGCACATTTCCCACGAATAGGCACATTTTGTGAAACATTGTAGAACTGCATCACAAAATACAGATAACTGTGAATTTTTAAGGATGGCTATGTTTCAGTTCTCATCTTCTTTCAGAAAGTACAAATTTGATAGATTTGGCTCTAAATGTGAACCAGATTTCTCTTGCAACCCTACCCAAAGGCAGTATTCTCATATTGGCTTGCCTCAATAAATAAATCATGGAGATGTTTAACTGAGCCAGTTCACATAGTTAGCACAGTGTTTCTCAACCAGTGTGCCTCCAGATGTTTTGGGACTACAACTCCCATCATCCCTAGCTAGCAAGACCAGTGGTCAGGAATGATGGGAGTTGTAGTCCCAAAACATCTGGAGGCACACTGGTTGAGAAACACTGAGTTAGCGTACTTGTTGAGAAATCAAGAGATGGGGAAGCTTGTGTGAAATGGGCCCCTCTCTGTCTTTTGCTTATTTGTATATTTCCTTACACAAAGCAACTGGTGATTGTGTGGTTCTCCCTTAGGTCAGAGTTGGAGCTTGTTGTGGCTTATGACCTGCTAGATGAAATCCAGTGAAGTCAGAGGAAGGCAAAGATGCCATACCTTTCACCATGGTGAGAAAGAAGAACCAGCCGTCACAAAGCTACAGTAGGCTGCTACACTGTTAGCAGTTTGGCACAAGCTAGCTTGAGGTATGTGGTTTGGCTGAGCCAAGATTTGTTAACAAATCTTACTGCCATCTTTTAACCATGCCATTGTTTGTTAAACTTTCTGAAAGAATCTGCTACTGGAAGTTGCATTCCATACATGTCGTAATGCATGCAACCATTCCTCTAGACTACGCAGCATTGCCAAATAATTGCTTCTCTGGAAAGATCGCCCTCCTTGCATTTTCTGAGTTGTGAAATGAACAAAGGATGCTCGGTGCAATTGCACTGGATCCTCCACAGTGCTCCAAGCAAAAGTGTACACTAAGGTGACTCTTCAATTAATCACTTCATGATTTCCAAAGCAAGGGAAGTGTCTTGGTTGAAAAAGTCTAGAGATGCACAGAACGCTGGGGAAACAATCCACACGTTTCTTTATTTTGCTGACTCTACATTTCCCCGTTGGCTCTCACTTGCCTTTGTGGCAACAGGGCATAGTGCCTTATAATACATGAGAAATCAACTCCTGTGGGAACTGTGGATCAATACCAGTCATATGTCATAGCAGGAGGAGAGGATCATTTTAGCCACAGTCTGATTTATACCAAATTCTACCAATCCACTGTACCAATCCAAAACTTTGGCCCCCATATAAACTTGCCACCTGATACGCTATTGCTCAAACGAACTCAAGCCTTCTGTCTGCACACACTTTTTTGTGTGTGCTGGACTTGTTGCTTCTTTTGCAAGCCCCCCTGCAGCACAGGCATTTGTGTAGTTCTGATCTGCCACCCTTCTTGCGCTCTGTGGCGAAATGCAAAGAGCTGCAGTGTCCCCTTAGTTGCTTAGTCTTCCCAACCAGCAATAAAGACAACACCAAGTCCTTCTGAACCGGAGTCAGAAAGGGCTGCAACATTTCCGTTGCATTTCCAGGAGAAAGTTTGATTCCGGAAAAACCTTGTTCAAAAGAAAAGAGAGAGAGAGAAAGGAAGGAAAGAAAGAAAGAAAGAAAGAAAGAAAGAAAGAAAGAAAGAAAGAAAGAAAGAAAGAAAGAAAGAAACTCTGTTGATCTGGAATGGGACAAACTGGAGGACTGGGGATGGAGTTTGGGGGAGGGGACGACAAACCGTTGCAAAAGACAAAGGCCATAAGCTCTAAGAGCCCGGTTCAAAGATGCTGATAGGAAGCAGATGTAAAGCGGCAGGCAGGCAGAGAAAGACCAGGAGAGAATTGCTTACCATTTGTAGCCTCTGCCTTGCTTAAACTTGAGTGTGAGCACTGTTTCTAAGCAGAGCGGGAGATTGAGCAATGCCAGCAGCCAGAATTTGGGCTCCTCTGTAACTTTGGTCACTCTCCAGACTCCAAGCAGGGAGTGCAAGGCAAAAAGCAGCCGAGTCGCCAGGGCATTGAGCAGCACCAGCAGTTCCATCCTGAGCTGAGCTTCCCTCTCTTTCCCCGCCTCCTCCTCCTCTCCTCCAGCCCCAAAAGGGACCTTGGTGCCTGTGAGTAGCAAAAGGGGGAGAGTCACACTGGATGCTCTGTGTGACGGGCAGAACTTTCCTCTTGTTCCATCTCCACAAAGGGGCCCATTATAACAAAAAGAAACAGCCTTGTCCCTCCCCCAGACTTCCTGAAAACTCTCTGAGAGAAGGGGGGTGGAATCAAAACCAGACGGCAAGATTTACAGTGTCAAATGCAGGACCAGGAGAGACGGACCTCTCAGGAACTGTGGCTGGCTAACTTCACAGGAACCCGGCCACAAATGTGCATTTTTTTATTTATAAATGGGCTATCTTTTCTGCTGCCTTTATGTCAGCCCCACATTTTGCCAATTGCTCTTGAGTTCAACAAAGAGAAGAAGCGAGAAAAATTGCCTACCCGTTACCCAGAAGGTCTTATTTTAAAAGACCGGTCCTCTTAATGGATCTTAATAGGTCTTAATGGAGGAGTCTACTTGCCAGCCCTACTTGTAGATGCAGGATTTCATTCATTTATTGATAACAAATGTATCTGTTATATTTGCATTCTGCCTTCCCCCTCCAAGTATCTCAGGGTCATATCCCACTTCAGACTAAAACTACTGAAGTTAATGGGCACGACTAACTTCGGTCCATTAATTTCAGTGGGTCTTCTCTGAGTAAGATTTAGAGAGGAATTTTATTCTCACAACAAGCCTATGAGATAGATTTTGGGATAAGAGGTAGGGTGTTGCCTTGCGCAATGCAGTCACCTCTATGGCTAACAATTTCCGGAAGGATAACTGTATTACGCTGTGTCAGCAAAGAGAACAAAGTATTGGGGCTCCTTAAAGACTAACAAATGATTACGGCATAAGCTTTTGTGGACTAGAGTCCGATTCATCACCTGCATGGAATATTATCATATGTTTGCCGGTAGCTACATATGGGTTACAGGTAGGTAGCCGTGTTGGTCTGACGTAGTCGAAAGAAAAAATAAATAAAAATCCTTCTAGTAGCACCTTAGAGACCAACTAAGTTTGTCATAGGTATGAGCTTTCGTGTGCATCTGAAGAAGATATCTGAAGATATCTGAAGAAGTGTGCATGCACACGAAAGCTCATACCTATGACAAACTTAGTTGGTCTCTACAGTGCTACTGGAAGGATTTTTTTTATTTTTTGTTTCGACTACATATGGGTGTGTAACAAAGACTCTTGTGGCATCTTAGGAGAGCATTCTACACATCTCAGATGGATTCCGGTCCATGAAAGCTGCTGCCGTAACAAATGTGTTAGCTTTTAAGGTGCCGTGTAACTTTTAAGCAATTTCCCACATAGCCAAGGCTATGCCCATTACTTTATAGCCACTGCATCAGGTTGGGGGACTTCCTGTAGGTGTATGACGGATCCCACGAATCTTTCCAATTGCCTCAAACACACTGCTTTCCAGTGGAGTCCCTTCACAGATTAATCTATGGGATCTCAGGAGAACCCATGCATAGCTGCCAAGTTCCGGCCTGAGAAATAAGGGACTGGACCGGAAGTAGCAGACCGGAAGTAGCGCTGTCGCCATTTTGGAACTGGGTGGAGCATGCTCAGAAGCTACTTTTGATGCTGCTCTGCCCTGTTCCAAAATGGCCGCCGCACCAGAAGTCACGCTGCAGCCATTTTGGAACTGGGCAAAGCAGCATCAAAAGTCGCTTCTGAGCATGCTCCGCCCAGTTCCAAAATGGCCACCGCGCCAGAATAAACTGGGGGGAAACAAAAAAATCTGTTTTTTCGGCTGGGGACAGCAGGAAAAACGGGTGTTTCCTGGGGAATACGGGAGACTTGGCAGCTATGCCCATGTGATCTGTGCATATATGTGGAAACCAGACCATAGTATAGAGCTAGCACAATCAAAAGCATTGCAATGGCGAGCGATTAGAGCTGGTTGCTGACAATTCCGGAGCATTAGAACCTTTGAACCTAAGATGAGCAATGAGCAATTTTATCTCTTGGGCAACTGGAGTGTTGTTGTTTTTTAAACCACTACTGTGGCTTAAGCTTCTTCTTCTTCTTTTTATAATGATTTTTATTGATTTTATAGAAAGAACAAAGGAAAAAAGTATACAAGACAATAAAACACATTGAAATACAATAACAATAAACAATAACATAACAATAAAAGTTTTGTTGGCTTCCAACAGTCCCTAAACAGGGCGGCCTTTAGATGTCTTCTAAAAGTCAGATAATTGTTTATTTCCTTGACATCTGATGGGAGGGCATTGTACAGGGTGGGCGCCATCACCAAGTAGGCCTTCTGCCTGGTTCCCTGTAACCTTGCTTCTCGCAGTGAGGGAACCGCCAGAAGGCCCTTGACGCGGGACCTCAGTGTCCGGGCTAAGTGATGGGGGCGGAGACGCTCCTTCAGGTATACTGGACCGAGGCTGTTTAGGGCTTTAAAGGTCAGCACCAACACTTTGAATTGTGCTCGGAAATGTACTGGGAGCCAATGTAGGTCTTTCAGGACCGGTGTTATATGGTCTTGGTAGCCACTCCCAGTCACCAGTCTAGCTGCCACATTCTGGATGCTGTTCTGTTGCCACAGCTCCAGTCAGATTCAGCTGCCAGGCCGATAAGCTTTTGTATATGAAATGGTCTGTGTATGCCACAAATTATTTGGGGCCATCCTTGGGAGGGATTCATACAGAAACACAGGGTGTAGGACAGAGAATCCTTCCTCTTTCAGACTCCAAAGCAAACCTCTCCCATGTGCCTCTAGATTTAATTTTGGGGTGTGTACCATGGCTGTATAAAGTTTGAGAAATGCTGGCTTTAAGTACCCACTGCAGGTGGTGGAGGGGGACATCAGTGTTGGAAGGTTTTTTTCCTGAGAATTAAATTTTAATATCAAATAACTTGTTTGAAGTCCTACCGTTTCTCTGCCATTTGCAGCCGAGTTAATAACATATGTTCCTGGAGGATTACAGTCAATGATTAAGAAAATTAGGTTTTGTTTGAATTTAATTTAGTTATATAAAGCTGCTACAATAATTTACAGCTTTGATATTTAATATTTAATAAGCTGGTTCTTCAAAGAATCCTCACAGTAATTGTGTCATTACATATTGAAATATTATCCCCATAAGTCATTTATATTTGCTAGTTTGAGAGGCACGTTCATCAACTCGATTGGCTCAACATGAACTATCTGATGAAGGAGCCTCCGCATTATAAGTCGGGGGGCTGTTCCCATTCCCGATGCTCAATATGTCATAAGCCACTTGAGAGGAATTTTGCAGCAAACACTTATTGCAATAAGACGCTGCTGCTCTGTTTCCTTCGCCTCTAATCTCCTTTAATTGTGGCCTCGTTTTCCATGACCGCTAGAACACGCCGTTCGTTTGTCAGTCCACTAACTTCTTTTTCTCTCTCCGATTTCTTCCCCATAGAATGCAAGTGGAACAAATGTTAACGACTGTGCATATATATGTTTGGCTTGTTCTAGGCATTTCAACAGTCCTCCGGTGAGTTACTCAGGAACACCAAAGGTCACCGCTGAGCTTCCAGTTATCTAGTTCCAGTTAGCTATGGTAAGCTCTCTATATTGGACAAACAGGCCAAACCCTACGCCAAAGGATAAATGGACATAAATCTGACATCAGGAACCATAAGACTGAAAAACCAGTAGGAGAACACTTCAATCTCCCAGGACATTCTATACAAGATCTCAAAGCAGCTGTTTTATTACAGAGAAATTTCAGGAACAGACTGGAAAGGGAAGTTGCTGAATTGGAAATCATTACCAAGCTTAAAACCATGGAAGCACCTGGGATGAATAGAGATATCGGATTCTTATCTCATTATGCATGATCAAGCTTTCTTTAGCACCTCAGCCCAGGACTAATTGCAGCCATCAGCAGCCATTAACACCCATCTACAGGTTTACCACTCCCATCAGCCCATCTCCCATTCCCACCCACCCCCACCACCCTCTGTATATATATAGGGTCTGACACTTCTGTTTCTAGTGTATCTGAAGAAGTGTGCATGCACACGAAAGCTCATACCAAAATATAAACTTAGTTGGTCTTTAAGGTGCTACTGAAGGAATTTTTTTATTTTGCTTCGACTCAGACCAACACGGCTACCCACCTGTAACTAATTTATGAGAAAATGTGATGCCAACACCACATTGCAAAATCCCCACACTGTGAATCCGGCAACAGTGACAAGACATCCCCTTATCACTGCCTACTATAAAGCTTCTGGATCTGCTGGACCCCTGATACTCTGGGGAACGCGTCTCTGAGGGCAGCCCTCAAACTATGCCAGATTATCTCTGTGCTTAACAGATGCCTGTCTATCTGCATCTACCAACTTGGGCTGGACAGAAAAGTGCCTGATTTAACACTAGATGCATAAACCCCGGGCATATGGCTCATACCAAAGGGGTATGTGTGTGTGTTTTGAAAGTAACTGTTGAATAGCTCTTTGCAAAGATTTGTCAAGATGTGATATGTTAATGCTTAAAATTAGGAGTTTGGATTCAGTTATTTTTTGTGCATCCAGACAGAAGAACTTTGTGGCTTATAGCTACTGCCATGATGTTTTAAAAAGGCCAATAGTGCTTTTTTTAGAGGGGTGCACAGCATGTAACCTGACAGTGCTAAGATGCTTTCTCTCAAAGTGCAACTCACATCAGAATGTGATTGAATTCATAAACCTGTGATACACATGGTTGCAAATACAATTTGATGAAGAGCCTTTAAACGAGCTTCCCGTGAAATCTGGAGAGACACCTCTTGAGGGTGGGTGGAAGTGGCGGCGGCGAGGGGGAGAATCTTGCTGCATGAGCAGACCTCATTCTGCATGTGCAGCAACTCAGTTGAATCCCACCCATAGTATTTTAGAGAAACAAAAGCATTCGTCCCAACGCTACATAGGAAATAGATTCTGAAAGCTTGAAGCAGCAGGAGCAGCTGGAGTCAATGACAGTGGCAGTCCTTCTCTTCCAGGCCACGTGGAAATGGGCCAGATAGACAGCAGGACCCAAATCATGACACAACCTCATCCACAGCACACACTGCCACTTAGGCCTCTCAGTGGCACCTGGAGCCACCAGCCTGCCCCTTGCAGTCTTGCATGAAAACCAACAGTGAGCATGACAGCCTGGATAGCTCAGCTGGTTAGAGCATGGTGCTGATAATGCCAAGGCTGCAGGTTCAACCCGCTTATGGGACAACCGCATAGTCCTGCAATGCAGGGGGTTGGACTCAATGATCCTCAGGGTCCTGTGATTCTATTTTTAAAAAATAATAATAATTTTTATTCAATTTTCCAAATAAATGAACAAAATAAGAACAAAAACAATTTTTTTAATACAATTCATCTTATGTTCACCCATCTCATTTCATTTCGCTCGGCCGAGTTCTGACTTCCCTCCCTCCCGTCATTTGGCTTTATTTCTCACTCTTATCTCGCAGTTCCTTTTTACCCACATTTTAGACCAGTTCATAGGATTTATTTCAGTCCTGCAAGTTGTCTTTAAACTTCTACAATTCTTCTCCATATAGTCAATGAATTTACTCCATTCCCTTAGGTACTTTGTCTCTCCCTGGTCATGGATCCCGCAGGTCAACTTTGCTAACTCTGCATAGTCAATCATTTTCATCTGCCACTCCTCAATCATCGTTATCTCTTGTGATTTCCATTTTTGGGCTAATAAAGTCCTTGCTGCAGTTGTAGCATACATAAATAGTCTCTGATCTCTTTTTGCTATTTCCTCTCCTATTAGTCCCAGTAGAAAAGCTTCCGGTTTTTTGGGAAAGGTATACCTAAACATCTTTTTCAGTTCATTATATATCATTTCCCAAAATCTTTTAACTTTTTCGCATGTCCACCACATATGATAAAATTCACCATCTTTATCTTTACATTTCCAGCACAATTTACTACTTGTTCAATTCATCAGGGCCCTGTGATTCTAAGAGTCAAGGACAAGCAAATGTAGTTGTGGCAAAAGACAAATGCATGATTCTGCAGCTTATTGCTGCTCATGTTGAGATACAATGTCGAATTGGTTCACTTTGAGCTCAGTATGATCAGTACTGATAAGGCCATGTCTCTTATTATCCATGCTAATCGCAGATGCCACAAATGCTATGGGTCTGTCCAAGACCATTATATATGCCGATTACTTTTGAACTCTCCATTGTGAGCTGTAAATAATCAGTTGCAACTCCTACAGCCCACAAATCCTGTATCCTATGCACTTCCTCACACAGGACATCTGGGATACAGGATACTCCTTGGAACTGACCTTTGGTTCACTTTGCTTCCAGTGACTGAATACAATGGAAATAACTGTGTGCATTTTAAAAAAAAAAAAAAAAGACAGCCCCCAACACCAGCATATTGAAAATATTTTAACAAATGTATTAATGTGGCCCACTAGTTTTCCCCTGTTACTGGCAGTTAGTTATGCATCACATTAAGGAGAAAAACACCTTTGGAAGTTGTATTCTTAAATATCATGGGAGCAAACCAGACAAGGTTAGTCATGATTATTGCCTCATTCATACACACAAAGATACGGTGATAAACCTGTTTCTGGACCGCACCATATGGGAATATTATAGGTGAAAGCTCGTCCATACAAGCAATTTCCCCTCAGTGTAGAAAGCTACCATATTGGGGAGAAGGATTGCAGTTCAGCCTTTCCGGTAACATGCTTGCTCCTTATATGTGGGGGAAGTTTGTTTCAAATAAATAAATAAATGCAGAAGCATATTACATCACCGCCTCCCACAAAGGGGTGGGTGAATCAAGTGAATTTCAGTTTTTGCATTACAAAACTCGAGACAAGTGCAAATTTGGAATGTTTTTTTGTGTTCCAGTTTACATATTGTTTCAGTCTCACTTTCAGCTTTTCCTTTTGAAGGAACACCAAGTGAAGACTGATGGGACCCTCCTTTGTCCTTCAACAACCCCTAAGCTCCTTGAGGGAAGAGTGGGATCCAAATGTTCTTGTGATGAGCAAATAAATTGCACTTCCTCGATGGTGGGTAAAAAGAGGCATAAGGTAAAGCAAATCATGAAACAATTTATTATCTAAAGCGATTGCTAATTCTGAGGTAAGGAAAGAGGTGCCTAATTACCATTGTTGAATTATGTGTCATTTCAGGAAGCATCCAATTTCCTCTGAGATAGACGAATACTAGAATTTGATGGAATGATAACATCAAAATTACTTCCATGGGTTGTGTGTGTGTGTTTTGTTTTTTTACAAAACAACAACAACCCAAAAACGTTTTGTTTTGTTTTTTTACAAAAAAAACAACAACCCAAAAAACGTTTACTACAAGAATATTTGCTTTGTTACCAAGGAGATTGGTACAGTTATGGGAAAAGAAAGGAGGAAGAGAGAAATGAATTCATTTTGCTGCATAATTTCCAATTCCTTGAGAGAGGTGTGTCCCTTTAAAAATAATATGATCGGTAGACACAGCATGCATATCAATAAAAATAAATGCTATGTCCCAGTGGGCAAGGGTTTTTCCTCCAATATCAGTCCTGCATATGCATAATGCTGGAAACATTAGCTGCCTATTTTTGAGTGCAGAATGAACTCTTTAAGGAACTGGAGATATAAATCAATGCCATCGAAAGGACTAGGTGTGAAAAAAAGAGAAATGAAACCTGGCATCTAACTTACCCAACAAAACAAATTTGATACTGTGAGAAATATTGGGTACCAAAAAAAAAATTGCTATTGCTATTTTGGTGGATGGTGTCGGGGAAACAGTTTTTGAATCTGATTTGTATCTCTGTAGCTTGTTTGCCCATGTATTTCAATCTTGCCTTGATTCCCTGTAACCTTTCCTCCTGCCTTTATTTGTCTTCTACGTATTTTGCCTGAGATAAAATAGTAATTCGGTAGATGTCATGTACAAAATGAAAGGGCAGAGTATAAAACCTGCCAGCTTCCCAGAATGGCAATGATTAGAGTGAGGGAACTGAAAGAAACTGTATTATAAGCGATTATAACATTTATCTATTATTTATCATTTGTTTATGTTGCTCCATTTATATGTCAGAGTTAAAGATTATGCTGGCATTTCCACAGTTGATGGGCTTTCTGCTTTGCGGGTGGATAGATACAATAAATGAGCACAGATTTTTGGAGCGACGTATTAGCACATTTCACAAATGCCTTTCTGTCTGTAAAATTATACATTAATACTGCATTATGGGGAAGTTTCATTAGCGACAGAACTATTTGTAAAAACAGAAAGCACAGTGGTTACAGGCTAGTAAAATCCTTATTAATGGCCTTCCTCTCTTGCGAAAAATGTATGACCGGCCAAAGAAACAGGCATTGCACAGATCTGGGGCAGCAACTAAGAAGGCCCTGTTTCTTGTGGAGCCCACTTTGTCCTCTAAAGGAATCTGAAATATGGCTTACTTAGCTGCTGGATCTCTGGGGAGGTTTTGTGATTTGTTTTACCCACTGCCCTGGCTTGCACCCCAGAGAGAGGTCACTTCAGTGCTGCCAATGCAGAAAAAGCAGAAAAAACAACATGGGGGGGAGCTGTGGTTTGAGGCATACTCCATTGTCTCTTGAGACAGACAGGTGCCAACAGAGACAAAATTTGAAATTGTTGCAACCCACCCTGGAACCTTATGAGCAAGGGGGTGTAAGAAATGCGACACTGAGAGCCGGATGAGGCTGGAGGACCTTGTGGCAGTGGGGCTGAGGATTTAATGTTGGGTAGCAGATCTACTGCCTGGGAGGCACACATCTTAGATTTGACTTATATATGTGTACATATAGCACATGTTCCAAAAAACGTGACAAGTGCTCCAGTGCTCTCCCTCCTGAAAAGGAAACCAAACCCAGCTCACACTTCCCCTGTTATATCTCCCTGCTCAGGGAAGTGTGGGATGCACAGCACTATTTTGGGGTACACAGCGTTTTGGATCTGATCTGACACCACTTTCTAAATGTCGGTGAAAGGATTACAAATCAAAGAGGCTGGGATGAGGCTATTCAGGATTCATAGCCAGAAAGGTCATGATAAATAATCCAAACACGACATGCTTAATGTTTGAGCCTTCTTCCTGCAATTGTATACACAATAGCCCTTATCTCCATCCTCTAGGACAGGGAGAAAATAGCTACAGCATTGGCAAACGTCTTCAACCAGAGACTCAGTTTAGGTGTCTCTCCTCCCCACCAATTCCTCCCTCGAGCCATTACTATTCTTATAACAACAACAATGCTTAGGACTTAGAATATAGCACATTTTTTTATGTTCCAAGTGCTGGGATCATAGTATCTCTGAAATGAGTAAGGGTAGCTCAACATTATTGCCATGTTAGAGATAGAGGCTTCGGGTGACATTTAAAGCAGAGGTGCCCTGCCTCAAACCTGTGACCCACTATGCTACTGATTTTATATATATTATGAAAACCTCGCTGTCCCTTTTTGCTTAAAAAAAATGTTTAAAAACGAGGTAACGTGGAGCACAACCCACCCAATGTTGATGACTGGTGGAGGTTCTGATGGTGTTTTGGTGCCCCCAATGGCAGAGGGAAGCACTGCTGGTAAAGGGGGCTCCACCACGCCAGAGAGACCCCAACTCTTCCTAGGCAGTAGCAGATGGGGGGAAACCCAAAGAAGGTGTAGTAGAGATGGGGTGCTGGAGGGTTCAGACCCACTGGTTCCAAAGCCCAGCATATCCTCCATGGGTCTTGATCCTCAGAGTCCTCTGTTATACCAGCTTATAGCTGGCATAGTGGAAGGGGCTCATAACCCACCTCCTTTTCTGCCCTGGCCAACCAGAGCCAACAGGGCTTGAGATGCTGCAGTAGATTCACCGCTCAGCTCCTCTGCAGCCTCCCTTAGGGGTGCTCTGTTGGACCCCAATACTTATTAGAGGCCCCATTGAACACGTTGGTCTTCTGAGCATACCTGCAGAGGGCTTTGCCAGTTTCGACTGTTCAAACGAAATGCCATCTCTCAATTTTTATTTTTTAGCATGTCCAACTATATGTGGCATTATTCGTGCTTCTTAAAAAGCATGCTTAGCTTGGCTGCTTTTATTCTCAAGAAAAAACAGTCTTGGAGCCCTGATCAGAAATACGCTTCCCTTCTCTAGCAGGAGCATGTGCCTGCTTTCTGCTGAAAATAGCCCCCTTCCTGTCTTTCATTTGCCCCCTAAACGTAGAAACACACATTGAGGGCCAAACAGGAGCCAGCAATGCCATAGCTGCCAAGTTATCCCTTTTTTACAGGGATTTTCCCTTATGCTGAATAGGCTTCCTCGCGAGAAAAGCGAAAACTTGGCAGCTATGCTGGGCCAGCAAGGGGCAATCTTCAGCTGAAAACCGGCACAGGGTCCCAACCAGGATTGGGAGCATGATCTGAATCAGGGGCCCATGGCTGATTCATCTCCAAAATAAAAGTGCCGTGTGTAGTTGGTCCCTGTGACACCCACCTACCAGGACAAAAGTGTTTCCCCACAATAAATAAGCATGCCCTTAGCTCTCAGCCTCACTTATTAAAATTGCCTCCCCATGCAACAGAACTAAACTAAGCTTAAGTTGATTAATCGAACAAATTAAACCAATGGCATTTGGTAGTGTTTCCTTTTAAATGGTTCAGATAATGTGCATCTTCTTTGCCAGTTCTAATTGGCAGACAAGATTTCTCCATTAGCCTTCTTTCACGACAGGGACTCAGCTTCAGCTAATTTCATGCGCTGCAAAGGATGCATGGAGTGGAGAGGCTCCAGAGACCACAAACTGAGGAAAAGAGCATGAAAATAATGTGTTCTCGTTGATTCAGCCTACAATGTTGATCCTCATCTCTGTACTGTTTGGAGAACGTCCTAAAATTAGGCATGAGCTTACTATTTAATTGTAAATGAAAGCTTAATAGTTACAAGAAATAGCTGAAGGAAATACAGTATTAATGGAATGGGTCTGAGAACCAATGAAGCTTTTATAATTCTTCAAGGCAATAATCTGCATCTGTCGTAGTGATATACCCAGAATCAGTTAACAAGCCATCCATATGAGATGGATACTTTTAATGAGCTAAAATGTGCTTTTAAATGCCATTAAGCGGGGGGGGGGGACTTCTATGCAAGTAAGGATTGCAAAGGATTATGCAATCCTAAACACAAATATTAGATAATGTTCCAGCTCAGTGCATGTCTACTCAGAAGTAGGTCCCATTGAGTCCAAATGGGCTTAATTCTTTAGGTATGTGTGTCTAGGATTGCAGCCTTAGCCCATTAGAAGAAAGAGACTTCTAAGTAGGATTGCACTGTCACAGTGCAGTCTTATACATGTCTACTCAGAAGCAAGTAATTGAGTCCAACAGAACTTCCTGGGAAGTGGTAATATGATTCTCAACCTTAGAGTAACAATTTAGCAGCTTCCTGGCATTCTTCATCTCTAGTTAAAATTCTTAATTAGATCGTGGTCACTGCAGGGGAAAGTAGCTTTTAGAAATAAAATCGAAGCATTATGACTAATGCTTTACAAATTACCATAAAGTAGTGGAGATAGAATGATTTCTAGGACTTTGCAATTAGGAGATGCCCGTGATTAGTGGACTTGTGAAACTTCTGCCAAAGAATCACTATGCCTCAAATAGCCAGAACAAAAATTGAATGTTGTGAATCTGAGAAGAGTGATTTATTAGGAATGACAAAGAGCTGACTTGCTCCATTATTACCATTACTTTTTAGAAATAAGTGTCTATTATAAGTTTTTATGAATGCATAAATTATACTAATGCACTGGCTGTCAATGGCTATTATACCCTATTGAAGGATTCCTTTCTTCAGACTTCAGTTACGTAGGAAGCCAGACAATGTATGAACTAATCGGAAGTGAATATCATTTTATGAAGATGTTAAAAAAAAAAAACACCCAAAAGAATCTGCTTATTTGCTTTTGGTATTTGCAGCAGTCCAGGCAGGCTGGCAGTGATGTGCAGTGTGAGCGCTTTGAACCAGCTTAAAAACCAACCACCAGTGGTTTTGGCAATCTATTCCACTGCGAAGCAGTTCGTACTGTCAGGCGGTGTGGATGGTTTCCTTTTTCTCAGTTTCTCATTTTTCCAATCTCAAATGTGGTTCGTTTCCTTTTTCTCGGTTTCTCGTTTTTCCAATCTCAAATGTGGCTCTTCACATTTCTGCAGCAATCTCAGAGCAGCCAATCTGGAGCCCCTGCCTATGCGCCTCCATAGCACCAACCTCTCCTTCATTTACTTGCAAGCAAGCCCCACCTGAACTAAATGCTCAGCTCTCAGATAAGTGTGCCTCTGAGTGCAGCTTCACAGCCTCAGGTTTCCCCCAAAGGATTCCATCAGGAAGTCAAATTTCTTCAGCAGTTAAATTGCCCAAAGTCTCTCTCTCTCTCTCTCTCTCTCTCTCTCTCTCTCTCTCTCTCTCTCTCTCTCTCTCTCTCTCTCTCTCTCTCTCTCTCTCTCTCTCTCTCTCTCTCTCTCTCTCTCTCTCTCTCTCTCTCTCTCTCTCTCTCTCTCTCTCTCTCTCTTATCCACTCCAGAAACAAACACATATGGAATGACGGCAATATACCCAAGAAAAATGAATGTTTCTGAGGCAACATAATGAAAGAGGGGGAAGTTTGAAAACTGCCATGAAAGGCGGAGACAGGAGGCCAGGTGTCTCCATACTTTCTGGAAACGTTACCAATGATGTCATTGTTTGGAAAAGTTATTATGTTGAAACTAATATCCCCATTGCATTATCGTAAGAACTTTAACATTTGCAATTTCTTTTCGAACCAAGGGAAGTGCTGAATATGTTGTATGCAACATATATACAATAAATGATACTTCTGAGGAGGAATGTAAGAAGGCATCGTTTTCTGTTCTGCCCTTTTCTCTTTGTATGTAGCACCACTTCTATTCCACTACAGTATATCTTACACCAAAAACAGTGTCATTTGTCTTGTGGTGAAATTATGTATCTTATGCAATTTATGTAATTATTTAAGTCAGTTAGGTTGTCATCACAGTATTCCAGCGAATTCCAACCAAACTCACATGCTTTGCCTTTTGCATTGTCATTGGCCTACCTATTTCAAATTCCCCTCCTGCTTAACCCTGTCCCCACACTAAGTTTGAGGGTGTTCTCATTTCGCCCTGGCTAAACTGTGTCAATTTATTTCATTTCATTTTGCTTTCTGCCCTCTCAGAATGTGTGGATGTTTTCACCCCTGTTTCAAACTTGCTCACACCCACAAAGGAAGGGGATGGTTTTCACAAACTGCTGCTATTTTTATTTCATTTCATTTGGACAAGGATCCCTGCTTTTAACTTAACCCCATGTGAGCCAAACGAAAGCTTGAACTAAACCCGTTCCCACAGATAACATTATTTCTGCCTAACCTACTTCCTCAGCTCTGTTCTTCTATTGTGGTGTGATATAAAAACAGACATTTTATTGCCATCCGTGATGCACTCCAGTACCTGAAAATACCTCAAAGGGTAGCCACCGTGCTAAAGAGTTTCTTCCTACACACACACACACACACACACAAATTGATTTTTCAAATGATTCATTGAGTGCTTATGTACAACACATGGCCCTTTCCATTACAGTACACATGCCTTCAAATTGCAGCACATAAGACAATTACAAGACGTTTCATTGAAATTCTATTATTTCATCAGAAGCTTAGACTGGAGGCAGGTGAACCTCATACAAATGAAGCATGGACCAGTTAATGCTCAGGACCGGGAGAAGCTCAGCAATCTTTAAAGAAGAGGTAGCTTGTGTAACACCGAGCAGTGAGAGAGCCATTAATAGCTTCCTCAAGTAACACATCAAGTACAGAATGTCTGCTTAATGAAATGGAATGTGAATCAGAGGATTTGATAAAGCGAAGAAATGTGTACTTTCAGCAAACCGGGACAGAAATTATTTTACGACTTTCACATTTGCACTTCACAAAGAGGCCTAAAGAGGCAGTCCCTGATTCAAACATGAGAGTAATGCAAGCTCAACAACTCTGTAAAGCCAGGTTTTGGTTTTCCCCCCCACAAAGTGTTCTGAACACTGTTAAGTGGTGTATATATAAATGCTAAGCATTAGTGCAATTGAAACTTTGGACTGTTCTCTTAGCTGCTTTGTTTCTTGGAATAGTCTAATGCTCCATCTCCTTAAGGCCAGGCCATAACATTAGGCAAAGTGAGGCAGCCACCGGACTCAGGCAGCTGGTTTTTTGGGGGGGTTATGAAATGGCAGCAATCTTCTACTTATTTAATGTACTATTATTGCATGTTTACAGTTGGAGGGAGGGGCATGTGGGCCTTTTTCCCTCAGGTTTTTGTAAGGTCCCCTCAATGGAGCTGGGTATAGAGCTAAGGAAGGGTGGAACTTGATGCGTTGAGGGCCATTTTCATCCACACAACAAGAGAAGGGGCATCCTTTCATTCATAGTGGTGGCAGACACAGACACTGAGAAATCCAGAAGGCTCACTAAAATACGGTCTGATGCATTGGACAAATTTGCTTGCTTCAGTCCTCAGCCTTAGGCTAAGCAAGAGCTCAGAACTGGGGTTGTGATGCTCCTTGCAACATGTTTTAGAGACAGAGGGGGATTATGATGCATCTGCAAAGCTGAGCAGATGTTTCTGGATGACTAATGCATATCACTGGCTCCTGACCAGGCTAATGAACTGCTGCATTCTGCAAGCGGCTAACCACTGAAATGCTTGGCTGGGGGCCAGGTATACACAGAGTTCATCTTGATAAGGCCTTTGTGAACATGGGAAGGGCATTTGGGGAGTGAACTGGCTCTTGAGATCCTATTGTAAAAAGTTTGGGCTGTTCTGTAGGCTCAAGAAGAGCGGCCCTGGAAAATGGTGTTCTCCGGTATGGTGCAATACTCTGTGAGAGACTGTTCATGGGGAAAGCTGGTCAGTTTCATGTGTTTAAACTGCCTTGAACATTTCATGAGAGGGTAGCCATTGAATAATTTGACAATTTTAGCCTTTGAGACTTTGCCTCACTTCATCATCAAAATAGAGCAGCAAAAACAACAAAGACAGTCTATGAACAGTAGCCTAAAAAGGTAGCCTGCAGATTGTATTTGTTTTTTATGGCTAGTTTCCAATGAGCACAGTTTAACCAACACTGGCTATACTTTTCCAGGACAAAAGCCACTGTATTTAAGCATACACAGCCACCAAGCCTAGTTGGAATAACTTCAGACACTTGCCAAAGGCCTGCAAAGTTATGGAGGTCTAGGACTATGGAAAACAATGGAAGTAAGTGCATCTAAGCCTGCACAGGATTGGGCTGTTGGTGTTCCTCAGGTCCTGTCTGTATCCCTTAACTGCTGTTAATGATGATGATGATGATTATGATGATGATTATGACATATCACTCTGGAATGCAAGCATTGCCTATATTTGGCAGGTTCAGGAGATTATAAGGCTGAAATAATAGAAAATGGATTGTTCTATTATTTCAGGCATCCCCAAACTCAGCCCTCCAGATGTTTTGGAACTACAACTCCCATCATCCCTAGCTAACAGGACCAGTGGTCAGGGATGATGGGAATTGTATTCCCAAAACATCTGGAGGGCCGAGTTTGGGGGTGCCTGTACTATTTTTTTCCCTATTTACAAATCAATCCAAGGAGCATGTACGGTACTTCAGAGCAGTCCTAGAGGTCTGGCAAGAGCAGAGTGCTCTAGGTGGGGCTTCCAGGCACTCTCTGATACAAAACAGTGCTTGGCTGAGCATTCAACAATCACCAGAAAATGAACAGTTACCAGCTTTTGATTCTGAACGTTCTGCTACCTGGACAGAGCCCAGCAGGGCCGAAGCTCTGGGTCAGAATGAAGGAGCTGTGCAGGAAAGCAGCTTGCTCTGCTCCCAACCGTATAATTCTTCTGGAGCTTAGCTACAAACTCTACAGAGCCTGTGTGGCCAAACTACAGAGGAACTACACACTTAGGTGCTGCACTCAGAATGTGAAATGGTGTACTGAGAGATGCTCAGCACACCCTCATTCCTTACTACACCAACCTGGTCTCAAACTGGTGGTCTCTCTCTCTCTCTCTCTCTCTCTCTCTCTCTCTCTCTCTCTCTCTCTCTCTCTCTCTCTCACACACACACACAGTTTCTCTCCTACACCAACATCTGCTCATACTTTCTAATAAGGGTGGGAAACCCTGTGGTCCTCCAAATATTGCTAAACTCCCTCTTCCATCATCCTTGGCAATTGTCCTTGCTGGCTTGGGTTGATGGAAGTTGGAATCCAACAACATCTCATTTTGAAAGATGCACCAAGTGTCCAAATTTCTAACTTTGGCACAAGCAGTTCTGGCAATTGGTCAAGGGACAGGGAAAATGTTGGAGCATTTTCCTCCCTGGTGTGAAAGGAACACTCACATATGTGCCCCGGGACCAATTCTCCAAACGAGAAGGAGAGTTTCAAACCGAGTCATCCCACAGGTATTCCCACAGAACTTTATCATATTACTTTCTTTAGTGCCGTATTTGAGCCTTTCATTAAATGTCTGATATAATTCTCTGCCGAATACAACCACCATCCTGTTAACTGAAACAGGGAATGAAGCAGGCCCTTCATTAACAAAACTTTTATATACAGTACTGTATATATAAAAAGGAAATTGTTTACCTGTCATCTTCAATCCACTTTATCACAGTGCCCAAGGCCTTCCCTCACAGAATGGAACTCCCCATTTTCTGTGAAGTATAGTGCACGGTAGCAAAGACCTGGGAGCGGTGAATTCAATACGATCAAAACCTTTTATATAAAGAAAAGATATGAGGGTGGTGGGTGGTTTTTTTAAGGGTTTTAATCCATCTTTTCAGACAAATAATGTTTCCAAAATCTCCCATCAAAGGGGTCCTGCCCTCAGGCTTACAGGATACAAAGACCAGACTTACAAGGAGGAAAGGGAGTGCAGAGGAAAGGGCGGGGAAAAGAGGTCAGTTTGGCAATGCCACAACAATGGGGTGAATCAGGAGGTGTGCATATCCATTCAGGTCCAGGCTGTTCTTCTGTTGTTGGTTGCGTGTTCAGACCTTTAAACCTCCCTCTTAAATAAATTCACACAAGACTCAAATTTTTGGTTTGGTTTTTGGCAGAATTTAGGCCACAACTTTATTGATTACAGCAAGTGAGTGGTTGCATAGGCTCTGGTTCGACTAGCTCCCTGCACCCTTGCAGGTAGCACTGACCCAGGGCCCCAGCCTAGGTCAGCCTAGGGTGAACACCCGGAATGGTGGAAAGCCGGGAACATGCTATGTCCACCACCCAGATGTCCCCCTAGACTTAGGCACGGGCACAACCCCTCACAGGGTTGACCAAACCATTGAGTCCCTGGATTTCTTTAACGGAATACCCCTTCACATAGGGATGGCAAGACCATTCCCCCATCCCTATCACCTGAACCAGAGCCTATCCACCACACGAGCCCCGCACTCGCCATCAACCACTCACACCTGTAACCAATCCCTTAACACCGCTGACACGGAGGTCAGCCAAAAATCATTCCCAGCCACAGACAGATGAACCCCATCAAGCCTGTAAACCTTCCTGGCCACTACACTCTGGACGTGCCTCTTGGCCCTCTCAGTAGCAGCTGGGCAACAACTTCCTCTCCATTCGTGTTGTGGCAGCAGTTGCAACCATAATATTTTGAGTCCAGGAAGAGCTGCCTTCAACTCTTCCAAGTCGAATAGTGAATACCAGCTCAGCATCAGACCCGTGAACGTCCTGCAGAAGTAAGCCCCTGGAAACCTCATCCCGTGCTGACTCCAGCACCACTTCACCCACACGCAGTGCACCAAAGAAAGCAATTGAAAACGCTGCTGAAAAGAGTCTCACCTCATAAGCAGACCAGCAAATAAGCCTCAGCTTGCTACGCATAGCACTTAAAAGGTCAAATGTGACTGGCCTCCTACCTGGCGCCCTGGGTGGGATGCAATATGGCAATCTGGGATGAATTTCGCGCAAGGATCTCTAGAATAAAGGGACTTACAGAAGAAGTAAATGGCAGACGACTGAATTAGAATGGATTTTATAGCACAACCCCTAAAACGCAAGTGTGCCAAATACTGCAACACCTGCTGTGTGGATGGATACTCAGTAGAAAGGCTGGTCGTGAGCTGCACCCTGAAGGGTAAAAAGTTCATCCAGGCCTTCTTATAAGACCTCAAAGTGGAAGGAAAAATAGATGCTACTACTCCCTGCCAAACTAGCTGCTTCCAAGGTTCCAAAGTTGGGCTGGGAAAAATTCCGGAAGTTGCTGAGCATCTGGAGCCAGGGATCTGAAGCGCTCCATCTGAAAACGGGATAGGGCACCAGCGATATCAGGATGAGCGCCAGGAATAAAACGGGCAGAAAAAACAATGTTAAATCTGAGGCACCGTAGCACAAAGGTGCACGAGAGGGCAGAGACTCTACTGGAGCGGGATGACTGCTTTGCCAAAATGCTCACCACAGCCTTCTTTATGGTCCAGCTCTCACTTCCATACATCACTACTGGGAAAACCATAGCTTTTAACTATACGGACCTTTTTCGGCAAGGTGATGTCTCTGCTTTTTAAGATGCTGTCTAGGTTTGTCGTTGCTTTTCTCCCAAGAAGCAGGCGTCTTTTAATTTCGTGACTGCTGTCACCGTCTGCAGTGATCATGGAACCCAAGAACGTAAAATCTCTCACTTTCTATAGTTATGTACTTTTTACCAAAAGGAAAAAAAGGGGGGGAAGTACTTCTTCACACAGCACACAGGTAAGCTATGGTGTTCGCTCGCACAAGAGAAAGTGGTTGCTACCAGCTTGGGTGGCTTTTAAAGAGGATTAGGGAAATTAATTGGGGTAGATGCTCTCAGTGGCTACTAGCCATCATATGACTAGGTTCTGCTTCCACTGTCAGAGGCCGTATGTCTCTGAATGTCCAATGCTGGGAATGGCAGGTCAGGAAGAGTGCTCTTCCCCCCCCCCCAGGCCCTGCTTTCAGGCTCCCTATAGGCATCTGGATGGCCACTGTGAGACCAGGATGCTCGAAAAATGTGAAGTTTACTGCGTGTAATGCTCTAAGAGAAAACATTATGAAAATGATGTAGAGATGGTATCTTACACCAGTAAAACTAGCCAAGATTTATCATAAACAAGATAATAAGTGTTGGAAATCTAAGAATGTTGAAGGAACCTTTTACCATATGTGGTGGACCTGTCCCCAAGTGAAGAGCTTCTGGGATAAGATTTATAATGAAATGAAAAAAGTGTTGAAAAACACATTTATGAAGAAACCAGAGGCTTTTTTTTTTTACTGGGGATAGTTAGAGATGAAATACCCAAAAAAGATATTACTTTTTTTCTGTATGCCACAACGGCAGCGAGAATTTTATTAGCAAAAAATTAGAAGACTGAAGATTTGCCTACTGTGGACGGTTGGCAGTTGAAGATGATAGAATTCATGGAGCTGGCTGAGCTGACCGGGAGACTTCGTGACCAGAGGGGAGAGTCGGTGGAAGAAGACTGGAAGAAATGTAAAGTTTATTTTAAAAATAAATGTAAGATTGGAAATAATTAATATAAGATTTGGAAGTATATGGAGGTTGTAGAGGAGGATTGGTCGAGAATTTACAGATATTAAAATTCTAAGATGTGTCATAATTATATTGTTGAGTTAGCATTAGATATAAATGTCAAGGTAAAATTGATTGGTATGTTAAGGAAGTAATAAGAGATATTATTTCACAGTGAAGTTAAGCAGAGAAGGATATGTTTATATAACCTATAAATAAGATTGAAAACAAGATGTAGAAAGCACTAAAGATGATATACATTGTAACGCAGTTGGGAAGTACTGGAGGAAGTCAATAATGTAAGAATATATGATAGATAATTAAAGTCTTTTTCTTTTCTTTTTTCCTTCTCTTTTCCCCTCTCTTTTTTATTGTTGTTGTTTTGGTTTTCTATACTCTTTTTTGTATGCTTGTATTGTATTCATTTTCAGGTGTGTGTTTTTGGTGTTTGTTTTTTTCCCCTTTTTGTATTTTTAAGCTTATAAAATAAAAAATATTTCATAAAAACAAAAGAGAGAGAGAGAGACCAGGATGCCGGATGTGATGCCCTCTTGGCCTGGTCCAGGAAGCTCTTCTTATCTTCTTAAGATATCATCATTGGCAAGCCTAGGTGCTGCTACAAATGTTTAGCTTATCCGCAAAGAGATGGTATTTTGAACATCTTGCAGCCATCATCTTAGGTAATCTCTTAGTACCTTCTACCTGGTTGATCCTGCCAGCAGCATATGTTTGTCTCAAATATTAAGTCATGCGTGTCTAAATATACACAAGCATTACAGCAAAACTCCAAATGGCTCATTAAATCAGTTATGATTCCTTTGGCCTTGGCTAATCTGGTCCCCCCACCACCACCCTTTTTGCAAATTAATTAATAAATGGGTGTTTCAGGCCACCAAACTCATCGCTAGTGGATTTGCTTTGAAACCTCTTTTCATGAGTTGATATTTATTGTGTTAAACTAAGTGTCAGTTATATGAGCCAGAGAAAAGGGTGCAGGGAAAGAATGGTTTTTACACAATAAACCATCAATAACAGTAATAACAAAACCAGCTGTGTCTGGTCACCATTCCTCATTTCATAGGGTAAAATTAAAAAAACACGGACCACTTTTTAAAAAGAGAGAATATCACACAGCCTGCAGCATCACATAGGTACATTTTTTCATCTTTCCTTTTTACAGTGAACTAGCTTGGGACTCTTTCTAACAGGAAAAGGTCTGACCTCTTTTTTTCTCTGTGAATATGATTAATTTATCACCCACCAACATAACTGTAGAGCTAGAATATGTGTCCCTGAGCAAGAAAAATACTGTATTTGCTGTTGATTTTTGCACAATTTCAGTTCACATCCCCTGTAGAAACATTCCCTCAGAATTGTCTGTATTGTATCACATTTTTTAAAATGATACATCGAGTTCCTTGAGAAAGAAAGGGATGTCTGCAAAAGATGTAGAGAATTTCCGACTGAAGCATTTCTGCATCTATGATGAACGTCTGAAGGGATTGGATCAAGCAATCCTTTTAAAGTTCAGATGCTGAAACTGATCCATTTTCATCAACCTACTAAGCCCAGTAATCATTATAATTTCTCTACTTCATATGCCCAACATTATCTAAATAGCACAGAGGACACTGGGCAGGCCTGATTGGTTCTAAAAGAAACAGTGTATAGAAACAGGAAAAGAAAGTGACAAGAACACAATAATGAGAAATTCCAAGGTGACACTGTGCTTGTGAGATAGTACCATTAGGGTGAAATAGATTTGGAATCTTGACAGGAGTGCCAGTGTGATGCATTGGGTAAAATCCTGGTGTCTGTGTAGGGAAACCCAAATTCAAATCTTCACTTTGGGCCAATCCACAAATTACAACGGCATTATAATTTCACATTGGATCAATAAAAACAGAAGCTGGAATTGAAATGTTTCCATCACTATGAGCGAGGGTCGCAGATCAACAGGATGCTGCGTGCAGCCCTTTCCCTTTTGCCATCTCTCAAATGCGTCACCAACACTTCTGTAAACTTCCTTTCAGGCCAGACTGTGGGCTCTGAGCACTGTTTAGACAAGCCAAAAGAGGAAATTATTCTGTCCATTTCTCACTGGCTACCAGATGAGAGCTGTGGAGAACAATGGGATGATTCTGACTGAGACAGAGCGAGTGAAGAGCAGACATGACGGAATAGATTCAGTGTGGCACCTCAGGACTAAAGAATGAACTTTTGAGCTATGTGGTAGTGAATCATAATCTCAGCTGACAGAGTCTTCCGGAAGTTTACATAAAACCATTAAAGAAAGAGGGGGGGTGGAGGTGCAGAGGAAACGGGGTTGTATCCAGCCATGATTCACTCACAATGTTAACATTATTGGATTCAAATTAGTCATCTACATTATTTTCAATCCGTCTGCTCTGAGTAGGGCTAGCGCTACTCAGCACAACAACCCAGATTGTTGTGAAGGCAATTGAAATATACTCGGAGTCGAGAGTGAATTTCATGCTCTTTATTCAGCTCATAGTCATCAAGGAGGAGAAGAGAAGACGAATGGCTCTTTTCCCAAAACCATCTGCTTATATACATTATTTACACAATGGGCCTTGCGTGATTGGCTACTTCAGGGCTACACCTGTGGGCCAATTATTATTGTGGATTGACTTCTGCCTGCAGCCTGATTGGCTGCTCCTACAGGCCAATCAGGTAGCAGATTCACTTCTGCCAGCCGCCTGATTGGCTGCTCCAGCAGGCCAATCAGGTTGCGGATTCACTTCCACCTGGAGTTGGATTGGGTAGCTCCCGCTGATTCTGAATCCTATTGTTCTAGGATTCAGCTCAGTACATAACACCCCTCCCCTCTAAGTTCCAGTCCTGCCCGGGAAGTTGCATTCGTAGTCCCCAAGGTCTGCTGGCCGCCTCCGTGTGCGTTGTGGCCTGGGGTGTTCCTTGGTCAGGGGTTCTGGTTCTGGCTCGTGTTCCGAGGCTGCCGGCTGTGCCGGGGCTGTCTGGTCTGGCGCCACTGAACCACTAGGTTGTAGCTCTGGTTCCGGTGTCCTTCCAGCCTCGGGGCGCCCCTCTGTGCCTACTGCTTCTGCTTCCCCTGCCCACCCCTCTCGCTCTACAGGCCTCACTGCCCTGCTGTCCCCTTGGGACCCCTCTGTCCCGCTCTCCTCCCGGGTTCCTCCTGGGAATCGTCGCCGTAGCTGGTCGCAGTGGCGGCGCCAACATTGCCCCCCTTCCGTTAGTACCTCGTACGACACGGGACCGGTCACCTTGGTGACTGTGGCGGGTACCCATGCTGGGCCTGCCCCAAAATTCTTTGCATACACTGGGTCCTGGGCCACAAATGTCCGGGGGTTCCTGCCTTTCCCCACCACTACCTCATCCTGAGCTCTGTCGGGGTGAAGTCGGTCCAGTCTAGTTGCAAGGCGCCGGCCCATTAGTAATTCAGCTGGGCTCCGGCCCGTCGTTGTGCTTGGGGTGCTGTGCTGTGCTAGAAGAAATGCGGCAAGGCGGTATTCCCAGTCCCCTTGTGTCATGCGGCGGAGGCTGTCCTTGGTGGTCCGCACCATGCGCTCCGCTTGGCCATTGGTGGCAGGGTGGAATGGTGCTGAGCGGATGTGGCGGATGGCGTTCTGCGCTGTGAAGGTCTGGAACTCCTCTGACGTGAATGCGGTTCCATTGTCCGAGACGAGGGTGTCAGGGAGCCCGTGGGTCGCAAACAGCTTACGTAGTACCCGGATGGCTGCCGCCGTAGAAGTGGATGGTACCAGTGCGACCTCCAGCCATTTGGTGTAGGAATCCACCACTATGAAGAATGTTTTTCCCTGGAAGGGGCCAGCGAAGTCCACGTGCAAGCGTGACCATGGATGTCGGGCGGACTCCCAGGGCTGGACTGGGGCCCTTGGGGGATCCGGGCGGGATTCTTGGCAGGTCTGGCAGTGTTGGACCCAGGCCTCTATCTCTCTGTCAATCCCCGGCCACCACACATAACTCCTGGCAAGGGCCTTCATCCTCACTACCCCTGGGTGTGTCTCATGTAGGGCTGTGAGGACCCTTTTGCGGAGGGGCTGGGGAACAACAACCCTGCTTTCCCATAACAGGCACCCCTTGTGGGCCGACAGTTCATGTTTGCGGTTTGTGTAGCCAGCGAATTCTGGCCCGGGGCTGCTGCTGGGCCATCCTCGCCACACCCAGTCCAGGACCCGGGAGATGACCCTATCTTTTGTGGAATGGTGCGCAACTTCTTGTGCCTGAATGGGTCGGTCGGGAAGCAGCTCCAGGGTCATAACCTCTTGCGCAGGCGCTGGGTCGGGGCCTGTTTCTGGTAGTGGTAGCCTGCTGAGGGCGTCTGCGTGGCCCATCGCCTTCCCAGGGCGGTGGATTAGTGCATACTGGTAGCCGGCAAGGAAAATTGACCACCTGAGGACACGTGGAGACAACACTTGGGGGGTCTGCTTCTCAGGGGCAAACAGGCCAAGCAACGGCTTGTGGTCAGTCACTATGGTAAAGGGCCGCCCGTACAAGAAATCATGGAATTTTTTTACGCCCTTCACGATTGCCAGACCCTCCTTGTCAATCTGTGAGTAGTTTCGTTCAGCTGCAGCAAGCGTCTGGGAGAAGTATGCCACCGGCACCTCTCTTCCATCCGGGAGTTGGTGTCCCAGGACAGCGCCGATGCCATAGGGAGAGGCGTCGCATGCCAGCACCACTGGCAGCCTCTCGTCGAAGTGTGCTAAGACCGAGTTCGAGACGAGCAAGTCCTTGACTGCCTGGAATGCGGCCCTTTGTCGCTGGCCCCACACCCAAGGGGCCCTTTTATCTAGGAGTCTGTGTAGGGGCTCCGCTACCGCTGCCTTATGGGGAAGGAAGGCATGGTAAAAGTTCAATAGTCCCAAGAATGACTGAAGTTCGGGCTTGCTCTTGGGCGCTGGGGCCTCACAAATGGCCCGTACCTTGTCACCGGTTGGATGGACCCCTTCTGCATCCACCTTAAATCCCAGAAAGTCCACCTGCGGCACTCCCAGTAAACACTTTTCCCGCTTCACCTTGAGGCCCGCCGTCTGGAAACGGTGCAGGACGGAGCGGAGGCGGTCCTCAAATTCCTCTGGTGTGGGCCCGGCGATCAGTACATCATCGAAGAAGGGGGTGACGCCAGGAATCCCTTTAAGGAGAGAGTCCATTAGATTCTGGAATATGCCTGGTGCCACGCTAACGCCAAATTGCAGCCGCTTTACTCTGAATGCCCCTCTGTGCGTCACAATCGTCTGAGCCTCTGCTGTGGCTTCGTCCACAGGCAACTGTTGATACGCTTGGGCCAAGTCCAGTTTGCCAAAGATTTTTGACCCAGCCAGGGTGGCGAGGACATGGCTGACCACTGGCACTGGGTATGCATGGGCCGTGAGAGCCTTGTTTATGGTGCATTTGTAGTCTGCACAGATGCGGATCGAACCGTTAGGCTTGACGGGTGTGACAATTGGAGTTTCCCAGGGGGCGTTGGGCACCGGCTCCAGCACTCCTTGCTCCACGAGCCGGTCCAATTCCTCGTCTATGCGGGGTTTCAGGGCGAACGGGACCCGGCGGGCCTTGTGCCTGATGGGTCGTACAGCGGGGTCTAGCTGTAGGGCAATGGGGGGTCCTGTATATCGTCCCAATGCCCCATCGAAAACCCCTGGAAACTCTTTGCATATGGCGTCCACGTCCACTTGTAAGCTAGTGCGGTTCACCCCGGTAACGGCTAGCCCCAGAGGTCCAAACCATGCCAGTCCCAGTAAGCTAACGTAGGGGCCCTTAACTACCAGCAAGTCCAATTGTTGCTTTCGCCCTCGATATTGCACCCTGAAGGTCCCCACCCCCATAGTAGGGACCTTACGCTTCTGGAAGTCCCGGAGGGTGAATGGGGCCGGCCTTAGTTTGGGACCCCCATTAGGGCACAGTTCCCTTAATGTTCGGGCCGAGATTATGGATAGAGTTGAACCCGTGTCCAGCTCCATGCGGCATGGGGCTCCCTCTATCTGTACCTCTATATAAATTTTCTCTGTGCTGGGATGGGGCAACTGGAATACCTGGTAGTCCGTGATCTCCGTCGAGTTGCCTTGGTGCATGGTGCCGTGTGAGCTGGGGCTCCTGGGTTGGTCATCTGATGCTTGTCGACGTGTGAGTCGAGCCCGACACACCCGGGCGATGTGTCCTAATTTTCTGCACTGCCTGCACTCTGCGTTGCGGAAACGACAGGTCCTCCTCTCGTGGTTCTCCCCGCAGCTTGCACAGTTCCCTCCTTCTCGTCGAGGCTGCTGTGGTGTGTGTGCTGCTTGAGTGCGCCGCTGTACTCTGTGTACTTCCTCCCTGTCAGATTCGGATTCGTCGGTGAGGTCTTCGTGGTAGACCCTCGGTTGGGATGGCGGGGCCGGTCGTGCCTCTTGCGTTGACCTCTTGGCGGCTTCGGTTGCCAGGGCTTCCTCCAGAGCAATCTGGAACGTGAGGTCTTTTTTGGCGTAGAGGCGTCGTTGCAACATCTCGTCCCTCAGGCCACCGACGAGGCGGTCACGAAGCATGTTCTCCAATTCTGAGAAGTTGCATAACCGGGCGGCTTGGCGGAGGGAGGTCACAAACCCAGTTATGGTTTCCCCCGGGGCTTGCCGCTTTGCGTAGAAGGCATTTCGGCAAGCTACCACCGAGGGCTGTGGTGAGAAGTGCTCCTTCAGCCGTTCCATTATTGTTTTGTAAGAGACGGTAGCGACATCTCTAGGTGCAAGGAGAGCCCGGGCGATTTCAAACGTCTCCTCTCCACAGACGCTGAAGAATGTCGCCCTCTTCATGGCATCGTTGGTGACTTCTTTCGCTTGCAGGAGGAAGTTGAAACGGGCGGCGTACCCTTCCCAGTCTCCTGATGCTGGTTTGAATGGCAAGAAGCTGCTGTCGGTTGCCATTCTGGGTTCCTTGGGTCCTGGAGCTGAAGCCTGGATGCACGGTGCGATGCAGCGGTGCAGCAGGTGGCGGTGCTGCGGTGCAGTGCGTGGTGGCGGTCAGCTCAGCAGGATCCCACCCTCGTCGCCAGTGAAATATACTCGGAGTCGAGAGTGAATTTCATGCTCTTTATTCAGCTCATAGTCATCAAGGAGGAGAAGAGAAGACGAATGGCTCTTTTCCCAAAACCATCTGCTTATATACATTATTTACACAATGGGCCTTGCGTGATTGGCTACTTCAGGGCTACACCTGTGGGCCAATTATTATTGTGGATTGACTTCTGCCTGCAGCCTGATTGGCTGCTCCTACAGGCCAATCAGGTAGCAGATTCACTTCTGCCAGCCGCCTGATTGGCTGCTCCAGCAGGCCAATCAGGTTGCGGATTCACTTCCACCTGGAGTTGGATTGGGTAGCTCCCGCTGATTCTGAATCCTATTGTTCTAGGATTCAGCTCAGTACATAACAGCAATGTTGTAAAATTGTGCCATTACATACTGTATTGTGGCCAGAAGTCGCCTCTGCTACAGGCCATCCCTGTCTCCGAGGGTGTGAGATTCCAGGGGTACCAGGTGTGTTTACCATGGTCTGTGTTTCCTTTTGGAACAGTGAGGCATTGTAGAGACTGTTGTGTCTTTATGATATATGGTTTATCTATGCATTGATACAATCTGTGCCTAGATTGAGAGAGTGCAGAGCATTCACAGCCCAAAAAGTCCTGTTCCTTCCACTGCTGCAGTCTCAGCCCCACTCACGTCACAGAGTGTTTGTTCTGGGGGAGGAAGGGAAAGGAGAATGTTAGCCACTTTGAGACTCTTTTGGGTAGTGATAAAGCAGGGTATCAAATCCAAACTACTCCTCCTCCTCCTCCTCCTCCTCCTCCTCCTCTTCTTCTTCTTCTTCTTCTTCGGGTAGTGATAAAGCAGGGTATCAAATCCAAACTCCTCTTCTTCTTCTTCTTCTTCTTCTTCTTCTTCTTCTTCTTCTTCTTCTTCTTCTTCTTCTTCTTCTTCTTCTTCTCAGATTCCAAGCAACTCCAAACATTGTTTCTGACCCTCTCTGTGGCATAAAACAGACTGCCCACCTCATGCTCTGCCCCCTCCTCCAGTGGCATTAGCCATCCCTCCAAGTTTGGTGTCCTCTGCAAACTGAATGAGTATTCCCTCAATTCCTTCACCCGTGTGAAGACGCTGAACAACAATGGGCCAAGGACAGAGCCCTGCAGTAGCTCAGTGTACCTTTGCTTTCACTCACATGTTATGTTCATGATGGGGTAACCTGTGACTCTCCAGATGCTCCACTACATCTCCCATCATTCCTGACCATTGGCCACACTGCCTGGGGCTGATGGGACTTGGAGTCTGACAACAGCCCAGTATGCTGAGGTTGAGATGTAGAAGGTTCAGATTCAAATTTTGGCTCGGCTCAGCTCAAGAGAGCAGCAACTCATCATCACCAAAGTTGCTGCCAAAATGAAATGTGTTTATTGTAGACAACCTTCAAAACTGGCCAGAAATTAAAATAGTGAAAATAAGTAAAGAATAAAGTGAGGTGTAAAGAGGGAGGTGAATATCTCTTTAAGGAAAGATGAACACCCTGATTTGTCTGGGTGCATTCGTGTGTGCCTCTGAACAGAAAGGTGGTCCTTAACAAACCAGGAAAGGACTTCCTGTGTTTTATTCTTCGCTAGCAACCTAAGATGGCTGCACTGAACAAAATAAAATGATTTTAAAAAAGAGGGGAAGGCAGATCCCCTCATTCCAGAGTGTTTTCGTGCACACACAAAAATGGCAACCTGCAGCAGAGCACAGAAGCAGTCACGGCCAGCAGGGGACTCCCCAGCCACAGTCACGGTCGGGGAATTCCTCCAGCGAGATCCAGCAGCAGAGGAGGGAATGGGTTTACTGCAGCAAAGGAAGAAAAGCAAAGAAAGTAAATAAAGGAAGTTGGGAAGCTGAGAGGAGGAATGGCAAAAAAATGGGAGCTGCAGTTGGATCTTGCAACTTTCGAGCCAGGACAGAAATTCAGGAAGATTTTCAGTTCTTTTTGAGACAAAACCACACATAGTGGTCCGAGTTCAGAACTGTAGGATGCATTCCTGGCAAAGTTTTTTTTCCCTTTTCCTTTAATAATACCAGCACATCAGCATCAGGTAAGTAACTATATCTGGCTATGTTGAGTGTCATCTCCATCACTTGTGTGTATGTAGGGATAGATAATCACTATGGACCGAAATCTCCCCCAGCACATGTGGGGACTGCAGATGAAACCCCAAATAAATATTGTAAGCATGACTCCTCATGGCCTTCTCCAAAACCCTGTCACCAAATTGTATCTAAAAATAATAGTTGAAAGTGAATGTGGAGGTTCCCGTCAGGCAAAACCCCTGAGAACTTTCAAATGGATCAAGAAGAATATCAAGAAGACCAGTAAACTTTCTGAGGGGTGGGGTTGCCACATAACCCTATCCTAAACTGATTGTGTTAGTGTGGATTAGAACTATGGTAGAATGCATCTGTTCTTCTCCTTGTTAACGCTGAGTTGGAATTCGAAAGCCTTCCTGTTCACCTGGGCATTTGATAATGGCTAAAATATATTTCTCCTGAAAACCTTGAAATTACTAAGCTGTGGGTTTATTTGATTTTCTTTAAATGTTTCCAAAGTCCTTGTACTGTTTTCACAGTTTTGCTGTTTGCTCCCTTGGTTTTCTTTGGGAAGAAGAAGAGAGATAAAATAGTATAATGGATATATTATAATATAATATAAAGCTTGGCTGCGGCGCACAGGCTAAATCTTTGCACGGCACCCATCAGGTCCTGTATTTAGGACCACCTTTGCACATCAAAGCAGTGAGGCATTTGCCCCAGGCATCTGATGCTGAGGGGTGGGCTTGGAAGTAGTGGCAAGGGGTTGGAGAACAGAGCTGCGTATGCCCATGTGGTCTGCCCTGACTCCCCCAAATTCCCCTGCTGCCTTTCATAGAATTGTGGGATTTGGGAGGGACTCTGGGGGTCATCTAGTCCAATGCCCTGCAATGCAGGAATCCTGCCCACAGTTGTCCCTGAGTGGGCTCGGACCACCAATCTTCTGGTTAACAGCTAGGCACACTGACCCATCGTGCCACTTGGCCTGAGGAAAGATTCTGCCTGTCACCAGGAGTGATGTAAGCTTCATCTGCCGGTCCAGTCGGCTTCTGTATAAGGGGGTGATGATGCTTTCTTGTCCTGTATCTCAGTCAGGAAAATATATTGGGCTTGCACGTGCCCCAGGTGAATGAAGAAGGAAGTGGTGATTGCGATCTCAGTATTCACCCACCCACAACATCATGAGTCTGAGTCACACACACACACACACACACACCACACCATTGCCAGGATGGCCTGCAGCTGTTTCTATCTGTTATCAAATGGATGTACGGCAGGGTAATGTAGGGTATTTCAAAAATTCAACCAGCTGAAAATGCAGCCCCTGAAAATTTGCCCCCCGCCCCAAATGCACTTGATCTAGATTGGATGTGGACTACACATAAAAAACAAGTCATCTCTAATGATTCTAGAATCAAATACTGCATTTACAATGCCAACGATTCTCCATCAACATGTGCATTGCCAGTAGCAGAAGCATTTCCCAGCATCTGGCTTCTTTCGTGTTGTCCTTTCCCATTCTTTGAACGCTGTTTGCCATTTCACATACAAATTGAAGTGCCTAATCTTATGATACAGTTAAATATTCGTGACAATATTGTTTTTGGGGGGTAAACCAATATGTGGATGTGAAAAGACATGGAGTGAAAGAATGTCAGCCGAATTGGAATATTTGTCGTGCTGTGCGTTCTCCTAAGAGTTGAGTTGTGTGCTAATGATTTTTAACATCTCAGTTTTCCCTACCATCAATTATTTGCTGAAAGCCATCCAGATTGGCTTGTACATGCCATTGTGTGTGCAGCATGGAAACATGAATTAAAACTGTCAGTCTTTTGATCTGCATGCCAGCTCAACAGTGTAAACGCTTATTGTAAGTACTTATAAAGACCTCTCTGTGTTCTTCAGAGAACCAATTTTTTTTTGCCCCTGTGCCTGTTTTTATCATTTTTCCCTCTAACACTCCTTTTAAAAATGACATTTATTTGTCAGTAGGAGAAATAATCTTGTCAGATGTAGTTCTTAATTATAGATTCTGAGCTATGTGTTTTATTCCTCACTTCAGGATACAATCAAACAGCAAAGAAACCATGTGTAATATAAATTAACTATTAGCTTCAGCTTCTTTTAAATCCTCTGCAATTACTATTAAATCTCTTTTTCACTTGAGGGTGGTGGTTTACTAAATTTTATGGCTGTGATTTGTGCTCAGACAACCAGTTCTTTAAAAAATGGAGAAAAGTATTTTATTATCATAATGCATTTGCCCCCACAAAACACATTCTGGTCTTGCGTTATTACATTGAATATTCCACTACAGAATAAATGGAAGGCATTTTCCAGCAAGTTTCATGGTTCCTCCTAAGCCATTCCTTCATCACACTCCATCTGTTGCTTTATCCATCTCAGCGATATCTAGAACTGAACTGAACCATCTTCCCCAGGGTGAGATAATACAATTTTTCACAGCAGCTAAAAGATTTGGCAACAATAATAGCCCCTTGAAAGTCCTCTTCCAAATAACTCAGGAGGAACATCGCCACATCAGAGGTTAGCCTTATACCTGCTTTTCGAAATGATAGCCCTACAACTTCAGTCCGATAAACATGAACACATCTCACCAAATGAGATTTAAAAAACAACCCTGCTTGATTGTTACAGCATCTTCAAGGGAACCGATTTACCAGGGTGGCTAACCTGTGGTTTTCTAGCTGTTGCTGAACTACAGTTCCCATAACCTCTGATCGTTTTAGTTGGCGGCATATGGAGGCCAATGGGTTAGCAACCCCTGTGATGCTCAGCCTGGACAGTTGGGGGCAGTGTGCTTATGAATAGCTGGAAACCCCAGGTGGGGAGCATTCTCTTGCGCTTGGCTCCTATAGGCATCTGGTTGGTCTCTGTGAGAACAAGATGCTGGACTAGATGGGCCTGATCCACGAGGCTTTTCTTATGTTCTAATACTATAAACTAATAGCAAACTCTGAAGTTACTCCCACATGTAGAATTTTACCTGTAGAATGCCCTTTTCAGGAAGCTCACCTGTTGCCAAGCATGAACTTTTTTCACTGGGCAGGGACCATTTGAGTTGCCCATTTGTATCACCTGAGCTGGGTTTGTTGATACTGAATATTTCTATATCACTCTACTGGTTTTCAAACTTGGGGTGTTTCATTAGTTTGACTGTGGCCTTGAATCCTGACTCAGATTCTGAAAAGGGCATTAGGGTGCCACCAATGAAAATGAGAAAACATTAATTTGTTGGTGCAATCCCAGACATTTTCAGAGATCCATCTTCTGATCCAGAAATGGTCCGCCCATTCCAAAGTTCTGCGGGGTCACAATGTGCACATGGAACCCTGTTCAGTCATGTGTCATGCAATGTCCTATGTGGGCACCACCATTGTATCTTAAGAGCTTCCCCCAGCTTTGAATGGCATAATGCAGCCGGTATTTGCCTAGAGCTCCCTATTGCACCGAAGTCCTGCATGTCCAAACAGAATCTTTTGAAAAACATCAGTGATACGTTTTTCAAAATATGCACTTGCCTATTAAGAACTGGCTATTCTGGGATCGTCATGTTAATTTATCGGGTTCCCCCTCCCACATAATATTCCAAGCCAGAACAGCAGACACTAAATAGTTTTCAAAACCCTTGCCTTGGACACGATACTATTTTGCCTTTTATAGGAAAAGTAGAGTACCCAAAAATGCAGTTCGATTATGAACGCTGTCTCTTGCTCAGTTTATTGCAAGAGAAATGAAGTCTGTTAGTTCTGTTTAATACAAAATTCTCCTGTAATTCCGTTGGCCAACTTCTTTTGATCCCAAAGATAACTTGCTCTGGAAAATTTCAGGAGACGAGAGGAGAATGGCTCTTTTTTCTTTTCTTTTTCTTTTTTGGAAAATTCAAAATCTAAACAGGGTGAAAGTATGTCCCTCAGCAGTTTCTATTCTTCTAACACAGTGGGCCATGATTCACTTTAAGATTTCGTGTGTTGGTGAATCACTCAGGAAATCAGCCTCTTCTGAGTACTGTATATAAAATTGTTTTGGTGGTGTAATGTTTCCTGTCCAAATTTAAACAAAGAGAATACAAACGGTCTCCATAAGATCTGGAGAGTGTAATTGCATGTCCAATTCATAAGCTGGGCTTTCCATTTTGAAAGTTTTAATAAACTTGCAAAAAATGGGCTTGCAGCTCAGTAGTAATAATAATAATAATAATAATAATAATAATAATAATAATAATAATAATAATAATAATTTGTACCCCACCCATCTGACTGGGTTGCCCCAGCCACTCTGGGCAGCTTCCAACATATATAAAAACATAATAAAACAACAAACCTTAAAAAGCTTCCCTATACAGGGCTGCCTTCAGATGCCTTCAATGGATCCAAAGAGCTATTCAAAGGCTTGCAATCTTCCTCTGACCCTTTTGAATGGCAGATCCCTGATGCCACATTGCAAACTGCTTTTGAAGCTTCCCTCATATTTGAAATGCATGTCCATGCTGCGTGGGGGGTCCATTTGCCAAGAGCAAAGCTGAAGCAAGGTGCCTACTGGTTTTTGAAGATGCACCTGTTTGCACAGGCATTCCCTTAAATTCTCAACCCGACTCTCCTCTTTGAATAGCTCTTTTAGTTTTATAGGATTCTTTTATTGTGCACTTTAATTATGGGTGCTTACAGTTCAATGCTTTAATTGGATTGTGTGTTTGTGTTTTAGTTATGGGTGTTCATATTTCAATGTCTATGTAACAGGTTTTTTATGCTTTGTAAACCACTTAGAAGCCTGTTTTTGTGTTAAGCTGTATATAAATTAATTAATACATAACATTGTTATTTTACTACTACCAAAGGGACATTCCTTTTATCTCTTGACTTGAGTCTCCAGTTTTAATTGCTGTGCCATTTTAATGGGATTACTTTATTGTGTGTTGTAATTACGGGTGCTTGCGTTTTAATGGGAAATATGTCGTGTTAATGCTTATATATCTGTGTAACAGGTTTTTATATTTTGTAAACTGCCTGGAAGCTTAATTTGGCTTTTGCAGTACACAAATAAACAAACAACGCTGTCTCTGGTGTCAGGGGAGGAGCAGGAGGCCGGCAGTCAGGAGTAGTACCAGGGTGTCAGGGCTAAGGAGCAAAGCCTTGACACCAAAACACATCAGAAGCCAGAAAAACTTTGTCACTCAGGCAGATCCCCAGGCCGAATAGGAAGACTTGGAAGCTCCAAGTGACCAGCCTGGGGGGTGAATCCAGTGCATCGCTGAGGAATGCTTCACTGCCCTGGAAAATACGCCAGATGGCAACTGTGGGACTCATCACACGTGGTAGCTACATACAGAACCAAGGACTCCAGGGCTAGATCTACACAGCTATTAAATATGCTCTGAAAAACGCCCTGCAAAAAAACCACTGTGAAGTTCACAATTGAAAATATCATTGAGTTGCAATTTCAGCTCTATAGTGCCACCTGGTGTCAGAGTGTTATAACACATTTATAACACTGCATTTTGACTAATGTAGCTGAGTGCCGGGTTCCTGGCCACTTGCACATCACCCCAAAAGAGGACACAATTGCTCAAAATTTCCAAGTTTAGAAATATCTGCCGCAATTTAGAGAGAAATACAACACATCTCGCCATAGTGGGGAAGACTGTGACCAGGTGACCTGTGTGCTTGCTCAGTCTGCAGTCCAACTGCTAAATGTTGATAAGCCACTTTAAGGCTCCTAACCTCCCTGCTTATGAGTCTTTATCTTTAAACTAAACTTGGACCAGGCAGTCCTTCACATAGAGAATGGTATTCCAGAAGGTAGACACATAGCTACTGTAAGCCTGACAGGTGGAAGTTCTTGTACTTTTTCAGAACAAGGACCTAGCTGTAAGTGAGGCTGATCCCATCAGATCAACACTCCCTTAAGGGACAGATCCTTTCAGCACCTGATCAGGGGCAGAGTGAGGAGGAGATGCTACAAGCAGAATGGGTAAGGTACCTAAGGCCATCTGCCTTTATGAATACAGGCAACCCCCGTATGTCCGGGGGTTGCATTCTGGGTCATTGTGCACCTGCGTGAAATCATGCATAACTGGAACAACCATTGAAAAAGCCTGCCCTGCAAACACCCCATTCCATCTCCTGCCCCATCCCCCATCCCACTCCTTTGTGATATTTTTGTGACCAGGTTTGGCACGATGCACGTGTGTGTGGTTGTCCCCATATCAGACACAATGCCTGTACTTCGTTCTGTATTTGCCTTCTCATATTAAAGTCTTGTCCCTTGGATGGAATCAATAAAATATACATCAGATTCTTCTTTGTTGTAGCCCCCATCCTGCAGAACTCCTAACCCTAGGAAATCTGACTGGGTCTCTCCTTTCCTAGTTTTCAGCCCAAGATTTTTGTCGGACTCTAATTAGCTGACTGTGTTTTACACGGCACTGAGCTTTGGTTTTAGTCTGATCTTACCAAAGGATGTTTTTTAAAAATTTTCATTCTAATGTAATATAAATAAGTAAATAAGATATATTTGAGCAAAGCTATTTTTTAATAAAAAATGCACACCATATACTTGTTGCTAAGCCTATGCAACATTTTAAAATAGATTTGTGCCCTCATAGGTGATTCTGGTGTTGGGTGCTATTGCTTTCCTTCTGTGGCAGTTAATCCTGATGAGAAGGTTCTGGCACAGAAATGAGAGCCTATTAACAGTCTGTCGAGAATTATATTGTATTGAACCTGGTGTCTGACGCAGAATACATTAAAAATCTATAGGAAGCAGGTAATTGGGAGGAAAAATTAATCCTCCATCAGCCTTTGGTTGCTCTTCTCACAGCAAGTGTATTGTTCCCCCTCAGAAGTTTATACGGGCATAAATATTTCACTTTAATGTTTCAGAATTCATTGACTTTTGAGTAGCATTTACGATTCAACGTGACTGATGTTTTCTTCCTAGCTGGCGCTGTATTTTTTTAACCACAATGGCTGCAATACTGCATAGTCGAGCATACAAAGACCACTGAAATCAATTGCAATTAGGTTTATTAAGTTCCTGTAAAAATTTTAATACAACATTTTTCTTAAGGAGAGAGGTCATTAAATAATAGTTTTAGTACGCTGCCTCATTTGTAGGAACAACTCGCCATGATTAAATTCTCTTCCATCCGCATTTCCACAGTCTCCTTTCTCTTTTTGTTTCAAAAAGCACACAGTGCTAGCAGTTCTGATTTTTAAGCAGATTTGGTCACACGATCTTGGTAAGTAGTTCTGATTCATTCTGTAATGACTCAGATACTCCTGATTCCGTGGAAATTTATGAAGTTTCATGCCTGTGAAGCAGTTTTCAACACATGAAACACTTTCTGTATGTTACAAATGGGGAAATAAGCTGAGAGATTGTGGCAATCCTGCTCTGCTGTTCAAATTTACCCATAAGCTTTGGCAACTAACAGTGAATCCTGAACTATAACTTCCATCATCCCTGGCCATTGGCCATGCTTGCAGAGGCTGATGGGAGCTGTAGTTCAGCAACATCTGGGATTCCAAAGCTTTCCCGTGCCTGGTTTACCCAGATTGGCAATGGCTCTCCAAGGTTTCACACGGGTTTATCCAAGCCCTACCTGGAGATACCAGGAACTGAACCTTTACCATTGAGCTATCGCCCATCCCCATAGCATTCCCAGAGAGCTGTCAGGCATGTGTTGTTGTTGGACGGGGGAGGTCAGATGCTGCTTTTGGCAAAACCAGGCAGAGGGCCTTCTTGGTAGTGGCACCCGCCCTGTGGAATGCCCTCGCATCAGATATCAAGGAAATAAACAACTACCTGACTTTTAGAAAACATCTGAAGGCAGCCCTGTTTAGGGAAGTTTTTAATGCTTGATGTTTTGTCGTGTTTTTAATATTCTGTTGGGAGCCACCCAGAGTGGCAAGGGAGGCCCAGCCAGATGGGTGGGGTATAAGTAATAAATTATTGTTATTATTATAAATTATTATTAGAACCTATTTGCCCTGCCAGCACAGTTCCCACAAAAACCTCCTTGAGAGGTCCGGAGGGTGGCAGCACGAGAACGGGCCTTCTCTGCAGTGGCTCCCCGTCTGTGGAATGCTCTCCCCAGGGATGTTTGCCTGGCGCCTTCATTATACACCTTTAGGCGCTAGGCAAAAATGTTCCTTTTTAACCAGGCCTTTGGTTGATCTGTTTGACATCCTATGCCCTTTTAAAATGTGGCTCTTTTTTGGGTGGAGGGTGTTGTTATTGGGTTGTTGTTTTTATTTTGATTATATACATTGTGTGTATATAATCACACAATGATGTCAGAGAAGTTCCCTCAATGACACATTGTGGTTTTTATGTTGATCTTTTATGTGAACCGCCCTGAGACCTCAGGGTATAGGGCTGTATATAAATTCAATAAATAATTACAAATCTCCAGTATTTGTTATTCACTTAGAAACCAGCTCTTTAGCTGCCCATCACCTCAGACCCTCCAAGTGTCTCCTTTCCTATACAGGGCTGCCTTCAGATGTCTTCTGAAGGTTGTATAGTTACTTACCTCCTTGGCTTGGGGGCCAACATTTCTCTGATCAAAATAGGGATGTCCTAATAATAATAATAATAATAATAATAATAATAATAATAATAATATATTATTTATACCCTGCCCATCTGGCTGGGTTTCCCCAGCCACTCTGGGCGGCTTCCAACTGAATATTAAAAACAGTACAGCATCAAACATTAAAAACTTCCCTAAACAGTACAGCATCAAACATTAAAAACTTCCCTAAGGAAAAGCAGGACATTCCGGGATTGAATCAGAAACCGGGATGGCTTCTGTAAATCCGGGACTGTCCGTGGAAAATAGGAACGCTTGGCATTAGATTGTGTGGCCTAGAATAAAACCCAATATATAAGAAATGAAAGCAGCAATGGAAATACAATTTAAAATCATCAACATCTAGCACCGCTAACAGGCAGAGAAATCGCCATGTGGTGCACCATTTTTAAGTCGTCTGTGGAGAGGAACATTTGAGAACCAGCAGCATAGACAATGTTAGGGAAGATGTGGGGTGGAGTGCTCCTGCTTTCCTCCCTCACATAATTAGTACTGTGTGGTTCTAAATAGAGCTAGAGAGGTAATGAGTTCCTGGCAGAGGTGAGATTCAAATCAAAGACTTCTTGACTTCATAGTCTCTTAGCTGCTACGCTACACCAGTTTCATCAATGGATGAAATACTTCATGTACTCAGTTTAATTGGAATTTCAGGAAACATGCCTGATGCCATTTTTCTTGCTGTAGAGAAGTATATGTCTCCTTGTATAAAACAGACAGTGCCACAGTGGCAACATTGAAGGAGATGCATGGCATGCTTCTTCCTTAATTTGAGAAGCAATGCCGTCAAGTGATACCCAAGTTAGGGATGCTGCAGTCTCACCTTGTACAAAAATGTCACAATTAAAACAAGAACAAATGATAAGGACAATCAATCAATCAATCAATCATAACATAAACCACTAAACTTCACCACTGACAAAGTTAACAAAACAAAACAGTCACCATCCTTTGTCTATTTGTAGCTGGAACTTGTCTGTAAGCATCAACGGGGGCTGAGACATGAAAAATCTATTTTGTCCTGGGACATCAACGCAAGTTCAGTTTAGCAAAGTGTTCTGAAGACAGGAAAAGTGAGAAACTAAGGCTGTGTACACAATGTACATTTAAAGCACATTGCTCCCTGCCCCAAAATCCTTTGAACCACAGTTTGCATGTCACAATTGTCACAGAGCTACAATTCCCAGTTTTTCAACTACAATTCCCAGGATATTTTGTGGGAGGTGGAGCTTTAAATGTATGTTATGTACATGACCTCAGTTAACTAAATGCATGAAGTACTGGGTTGTTGCTCCTGTCTAAAATGCAAAAGTGTGTGTGTGTATGAGAGGGGGGGGGGAGGGAGGGAGGGAGGGAGGGAGAATATTGACCAGCTACATTCAGGAGCACCTACTAAAAATATCTGAATAATGTAAAACTTAATATGACTCCTGTACCTATATAGCTAAATTATATTTGCATGTTGAGAAATGACATCCTTTTCAATATTGTTATTAAAAATCATTGGAATGATGCCACATATATCCCATCAGAATCAACAGGTCTCGCTGCAAAACTAATGATATAATCCATTATGGAAGATAGGCTGTGAAATTCCGTTCCTGAATTATACTCGCAAATAGAAGATGAGCTAGAAAAAATACTCCTTTAGGAAATATCTCGTCATGACTGAACAGTTTCCTATTTACGTTTGGGGTAAATCATTCTCTGCTGATCTTACATACATAGATACCAATAAAAAACGAAGGAGGGTGTCTCATACGCACACTTTTAGAAATTTATTTACTTATCCTATCAAGAGATAGGCAGATCTGTATCACACTGCTTAATGGCCTGGAAAGATTACAATGGCATACAATTTTTACCTTTGGCCACATAATGGTGAGTTATTGTTGGAGAAGCATTTGCTTGACACACAATAATAGTAACCATGCTGAAAACAATTGGCTATCACAGCATTGTTTAAACTGCATTTTAATCGCACAAGGCAAGCAAGTTCTCTTAGTTAAAAACAGAATAAAGTGTAGCCAACAGGGCTGTCGTTGAAAGGCTGAATCTTCGAATGGGTTGCTGTAAGACTGGAAGGATGACAAGTCATGTTCCACAAAAGTGTTCCATGTTCAGCATCACCAAACTATGTATTACAATAAAATTAGGAACATGGGAAGCTGGTATAGGTAAGGTAAAGGTAAAGGATTCCTGGACAGTTAAGTCCAGTCAAAGGTGACTGTGGTGTGTGACGCTTATCTTGCTTCAGGCCAAGAGAGCTGGCATTTGTTCACAGACAGCTTTCCAGGTCATGTGGCCAGCATGACTAAACCGCTTCTGGCACAACGGGACACCATGAAGGAAGCCAGAGCACACGGAAATGTCATTTACCTTCCTGCAAAACTGGTATATACCAAGTCAGACAAATTGGCCCATCTAGCTCAGTATTGCCAACACTGACTGGCAGCAGCTTTCCAGGGTTTCAGGCAGAAGTCTTACCTGGAGACACCAGGAATTGAACCTGGCACCTTTTCTATGTAAAGCAAACAGTGTACCACTGACTGTACAGGCCATGGTTTGTGTACATTTTAATAATTATTTAATGGTTATTAAATAAAAGCTCATAATGGCAGAGAAGCAATGGCATTGATGATGAGTCTCCACCCCACCCCATAGGCATGGAAGCCACTTTTGGCAGTTTGTACTCTTTCAGTTTGTCTTCTTCATGCCGACTACCACAGTTAAAGGACATGAAGGGCTTAAAGAGCATTTGTTAAGCTGACACAACTGTTCATGTGAATGTGACTCTAGAATGACATGATTGGTATGCAGTGTAGAAAAAGAACAAGACGTTCACTTTGTGAGAAGGAATGTCAAGGAGCTAGGAGAAAAACTTTTAAGTAATGACTCTGATAATGAAAATGTTTTGCTTTTTTCAGTGATCAACAGTTTACCTCAGAGACACAATACCCTGCATTCAGCAATGGGTATATATAACGGTCTCCTATCTACTTCCTTCCATCAAATAAATAATACTAAGGTGACGTTGAAGATATTTACAGCAGCTATGAATTTCTCCATGCAACCCTTTCTGACAAGACTTTCTCTAAGTATTTTTGTCGCATACAAGCTTCTACGGCACTGAAATGTGGCATGCTAAGAATAATATCCCTGGAATATCTCAATTGGCCTCAGTGTTTCTAACCCAGATATGAATTTGATCCTATGACAGCAAATGTACTAAATCAGATTCCGTACTAAACAGATGACTCTTGGAAGAAGAAGAAAAGTGCACTAATTGACAATGACATCACCCCGCTCTGAATCAAAATTATGGCTTCTAGATCCACTTTACAGCCAGTTTCCTTTCCCCAGGCATCACTATTGCTTCTTTATGAACTATCTCCATCGTTTACAAACCATCAAAGGAAGTTTTAATAGGACTTTGCTTTTCAGTTTGGCAACTGCTGCTCTTTTCCCCCATAGTTGCACCATTTGTAGCTGTGTTTTTTTTGTTTTGTTTACTGTTAAACATACATTTTAAAGGCATTTGCACGAGCCTCTGCACTTGCGTCCTGAGACTTGTCACTTTTCAGCCAATAAAGTTCTGAGAGGACTCTAGGCTGTATCCTGCTCTGAGAACCAGAAGAGTTGGGTGTGGGTTTAGAAGATTCAAGCTGGTTCACAACACAGCAAGCAATAGCATCCAGCTGTAGCTGCAATTCTACACATTTGTGGGAGTGTCTTAATTAATTCAATGAGCAGAAGTGCCCATTTCCAGCCAATCAGATGCCTCTTGAGGAGCCACTGGCCTTGATAACTTAAACACACTCGAAAGATATAGAAGCAGCAAAGTGAAAATAAACAATAAAAATAATGAAAATGTTAAAATACAACGATTATACAAAACTTTTGACAAAAGTTTAAAACTCGATTTCCAAAAATTGAACTGAGCAGAGCTGGGCTGGATTTTGATAGCCTCAGGTCCACTCAGGAATCAAATGTGTCCCTCCTGCCATAGCAGAAGTCTGGAGCTTCGGAGCAGAACGAGCAGGAGATACTTAAACATAGGTAGACTGGCTTGCCATGTTTTGAAATAAGTGGTGTGAGAAAGGGGACTCTGTAGGCCCATTAAGTCCAGAGGCTAACATTAGCCAACTGCAAAACTTCATCCCCCTTCTGGCAAGCGGATTAGTGCTATTGTGGGGAACAGCTTCAGCACCGTCTCCTTCAATGTGACACGGGGATTCTCACCCCACCCTTGTCAGTGTTGCCAATGCAACAGCTGGGATGCTGTCAGTGCCAGGCCTAAGGTGTCAAATGCAAACACTGCATACCTGGGAAGTGTTGTCTCTTACATCTGTTAACAATGAGGACAGAGATGAAAACTTGATTCCATATGTGCTTCTTCGAAACTGATGCCTATGTATCATGAAGAGCAGATCTGTGTTGCAAAGCAGCCAAATATTGTCAGCATAATGTAATATTGTTAAACATTTTCCATTCCATTAGCTTCACATAGCTGCTTAACACAGAAAGAATTACACGCCCTTTACCTCGGGAGTACCAGTATTATTATTATTATTATTATTATTATTATTATTATTATTTATACCCCGCCCATCTGGCTGGGTTTCCCCAGCCACTCTGGGCGGCTTACAACAGAAAAATGAAATAAAACAATTAAAAATTAAAAGCCTCCCTAAACATGTGTCATTGGGATGCCTTCTGCCCTTCCAGAGTCATGGGATGGGATGCAGAATATGTTGGTAAAACAGCCCCAGGATCCTCAGTCAACTACCAAGGGCTCATGCCTGCTCCAGATTGGACTTAACCTGCCACCTATTCTTCCAGTTCAGTTATTACTATTAGTGAGCATCATTTGAAATTTCCCACAATGCTATGATGTAGCATCACTCTGGGGAATTGTGGGAAATTTTCAATGGCAGGCAGATCATGGGTGACCATTGAAGAGGCTACAGGGAGCCTCTAAAGCAGGAGTGGATAACCCCCTGTTTGGGGGCCTAATATTCCCACCAGCACCAAAGACTCTTTCTACCCCCACCACACAGATTTTGGCGGAAGCAACAAAAAGGGGAAGGGGAGAAATCAAAGTAGAAACAATGTTCAGATCGATGGAGCCCAGCACCCTGATGGAGATGCAAATTGGCTTCTCCCCGGTCATCAGATCAATCATTTGAGTGGAAACAGGACACAAATCCAGTCTCTTCAACTGATCAGTACGGACCTATGTGCAAACGAAGGGCAAACAAAGCCCTTAGCCAAGAAAAAGTTGGGTCATCCCTACTCTAAAGCAGGTAAACCACGTGCAGAGCAGGGCCAATGAAAAATGTGGGTTGGGTAGGGACCCAAGGGCTGGATAGGTAGGCCTGGATTTGGCCCCTGGAGGCTGATTTTTCCCACATGACAGGCATTGGGATTGTGTATGGGAATTAAAGAAGCCAGAGGGGATAAATCACCTATATAAGCGAATGGGGAGTAGCAGAAGAAGAAGGCATCAGGCCAGGAGTGCTGAACAGAGTCCATAAAAGAATGCCTCACACTTCTGGAACAATTCAGCCCTCAGCCATGCAATTTTTAACTAAGAAAGACTACCTTTTTTTTCTTCTCAAAGGTGAGAGTCATCGTCTGCAATTTTGTCTAACAAAAAATATATCCCGCAGCCACACTGGATAGACTTCTCAGGATCTCTGCAACTCCTTCAATAGCTGCCATTGTTTCTGAACAGTGGGCCACTTTCTGAAGGTTGTCATCAGAGGCTCCATCCTGTGCAAAATGCAAGAACTGTACGCAGAGCCCTCCATCCCCTCAAATCCTTGTCACAACAAATGAGCAAAAGCCCATTTCCTTACTAGTAAAGGCTGTGATTTAAGGTTTGAGAATCACTGTGTGTGTTGTATCATCTCTTCTTTTGCTGCTCCAGAGCTTCTTTGACCTCTCTGCATCCCTAACCACCAATCAGATTTCCCCAAACTAGGTTTGTCCATTAGAACAGGACACAGGGTACCAGATCCTGTGGTGTTTTGTAGAATTAGTTGTAGCATTTTCAAGAACTGTTTAGACGGTGCAGATGAAACCCCTGTGAATTTTTATATAAATTCCCTGCAATGCTTTTACAGCTGATGCTGGCAAAGCTGCAGTTATTTCCTCTTCTACTAAATACACATATTTTATTGTCAATTAAAGCTACTATTTTGAGCTGCAGACACAGCTAGCTGTAAGGCGGAAAAAGCATGTGAGGAATTAGATGTAACTGTTGGAGGCTCTCCCAACATTCTCTGTATCCTTCTGCTGCTAACTATGTATGAATATAGTTGAGTATATCTGGAGATGGTTGTAGATTTCAGCAAAATATTCTTGACGTGCATTGTGTGAATTTGAGAGCATATGGTCGAGCTGATTATCAAACAGTCCTGTGGGGATAAACTGTGTGATTACTAGTAAATTTAAATTGTCCTTGAGTAATTTTCTCACCACCCATTCATACAACCAAGATAATTAAAGGTAATTTATAACACAAAGAAATGGTAGTTATTTTACATTAGTTAAAAGTGTGTGATCATGTACAAAAGATTGATATTACATGATAGAGCAATGGGAGGTGGGTTGGTTAAAGACACCTGGGGGACACATTTAACACGCATGACATAGATAACATACTTTCCCTTCTTGAGCCACCCTCATAGTCACAAAGAGGATGTTTAATGAGTGGTTCATTTTCCTTTTGCTCCCATTTTACCCTTGACCATTACTGTGTGTATGGAACCAAGAGTGATAGTTATTCTGATCAGCATCAGACTAATTTTATGTTGCACCACTGGAGCCACATGATTATCACAGGAAGAAGGCTCTACTCTTCAAAATATTGTCTAATTTGGATTTACTTTTGAATAAGGTGGAAGAGCCTGGCTAGGAAGGGCTTGCCAGAAGTACAGCTGTTTCAAAACACAGCCATGCCATCCAAACAAAAACAGAAATCACAACTGTTGCATAAAATTATTTACACGTTAACCACCGTGGGGGTTTTTTCTTATTCTCTTTGCCCTGCCTTTTCAATTTGCACACTCTGCATAATCGATCACAAAACACGGCACATACACATCATTTGAATGACAATACCAAGGACTGCCAACTTGAATAAAATATTGGGGGCAGGTAAGCCCCACCCCCACATAATTGATCACCATTTGAATGGGAATTCCCCTCAACTTTAGGAGGCAATCCTGCAAATATTTTATTGGGGGAAAGCAGGCTGTGAAGGGACCTGACCCGTTAGGAATTGGCTCCTAAAGCCTGGCCTTCGCATCCTCTCCACCAGGGTGAGAGGGGTCACCTGGAGCGACACACCCCACTCCCAGGGCTGGATTTAGGTTTGATGAGGCTCTAGCTACTGAAGGTAATGGGGCCCTTTTATATGTGATATTTTAGAGAGCAGGCTACCAGGCGTGGCCCATTACTTACATCATAGGAGCCTACGCAACACAAAACAATGTTGCTGTATGTAGGTTTTAGTTTGTTTTTTTATCTTATATTTTGGAAATGTACATCCAGTGGGTTTTTTCCTTTAAATTTTTGTGCTCCCCCCCCCGTGGGGCCCTAAACTATTGCTTGCTTAGCTTATTATACCTAAATCCGGCACTGGCCACTGCCCCACCTAGAAACGTGGCTGCCCCTTTATGACAAGCGAGACCGGCTATAGGATGAGCGCTGCTGTTGCCACCTGTGAACTGGAGCGCAAAAACATCCGGAGTGCGCCACGTTGGGGAAAGGCAGGTTGGGGCAGCCTCGTCTAAACCCACCACCACGGGCTTGCGCCCCAACTTCGGATCTGATTCTCCCCCGGGTCGAACTGAAACTGGAGTTCGCTTTCCCCTTCGCGAAGCGGAGGCGTAGCCCCAAGAGGTAAAGGAAAAAGACCCCCTCGCGCCGCAGATGAAGGGTCGCCGCCTCCTCCGTCATCCTCGGAACCCGGCGCGCTCCGCTTGGAACGCGGCCGGCCTGGAGGAGGAGGAGGAGGAGGAGGAGGCGGCGGGCGGGACGGAGACATGTCGGGCTCGGCCCGCCCCTCGCACCCCAAGGCGCATCCCGCCTTGTCGCCCAGGCCTCACCATGGCCCCTCCCGGAAGTCTTCCATGGGCAGCGCCGATATGCTCAGGGCGGTTGTTATGGCGGCCAAGAAAAATAAGCAGAAGGAGAAAGAGAAGGGAATCAGCCGGCAGGTAGGAAGAGGCAAAAAAAAAAAAAAAAAGCAAGCCTGCCTCTCCGCTCCAGGGCCCCGGCCTGGCTCCCCTACTCGAGCCCCGCCGCCGCCCGGAGGCCTCGCCAGCCTTCGCTCAGCCGCCCTCCTTAGTTCATTCCTCCTCCCCAGTCTGGTCCCTCTCCCCTCTTTTTCCACCTAAGGGTGAAATGCTCTGTTCTCCCCATTCCCTAAAATATTCTCTACCCTTCGAGTGTATTGATGGGCTGTGGTAAGGCTCAAATCCTTATATTTATTGTAATGGTCAGTTGTTGTTGTTGTTGTTGTTGTTGTTGTTGTTGTTGTTGTATTTTATTATTTATGCCCCGGCACTCAGGATGGCTTCCAACACTTATGGCTCTTATTAATAATAATTTTATTAGTGTTGTTCAGAAGGGTGGTCATATGTTACATTTGCCTTTTGAAATAATAATAATAACAACAACAACAACATATCTAATTATTGTTTTATTTATTTTTTATTGAATTTATATACAGTACCTGCTGTCCTATACCTGGAGGTCTTGGGCCGGTTAACACAGAACAAAATCAAAATATAAAACCACTACAACAACCCAATGACTACCAAATTGTTTTGTAGGAATATATCGTAGAATTGTAGAGTTTGAAGGGGTCCCGAAGGTCATCTAGGCAACCCCCTGCAACACAGGAAACTCAGCTAAAGCACTGGTGGCCATCCAACCTCTGCTTAAAAACCTCCGCGGAAGGAGAGTCCGCAACCTCCCAAGGGAGACCATTCCACTGTTGAACAGCACTTGCAGTCGAAAAGGTTTTTTCCAAATGTTTAGTCAGAATCTTCTTTCTTGTAACTTCAAGTCATTGGTTCGTGTCCCACCCCCCAGAGCAGGAGAAAACATACACATACATTATAACTGTTTGAAATTGTTATTATTATCGCCCTTAAAATTGTACATATCAGGGCACATTAAAAATAAAAAGAGCCTGCTGGATCAGGCCAGTGACCCACCTACGGTAGTCCAGCAACTTGTTCTCGCAGTTGTCACACAGATGTCCGTGGGAGCAGAATCCAAACACAAGACTACTATCCCCTCCTGTGGCTTCCAGCAATTGGTATTCAAAAGCATTACCACCCCCAATCATGGGGCAAAGCCATCATGGCTAGTAGCCATTGATTAAAGCTAAAGGTATTGTTAGACTACAGTCATGCACACTTACCTGGGAGTAAGTCCTGCAGTGGGACTTCTACCCAGCGCATGTGTAAAAATCCTTACATATGTGTTATGTATCTGACTCCAGCATCCAACCCGCTTTCTTCTGTTTTGCTTACAGTGCAGCCCTATGCATGTCTACTCAGAAGTAAGTCCCACTAAGTTCATTGGGGCTTACTCCCTTGTAAGTGTGCATAGCACTGCAGTCTTAGGTACATATGACATGTAAATGAGCCTTTTGTTCATTATGGGATGCTGTGTTCTGTGTTTTTTGTTATATAAACGAATATTTCTTAAAGCATAAAAGGAATTAAAACAGAATGAAAATACAATAATTTCAGCAAAATCTCTAGAACAGCAGGGTAAAAACGGCATGATTTGAAACTCCTTCAGATGGCAAAAAACTAAAAGAAAATATCTTGAGGTAAATAGATGTTATTTACCTGCTTTACCTGAGATGGCAGAGGTACCCAGAAGATGATCTGAGTACATGGGCGGGTTGGTGAGGAATAATAATGGTTAGCATTCATATGGCCCTTCAGAGTTGTGGCTTGTCCTGCTGCTGCTAAAGGAGCCCTGCTAGCAAAAGAATGGCAACTAAGATTCAGATATGATTCACATTGTGACATAGCTGATGACAGTGGCACCAGCTATGTCATAAGGGGACGTAGCTCCATTATGACATAGCTGATGACATACAGTAGCTCTCCTCCAGCCTTCCACACTGTTATTTCCTTCACTGTACTACCTCTCCACTCTACACAAACATGAGAAAACCCTTTCATTTTCACCAAGATGCCCCCCTCTGGATTCCAGTAGGGAAACCATAAATTTTGTCAGTATATATATGTTTGCATTAGCACTGGTTTACATAGTGGTTTTTAGATTAAAACAAATAACCATGCTTTTCTCCCACCTTGTTAATTTCCCTGAACTTCAGAGGCAGTGGAGGGGAGAAAAGGAAATTCACATCTACAAAATTGCTAATGATTTCCCTATCTCTTTGTTAATTTCATCAGAGGCCATGGGATGGGAACAGTAAAGAAAATGGCTGTGTGGCAGGTGTCTTCTGCCATAGTAAAAGAGGAGGAATCTGGGGTCCATCCTACACTAGTTGTGATCAGAGAGATTTACATAGACAAAGACTGTGAAAATGTGACAACGCCATTCCCAAATTGGAATGATTTTTTTGGGGGGGGGGAGATGGTGTGTTGAGACTTAAAGATTCCCTCCGGATTGAAAGCATTTGTGTACAGCTGATGCAAAAATGCAGAAAGATTGAATGTAGTTATAAATACATATCACTAGGTGACTATAAAAACTGATGCAAGCACATTCAGTATTGCATCTTTATGTTTTATGCGTGCATACCAAGAATGGGAAAGAAACTCAAAAGCGCTTCAAGCAGATCATGTGAAATGAGTGAAAAGGGCAGCATTAACGGAGTGGAAGTGTTAGAAGTAAGCTTTAATTGTGAGGAGAAAGAAGAAGAGGAAGAGGAAGAGGAAGAGGAAGAAGAAGAGTTGTGGAGTGCCAACTTAGTTGCTAAAAATAGTGTACATGCAATGCCAAAGAGCTTTAGCTAAACATGTGTCAAATATGGAAGTTCCCAGACTCATACCTTGGGATAACTGTCTGAAAACATGGGAGACGTTCTTCCAATCAGCTTAGAGACAATGGCAACCTAGATGGACAGGTGATCTAACTTGGTATAAGGCAACTTCCTATGTTCCTGTAGAATGGAAATTGACATATTTTAATGGTATAAATGCCAAGAGACCTGTGCAGCTTTTAAAAACCTTTTGACCAGCCATTCACTTTAAGGATCACTCTGTTTTGTTTTTAATAATGTTTATATTTTATATAGTATACATAATGTACACCAACCTGATATTTTATGAGAGGGTGGTAAATAAATAAATAAGTGACACAAACGTTTTTTTAAAAAAAACCAAAAACATTGATGTCAGTGTTTTGAAGCAAAGTTTTCTGTTTGGGCCATGACTTGGAAATCTAACAGCCTGATCCTATGCATGTTAATATTGGAATTTGAGACAGTTCAGTAGGGTTTTACTCTTAAGTAAGCATGCATAGGACTGAAGACTAAGTAAAGTTGGCTTGCTTTTTAATATAATTTATTTGGCATTGCACAAAAATCAAGAAGAAAATAGGCAGTGCCCAAAGGCTTACAATCTAAAGTTAGAGCACATTGGGGAGAAAACTAAAAGGTAAGGAAGGTCAGTCAGGAGAGGCCTGTGTGAATCAAGTGTATGAAGGAAGAGCTTTAATTCAGAAAATAGAAGGGCATGAGATATAAAGGAAATCCCTTTTCTGTTGCTGCTGGTAGCTGGGATTAAACCATAAAGATGTATGTGTGAGAGATAGATTTTAATAGTCTGTGTTTCATCTAGAAGTTCAATTGCACCTTTCACTAATGATTTCTTTTATTTCTTTTATTTTATTTTATTTTATTAAATTTGTACACCACCCATTATTTGTAGATCTTGGGGAGGCTCACAACATAAAAATACAATGCATCTAGTGGTACAGAAATGGCATTTTTATTCTGCCAGGCTTTCGGTTAATTTTAGTTCATTCCTGCCTGTGGCATGAATTTGTTGGTTTGTTTTAATGCTCTCTGGTTTTATAACTTTTTAAATTGGCACTTTAATGAGGACCAAAGTGTGGTATAGAAATTATTTTACGAATAAATGGATAAGTACATTTGGGAAAGAGTTCAGAATCTGACTTGTCGTGATATCCAAACCTTGGCTTCTGATTTGTTATCCTCCAAGGTTTGTTGGGAGAGAAATGAATCGCAAGCTAGGATTTGAACATTAAAACAAAACAAACTTTGACTTGTTTTCTGGCAGTGTGGCAGGAGCAGAGAAGTAGCAAGGCACCAGCATGCTGCCCATTCACATTAAACCATAGTTTGTTTTTAACTATGGTTTATAATGTTTGAACCAGACCAAAGGTTGTGAGATGGTGACATGCATTAATTCAGATTGCGTAAGAATTAAAATTGTAATTCATTGGATTATGGTCAGGTAAAGATTAGGTTTGCATTTTCTTGCATTCAAATGCTCTCTTTTGTCAATGATGGGAAAGATCGGTCCATTTATTGTTACCTGGGTTTCCATCATTTTGGGAGCAGTGTTGTAGAAAAAGGTCAGTTGCATTTACAGGTCAATATCCAGATGTGGCGTCCACTTGTGCAGCGGACTTCCTCTTGCAGGACTTCCCCTTTCTCCTCTCCCTGCAGCTCCCTCCTGTGTACCCCCAAAATCAGGTCTAGGGGGTTTGGGGATCCCTTGGAAGCAGGTTGGGGCCATAGGTGGCTGCAAGGGGCAGGCGGAAAAGGACCACGGGGTCTGCTGGTGCAACATTGGATCTCACCCATAATACTAAGACTGGCTCTGTCTATAGACATCTGTAAACTTAAAAACTGGGGCAAAATCTTTACCATATTTTCTTTACTTCTGAGATGGATTTGCTTTTTTTTTTAATGAAACACAATATTTTTCAAAAGTTGGCCTCAGAAAATCACCTCAAAGTAGGAAAGCAGTATTGTGACTGTACCTAAATGACAGGTCTATTTTTCCTGGATTTGTGATATGCCCATTATACCTATGTTCTCTCTTAACAGCGTGCAATCCCATGTCTCTATCTTGAATTGTTCTAGTACTAGCCTGTAAGTACCTTTACTCTGTGTCCCTCTCAAAATTGTCTTTTTGTGTGCAAGTTCTCTTGGGCCTCTTCAAACAGCTGTCATTTCTCCCCCCTCCCCTGTATGCTCATTGTCAAGTTTTACCCTATTGCCACTTTGATGAACTAGAAATATTTACACCATCATTCCTAAAGGATGAATTGTCCTGAACCCAATGTTCCACAGCTCCTGTCAGCTTTCCCCCAGAAATAGGTTTGAAAGCTGCTCTGCGGCCTTTTTGATGTTAAGCACCAATAGTCTGCTTAACGAGCAGAGTCAAGGAAGCTATAAAAGGCAAGAAGTTTTCATTTAAAAAGTGGGAGTTTTGTTGAAATGGGGGAAATAAAAAGGAGTGAATACTTTGGCAATAAGGCAAGGGAAAAGGAACTTGGGGAGTTTGTTGCTGAAAGCATTAAGACAAAATTAAATAGTCTAAATATATCAGAATCCAGAAACCAGCCCTGGAGGTGGTTGAATTGTTAAATGACCTACCATATATTCCGGCGTATAAGACGACTGGGCGTATAAGACAACCCCCGACTTTTGAGAAGATTTTCCTGGATTAATAAGTAGTCTTATATGCAGGAATATACAGTACGTACAAAAGGATGGATGACCGAAGGAGGATTGGTAGATTTTCATAGAGCACTGCCGAGGATACTACTTTGAAAACTAAGTCAAATAAAGGTGACAAGTTTAAATATCTGAGGTAATCAACAAATAAAAAATAAATGCATGGCTGGGTCCACATGGGTTAGGAATAAGAGTTCTTAAAAGTGAAATTTCTGATACTTTATTTAAAAAAATATACTTTATTAATACTTATATCCTGCTTTATAGTCTCAAAAGGCAATCAAAGTGACCTACGAAGATTCAAGCCTGTTACTAGGACAAGAGAGCACATGGTTAATCCAATTTTAAGCTGTATTTTATGTTTTAATGTATTTATATTTTGATGTTAGCCGCCCTGTGCCCGGTTATGGCTGGGGAGGGTGGGATATAATTATTATTATTATTATTATTATTATGGTTGGCCCTATGGCACCAGGATTATTCAGGAGGTATTTCCTACCCTCATCCCTAGTTGTTTGTGGTGTTGCACTTCATCTGCTGCCTACTGGGCAGCAGAACCCACTGATGTCCTCTCCTCCTCGCTGGCTCTCACTCAGACCATGATGGAGAGAATCTTCCTTTGTTGCTTGTTGGTAGTTGCCAAGCAACAGTTCCTACTGAGATCTTTGAGACAAAGGAATGAGACTGAGGAGCTGGGTCTTGTCCAGGTGATGATGGAGGCAGGCATGATGGAGGCAAGTGTTCCCTTGATAACAGTTGGCAGGCAACAGCTTACAGTAGGCAAGGGTCTAAGCAGCTGGGTCTTGCTCGTCTCACAGTAGAGTTAAGTCTTCGTGGGTAGTTGCCATGCAGCAGTTCCCACTGTGTCTTCTGGGACAAGGGAATGGGGATGAGCGGCTCGTACTTTACTCAGCCCTTGAGGGATATTTGCACTGAAATTGGCCTTCATGTTGGAGGATTTGAATGCTGCTAATCTAATACCAGTTTTTAAGAAGAGGTCTTGTATCCTGCTGTCTATTCCAGGTAAATTGATGGGAAGCAGAATTAAACATATGAAATAACAAACTCTGCTGAGGAAGAATCAATGTAGCTTCTGAAAAAAGAAGTTATGTCTTGCCAACCTCTAGGAGTTCTTTAGAAGTGTCAACAAACACCAAAATATGGGTGTAGGCATTATATATTTGAGTTTCCACAAAGCTTTTGGCAAAGATCCTCATCAAAGGCTCTTGAGTAAACTTCGCTGTTGTGGATTGGTAGCTGATTAAAGAATAAGAAACAGAGATTAGGAGTATGCAGACATTTCTCACAATGAAGAGCAGTAAGAAGTGAGGTTCCCCAAAGATTTGGTTTGTTGCTATTGGATATAAAATGTTGGCTTTTATAGGAACTAAGTCTTCCCCAGCAGAACCTCACATTGCTTTCCACCAATTTGCTGAGGGATATTAGGTTAATTGTAGTTGCTGCTTCAGAAGTTGCTGCCAGATGATACTAAAACCTCAGAAGGTCAAAATACGGCAGCAATTTCTCCCAATACAGTCATACCTCGGGTTACAGCCGCTTCAGGTTGCATGTTTTCGAGTTGCGCACTGTGCCAAACCCAGAAGTCCCAGAACGGGTTACTTCTGGGTTTCAACGCATGCGCAGATGTGGCACTGCAGGTTGCGAATGTGTCTCCCGCATGGATCACGTTCGCAACCCGAAGGTCCACTGTACAGTGATTGCTTATGAACATATCCCCCAATGAGATAATTGGGAATCTCTAGGTAAGGAAGATGCCAGATCACACATTTCAATGTTGTGGGCAAACCACTGCAGTTGATGAACCAGCAATAAAACTATTGAACCCTCTGCCACAGAAAGAGGATTGGATTAGATGGGCCTTTGGCCTGATCCAGCAGGCCATTATTTTCTTATACATGTACAGCCAAAGCAAGGGGGCAGAGGGGCTTTTCACTTCTTGTTGGTAATCCTATATAATAATGTCCAAGATGTCCCTGCGTCCAGTTGTCCCGTGTGTCCCTGAGGTACTGCGCATGTACCCCAGAGACACAGGGATTGGACAGCAGAGACTGCCCGCGCGCACTCTCCCCCCCCTTCTGCCTCCTCCAACCGCCGCTCCCGCCGGACACCGCCTCACTGCAGGGCACGTCAGGGAAGCGAGGGTGGAGGCCGGCGAAGGCCTCCTCACAACCCTCCCTGGCCCGTGAGGAGCGGCGGTTGGAGGAGGCGGGGGGGAGAGTGCGCGCGTCCTTCCTGTCGGCGGCTGGGGGAGAGGAAGGAAGGAGAAAGCGCTCCTCCGTTCCTGTCCCCCTGCCGCCGACAGCAAGGACGGGTCCCAGGGTTCGGAGAAGCGCTGAACAAGCGCTTCTCCGAACCCTGGGATGTCTGCTTCCTGTCGGCGGCTGCGGGAGAGGAACGGAGGAGGAGAAAGCAGCGCTTTCTCCTCCTTCGTTCCTGTCCCCTTGCCGCTGACAGCAAGGACAGGTCCCAGGGTTCGGAGAAGCACTGCGCAAGCGCTTCTCCGAACCCTGGGATGTCTGCTTCCTGTCGGCGGCTGCGGGAGAGGAACGGAGGAGGAGAAAGCAGCGCTTTCTCCTCCTTCGTTCCTGTCCCCCTGCCGCCGACAGCAAGGACAGGTCCCAGGGTTCAGAGAAGCGCTGTACAAGTGCTTCTCCGAACTCTGGAATGTCTGCTTCCTGTCGGCGGCTGCGGGAGAGGAACGGAGGAAGAGAAAGCAGCGCTTTCTCCTCCTCCGTTCCTGTCCCCCTGCCGCCGACAGCAAGGACAGGTCCCAGGGTTCGGATAAGCGCTGCGCAAGCGCTTCTCCGAACCCCAGGATTCTAGCGCCCGTTATTAAACGGGCTGAAAACCACTAGTAAGATATGAATTGGTAAATAGTGGTACAGTGGTGCCTCGCTAGACGAATGCCCTGCTAGACGAATTTTTCGCTAGATGAATGGGTTTTGCGATCGGAGGTTGCCTCGCAAAACGACGAGGTTTTCTATGGCCGCTGCTTCGTCTTGCAAAGCGTGGCCTTAAAAACCTCAGATCACAAAACCTACAGGGTATTCCTCTAGAGAACGGGGACCCAGCTGTAGAGTGGGAAGAAGGCAAAGGAAGATGAGCTGTCAGTGCCCCTCAGCTAATCTATTTGCCTTCTTCCCGCACTGCAGCTGGTTCCCCTTTGTGTTCCACTGGTCTCTGCCAGTTGCCGCGAGCAGTGAGGGGCAACCGGCAGAGACCAGCGGAACACAAAGGGGAACTAGTGCGGGAAGAGGGGGGGAGAAAGCGGAGGAACTGATCCGTTCCTTCCTCCGCTTCCCCCGCCGCCTGTCCGATTCCCCCCACCCCGCCTGTCACACAGCGGGGATCCCCCGGAGCCGAAGAGCGGCGGGCGCTGCTTGACGGGGTTGACAAGCCCAGGCAAGCAGCGCCCGCCGATGTTCGACTCCATCCCCCGGAGCCAAAGAGTGGCGGGCGCTGCTTGAAGCCCAGGCAAGCAGCGCCCGCCGGCTCTGTCGGGTGGGGGGGAAACGGAGGAACGATCCGTTCCCCCGCTTCCCACCCCCGCCGCCTGGCACACAGCTCTCTTGGCTGGGGAAGGCAGGCAGGCAAGAGAACAACCACCTGCCTGCCTGCCTTCCCCACCGCCAGTCCCCCGGAGCCCATAGGAACGCATTGATTAAGTTTCATGGGAAACCGCGACTCGCTAGACGAATTTTTCGTAGGACGAATTGAGTCCTGGAACGAATTAAATTCGTCTAGGAAGGCACCACTGTATTTGGTGTTCGGTACAAGTAAACAGTAAATTTAGGTTACAGTATGTGCACATTTCATAAGTTGCTAATAATTCCTATAGTACTACAGTGTGATTTACAAGCCATGGTTTATTTTCCCTTTCCTTTTTTTAAAATTGCTTTTAATTGTAAGCACTAGTGGGGTGGGGGAGGGGGCTCCCTCGCATTGACTTTGTCTTCTAGGACATGACTTGCTTCTATTTTGAGTGGGATTGTAAATCAACATGGTTATTTTTGGTGTGCTTCCTTGCTTAAGAAATAGAACAGCTCAAAAATAGATGCTATTGCACTTTACCTGCCTGGTGATAGCATGGATAATTTGAGACTTTCAGAAATTAATGTATATTTAGAAACAGTGAGTCTGTGTGCTATTAGACTATGTCAGTTATGTGCAGGACGAGTTTGGAGGTCTTCTAAGACATTGGCTAGCTTCTCTACCAGTGAATGTTATGTAAACCGCCGCCCCCCCCCAGCCTGATGTATCTGGTACATAAAGATTGTCCCGCTACAGAAGTACTTACTCTTCCCCAGCCATTGCTTTATTTTGAAAGGCAGTCTGCTTCCTCCTTGGGAAGACATTTGCTTGTACAGTGAAACTTCCTCTTCCTCTCCTCATGCCCCCCATCGGTTCTGGGGGTTCCTCCTCCTTGAGCAGATTTGGGAGGGCATAGAGAGTAGAAGTTCCACCATGGAAGCAGACGTCTTTGCACTAACGGGGTGATTGCATTGGATATAACCAATTATCTTGATCACTGATTTATAATGAATAATATGCCTGTTTTTCCTTTATAGCAGGGGTGGAGAAGCTCAGGCCTGGGGGCCAAATGTGGTCATCCAAGCCACTCTATCCACTCCTCAGGACTTTGCCCAAGCCAATTCCCAGGCCACTCCCCCTTATTTTTTATTCATTTGGGAGGGCACTGTCATACAGTGGTTCCGCTCCTTCCTCCTGGGCCGTGTTCAGAAAGTGGTGGGGGGGATGAGTGTTCAGATCCCTGGGCTCTCACTTGTGGGGTGCCTCAGGGTTCTGTCCTCTCCCCCATGCTTTTTAACATCTACATGCAGCCGCTGGGAGAGATCATCAGGGGGTTTGGGCTGGGTGTTCATCAGTATGCTGATGATACCCAGCTCTACCTCTCTTTCAAATCAGAACCAGTGAAGGCGGCAAAGGTCCTATGTGAGTGCCTGGAGGCGGTTGGAGGATGGATGGCGGATAACAGATTGAGATTGAATCCCGACAAGACAGAAGTACTGTTTGTGGGGAACAGGAGGTGGTCAGGTGTGGAGGATTCCCTGGTCCTGAATGGGGTAACTGTGCCCCTGAAGGACCAGGTGCGCAGCCTGGGAGTCATTTTGGAGTTTCATTCAAATTTAGCTTGTTATCTAGTAAGAACTTGAATTTCTGCTTTGCAATGTTGCGTTCCAACAAAAGTGTTTCATTTACAAATGTAAGACAAATTAATTTCCACTTATCTGTCTATTCCCAAATCAGCTAAGTTAGCATTGGCAGCTGACATTGTTTCTTTGTATGCTCTGATGAAGAGAGATCCTTGAGATAAAATAAGTTGTGTGCGTGGCTGCTATTGTAATGTAATGCAATGCAATGTAATTTGCTTTCTACAGGATGAGGATGTTGTTAAAGAAGAAGAGGCAATGGCTTGGAAATTGTTTACCCTTACGCAGATTAATATTTTGTTGGAACAAGATATAGCAGGAGTTCAAAGGTAAGTCTGTTGAACTTACCCATAAGTATAGATTGATATTGTTCTTAATACTATCCTCTGTTGAGTTAATGGGTTGAACAGCTTATACCATTTTTTGCCGGATTCTTTCCAAAGGACAGAGTAATGGAATCCTATACTTCTTTAGGATCTTCTGACTAGTAGTCATCCACACACTCATGCCTTCTTGTGTTTGATTGCCATTGTAAGGGAATTTATCTGGTGTTACTCCACTTGTGGGTTTATTTAAAGTGAGTACATTATCAAAGTGTGTTAATTACATTTATTAATTTATGCCCTGTCTTTCCAAAACTCTGGATAGCTGACAACATGAAAATGTTATTGTAATTAATTAACGCTTATTTGCAATAATTAGGCCTGAGCTCATGGTACAGTGCTTACAGTGAGGAATCACATGATAATGGTTTTCTATCAGGTCAACAGGATTTACACAGATTACTAAAGTCTGGTTAACCTACTCTTTTAAAAGGAGGGTATGGGAAGCAAGATTGTTGTAGCTACATGTCCTAGCTTGGTCTTAATGATCCAGTTTCAGATAATCACAATTTTTAAATGCAGGTATATGGAAATGTTCCTAAATATGAGAGAACCTTTGACATCTTTGAAACAAGCTGCATTACTGGATTATTATGTCTCTGGATTTTGGTGGGCTAAATCATTAGAGTTCACACCCGTGCAACTTGGAGGACTCCTGACTCTGTTAAATATGCTGATGAATAACATTGAGAGTAAGTTTTGTTGTATTTTGCATTTTTGAGTTTTCCATTTCAGCATTTTAATAAATTAATTTACTTTTTGGTAGAAGTACAGTAGTTGTTTTCTCAACCCTGTTTAGTTTTTGAGCATTTTGAGCGAGAATGATATGCAAAAGCATGGTTTTTGAGCATCCTAAGTTTCAGCAGGTATGTTTATTTTTGATACAACTCACTAGTCATTGTTATTTTGCTTAGTAAATTGAAAAGATGCCTGGAAGCCAGAAATTGCAGCTTTAAAGGCAGTGACATACCGTGTAGGCCTGGCCTTGGTTTCATGTTGTTTGAAGCCTTCTGCACTTAATTTCGTAATTAATTTCTTTGAAAGGATCTGAAAATAGAATTAATTTACTTTATATGCAAACCAAATAACGACCATGATCATCATATTGTAAGCTTGTGTGTGTGTGTGTGTGTGTGGTGTAGTGACTGTGTCCCTACTCGCTCCGCTCACCAACTCTTCTGTCATTCTGTTCACGTTAACCCCTGGAGCTTCCCCTTCCCACCCCATGCAGCTATTACGTTCACTTTTCACCCTCCCAACCCAATTTCGCCTACTCTTCAGCCCTGCTTTGCACGCATTTTCACTTTCACCCATGCTTTTGTGTAATCCACCTTGAGCACAAACCATTCCCATGATGACCTTCTGCATCTTCCTCCTGCCACACAGTGTAACTACAAAGCATCCTTTCCATGTTCTGCCCAGTTATGAAGTCACCATCCTCTCCTATTCTTCAGACCTTTTCATGTCCCAGTGTTCAAGCTCAACCCCATTCCCATGCCACCTACTCCCTACTTTTTTGGGAACCCCCTTTGCACCCTAATTTTCACCTTTAATCCCTTTTTTCCTCCACCACTCTTCTTATTTTCCTCAATTCTCCTTTGCACACAGATTATCCCCCATTTCCATACCTTCTCCTTTCATTCTGAACTTGCATGATTACCTTTGCCTCCTTTTCCCTACCACCTCCTTCATTTTTTTTCAACTTTGCCTTGCACACAGAAACATCCCCCACCCCACATTTCTTTGCTTCCTCCTCCCTCCTATAGCCACCTTTGTGCATAAAGACTAATCTTGACATGGGAGTATTTGAAAGCCAAAGCTTTGCAGATCTGTTTGCAATATGAAGCAGTTCTCTGAAAAAGAGCTTGACATTCTTTTCAGTAGATTCGGTCCAAAGGTACAATCTGCTCTTTTGTGGGAATATTTGCCCAGTTGGTTTTTCCTAATGTTCTTCCAGAGGTGGCTGCCTCATAATTGTTTTTCTGAATCAACCACCTTGTTAACATTAACAAGGAATTCCACACTATTTGGGGCTGGAATAGTTATTTATTTATTTATTAATGTATATGACCTTCATCAAAGACTATGCTCTGGGATAGCAGTATTGTTCACTGTCTTTGGTAGTTCGCAGCTAGAGTGCATTCTTACAGGGCAATTCACTCATCCCCACTTTAATATCCTGAAGAAAATGGCCATTATCTGATTTTGCCTTGGTTTTCTTTTTATCCTCTCTTAGTTCAGTATCTGATTCATCTCTTGAACACCAATCAAGTGAATTTAGGAGTGATTATGCCTGGAGAATTGCTTGTGCAATTTATTTCTTAATGTGGCAAATACATTGAGCATTGAAAGCCAGGAGACCCGGGTGAAATCTAGCTGCATTATCCAGTTTGTATGTAAAAGATTTGTGACATAATGCCTTTCCAGCTAATAACTAGTTGTCAGATCTTATTTTCCATACTCGATTTAAAACCTTCAAAGTGTTAAAAATGAGGGTGGGTTGTGTGTTTTTTCTGGTATGCATTGCAGCTCGGAATTTGACACTGGAAGAGAACATCCAAGAACTCAGAAATGCAATGGCTGGAATTGGGCGACGTAACTCGGAGAAAAGCGGTGGCTTTGAGTTCTTCACGGTAGACCAAGCCAAAGCCATAATCAATTATTTGAAGATCAGGTATTTATCTTACATGTTCATTGTTACGAAGCACTCTGTGATGCGCCGTACCAAATGCACGCAATGTTCAGGTGTTATATATGCCTCTTATGAATAAGTATAGCTTCTTATGGATAAGAGAAACAGAGCGGTGTTGGTTTAGGACTTGGGTGACCAGGGTTCAAATAGCCGCTCAACCATGTAGTTCAGTGAGCAACCTTGGGCCAGTTAGTCTCACAGCCCAACCTACCTCACAGGGTTGTGGCAGCATAACCTACACCACAGGATTGTTGTGGTAATAAAATGGGGAGGGGGAGAGCCATCCATGCCATCTTCAGCTCCTTAGAGGAAAGATTGGATAGACAAGAAATGTAGTAAAAATAATAGTAATTTATAAGAATAAGCCCTCACACCACTGCAGCTAATCAACCATGTTTTGGGTTACTTGTATGGCATACACCTGTATTTTCTGAGGGTCCCGATAGGCATCATACAGCCATTAAAATATAAAACCAACATGAGAAAAAGCGGTCCTTTTAAAAATAAAAACTAATTTACTTCAAAATACCAAATTCATAGGATAACAAAATACGATATGGGAGCATATAACAGTGGCAAAAAAGCACAAAGTCAAGGAGGTCTTGGTGGGAAGAACCTCACATACAATTTCTCTCTGATATTTATATCCTTACATTGATCAGTAGCAATGTCCAATTTTTTTTAAAAAAAGTCTTCTTTATTGTGAGCTGTCTGAGGCTCAGTTTTGGCGTCTACATTTCAGCATTTCCCAGATGTTGAGTTCCCACTACAGCTCAAAACAAAATGCTTGACTTTAGGTCAGGCATGAGTTCCCTGCCTGTGGACCCCAATATAAATGTTTGAAGCTTCAAAAATATATCCACTGTATGTTCATCTTGCCACACTAGTAAGCAGTATTAGCAATATTAGTTTGACCAAAGTTCCTTCAAAGTCTTTCTTTGCTCCTCCAGAGATAGGAATAAGTTGGTGAACAAATATCTAACCACACTGGCAGATACTGGTTGGAAATTACTGAGCTAAGAGGAAATAACTACCTGAAGAGGGCAGAGTGGAGAAAGTAAAAAATTCAAGTTAGCTGTATCAAGGTTAAAATTACAGTGAATATAACACTTCCCCCCCCCCTCAATATTTTTGTGAGATAATAGACAGCAATCTAACCAGAAGGCAAAAGTCAATAAGCGAGCTATTTGTAAAGTTCATCTTAAACTCAATGAAATATATTGAGAGACTTCTGGGATCACCATCTAGTTAATATCTCTCACGCAGATTCTTGCCACAGTTTCTGGCCAATAAAACATGGGGGGACTTTACACATTTTAAATTCAGTCTATGTTTAAGAGTGACAAAGAAGAGGAGAAAGGGACAAGGAGACAAGAGTCTGTGCATTGGATTAGATGGAGATACCCAACCTTTGTAGTAGTAAACCTTCCTGAATCAACTCTGAGCTTCTGGGAGGTTCACAACTAAAGAGTAAAGATTGGGAACTCAGATAGTGGCATTAACTCTTATAGTACAAACAGTGGCAGCATCATTTTTTTTCCTTTGGAAGGGCACAGAAGGGGCAAAGTACAGTGGAACCTCGGTTTACGTCTACCTCTGTTTATGAACGCCTCCGTATACGAACGCTGCGGACCCGGAAGTGTTTACATCCGGTTTCCGCAGCGTGCGCAAAAGCGCTCTATCGGCACTTCGCTCACGCGCAGAAGCGTGCCTTTGGTGAGCGAATGCCTCCGCGGAATGGATTGCGTTTGCAAACCGAGGTACCACTGTATATTTCTAGGCGGGAGAGTGCTGCCCCACTCTCTGAAGGAGTCCAGCAATGGGAGGAGTGGGGGCAGCTCCTTGTGTCCCTTTTTATTTTTTACTTAACTGCCCACTTGGGGTTGCAGTCCTCTTTTGTGAAATCAAATGTCATTAATATTTGCATAGAACAAAGTGTTCAGTTTCTCCCAAAAGCATCTATTCAGAGGTATACTAGCATTGGTGCAGGGCAACTAATACAAATACAAAATAAATGTCTGGCTGGATCACAACTGTAATAGTCCTGCTCCATTCTGCCTCGGTCAAACCGCAACTAGAGTACTTTGTCTGGTTCTGGGCACCACTAAAAAGGATATTGACAAGCTGGAATGTGTGCAGAGGAGGGCAACCAAGATGATACAGGATCTGGAAACCAAATTTTATGAGGAATGGTTGATAAAATTATGTTTAGCCTGGTAAAGAGGAGACTGAGAGGGAGATATTATAGCCATCTTCAAATCTCTAAAGGGCTGTCACATGTAGGATGGAGCAACCTTGTTTTCTTCTGCTCTGGAAGCTATGACCCAAACCAATGTTACGAGAAAGTAGATTCTGACTAAATATCAGGATGAACCTTTTGATAGTAAGAGTTGTTCAACAGTGGAACAGACTTCTCATGGTGAACTCTCCTTCCTTGGAGGTTTTTAAGCAGAGGTTGGGTGGCCCTCTGTCATGTATGCTTTAGTTAAGATCCCTGCATTGCAGGGGGTTGGACTAGATGATCCTCTGGGTCCCTTCCAACACAACAGTTCTGTCATTCTCTGAAAGACAAATGCTCCCAGGAAGGTCACATGCAAAGGCAACAACTCTTCCCAGGTATTTGGAGGTATGCTGCTTTTGAGCACAAAGCTTCCAATCAGCTGCCACATTTTATTTATATATAGGCTACCTTTCACAGTTTCCCTCACAACCTGTTAAAGCACAATTTCTGCCATATTACAAGCCATAAAAAAATGAAAACATAACATGAAACATAATCACACATTGCCACAACAATACTGGCAGAATAAATGTGTTTGATGTAAACGGACATCGAAACTAGCAATTTGAAAAACAAACAAACAGAACATAAATGCCTAACATAAATAACAGGGCGAAAGCTGTTTGAGTTGTAAAAGAACAATGAAACGGGGAACTGCGTACAACAGCAGACTTGATAGATGCATTTTTCCACTCAGGAAAACTGGTCAAGAGCTAATTGCTGAGAGAGAAAAGGGTTGGACCACTCCCACCGGCTCCCTCACTTTGCATCCTTCCATTTGTTGCTTATTTGCTGCTTGTTTGCTGGCCAAACTGCAGGAAAATGATCCCATATACAAATAGCAGAATGTATCATTTGATGTAATAAACCAGAAATGAAAGCTGAGGAAGTCAACAGGGAGGGGGGGAATTGAAAAATGAATGTTTAGTATTGATATTGGAAATTTGTTTTGAAAATGCAAAATCAATTAAAAAAAATTAACAAACAAAAAAACTGCAGGAAAATTATCCCAGGCCAGTCCCTGAACTGGCTTGGGACTGGATGTCTCTGGAAAGACAGCACGCCTTCCTTCACTAGATGTTTGATCTGGATCACCAGGGCAGTGGAGTAACACCTGTTCTGGGCCTGACATGGATGCTTTAGTGGAGAGTCCTGTACTGCAGGGGGTTGGACTAGGTGACCCTCTGCCCCCTTCCAACTCTACAATTCTGTGCTTCTATGCCACCTCTGCAGCTCTAACAGTAAGGTGGCTATGACCTGTTTTAACCTTCTCATTGCATTTGGGCTCAGGAAGGTTAAAACAGGACATAGCCACCTTACTGTTAGAGCTGCAGAGGTGGCATAGAAGCACAGAATTCCTAGTTTGGGGGCCATCATTTTAATTTCCTACAGTGGCCTAGCCTGCTGCTGCATTAGGGTAATAATGTGCTGTTAGAATGGAGTCCCTAATGCTGAACAGAATGTCAGAAACGAAATGAGTTTAAGGTCAGCAGTGGGTTCTGCCAGGACACTTAAGTCATCAACATCTGCCAGGGATGCTGGATGCAAAGGCTGTACTTCTTCTGTATATATTTTCAGTGATGGAGCTAAGGTATTTTTCCTTCCTCAAAATGAGTATTTGGTGTTTCAGCTCTTAAAACATTTTTTCCCCCTGGAGGAAGCTTTGTTATAAACATCTGAGAACTGTAATAAAAACAAGGAGAAATGCCTGAATATAGAGGCACGATCCACACAGAAGCTCTGGTGATGCCTTCACGTCTGCTAAAAGATGACAGTGTTTTTCTTTTTTCCCTTTTTTTCATCTTGTCTCCGGAGGCAGGCAAGCAAGCATCAACATATCGCTTGACATTTTCTTTCAGGAAACAGTTAAGCTGGGGAAATATGTTGGCATTAATCACTTTCAGATCCTTGCAAGGTGTCATAAAAAGCCCTACCCTGTAACTTCATTCACATGTGTAATCATTTGTCTTGTCGTGCCAAACGTCTAACCATCAGTAACAGCAGAAAGGAATGCCAAGTGTATTCCATTGTGTCCCTTAAAAAAAGAAAGGAAAGGAAATTTTGTACTGTTTCGGAGGAAAAATATGTATGTTATCGAAACTACATAATTTGATAGAAATGTGGCTCAATGAAGCTCATTGAGAACCAGGACAGTAATAATTTGGCATACACATATGCATTTCCCTCCCCTCCCTGAATCCAAAAGGGTGTATTCAGTTACACAAATGAGCATGTCTTTGGTCTGAGAGACATGGCCAAGGTGTAAAGTATTTCTGTAGTGGTAATTTAAAAAAAATAAAAAACTAGGACCAGGAGTTCATGAGGGGTTTTAATATATACATAGAAGTTCTTGTTAGAAATAAAACTTAATAAAAATAAAGCAATTCTATCCCATCTTTCCTCCAAGGAGATCAAGGTTGTGTACATGACTGAACCATGTGTATGGGTATATATATAATCACAACATTCCTATGAGATAGATTACTGCACATAGATGGTGATTGGTGCAATGACACCTGTCACGGTGCCTGGAGAAGGCTACTTCAGAGTAACGACTCTACACAGCTCTGCATTTTATGGTTTTATTGGTGCTGAGTATTTACAGTGCTAATGGCAGTGCTATTTACAAAGATCCATCTGTTTAGCTTGAATCAGAACCTCCCAGTGGCTTTTGGCGCGTTTTGCGCCAACATAATAACTTGGGGAGACCCATCCTCTTCCCCCGACGCCTTTTGCGAAGTTCCGGAGTTGGGGGGACTGGCCTGCCCCCCCTTCCTTTCCCCTTCCTGTCCCACCTGGGACGATGGCTCTCTTTCCCTGCCAGAGCCTTGGAACCCACTTCCTGTTTCCCCACTTGAGCTGGAGCTTTCCTTCTTTTCAGCCTCGCTCGGGTCTGGGCTGGAACTCAGGAGGGGAGGGGCTTCGTGAAATCCCTTGCCCCTCACATCCATTCCCCTCCCAGGCCCCCCTTCTCCCCTCCCTAGAGGCTGCTCGGGTGTCAGTGGTGACTGAAAACCTAGAAACTCCGTGCTGTCCGATCCGGTTGGTGTGAACACCTCCCCCCAGTCCCTCTGTCTCCCTCCTTCCTCCTGTGAAGAGGGAAATCCCAAAAAGTCCGTGGCCTCAGAACTGGTGGGGGTGAAAATCTGCTGCCAGTCCACCTCGTCCTCTGACTGAGTGGACCTCGGAACTGCCCATATCTCCTCCTCCGTGTCCTCAAACTCTGCTTCCCATCTCCATGGTGAACTGCTTTCCCCCTCCTGTGTTTCCTCCTCCTCCCATTCCCGTTCCATGTGCCAGGGCTTGGGCCTGTGTGGGAAGAGGGCGTGGAATTCTTCCACTAAGAATTCCTCCTGTATCTGAGTGGCTGGCACCCACTCATTTTGGGATGGCGGGGCGTCCTCCCATGCCATGAGGTACTCCAGGCCCCCCACCCCCCTTCGTGAATCAAGGATGGCCGTTGCTTCATTGAGTGGCTCCCTGCCTCCACCCTCCCCCCCTCCCTCGGGGGTCTGTGCGCTGTCTCGGAACCTGCTACTTTCCCTGTACGGAGACAGCAGCGATCTATGAAATACAGGGTGCACTCTCATGTCCTCTGGCAGTGCCAGCCTGAACGCCACCGGGTTTACCTGCTGCATGACCGTGAAGGGGCCCAACCTTCTGGGTGCCAGCTTTTTGCACCTCCCTCTGGTGGGCAGGCCCTCCGAGGACAACCAAACCTTGTCCCCCACCCTGATGACCTCCCCCGGTCGCCTGTGGCAATCTGCCCCCTTCTTGTACGCTTCCTTGGCCCTCTCCAAGTGCTCTCTGAGCTGCTGGTGCACTGTCTCCAGTTCCTCTGCCCAATCCTCTGCCTGTGAGCCCTCCTCCTCCCCCTCCCTCTCCGGGAAAGATCTGAGGTCGCGCCCGTAGTTGGCCTTAAAGGGCGACACCCCTGTGGAGACGTGCACCGCATTGTTGTAGGCAAATTCTGCCAGTGGCAGGCGATCCACCCAGTCCGTTTGCCTCTGGCTGACGTAATATCTCAGGTACTGCTGCAGAATGGCGTTGACCCGCTCCGCCTGTCCATTGGTCTGCGGGTGCCGAGCCGTCGGCAAGCTGACCTCCACCTGCAGGAGGTTCATGAGCCGCCGCCAGAACCTGGAAACAAATTGGCGGCCACGATCCGAAATAACTCTTAAAGGTAATCCATGCAGTCTGAATATGTGGTCAACAAACAGTTTGGCCGTCTCTTCTGCAGAGACCGCCCTGGCACACGGTATGAAATGGCACATTTTGGACATGAGGTCCACCACCACCAACACTGCGGTCTTGCCCCTGGACGACGGCAGGTCGGTGATGAAGTCCATGGACACTACTTCCCACGGCCTGTGCGGTGTGGCTAATGGCTCCAGCAACCCTGCTGGTGGTGCTCTGACCACCTTTGCTCGCTGGCAGGTGTCACAGCCCCTTACATAGTCTCTGACATCCTCCCGCACCCCTGGCCACCAGAAGTGTCTCATGACTAGGTGAGTGGTTTTGTCCCTTCCGAAATGACCCGCCGTCGGGTTGTCGTGCATCTGCTTGAGGACCTTACCTCTGAGCTGGTTGGTGGGCAGGTACAGGGCTCCCCTGTAAAAAAGCAACCCCCTCCTTTCCTCAAAGTCTCTTGCCTGCTCCCTCCCCCCTCGCAGCTCTCTGAAGATGCGGGTGGCAAACTCATCTGCTGCCGTCAGTGCTGTGAGTTCTGCCTCGCTCACCACTGCTGCTCCGCAGGACCATGCTGATGGGGGGAAAATGTGCCGGGGTGCTGGTGGCAACTCCTCCTCCATGTACTCTGGTTTGCGGGATAGGGCATCCGCCCTGACGTTCTGCTCCCCCGGTATGTAGTGGATGGAGAAGTTGAAGTGCGAGAAGAACTCTGCCCACCGTATCTGCCGCTGGTTGAGCACCCTGGCTGTTCTCCAGAACTCCAAGTTCTTGTGGTCCGTGCACACCTGAATGGGATGCTTAGCGCCCACCAGGAAGTGTCTCCAATGCTGGAACGCAGCGTGGATCGCGAGAAGTTCCTTATCAAACACTGTGTAGTTGCGCTCTGGCTGGGTCAGCTTTCTGGAGAAGAAGGCACAGGGTCTCCACTCTCCGTTGGCATCCAGTTGCAGCAAAATGGCGCCCAAAGCTCTGTCTGAAGCATCTGTCTCCACGCGTAGGGGCGCATCCTGCACCACGTGGAACAGGTTCTGGTCCGAAGCGAACACCCTCTTGAGGCTTTCGAACACTGCTTGTGCCTCTGGTGTCCACCTGAACTTCTGCTTGCCTCTCAGGCAGTCCGTGATGGGAGCCGTAACGCGAGAGAAGTTCTTGATGAACTTCCTGTAGAAGTTGGCGAAGCCTAGTAGGCGTTGGGCATCTTTGCGCGTCCGGGGGCTGTGCCAGTCCAGGATGGCCTGCACCTTGTCCTTGTCCATCGCTAGCCCCTTGTCTGATAGCTTGTAGCCCAGGAAGTCCACCTCCCTGGTGTGAAACTTGCACTTCTCCAGCTTCACATACAGGTGGTTCTGCTTCAGGCGCTGCAACACCTCCCTGACATCCTTCACATGCTGCTCGGGGTCATTGGAGTATATAAGGATGTCATCCAGGAAGACCAGGCATTTCTTGAAGAGGAGGGACCCCAGGACGTGGTGCATGAAGGCCTGGAAGCATGCTGAGCCCCCTTGCAAACCGAAGGGCATCACCAGATATTCAAAAGAGCCCAGCGGCGTGAACATCGTGGTCTTCCACTCATCGCCTTCCCGGATTCTGATCAAGTTGTACGCCCCCCTCAGGTCGAGCTTGGTGAAGATCTTGCCCCTGCGTGCCGCTGTCAGCAGATCATCCACTCTGGGCATTGGGAAAGCCACCGGTTCCGTCATGGAATTGAGCCGTCTAAAATCCACCACCAGACGGCGCTGTTGCGTGTCCTTCTTGTCCACCCAGAAGACCGGGCTGCCCCCCGCTGCCTTGCTTTCTCTGATGAATCCCCGCTTGAGGTTCTTGTCGATGAACTCCCTCAGATCCTCCAGTTCCTGATCTGACATGGAGTACAGCTTGGCTGGGGGTAGCGTGGCCCCTGGCACCAGGTTGATCTGACAGTCAAAGGACCTGTGTGGGGGTAGGTGGTCGGACTCCGCTTCGCTGAAGACCTCCTGTAGGTCCCAATACGGTTTGGGTATTGCCTCACCCCCTTTGATGTGCATGGTGGCCACTGTGGCGATGGGAGGTCCCTCCCCTGGTTGGCGCTGCATGCAATGTTCCAGACAAAAGTCCGATCCAAACGTGATGCATCTCTGGTGCCAACTGATGGAGGGGTCATGGCGCGCCAGCCAGCTCATGCCCAAGACGATGGGGGGGTCGGAAATGGTGGTGACGTTGAATGCCAGTGTCTCTGAGTGTCGTCCCACCGCCATGCTCATGGGGGGGGGGTGTCTGGTGGGTGATGCCCCCCCCAGCAACTCCCTGCCGTCTATGGTGGAGACGTGCAGGGGGAAATCCAGCTGCAGAAGTTGGATCTGGTGTGCTTCTGCAAAGTTTCTCGAGAAGAAGTTAGCCGAGGCACCACTGTCAATTAACGCGAGTACCGTCAGGGGATAGCCATTTGGGAGCGTTAGCGTCACTTCTAGAACCACCCCTGCTTTGGGGGGGGGTGGGCTGTCGCTGCTCCTCGCTGTGCGGGTGGGCGGGTTGGTGCCGGTTTGTGCTAACTGTGCCTGGCTGCTGCCCCTTGTCTCCTGCAGCCAGGCTGTCTCGTTTCCCTGCTGTGGTGCTGCTTCAGTGGGGGAAGGCACAACCGTTCCCGCCTTTCCTTGCCACTCCCTGCGATGAGGGCAGTCTCTGACGCGATGCTGGGGGGAGTTGCAGAGAAAGCAATTCCCGCCTCTTCCCTCCTTGCGTCTTGGCGCCGCCGGGGTTTGAAAAGCCCGCGCGCGCGCTCCACCGATCTCCATCCGTTCCGGCTCTGAGCTCGGTCTGGGCGTGACTAGGGGTGGGCCCTGGGGTGGGGTTTGGTAATGTGATCTGTCCTGGGAGCGTGGGAACCAAGGCTTTGCTGCGCGCGTCGTTTGTTTGTCATTCCATCTGGATTCCTGTCTCACCCCCACCGCTAGCGCCGCTTTGCTTAACTCATCCATCGTCCGCGGTTTCGGACCTCTCGCTAGTTCATCCTTAACGTCTGAGTGCAACCCCAGGTAGAAGGCTGATTTCACTGGCTCACTGTGCAAATCCCACCCCAGTTTGTGCACTAGCATGGTGAATCTCGCCCAATAGTCTCGAACTGTCGATTTCCCTTGTGTTAAGTTGTGCAGCTGCTCTTTTGTGGCTTCCATCTCCGAATCACTAGCATACATGATTTTTAACGCTTCTAAGAAGAGTTTTGCATTCTTTATGCAATTATTTTTTTGCGCGATGAGCGGTCTGACCCATTCTCTGGCAGCCCCCGTCAAATGCTCTATGATGAAGGAGACTCTGTGCGCGTCATCTGGGAACTCTGCCGCATGCAGTTCCAGCGCATAATTTATTTCCGTCTCAAAGCCTAGGTACTCTCTCGGGTCGCCGCTAAACTTGGTGACTAGGGTCTGTCCCCTCCTCACTTGGACTAGCTGGGGCTGGGGCACCCCCCCACCTCTTGCAGCCTTTTCCTCATCAAGCTTTTTCTGTAATTCCGCCACCATCACCCTGAGTTGCTTCTCAGTCTCATCTTTCGCTCTCACCTGCTCTGCCAGTTTGTTCAGCTCCTCCCGCGTTGCTTGTGCTTCTTCCCGAGCTGCAAGTAATTGCTGGTGTGCCTGCGTTGCCAGGGTCTGTACGTTCCGCAATTCCTGTGCTGTGGCCTCGGCTTCCAGCCTCCACTGCTCAGCTTCTTGCGCACTCATCGCTGCCGCTCCAAAGTAGCCAGAAAGACTGGGAGGTTGCTGTCACGGTGCCTGGAGAAGGCTACTTCAGAGTAACGACTCTACACAGCTCTGCATTTTATGGTTTTATTGGTGCTGAGTATTTACAGTGCTAATGGCAGTGCTATTTACAAAGATCCATCTGTTTAGCTTGAATCAGAACCTCCCAGTGGCTTTTGGCGCATTTTGCGCCAACATAATAACTTGGGGAGACCCATCCTCTTCCCCCGACGCCTTTTGCGAAGTTCCGGAGTTGGGGGGACTGGCCTGCCCCCCCTTCCTTTCCCCTTCCTGTCCCACCTGGGACGATGGCTCTCTTTCCCTGCCAGAGCCTTGGAACCCACTTCCTGTTTCCCCACTTGAGCTGGAGCTTTCCTTCTTTTCAGCCTCGCTCGGGTCTGGGCTGGAACTCAGGAGGGGAGGGGCTTCGCGAAATCCCTTGCCCCTCACAACACCCAATGAACTTCATGGCTGGGTGGGGATTCGAACTGGAGTCTCCCCAGTCCTAGTCTATCCACTGCATCCCTTTGGCTCTGTGATGTTCACAAAGGGCTTCTGTCTCTTTTGAACTCTGCTGTATGTTCCATTCTCTGACTTAGAGGTACGAACTATTTCTAACTGCACTGCAGTGTCCCTGACGCCCGCTATTGATGCACACTATTGAAAAGTTTAAACAAAATAAAAGAATTCCTTCCAGTAGCACCTTAGAGACCAACTTCAGATACAGGTATCTGAAGAAGTGTGCGTGCACACGAAAGCTCATACCAATGACAAACTTAGTTGGTCTCTAAGGTGCTACTGGAAGGAATTATTTTATTTTGTTTCGACTACGGCAGACCAACACAGCTACCTACCTGTATTGAAAAGTTTGCCCATCAAACTTTTCTTTTAAGTCGTTCTTGAGGGAAAGCATTCACAGGTGGCATTGTGTTATATCACTGAGAGAGAGAGCAGTGATAAGGATTGCAGAAACGCACTGTGACAGCTACTGACTGCATTGCTTCCATCAGTGAGTCTTCTGGCCATGCATCTGCTACAATTATTTTCACACACTCTGATGTCATAATGTTTTCATGTTGCTATGGCCGTGAGTCACCTTTTCTTAGCATTGTGATCTCACCAGAATAAGTCCCCTACCCTCAAACAGATGGGCTATAATAGAAAAAGACAATTTGTACCACTTGATCACCAAGAAAAACAGCAAGGACTATAATCTTTTTAATGTTTGAAAGCGAGGTATGTCTCTCAGCATCAGAATTAATTTAAAATAACACTTGTGCTAACATTCCAAAATTTCAGTATATCGGTGCACATTGGAGACTATGACCTCTGATACATTCTTTGATCTCCTTGTTAGGTCTGTGTAGAAGAATCTATCTAAATAAAGTTGGAAATATGCCCTATCTTGGGTTCTGATATTCATTGTTGTTGTTGTTGTTTAGTTGTTTTACTTACGGAAGTGACCCACAGCAACATACAACACAGCATAAACACTAAAGCCAATTACAAAAACCATAAGAAATCTATTTTTAAAAAACCCCACACACATCTATACAAATCAAAGACAGAACCTGCCCCACAAAAATTCTGTAAAACAGGAATATGGTGGGACAATGGAAAAGTAAGAAAAAACACCAGATATACTTCCCAAAAATCTAGCTAGAACAGTCTTGCTAGGGCAATGTTTTCCTTGTAAATCAAAATGGCCCTAGTTTCCTCCCCCCAAAAAATTTCTAAACGGATTCCCTACCCCCCGCATAATGAAGTGTCAATGTTCTTGTCTTCCAGCATATTCCAACATTATACACTATATGAATTTCTTTTCTACACTCCCAGGGAAGAACTTGTGTTGGGAGATGAGGTAAGTAATTTGTATGACTGGAACTGATTAAGTGGAATGTTTTAATGCATGTTCGCTGGCATCTGTTTTCTATAGCTCAAAGCAACTTTGTGTCGCAATAGCTCAAGTGTTAACAGCATAGAATTGCAGATGAAAGAATAAAAGAGAAATGCAGTAATGCCTGTCTCCTCAGAAATTTGAAATTTAGAAGACTAAATATGCCATTGTTGGCTAGACGTCTTGCTGTCTTGTCAATATTATCTTCATTGACATCATTAATAAGGGAGATGTATGGAATTTTAGATACACTTCATGGCTGAGGGCTGGTCTGTACAGGTTTAAAGCTAATGTATGTGACTGTTTTCATTGATAAATCAGTATGTGGAAGGGGGTTAATAATAATAGTGGTTCATTTCTAATTCCTCACTATTCCTGCTGTGCCACTCTTGACTGTTCATATACCTTTCAGTTACCCACATCTTTTGTCTGTTCACTTCAGCAATTTGATCACTGCCTTAGTGTGGTTAGTCACGAGACTGAGCACAATCCAAATGGGAAAGTAGAATTTGCACAGCTTGCCTTTTCTGCCACAGATGTTCCCACTGCAGAGGAGGCAATCCATTTCTTAAGAGCAGCTAATATCTTTGGCAGTGGGAACTGATATGACAGAAATTGCAAAGAGAGCTCCAACTGCATACATGGGCCTGTCCTGTTCACATATCACACCTTTGGACTGCACTGCTATTTTTAAATGATAAAGCTGCATGTATTTTAAATATGCGAAACATTATTCCCCCCCCCCCCCGAGACTTTTAAAATGATCTCTTCCTAAAAATTATGGCTTGAACTATTTTTAGCCAATGAGAAGGCAGCTTTAAAGGGAGGGAGCAAATAATAAATGTCACTACTACCCTGCTGAGTGCTAACCATCATAATTCAGTTCGTCTAACGAGGCGGGGAAAGTCATTGCAAAAGAAAACTGTCAGACTATGAATGTCAAACTCTTGCGAGAAGGTATAACTTGGCATTTAGCTAGCAACAGATAGCATTTGTCCAGTAACAGTCAAGTCTCTCTTTAATGGTTTAGCAGGGAATGCCTTATAGAAATAATTTGCCATTGAAATAAATCCACTGGGTGGTTTTTTTGGGGGGGGGTTGCGCCGGGGGTGGGGGGGGGAGAAGACAACCCTAAATCCAATCTGGACAGTGTCTCTTATCTGGCTAATTTTACTAGAGAGCAACTAGGACTTTGAGGGGAACACCTGCCATATCAGGCAGAAAATCCTCCAGAATCCTCAGAAATCCATCAGATTCCATTAACCTCTATGGCAAACCATTTCAGTAGCCTCAACACCCATGGATAAAGTCACTAAAATACTGATCCTCAGCTGGAAGTTATCTGAGCTGTACAAGGGACTATAGCCCCCACTTCAAATTGCCAACATCCTGTACCAGTTGAGAAAAGCAAATTCAAGAATGTGTTCTGATACATGTACGGTACTCAGCTGATGGCATGTTATGGTAGTGGTGAAGTCATGAGCTCTCACCCCACCCCATAAACAAGGTGGCCTAAACATGAATTTTGTAGTCCCCAGAACCAGCATTCTGGGAGTCTACAGCATCAAATCCAAGATGACCTTCATTAGATCAGTCAGGGCAGTGGGGTGGCAGAATTCCCAGTTTCTGTCCCAAGTGCTCAACGCAAGGCACAAACACTCTGGATTAGTACAGGGGTACCTCAAAAGTCAAACAGAATCCATTCCAGAAGTCCGTTCAACTTCCCAAACATTTGGAAACCAAGGCGTGGCTTCTGCAGCCAATCAGAAGCCGTGGAAGTCACATTGGACGTTCAGGTTCCAAAGAAAGTTCGCAAACTGAAACACTTCCAGGTTTGCAGCATTCGTGAACCAAAACGTTCAATTTGCAAACCGTTCGGGATCCAATATATGACTGTACCCTGTTCAACAGGAGACCTGAAGAGGGAGATGGAAGTTCTATAAAGTAGAGCAACTCCCCTCCCCAAGACTCTCCATACTGACATTGTACTTGTTACCTAGGGAGACAAAACTGGCTGCTTCCACTTCCCTCACCCTGGTCTCAGGGATATAACAACTCAGGTTGTAGTCAACTAACAAATACTCAGATTACACCCATTGAAATTAGTGAACATAATTAATTTAGGTCCATTTCATTTGGTGTACTCTGAGCAAAGGGTAGTTGAAAACAACCTTGGATCAGCTCCTTTAGGCACAATCAAATTGGGGGTGATTTTTAATTTGAACTGTCCTGGCACTAGAGGGCAACCATATGGGACAACCAAGAGCCTTCTAGTTGAAGGAATGACCAGGAGAGGGAAGAGGCACCACAAGCCTGATTGTGCTTCTCCTTTACCTGACTAATCCAATGCCAATGACCCCCCCCCCAAAGCACTGGGCAATAATTATCCCTCATCAGAATTTTAGAATTATCCAGATACATAAGAAAAAACCCAGGCAGAAAGCATTAAATCCATCCCCTGATCTCCAGATTGCCCAGGTTCTGCAGTGGTCTTTCTGGCTGCTCCTAACTGTAAAATCTCCCCTTCTGCTATCCTATCCACTGCCGTCCTATTCAGCATATTGGCTGTAAAAGGTCATATCGTGTCACAGCATCAGTCAGTCAGGAGCCCCAGGTAGAACAAGCGCTCCTGCAGACTCCTCCTCCTCCTCCTCAAGTGTCCAAAACAAGGGGCAGTTTGAGATAAGTGACATAAGGAATTTTTAATATAGTGCCCTGAGCCCTGCTGCAGAATAACAGTAGGAAAGGGCTATTGTGCTCACGGTCTCTTTGTAGGCTTAGCATAGGCGTCTGGTTGATCATTATGGAAAACAGAATGTTGGTCTGATCCTCGCATTGCTATTATTTGGTCTCCCAGTAGGGATATAAGAAAGCAGAGATTTCTGTTCTGACATGTTTTTTTTGTCACACTCAGCACTGTTTCCATTCCAGTTTCCAAACAGAACTATGTTATTTGCCTCGCTGTCTGCTGTTTAACTGAAGTCACATAACTTAAGTTATGTGACACATGTGACTGACATTCATTTCCATGCAATGAAACCTCTAAACAATGTAAAGAAAGTCATTAAGGACATTTCTTTTATGGATTTAAAACGACAACAGCAATGTAAATGAACACCGGTTGTAGTGATTTGACTGATTTCCATTTTGGACCACAGACAAACATGCCAACTGCAGCAATTTCCACTTCCTTTTCCATTTCCACTGGAATTCTCTAACATCCCTCTCTCCCAGTGCCTTACAATCTTTTAAGCAGGTGTAATTTAACAACCCTACTGATATTTTTTGTCTCTGAACCAAATTCTATTGGGGGGGGGGCTGACATTTGACAATCTCATAAATTGTTGGGGCAGGTTGACTGCAGAAACAAAATGGTTCAGCTTCACATTTTCTGGGACATTTTAAGCATGTAAATGCAGAAGACCTCTGGGGATCCAAAGCGCCCATGGATTGTAAATGTAGACCGTAGTCCTAATCACACAGTGGGACTTACTTCTGAGTAAACATGCATAGGATTGCACTGCACGTTGAGAAATAACTGTTCCGCATCTACTCCAGGAAATAGTTGCTTCGAGCCCTGCCATTCATTTCTGTCTCAGGTACAGAATTTTCTTATTTAATATAACATTGGCTTAGCCTACTTATTCACAGAGCACAAATGGAGGAATGCTGAATGCAGAAATTCAGCAAAGCAATTTCCATTAACATATGTCAGATCTCATAACAAATGTTTACATTGCTAAGACATTAATTGCATAGAAGCTTTTATTCTGCTGGGGGGGGGGGGGCTCAGCTAATTTATTTTACTTAGGTGATGTATTACTGCGTGCCTGGGGCAGGGGGGGAGTTTTGGGAACATTTACAAATGCAGCCTTGATGGTTACATGTTCATGCTGTTCTTGAATGGAACAACCCTTTAAAAAAATTGGAATGATGTTTGCTTTGAAACGTTTCCTAATAAAAAATAATGTGGTTGGTAAATGTAGTTTTATCCCTTCTTGCTTCAATCAGTGTGATGGAATAAACAACCTTTTATGGCCCAGCTGACTGGATTTTTGAAGGAATTCCATACCTTGGACACAGTCCACAGAAACCTCTGTGCACAAGTTCCAATGATATGAGTTTATTTTCAAACTCTCAAGAGCAGAAAAAGTTTCCAGAGCATTCTGCCCAGGGCTTAGAGATGTCATAGAGTCAGATTGCAAGGGGTGTGTGTAATTTTTTATATATAATATTACATGTGCTCTGTCATTAAATTTATAGTCACCCGATATCATACACTGGAGTTACCTTCGCAAAATAGTAACTATTTACATTAACTTATTTCTGTCTTGAGTATTACCATTCTTGGACTCTCTCCAAACCTGATTTTATTTCCTTTGGACTATATCACTTGTTCATGAGAATTTGTTACAAGAAAAGTTGTTTCCCCCCAATTCCCCAAATTGGCTGATTAGAAAGCCCTACTTAATGGAGCTGGTTTGAAAAATTAGAAGCTGAAGCTCGGTTGTTGTGGGTATTACTAGTGTGTTGCTTTCAACAAGTCTTCATTTGGTACCTTTTTCTTGTGCAAGAACTCTTCATTATTATTATTTTAATCCCAATGTATGAACTGAGATCTTCTGAACTGGGTTGTTGACTGATGTGCCTAGCATGCAGCTGGAAATATGCATACTTACATTGTTCGGGCAAACAGAAACAATATGGCTAGGTTGTGTTTAGTTGGGAAGTAAATGAAAGTTGGAGTGTGATGATAAACACCTCCCAAGGAACACCAACGTAATAAGCAACCTGGCCCCAAAATATTCTAACTGGTTTCTACACCAGCAAAGACTATGGAAATATAATGGTTCATTTTTAATTAAATGATTATACGTGATAAGAGTAAACCCTGATTTAATGTAAAAACAAATACATTTTGACATTTTGATGATGAGATCATCTTCAGGGTGCAAAAAAAGCTTGTGTGCATGAACTGTGCTAATTCTACAATAAAGCCACATCTTGGGATCACCCTAAATTCATTCTCCCTCCCCCAAAAAACCTTCTGATATACACACATTGTTCTGTATTAATATTCAAATTTATGATACACATTATCTTTACAAACTAGAAAATACATTTTCTTATCTTTATATCTCAGAAATCTCTGCATTGTTGTCATAACAAAGTCTCACTTCTAAGCTATATTTATCTACAACTGTGGGTGATTCCATAGTAAGCTAGCTGGTATTGTGCTATCCAATTATGTGCAAGTCAATGGGCATTTTCCCATATTAGCTGAAAATTATTGTACAAGCAGTGAGTTATATTTAATATGAAAATAGAGGTCATACCCACTGAATAACTACAGCTGGGAAATGAGTGTGTGTTACTATTTAAATTGCTACCATATGGCTAGCCCTGTAATATACATCTGTATATTTATGAAACTCTACCTTAGAAATTATTTATATTTCAATAAAAAAGATAAGATATATACAGTGAGAACACAGACTATTAATATGAGCTTGCTCTTTGAAACGAAAGAAATATTCAGAGTTAAAATATTTGTGGCTTGTTAATCCGGGTACATTTGGCATATGGTTTGGACTGACTGAATAATCAAAACATAAGACAATGGAAACATTTAGCAATGCTCAGAGAAGGAGTGGCATGTAGAAACCCTTGAGTTTCAAACCCGCTTTGAACATGCTCTTAAATCCCAGAGCAAAAACTCCCCTCCATGTTTGTCTTCCTTCTAATTAAAGAAATGAATTTTATAGAAAGGTCAGAGAGTTCAGAATCTGAGCTGACGTTTCCTGTGTTTGTAGTTGACACAGCCTGGGAGAGAAACAAGAGACCATGATATTGCCAGTGTCCTAGTTTTGAATTGGAGGCTGCATTGCTCAGCCTGAAGCAGGAAGGACGCTTATAACACTGTGCTATTTTGTCTCCACCTCTGCTCACCAAGGGCAAGATGGTTTGAGCATATAATGCCAATCCTAGCCCGACTGCACTGATGGTTTCTGGGCCCAATTCAAAGCCTTAATAGGCCTTAATAGGCTTTGACCTATTAAGCCTTAAATGGGCTCAGGACTGTTAACACCTCAAGGACTGCATCTCCCCATAGGAACTGACTCAGACCCTGTGATCCACATCTGAGGCCCTTCTTCATGTACTTCTTCCATGAAAGGTCTGGAAGGTGGCAACACGAGAATGGGCCTTTTCTGAAGTGCCTCCTCATTTGGGGAATTCTCTCCCCAGGGAGGCCCGCCTGGCGCCTTCATTACATATATTTAGCTGCCAGGCAAAAACATTCCTCTTCTCCTAGGACTTTGGCTAATTAAACAATCTATGACTTTTTTTAATTGGGGGGTATTGTTTTTGTTTGTTGAAGGGTTGTATAGAAATTGAATAAATAATAATAAGCAGTTATTGAGAAATGTGTCTGTCCAGGAGTGTGGAGCATGTTGTAGTTAATTCAAGTAGTTTTGGCGCTCCTCCCCTGCACCACCATTTTGTGACTGGTGGGCTTCTGTAATTTACAGCTCTCTCAGGTAGACTCTGAGCAGCAAGGAACCCTAAGGTAGGTAGAATGCTGCTGCTGTGCATTAATTTAAAATAATGAATTCGGTGGTGTAAGTATTGCTTTTGCACTTGTACAAATTCTTCAGGTCTCCTCCTTTATACAAACGGAGGAAATGCAGGTGAAGAGGTCACTTGTCCAAAGTTCTTCAAATTCCTGTTTAACATTTTCACGCAGTTTTCCTCACTGCATTATTCATGGTGTCCATTTATCATTGTAATTCTTCAATGTTATTCATACAGTTCCCTTAATGGTCCTTCATTTGTTCTAATAAAAACCACTTGTTAGCTTTTGAATCTCTACAGGATTTTGGATTCCTATTTCAAGCATTTACATAGAGGAAAGACTAAATTAACCCATAATGATTGTTCTTCAAAGAGAATATTTAATGGAATTATTCTTTCACCTGCCTGTGTTATTGGAGATCTGGAGGTGTATGTACGTGCTCATTTAAATTTTGAGTACAGTCAAAACTGGTTTAAAAAGTGATATTGCATAAAGATTAAGTTGCTCTTCAGAAATTTCTTACCAGAGGGCACTAGAGTGCCCTCATGTGGGAGTTTCAGAAACATCTTTCCCATTGCTCTCTCTGGAAATTCTTTTCCGTCAAAGTGCCTGTCAGATACATGCCTTGAGAATATTGTGTTTTGTCTAGAAATTTACTCAGTGGAAAAAGACAAAGCGTTTGCTTATAATTCTGTTTCTTAAAACTCTTCTATCTGGGTAATATAATTCCTTCTGAATCAGAAAATCGTCCTCCTTTCAGAGATGCTCAGGATGAATTAATGGCACAGGGGGAACAATCAAAGGCATGCTTCAGTCTTATATCTGCTTTTCCAAGCTACTATTTAATACAATTCATGGCACTAAAGTGGCAAAAAGGACAGGTTAAATTTGACCTGGCATTTCCAAACGAAGAATTTCTGTTGTTTGGGAATAATCTTCATTGAGACAGGTAACTAATAAAGCGAGTAAAGATTGCAGGAATAAAAATAATTTTTCAGTAATAAAATGGGCTTGGAATTGTTTTGATTTCATTTATTAGACTTGCAGATCACTTTAATATCGTCTCAAAAGACATTTACAGCCTATATATGATGATATGATAAAAACATATTATACAGTGTATGGTATCTGCACAGTAACTGTTTTTAAAAAACGCACTAAAACCCAGATTGAGAAGCTGTAGCAACAATGTAAATAAGCCCGCCCCAGAAGGATACCACGGTCAACAGTATAAAAAACCAGAATGTTGTCAAGAAATACAAACAGGGACACAGGTTATCCCTGACGCAGGTTATCTCACTGCTGAAGCTGGGCATAAAGTCCTGTTGCCATGAATCTAGAAATACTGAAATGTTGATGTTGTGGAGGTGGTAGGAAATGGGTTAATGCTGTGGTCATAGAGATTGTGAGGGAAAAGCCAACTAAAGTTGCTTGTGACACTGAAAACAATAGGCTTTCAGTCAGTTATGGTCCACAGGCTTCATTGACTAATAATAATAATAATAATAAGCCATTGGTAAATTTTATTAATTTCGGCTTCAGGCAGTTTATATTCAGCGAGCTTATAAGCACTAAGGGACAAATGCAACTTGATTTTCTTTTGAATATTTTAAATCTGAAGTGCAGTACAATATAAAATAGTATCATTGCCTGGAGGGATTTATGTTGTCATGTCTCTTCCCCCCCTCCCCAACTTGCAAGATACAAAGCAAAATGCAATGAAGGTAATAAATGCCAAGGGCATTCAATAGAATCGTAGAGTTGGAAGGGACCCAGAGGGTCATCTGGTCCAACCACCTGCAATGCAGGCATTTGAAACTGGACAGTCTGAGTGGGCCGGGCTTGGGAGAGGACTGAAGTGGAGCAGGCTTCACTCCAGTCCGTCCCCAACCTATAAAGGGCTGGCTGCGCCAAACCCCTGGACCACAGTTGGCCAAAGAACAACGTGCCCTTCCCACCTTTTTATGCTGTGGTTTTTGTATACTAACAGTCCTTCCTTCCTAGTGCATTGTGTTTCTTGGCCTTGCTGTAGCTTAACAATGGTTGCCTTTTTCTGAGCTCTGTCCCAGCTTCTGCCAACCTAGCAATTTGAAAGCATACGAGTGCAAGTAGATAAATAGGTACCACTGTGGCGAGTAGGTGAACAGTGTTTCTGTGCGCTCTGGCATCCGTCATGCTGTTCCGTTGCGCCAGAAGCGGTTTAGTCATGCTGTCCTCATGACCCGGAAAGCTGTCTGTGGACAAATGCTGGCTCCCTCGGCCTGAAAAGCGAGATGAGAGTCGCCTTTGACTGGACTTAACTGTCCAGGAGTCCTTTACCTTTTACCTCCCCCCCCCAGATGCAATGTTACCTTTTTGCATTGGGTTGTATGTCAGTACACCAAGAAGCATGATTCATGGAGAATGCAAAATCTGCTCCTTTGTAAAAGCTGGATAAAAGGGAGGAAGTAATCTGTGATTAAATTTGAGAAGAGAGTAAAATCTTTCAGTCTTAAGTATTTACATTGTTTCACAGGGTAGAGTCCCTCACGAGGTCAAGAACTGAAGATGGAGCTGAATTGTTTTGGTTGCTAGCTTCTGTCTGATAAACATTGATGCCTTGAAAAACATTTCTAAAGACGAAGTGTAGGGATAAAAATTATTTAGTAGCCTGTTAATGCCTGCTCTGCATATTGTCTGCTTTTCACAGAAAAGCGTATGGGGCATCAGCAATTTCAGTTGTTCAGGTTTAACAAGAAGTTTAATCTCTCGCCAAAAAAAATGCTTTGTTAGGCTACATTCATTTACTACATTTTGGATTCAGTATGAAAATTCCGTTCAGAGGGTATGCTTTTATGTTTTCCCAGTGAATATTCATGAAGCGTACGTGTGAGTATTTTGGATTCTTCAATAAAGAGATTTCATTTAGAGGAAAGGGCTTCTGATCTTTAGAAACAAAATATTGAGAAGATGTAATATTGGGATGGCAGCTGGATTTCTCAGTTAACAGTACAATTATACATGTGTGAAATAAGACTCTTCGAGTTCAACAGGACTTACTCCCAGATCAGTGGGTATAGGATTGCAGCCAATATTGTCACTGACTTGCAACTATTACAAAAAATGACTGATTCAACAAAACGAGTGGTAGAAATATGTTGCTTGGGGAATTATGTTGTTTGGGGAATTGGTACAAGGGCACAGGATTTGGGGTTATCCATTGAATTATATTATGCATTGATTGATTGATTGATTGATTGATTGATTCCCTCTTGCTTAATATACTAAAAATATCTCTAAGCAGTGTACTGAAGCAACAATAGACAACTTAAAGTATTTCAAAAATGTATAATTACATATAAAAATGTTACATCAATACAAAGTTACTAATATATATAAATCAATATCAATCCATTTGCCTTCTGAGTCACGCCCTCCCTCTTGTCCTCTGGGTTCTCACCCAGGGTTCAAACTCTTAGCTCATCCATAAAAGTCTCACAACGAGAAGAGTTCCTGGAAACAGCAGACATCTCTCAATCGAGATTTGTGTCTTATGGGCAGGCCCAAGGTGGAAGGTACTTCCTCATACTTCCCACAGCCATGTCCCATTCAGCTGCAGTCTCCACTCCCGGTTCCAGGTAGAGCAGGTTTGTTGTGTTTCCCATGGGCTCCACAGGATGGGGAAAGGGCCACTGTTCCACTTGCAACTCTTTCTTCCCACCCTGTCCTTTTCTCCTCCTCCGGATGCTTAGATGAGGGAGGTATCGAGATTGTGACAAAATACTGGGTATTAGCTAAAACTAAGCATAATATAACAAGGGGTTGGAGGTGCGGTTTAAAGGGGTTGGAGGTGTGGTTTATCAGTGTGTGATAACGCTTTATGGATGATCTCATTTCACTGTTAGGACCTCATTTTGGATTTCTCCTATTTTGGTTGATTTCAAGGGGGTGGGGGTGGCAGACAGAAGACAGCTTGCTAGCTATGCTAAATGACTACAGATGCCAAGCAGGGTCATTCTGTGAACAGTTCAACTATAAGCACTAATCTGTGAGCTGTCTGCAAAAATAGGAAACAATAGAATTGGTGAGTTTTAAATAAATTCCTGGTAAGGGATCTGTCCTGGAAATTTTTGTTTTGAGTGTTTCCAAAGCCCCTACAGTTTTGATATGTTGTACAGGGGAAGATGTGAAAAAGAAGCTAAAAAGGGTTATGTTCATTTTGGGTGGATTCCAGCTTTTTCTCCCCCACTCCGCTGTCCTGTTTTGCTCAGCACCCATCCTGAAGAATTGTTCTGGAGAAGTTTGCTCACTATTTTGTGACATTTTAGTTTGTCCTAATAACGATGTTATCCTACAGTGGCTTTTGGATTTTTCCAAAGAGGAACCTAGGTAACTGCATTATGGAGCTAGACTATTGGTCCATATAGCTCAATACTATCTGCACTGACTTGCAGCTGCTCCCCCACGGTTTCAGTTAGGGGACATTCCCAGCCCTACCTACCTACCTGGACCTGTGGGCGATTGAACCTTCTGTATGCAGAGCAGGTGTTCCCCCACTTTGCAACAGTCCAAATGGATCAAAGCAGTTTCCCGTGTCTCATAATTTTCGCTAAGGAACCACAGTGTGTGAGACTCGATAGCCCTCACAGTGTAGCTCTAGTGGTATATCTGTAAAGTGGCAAGTCTCAATCTGTATTGCAGTCCTTGGTGAGCAAAATAGAGACAAGAAACAGTAGTTGTGCTCATTGCTGTAACTATGGTTAACTTTTTCACAAAGTTCCAGTTTATTCTCACTTTGGCTTTAAGACTGTCCGCATTTGACCTGTATGAAGGATGTGTGCTTGATCCTGTAGTTTTTACAGTGCAAAAAGTAACATGAGCCTCAATACTATGGGCCCAGTTTTGTGTAACTTCCTTCAAGTTGAGGTCAGGCAGGCCTCCTCCCTGTTGAATGTCTGGCACTTACTGAAGACTTGTTTTTATTCCAGTAGGCAATTTTTAATTGAATTCCGATTTTGAGTTTTAACTCGTTTTACCCTTATTGTTTTGGGTCTTCTTGAGATGACTGTGATCAAGTGGTAAACAAACTCATGAAATAAATTTTTAACCGTGGAATGAAAACTAGCAACCATATGGTACAATAGTTCTCTACACTTTGGTACAATATATTTCAAATAAGTCGGCAATAAAACTTTAGGTTGTAAGGAAAGGGAACATTTTGAAATATTATATACAATACTTTGCCAGTATTTCTTTGCTTCTGGGCACATCCACCAACAGTGAATGAAGTCTGCCTTCCCCATTCCCCATTCCCATCCTCTTATCATCAATCAAATCTTTGAAACTTTAAAAGGATTAGGTATAATCGCATCCATGATTTTGCAGAATTCTCGCAACGATACAGAACAAACAGCATAATTGTTCTGATTTGCCCAGATAGAATCCCAAACTTCTTGTGCCAACTTTCCCCTCTACCCCAAACATTTCTTACCATTCACAAACATCTTCAGCTTGTCTATTTTGCCTCTTATCACATAGCATTTGATAGATCTTATGACAGCATAGTTCTTGGTTTTCTCCTATGTTTAAGTAGCAAAAAGAGAGTAAAACTATTCCTCATACAGCAAGATTTGCTTTCCATCACCAGCACCCTTTCGTGGAAGCTAGCACTGAAACACTAAGAACAAGGACAAAATCATAGCAAGTCTCTTCAGAGCATTCTTACTTCTTCTAAGTTATTTCAACATCACTTATCCTTATTTAGAGAGAATTAAAATTAGCCCAAAGCTACACTTATCCATTATTATTTCTTCCACAAAAAAGGGATTCATAATTTATAATAAATTAGCACAATTGCTGTTGGTACACATCAACTCTTATTTTTTTCCGTTCTCACAGCTGAGCATCTCACTGAGCTGTCACATTTTCCATAAAAGCAGCCTTTATGCAGTAGATCTGCTTCTGATTAAATCTGACATTTTGTTGGTGCACTAGTTGAGGTCATACTGCATGTATAACAATTGCAATTACACCAGAGTCCCTTTAGCTGAACTTCTTACAAAGTAGTAAATGTCTTTTTCCAAGTACAACAAAGAATTGGATATGGAAACCCACTCTCTTTCTAAAAAAAAAATCAGTTACAGTGATTCATTTTTATTTTTATTTTTGTAGTAAAATAAATGTCTTATTTAAAAGATACCGGGTTGGTGGGGCTTACTGCATGCGTGAATCATAGAGTTCTCAGAGACATGAATAAGAAAACATTCATTATGTTCCATTTTTTCAGCAGCCACAACATTTCTTTTAAATGATATGTCTGCAATTTACTTTGAAGATGGACAGGGAAAACTTCAATTAAAAGCTTAACACAGATTGCAGTCATAACTTGCTACATGGTCTAGATCAGGGTTTCCCAAACTTGGGTCTCCAGCTGGTTTTGGACTACAATTCCCATCATGCTGACCACTGGTCCTGCAAGCTAGGGAGAATGGGAGTTATAGTCCAAAAACAGCTGGAGACCTAAGTTTGGGAAAACCTGGTCTAGATTCTTCTTCAGTGCAGATGTTGTATATGGGTCATTCCACTCCAAATCACCTGATTTTAGTACTCGACCGTGCTCTCACATCTCAGATTTTGTTCAAAAATTTTGTGTTTGTACATACCGATGAGATAACCTCAAATTAATTTTTAAAGATTTTTTTGGTCCAAAATTGGGCTCAGGAGAATTTTTAAATTCAGATTTTCACGCAATTTAGGCTAATGCAATTTCTGCGTCAGTTTAGGGGAAAAAACCTCCTGTTCTGCTTACTTTTAGACCAACTGGGCTTATTTGGGTATCAAAATAAAGCTGGTTCTGGTCTCTTTCAAAATAAGGTATAAAAATGGCATTAAGTGCCACAGAAAAGGGTCGCTGACCATTCAAAGTGAATTTTAGTCATTTTCTACCTTGGTAGGTTCGATAAGCCATAGCGCGCAAACCATAGCTAACACATATATCATACCTTCTTCTTTTTTGTAGAATGGCTAACCATGAACTGGTTAGCCATTCTACAATAAGGGGTGTTTTTTGTGGTTATAAAATATTTAAAAATTAAGTTTTATTAAATATTTAATAAAAACAAAATACGTCTTGGGACCTTTGTTCATTTTATTGTGTAAAACACTTCTCCTAGACAGCTGTGTAGAGGAAAGGGATGTTAAAGTTCAGTTCATGCATCCTCCTGGTCCTTCACCAACATATTTTTGGCCAACTAAGAATGACTACTGCTGGGTGCCCTATGAAAATAATAATCAGAGATGTTCCAGTTCCTTCATCATCAACTGTAAGCAAATTATGCTTCATGTTGTGTAGAAGTGTCGATACTGGAGCCAGGAACACCCAACCCAGGATTAAAGCAGTGGAGGAAGAGACCCCAACCCAACAGAAACTCCTCATGCCTGATGATTAAAAGGCACCTTTACTGAGAAACCCGTCCCACTTTATCAGCTGAGCTATTGAAGTGAAGTAACTCCATCCCAGTGGGCTTCCAAAGTCCATAGCTGTTATGGAGGAAACACTCTTGGGTGATGAGCTCTCATCAGTATCTGACTTTTAGGACTTGGATGTAGGAATTCTGTCTCGTGAGTAAGAATGGGCCTGCCTATGAATCTTGATGTTTGGAGTAGCCAGGAAACAGCATACATGCCTCAGAGCTCAAGTCTGACCCACAAGGCCCTAGGTACAAGTTTGCACATAAACTTCTTGAAAGTAGAGTAGGAGGTCTATAAAGAAAACCTACTGTGATGAGAAGAAAATAAAGACAATCTAGCACAGGCATCCCCAAACTGTGGCCCGCCAGATGTTTTGGCCTACAACTCCCATGATCCCTAGCTATCAGGACCAGTGGTCGGGGAAGATGGGAATTGTAGTCCAAAACATCTGGAGGGCCGAAGTTTGGGGGTGCCTGATCTAGCATGTCACTCTTATAGTTGCTGGGGTTATTTGGTTCTCTGTTTGATACATCTGAGTAAAATCTGACAAAGCCTTGGGGGAAGGAAAAAGCGTTACACTTTTCCCACAAAATTTAAGGTTAAAATGCCTGTGTTTCAATGCAGAGAACATTCCCAATGACCATAGGGATGCGTCCTGGTCTCCAATAACTTGGGAACAAAGTATTCCCCATTCACGGTTTGCTGTGTGTTGTGTTCTAATGTGCTGAAATTTAAATAAATGCAAGCTTACGAAATCTGGTTAATACCCTTTATATTGAAGACTTGGCTCACACTTGCTTAAAGCCATCCTTTTAAAGTCCGTGTCATACGTAAAGTTGTTGTTGTTGTTTTCCTAGAACACATATTTCAGTCAAGATGTTGGGTTATTCCCCAATAGATATTCCCCAATTATTAGTATTTTTAAATTCCACTCAGCTTTTCTCCTAAATGCGATTGATCACTAGATGGAGACAAAACAATTTACCTTTACACATTAGAAGATTTACAGATGGTAATCATATCCACCAGCTGCTGCCCACTTTTTTTTCTGGGCAATTTGCCAGCTTTACTGGCAGCATGTTGACTTGGAAGCTGATAGTGTGACTCAGTTTGATTGAGATCTTATGTGATGATTTTTATTATAAATTTTGGTTGTAATGTTACTGGGTTGGGTGGGTGTTTTTCGGTTTTTAAAAAATCATAAAGTAGATCCAATATACATATAATGATCAAAGGTTGCTGCTGCTTTCCTGTCGGAAATGTCTAATTTAAAGATACCAGATTATACATTGAATGTCATCAGCAATGGTTGGAGTCTGCTCTGACTTGTCCTGTTCTTATAAAGCTGGAATATCGAGGGAAAAATCAGAGTGGGAGAGGAAGGGTTGGGAGAGTCAGTGGAAAAAGATTCTTGAAATCAGCAGCTCTGAGTAAATTAGAATATTGGTGGTTGAGTGGCTGTTCATTTTAAACATACATGCATTCAAGTCATGTGATGTTCCAGGAGTTAAGGGACAGGATAAGGCGTTACTTTGGGGTCTATAACTCATTTCCATGAGGAAGGAACTCATTTATCATCTTTAAATACAAAGCAGAGCAGGGGTTCCACTGGACATGATCTCAGGCATAGGGAGCTCTGCATCCAGCATAGCTGCCAAGTTTTCCCTTTTCTCGCGAGGAAGCCTATTCAGCATAAGGGAAAATCCCTTTAAAAAAGGGATAACTTGGCAGCTATGGCATCCAGTGTGGTTTGCAACATACCGTACTTTTCCATCTATAAAATGCCCCCATGTATAAAATGCCCCCCTATTTTGGGGGGCTTTAATTTAAGAAAATGAGCAATTGGGGGGGGGATGCCGAACGAAATTTCACTCGCCCAACTTGCAAACGCTAACAATCACAAGCAACACAAGGCAAATTGCCAAAGCGGCAGCCAGTCCTAAGCAGCCCTTGACACATCCACAAATAACCCACCCGATTGACAAAGCAGTAGCCAATACAAAGCAGCCCTTGCATCCGACACCATTCACCCACCCAACATAGCTGTCAAGTTTTCCCTTTTCTCGTGAGGAAGCCTATTCAGCATAATGGAATTTCCCTTTAAAAAGGGAGAACTTGACAGCTATGCCACCCAATCACTAGATCCTGCTTGCGGATGCAACCAATCGCTCGTCCCCCTTCTGCACTACCCATGTATAAGACGACCCCCATTTTTTACTTTATTTTGGAGTAAAAAAAAACCTCATCTAATACACGGAAAAGTACGGTAATTTATTGGCAGAGTATACCTATAGGTGTAAATAACAGAGAAGATAATACTTGCACAATCGGATGGGCAAGATTTCTTTTTTCTTTAAAGAAAGCTTTCTGTCAGTTGAGGCATTTTTGTTGCTCATTTAGTTCTGCATGAACCACGTATAACAGTGGGACCCATAAATTTTGCTCCTGTTAGTAGTAGTAGTAGTAGTAGTTTGGATTTGATATCCCGCTTTATCACTACCCGAAGGAGTCTCAAAGCGGCTAATAGGGAGACGCAGAGCCAAGCTCCTGTTTTATTGTTTGTATGGTGATGATGTGGCATGTATTGGGGTTGCATCCAATAAATCAGCCCAATGTAAAGTGGAAATTGCATAGCAGAGTACTTGCCAAGCTGATGTTTTTGCATGTTCTCCTGTTCAGTTCTTTCAGTTTGGTGCAGCACAGACCAAACTGGTGCAGCACAGACACCAGGAATAGCCAACATGGTGCCCGCCAGGTGGTGCTGGACTCCAGTTCCCATCATCCCTGACCATTGGCCACGCTGGCTGGGGCTGGTGGGAGCTGTAGCCCAAGAGCGTTTAGAGAGCACCACACTAGCTACCCCTGACCTACACCATCTGAGAATACATCTCTACAGTACCTCCCAATTATGGACTAGTTTAGAATACTCTGTCTTTTGATCAAATGGCCTCCAAAGCAACTTACAACAGATACAAAAACTCCTCACTGGTCTTTGCTGCTCCAGGCTTCCTGAAGAAAAGTCTCCTTCAAAGCCATGGAGGGGGTGGACCAGAAAGTTAGTTCTTTCTTGTGTCATGGGGCTAACAAACTCCCTTCATTCTGTTTAGATAACCCTTGCACATCACAGCTAATGGCTGTTATGGGAGGGAGGTAGCCCGTGGATCTAGCAGGTAATCAGTGCTTTGCTAGGAAAAGGGAGGGTGTTTTGGCTACACAGGAAATGGTTGTATAGCCATTCCTTTAAAAGTCCTCATTGAACTCAGATGAACGTTCTAGGTATCAGCTAGTTGTCAATTTCCCCTTCCTGGGCAAGGTGATTGTGGGAGTGAAACACAGTAACTACCGGTATTTTTGTTGGGCTAGCACACAGCACTCTATTCATGATCTTTATCCAGTTCATATAGTCCTCAATAGTAGGACTGGTTTCCTGAATTACATATTTTTTGAAGGACAAGTGAGACCTGCAACAAAATGTTAAATGTGTGGAACATCCCTGTTTAAGGACTCCAACCAACTAGCCATTCCCTTTTCCTTGGATTTTCCCATTCTCATCCCATTCACCTGCTTTTTTGTCTCCCTGCCCTCCCGGTCAAATTTAGCTACTGAGCATGCTTAGTGCTCATTGATTATGTTTGGAGTTTTTTCTTCCTTAGGGTTTTTCCCCAGAGCTGTTTTCCCCCCTGGTACTTCTGAAAAACTTAGGGTGCCGTCAGGCCTGCCCAAAAACCTCCCCCTTGTGCCTGGATTGGTACCATTTTGGCTACATAAGGATTAGCAAGCACCTGGAGAATGACCTCTCTTTCTTTCATTCACACATCCATATGAATGTAAAATCTCTTTTAAAAAATTAAAATCACAACTCCTGCTTATTGTCATCCATGGTGTTGGCCAACGTAAATTTAAATCCTTATCCTATTTGCTATGGAGGTAAAACTTGAAACATTGAGGCTCATAACAGGCCTGCAGAGATTAGTCTGAATTATGGGAACATTTGGCTCCAAACAGAATGTCAAACCGAAAAATCTTTCAGCTGATGTTCCCTCCGGAAGAATGGAAAGAGCACCACAAAGCAGAGAAGGTTGAACACAAGCATTCAAAGGCTCTGTTTCCTCACCCATTTCCAATTGCATCTGAAGCTTCATACTGTTTTTCTGCAGCACAGAACCTTTTCTCATGAATCTCAGCTTGAGGTTAAACCCTTCATGATTATGGGGATCTTGTTTAAACAAATGTCATCTCTCACGCTTTTAAGAAATGGAAATTAAATTACAGATGGCGAGGGATAAGGAGTAAAATGGCTGTGTTATGTAACAATTCACTTCAGGGGGAAACTATTTGGTTGAAGATGGTTATTGTTTCTTCCCACTCTTAGTTAAACACATTTTAAACACCCTGATTTAATAACATGATTTGCTGGCAGTTTTCAAAGCAAGTCACAGTAGAAACTATTTCAAGCCCAGCAACGCTTGGAAATAACACTTTCTGATGCTGTCTAAGGCCTAATAAAAACAACACTTCTGGCTTCTGAATATATCACAGTTCTCATTTTCCCAGTTTTGCATCTTCTATGGCTCGCCTGGTCTGGGGAGTCAGTTTGAGAAGTTTTCTGTTGTCCTGCCTTGTTTAGCACCCGATTAACTGAATTTCATCCAACTCACATGTTGGTCTTGTTTGATCTAAAATTGTTTATAATAGAACACACAGCTGGTTTGATTCATGTGTTACATTGGAGGCCTCTAGTTCCTTGAGAAAAGTGGTTCATTTGAGATCTTCAGATGTGATATGGTGCTAAGGCTTTCAAACATTTTGTTAGCGAGCTGGTTGGTTTTTAGAAAGAACCCCCACCCGGCCCCAGATGAGCTTATATTTCCCTTACTGTGTTTTTACAAACACAAGTAACGCATAATTGGTATAACAATGCAATGTGAATTTATGCCGTACTGTATTGCAGTAATTTTACCCTGGAGTTTATGGTTGCCAGATTCCCCCAGTGCTTTCACATTCATTGATGAATCGGGGTTGAGGCCATTGTGATTTCTCCTGCCTGCCTTCCCCTTATCTGCTGTAATGAGCAGGATTGCACATAACTTCTGACCAAGAATCTTGGGAACTGTAGTTTTGCCTACAGTTCCCAACACCCTTAACAGATTACAGTTTGCAGGATTATTTAGTGGAAGTAATGTGCTTTAAATGGATGGTGTGTATGTAGCTTCTATCTTCCAATGTTGTGTTCCTTGACTATTCCTGCTCTTGGTTTGAGGCACATTAAAATCTTCTAAAATACGGGTGAATAAACGGAGAATCCTGCCTGAATGCACATCTTAGAGTATATTTAATTTACCTTTACTGTATTGATTTTTATTCTTTGGTAGCAGGGGTTTCCTTGACCTTTTAACCATGCCACAGAAAATGTACAGTTTTTCAGCCTAGGCCTAGCCATGTTTATTCAGAAGTAAGTCCCATTTATTTCATTATCTTAATTCATTGGACCACGGAGATGTTCCGAGCCCTGTCAGCCTTATGATCCTATGATTATGTTTTTTTAAAAAAACTAGAGCAAGTCAACAGCTTGTCCTCTGTATTTTCCTTCAAGTGACTAATGAGCAAAATCCCATGTTATATATAAAGAGGATAAGAGACACAGCGGGAATAAACATATCAATCATGGGCAGCTTGTTCAGTCCTAAAAGCTACAGTGAGAAATCAGTTAACTTTCATATTTTATTTTATTTCTTGCATGGGCTACATCATCAAAGTAGATTCCAAGCTACTGTTAAAAGGCATGTGGCAATTACAGGTGTCCCAGAGAGGAATTGCCTGTTTGTAAGAAACATGAAAAACTTGCTACCTATGTCCATTGCAGGAGGGGAGAATTGAACTTGGCATGGCTTAGGGATGTATAGTTTTGCTATAGTTTGAATTGTTAACCACCAATTTGGGTAGCGAAGGAGCAACTCAGTGCCTCAGCAGTCCTGAAATGAATATACCGGTAGATATTCTAAGCCTCTATCACGTATTGTTGATGTACTTTAGTTGTGCAACCCAGGGGACCAAAAATACAGTAAGTATAAATTTGGAACATGGCTTTAAAAAGAAAAAGAAAAAAGACCCACCTAGCTCACAACAATGTTGTTGAAGAGGACAGAAAGGGCAACTGCATACAACTTATGTGCTCCTTGGTTTGGAATAACATTCTTCAGCCTTGGGTCCCCAGGTGTTGTTGGACTCCTGCCAACATTCCCAGGCAGATTTGCTTAGCCATTGATCAGGGATTCCAGCGGACACTTGGGGCCCAGAGTTGAAGAACACTGATTCATGTGACAAGAAGCTTCCTTGAAGCTTTCCCCCTCACCTGATCAATGGAGATGCCAGAGATTGAACCTGGGACCTCCTACATGCAGAGAGTGTGTTGTACCTCTGAGCTATGGCCCCATCCCAGATAGAACCATGAGAATGCAGGCTGCAGTGGATGCTGTGTGGATACTTCCTGAGCACCTCCACCTGGGTGTTTGTTTGAACAAGGAGAAGGCGTTAGAATGCAGTGTCTTGAGTGGCAGGAAGGAGGTCACATGGGATGGGAGATATTAGGGCAAATAATCCATGTCCCGGTCATGCCATTGACTTGGCTTCTCCATAGCTTGAGGCACAAGGTGTGTGGATTTAGACCATTTAGAAGGGTGCTGTTTCACTTTCAACATGCCAGAGCAGGGGAAGTGCATGCTAATAACCTAATTTTAATGATGCAGGCATGACAACTAACAGTCGCTCAAACAATCTCTAGTCAATTTTCTGATAAAGTGAATTTAGTGTTTCCTCCATTTTATGATTAAAGTGAGCTATGGTACGAGTTTATTTTTAAGTAGGTGTTAATTAAAAATATGGAAATAGGTTGGAACACATTGCTTTTCACAGGCAAGGAATAATCGCAACCAATTTGTTCACACAATCGTGCCTGTTTGGGAATGTTTTTAAAAACAGCTTGAGTTTCCGCTTGGTTCTCTGTGTGCTTGTTTCCGCAGCGGAATATGATTCCAATAAAATCAGTAATTGAATTTGCAGTCCAAAGAATAAATGGTTATTTTAACAGAAAGTTGCTCGCTTTGTGGGAAAAGACTTAAGCTCTTTGTATATTGTATCTAATGGCAGAGGACACAACATTTCTGCCTTTACGTCTCCTTATAACCCACACATTTAACTAAATGCATAGTATTTATAAAAGAAACTAGTACGGTTTTTGTATCTTTGAACAACTTTATGTCCTGCTGTTTCTGGATTAAGACAAGTTTATTTTTAAATGCCAGTTACTTTGAACTTAAAAAAAAAAGTGGTTCATACATAAGCTGGAAATGACTTGGGTTTTGGCATCCTTAGTATATGCCTGCAAGGACTCAAAAGAACTTTGATACACATTCTTCAATAGCCTCCACACTGTTAGCTGTTGTGCAGTATTTTGTCTGATACATTCACTCTGTGACAGCTCTTCCACAAAGAGAGATGAGGTAACTGGAAATGACTTTTGAAACACAGGGTGATAGAGAAAGACATGGGTTTTATAGAGTGGTGTAGGGCAACACTAGGCATTTTTTCACACTGTTAGTCATTTAGGCTTCCTCAGCGCTGTACATTTAAAGCAGTATGATACCAATTAAACAGCCATAGGTCCCTGTCCGCCCCCCTTGCAAAATATCCTTGGTTATAGGTGCCAAGAGTTTTTAGGAAATCCTTATTCCCATCACAGAGCTACAATTCCCAGAGTTCCCTGGGAAGGGGCAGGTGGCCCTATTTTCAGAAAGTTGGTTCGCCTTTCTATTCTCCCTCAACAAAAATCTGCAACTTGTCAGTCTGTCCCTCTCCCACCAACATCCTATCTAACATTGTGGAGGGGGCTGGTTTTTCTGCTTAGGGGTCCAGTCTGTTTTCTGCTCCTTGGGGAGTGCTTGACAGCCAGTCATTGGCACTCTAATGAGTATACTCGCTTTGAATCCCTGTGACGGGGTGAGCTCCCGATGCTCAGTCCCAGCTCCTGCCAACCTAGCAGTTCGAAAACACATCAAAGTGCAAGTAGATAAATAGGTACCGCTACAGCGGGATGGTAAACGGTGTTTCCGTGTGCTCCTCTGGTTCGCCAGAAGCGGCTATGTCATGCTGGCCACATGACCTGGAAGCTATACGCCGGTTCCCTCGGCCAAAAACGCGAGATGAGCACCGCAACCCCAGAGTCAGTCACAACTGGACCTAATGGTCAGGGGTCCCTTTACCTTTACCTATTGTTTTTTTTTAAAGGAAAATCTTTTTATGGCTACATGTGCATGGTCCGAGATTTTGCTTTATTCCACATCAGTTGCCAGTGCTGAGATTAGCATGTATGCCTCTTGCAAAGATCCCTTGCATGCTCACCTATAGAACATATGGCTGGTGCTAGTTTGGGAGGCCCTAGAAGGTAGAGTATTCTTAAGGGGAAAGTGAGATGAAAAAGTTTTGGAAATGTTAGCATAAGGCAGCCATGGTGTTGATATACATGGGATGGGGGTTGTAACTGGGAACTGGCACATCTCAGTTATTTTGACCTCATTTTATGTTGTGACATGCATTTTTTTTAAAAAAAAAACTGAGGTGTCTTTTATGTAGATGGGAATTGGTTGTTTTCTGCCAGTAGTACTCTGCCTGGTTGTCTAAGTAGACAAATCAGCAGCATTCATTGGTGTAACAAGGAAATTATCTATGTTGACCGGTGGGAGAATGTTTCAAAACTGTTTAATAGCTTGAATCTAAGGGAAAATATTTATGTGTTTTCTGTCAGCAATTTAGGATTAAATGTAGAGGAGCTGAAACCATAAAGCATTGTGCTGCTGCTAAACATCACTTAAAAATTCCATGTTGATATTCATTAGTATAAATTACTGCATTTCAGATGAATCTCATGTCCTTGAGGCCAAGTTGCTACTAAAGTGGTGCTAGATTGTCAGTATAATTCTGTCATTAAAGTGTTTTGCTGTCCGATATACGCTTCATACTTGTAAAGTAGTTTTATGCAGATATTTTCATATTTATTAGAAAGCCAGGGTGCACTGTATATAAAACACCATCCCAGGAGGAATAACAGGTGGCCCATAGGCCGCGCAGCTGGATGATGGGGATGGTGTCTTCCAGAAGGGTCCATCATGTTCCCAGGCACAGCACCGAGATCAGTTTGAGGGACAGGAGGCACAGTTGCTTATGTCCATAAGGAACGCATCTTCCTGGTCAGGTGTCCCATCCAAGACTCAAACCAGCTCTCAGTGTCTGCATTTGGCACAAGAGACTCAGGGATAAGGATTGTGGTGGTGCCTCATCCACCCCACTTCTTAACAATTTCCCTGATGAAAGTGGTATGGAGGACTCCAAAACTTTTCATCTTGATGGACTTCAGTAAACATACCGAGGCCACCTTGTCTGGGGTGGATCAGGATGCTCCCATAACAACCATGGACCTGTCTCAGCTCAGTGGTAGAGCTGGTGATCCTGCTGAGGCCGTGGTTGCCCTGTGGGATGGCAAGATGGGGTGAGCTCTCAACATAGCTGCTCCCAAGGGTCCTCTCCAGTGCTACAGGGCATGCATGGACACCAAGGAGTGAGAGACAGTGAAGCAGGTTTGGAGAAGGCGGGAGCTCAGGTGGCAGAAAAGTCACTCCAACGCTGACAAAACCCCTCTTAGGTTCTGGGTAGTCCAGAGACTAAGCATACCAGAAGTGAAGCTACCGCAGGCTGTGAACTCTGTAAAGCTCCATGGTGCCTTAGAGTTTTTGCAAGTCCAGTTGAGATGTCCAGTGTGGCAGTTTTTATTTCATTTTATGTGGACTGATTATGTGGACAGGACCTTTGCCGTGGAGAACTGGGCTCGAACTAACAAAATGCACTTAGGCAGGAATAACCAGCTGCACAAATATAAGATGAGGGACACCTGGCTTGCCAGCGGTGCATGTGAAAAGCATCTATGGGTCTTAGTAGTCCACAAGCTTAACATGAGTCAACAGCATACGAAAGAAGAAGCTGCATCTAGGCTGCATCAACAGAAGTATAGTGTCCCAATGGAAGTAATAGTACCACTCTATTCTGCCTTGGTCAGACCACACCAGGAGTACTATGTCCTGTTCTGGGTGCCACACTTTAAGAAGGATATTTCACAATTTAAAGCGTTAAAGCACTAAGTGGCTTGGAACCGGGTTTTTTGATCACATAGACTTGTTTGGGCTTCAGGATTGGCCCCAGCTGCCCTTTTCCAAGTCTGTCAGATTGTTAGGCACAAGCAACACAGCCTTTTTTGTGGTGGTTCCTGTCCTATAAAACATCTTTCCACAGGAGAAATGCCTCATTATCTCTTTTTTTAAAAAATGCTTTTTATTAATTTTCTTTCTTGATAAACAAACAAACACAATAGACTAACCAAAATAATAAAATGACAACTACAAACAAAACAAAATAGAAAAGAAAAGAAAACTAAAAAAGAGGGGGAGAATATCAAAAACATACATACAACCATAAATCCATAGGTTCTTACATGCGGATTTATGTCACCGTCTTCTTTAATCCCAATTCCTTTTCTTTTCTAATAGACTTCCATCTTCCTCTAAGTGGGTCTGTTTTATCTATTTGTTAAACTGCTCATTTTATCATTTCTTCATTTCTACTGTTTTCCACATACTATACTAATAATCCATACTGTGGTTTGTGAAAAATAATCAAAGCAAATGCAGGTTTTTACACTGTTTTTTTAAGATATTCTCTATAAATTGCCCATTCCTTTTGGAATTTTTGGTTAGGTTGTCTCCAAATCACATCCGTCATTTTTGCCAACTCGAGATGTTCAAATAGCTTATCGTGCCATTCCTTTTTTGTTGGTACTATTTCGCATTTTCAATTTCTAGCTATTAATATTCTTGATGCTGTTGTGGCGTACAAGAATGTTCTCTCTTTTTCGTTTGGGATATCCGAATCTAAAATACCCAAAGGAAAGCTTCTGGGTTTTTTTTTAATGAAGGTTTGCTTAAACATTCTTTTCAACTCCTCATATATACCGTAATAGCCCCAAAATTCTTAATCTTTTTGCAACCCCACCACATGTGAAGCAGTGTCCCTTCTGCCTGTTTACACCTCCAGCAAGTGTTAGATCTTGTTTTATACATTTTGGATAGTTTGGTCCCATCCTATAGAACATCTTTCCACAGAAGTACCTCATTCTCTGTTTTTAAATGGGCCCTAAAGACCTGGATACTTTATTCTATTTTTAATTGAATAATGCTGCTGATCCACGTTTTATGAACTGTAGTTTTAACTTCGGCTGATTTTTTTTATTGAAATAGGAAGGTTTTGTCCTGTTCTTTTAATTAATAGTATTTGATGTTTTATGGCTTTCTACTTGAAAACTACCTTATTAAAAGTATTTTTGTACTGCTTTTGCTTTGAAAGGCCCTATAAAAAAATTTTAATCAATACAAAACACGGCTCAGTCATATTTTTTGTGGCCTCACGAGCTATCACCTAAGTCCTGGAGATCTCATTTTCCCTTTTAACAAGTTTCTAGCTCTCACTGTTTTGAAAGCAGCTTCGAAACATGATGACGATGTGTTTGGAAGGCTCAAGTTATGCAATTATTTGGACCTCAGCCAAAGAGTACCATCTGGAGTCAATCAATAGGAGGCAAAATTTGGTCATGAATCTAAGATACAGTTCAATTCAGGGAATAACATGCTTCCTGTCTACAGAACAAGAGCAGATTTTAATATTATATAAACAACTCCTTTGTAACCTATTAGTCATAGCACTTTACTCTTCAGTTAAACAAGCACAGGCACGTCTAATGTGTGCTCTTTTTATTCTCCAAACCTGAATTGCACAGCTAAAGATGAGATTATTGAGTGAGCTTTGGAAAAGCCTTCCTTAACTTAGCTAAGTGATTCAGTTTACAAGCTTGCCTGTGTCAGTTCTGAGAAATGAGACATGTTTGGATATGCCTATGGTATGTTTGTGCCCTATACGTGGTAGAGAATTTTGCAGACATGGCAAGCAAAAAAAGAAAGTAAAGAGGAATAGAAATTCAGTGTGATTCCAGTTTGGTCCAAACTCTAAGACAAAGATATAACTCCTAAAATGTGATTAAATATTTGGAGAGGCATGGCTCAATTTTATCACTACGGTTCTAATGTCATCCCTGTTGTTTGAACATTTGATTAATAACGTGTTCACAATATGGATGTAAACATGGGTGGGGGAATTGAGAAGAGATGGATGAGGGGAGCTTGTGCCACAAATATCCACTCTTTTTTATGAAAAATTAAGCAGTATTAGATGGTAGATTCTAATTTTCTGCAAGCATATTAGTAAAACATTCTGTCCTTGCTCTCGCTCCTCATTTCCAGTTATTGCTCAAGTAGAATAGGTAGCTTTTCCTTCTTCTGTAAAGAAAAATGCTGCTGGGGTTTCCTGCGGTTGGAATTAACTGTCACAAATAAATAGATGATTTTCATCTCTGTAATATTACATAAGCAGGCATTCTGTGCTGTGGCTAATGCTATGGAGCCATTTGTATGATATTAAATGTTTTTCCACCATTCCGCTCTCCATTTATACTTCAGTAACTGTAGCATCATGTATAGATAAATGGTGCAATAATTTTCATTTTAAGAGAACTTAAGTAACATAACATCTGGGGGGACATGGAATTTTATACTGGTAGATTGCACAATGTTAATTTTGCAATAACTACCACATCTGCGCAACTCATTCCTTAGGCCTTCTCAGCAACCCCTTTCCATTTGTTCTCCAGAATATTTGTTATTATTTATGCCTTTTTAATGTTGCCATCTTGCACACTTTTGTTTTTGTTTTTAAAGCAAATCTGCTGGACGTCAACCACAAACAGCATATGGCAAACACATGGTGGGAAATGGATCTGTTGTACCACTTCCTATTCCCACCCCCCATTAAAATTGAAAGCATATTTGGAGGCACTTTTAGACTGAAAGGCTGCACGCTAAAGAACCCACTTTAGGCACACGCCAGGGTTCTCAGCAGCAACTTGACTGCTGTTCTGCTTTGGAAGTTTATTCAGAAGTTTCCCCATATTTCAGGGGCAGGTTGACAGGTACATGGCGAGGGAGGGCACTTCTAGAAAAGGTGGGTTGCACACACAGCGTTCTTCATGCAGTTTTCACAGCCTACCTATGGACCTCAAGGTAACAGGTGGGTAATAAATTGAGATGGTGATGATGAGAAACACACTTGTTTGATGGACTTTCCTTCAAACCAGCTTCCATCTAGTTAGAAAACAGAAGCCTCAACTAAGCAGAGGTGTGCACATTTCAGGCAGCCGATGCGCATGCGCAGTTAACAGCCTGAGTGAATTTCAGCATGGGGAAACAAATCATGTTTGGGGCCTGCCCCCTCTCTGGTGCATATAGCAATACAAAAAAGTGACTTAGGCTGCAGGGGGCTATCTCACCATGTTTCAAGCCATAAATATGTACGTAGCCAGAGTGGTTCAAAATCCTTTTGCATCGCTGCAGCCAAACTGCTGAGGAGCTGACTTCGTAGAATGCCGATTCATTACAGGACATACAGTGCAGGGAAAAAAGTATTTGATCCCCTGCTGAATTTGCCAATTTGCCCTCTGACGAAGAAATGACCAGTCCATAGTTTTAATGGTAGGATTATTGTAGCAGTGAGAGACAGAATAACAACAGGAAAAACCCCAGAATACTTTTTTTCCCTGCGCTGTAGGTTTGCATAATCACTACTTTATTCTATTTAAACTTTTTTTTTGTAATTCAAAGATGACACGTTGCATAGGGAAGTGACAAACATTCTAAGAAAATGTAAATGTTTCGTAACTTAGGGAAAAAAAGAACAATCCGGTTTTTTAAAATTTAAATTCATTTGTGGACCTAATTCCCTTGAAGCCTGTAGAAGCAAAACGCCTTTATTCTACATTCTTAAGAAAGCTGTAAATTTTTTCTTGGAAAAATTGCAACTTTAAAAAGAGGATTATAGTGCTGACCTTGTCTCCTCTATTTTTAAATAGATTTTACTGCATAATCATTGGTAATCGTATACATGAGGTTTTGTTTAAAAGAAACACAAAGGCTTAATTGTATTTTTTAAAGGAAAGTATTGCATCAGAAGGATTCATTTAAATACATTTGGCTCTGGGCTCTCTTCACAATTCATTCATTCTGATTTTTCCCTGGACTTGTTAAGAATGCAAAATTTAGGAAGGACTGAGCCAAATAACGCTTTTTAGATCACTACATTCTGGCTTCAAAGCATAGTTCAGCTCAAAAACCTCTGTTACTAAAGAAAATACTTCATTTTAATTCTCTGTTTGCAATAGCATTTATAAAAAAAATAGCTATTGTCTAAATGTTAGGGCTATTGTGACTCACAAAAGCAGCTAGTTCTGGGATAATGTCAGTATAATTGGCTGTATGAAAGGGCGGCAGCAGCAGAGAAAATGCAGGGAGAGATTGCTAGAAAATTCTGAATTCAAATCAAGCCACTATAGGTATAGAGGCCCTGTAAAGATGTGTATACATGCAAACATCTTAATAGCTAAGGCTTGAATAATTTTGAAATTTTGAAGGGCTAGTAATGCATTTGTAGTGTGTCGTAATGGCATTCCGTAATATAGCTTGGGAGTCCCAACCCTTTTGATCCTAGGAGCATATCTGAAAACTTAAGAAACTGCCATGGGCACCACGAAATGCCCATTTCGCAAAAGAAAAATTGGGAGTGCTCAGAACCCCCTCCCTGCAAACAGCAGGCAAATCACTACACATACTCCCCAAACAAAACATAAGACAAAAAAAAGTAGGACAGTTGCACAAACACACCAAAAATGCAATCCCGCCCATCCAACAGTCTCAAACCCCCTAATATAAAAAAGAATTGGTGGGCTAGGAGCCTGAGGGCCCCAAAGCACCATATTGGGGACCCTAGTCTAGCCAGCTTTTTCCAACCCAACAGCAAGTGATTGGAAAGGCTGTTTTTTCACCCTTATAGCCTAAATCTTTCAGGTTTTCTTTTTTCCTTTTCCTTTTTCTAAATCTTCCTTCCGTGTATAGGAAAAGATTGTTGCCCACAAATCACTGGCCTGGCAATGAAAGAGCAACTATCTTGTGCTACAAGAGCAGCACAGTAGCAAAAAGGTTGTGTTGGTTTCTGTACTGCAGGGCCAGCAGTTTGGGCTTCAGCATCATCCTGCAGACCAGGAATTGAAAGCCACGCTTTTATAAATTAATAAAACTATGCCCTGATGAGGACAGTCCTTTTCTATAATGTATATACAGTATACTGTATATTAAATGGTAGTGATATCCATAATCACAGGTTCTTCTAGTGGTGTAATATTCCATGCTAAGTAATTGAACAGTGTATCTGAAGAAGTGTGCATGCACACGAAAGCTCATACCAAAATATAAACTTAGTTGGTCTTTAAGGTGCTACTGAATGAATTTTTTAATTTTGCTTCGACTCAGACCAACACGCTACCTGCCTGTAATTGAACAGAATTCAGCATCTGCTGACAGATGAATGCTTTTTCAGCTTTGAGGAGGACCCCTGGAAAAAAACATACGACTAGAAATTAAATGCAGATCCGGAAAGGATGACAGGAAACTGCCCAGTTCAGAATACTTGGGAGAGTAACAAAAAGTGGTTTTGGTTAACAGCCTAAAATGTGTTGAAAAACCCATAAGCATATTATGAACATTAAATACATCTTTGTTGTATAAGCTTCTTCGTTTTGTTTTCCAAACAGAATGTTGTAGAACTGGTCAAGCCCGCCAATAGCCCTTTCCCTGCTCCTTTGGAAGAAGGTTTGGCGTACGATATATATTCCAGATTTATAGCACAGACCCCAGGTGAAAAGGATGCAACTAAGGTAAAGGAGAATTTTCCTATTAAAACTATCTTGGTCAAGGAAATTATATGCTCCTTAATTATCCATCAGGGTGAGGAGTTTGGGAACTGCTGCCATAGAATTTTTGCTGGTCTTCTAACATAGAAGCATAGAATTATAGAATTGGAAGGACCTTGAGTTTCATATAGTCCAGGCATCCCCAAACTGCGGCCCTCCAGATGTTTTGGACTACAATTCCAATCATCTCTGACCACTGGTCCTGTTAGCTAGGGATCATGGGAGTTGTAGGCCAAAACATCTGGAGGGCCGCAGTTTGAGGATGCCTGATATAGTCCATCCTCCTGCAATGCAGGAATATGCAGCTGTCCCTTATGGGGATCAAACCTGCAACCTTGGTGTTACCAGCACCATGTTCTAATCAACTGAGCTATCCCCAAAATGCAAGGTGAGCTGGTGTGTTGCATATATTTTACTTCCTCTGCAGAAGTAGACATAATTAAATGCAGTTTATACGTACACCCACTTTAAGATGAGAATTTGTTTCCTCTGTTACAAAGGTCACCAACGTGGTTCCCATGGAAACCCAGCACCCACAGAGTCATTGTCGTTGTCGTCGTCCCCCCCCCCCCCGCTGAAATCAGACTTGGAAGTAGTATTTTGCTTTTGGGTTGTGTTTGTGGCACTCCTCTAAGAAAGCAGTACTGCAAATAAATCTGTTTTCATTTATGAAATGTTGGGCACTGAGTTTGTTGAGTTTGTGCGCACCATGATTTTGCAGGATGAGATCAAATGCTTTGCAGGGTCACCAATTTACAAGGACATGGCTAAGATCCTCACCTGGATACACGCTACCCAATCCCATAGTGCCAAGAGGCTTGTAAGAGCCCAGCAATCTGTAGAAACAAACAAAACAAAACAAAACCATGTCTTCCCATCTATTATAATATGCCACCATTGGTAAAGTTTTACGTTAGTTGTAGGAGGAGCTTAGGGTGCAAGATAGACCTAAGTTGTAAAACCAGGAAAACCTGGTTGCGACAAAAAGAGAAAAGTGAAGTAAAGGAGATCCTGACCAAAAAAATTTAAGGTGTTTAATAAGTTTGTGCACATTTTACCCTTGCGTAACTACTGTCCCTGGCATTTCCTGTCAAATTTAAGTGCATCTAATGTGTCTAGCTTCACACACCTCAACCACTTTCCCAACTGCACACATTTTTGCAGCTGCACATTTTGTGTCCAACTGCACACTAAAAAAACAAAACAAAAACTGGTAGCTAATAGAAAAGGTGGCCTGTGGTGGTGTCCATCACAATTTCTCTGGTTTGTAAATGCCCATGGGCCCAAAATAGCTGGTGACCTCTGCATCTACTATACCAGCTGGTAGCAAGGCACTTGCTAGCTTTGAGGCTCTGCTCTTCTGCCCAGTTTCTTAAGTAACGTGACAGCCTTCCGTCCACTGGCTAGGCCAAAACAACCTCCCAAGTTACCTCTTTTATGCCAATACTGTACAGCAATGCCACTTTTGCATATGGTGCCAAAACGAACACCTTTCATCTAAGATTTCCTTCTACCCTTCCTTCTGTTAGGAAATGGAGGGAGGCGTTCCTCTGGAAGAGGAGGCTGAAGCCGAAACCATTGTAGATCCTTTGACAGGTTACACCATCGAGGATGTTCAGATGGTACTGGGCCAGATCACCGGTGAAATGCTCAGCGGCATTCAGGTATTTCCGGAGGGGTGGCGATGGCACTCTCTTGCAGCAAAAGACAACAAAGGATCTTGTGACTTTTAAAAAGTTTCTTACTGCATAGAATTTTGTGGACTACAGTCCATTGGTTCGTGAAAACCTTATGCCATAATAAATGTGTTAGTCTTCAGGGTGCCACAAGATTCTTTGTTGCTTTTATTCTATATGCATGATGCATATAGAAATGTGCATTGATGCATGATCCTGCACACAGCTCATTATAGACTCAAGTACAATACAGTGGTAACTTGGTTCTCAAATTTAATCCGTTCCAAAACCAAAGCGTTCCAAAACCAAGGCGCGCTTTCCCATAGAAAGTAATGCAGAACGGATTCATCCATTTCAGACTTTTAAAAGCAACCCCTAAAACAGCAGTTTAACATGAATTTTACTATCTTACGAGACCATTGATCCATAAAATGAAAATGAAAGCAATAAACAGTAGCTGAACTGGGTTCCAGACAGTCACAAAAACAAAAAAGGAGCCACCAAAAACACAAAATAAATACCAAAAACAGACAGACCTCAGCATAACACTCAAATTGGAAGCGTAACACTCAAACTGGAGCATGTTTGACTTCCGGAAAAAGTTCGCAAACTGAAACACTTCTGGGTTTGCAGTGTTTGGGTTCCAAGTTGTTTGAAAACCAAGGTACCACTGTATCTAGAAATGAGAAAGTGTTTGATGACTTGCTCTCTCTTTTTTGTTCATATTATTTAGTCCCTGCCCATTGACCTTAGAATCATACTATTTCTGTAATCCAAGCAATGCCTAAATTATTTGGGATTGCTTCTGCACTCAAGCCCTTTTGGATTGCTGGGATGTTTCTTTTCCATAATTAGCTGGAAGCAGAATTAAATTAGAAGTCCTGTATTATGATCCTTGTATAACGCTTACACACACTGTTATACACTGTTTCAAGTGTATCTGAAGACGTGTGCATGCCATAGCTGCCAAGTTATCCCTTTTTTTAAGGGATTTTCCCTTATGCTGAATAGGCTTCCTCGCGAGAAAAGGGAAAACTTGGCAGCTATGGTGCATGCACACGAAAGCTCATACCAAAATAAAAACTTAGTTGGTCTTTAAGGTGCTACTGAAGGAATTTTTTTTATTTTGCTTACACACAAGTTAGCCACATTCATCAAAGGCACTTTCTAACATTAGTTAAAGGTTTGTCTGCAGGGTTTGGCCATTTCATTGTTTCATGCTGATGGCTTCTGGGGATTAGCCTCTTAATTGCTCTAATATCAGTTCCTGTTCATGCCATAGGCAGAGTTTTAGCGATTTGTTGACCTGCATTTTTGAAAAAAAAAACAATAATGCCATTTTACTATTAAACATGAAAAGAAAAAATTAACATGAGAAACTCAGTAATTAAAGCCTTCAGATATACTCTGCATGGAAACAGAAACTGAAAATGGAGCAATTAAAGATAGGCATTTCCCAGGGCCATTAAGAGCCTGTTAATCACTAATCCCTAGCTGGATCAACAGGAAGTGACACAACAGGCAGGTCTTACAAACTTGAAACCTTTAATTAAAGGCACAGGAACTCAGGAAAGCTGGAATAGTGCTTTGTCTGTCCCCAGTGGGCAGGCTGGTGCTGCAGTTGCATTTTATTGCTAAAAACGTTTTCAAAAGTTACAAATCATAAAATATGCCAGAGGACAATACATAACAGCGAGGATTTGGCAGTGGTGTCCCCTGGATTCTCTGCAAAACGTAAGTGAACAAAGAATAGCAATTCCAGAAGAAAGGGCTGGAGTGGAATGCTAGATAATAATGCATAGGGTGAAAAGTGTGTTTCATGCAGCAGCATACAATTTTCCAATATAGAAAATAAACAGGACTAAAGGTCGGTGTGTGGTTTGTTTCAGTCATTAGTTTATTGTTTGGCAGATGCAAGGACAGAAGAACAAGGCAAATCAGGACTGTGCAGAGTAGGACCTACAAAGCTTTAACAAACCCCACCAGCCATGTGCTGTGGCCTACGGTATCACGTACACAACAGCTCACCCACCGCTATTCTTTTGTCCTAGCTGGGCAGGAAAAGCAGAAAAGCCTATATATGGAGAAGTGCCCTCCATAGCTAGCAGGTAGTATGATACATTGTAAGGTGTGTAGGTCTAGGCTAGATAGTACCATTCTGCAATAGTCTGCATATTCAGCTTCAGGAATAACCATCATATGACTTCCTTTGTTTGTAAGTCATATAAAGACATTTGCATTCTTGCCCTCTCATGCAGCATTAGGAAGCAGTTGAAGGACAGTCAAGCTAACCTCACACGTTTGACTTCTTTTTCAATAATTGTATAGAGGAAACAGTTCTCTTCAGTGGATTTGCAACCAACAGTTCCCTCTAACACAAATCAGGGGTACTTAATAAAATAACAATAAACACATGCCTGTTTTTAGGATGGGCCTCTTCTTTCTCCCTTCCTCCCCATCTTCTGCCCCCGGCACTATTGTGAAAAGTCAGACAGCCCCAAAAAAGTTACATTTAAAATAAAGCAATGTAGGTATTTGCATTTGCATGTTGGCAATTTGCAAAAATGTGTCAGTGGGCAAAATAAGATTTGGTTATTTTGATGTGTATCTATCTAGTGCCTGCCATTACTTGAATATTTTGTTGTTTAATCCCAATACAAGGACTGACTCTCTCTCTCCCCCCTTGCCCCCGCCCCCACCTTGTTTCTTACAAGGCTTCATATCTTTTTGGAACCAGTTTTAGGCTTAGAATAATTAAGCTGCAATCCTGTTTGCCACTCACAGGGGAGTGGTCGCATTGAACTCAGTGGGGCTTAGTCATGCATAGGATTGCAGTATTTTAAAAATGTTAAGTGTAAGACTCCCTGCTCTCTTCATTCTGTATGAGCCATTTGCTTTCTGCCCTGTTTCTGGAGCTGCTGTCTTGCTCAGCATCCCCACATATGATAAGGAGAAGGAGAAGTTCATCCTGTGATCGCTATAAAAGCAAATCTCTGGAAAACCATCTGTATTGTTGTCTATAGCCGTAAACCATTTCATTGTAGTGGGCCTTTGTCCGATTGAACAGATAACCCTCCTGTCAAAATCAAGGAGGATACTCATCAAGCCTCTGGGATTTTGGATGTCTTCTTAGGGGCAAATCCAAGGTACCCTTTTGTGCCACCTGTCTTTATGTTCCACTGTCTAACTCCCCCACTCCCGTCCTTCCTTTTTTTATTCTGGAGGATTTTATTATCTGGGCCACGTATGGTGAATGTGATACGATTCTAATCTGCATTCATTTTATTTAAGATTCATCTACTGACACCAAAAAGGGACCCAGAGCAGGGTGCAAACATTACAAAAACCACAATTTTACAATCCAGTTTACATCTTTTGTTGAGGTTCGCTATTAACACTGTCTCTGAAACAAATTGTTTCAAATTGGGTTTATAAAAATACTGTGTGGTTTTCACTAGGATCCCTATGGGCCACCAATGGGGCTTCAAACTTAAATATCAGAAGGGCACCCTGAGGATCTCTTAACAGTGAAGGCATAACTAATCTGTGTTGAATTATTTTGTTCTTTTGCACTCATGTTCAGAGACATGAGAAGTATTTAACTGGGTGAGTACAAGGTCCATTTTCCTCCATCATTTTTGTCAGAATCTCAGCAACCATTAGACATGAGGCCTTCCACCAGAAATTGGCTAAAATGGGCCACAATCTTTCTGCCTGTGCCATATTTAAAACATTGCCTACTAGTTATCTTTCACAAAGTGTTTTTTGAGCTAAATTCCATTCCAGTTCACCAAAACTTCAACAACAACATTTTGAATTCAGCAGAGAATTTGATATCAACTCTTAGATGCATTTAAACTATGTCTAAAGTAGCAGAGAGAGAAAACTGAAACCTTCATTTCTGTTGTGTTCTGTCGCTTTGCGGGCTGCTTTTGTCAACCATCTTCCCTCCACAAAAACAGGAAATTACAGAATGCAGAAAAGCATACATGTCCTACAAAAGAGATACACACATCCACATATTTAAAAGGTTACATAAATTCCAAGGCCACTGATACATTCAGCCAGCATTTGTACAAAGTTGCAGAAACAAAACAAAATGAAAGTTGCAGAAACATACTATCACTGTCAAGGAATATTTGTTGCCATCCTTGTGACATTGTTCTGAATACTGCAACGAAATCCAAGCATTCTGATGCTTGTTTGTATGATGTTCATTTACAATGAAGCTTTATGATGTTCATTTACAATGAAGCTTTAGTTGAGAGAGAGAGAAGCAACATCTAGTAAAGTACCGGTAGTTCTGGCTTGTTGTTGTGCACATTGCTTCATTACATTTCCAGTAATGCACTCTTAAGTGCAATAGATCTGCTCTAAAGATTAAACATCTGCTGTGAAGGGAGGGGAGAATGGAAAATAATTCAAATGCCAGAGGATTCTGCCTCCTCTCACCAATTTAGATTTATTGGTAAAAAGAAGTGTGCATGCACATGAAAGCTCATACCAATGACAAACTTAGTTGGTCTCTAAGGTGCTAATGGAAGGAATTTTTTAAATTTTGTTTCATCTGAGAAGGCAAGGTTACTGGTGGGGTGGAGTGAGAGATGGCTGTCACTTCCTCTTCATGACAAGCTTATATAGTGTATTGAACTATGCACACAGTAATGAGATAAAGTACTGCATTGTTGTGCAAGTACAGGCTGGGGCATCGTAACATCTGCAAAACAGGAAGATGTCCAAAGAATAATGTCTGCCTTTGCTGTAGTGAAACCATGAAGACAATGTGCAGTAGCTGATAGCTCAGTTACATCTACTTCTTCTTTAAAATTGTCTTTACAGACTGAGATTAATGAAAGGCTACAAACGCAGCAAGAGGCCTATTCTGCAAGAATAGACAAGCTGAAGAAGGCCTGAAAGAACTGAGCCAGCAGAGGGATGGTGGTGTCTTACACTTGCTATATAAAACACAGGACAGCAAGCCCTGTGATGTGTTTCTATTACCTACAGTCAGCATAATTGGGACGCTGTTTCATCATCCAGAAAGCACTGTTCTTTAGCATAGCACATCTATTTTTATATTATTTGAGTGTTCTATGAAACAAGAAATAAAATTAAACTTTAATTGTTGGTTGGTTGGTTTAAATCTGAGAGTCATCAGCGTTGTGAAATTTCCCCCTATATGTGTGTTGGTGGGAGACATTCAGAACATCCAAGGTCTTAAAAGTATTGTAACCTTCCGGGGGATCATAAACAAGCAATCTCTTACCTAGAATAGTTACGTCATCCCTTAGGGATTGATTGAGCGGTCTGTTTCAGGCCCGTGTAAGTTTTGCATGTAGCCAGTCATAAATCCATTCTGTCCCATTTCTCATTTATCTGTTTTAAAAAGAATGAGAACATGTTATTTAAAGCCATACTTTATGTCATTGGGTGCATTTCTAAACATTTTTATTATAAAATAGGCTTTTTTAGCATTGCTTTTTGAGACAAGCGCCCTATCATAAAATTCAAAGCACTCTGAAGGATAGTTTAAGGTCCAATGTTTGTACTAGTCTGGGAGGTACAAACAAGGCCAGTTAGGGCAATGAAGCAATATTGCGAATGTAGCCATATCCTAGATCTGTATAATAGTATTATGTTGTTGGCAAGTTTAATTTTCGATCCTTTTCTTAAAATTTCTTAGCATTTCTATTGCCAGACTCTCCTGAATTAATATTACCAGCTATTCAGACCATTATGCACTATGCTTGAGATCATAATGCAAAGCCCATGTTTGTCTTTTTATGGACTAGGCCTGACTTTCATCTGCTTTAGTGAACTCTGAAGATCAACTGATACCCCCTGCCACCTCCCAGGTTTTATGGAGGCCCTCGGAGCTCTATAAAACACTTTGAAGATTAAAAAAGTGCTATATAAGTGTGCAACGATGCTGATTTGTTCGACTTCACACATATGCTGGACATCTGTGCACTTAAAAAACGGCTAAGTGAAGCCCAAGTCCTGTATGATAAGAGGCCCACTAAAGTGAATAAAATTTAATTGTGTTGATTATATTAAGCACAGTTGGGACTTGATTAGGGTCTTATTGGGAAATGGAAACAAGGGACGAAAACCTGCTGGAAAGAAAAAATGAGAAAGCATTATAAATGCACACGTAACATGCAGAAGAGAATGGTTTGTTGATATGTAGGTAGACTCCATTTGGCTGCTCTTTTAACAGCTCGTCACGAATGAGACCCTTTTGGAAAGTGATGTGTCAAGGGTGGTTGGTGCCTGATGACTCATTCAGACTTGCCAGTCACCGCTTGGTGCTGCAGCTTCATTTGGTAAGCAAGATTAGGCATTTGCCAGGTTCCCAAGGCTTGTGAGGGACCACCACCCTGAAAGAGCCATCATTTGGACTTCATATGGAGCACCCAAGAAAGTCTGAGGCAACATGAGAGAATTACCCATCTGCATGTCCTACCTCTTCCATGTTAAGGAGGCTGGGGTAAGGCACGCTTCCGCGCATGCGCGAAGCGCCGATAGAGCGCTTCTGCGCGCACATGCACTGCACAGATCACATCTGCACATCCGACGCCGCGGAACCCGGATGTAAACACTTCTGGGTCTGCGTCGTTCGTAAACGGAGGTAGGCGTAAACCAAGGTTCCACTCTATTCCATATGTATTTCTTAATGATGCAAAAGACTGTCCTGTATACAGCTAACAGAAATTCCATGCTTCTTGTGCCACTGTCATTCCCTTGAAGGCCATACTACTCTAAAAAGGAACAAGGTTGGTTTTGTTTTTAAGGCTTGCAACCATAGTCTCCCAGTTCATGGTTTGTGAGTGTTTCAATCTGGTCCATTAGTTTGACCCCAAGCCCATGCAGCCTTAATCTGGTCAGTGTGAAGATGGATGGGGCTGAGACTCTGGAGGAAGCCTGCCATTTCCATAGCCTTATGATGCTTCCTTGAATGCCTTGCTTTGTGTCCCATATGACTTCCCCATCCCAAGAATGAACATGCTCAGTTGACTCATCTGGGGGGGATTTAATCAGGTTTTCTGCATCCACACCAAGAATTGGAGAAGTTGTCTTGACCAAGCTTAAAAACTCCTGCCCACACTTCTGAGAGGCTGACGACTATTATTATTACTACTACTACTACTACTACTAGGGACCCAGGTGGCGCAGGGACCCAGGTGGCGCTGTGGTTAAACCACTGAGCCTAGGGCTTGCTGATCAGAAGGTCAGCGGTTTGAATCCCTGTGACGGGGTGAGCTCCCGTTGCTTGGTCCCAGCTCCTGCCAACCTAGCAGTTCGAAAGCACGTCAAAATGCAAGTAGATAAATAGGAACCGCTACAGCGGGAAGGTAAACGACGTTTCCGTGTGCTGCTCTGGTTTGCCAGAAGCGGCTTTGTCATGCTGGCCACATGACCTGGAAGCTATACGCTGGCTCCCTCGGCCAATAATGCGAGATGAGCGCGCAACCCCAGAGTCGGTCACGACTGGACCTAATGGTCAGGGGTCGCTTTACCTTTACCTTACTACTACTACTACTACTACTACTACTACTACTATTGGCAAATTTTCATTATTTTGGGGGAAAGTAACCAGCTAATGTGGAGAACAGAACTTACAACTAGAAAACTGAGAAACTAGAAAAGTGAAAGTTGATGGATTTTTCAATGGCCTGAGCTTTTATCTAGGTAATATTTGCCCAATTATACTAATTGTTCCAGTTTTGCCCAATTTGAGTTCTATCAGCTTATTTAGATAATTTTTATTTTGATCATTTATTAACTGAATGCAGTGAGTTTATAAGCAAAGGTTGCTTTGAGCTCTCTGTGACCTTTCTGGCATGCACAATATTGCAGACTCCAAGGGATATAAGTGTACAGTATAACAATTTTTTACATCCAGCCAACATTTACAAACAGTTGCCAAAGCAGCTTCTTTCTACTGCATAAAATAACCTGTGTGACATTGGGAATCAGATACCTCACTTGCTCTTTTTGTTTGTAAACCAATCATTCAGCGTAAAATATGTCTGTATACCAAACTAACCTGATTTCCCCCTTATTCTCACTAGTACACAGATACTTTGTTAATATTATATTTTAATACCTTTTTTCAATATTAAAAGCAGGGCAAAGTTTGCATTCACATAACACCAAAATTCAGTGATTGCCAAGAATGTCCCATACAGTAAAGTCTGCTTTCAGGTTGCTAGAATATTTTTTAATAGTTTGTGGCACATTGCTGCCTGCGCATGGTCAGTTCACACATGTTGTTTCTTTGGTGTGCACATAAGGTTTTGTAAACTACCCGCCCCCCTAGCAAAAATAAATAAATTATGGTACATTCATCAGAGAGCCAAGTTTGACTGCAGTTCCCTATCAAGAGCATTTTGAGTTGCAAGCCTACATTTGCCCAGCATAATGTGTGAATGGGCTTCTCAAAAAGACTTACTTTAAATGAGGGTTTAAATTAAGTTGGGGTGGGGGGAGAGAAGGCAGGAGCCGCTGCTGGCTTTCCCAGAAACCAAATTGTCTTTTAACAGCTGGCAACTTTCAGTGTTCCATCATGGCTGCCCAATAGTGCCCTCTTGTTGTTACTATTTGCATACCAAGGCAGGACAGGACAGCTCAAGACTGGGAACTGACACTAGATCCCCCCCCCCATTCCAGAGACCTAAAAGCAGTATGAAATGTGTGCATTTGTGATGCTCCCCCACCCCCCACCCCATCCCAATAACATCTTTTCGCCAGATATCAATAATGAGTCCCATTATTTCTAGGGGTTTTGGGGTAGGGTTGCAGAAAGAAGAACGCTGGAAATCATACATTAAACCACAGACAGCAAATATGTGTCATTTCCACCATCTGTACTCTGATGCACCAACACTTTACCATATAAAACTACTGTATTATAATACCTCATTTTGTTGTTTGTGAGAGAGGCAGCAAGGTTAAGATAATAAGACGGTTGTGAGCTTGAAGAGTTGCTGCGTCTGCTGCAATTCAGCTACCTTGAATTTTCATCTGGATATTTTACAGCACTTTTTGGGTCCACAATGCTGCCCTCCGTACATAAGGATTGTTTTGCTGAATCAGACCAAAGCGCTGTCTAATCTACTGTGCCGTTTCCACTACTACCGTAGCTGCCAACATGTTGCCTCTGGGCGCTTGCAAGCATAGCCTCTCCAGCATGTTGTATTTAAGGGAAAGCCACCCTTTATACGTGGTAATTCTATTTAGAAGTCATGATTGATAGCCATTGGAAGAGCTCCTTGAGATGGGAGAGGCTGTAAAATCAATACCGTCAAAATTGGAATGAAATCTCTGCGGAGCAAGGCTTTTATATTGTGCAACTCGCCAGAAAAGATCTATGTATGCAAACATGAGAATTCCGCCTTCTAATCCTCTCCTTTGTACTATCTGGTAGATATCAACTCCAAATGTTCCATTCTGCCTCATGCTCAGATTCATAATCTTCCCCAGAGCATAATATTCAAGAATTATCAAGACTACTCACAGGGAATGATTTTGTCCCTTGATTGAGTTCCAGCAAAAAGTTCTCAGTTCTCCCCCTTGCCAAATGCATGGTGTGGATCATACAAACCATTTTTTCCCAAGCCTTATTGACCCCCCACCCCAATCCTCGCCATAATAAACGCATTTCTGCTGGGGGGGGAGGGATTTGGCAGATGTTTGCAAATGAAGGTCTACCGCAAACTATGTTTCTGCATTGCAAAACATTCCTGTTTCTAGGAAGTGGTTGCTTATTTTTATAATTCAGGGAATACAGTCAAAATACCATGCATAGCATTCCTTAATATAATACCGAGCAGCATTGTTTGCAATATCTCCTTGTAACCACTGTAGTTTTGACAGATCAGCTTAAACATATGGCACCACGTTTGGAAACCGGGCCTTGGCTTTGGAATCATATTGCAGAGCTGGAACAAATCTGCCCAGTGTTTTGGTAGGAGAGTGCTATTCATTTGTGTTGGAAATTAGCTCTGTGGGTAGTGATAGAATCACATCATGCAACGGCAAATGTAGACGCAAGATTGTAAAAGCTGTCATAAGGGGATTCTCATCTGTAATACAAACCTGACTTCCCAACCTGCATTCTTAGCATTATTTTCAGCTTTAGTTGCTTGCCACATTAGAAGTCTCTAAGCAACTTGCAAAAATTTAAAAACAAAATGTAAATCTTTTTTTTGGGGGGGAAACAAATGACAGTAGAAAACACACCAAAATCCATCAAAGAGACCTAGTGAAACAGCAGCAAAAGAAGTGCTGGATAAGCCACCAGTTCCCCCCACCCACCCCAACTATCAGGTGGACTATTCACCTGATGGCAGCTTCCAATGTGATCCTTGCTGTGGAACCATCTCCCCATTCTGACACCTCTTAAAAGTGCCTTTCTGTTTTCAGGCTTTTTGCTGGCATTTAATTTCAGCGGGTTATTTAATTTCACCTTATTTTAACACCTCCTGGGCTATCAACTACAAGTGATGTCTAAATGGTTGTACACAACCTCGAGGCTCAAGAAACAGGCAGAAGAAAAAAATATTTTGGGACTAGATAAATGTTTCTGCACATTTATGCTCCTTCATCATAACAAGGAGTAGGATTTGCAAACATTTTTTAAAATTGCAAATCTCTGCTGTTGGTGGTAATGTTACAGGCACTAGCCAGTCGGTGCCTTCCACAGCCATTCGTTCCTCCATCCAAGCTAAAACACGCCCCAAAGCATCCCCACCTCATGAATTCACCAGAAGGACACACGTGTATCTGTTCACTCAGTAAACTTCTCAGAGTATCAGGGGTGTTTTTAATCACCACTTTTAACATGTTAAATGTATTGACATACTCTGCATAAGGCGCTACATATTGAGCGTAATGCTGGTGGTCAACAAAAGAGGCTTAAAGACTGTCTGAAGGCAAATCTTTAAAAATGTAGTATAAACACTGACAACTGGGAAACCCTGGCCTGCGAGCGCTCCAGTTGGAGAACAGCCTTTACCAGAGGTGTCATGGGCTTTGAAGAAACTCGATCTCAGGACGCAAGGGAGAAATGTGCTAAGAGGAAGGCACGCTTGGCAAATCCACACCGTGATCAACCCCCGCCTGGAAACCAATGTCCCCACTGTGGAAGGACGTGTAGATCCAGAATTGGCCTCCCCAGTCACGGACCCATTGTAAAAATCGTGTTTATGGAAGACAATCTTACACAGCTACGAGTGATCGCCAAAGAAGAAGGAGGAGGAGGTGCTACATAAGACAATTTGGGGGGGTATGATGCACTTTGTGACATAATTGAGGAAGGACATATCTCAGTAGCGGGGCATGTCCTCATTTAAGTCCCTGGCTTCTCCAGGCAGGTCTGGGAAAGAGCCCTTCCTGAAACCTGGAAGGCTGTGTAGGCAATGCTGAACTAGATGGACCAATATCTGACTCGTTATAAATAGGCTTCCTGTGTTCTAATTGCATCCCACTGCATTATAGACAGTAAAAAAGGTAAAGGACCCCTGGACAGTTAAGTCCAGTCAAAGGCGACTGGGATTGTGACGCTCATCTTGCTTTCAGGCCAAGGGAGCCAGCGTTTGTCCACAGACAGTTTTCCAGGTGATGTGGCCAGCATGACTAAAACGCTTCTGGTGCAATGGAAGCCAGAGCACATGGAAATGCTGTTTACCTTCCTGCCACAGTGTTATCTATTTATCTACTTGCACTGGTGTGCTTTCGAACTGCTAGGTTGGCAGGACCTGGGACAGAGCAACGGGAGCTCACCCCGTGGCGGGGATTCGAACCGCCAACCTTCTGATCAGCAAGCCCAAGAGGCTCAGTGGTTTAGACCACAGTGCCGGACAGAGCTAAAGCTGGGCCTAAACCTTGCAGTATATGTCCTGCATCTCCTCCCCTCACCAAGCATCCCTGCAATGTCCGGGTGTGCAAAATAACACCGACACACCACACTTTCGTCTAATAACTTGAGCAGCAAGATGTTTGTGTTATTTGAAAAAATATTATGCCTGCTTTCTGGGCGCACAAGATGACATTCAGATACCGAGCGTTGATTGCTCATGGTTTATTCAGTGCCTTTAATAAAGTCTGAAGAGGTTTTCTTCTATGAGAAAATGTCTCTTTTGATTAATCAATTAAACTTGATGTTCCCCCTCTCCTCCCCAACAGTAAACACACTGGAAAAAGTATGCCCTTTGCCACCTGCCGACTAGCAGCACCTTCTTGCAACAAAGCGGAGCAAATTTTCTTCCAAGGGAAAGAGATGCGATTAGAAGTGGTAATAACAGGGCTTCGGGGCTTTAATCAATTTTGTTGGTAGATTAATCAACTAAAGGTTTGGCCTAGTATTGACAAGTACATATAGGGGACGGGCGCTTGCTGTTGTTTAGCTATGGTATTCTGCTGTGACAGAACCAGAATGCACCTCCTCCAATGTTAATGCAGCAATCCCAACTGAAGCATCTCTGACAGGTGGCCATCCAATCTCTGCCCAAAATCCTCCAAGGGGAGGAGAGACCACCACTTTCCGAGGGAGCCAGTTCCACAACAGCTATTGCTACCAGGAGGTTCTTCCTGATGTTTAGTTTGAATGAATCTCCTTTCTTGTAACTTCAAGTCATTAGCCTCCACAGCAGGAGAAACAAGTTTTCTCCATCTTCTATGTGACAGTCTATTATTATTATTATTATTATTATTATTATTATTATTATTAGCCATCCTTTATCAAGATTCCAGGGCAGTGGACAACATTAATGACACTTTTTACGGAGCACAAAAACATAATAAAAGGCATAAAAATAGACAGCATAATTATAAAATAATCATAATGACAGTCTCCCACCAACACCCACCAGCTGATTGTTTAACAGCCAAAGGCCTAGGTTAAGAGGAACGTTTTTGGCCAGCACAATAGACATGTAATGATGGTGCCAGGCAAGCCACTCTTAGATATTCAAAGATGGCTACCGCGGAACTAAGGGTAAGTCTATCGGAAATTTAGGCTGCAATCCTACACCCAGTTTCCTGGGAGTAAGCCCCATAGAACACAATGGGATTTACTTTTGATAATAATTTTTATGAGGCTATTATTGGACTGTGATTGAGAACAATGGGATTTACACTCGACCAGAAACATATACGATCGTGCCATTAATCATGGGTTTAAATTTATTGCATTTGGATGAATTGGGATTTTAATGCCTCTGTCTTCCATGGCATTGTCCTTTCTGGATGGAACCCAACATGAAGCCAAGCACTTCTCAAGCCCAGCAAAATAAATGGACTGATCTTGTTCTAACTCATATATTGGCTCATGGGGACATTAATATTTTCCTTTTTTGTCCATATGGGTTCTTTTGCCTGTGACTCGTTTTCCAAAGCATCACTGAATCTATTTGGTCGTTTAAGCATGGCTAAGTTCCATTGAGCCCCTATTATGATTTCTTAAATTTTTCTGTAGAACCTGCCGCTCATTTGTTAACCCCTTGCTATTGTTACAGATCTCATTCACACAAAAGCCTTTCTTCCATTTGAATGCTGAAGTTTTGTAAGGAAGTCATTCCGCTGGAAAGAAGTTTACAAGATCCTCAGACAAACGGTTTTAACAAAGATCAAACTCCCTTTTTTTAACATTGCCAGTTGAATTGAAAGATGGAATGGCCTAGATATAAGTCATGAATAATTTGAAAAGACTTCTCTCTTCTCTCTCTCTCTCTCTCTCTCTCTCTCTCTCTCTCTCTCTCTTTCTCGCTGAAAGCTCTCTCTCCCTCCCCTACCCTTCTCGAGGCATTGAAAGCTGAGGATTTTAGAAAAAGAGACTGAGGTGAGAAAAGGCAGTTTAATTTTGAAGATGATTATATAGGGTGTGAGTTTCCAACCTGAAGGATTTCATGACATGTTTTTTTATTATTATTATCACACGTACTACAATATTCCTGCAAGGTGCTCGGTGGGACATAAAGATGCTTTCCAGGTGCCCCCACCCTTTCAAGCAGAGTACAGGATCAGGCCTGATTCAGGAATAGAACTGTGTGGCAATGCTTTTAATTGAGACTTTTCCCTGGGCCAATTGAGAAATATGGGTATGTAGGTCAAAACAAGCAGAGAAAGAAGATGTGTGGATTGTCACTTTTCATATGTATGATTGCTCTTTTCCCGTGCACAGTGCTTTTTTCGGGGAGGGGGGTTGTGTGGGGGTTCACATATCCCTAAACATTTTGTGAATCTAAGTTTGGCCTCATTGAGGGGCAGTATTTCAATATGAGTAGGAAAATGAGAGTACCCCTAAACATTTTTTGGGGGGGGGGAAGCACTGCCCGTGTATATTAAGGAACAGACACACTAGAAATTTACATGCAAAGAGGATAATAAAAAAGGATTTAGTTATATAATTTCTAGATTCCAAAAAGAGGTTATAGAAGAAGATGTGAAGCTGCTGAAGAAACCATATAGCATATTGCTAGAATGGGAAACAAAAGAGGAGGTTAAATCAGTTATGATTAAATGCGTGCAAGATACAGGACATCATATACAATTTGAGGACTGGGGGAAAATGTGGAAGGTAAATTTGAAATTTACAGTGTTCTCTGTTGAAGGAAAATTACATGAAAATGCTGTATAGATGGTATATTACACCAGTCAAAATGGTAAAAGATGTAGATGATAACGTCACCTGTGCACACCTAAGTCCCCATCTGTTAGCCTAACTTACCTCGCAGGGTTGTTGTGAAATGGGGAGGAGGAAAAATAATTACACCACCTCAAGTTCCTTGGAAGATAAAGGTGGTCTATAGATGTAATAAATAAACACAAATAAATAAAATCCTAAGCACATCGACTTACCAGTGGTGGCTGTTGTCCATTTGGACTAGTAGCGTGAAAGGCAGGGAGGTCAACAGTAGGTGGCAGCAGAGCCAACTGCTTCTATCCTCCTCACTGCTACATTCTAGAAAGGCACACCTGAGGCTAAAGAGGAAGAAGTAGACATCCAGGGCTACCTTCTGGACTAGATGTAAGAGAGCAAGCAGGTGGACTGCTGTGGGCCTTGTTTGCCCTCCACTGACATCTGTGAGCAAGTCCCAACTGAACACAGTCGGCTTCTCTTCTGAGCAGCCATGCAGAGGACTGCACTGTTGCCGTCACCAAGCATGGCAGGGCTTACTTCTCAACATGTGTCAGCATGTTTCGGATTGTGTGGCACGTGTAGCTGCTTGGAGGGAGATTCAGACTGTGACGACATTGCGTCTACCACTGGGCTGGGGAAGGAAATGCTTCTACTAGCTCCCCCAGGGAGGCTAAACCACATGGTGGCTCTTTCTACAGCCACACAGTAGTAACTGCTGCAAGAGAAGGAGAAGGAATTCTACTTTTCCTGAGAGGAGAGAGAAGTGAGAAGATGACCCACTTTCCAAATGATTATTATTCCATCTTCAAAGTGTTTGGAGCGCTATTCCAAGCAAGTTGAAAGGACAAAGACAAAAGGCTTCCAGGACCAGCTGCACCTTCATATGTGAGATTGTGTGTGTGTGTGTGCGTGCGCTCACGCTGGCACTCAGTTCCCAGTTTTTACAAGGGATGCTGATTTCATGTTTTGAGCCTAGCCAGCCTTCTCCAAACTGGCATCTCCAGATGTTTTCAACTAACTACAACTCCCATAACCCCCAGCGAACATGCCTGGGGCTGATGGAAGCTGCAGTCCAAAACATTTGAAGGGCACCAGGCATGGGCGTACCCAGGATCAAAACTAGGGGGGGGCAAGGGGAGGGGCCAAGGCACGGAAGGGGAGGGGCCACAAAGTGGGCGGGAACGGCGAACTCGCGCTCCGCCGGGCTGTGCCCCTCCCTAGAAGCAGGGCTGGTGGCCGGAGGCGGAGCCCAGCCCAGCGGAGCGCGAGTTCAGCGTTCCCGCCCGCCCGCCGCGCCGCGCTCTCTGGATCCCCGCCGCGCTTGGCCTTGCCAGAGGGCGCGACGGGGAGCTGGAGGGAGGGCGCAGCGCGGCGGGCGGGAACGGCGAACTCGCGCTCCGCCGGGCTGTGCCCCTCCCTAGAAGCAGGGCTGGTGGGCGGAGGCGGAGCCCAGCCCAGCGGAGCGCGAGTTCGGCGTTCCTGCCCACCGCGCCGCGCTCCCTGGTTCCCCGCCGCGCTTGGCCTTGCCTGAGGGCGCGGCGGGGAGCTGGAGGGAGGGTGCAGCGCGGCGCGGCGGGAATGGCGAACTCGCGCTCCGCCGGGCTGTGCTCCGCCTCTGCCCACCAGCCCTGCTTCTAGAGTAGGGCAGCTGCCCTAACTTGCCCCGTGGTGGGTACGCCCTTGGCACCAGGTTGAAGAATATTGCTGCAGATTGAAAAAGATGAATGCAAACACATCTATCAGCTTCTCTTCCTAGTTTCACAGTAGAGCATTGATGCTTTGAATGGCATAGATCTGTAGGGCACAAGAAGAAGAGAGCTACAGTATATGTTCCACAGTGCATGTGGATGAGAAAAAAACGCTTTATCTAAGGTAGTTTTATGTAAGTATGCCAGCAGATAAACATGCCATCGTTGTTTTAAATTTGGGGGGCTTTTCAGAATCTGCTGCCTTTGTCCTCCCAAATCCAGCTGCAGATTGAACTCCCCTGCCCTCATACATATGTGCATGATTAAATGAGCCAGCTAAATATGTGCACTTTAATTCCCATGATCGTGCTGGCAAAAGGGTTTTGGCTTAACAACAACAACAACAACAACAGATTACCCTGCCTATCCGACTGGGTTGCCGCAGCTTCTCCAGGCGACTTCCAACATAAAATAAAAACACAGTGAGACGTTAAACATTAAAAACTTCCTGTTATAGGGCTGTATGTCTAAAGACAACTAGTCTGCTTTCTATGGTCTCAAGAAACTGTGCTTGCACATTAGGGCAAAACCACCAGCTTGTCAATAGCCACACATTAAGCAAAATGAACCCACCAGTGTCACAAAAGCACACAAATCCGTGCAGATAGATTTGCCACAAAATACCATGGAAAACGATCTAAAGCCAGATCGTGCACATCACCTGTTTGCAAAAACTTGCATTTCCACTGCACTAGATGAATGCTGTCTAGTACCAAGGAAAGAGAAGGTACACCTTCTGTGAACTGTTGTGGTTTCCAATGCAATGTGAGATGCTTACCTTTTTTTCCCAAAACACGATTTTTGGAGTAATAAGTTTGCTAGTTAAGCAGATCCCTGCTTGGAGGGATGGTTGCTGTCTATGATCAGAGCCACACATTGAATCTGAAATGAATTAATAGTAATTCTTTATGAAGTTCTTTCTCTGTCTTTCTCTTGCTGCCTGATTAAATGAATATTATTTCTCCTTAATTGATTTTACAAGTCATTTATCAGAGATTTATGAGAATCAACCCACTTTAGAAAGTATTAGAGAGCTTTAACGTTTGACATGTCTTCATTTATCATTTACTGCATTCTCCATTTACACCCAACATTCAGTAATCTTCCAAATATTAGGTTTTATTGAAAATACACACCATTCAGAGAAGGGTTTCCCCCGCTTTTATTATAATTTAATGATTTAAGGTGGATGGAAATCAGGGGTACTAAAAAACCCCAAAAACTCCCTCCAGAATAGTATCATAAGGCTACAGCAGGGGTGGCCAACTCCCAAGAGACTGCGATCTACTCACAGAGTTAAAAACTGGCAGTGATCTACCCCTTTTTGGGGGCTGGTTCGGGTCAAAGTTGTTGAGCTTTTTTTTTTTAGGAAGGAGGAAGGCCCATTTTGGGGGGGGGGTTCAGGTGAAAGTTGTTGAGTTTTTTCAGGGAGGAGGTAAAATGTTGAGCTTTTTTTAGGGGAGCCACAGTTGTTCAGCTTATTTGGAGGGAGCCAATGATCTACCAGTGATCTACTGCAGACATCCAGTGATTTACCAGTAGATCACGATCAACCTGTTGGACATGCCTGGGCTACAGCATCAAGAACTGCTCTTCATTACAAAGATATTTCCTAGAGTTACATCTACATTGCAGATCTTAAACTACCTTGAAACTAGTTTTAAATATGATGGATTGCCCCAAAGAAATCTGTGAACTGTGATTTTGAAGGGTTGCTGTGGGTTAGCGATTGCTTACCTTTCAAAGATTTATAGTCCCCGAGAAAATACATTTGAAATGGGCATAAATACACAGTATAGGCAGTATAGACAACAGAGGAATGCTCAGGTTCTCCAGCATTTTATCTCTATTCCCACTGATCTAGTTACAGATAGGTAGCCATGTTGGTCTGCCGTAGTTGAAACAAAATAAAAAAATTCCTTCCAGTAGCACCTTAGACACCAACTAAGTTAGTCATTGGTATGAGCCTTCGTGTGCATGCACACTTCTTCAGAAGCGTGCATGCACACGAAAGTTCATACCAATGACAAACTTAGTTGGTGTCTAAGGTGTTACTGGAATGAATTTTTTTATTTTATTCCCACTGAGTTGTCCTCAAAATGAAGTAGCCAAGTTTTACATTGCATTCCTCCCCACTCTCCCCCTCATTTCTTAATTGAGAGAATTATTTTTAAGCCTTTGGGGAAACAAGGCAACTTGTAAGAGGAGTCAGTTCATGCAGAGGCAGCATAGAATTATAGAATTGTAGACTTGGAGGGGATCACAAGGATCATCTAGTCCAACCCTCTGCAATGCAGGAATCTTTCACCCAATGTGGAGCTCAAATCCATGACCCTGAGATTTAGAGTCTCATGCCAACTGAGCTATCCTGGAAGCGGACAGTGTCTTAGCTACTAGCAGAATCCCAATGCTGACACTCAACGTTTGTATGGAGTTGGTCAAGAAGCGGAACCGAATTTCGCTTCTACAACAGATGAATTGTAGTCATTCACTAGCAGGTACCAATGTCTACCTGCGACCAGGGGGTGGTTTTTTTTTCCAGCCGGAACTCAGGCTTTGGTGAGTTCTGGCACCTATCTGGTATGTTCCTGCAGCTCTAGCATTGTGTCATGTTGGCACGGGGCATGGAAGTTGCGGGCAGCACAGCTATCGGTACAGTGGAGGGGGCAGTGTTGCAAGGCTCCGAAACCAGCACTCAACAACTTTGGGTGCTCCCAACTAAAAAAAGGTTGACAAGTTTCGGGACCTCTTTTGGAGGAGGGGCCTGCCTGAGACTAATGTACCGTATTTTTCGCTCCATATGATGCACTTGACCATAGGACACACCTAGTTTTTAGAGGAGGAAAACAAGAAAAAAATATTTTGCTTTCTTGAATTGTCCTGGGCATAGCAGCCAACTTCTAGAGGCCTAGGCGCCTTTGCCCGCCCCCCCCAATCATTAAATATTTGAGGAAGCTTCTTTTGCAAAGGGGAAAAGCTCCATTTTTTTAGGATCAGCTCAAAGTTGTGCAGGTTTTTTTGCAAATGGGAAAAGCCCCGTTTTTGGGGTGGGGGCTCAGCTCAGAGTTGTGCATCTTTTTTGCAAAGGGGGGAAAGCTCCATTTTTAGGATCAGCTCAAAGTTGCTGAGTTTCCTTGCAAAGGGAAAAAAATCCTGTTTTATGGGGTTCAACTCATAGTTCTGCAGCTTCTCTAGGAAAGGAAAGGGACCCATTTCTACAGTTTCCAGACAGATAATCTAATCAGCCATTCACATGTCTCCCTCTGCAGGGAGGGAGGCCTAGGCAATTGAGGCCTAGGCAAGGGGCCTGGAGGGGCCGGGAAGGGAGCTAGCTCTCTTATCTCCTTCCCTGATCTCTTGCAGTCAGCTGCTGAGTTGGTTCCTTTCAACGCACTCATTCCCTCTTGTTAGCCTTTAGCTCTCTTTTTTTAAAAAAAAAGCACGATCTGCCTTTAGCCCCTGGGCATTTGGCCCCAGGGACCACGCACAGACACCTCCTCTTACTTTTTAGGAGGAAAAGGTGTGTCTTATGGAACGAAAAATACAGTAATTCTAAAGGTATGCAGTGCTGTGGCAAGATAAACTTAGACCCTGGACTTGTGCCCATGACACTCAAGGAAACTTGCCCCTGTGGGGTGAGTCAGCAGGCTGAGGGAAAGAGAATTCTTTCCATGGTGCTGCCTGTATAAACTGTGTACAACAACCTCTGGGGAAACCCAGCACACCCAAGGCATACAAATGAGTTCAAAAAATGTGATGGAAATGTCAGAGCAAGAGTAAGCACATTAGTCTTTATTAAATATTGCTTTCTGATACAACCTGTGCTTTGATTTTTTTTTAAAAGACATATTACAATTACCTAAGTACAATTACCTTATTACTTTTACATCCAACTAAAATGATATAATTTTACCCCAAATATTTCCTTTCAATGACGCATTAACGCAAGAAAACAAGGAGAAGGGGGGCAACACTTTATGAAAATATTTCTACACAGTGCTAGTTAGAAAGGTAAATATTGAGCCCCTGGACATCATCCTCTAAGGACATCATCCTCTAAGGGCAAAAAGGCACCTAAGTATGGATGCGAAACAAAAACAGCAACAGTAATAATAACAACTTGACAGAGAATCATTTATTAGCTCTCTGTAAGTGCCAATTTGCATGAAAGGACTTAATGCATTATTGAAACACTCCCTTTCATCACCTAGCAGGGTAGATCTACGCAGGGATGGGATCTCTTCCCTCTCTGTGTCAATTTCGTCGGGGCAAAAGGCCAATCAGCTGGAATAAAATGGATATGGTGCCCTTCAGGTATTAATGATGACTGAGCTCCCCTTTCTCCCCGACCGCAAACTGGATTAATGTGGAATGAACTTGGCTGTTTCCCAAGCAGGTGGAAAATACCTCGGCTTATTTCCAAACCAATTTGAATTGGTTCCAAGCCCACCCATCCCAGCTAGATCTCAAAGCTTCTCCCGCCCACCCATTATCCTCCAAAACCCTCCCTCTTTGCCCTCACCCAAAAGCAGAAAGTGTGGAGATCTCTCTTGCCTTCTGACAGGTGCTTTCACAACAGCCAGTGGGGGTGAGTGGAGAGGAAATGGCAATGTAGTTATCAGGACAAAGTGATGGAGTTTCTCCTTGGTGAAATTTCGCAGCTTCTCCAGAACAACCCTCCTTTTTTCCGTGCACGCTCAGTTGGATCAAGACAAGAATGCTTTAGAAAGCCAATGTCTTTCAATGCTTTCATCAGGTCTCTTAACTCCTGATTTATGGCACAGGGAGAACTGGCAGGAGGTGATCGAGCTATTAAAAATATATATTTCTACACATTTCTAACTGATAAGGGCTTTGCCGAGAAGAGGAGATATTTAAACAGTAGATTCATAGAGAAAATAATGGCCTTTTCTTTTTAAAGGCTAATTGCTAAAATAGCCGTCTTGTAATGCCACCCCAATATCACACATGAATCAGGAGTGTTCTATTTTTGGCCAGGCAGTACAAATGGAGATGATAAAATTGCTTTGTCATCATTGCTATTTATATGGCATCACATGCCTGACTACCCAGAAATTTGCATCCCCCCCCATCGCCACCAGTAATGCAATAAAGAAACACAGTTATCGCTTATACTGAACCCTGTTGCAGCAAGAGGTGCAGGCCCCGATCCAGCCACATAAAAGTGCAGCAATCTCAGACCATTGCCAATCAGAAAGGAGTCACGGGGTCTTGATTTGGTCTATCCCCATCCTCACTTCCTCTTCCAAAGTGATTAAATTGCCAGTTGATGAGACTATGCACATTCAACCCTGGCTCCTGGATCAGCCTCGGAATGGCACACCCATTTTTGCACACATGGGTCCTCATCCAGCTGAAGTTTGGGGAGCAGATGCCACCAGCTGAGTCCATGAACAGGCACAACAGCCAATTAAAGTATACTGGGAGAGCATGCATGTACACACACACACACACACACACACACACACACACACACACACACTACCCAGCAGACACTGCTTGCATTTTGCAAGCATAATTTGATGGCCACTCCAAATTTCCTCAGTTGAAGGAAATTCATACATGTAATTATTATATCCTGCTTTCCCTTTCCAGCAGCTCAAGGCAGCTTTTCTGGTTCTTCTCCCCAATTTTATCCTCACAACAACTACCCCCATGGGTTAGACTAGACTGAGAGATGGTCATTGAGCTTGATGGCTGAGTGGGGTTTTGAGTCTAGGTCTCCCCACTCTCTGGCATTCTAACTGCTCCATCACTTCCATATTATCCCACTGTATGGTCCTGGCTGATACTACCAACCCCCCTCCTACTCTACTTGAGATTTGTTCCAGCTAGTAAAGAGGAAATTGATAAACACCAGGTGCTTTGCATCCTTTTAGGGTTTGCCTTGCCATCATCCATTTGTGGCTATAGACAGATAAGGTATATTCGATGCACAAATAAATGTTTTTAGGCACTTGCAATCTTGTAGCCAGGAATTGTGAAGAAGAAAAAAATTGTCTCAGACTGCAGTCTATGAAATCAGAGATGATGATAATAAATAATAATAATAATAATAATAATAATTTATACCCCACCCATCTGGCTGGGTTTCCCTAGCCACTCTTGGTGGCTCCCAACAGATTTAAAACAGAATCAAACATTAAAAACTTCCCTAAACAGGGCTGCCTTCAGATGTCTTCTAAAAGTCAGGTGGTTGTTTATTTCCTTGACATCTGATGGGAGGGCATTCCACAGGGCGGGTGCTACTACCAGGAAGGCCCTCTGCCTGGTTTATACCATCACTCTTATTTAATTATTTATGTGCCGCTTAACCACAATCTTCTCCTAAGTGTACAGCAAACGCAGTACAAAAAAGGAAGCCCAGGAGAACCACTGTTCATGATGAACAACCCTGTGATCCAGGTCGCTGTGAATCTTGTTTTACTCTTGGGGAAGAAAAGGTCTGAGATCATGATCTAAATTCATGCCTGAGCAGGAATGTGAACCGTAGATGAACATAGATGTTCTAATTCAAACTCAACGCTTGTGTTATAGAAAAACACTGCTTGGGGCTCGTAGACTCACTAATGGAGGTATCGAAATCATAAGGGGTCACAGAGAGAAACTGAAATTTTACATGCAACATCCAAGAAACTCTGATCACTAAACTAAGTTTGAAAGGCGCTGAATCTGACTGCACTTTTGCAAATGAGATTTGAAAGAGCTTTCTTGCTTCACTTCTTAATATGAATGTTAAGAAGTTATTGGGCAGATGGCTCATTCACATTCTCATCCATAATGACAACAAGCAGGTGGTCACACCAGTGGTGCAAGGGTGGGGCAGCTCAAAGACCATTCAAGATTCATGTCTGAAAACACTCCTCAAAACATAAGCATAGATATAATTCCCTACATTTCTGATGCCCAGAGGTAAGTACCAGTTAGGGGCACCACCTCTGAATTTTGCAGTTCTCCAACCAACCAGTGTGTAAAAAAATTGCTTATAGATGTAATAGGGGAAAGTGTGCATTAGAAAAATCCATATACTAGTAAAAAAAACAACTCATTACTTTAGGAGAAAATGTGTACCTTAGGGGGGAATTGTATATGAAAAGGTGTGCATTAAGAGAAATGTGCACCAGTATGCATATATATATATAATATTCAAACTGATGCAGAAATATTGCAAACTGGGGTTAAGCATGGAAAACTAAGAAACACAGAAAGTGACAGATTTCTCCATCTCATGCCAAAACAGCACTCGGTCTCTGCATAGCAGGCTTGGAAGAACCCTAAGGTTTGCAGAAATACAAAAATTTGATAGAAACCCCCCCCCCCAAAGGAAGATCCCAGAAACAGCTCAGTGAGGATGGAATCTTCTCTGTGGCCATGAAATACTGACTGTATGGGGGGGACGGGGGGACTATCCTGGAAAGCAGCATGGCTCACTGACTAGAACAAGTCACAAAGGAACACTCAGCACTGCAAGATTCTGTTGCAAATCCCACTTGCAGCTATAGATGCCAGTTCCCAACAATTATACCCCGCTCTCCCAATGCACTGTCACAGATTGAGCATTAATGAGAAACAGAATTCAGAATGAAGCTATGCAGATAGCGACGGTCGTCTTCTCAATGGCTGAGCGTCATGCAGGGCAAATAATTGATTCAGGAGTGTCAAACGCAAGCGTTCCCATTTATTTACTTATTTTCCCCTGCATTCATTCCTAGAGAGGAAAAGGCAAAAATGCTGTGCTTGGGGACCCTGCTAAAACCTGCCCAGCTCCCAGCCTTCACTGGCAAAGCTCTTTGTGTGGGGCTTCCCTCATTCTGCACATTATTGATGGCCATTTTGCTAGTACAAAGTAAGTGGCATAGGACATTTCTCGATCTCCAGTATCATTTGGGAAAAGAAAGGGCCTTGTAAGGTAGAGCAAAGGCAAGTCGTTATATTTGCAAAACTGGGAATAGCTCAAGGGGGTGGGGACTGGAGATGAGATGGAGTCAGTTTAGATCAGAGGTCATTTTGCTGCAGTGTTGACCCATCTAGCCGCAGTGCTTATTGCAATTTAATCGTTGTGCTATGCCTTTGTGTTCAGGGCATTCTGGGATTCTGACCATCCATTCAACCTCTTTTTAACTGAAGCTGGCTGGGCAAAAGCCAATCCACTTTTGCTTTTCAAAATAGAAAGAAAGAAAAACAACAAAAATCAACCCTGTATAAACAGAAATTAATAAAATTAGCAACAGATGCTGAAACAGCAAAAATCTGATGCTGGCTGACTCCCCACCCCCACCACCCGCTCCATTCTGTCTCTATTTCTTTCTCTCCCCAAGACAATTTAGAAAGCTAATCTGGATGCCAATTGGTATTTCAAGAAACATATGTATACAAGATGTCACTGCCACAATCTGTTCCATTTTGGAGTGATGCTCATATTTTCTTGCAAGTACTTTAGCACGTTTTGGTTAGCAGGCATGTTTTATGCCAGGTAAACTATGTGCATACCATCTGGCCAATGCAGAAGAGATGTTGCACCTCTTTTCCTGACTCCTAGCTGTGACTAAAACATGTGGCTTCAGCTATCTATGCACCTCATTCCTGGAGTTTTTGAAACTAGTGTAGAACCCATTTATTTGGCATGTAGGTGGCAATGGTCTGGGTGTCTTGTCCACTAGGTAGCATCTAGAAAGCAGTGTCCAGGGATGCTTTCTAGGTTCTGCTGAAGGTATATTGTTTATCGTAGAGGTGAATCCAGCCCAGCCATTTGTTTGAGCACCAGACACTGCTTGCATCTACTGCTGCATTGCCAATAATATCCAATGTATGCAGAAATAAATAAGGAGCTAGGGGTGTTCACAATAGAGTTTGAACCACCTCAAACACTAAATGCAAGCTTTGGATGGAGGGTGTGCCAGCACCCGAGGTTGTGCTTGACTGACTGGGCTACAGCTTCTCCAAGGACAGCAAGCTGCCCAAATGTGTCTTCTTGCAAAATAGGCTCACGTGCGCCAATATGTGAAAACGCCAAAACTGTGCAAACCAGGCGTTAAGCTCAGAGATCGGTGAACGCCGGGTGGGGTTGTGATAATTTGAGAAAATGTAAAACCAGATGTGCCTGGGAGAAAGTAACTAAGCATATCTTTTTACTGTTGAAACGTGGAGCTTTCTTGTGAGATTGCTATGAATGCTGTTAATATGTGCTAGCATGGTATGTTGATTAGTGATATTTAGAACCAGTATCCATCGAAGCGTACACAGAACATTCCCTTGATGCCTTATTTTATGTTTGTCTTGTAGGACAATGGCCTGGTTTGCATGTCACGCTAAGCCAAGCCATGGTTTACCATAGCTGTGTGGGCGAAGCCACAGTTTGGTTAATGGGTCGCCTGAACCCGGATTTATGGCTAAGTTCTCTCCAGACTCACCACAAGCAATGCTTGTTGCTGGTTAAAGCTTATGGAGAGGGAGCTTGACCACGAACCCAGGTTCAGGCACCCCGCAAAGCCAAATGTTGGCTTAGCACAGCAGCAAAAAGTTCGTAGCTGCAATTTCCTTTCTAGGTGCCTGCAGTTCTACTAAGCCACAGTTCTGCTTAGTGTGATGTGTGAACCAGACTCTGGTCCAAGAACAATACATATCCACTGTTTGAAGAGATCAAAAGGAAAAGTAAGTAAGAAAAAGTAGCAGGAACTTCTTATATAATTCTCATTTAAAGAAAGGTTAAAATGTGCCCTTAACCTTTACTAAGTTTAGCAAGTTCTCACTCTTTCCATTTCACAGGCAAGTTTGCTTTTTGACAAAACCAAGGCTAACTTTTGACAAAAGTTCACCTGCAAAGTTCTGTGAAGTATTTATTAACAAGCATTTGACATACAGAAAACTTGGCAAGGCAAAACAAGGGGGAGACTGGTTAACTTGTAATTATGCACACACACAAAAACACCCCATGATTTGTATTGCAAATGCTTTGTAGGAAGCAATTCATAAATGAAATGAAATAGATAAATCATGATTGCTGAGGGTCTGTCACTCGCTGCCGCCCCCAACTCCTAAGGAATAGACCTTAGCAGAAATCATATTCAGTATTATTCATCATATATATGCCTGGTTTGCTCAAAACAAGAAACCAAACCACTGTTTGAGCATGTGGGTTTCTGGAGAGCAGCTGAAGGCCACATCGTTCCACATTGCAGACAATCAATATGTCCTCACTCCAGACAAACCACAAGCTGTAGCCAAGGTTTGTTGTATTTCTTACTGCTCATGGAGACAAACCATGAGCCAGGGTGCAGATGACATGGCTTAGCTCACAGCTGTGCTGTAACAGTAATAGCAGAGGATGAGCTAAGCAACCACACTCTCCTCTCTGGGAATGTCAAAGAAATAAACTACAGTCGTACCTTAGTTCTTGAATAGAATCAGTTCCGGAAGTCCGTTCGACTTCCGAAAACATTCAAAAACCAAGGTGCAGCTTCGGATTGGCTATAGGAGCTTCCTGCACTCAGCTGGAAGCCACAGAAGCTGTGTCAGAGGTGCGATCCTCCACTCGCGGCTGCAGCGGGGGCGGCACAATTGTTCGCTTGTGGCGGCGGCGGCACCACGATCCTCTGCTCGCAGGTGTCTTTTTGTCACCTTCCTCAGAAATGGCACCCGGGGCAGGCCGCCCCTTCTTCCTCCACCAGTGTTTATGAGCTAAAACATTCAAGTCACAAAGCATCCCAGAACCAAGGTATGACTGTATCAGAATTTTAGGAGACATCTGAAGGCAGCCCTATACAAGAAAGTTTTAAATGTGGGGTGCTTTTACTGTAGTTTTAAAATTTGCTAGAAGCTGCTCAGAGTGGCTGGGACAGCCCAGTCAGAGGGGCGGCATATAAATAACAAATTATTATTGTATTATTACTTGCACATTTGAGCTAAGCCAGGCATAGGCAAACTCCGGGCCTCCAGATGTTTGGGACTACAATTCCCATCATCCCTAGCTAACAGGACCAGTGGTCAGGGATGGTGGGAATTGTAGTCCCAAACATCTGGAGGCCCGGAGTTTGCCTATGCCTGAGCTAAGCCATGGTTTGGCATAGGGTTACATTGCAAAGTAGGCCATAGTGAAAATTCACCCCTTTTGGTGATGTGTCTCAAGGACTGTATGCTCCTTTTTAAACAGATGAGGGTGCTGTTAGTTTGGACATTTTTAATACCCATTGGGTGGAAGAGGTGGAGATGCAGAGGGGGAAGGGGAAGGGGAAAACACTCTCCCTTCTCCCAAAATGGATGATCAGCACTGTACATCCTTAGGTGCATAATAATAATAATAATAATAATAATAATAATAATAATAATATTCTACCATGCACCATTTTCACGTAGACAGAAGCCAATCCAGAGGGTGACCATTCTTGTGCAGATGGTTTTTGCTAGATCGAGAGAATTTCCTGCAGCCACCCCACCCAGATTAACCATGTTGTAGACCCCTGTTTGGACTGTATGTTATCAGACTGCAAGTGGGTGACTGCAGATTTAAAAAACCTCCTGCACTAATCAACCCATTGAGGAGGAATGGCCTAGCCTAGTGCTTCCCCCCCCCATGTGCTCCTTTTCTGCAACAGAATGGGATTACAGAGAGGAACATGCAAAATACAAACTTCCCACTGGAAATTTTGTGGCAGATTCTCAGTGTGGCTGCAACACATGATTATTCTGCAGAGCGACTCTTGTTTGCTGTGTTACACTCTGTTAATTTCTTCTGTAATGATTATAAACATTAACAAAAAAATTTATTGCAAATAGAGCCACCCACTCCAGATTAATCTGACCTATATATTTCCAGGGAAATGATAAAGAAGGATTTTGGTATAAAGGTATCAAAAACTTATAGTTGTCTTTGTTTATGCAACAGTCCAGCAACCAAACAGAATGAGAGCAAGAAACAAAAGTTTGAGGCTACTTACTGAACGTCTCCCTGCAAGGGACCTTCCTTGAAGCTTTAGCTCAGCCAAGTGGAGACACCTGCTGTTTGTTGTTGCAACTTCACTAACAATGCATCAAAGGTTCAGAAAGTTGAAATTAACTGCACCTTGCCTCTTAACTGCCAGAAGCCCAAGTATGACACATCAAAGGTTCTGGGAAAATAATCCACTCAGTTTAAGTTCTTTCCTAAATTTAGCCTGCATTTCAGAGAATAGCTGGCTGAGTAATTACTTAAATTGTATTTACTTAAAATAGATAACACACACACACCAAAAAAAAAAATGTATGCAGGGCTGTCCAGGGATCAAAAGAGCTCTTTGTTGAGTCATCACCTGCCTTTTAAGTGATTTTTTAAAAAGTATATATACTACTGAAGCCTCAACGTAGGGCATTTTATTGAAAGGTGGTGTGAGGTTGCCCCTAGCTGAAAGAAAGCCAAATGATTGTTATATTGGGAGAGCCAGATGCAAATTCTCAATCAGCTATCAAGTTCACTGGCTGATCTTGGGCCCCTCACTTGTCTCTCAGCCTCACCTACCTTGTTATGCTGGTGAAATGGAGGAGGAGAACCGTGCATGGCGATGAGCTCCTTGGAGGAAAGATGAGATATACATTTAATACATAAATAAATAGCTCCAGAGCTATTTTTCTTGAAAAAGAGGTGCCAGAATTGACCATGAACACACCTCTCTTGCTCTCTTAGAATGGCAATGGCGCCCACCTGAGAGCAGGTGTGGAGGAAGGGGGGTGGGGTGGCATGGGCCGCCCTGGGTGTTACCACTGAGAGGGGTGACAAAATGCCGGGCGACACTCACCACCGTGGCTTGGGCGTGCGCAGGCTCTACGCTGCCCAAAAGGTCCGCCTGCTGCTCCCCCCCCAGTTGTAGGGTGGCGGAGTGGGAGGAGCAGGCAGACTCTGGAGGCCCCGCGGAGCCTCCCGTCCCTATGGGCAGTTCGCCCCGCCCTCACCCCACCCCTATGGGCAGTTCGCCTCACCCTGCCCCTATGGGTGACTTGCCCCGCCCCTGGGTGCTCTGCCCCAGGTACCCAAGCGGATTCCTCTGCCACTGCCTGAGAGGTGTCGGAAGTCGGTTCCAGTGAGTTCTGGCTGAGAAAAAAGTCCTGAATAACTCTTTAAGGTTGCCATGTACAGTGCTGGCACGAATATGCCAATGTAGAGCCAAAGAAGCAAAAACTCCCATTCATTGTAAGTCAGTCTTGTCTGTTACAGTTCTGTTTCCTTCCCAATAATATCAACATGCAAGAACCAAAATAGAGTAAAAGAAAAAAGATTACTCTCTGGGATATTTCTAAAGATATTTCTTTTCATTCCCCCCCCCACTTGTTCACTCACTAATTTAAAGCCTCCTTTGCTAACAGAAATTTACCGGTATGTACAGCAAGGGCTGTGTTTTTAATGAAAAACAAAAGAGTACAAAAAAGACAACTGTGCCTTTAAATTGCAGCACCCAGAAAAATTAAGCCAATTCAATGTGCAGCTCTAAGTGGATGATAAAAATGGTAAAAGGAAACCTTGCCTCATTTGGTCAAGTGTTAAGACACAGTGCTAAGTTTTGTGTAATAAGACTTTTGTAATACTTAATAAGTAGCTTGTATAACGCAGTTATAAAGGGGGAGGGGAGTTTATATAAGGCTGAAAGAATATTCACTACAGAAGAAAATATTGCTGCTGCCAAGGCCTGATTAGTCATAAAATCCACAGCATTATCAAGATCCATCAATGCCTTCCTTTTAATGACTAATCTAATGAGAAAGACATCAAAGGTCTGTTTTTTTAAAAAAAATTAATGAAATAAAAGGTTGAATAAATATTGTATGCTGAACAATTTGGATAAACCTTATGCACACACAGAAATCGAGTTGTTGAAAATTGCACATTTTGTTTTGCTCTAAAGTTCACAGAGTTTAGGGCCACACTCTTATTATATTAACTGCTTGGCTTTTCATGCATTCCTAAATTGCCATGTAATCTAAAACCTTGTTGTCAGCTGCTCAGTATTGGAAAGTCCCTTGAAACAATCAGGCTGATTATAGGCTAGGCTGGAGAACAAAACTTGTTTGTATTATTGCAAAAATATAATTCTAATCTATCATATCTCCTCCTACATCTGCCAAAAAGGGGCTCTTTTTTATTTCTTCATCCTCTCCCCCCCTTTTCACCCCAATCGCCTTCCATCAGATACTGTTGGACAAAGGATTTCATTGCAGGGCCTTTTTTTAAAAAAAGTTTAAAAACATGAGAAGCCTTGGTGTAAAATTCTGTTGCTTTCCTTCCTGTAGGGACTTGACTGTAAATTGTTGGGCCAAAGTTATCTCACAGAGATTTCATTGTCGTATCTACTTACATCATCTTAATGCGATTTTATTTTACTTTGTCAAAGTCCTTTTTTATGCAAAACAGGATTCAGCTGACTCTAATAAAAGCAGCTTGCAAGCAACTAAACTGTAACAGCAATGGAATATATATATATATATATATATATATATATATATATATATATATATAACTCGTTTTGTTTTCCCAAGTCAAGACTGTGTCAGGGAGCGCTATTAGGAGATTTCTCTTCTTTCTCTCCACAATAATTGTTTGGGCGGGGTTACATTATGATCTCTAAATGAATAGTATCGCTTAGAACAAACACTTCTTGTATCTTTTATCTTCCCCCTGCGTACAGTGCTAAGCTTTTCTTTTGAAAAACGCCAAAGCTACTTTTCCAGATAAGTCATCAAAATGTTTCCAAAGCATTTTAACTGCCAGATTAACTATATCTGGGAAACAAAGAAAGATTGCTTACATTCTTGAAGCAGAAAGCTTGCCAATGTGTAGCAACAAGCAACAAATTAATTTCTTTTGCAACCATGGGCCAGGCAGTGGGGGGTGGGGAGAGAGAGAGAGAGCTCATAAGAAAAGCTACAATGAGATCTAAAGAGAAAATAATTTCCTTGTTCCAAAAGGGGGGGTCTTTTTCTAAGCTAGTGGCTTTTCTGAGGTTCCTTAGACTCTTATTGGGAGGGGGGTTCTCAAAAAAAAGATTAAGAATATCAGGCAGGTTTTCCTGAGAGACAGCTTATGCCAGGCTTCCTCAACCTCGGCCCTCCAGATGTTTTGAGGCACAATTCCCATCATCCCTGACCACTGGTCGTGCTAGCTAGGAATCATGGGAGTTGTAGGCAAAAAACATCTGTAGGGCCGAGGTTGAGGAAGCCTGGCTTATGCGCTCATTGTCAATGCTCCCCAATAATGTTGGGTTTGGGGGCAGACACAGATCCAGGGAAGTATTGGTAGTGATTTAGGGAGCATTCCCTGTTTGGATGGGGCCACTGAAAGGCCTGCATAGGACCAAATAGCACCTTGGGAGAACCCCAACTCTTCCCATAGTCATCAGCAATCTGCACAGATTCTCCTTGGAAGATCCCAATGCATGTGGGAAAGGATTCCCTGACGTTGGGGAGTTTTGAGGCATAAAGAGAGGATTGCATTTATTCACTTCTGAAACTTTCGGCTCTGCTAATACAGTCCGTTCACTAAAGGTCACAATGACCTTGTGGTAATTTTTTGAAATATAAGAATCCTAATTATTTCCCCCCACCTCCTTTCTAATCCTATCTTCCCCTGCTCCCTCCAAGTCTAATATAATCTGTTTCAGGTCAAAGATTGTTTATGTCAGCAATGTTCAAGCTACATAACTCCAAAGTGCTTTAATAAATTTATCAACTGGAAAATATTGCAAACATTTCATTTCCTTTGATATAGACACAAGTGCCTGCCCCCCCTTTCCGTCCTCCCTCCACCCCCTCCTCACCAGACTTCATTGCAAATTCCTGCTCTTATGAATCACTCTTAAGTCATATTTGCTTTAACTTTCCTGTGGTTCTACAAACAGCCTTTATATGGCCGGACTTCAAAGATGATAGAAATAAAAGTGGGAAATGTGATAGGAGTCATCTATTATTAGGCACAAAATGTTAGACCACTTTGCATTATGAGCCTTAAAATACGAATAATCCTTTTTTTAAAAAAGAAAAAGGAAAGGAAAGAAAGTCTACTCAAAGCATTTTCACTCACTTTGGCATGTATCGTAGAGAACTGTTTAGAAGAAAAATACTTTCCATGAACCACAATTGGCTCTAATTCTCCCCTCTAATATTTAATTTAGAATGAAAAGCTGTAACATTATAACAGGCTTCTCATATGTCAAAACCAAGATACTCTACTTGATGTTTCTCACAATATAAAATTAACATGTTACCAGGATGTTGACTCCAAAAGTAGTTACGGGGTGAGGAAGAGGAGGAGGGCACTAATAATATCTTATTTTTTAATAGGAAGTTGGGGGGGGACAAGAGAAATGTTGCAGCCCACTACTGACATCAAATGATTTTTTTAAAACAACAAAAAAAGAGATGAATGTGTGCTTGAAAGAATTTATTAGCTTCATCCAGAGCTGCATACATGGCAGGAATGTTAATTGTAAAAATCTGCAATGTAGCATTTCTGGTAAGCAAAAGAACTGCGTTTAACAAAAGATCAGTCGTCCCCCTTCCCCCCCCCCAACTTTTTTATTATTATTGCTTGATTCCTTGTGTTTTTAGAGGCCAAGAATATCCTTTCAGAAATCAAATTAGTCCCTGTGCAAGAAGCAGGTCTTTGCAGATTTAAGGAACTAGTGTTAAGCTGGTGTGTTCCTTTAGAGACGCAATTTAATACATTGGTAACATTTTGTTCTTAGGTTTGTATGCTAATGCAGCAGATCAAGAGTTGGTTGAAAGCATATTTGAGTCAGACCAAAATAAGCAATGTTTCAAAACACCAGGACTTAAAGTTCCTATGAACCTTGTGGGAGGAGGGAAGCGGGGGGGGGCGTCGTAAAAGACAGTGTCTGGAAGCAAATTCCAATTGCAATGCTTTCGTCTTTGATTAAGTGGATGAAAAATTATATTAGGGAATGATGTCCCCTATTTTTACTCCTTTTGTTTTGTGTTGCTCATGAAAGCCTCCTTTGTTGTTCATTGGGATTAATTGGTGGCAACGCAGCTCCAAGCACTCAGAGAAAACAGATTATCTGGACACTTTCCAATCTGAGTTCAGGCCCGGGTTTGGCCCTGATTTATGACCTTTATCAGGAGATGGGCAGGGGGTGTTCGATGTTACTGCTCTTGCAGCAGAAAGACCAGGACACCTTTCTTGATCGTCTGTGAGCTGGTGTGAGGTCAGTGGACTAGGGGGACTAGGCTAGTCCCCCAAATGTTCCCCTGGCGCCTCTTCCCAAAACCTGGGAAGCTTCTGCCCAGCTTAGGGATGTGTGGTGTTTATGCGCGCAATGCCAGGTCATCACCATCACCCTCGCTAGCTGGTGCCTCTGGCCCTAACTGGCACCTCAGGCACTAATACGCCACTGCTGGGGGGCAGCGTATTACAGTGGTTTTACTCCCATCTCCAGGGTTGGTTTTGGAGTGGGGGATTAGACCTTGCCACACTGGCTGTAATGCACCAGCTTGGAGAATAAAAGGCCTTAGCCTAACAATAAAGTGACTTTAGAGTTTGTGCCAGGCAGGCCTTTCTGAGGAGGGCATGCCATAAGCAAGAGGCCACTGCTGAAAAGGCCCTTTCTCTTGTGTCCACTCACAATATCAGATCTTTTGAGGGCACTCAGAGTAGGGCCTTCATTATTGGTGAGGATTACCGTATTTAGCTCCGTTGGTTAGAGTGCGGTGCTAAGAACGCCAAAGTTGCATGTTCGATCCCCGTATGGGACAGCTGCAGATTCCTGCATTGCAGGGCGTTGGACTAAAAGATCCTCAGGCGGTTGGATGAGATGATCCTTCCAACTCTACAGTTCTATCATTCAGAGAAGTTTTTAGGGTTTGGTGCTGTGTTATGTTTTTGCTACTTTTTGTTGGGAGCTGCCCAGAGTGGCTGGGCCAACACAGTCAGATGGGTGGCATAACAATAACAACAACAACAACAACAACAATTTGTTGTTACTGTTGCCATTATATTTATTATTATTACCTATCATCATTATCTGGTGCTTTCTTACCGTACCTCCTCAAAGTACATTAAATAAATTACCTCAGCATTTCCTACAATCAACCTTGTGACATAGGTTAGCATTATTATCCCCATATAAATATGCGATAGATAATTCAAAAACATCAAAGATGGCAGTGAATGGAGCACAAACAAAAAAGAAACGAACGGTATTTTATATTTCTTTCTCCTTCTGAAAAATGGGGAATATTTCTTCAGGTGCCATTACTTACCTCAGTGAAGGGTTCTGGCTACGCCCGGCTACTTTGCCTGGGAGTAGGGGGGTGAGTAAGAAGAACAGCCGTTGGCAACCTTTTGACCTTCCTTGCCATTTTTCCTCACCCCCCCCCCTATTTCTGGTTTCCAGCCAATTCAGTTTAATAGGTTACTTGTTGCAACCGTGCTGTCTGTTCACAGAGACCATTTTCCACTTGGTTTGAAACTTGGACCCTTACACACGTGCGCACGCAAGGCGCTTTTACACCAAGTGGTAAGAGGCGCCATCCAGGCAAAAAATAGTTTTCACAAGCAGCTTGGAAGGGTGTTAAAACTGACAGGAGTGAAAAGAGAGCACAAAATTGAAATAGTTTATTCTGAAGCATGGTGCACTAAATAAGATGATAGTTTCTGGGCAACGGATACCAGTAACTCATTTGCCAAGCCGGGGTCTTATATAACCTTAATTCACTCTACAAATTAGGTTAGTCAGAGGAAGTGTAAACATCAAACAACACTCCCGAGTGAGCCATTAAACATTAACTTTTTGCAGGTTTTTTTTTTTTATCTGGCTTACAATATTGTGCAATAACACGTGAGATGCAAAATAATGTTAGAATAATTGATGGAAGAAGAAGAAGAAGAAGAAGAAGAAGAAGAAGAAGAAGAAGAAGAAGAAGAAGAAGAAGAAGAAGAAGAAGAAGAAGAAGAAGAGGCATGTGCCAGCCAGACTTTGCTTTTTCACAAAGACTGCTTGGAAATCATAAACATATATTGCATTCTCTGGCACCACTTTGATTCTCAGCCTGTGGGTTAGGTTTTGGCAACAACTTTGCCAATGACTATCTCCATAACATTGTAAGAAGAATTATATTCATAAACTGGCAGTCAGCTGGAAACCCAAAAAAAGCAATGGGGAGTTGTCATTCCTGAACTTGCTGTCCATAAACATGTTGCAATATATCCTAGGAGAGCTAAAAATTGATACACTGCTACCATTATAAGTGCATTTAGACAATGATTATAATTTTGATGAGACTTTGGGATGTTTCCCCAATGTTGCATGCACAAATCTTTGCTATAAAAATTACTGACAGTTGTGTTTGGTCAAGGGGCAGATCCAGCCGAATCGGGCAGGTTGGGAATGATCCGGGGCAAACCTATCAGTTAAGGAGTGTGGGCTTGAGCCCCTGAGGACAGAAGCCTGCTCAGCCTCTATATAATAACCTCCAGCAATGAAGAACACACCACTTCCCAAGGCAGTCTGTTCCATCAACTTGCTGTCCATCAATGTGAAGCTTATCTTGCATTGTTCAGACAACAATCTTAGCTAGCTAGTACACTGCTGTTTTTACAGAGAAGAAACCTTAGCATATACTTCTCCTCAGGAGACAAAGTGCTTCCTTCACATACATCATCTTAATAGCTCTAGCCCTGCACACTTGTTAAGGCATAGCTGCCAAGTTTTCGCTTTTCTCGCGAGGAAGCCTATTCAGCATAAGGGAAAATCCCTGTAAAAAAGGGATAACTTGGCAGCTATGGTTAAGGTGGTGGTTGTTTAAATGAGACAGGGAATGACTTGCCTAAGGTCACCTAAGGAATTCATGGCTGCAGCAAAATTTAAATGCTGAGTTCCTGCTTCACAGCTCAGTCACTACTCAGTCTTCGGTTTCTGAAGTATAATATAATGACCGACTGTGGATACAAGATGTGATTGCTGGTGTAAATCCCCTAATGATTGCTTCTGTTCCTGTGGTGATGTGTGACAAGTCTGGTTTTAGGGCATGGCTTAGCATTTACCCCACACTAGGTGGGTAGATCTGGGCCACCATTTAGATTTCCCTCAATGTCTGCCATGTATTGTCACTGTGGGGCATTGTGGGAAATTTAAATGGTGGCTCAGAACCAAGGGCTGACTGTAGCATTCCCACCACCACGAGGTGAGCCCTTTGGGTCAGAGGGTACTTTGCCAAGGGAGCCCTCAAACCTGGAGCCAGACCTGGTGTGTGGGATCATGTGCCACTGTTAGTAAAATGTTTGTATCCATGCATTAATTATCATTTAAATTGGCACTTGAACCAAAAATGTCACGTTAGGACCTAACCTTATGTATGCACAATCTGTCTATGTGCTAATTACTTTGGGAAACCTAGGATGTATCGTAATCCATATAATAATGTTTATAATTTGCAATAATTCTTTGTACTTTTAGCAGAACCAGTAAAAATATACTCACTTCTTGTCCAGAACAAGACAGGAATTCTCTGTTTGTGTGTGTGTGTGTGTGTGTGTGTGTGTGTGTGTGTGTGAGCGCGTACAGATAAGTTAGTCGGCAAGGTTTTCAGAAAATTCCATCCCTAGCTGTAACACTTCTTCTTTGAACAACCATGTTCCTCTCTTGTATTCAATTCCCAACAGCAATTAGTAGTGAAATAAATAACGTATCAATGAAGCCGTAGAGAATTATGTCCATACAAACACCAAACTATTGTCCATCAAGCAGCAGCTGTGAGCATTAGTGTGTTTTTTTTAAATCAATAACATTTCACAATAGAAAAAGGGCTGCTTGCCACAGCTCAGGGGTAATTGCCCCTCCTTTTCATTATAGCTCAAGCTACATGCATTCTGTGCCTTTAAAAGCGTAATTTGGTGTCAATGTCCCTGAAATGTTGTATCTAGGAGAGCTGAATTCTGTGATTTCTGTCAACTTCGCAAGTCAAACAAATTTGTTCCACTTTTGCTTGTTACTGGTGCAATCCTTCACAAGTTTATTCAAAAGCTAGCCCCAATGAATTCACGTTAGTGGGTACAGGATTGCAGCCTAAACCATCTTGTCTCTGACTATGCACTGTCCATCAGGCAAAATCATAGCAATAGGCTTTCTTATGAGGAAGTCTAGCCTTTTGAAAACATGAATGTAATTTTTTTTTGAAATACCTTCTGCTGAAGTAGTAGTGCAGGGCTGCAGAAAATAAAAATGGACTAAAAATAAACATGTTTTCCTGACGGAAAAGGAGAATCTCCTCTCCCTCACCCCAATGTTATTTTGAATGTTTGCTTTTAATGTTTATTACTGATGCAGTATTGGCGCACAGCAGCAAGAGTGAAAAACAATTAATTAAAAAAGGCCAAGGACCTCAATTCCCTGGAATATGTTTTTTTTATTTTTTTTCACTATTTGATTTGCTTAAAGGTTGTTCAGAGGAAAACAGCTGCTGTTGCTGTTCCAGAATAGGGGTAGCATGGGTGTAGACAGGGGGGCAGGGGGGCAGCTGCCCCTCCTAGAAGCAAAAAATTAATGTATTTTACAGACCATAACCAGCACTTTTCCCATCCAAAAACTGAAGTGGAAAGGGCTTTGCTTTAGCGAGAGCAGCTCGGTCTCCGCTTGCTGGGGGGGGGGGCGGGAACACAGCTGTAACAAAAACACATCAAATAAATAAAGCAAAGTGGCTACCGGTAGTTAAGCAGTTAAGACAATGGAGCAGATTGTCTTCAGACAAGATTTGATAGCTCACCACTTCACCCTATTGTTCTTCAGTGGGAGTTGTTAATGAGGATTCAGGGATTGCATTAAGAGTTCTATTGGCGATTTAATGAGGGTGCAGAGGATTCAATTTGACTAAGGTGGCTCTGCAAGGCTAAAAGAAGGGAATAAGAAAAGGGGGGGCTGTAGCTTTGATAGACACAGTGATGTTTATAAAAAGCAGTGCTGTTCCAGTCTGCCCCTCCTCCTGCATCTGTATACTGTAAATCAGGGGTGGCCACCTCCCAAGAGACTCTGATCTACTCACAGAGTTAAAAACTGGGAGTGATCTACCCCCTTTTGGGGGGGGGTTCAGGTCAAAGCTGTTGAGTTTTTTAAGGAAGGGACTTGTTGAGCTTCTTTTAGGAGGGAGGGAGGCCCATTTTTGTTTAGGGCTTCAGGTCATAGTTCAGTTTTTAGGGAGGAGGAAAATTTTGGGTGAGCTTTTCTTAGGGGTGCCAGTGATCTAGCAGTGATCTACCACAGACATCCAGTGATCTACTGGTAGATCACAAACTACCTGTTGGACGTGCCTGCTGTAAATCAAGCAGAGAGAAAGCTGCTTACAAGGCTCCTTCCTCTTGCGTCACCCAGAGGCACCCACAAATGTGAGTTATCCCTCTCTCTATTTCTTCCTTCCTTCCCTCCCTCTTCCATCCTTAATAAAATACGGGGGGCAGATAAGCCCCACATGGAAACCCATCATCATGGGGGGATGACTCTTTAAAATACGGTATATACCAGAAATTGGGGGGGGGGAGGCACCTAGGTCTCTAGGAGTTGGCTGCTATGCCTAGGAGTAGGACAATTCAAGAAAGCAGAATGATGCATATGCTATGGTAATATATCAATAGAATCATAGAATTGTAGTCGGAAAGGACCACAAGGGTCATCTAGTCCAACCCCCTGCAATGCAGGAATTTTTTCCCAAGGTGGGGCTTGAACCCACAACATGGTTGAAATATGCTGATATGCAGCAACGCCTCGGAGCTGTCGTGACTGCGGCCGTGCCTTGCCTCTCCCTTGCCCGCCCTGCCACCCCCTCTCACCTGCCCGACCCTCCCGTCCTCTTGCTGCAGAGTTCCAGCATCACAGCGTCACCCAGAGGCACCCACAAATATGAGTTATCCCTCTCTCTATTTCTTCCTTCCTTCCCTCCCTCTTCCATCCTTAATAAAATACGGGGGGGCAGATAAGCCCCACATAGAAAGCCCATCAACATGGGGGGATGACTCTTTAAAATACGGTATATACCAGAAATTTGGGGGGGGGAGGCACCTAGGCCTCTAGGAGTTGGCTGCTATGCCTAGGAGTAGGACAATTCAAGAAAGCAGAATGATGCATATGCTATGGTAATATATCAATAGAATCATAGAATTGTAGTCGGAAAGGACCACAAGGGTCATCTAGTCCAACCCCCTGCAATGCAGGAATTTTTTCCCAAGGTGGGGCTTGAACCCACAACATGGTTGAAATATGCTGATATGCAGCAACGCCTCGGAGCTGTCGTGACTGCGGCCGTGCCTTGCCTCTCCCTTGCCCGCCCTGCCACCCCCTCTCACCTGCCCGACCCTCCCGTCCTCTTGCTGCAGAGTTCCAGCATCACAGCGTCACCCAGAGGCACCCACAAATATGAGTTATCCCTCTCTCTATTTCTTCCTTCCTTCCCTCCCTCTTCCATCCTTAATAAAATACGGGGGGGCAGATAAGCCCCACATAGAAAGCCCATCAACATGGGGGGATGACTCTTTAAAATACGGTATATACCAGAAATTTGGGGGGGGGGAGGCACCTAGGCCTCTAGGAGTTGGCTGCTATGCCTAGGAGTAGGACAATTCAAGAAAGCAGAATGATGCATATGCTATGGTAATATATCAATAGAATCATAGAATTGTAGTCGGAAAGGACCACAAGGGTCATCTAGTCCAACCCCCTGCAATGCAGGAATTTTTTCCCAAGGTGGGGCTTGAACCCACGACATGGTTGAAATATTATGCTGATATGCATCAACGCCTCGGAGCCGTCGTGACTGCGGCCGTGCCTTGCCTCGCCCTCGCCCGCCCTGCCACCTCCTCTGGCCTGCCCGACCCTCCCGTCCTCTCCAGCCAAGCAGGGTAGCCGCCGCAGCTGCCAGCCCCAGAAGCACAAGGTGGCTGCTGCTGCCACCGCCACAATGTCGTCGGGCCCGCTGGCCCTGTAGCCCCTACCCTCCAGCCGCTACCCTCCAGGGCCCTGTGGCCCCTACCCTCCAGTGCCTTGGCCCCGCCCCTGAACGACCATGGCTCCCCCCCCCCAGTTTTGATCCTGGCTACGCCCCTGAGGGGTAGCCAACCACATTGGTCCTCCTTCATGACCAAGAAAAGCCACAAGATGGTGGGTCGTATCCAGGGCCAGCCCAAGACATGTTGGTACCTGAGGTGAACCACAAAATGGTACTCCTTCTCCTCGCACCAGGGAAGAAAGGGTGAGTGGATCTCTACATCAGGAATGAGGGAGAACAAAGATCTTCATCGGAAACAAAGAAGGGGGAAGACCAGCAACACCTCCTGTTTGCCAAGAGGCTATGGTAGAGGCAGCCAAGGAGGTGTCAGATCCAGCCTCCAAGGAGCACACCACAACTGTTGCTAGCTTCGTGGTAGAAGGAGTGAGCAATGTATTCCTTGGAGGCTGGATCTGCTGCCCGTGTGGTTTCTGCAACCTGAGGTGATCATAGATGCCTTATGGGTGGGCCGCCCCTGGTTGTATCCAACCTTGTTTTGCAGAAATGGAAAGCGCTTCCACAAGCAGAAATGGTGTGCTGTTTTTTTTAATGAAACATTTATTGAAGCTGGGCTGTGTGATACTGGTAGCTGATTAATCTTCTGGTGTTGGATAACAGAGAAAGACACACACACACACACACATACACACACACACACACACAAACTAACAGGTTTATTTCTTTTGAAGATGCCTGACCTCATGTTATGTAAATGCCAGCTATTGGTTCTGGGGTTAATTAGTTTTGCAGAAATAATCTGCAGTCTTGCTGAATAGTTTTTCCGCCCTGATGAATGGCACATACTAAAATTAAGTGAGATGTCTGCCCAGAAAGAAAACGGAGATGTCTAGAAGTATCAAACAAACCAGACTTGTAAAAGCCAATGAGAATGTTTGTCACTCGTTTCAATGGCCGTTGCCTCACTCATTCTCCAAATTCCGTACATGTAATGTCTTCCGTAACATTCTCAACACTGATGAAACAAAAGGAGTGTGAGGATACTAATGATAAAAAAAGTTATGGATGCAACTTAAGCAGGTGGGATTGTTTCCTTATATCCAGTCACTGCAGTACAGAGGCACGCAGGCTAGAATGTTTGGGCCTGATTCACAGTTCGCATTCAGGTCCTCTTCATTTGGGACTTGGCCATGCAGACCAACCAGAGCGTCCGAGTTATGTGAAATCTCTTCAGCCATCGTTTGCCTTGGTGTAAATACAAAACTCTACTTAGCTATGACATTTCCCTCCTATAATGCACAATAACATGAGAGAGGGGGACGACACAGCTCTCTGATCTCCTTTTCTAGCATCTGACTATAAGGGGAGAAAATCAGCCCGGCATTCCCTGGCTCTGGGGCCCACATGGTTATTATTTTCCATTTGTTGCACAATGCGGCCATGGGAGGCTGCAGTGGGGAGCGTCCATTAGTGGACTTGCAGCAGAAGCAGAAGCATCAGGGCAACCAATTGGATTTTTCTGATTGTGCTTGCAAAATTCTACACGTGGAGACATGAGGAGAGCATGGGAGTGAGAGGAGAGACTGAGGGTGTGCTAGCTTTGCCTTCCCCATCCCATCCCTGTCCCCTTCCATGACTGTGGGGGACAACTTCTCCAGCAAGGAGCCTTTTCCACTCATGGAGGGGACCTCCAGGCAATTTTTGGAGCCCTGGTTTTCCCGGGTTCCAAATTGTGCAGGATGCATCCACATTGTACAGGAGGCTCTCTGCTTCAGACATTTGCCCTCCAATTTGTGCAGGGCAAAAGGTGCAGTGATGAGAGGAGTGAGCATGCTTTAAGAGAAATTTAAAACACGTCAGGAGGGCACCAAAGACTGGGTTATCTACAGGTTACATGGGGGGGGGGCTCACCACCACCACAGGGATGTCATTTTGGACAATATGCATATAGACATTCTTGAAAACTGGTGTTGTGTGGTGGCTGACAGCCTAAGCTTTTCATATCTCACCATGGCCTTTAAGCAAGCGACCCACCCCACAGCCGCAATATGGGAATAACAATAATACTGACCGACTTTAGAGGACTGTTGCTAGGATTACTGAGGCAATGTATGGGAATGGCTTTAAAGTAACTTGATATAGATATAGAACACTGTATATAGATATAGATATTCGCTCAAATATTCCCGTAACTGGAACCAGGCCTGACATACTTTTCCAAGGCCTTGGTTTCCAAGGTAACTAGTGTTTTAGGACACTGATCACCCTGAATCTCAAAACCACTTTTGAAACAGGTTATACGTCTATTTCTCCTATCGCTTTTCTCCTGCTGCCTTTGTGACCTCATTGAGGTGGTGCAAATCTGGCCGACAGACAACTGAGGCCTTTGGCCATTCAGCACGTGCTGAACTGAACATTATAATAATAATTTTATTATTTGTATGCCGCCCATCCGACTGTGTCGCCCTAGCCACTCTGGGTAGCTTCCAGCATGCCCTGGACAAGCCCAAAATAGGGCTTATGAGTGGCTAAACATTGTCCTATATTCACCAGACAACTGGCAGCAGCATTTAATGATGGAGGAATAAAAACACATATGAAAAATAAAACATTCGAAGTGATTCTTTTTAAAGCATCTTTTGGGTTTTCTGTTCCCCATTATGAAAGCTCTTGAAATATGCAGGACATTGTGGTGGGACAAGGACAAGGCTAAGGCTAAGGGAATACCTTTCTTTTTCCATTCCTTTCCATTCCGGGCCCACCTCTTGTGCATGTCAACACAAGCACGACACAGAGAGACTAATAAGGGCTCATCCATGCCTCCATTGGACCTGCCTCTTTGCCTGTGGGGAAACCCACAGCTTAGCGCCGAATTGGAGCAAACAGCAATCGGGGTTTCCACAAAATTGCTGTTTTCCCAATTTAGCTCTAAAGAGTGGGATTTCTCCCATGGTATCCTCCTCCTCTTTTCCTACAAATCCTATACAGTAGCAGGGAAGCCGTATTTTCCTTCTTTAAATTTCCCTCTTTAAATTATTGAGATTTATCGATCCCATGCTCAGCCACCTGCTAGGGTTCCCATATTTCCTAAAGTAGAAACCAGGACACCCCGAAAGTTGTTGAGCTCCCCCTGGTAATGTCTGGGAAAATCTAGACATATGGCAGCCCTATCTCCTGCCATCTAAAACCATATGCCTGGATCTTTAACCAAGGCCCTTCTTTGACTATCCTGGCAACCTGAGATGTATTGTGTGAGGAAAGGTCTCTTTCACTGGTGACACCCCAGTTCTGGAGCACTCTCCTGGCACCCTCAATGCTATAATCCTGGCACCAAGCAAATATATTTTGATCTTTCCAGGTCATCAGATTCAATCTGTTTTATCTCTGCTGGATTCTGTGCTGCTTTTTTGTATTTGCACCATCTTGCATACTTGTTTAAAATTGATGTATTATATTTTTAAGGGCTATTTTTTATATTAAAAAAACCTGCTCTGTTTGGAGGGTGAGTTAAAAATCTCTGTAAATTAACGGACAAACAAAACAAATCTCCTTTGCAAAGATTCCCTCCTAAAACACCCCTGTTGCCACCTCTTCTTTCAAACCCCATTTCTGTGAAGCCAAATGCTTAAAATGTTACTCTTCGTCTCCATTCAAAGCATCATTAAGGCACGTAATTGCATTTGCACAAAGCCATCTCATACTATTATTGCCTCCCCCATTCCTCCCCTTGCTGTGTTCTCCTCCCCCATATATTGAAATTCATATTGCAAGATCCTTGGGTTCAGGGACCTGCCTTGTTTGCTCTTGTAGTCTGCAACGCTCCATGTACATTGATGGTGCTGTTTAAGTAGCAGTAATAATAATCATAACATTCCTGATATGATCAGCGCCAACAGTGATTATATGCACCTCAACCTGGCACATAATATAATTTTTACATCCATCTCAGTGTCTTCTGAATACACACTGCTCTCCCCCCCCATTCTTTTCCTCTAGGGAGCGATTGCGATAGTCATTAGTTGCCCTATTCATCATTTAAGTACAGCGTCATCCAGAGCTCCCTTTGAAATGAATGTACATGACACAATTACACAACGGAAGGACTGTAGGCTATTCAGTGCAGTTAAAGATAATCAGGCTAGGTATATAATGAAGAAGGAGAGTGAGAGCATCTGTCTCCCCAGAGGATTAAAATAAATACCATCATCTCTGGAGGCTCAGTTGCTGAATGGTTAGAGAGCTCAAGGATCCCGATGTCCCTGGGAAAATGTCCAAGGGCTTCGGCAGCTGAGAACAGAATGCATTTCAAAGCTAGGGTGCAGAATGGAGACAGAAGTTGTCACTTTGGTTCAATATATTTCCCCATCCTTTTAGTTTTCCGACTGTGTTCTAATGAACCCTGAAGTTTTCTGGGTGCTTATCCAAGGTCCCCCAATGTGACGGTGAGTGATGGCAGGCAAGCTTCTCTGAAAAAGCATCTTGCCCAGCACCACAACCGGTCCTCGCCTGGTGTAAGCAGATATGCAGGAGAGTGTTAACCATGGGTGGTCCTATAACAAAACCAAGGCCCCCACACTCCCTGCAGGCATTTAGCTGTCTGAGATGAAGGGCAACGTGGCACCCTATTCCCTTCCATAAACAGAAACTGATTGGACTGGCAACTGAGGCTGGATCAAGACACATAAAAAAAAAACATTTCAGTGAAATGCGCTGCAAACTTTGTGTGAGAAATCGGGTTAGCAAAAACAGAACTCCACAGCACCATCTGGTGCATGTGCATAAACAGCACATATAAAGCATTTTTTCTTTGCCAGTGTAGCTGAGTCCTGAATCTCATTTTAACAGTGGTGGCAGAATGCTATCTTCCACACCACATCTGAAAGCAGCCAGCTAGTTTAGGGGGTTCAAGGTGGGTTATGTGGCACACAGTCCTGTCTTCCAGCACCTTGCTATAATAATAATAATAATAATAATAATAATAATAATAATAATAATATGACAATAAAGATATCTTATCTTATCTAATAATAATAATAATAATTTATTCATACCCCGCCCATCTGGCTGGGTTTCCCCAGCCATTCTGGGCGGCTTCCAACTGAATATTAAAAACAGTACAGCATCAAACATTAAAAACTTCCCTAAACAGGGCCCCCTTCAGTTGTCTTCTAAAACTAAAATAGTTACTTATTGCCTTGACATCTGCTGGGAGGGCGTTCCATAGGGCAGGTGCCATTACCGAGAAGGCTCTCTGTCTGGTTCCCTGTAACCTCACTTCTTGCAATGAGGGAACCGCCAGAAGGCCCTCGGTGCTGGATCTCAGTGTCCGGGCTGAATGATGGGGGTGGAGATGCTCCTTCAGGTATACAGGTATACCATCCACCACTTGAGGCAATATCTCTGGGGTGGTGGACCTGTGGCCCTCCAGATTTTGCTCAACTACAACTCCTGTCATTGCTGACCAATGGCCATACTGGCTGGGACCGATGGGATCTGGCTTTCTCTATCCAATGATAGGGCCGTCCTGTAATGTGTTCCAGACCACATTCTCCATTCAAGAGAGGGCAACAGAGAGGACCAACTAGCCAGTCCCGTGTCCCACATGAATTGAGTGTGCACCCTTGAGCAGACTCCACAATCCTTTGCAATGCACTGGGGTTCCTCAGCAAACAGGCCAGTGTGTAAAAGGTCAGCGAAGGCAGAAAGTTTGAAAGCTCCGGCCTTGTGCTCAGAATAGCCAATTAAGCAGGCAGAACTTACAAATCACCCCCTTTACCACCAGTGCCTTAATTTGGCATGCTTATGTGAGCCAGTAGAAAGGGGGTAATTTCTCCACAGCTCTCTGGTATTTATAAGTTAAATGGTGCATTGAAAATCTGTTTGAAATAGCCAACCCTGCTAACTGGCTTTTAGTGAAAAGCACAGTAATGTAGATCAGTTTGAGGGCCACTTCACAGATGCTTCACAGAAGCCCTAAATGGCCTCGGTCCAGTATACCTGAAGGAGTGTCTCCACCTCCATTGTTCTGCCCGGACACTGAGGTCCAGTGCCGAGGGCCTTCTGGCGGTTCCCTCGCTGCGAGAAGCCAAGTTACAGGGAACCAGGCAGAGGGCCTTCTCAGTAGTGGCACCCACCCTGTGGAACGCCCTCCCACCAGATGTCAAAGAGAAAAACAACTACAGTACCAGACTTTTAGAGGACATCTGAAGGCAGCCCTGTTTAGGGAAGCTTTTAATGTTTAATAAATTATTGTATTTTAATACTTCTGTTGGAAGCCGCCCAGAGTGGCTGGGGAAACCCAGCCAGATGGGTGGGGTATATATATTATTATTATTATTATTATTATTATTATTATTATTATTATTATTATTAAGCCAAGCCAAGTAAGCATTGCATGTAGGACACTGCACAATTCTCTAAACCAGTGGTTTCCAGTTAGCTAAATACTGAGGACCCCCTATTTATCAAATGCCAAGCCACGGACCTCCTACTTTTGATCATTTTGATGACTCTATGGTAAATACCTGTGCAAAGCAATTTTTTAAAGAAAATGTGGGGTAACCCCAACAAGCAAAGAATTTTAGGTATACTAAAAAAACATGTAATTTTATTAACATACTGTATAGTACAAGTGAACAAATTATGACATGTCTAGCAGCTACCAAGCCTTTGTTAGTTTGTGTCACAGAAGGGTGTTGCTACTCCTGAGTAAGCACTCCACACATCCTCTGGATCAGGCATCCCCAAACTGCGGCCCTCCAGATGTTTTGGCCTACAACTCCCATGATCCCTAGCTAACAGGACCAGTGGTCGGGGAGGATGGGAATTGTAGTCCAAAACATCTGGAGGGCCGAAGTTTGGGGATGCCTGCTCTGGATTTTCAGAGTTTTATTGTGCATGCTATACATAGCTGCCAAGTTATCCCTTTTTTTAAGGGAAATTCCCTTATGCTGAATAGGCTTCCTCGTGAGAAAAGGGAAAACTTGGCAGCTATGATGCTATATACAGTGGTGAGATGTCTCAAATCATGTCTGCTCTGCATGGGGCAGAAGCCCGCAATGGCGTCTCGCGGGCTCTGACCCCCCTTTTAAGACTGGACATCCAAACGCCCCTCCTCCTTGCTCTACGGGTTCTCCGTGGTCCCAAACCAGGCTCCTGAGGTGCCATTCTACCTTCCAGCCCCTGCTGAAGCTAGCTCCGCCCCTGCTTCCCTGCTCCCAGCCTGGAGCTGAGCCTCCAGGACTCTGCAGAGCCCTGGACCCTTCTTTCCCACTTCTTGGTTTTCCCTCCCAGACTTGCTGCTCTCGCTGCTGCTCTCCCAGCTGGTAGAAGTAAGCAGAGTGGGCTGCTCTCTGCAAGCCCTCTCTCTAACAGTTTGCTTGCTTGCTGGCCTGGAGCAGCTACTGCAGACATTTTAAAAAAATTATTACTTACTTACAGTATTGATAGCCTGCTTGTCACTGATTTTTTTCAATCCCAGAGCGGGGAACAAAGTGAAAAAAACTAACAGATAAAAACAATAATATATATCAATTACAAAATCACATAAACAGGTCCAACAAGCAACAAATTAAACAATTCTGTCATGAAATGACCAACAAAATTAAAATGACAAAAATACCTAGGGGGGAAACAAACACAGGACATTCAAACACATTAAACAACCAATCGTCTTAGCAATGGTCCCACCCAGTTTTTCACTTACACCAGATGAGCTGTTTATTGAGAGTCCTTCCTGACTTGTTTGCGCAGTTTAGGGTGTATGTGCATTAGGAGACATTGGCTTTTATTGAGCATTTAGTCTGATTTGTTTGTGGGGAGGTCAGATGACTTTGCATCCAACTCTGCAATTCTACGATTCTAAGTAAATACTGGCACACACTTTTCCAGTCCATGGGCGTACCCAGTGAGGGGCCGGGGGGCAGCTGCCCCCCCAGAAGCAAAAAAAAATGGTTATAAAGTGATGAAACGAAACAAAATTAGGTAGGGCGATGGCAAATAATCAATTGTTTACCACACTGAAATGGTGTAAAAACCGAGAAGTATCTAGAGCCACCTAGCTGCTGGTAGAGGAATCCATGTCAGCCAGCCATTGGGATTCAAGGGAGGGAGAGGTCTCTAGCGGGCTCTAGCAGAGAGAAGAGGGAATCTTCTAGAGGGATCTAATGAGTTCCGCTTCACTAAACTAAGCCACCCGCTATTAGTTTACCTTCTTATTTACATTTAGAAGACATCAAGGTTGCCTAAATGGATATAAGAAACTGGTTCCAAAACGGTAAGTTAAGTACCATAATTTCTGTAGAAAATTAAATTTTTAAGGGTCAAGACCTGGCTCAGAAGTACAATGGGAGAGGACAGACTGACTGGGTTGTGTTTGATGAGCGTCCATTGGAAATTCTTCAAGGAAAATCAGGACTGGATTGAAACGAAAGTTTTGAACAAGTTTTCTTCAAACCCAAGAAAAATGATATTAGTATAAGACATGTAACTAGAATAAAAATTAAAAAAAATTCAAGCAAATAATTGTAATAGCTACCGTAATAACTACCATAATAAAGCACTGCTATAATTATATATAATTTTCTTAAAAAATTGGTTTCATTCACCTTTTCCGTGCTGAAATGCCACAACCTGAACAACCTTGGCTTGCCCCCCCCCCCAGTTTTGATCCTGGGTACGCCCCTGTTCCAGTCCCTTTCTAGTCCACATCAGTTTCCATATCACAAAATGTCTTATTGTTGGGTGAAGGAGTTGAGCATCAGCTTGTTGCGTGAGATTGCCAACTCAATGGTGCATCTGGAATGTGCCAGTATGTGATTGAATCCCACTTGAAAATATCAGCCTGGAGACGCCCTCTCTCTCTTTCAATTTGTAAGCAAACCCGTTGAACCTACTACTTCTTTAAAATTCCTCTTGTGTTTTCTTTCGGGCCAGTTTAGTCCGTCGGCAGTGAGTCATAGGTATATGGAATAATTCTTCTGGCTTCCCTTGTTTAGCTTTCCTTGGCACTGACAATACACCGTTGGTAATGTTAGAGGAGGGCCGTACACCCGTATTGTTGATGCAATTACTTTGCTCTGAGCAAGCGAGATTAGTCATGTATTTTACATATTTAAGAGAGGGTCGGTTCCAAATAAACGTCCTTTCGTATGGAGAAAAACCCCTGCGGGGCTTGTAGCTCACACAACTGAAAAAAGTCACTCAAATAATCTGCAGCTCTTGCTTGCTGGAATGAGTATGGCACCCCAGATGGACCATGCTCTGGCTCACGTTGCAGCCTCTTCTGAATCAGCACCCCCCTGCCCACCCCCCATGTTTAGAGCTGCAGCTGTCAGAACCAAGACCTTCAGGCCCATGTGAAGTGCTGGATTTATGTATAAACTAAACAAGCTATAGCTTAGGGGCCCCACTCTCTGGGGGGGGGGGGCAAAAAAAATTAAAGGAAAAAACCTGGATGTACATTTCCAAAATATAAGATAAAAAACAAATAAAATAAAACCTACATACAGCAACAGCTTTTTGTGTTGTGTAGGCTCCTATGATGTAAGTAATGGGCCCTGCCTGCTCCCTAAAATATGACTGGTTTGCTCATTTCCATATATAGGGTGCCTACATTCTGCTATTTATAATTATTAGTAGTTTGCCTCATATATTTACACCTATTATTATTTCATGTTATAGCAAGTTTCTAGAGACTAGATTATGAGCCTTTGTAAATTGTGATTCTAAAGGAACTTTTGTTATTGCCAAATGCCAAAGTGTTTGCATTATTAAGTTTGTTATGAATAGAAAAGCATTTTCAGTTAGAGTGTAAAAATTATTTCACTATTAATATACTTCTTCTTAATTGAATTTCAGTTCAACAGTTACTTTCATAAAATACATATTTTGTTATGTGCAAATGGCTTTAGATACCTATTAGGTCCATAAATTACCATACAGCATATATTCAACACAAAAAAACAGCGACAATTTGTTGTTGACAAACAAAGGACAGCTGGACATATAAAGGGCCCCATAACCTTCAGTAGCTTAGGGCCTCATCAAACCTAAATCCGGCCCTGCCCATGTGGGAATCCCTGGGCCAATCTCATCTCACCCAGCACTAAATCACCCTCTCTTGTGATTTCTTGTAACAGCAGCAGAAAATAAGGAAGTTGTAGGAGAAAGGATCTCCTGATCAGTTCTTGGTTCCTCCTTACCGCTGGCTGTTTTTGGAGGTGTGAGGGAATGAGTAAGCAGATGCACAGGCAATCCCCATCACAGATGCTTTCAACAAGACAAAAAATGATATTCCCATCTCCCCTCTCCCCTTTCTTTTCCTCCAACTGCAAGATATCGTGACATTCGTGTCTCATACCAAATATAAGCAAACTGTGAAGAAGACTATGAATTGAAAGTGGAGATGCTATATGTACCGGTATTTATTTTGTAACACAAGAAAATCTACAATAAACAAATTTTTTAAAAAATCAAGACTGAAAGACAAGAAGAATATTGTATTTAATAATAATTTTAAAAACTAGGTTTGTTTCACAGACATGTGCCCCCAGATTTATATGCCTGTGTTCTGTCTTCAGACTAATAAAATAGGGCGGTAAAAAGATCCCTACTGAATCAGCCCATCTTTCTGCAGCCTCTTGGTCTCACAGTGGCCAGCCAGATGTTTATGGGAAGCCTGCAAACAGGACCAGGGCACAAGAGCACTCTCTGCGCTCATGATTCCCAGCAACTGGCAGGCAGAGAGATACGGCTTCTGGCAGCAAGGGCAGACCCTCCAACATTTCTCCGATGAAAACAGGGATGTCCCATTCCATAATGATTAATTTACTATTTATACCCCACACATCTGATTGGGTTGCCCCAGAACTCTGGGCAGCTTCCAACATACAGTGGTGCCTCGCAAGACGAATTTAATTCGTCCCGCGAGTCGCTTCGTATAGCGAAAAATTCATTTTGCGAAGCGGCTCCCATAGGAACGCATTGAAGTGTGGTTTCCCATAGGGTGCCTTGCAAGACGGGGGGGAAAATTCCGTCTAGCAAGGCACCCTATGGGACAAAAAAAAATTCGTCTTGCAAAGCGCACCATAGGAAACTTTGTCTTGCAAGTCTCAATTGAAATCGCAAAACGCTTTCGTTTTGCGAGTTTTTTGTCTTGCGAGGCATTCATCTAGCGAGGTACCACTGTATATAAAAACATAGTAAAACATTAAACATTTTTTTAAAAAAACCCTTCCCTATAAAAGATTGCCCTCAGATGGCTCGGGGGTCGGATAACCCCATACCCTCCAACATATCTCCAATGGAAATAGGGACGTCCTAAGGAAAAGTGGGACATTCCAGGATCAAATCAGAAACCAGGATGGCTTCTCTAAATCAGGGACGTTCCTGGAAAATAGGGACACTTGGAGGGTTTGGGAGGGCTCGTCCAGATTTTCACTTGACCCATGTTTTGGTCCAAGTGCTTTTCTTGTTGTGCCTTACGAAAAACCCAATCTTACCAGCTGAAATGGATCTTATCAGATGCGTGGAAAGATTTTGCTTGGCCCAAGCTTCAACTCAACAGAGAATTTATATCTGGAGAGAAGTGTGTTCTGCTGGCTCTCTGCATCCCACCAGGTTCTCGTTATGCCCACTATATCAAGACCACCCTCTAAGACGCAGCAGATTGAAATCCCTGCTCAGCCATGAAGCTCAGTGGGGCAGCCTAGGGCCAGTCACGTGCTCTCTGTCCGGCTGACCTCAAAGGTCATTGTGAGGATGAAATGGGGGGAGAGGGAACTGTGTCTGTTGCCTTGCGCTCCTTGAAGCAAAAGTGGGGTAGGAATGTAATGAATCAAATAAATTTGTCCAAAAGTTTTCACATTCAAGACCTGGCATTTTTGTTGTTATTTTAATGGGGGCGCAGGGGATGGATTTCAGGTTTGCAGGGCTCAGACGTACCCCAACGTAAGGCCTATCCAGAGTGGTTAGCACTGGGATAGATGGATAAATGCTCTGACCAAATTGACGTTTCAAATTTCAAATAAAACGAGTTTGAATTTATTTTCACTCCTGGGTTAACAGTGAAAATTCGCGATTTTCTATTTTCAATTTCACTCATTTATTTGGAATTCTCGGTCCATTTTGCCTCCTTTTTATTAAAACTCAGCTTCCTTGTAACTTAAAACACACACAATTATCATCTTACTATTTACGTCAGCTGGTTTTAAAGCCTGCATACCAGGAATAGCAAGTTGTGTTCCTGGCTGTCTTAAGTACACACTGAATGGCATTCTGGAAATTATATTTACTGCTTTGAGCTGCCTGCATTGAAGGACCCCCCCCCTCCCCCCCGGGCCATCATATTTTTTACTAAAAACAGTTTGAGGTAAATTATTTGACATGAGATAAATGTGAAATAGGCTGCACTGCTTATTTCCTGTGTATTATTTGGAAAATAGGATGACCTTTCAAAGCCGCTAACAGGCACGCTTCCTTTCTGTGTGCTATGAATAAAAACTTCAGGTTGCCTCTTCTTCTTGTTGTTTCAAAAAAAACTGATTTATTTTTTTAGTCAGTGGTGGTGGATTGTTTTATAAAAATAAATTAAAAGCATCTATTTTTTCAAGAAAGGAGGCAAACATTTTCTTCATGTTTCTCAGTCTGTGCACACCTACGCAGATCACTTACTAGGTGCAGCAGTAACAGGAGTTTTGCTTTGAAATAACAGTACAGCTCTTGATGTCAAAGGGGAGAAAAATACTTGGGTGTCCTTAGTTTTGCTTCTCCTTTCTCAAGTGTACACACGATTATCAAACATAATAGGGCATAATTTTACATAACTAGCAAATGGCGCCTTGAGCTAGTATACAAATCATACCTGATTGAATATCACTGTTCCCGAACTGCTGTTTAATCACATTTCTTTTCAGGTTACATGAACAAAAAAACAATAATGTTGGTTTTTAATTAAATGAATATACAGGAATGACATTTGAGAAGATAATGCTACTGCTTCTATTACCCTCAGTGGTACTAATAAGACGTGACAGAGCGATATTTGATACTACTCAAAATCCCACTTGAATTTCTCTCTCTCCTCATCAGTCTCTGCTGAGTGATTTGGGGACTTGGTTTTTATGAGCTGTGTCCATGGCGTTGCTTGTTTTTGCCCACTTTTTTGTCACAGTGGAGATAGATAGATAGATAGATAGATAGATAGATAGATAGATAGATAGATAGATATAGTAGTTAACATTTACATCCCATTTAAATCAGTGGCTTCTATGAGGACTGTACAATGAGGAAGTGGAATGTAGTTTAAATATTAAATTGTAAATATTAAATTTATGAAACTAATAATCCCATAAGCATGGCTAGCTTTCATTGTACTGGACCAGTAAGTGAACATGGAGGTCAATGGACTTAACAAGACATAAGACAAGCTGCGCAGGGTCAGGCCAGAGGCCCATCTAGGCCAGCATTGTATTCTCACCATGGCCGGATCCAAAACAGGACCCCTCTCACTACTCCCAGCAAGTGGTATGTTGCCTCCAACAATGGAGGTAGAACAGGCTGCAACTTTATATCATATTGCAGCCATTCTCTATGGTCCAGGCCTGCAACTGGGTTTCCTAGATAGAGACTCTTTGAAAAGGAAGTGAGCTGTTCAGCATCTTCTTCCTCACTGCTAAGTTAGCCTGCTGAGAAGTTCTTTTATGACAGATCTCTTTTGCCTCTCTAGTTTGGCGGCTGGGAGTCCTTATGCGCCAACATTCTACCAATAAAAATCAGGACATGGGCTTTGCACCTCTTTCCCAAAGCCTTGTAAGCTTCTGCCTGGCTTAGGAAAGAAGCGGCGATGCTCTGACAGGATGTGAAAGCCGTCCCGCCCGCTTCCCAAAGCTGGGCAAGCGCTTGGTGACTTATAGAAAGAGGCAGGAGGGCTCCAGGAGCCTGTCAGAGCCTCACGCCTCCTTCCCAAAGGCCGGGAAGTGCTCCTTCACATTGTCACTGCAGGAGCTGCTATCTACGAGCCCAGTCCACAGCCAGCACAAAATCGGGGTGCCTTCAAAGAAAGCGTAGCTGTCCCAGTCAAAACGGGGCACCTGGAAGGTTTGGGAGTCTAGACCAGGCATACGCAAACTCGGCCCTCCAGATGTTTTGGGACTACAGCTCCCATCATCCCTGACCACTGGTCCTGTTAGCTAGGGGTGATGGGAGTTGTAGTGCCAAAACATCTGGAGGGCCAAGTTTGCCTATGCCTGGTCTAGACACTACCCTTCTTGAGGCCTCTAAGCAAAACCCATTCCCCCATGGCTGACCATATTAGGGGGGGGAGGGAAACCACAACCCATAAAATGGACCAGTTATTTCTCTACCCACAACTTTGTAATATCTATTATCTAAAATCAAATTTTCTGATGTCTCAGGCTGTTCAAAGAGTCAAAGGGAAAGCAGCAACACTTGAGCTGGAAGAAGAGGGGAGAGGAAATGGATTTGCAGTTGGAATTGGTCCAGATGGTGAAAAAGGTTTCTGGGTTCTGCAAGCATGTGGAAAAGTAGCTACTTGCTCCCCTTTCCTCAGTGTGTACATATGTGTTGTTGCTGCTGCTGTTGTTTTTCAAAGAACATACGTATTGCACAAACACTAGAGGCTCCAATAAACTTCTCACACAGACCTGCAAAAGGCTGGCTTGAAATTTCCTACTGTTTGCGGAAGGTCCTGATATGAAAGCGAAGGGATGGAGGTGCAACGCAGCTGCCACGCGAGGTCAGGTGTGTGCAGCAATTGTTCAAAACGTTACTCTGAAAAAGAGAAACGAGAAGTGGAGCCCGTGGTGACTCTTTGCCGTCTTAAAATACCTTCCTTGGGGGACGACTAGCAGCAGGGTCTGTGGGGAGGGAGGTGGAAGTGCCCCACAAAAGCCATGCCGCTCCCCCCCCCACTCCAAAGGGGGCTTATTCTCCTGCAGGATTACTGTCTTTTGCAACCCTGGAATGGATTAACAGGGTAGAAAAAGATGTGTTTCATTGTAAGCCATGAAAATAACTTGGCTTAATAAATTAGCACTTTCATTGCCTGGTGGTTGGGAATGGAATACAATTCTGACTTTTCAAAATAGCCCAAACCTGACTAACATGTACTTATTGCAGCCGCTGATGTGTTGTGTTTTGACTGTATCTGATTTCCCTCATGTAATCTGCTACCTACTTTTCTCTTGTTGTCATTGCTGTGTTTTATGGCTACGCTTTGCTTTATGGACTTGTTAAACTGCAACAGGTTTTTTTTTCCTCCCCTTTTCTTTCCCCCTCCTCTGAAAATATCTTTTTATTAGAAGCTTAAGGAAAAACCGTGGAATGTTGAAAAAGGGAAGCGCAGAAACATTACAACGTTGTGCAAATTTCTTTTTGCCAGAAAAAGCCAACAAAATATTCGCACACAGAAACGCAGCCAGAGCCTGCAGGATAAAATCCAACTTATGATTAAACTGGAATTTAAATTCCTGTGATGTTGTTCTTCCCACGTAGCCTTTGGGAAGCAGGGAATGTTGCAGAGATTTATGTTAATTGTTGACGGAGGCATCACACACACACACACACACAGCATACATTTAATGCTTCTGCCAACAGTCAACATACATTATCTATTCAATAAAAAATCAGAACATAAGAAGGGCCTGCTGGATCAGGACAAATGCCTGTGGAAAGCCTGCAAGCAGGACATGAGGACAACACGCTGCCCACCTGCGATTCCCCGGCAATTGGCAATGAGAGGCACACTGCCTCTGAATGTGGATATAGAACTGGCATCCCCAAACTGCAGCCCTCCAGATGTTTTTGCCTACAACTCCCATGATCCCCAGCTAACAGGACCAGTGGTCAGGGATGATGGGAATTGTAGTCCAAAACATCTGGAGGGCCAAAGTTTGGGGGTGCCTGATATAGAACATAGACAGCAGACCTGATACAAAAAGTCATGGATTCAGTTCCTGACATCTGAAACCCTGAAGAATCTCTGTCAGTCAGCATAGACCAGACCAGCTTTTCAGGCCTGGGAGCAACTTTTAAGCCAGACGTGCATTTGGGGGCCCATTTCTTAATTCTTACTCTTTTTACCATATGAAAAACGGGCCTTTTCTGCAGCGGCTCCCCGTTTGTGGAATGCTCTCCCAGGGAGATTCGTCTGGTGCCTTCATTATACACCTTTAGGCACCGGACAAAAATGTTTCTCTTTAACTAGGCCTTGGGCTGATTGACATCCAATGCCCTTTTAAAATGTGGGGGGAGGGGATTATTGGGTTGTTTTTGTTTTTATTACGTATTTTGAGGTTTTATATTGTTTTTATATTTTATGTTCTAACCACCCTGAGACCTGCAAGTATACAAATATTTATTATTATTATTATTATTATTATTATTATTATTATTATTATTATTATTTTGGCCTGAATATAAGCCACACTTTCCCCCCCAAATTCCGACCATGAAAAGTTAAAGTGTGGCTTAAATTCGCGGCCTTACAAAAATTGGCTTTTACGATATCGCTGTGGAATTTTAAGGGAGTGGCTTATATTCGGGTATTGTCTTTCTTTCTCCCCGCCCCCTTGAATTTCAAAGGTTTGGCTTATATTCAGGTGCGGCTTATATTCAGGCTAATACGGTATTATTATTATTGTGTGGCGGTAGGGCTGAGGTAGGGCTGCCATACGTCCAAAATTTCCTGGACATAGCTGGGATTCAGCCGTCAGAAACAGTGTCCAGGTGGAAATCATTGAAATGTCTGGGGAAAAGCTCAACAACTTTTGTGTCTGGATTTTTACTGTTTGAAATATGGCAACCCTATACTGCTGTTACAACCCACCTCAGATTAGGCCGTAGCCTGATAATGGTGTAGACAAAACTGAAGTACAGTACATGTAGAAGGGATAGGGGATAAATTCCATTCAGTTCATGCTGAAAGGTGAACCCATCTAATTCTCACTTTCTGAAGCAATACGTGAATCAAAACAGAGCCATCCTTCAAAATTTTCAGTTCTGCAGATTTTGCAGTGCCATTTTCCAGCCAAGTAATATTTACACACTGGGGTAAAGTGTGCATAAAACTACAAACAGCATACAAAACTGCATCATATTAGGAAAAATGCTAGGCAAAAATGTGTATATTAGGCCCAGTCACATACCCAAATGTGTATATTAAGAAAAGTTCCCTGATGAATTTTCATGAGGACTTTTTTTTTTTTTACACATTAAAGGAAACGGGTGTGCAAACGTAGAAAACTGAACTGAAGATTAGAAAAATGAGAAACAGAGAGAAACGTATTCGCTTTGCAGGAAAGTATGTTAGCCTTTTGTAAAAACGAGGCCAAACAAAATGACCCACTTGTGCCTAATGCTAAAGAAAACAAAAAGCAAATGTAAAACATCCTATGCCCGACAGTACGAATTGTTCAAAGATAGTTTTATCAGTGTGTGAAAATACAATCCCAATAAATCTGCCAAGGTCAATAAGACAGAGGGGTGAATGGCTGAACGGGTGTGATAAAAGTGCACACCTTGCGCCACAAGGAAATGTGTCATATCTCTCTAAATAGAGGGTCTTTGGGGCCTCGCTGACTCACTCACTGACGGGGCTATCTGTGAAGGTACTTCTGCAATACATAGAAAGCTGGGGTTTGGCATGCATTGTGTAACACATCACAACTACTATAAAAGTTATAGGGAAATGGCATGTTTTTTAGTTTTCTCCCTGGAAACTCATGCCATGATATCTGTATCATACCAGCTGCCAGCATTTGAGCATCGCACAGAGCAAGCCAAGGCACAACTGAGATAGACATTTCTAGGTTTGGGAAGTTCTCCTGCACACAACTCAGCTCGGAAGTAAGTCCCATTGGGTTGGATGGAGTTAACTCTCATGTAAGTGGGTATAAGCCTTAGAAAGGTCATTCTGAAAATGAGACAGATCCTAGGCATATTTTGCTACCCGTCAGATGGAGAAGAGAGGCAATTCTAGAAACATACACTTCCCAAATGCAACTACAGTGGTACCTCTACTTACGAATTTAATGCATTCCGAACACACATTTGTAAGTAGAAAAAAATTGTAAGTCGAATCCCATAGGAATGCATTGGGAGAAAAAATTCGTAAGTCGAAGCAACCCTGTCTAAAAATTCGTAAGTAAAAAAAAATCCTATCTAAACCGCATCCAAGATGGCGGATGGAGCTCCGTTCGTAAGTAGAAACATTCGTAAGTAGAGATACCACTGTACTGATGGTCTTTATCCCGCTCCATTCAGATGCAACACCATGGCCTTGGGAAGATGGGAATTCTCCTCTGCAGCAAAATATACATTCAGCCCGATCAATAGAGCCCAGATGAGCCTCTGTTTGGATGTGTACGCATCTCAATGCACACAGCATTGGCCGAATGCTCCCGTGCTCCTCCTCGCGTGGATCTGTACTGCCAGACCAAAGCAAATGTTTGCATAAATGTAGCAAATGTAGACCCTACAAACTAGCTCCCACGCTCTAGCATGGAATGTTTCATTAGGCCCAACAGAGAACCGTCCTCATGATTAAGGCTGCAATCCTCTGCACACTTACACAAGTGTGAATACACCACTGAACTCAGGAGAACTTCAGGAGTAATAGCCACACATGGGACAGGTTTGCACAACTGCCCCTCCTTCCCTGCTCCCAGAAAACCTTGCATTCTAAACGGGGGGGTCTTTTTTCCAGTATGGGGGCATGTGGAGGGGGAATTTCCCAATGGCCAAACCCTGTGGCAGATCCAGATGCTAACTCTGTCCCTAGATCTGCTCTGGCAACACCGAATATTACAGGAGACCAGGATGCACATCCTGCTCATCTTCCAATCTGATATACAGCATCTTCTGCCAGCAATGCCCTCCTGCATTTCTTAATCAATCTTTATGCAACATTTAAGGAAGCTCCCAGGACACTCTGTAACTGATTTTAACAATGGCCACTCTCAAAACAAAGGCACTTCAAAGGGAGAGGGCAACCTGAAGCTAAGGCATTACAATTCATGAATAGGTCACTTCTATCCCTTGTGATGAATCAGGCTAAAAGTGTATGTGTGTGTGGTCAGCAAACTTTTCAGCAGGGGGCCGGTCTACTGTCACTCAGACCTTGTGGGGAGCCGGACTATATTTTGAAAAAAAATATGAATGAATTCCTATGCCCCACAAATAACCCAGAGATGCATTTTAAATAAAAGGACACAGTCTACTCATGTAAAAACATGCTGATTCCTGGACTGTCCGCGGGCTGGATTTAGAAGGTGATTGGGCCACATCCGGCCCCCGGGCCTTAGTTTGGGGACCCCTGGTTTATAACATAATTGTCCTTCCCAGTACATCCTGCATTTCTTCTGTGCCCACTGTTTACAATGTGCTCTGCAGCCGACCAAGTACAAGAGACTCGCCACTTACACAGGGGTTATGTTCCTGGGTACCGTGCGTATACCTGAAAGTGTATATTGTGGGAACGCCATCTGAAAAGCCTGTACACACCTTCTAAACCTCTATCAGACTGGCATCTCTTATCAGACTGGCATCTGCCTAAGCAATAGCATCTGCTCCCCTCCCAAGCCAGCATTTTATAATTCCCACAAGGTCCCACGATGACACTCCTTCCATTGCTCCAGAGCATTGTGAGGAATTCAAAATGGCGGCCACTCAGCACTGATGAGCACTGGGGCCACCAAGTCGCAGGTAGGAGCTTGTAAAAGGTGCTAGGCAAAGGGGTCCACGAAGCAGAAAGTGAGGTATTAAGCAAGTGAGGTATTTGAGTGATGTATTAAGAAGAACCCTGGTTCCACCCTGACCTCTGTCATAAACTTGCTAGTTTTATTTTCATTTTTTAAAATTTTTCATTTATTCCTTCATCCATCTGTACATCCATCTATTGTATTTGCATCCTACCATTTCCCTCCAAGGAGCTCAAGGCTGTATACATATTCTTCCTCCACCTCTCCATTTTATCCTCACAACAACCTTGTGAGGTGCGTTACGCTGAGAGGCCGTGACTGGCCCAAGGGCACCCAGTGAGCTTCATAGCTGAGTGGGGATTCGAACTCCGGGCTGCCAGCAATGCTAGATCTAGGATGGTGGCCCAAAAGTGGAAATTACAGGAGATACCGACAACTGAGGAGTGGCAAGAGAAAATGATGGACAACGCAAAATTGACAAAGTTGACCTATGGGATCCGAAACCAGGGAGAGACAAAGTTCCAGAGGGAGTGGAGTAAATTTATATGGAGAAGAACTGTAGAAGTTTAAAGACACTTGCGGGACTGAAATAAATCCTACGAAGCGAACTTATTCATGTTTGTAAAAAGGAACTGCGAGATAAGAGTGAGAAATAAAGCCGAATGACGGGAGGAAGGGAAGTCATAGCTCAGCAGAGCGAAAAGAACTGAGATGGGTGAACTTAAGATGAAATGTAAATAGTTGCTTTTTTGTTGTTTTTTGTTTATGTCAAAAATTACATTAAAAATATTTTTTAAAAAACATATCTAGGATGCTGTGGGAAATTCCTCTGCACAGGACGCTGAGCTAAGGGGGCACAAAATAAAACAACAACACCTGTATTTATATAGTTACCTACTGAGAATATCCATTAAAAAGAAAATATTGTGAAAATTAAAAAATATTTAGCAGGGACACCAAAAATATTTAGCAGGGACATTTTGTCTTCACTGTGAGCGCCAATTACTGTACCAAAGTCCATCCATACTCCCAGATCCTTGTCTGACCACTGCACTACACAGGATCAATACAATCCAATATCTAAAAATGTGTCAAACCTGCATTACAGGGGAGAATGTAAGATCATAAAATCAGAGTTGGAAGGGACCACTAGGGTCATCTAGTCCAACCCCCTGCAATGCAGGAATCTTTTGCCCAAGACCCTGAGATTTAGAGTCTCATGTTCTACTGACTGAGCTATCAAAGCTGCCCAGTGTGTATGTGACATGTTTATTATTTATTAAACATGTACATGACATGTTTATTATTTATTATTTATTAAACATGTACATGTTTATTATTTATTAAACATGTACATGACATGTTTATTATTTATTATTAACAGCACTTCAAAAATGAGAGACACTGTGGATCTACTACAGTAAGAGGAAAAAAGGTAATTTCACTTAGGCCAGTCATTTTTTCAAAATGTGTTTAAGACGCGCGCGCACGCACACTCACGAACGCGCAGGGAACGCCAGCTAAAAACAACAAACCATTTAGCTGAGGAGGAGGGGGGGGGGTCGAGACTGCTAAATCCGCTTTGACCGCTAGAGGTCGCGGGGGAAAGCGATGACCTGAGACCCTGAATCAGCAGACTTGTTGCTTGTTTCTGCTATCGCAGCTGGATCTTGGGTTATGTTAATGCTGAACGATCGTTACGCACATCCCTCCCCGCGGTGACCATAACAATGAATAAGGGCTGACATTTCAGAACTGTTCTTTAGCATCACCATTATTATTATTATTATTATTATTATTATTATTATTATTATTATTATTATTAGGCCGGCGAAGGGAGAGAAATAGATCTCCAGGAATAATCGAGATGTGACGTTTGCCCCCCCTTTATTCTCCAAAATCTGCTTTTCATTGAGCGGCAAAGGGGCTGGGTGGGGTTCAAATCTTCTTCTTCTTTTGCTGTTGCAAAACGAGCTTCGCTAATAGACTCCTCGCCTTGGAAACAATGGACAGCGTTTCCTTCTGCACACACAGCAAACAGGCTATTATTGTCACTACATTAAATCTGCAAAACGGCCCTGGATCCCTCGCGCGTCATTCCGCCCCGCCCCCACCTCCCCTCCTCGCTTTATTCCCCCCGATCGTACACAATGACGTGTCTGACATGTTGATAGAGATCTCAGGCTGCAGACTTTTCTCTTCTGATCTCTTGCAACGGGGGTGGGGATGGGGGGGGGCTGCCTGAAGCCGTTCTTTATCAAGAGCTTTAAAAAAGGGCTTATTTTAAAAGAAAGGGAGCGCTCCTATCCCCAACCTGCTTGCATTCCCGGCGGTGATCAAGGAATTTACGCCCCAATAAAAGGGGGTGGGGGATTATTATTTTTAAGGGAGACTGCAATTGCAGAGTCGAGCCACTTGCGGTAGTGTGCAGCAATTAGCCGATATATTTGCTGACTAAAGTACTAGCTAAAGCATGTATTATTGAAGTCAGGTCAGGGAAGAAAAGGGGGGACCATGCTTCAATTTGCTGATGGAAAAAAATTAATAAATTACGGAGAACGAGGGTTGTCGAACCGAGGTAATTGTTGCAGGCTACTCTGCACCTGAAGCTTTGCTGCCTAATGAATGGAGCCATTATAGGGTGAGTTAACTCACCTCCACCTCTTCCTCCGCGCCGCCGCCAATATGAGAGATAAGAAATAAAACCCCAACGCCACTTGTGTGCTGGCTTCATCTCTTGAAAATTATGAAGCGTGTGGGTGTTTTGGGACTCTCACGCCACTTCAGGCCTTTTCACACGTGACGGCAAACCCGGGTCTGTGCTTGAGGAGGGGAATGAGCAGCGTAAGCCTAACGATACAGACTCAGGAGGAAGTCCTATCAAATTCAGTAGGGCTTGACTCCCCGCCGGGCGTAAATCCTATAAAATTCAGTGGGGGTTTACTCCAGGCGAAATGGGGTTAGGTTTGCAACTTCCGTGTTCTTGAGCAAGCCTGCAACTCAGCGGGAGTTGCTTCTCTCTTTGAGCGTCCAGTTTGCTGCTCTAAGAGTGCACGTGTTTGCCTTATTCAAACATTACTTAAGGATGCACAAGACCTTCGTAACGTGTGAACCCTCAAATTCAAACACAAAACCCCCAAAAGGTCGTCTGAACGAAGCAGAACACAGACTTCAACCGTCCTGAATGCTGCAAGCCTTCCTTTGCGGCTTCCTCGTGGCCCGTTATGAGCATTTATATTTAGCAGAGTGAGGCCCTTCACTGGCGGAGAACGAGGCTTCTCTCTCTCTTTTCTCCCCTCCCCTTGTTCCCCGTCAGTGTCTGGAGCCTTACATCTGCTGGGGTGATTGATGGAGCCTTGAATGCAACGTTATTACTCTCTCGCAAGCCGAAATCAAACAGGCTATTAACTATATTACTTCAAAGAACACAGTTCTCAATACAATCTACTTATCTTAATTGAAACTTTCTCTGCATGGGTATTTGTAGAGGGAGATAATTTATAGGTGCGGGGCGGCGGCGACCGCAGGCGTCACGATTGAGGGGGGAGGGAGAGGCCGCGCACCCTAAAAGTGGGAGAAGAATACATATATATTCGGGGGGGGACTAGTTTCCTAAACGCGGGGGAGGGGGTGTCCTTGGGAATTTGATTATTCCTGAGATCCCCCCCGTGGCCAGTTGTTCACACCAGGGGGCAACTTTTCTCTCTTTTCCTCGCCCCCCCATTTCTGTTACATTTTTCTATTTTCCTTATTAAGGATGACGCAAACCTCCGGCTTCTACCTCTAAGAACAGGCCGACGATGATACACAAATACAGAATTTGCAATGAGCCAGAGTCACTTTCGGATTGCAACTTGCAATTTAGACTTATAGAATTGTGGAGTTGGAGGGCACCCCGAGGGTCATCTAGTCCAACCTACTGCAATGCAGGAATCTTGCCCAAACCTGAGACACTGAGATTGAGTTCCTTGCTCTACCGACTGGAAGTTGCTTCCTCTGTAGTGCAAAACGTTATTAGGATGGAAAGAAGGGGTGGGGGTAGGGCAGGATGTTTAGTAAGAATAATTGTAATAATGATAATAATAAACAATACATGGATACCTCGAGGGCTTGCTCCCTCTTGTACAATTTGAAGTTTCCTGCATATACGCCGCTCCTGCGGCACTGCTTATACAGGAAACTGACTCAGTCAATCTTCAATGCGATCTTGGTGGTTTTTTTAATATTCTGCAATTCCAGTTCCTTAAAAAAACTCCGGCTTAGATGTTTACCAGAACAATGCAGAAACTGAAGACGACCCATGTACAGTATTAATCACAAGGAGGGGTGGGGGTGGGATTTTGAATGCTCCTGCCCGCAGCGTCACTTCCCTCGCTTACTCTAGAGTAGACCTATTGGACCCAATGGCGCTACTCTCGAGTAAGCAGATCGCTCTCTGACTTGGCGGGTTTCGAAAGGGCGGTGGGTGGAGGCGTTATTCAGCGAAACGCAATCGCGAAACATTTACTCAGAAGTAAACCCACGGGGTTCAATTGCGCTTACTCCCACGTAACTACAGTACTGCTCCTGGAACTGAACGTCTTCTAGGAGACTAAGTAGACCCATTGAACTCTGCGGGATCTCACGTCCAATAAAACATGCCATGGGATCGGGCTACAAACCAGTTCAGGATTGCAGCCTAAGAGCCCGATCCCGTGCAGAGATACGTACGTCCGACTCAAACCCAAACGCGTGTCTGTCTAGGAAGTGACTGTGATATCGGCTTAAATGCAAGCAATCCGGCTCAACTGCTTTGTGAATCCAGCAATTAACGTGACTGCAGCGTGTTGAGAAGGCGGCGAGGGAGGAGGAGGAAAAGGAATATATAAATACTGCTTTTTAAAAATCGCCTGTATTTGGCGGCGCTGTACTGGCCCTTTAAATTATTAAAATAGTTTTCGACAGCTCTCCGCTCTTTGGCAAGGGGACTTTTTATTACTTATAGTAATTTGAAGCTCTGCCATGTTCTCTCTCTCTCCCTATCCTTTATCTCCTCGCCTGCATGGGAACAGGCAAGAGATCTTGTTTTCTATTACTGCCCTTAAAAGAAAGAAAGAAAGAAAGAAAGAGGGGGTGGATTAGATAAGGTTAACTACCCTAATTCGGATTGCGATCTGGAATGAGTATGCGAGGGGAAGGGGGCAGGAATCTGCCGTAAACCTCTTAAATCAATGAAGATCCCCATCCCACAATCTCGCGAGCCCCCCCCCCATCGTCTCCTCGACTGTATTAATTTCATCCACGTGAATATAATATTCATTAAACTAATCCTATTTCAACCCGGCGCTGTGACTTAGAGGTGAAACGTTGCGAAAGCGTTAAAAATAGCTTGCCAGTCATTTCGACATCCTGTAATTTTATCGCGGATCAGATTACAACTGTCATACTGTACAGACCTTTATTTCCCTGTATAGTACATCATGCTTGCTTCCCCCCCTCCCCCCCCGTTTTTTTTTTGGAAGATCAACTACGCTAGCTTTGGTGCCAACGGTGTAAAATCTGGAGAGAGGGGAATGCACCATTTTCTATCCACACTGCGATCGTGGGGCGGGGGGGGGGGAGCGCCTCCCTTCTATAGGTTGCTGGTGGGAAATCAGAGATTGCTGCTGGTGGTGTGTTTTGTTTTTAATTTTTTGCTATTTGATTGCATTCGCTAGCCCGGGTCCCTATCCCGTGTTCCACCCCACCCCACGCAACCTCGTTCTGTGGCTCCCAAGTTTCTCGGGGGGTTCCTTTTAGGGACGCTGGTTTGCAGAGCTCCGGAACAATCAAGCAAATAAATACCCCTATTACAAGCAGCTGATTGTCTTATGGAGGGGTGTGTGTGTGTGTGTGTGTGTGTGTGTGTGTGTGTGGCTACTAGTTTTAATTTCGGGATACATGGAACGAGTTTCCAAATGGTTGGCCCTTCCTCCTTCTCCCCCCACCCCCTCCAACTATTACTGAGAGAGAGAAATCTGCATTCTGTGCCACTTTAAAACTCCGTATTCCCGTATCGCTTGGTTATATAAACACATTAGTATTTGAGCGCGCCCTTGCCGGAGATCTGCATTGTAAACACGTAACTGGTATGCGAGTGTGTGCGTGTACTTCGAAATCGGAAGAATGTACACACGCCGATCAGGCGGAGCCCCGGGCCGAGCGGTCCCCACATATTGATTTATCATGCCGCGTTTATTGTTCTGTCCTCTTAATAAATGCAATCATAGCTCGCTGCCTGTTCAATATTGCTCGCAAGATCCCGTGATCGGGGGTACTTCTGGGAGCCTTCGCTCACCACTCCTTCTCCCCCCCCTCCTTTCAAACCCTCTTTTGCAAAAGAGAACAAATGCATTAATATTTATATGTTTATATAATCGATAACCCACTTTCTTCCCCCCAGCTCTGGCTCTCTCGCCCCCATCCCCACGTTAAAATTCTAGCACCAGGCATCTATTCTAACCCGATCAAGAGTTTCTTAGGGGGGGAAATATGGCAGTAGGGGAACGTAATCTAACTATCAAACAAATCTACATGTCTAATAAAAGCAAATCTGTTAAAGAGAATTAGAAAGAAGAACAGCGCCTCTGACTCTCTGCAGGAAATGTTCTTTATATTAGACATATACAAGCAGGTCCTGTCAGATGAGCAGCTCAACTAGACCGCCTTTCCGCCCGGCAAAAATGGAACGGCTCTTTTGTCTGGCACTTCGGGGGCTCAGGGGAATACAATCCTGTTTCTGCAGAGATTCGGGAGCTGGAAGATTTTTAAAAGCGCCCGAGACCCCGAATTTGCCTGGACCCATGGGCTTCTGAGCTGCTGTTCGGTTATGCATTGACCGGTATTACCTCTGCAGATCGGTAGCAGCCGGGCTATAAGCCCCTTGTTTTCTACGTGGTTTGGAAATTGGGGGTCGTGACCATCTCTCGGCGGGATTTTTGGATATTTTGGGCGAACCGAGGGTGTAAGGTTTGCGTTTTATATTGGGGCTCGGAGCCGGCTGCTGCGAGAGATCGCTTTTCCCTGCCAGGACCTGATGCAATCCATTCAAGCCAACAAGTTTGGAGAGAATGTTGAGTTCAATCAATTCAGAACGTCGAGATGGAGCCCAATTCAGTTCAGGTATTCGGTTCTCCTCTCTTCTTCGCCTCTACACCCCAGATCCCGGCACCCCGGATCCCCTAGACACCCACCTTCACCTCCCCCAAACTTTCCAAGAACTTTTCCCCTGTAATTACCATTCCACCCCCTCTTTAAAAAAAGCCTTTGCTGATCATATAGAGAGAGACACAGATTATTATAATGGTGACTGTGATCGGATTTTTTGCCCCCTTCGGAGGAAAACCAGCCTGGCTCCTCAACAAATCCCCTCCTCATCTTAGAGGTTGTGATATTATTTCTTAGCATGTGTTTGATTTATGGATGTCTTTCTCCAGTATGTTCTGATCAGAACTGGCTGTGTGTGTGTGTGTTTTAAATGAATTGATCTGCAATTGCTGATTATTATTATTTTTCTCTCTCCTCCCCCCCCAAATCCTCCCCCCCTCCACCCCTTGTTTATTCCTTCCAGTGGGTCGGATCTCCGTGTGGTTTACACGGACCGTACATTTTCTACAAGGCTTTTCAGTTCCACCTTGAAGGCAGACCAAGAATTTTGTCCCTTGGCGATTTTTTCTTTGTAAGATGTAAGCCAGAGGATCCGATTTGCATAGCGGAGCTACAGCTGCTGTGGGAAGAAAGGAGTTCCAGGCAACTTTTATCCAGCTCCAAACTTTATTTTCTACCAGAAGATACTCCCCAAGGCAGAAACAGTGACCATGGCGAGGTAGTAAACATACGTTTCTCTCTCTCGGGGTGTGTGTGTGTGTGTGTGTGTGCCTGTGTCATTGTGTGTCTCTCTCTGTGTGTTCTCTTTTCCGCCTCCCCCCCCCCCTCCCTTGCTTGTAATGTTTATTAAAGGACAGGGTTGAAATGTTCCTTTCTGCCGGCAACGTGAGCTTCTGGTGTTTTTTTTAAGGGCTTGTGCCATTAAGGAAGGGCTGCAGCGGGTGGCTGCTGCCAGACTTTGCCTGTCATCTGTAGAAAGGAGGACTGCGCAGAATGTTCATATTTTAAAGCAAGCAGCCCAATAACTTGGTTGCCTCTGTGTTGAAGGTGATCTTTACTTACATCACCTCCTCCTCCCCCCCCCTTCCTCTAACGCTGCTGTCGAAGCGTCCTCGTCACATGCTTGCTGATTCCCCTTCGTTGCTTGTATTTGGGGGTGTCTACACCTCCCCCCCCGCAAAGTGAATTTAAACATTGTACACCTCGGAAGGGTTTCGTTCCTTTTCCTCCCCCCCCTTCTTTTTTAGGGTGTGTATGTGTGGGGTTTTTGTTTGTTTTTTGGTCTTCAAGTATTTTTGATATGTTGGAAAGAAGGCGGAAATTACGAAATGGAGGCAGAGAGTGAGATCAAAAGCGATCTCGCTGGCAAAGACGTGTTGAATAAAGTGATAAATGACAGGTACTGGAAATAATACATTCAAATAACTTGCAGAGCTGCCTGGGCGGATTTCAAAGCGCTCCGGTGTGCAGTAACCAGCACAAACACGTTAAGCATTAACAGCGAGCCTCGTTTTGCTTTCCCCGGTCACGATTGTTATTATGCCTGCCTCAATGTACTGGATTAACACAATTACTATAAAAAGTGGACATTTTCCAGAAAAAGCGTCGCGCGGGGTAGGAGTTACGGTGGGAGGGGGAATACAGATGTGTGAATGAGGCTTCTCTGGTAAGGCTGAGGTCCCCATGCACGTTTCCTTGGAAGCCCCATTGAACACAGTTGAATTTACTTCCGAGTAAACTCGGGCTGCGCGGGCGCGGGACTTGCTTCTAACAGCAAACCACGCCGGGATCAGGCACCCTTGGGGGGGGGGGTTGCAGCCCCCTCCTCAGACTAGCTTGGGCGCAAGATCGCGGACTTACTTTCGAGTAAGCAGAGGTGTGGCGTGTGTGTGTTTCGGGGACTGGCTTTGGTTTTACGCGTGTGGACTACCTTGTTAGGCTGCAGCCAATAAACTTTGAGACCCGAGAAAGTGCCCGGGTGCAGTCCAAAAGGGAAAGGGGGGGTAGTGGAGACGTTCCGATCGCCTGCGGGAGGCGGATCGAGAGCGCGGCGAGGAGGGAGGGAGGGAGGCGGCGGCGGCGCTGGCTCGCATTCACACTGTATTCTTCCAGATCTGTAATTTCATGTATGCCCGCAATTCCGCTGGCTACTCGAGTCAGCTGACTCTGCGCTGTGTTCCTGAGGAGGAACTATTTTAAGGGCCGGCGAAGAGCGGCGCTGTGTTTATGCGGAGAGAGAGAGAGAGAGAGAGAGAGGTGGGAGCATTTGCAAAGGCGCATCATCATCAGAATAATAACAATAGCCAGATGTGAGGCTCCTTGCAGGCGCGGGGGGGTTGAGGGGCAACAACCGGCCGAGCCGGCCTGCTTGCTTGCAGTCCTTTCCTCACGTCCACGATGCTGCCCCCCCCCAACCCACGGCGCCGCCGCCGCCCTCCTTTACAAGCCGAGCTGCCAGTTCCTTCAACAATCGATAGTCTGATGGAGTTAATTGTAGTTCCACTCCCACCCCACCCCCCTTAAAGCCTCTCCTCTCTCCCCCATAGCAGCTCCGCGATCGAGACTCCTTTTGGATTATGCCTTCTTTAATTTCACGTTATGACCATTTAACACTTTTTTGTTTTCAGCCTACAGAGTGCTTTAGTCGTGTACTCTAAATGTGCAGTTTATGATTGACCGGCACCCTCTCTCCCCCCCCCCCCGCCCTTTCTTGAATTGACATTTTGGAATATGGAAAAGTTGTTGGAGGAGTAAGAATGGTTAGGACTCCAGAAACCCTGTTCAGGTTGACACCCTTTGCAGACATCTCATGGCTTCTTCCCCCCACCCTTCAACTTTCCCCTGCAGCTGTCTCTCCTCCCCCCTCCTCTTTTCACTAGTACTTATTATTTGCTTTTCAAATTTATTACTTCAACATGGTCTGTGATCTGGAAAGGGGAAGGATTAAATATCCTCTCTCTCTCTCTCTCTCCCCCCCCCCCCCGCTTCCCCTTGAAAAGACTACAAGAATAATAGGCCACTAAACCAGACAGGAAACCATTGGAAATGTTATTGAATTGTTTTAAATTTAACACATCTATTGAAAACTTAGAAATATTTATACATAGACATTTGAGTGCCGGCCTGATTCTAGGCCTGATTCCGAAGTAAGTGACACTTGGTTCAGTGAGGAACTGCAGGGCAATCCTGTACATATTCTCAGAAATTAATCCATCTGGGTTCAGTTGGGCACAAGCACAATTTGGGCTACAGGCTGTTCTTTAGGAATTGCCAAATAGCCCCCTTTTTTCAGTGGGCTGCATCCAGGAGTAGGCTGCAGCCCTAACCCCACTTCCTTGGGGTTAAGTTCAATTGAATTCAATAGGATTTACTTCTGTGTAAACCATGTTGGGACTGAAGTCATGCTTAGAGTACAGTGGGGGTTAAGTGACTCAGGAGAACTTGTGTGTCCCATTGTATCCAGTGAGTCTTAAGCCAAACTGAGTCTGGAGTCAACTTAGCAAGGCTGTCCTTTTCAACACATAACTTGAGGAATGTAGTCTATACCAGTAACTTTCCAAAGGATAGTAGGGACATACTCCTAGGCAGACATACTTAGGAGTAAGCAATATTCAGAGGTGTCAATGTGTGTATAACAGGGCTGTGTGACTGAAAGGATAAAAAAATGTATTTTGAGATCTTGTGCAGTGAATATACGTACACACACTTACAGAGTATGTATGGAAGGGTTTGGGAAAGGTGGGGGATGGGCCACAAATCATTTTAATATGCCTTAATGACCATCTCGTGTTACTGTGGTATGAACATCAGAGGAAATTAATCCGACCATTACAAGCAGGAGTGTTCTTTTGATTCACGGATTCTCATCTGCATCTGCATTCCTAATACTATGCACGATTTCAGGGTTTGTTTTTTTTATAAAAAAAAATAAGTAAATGCAAACTGCTAGCAATTAGCTGTATGATTATACTGGGTATATTTCATTAGGGGCCCTTGACTGAGGCGTCTCTGAATTATTCAGCCGTATGAGAAAATCATTTTTTATGGAGATAATAACACACCTTGAGATGATGCATGCAAATGACTTGCATGGAATGCTTACGACTTGTATGTGAAGCAGGTATAGAAAATTTTCCTGATGTGGTTCAGTTTTACACCCCAGTGATGTAATTTTTCCCTGCTGGCCTCAGTTAGTCATTCATTAGCAGAGTAGCAGCAGCAGCAGAAACAGCAACAGCACACACTGATACTTGTTTGGCAAGGAGCCTGTAGAAACTCGCACTTAGAGCCAAGGCCTAGAGAGGGCAACATAACACTCCCATTAAGAACTGTACTTTGTTTTCACTTACTCTATTAACTTGTTTATAGACACCGAAATGATTTTTTTTTTTAAAAAAAAATCATTTATTTTAAATTGTTTTAGATGATAAAATTCCGTTCATGAATGTTCAGCAGAGACAACCCCGAAAAAGAAAAGAAAAAAGCTTGCTGATTGGCAGTTTCTTTCTTAAGGGAAACATTTCAGCATTCTTTCTCGGTACAGAGAGCAGTTATTTCAAGTAACTTAACCACAGTAATAATTCTTTTATGTAAATGACATCAACAGCTATTTCTGAAGCTGAGAGATGAGGCTGCTCTTAACAAAGTCTCATGTAACCCTTTGTACGTCTGCGTCCTGGGCATGGAAGAATTGCACTTGGTATAATTTAGAGAGAAAGCAACAGACAGGGCTTAGGGAAAGAACTGTGTGGCAAAATAATTATATGTTAAGCACTGTAGATAAAATGTGGTTGAGTCCCCCCCCTTTCATTATGTGGATTGTAAATCTATGGTGTCAGCGTTTTTTTGTGAGGTCAAAGGTCAACAGCGGCACTTGCTCTGAGCAAAACCAATGTTTAGCAGAGCACTGGATCTTATCACAGGCTGGTGATCAGCTTCTTTGGAGATTGAATGATAGTCACCTGCATGCATGTGTATTGCTTGTCTGATGAGAACTGCAAGTGGTTATTTATAAATTCATCGGAATGGTAATATCCAAGCTGCATCTGTTTTATAGGATGAGGTAGCAAAGTGTGTGTGTGTATTCAGACTACTTTGTGCTATTCATTGTACAGAAAGCAGTTCTGAAGAGAACAGTGTCTGTCAATCTCACATGTGGGTTGTGAAAGGCACGTGGTTCTTCTGTTCTGCCAGTGTGTGCATAGTGAAATAGATGTGGACTTTTTTTTCCGTACAGGACAAAACTGCAGTCGGGTTTGGGTAGGAAATGGCATGCTGTGTGAACTGCCCCGCTGACAGCCAGATCACATGATTGTTTACTGAGAAGTAAACCCCCCTAAGTGCAGTAGGGCAGAAATCGTAGTGTGTACTGTACACATAGGCTTGTACCCCGATCCTGTGCATATTTATTCAGATGTAAGTTTCTAGTGTGTACAATGTTGACTGTTTCCAGATAATTACGTGTAGCCTTGTAGCCTTAGTACACTGCTTTTGATGATATGTTTCAATGGACTGCTGTGTGTTTGGTTTGATTTGATCAGAGTTGGGTGCAAACACTGGCAACTCCTATTGTGCAATCCCTCTCATCCCCTCTGCGTTTATAGGTAACCAATTTAACTTGTGAAGCTAGGAAAGCCTCAGGTCTAGCAAAAATATACTAAACTTTAAGGTATGAGAGTGGAAAGGGCCTAGCTACTGTACATATCACATGTGTGCCTAGCAGCACTATCCTGTGGATATTTGCTCAAAAGTAAGCCCCATTGCATTCAGCGAAGCTTACTCGCAGCTAAGTTTACCAATGATTGCAGTCTACAGTAATTCTAGACATTTTCATCTCTCTGATCTTGATACCTGACCTGTGCAGCTTCTCAGGAATTGCTTTGAGTTAATATTTGCATTTTGAGACTAACTTTTAAGTATTGCTTCATGCCTGGCTGATATGTAATGTAATTCCATGAATTCACTTAAGCAAATCAATAAGAAAAGCAACACTATTTCAACTTCACATCAGTACGACTACAGTTTTACAGTACTGGCTTAACAGCACAACCCTACTCTGAAGTAAGCCCCACTGAATTCAATGGGATCCAGTAAAATGATATGGAATTGCAGCCTTAGTTAGTTAGCCTTGTGGATAACAGTAGCTTATTCCTGGAGCTCAACTTTCCCCCATCTTCTTTTTTACTGATAGACTTTTTACTGATTGATAGATCGTAGTCCTCTACCTACTTACTTGGAGTAAGTGCCACTGAACTCAAGGGGATTTACTTCTGAGTAGACATGTATAGGATTGCACTGAAAGTGGAGTGGATTTGTACATCGAGTTCATCATGACAGAATAAGACCCATTTCTTGCAAAGGATGAGTTCACTGCAGATGGTATGGTCTGTTGAATGATTTTAGAGTAAAAATGGTGGTCCAACAGCAGAATCCTATTAATTTCTGCTCAGAAGTAATTCCTATTAAGTTCCAGTTGGACTTAGTCCCAGTTATATGTAGAATGGCAGCCTCAAATCTGTTGTTTACATGTGCATTTTGTTACAGTTTGTGTGTGATGACTCATAGGTCATTCAGTTTGTAGAGTGCATACCTTCATCCAAGTCCCAGGTTTAATTTCTGGCATCTCTCAAAGCAGAGCTAGGAATGACATCCAGCTGAGATGTGGGAGAGCAGCTACTGGTCTGGATAGTGAACACTAGGCTAGGTGAGGGCTGGTGTAGGGTTGCAGCTATGAGTAGGAGCTATAAAAAAAAGCCCTCTGGGTGTCATCCAGAAATCTCAGCTCTTCTGTCCAATCTGCAATTTGAAGTAAGAATTCTGACAAACTACAAGCTCGTTGTAAGAATTACTGAGATGATGAGTCTTCTGGGCTGAAATGCTTTGAACTGCCAAAAGCATTCCATAAATAATGCTAAGATGTTACTGGATTTATAGCCAGACACTGTTATTATGGACTTTCCTTAGACCCAGTTACTTTTTTTGCTGTGTTTAGAGGGAAATTCTGCCATTCTCCTCATGTGTCCTCATGTGGGGATTTTGAGTTTTTAAAAAGTAATTAGACTTTTTGCACCTTGGCTTAATTTGAGGCCCTCCTGTAGCCTTCCAAAGGGTGTGTCCTTTCTCATCTGCTTCCATCAGCAATGGCAACACCTTTCAGGCATGCATATTCCACTTATTAAAGCACAATGGGGACGGGCGGGGGAATCATGCTAATGTTGCATCTATCTCCCATACGTGCAAGCTCAAATTAATTCACATTTACAAATCCGGCAGACCTGTAATTGCAGCATTAGAGATGCACGTTTGACATTTATCGTGAGCTGTTCCTGAAATTGATGATTGCATAATCACTCATTGAAATTTTGTCTCAAGCACATGGATGGGGAAGCTGTGGCCCTCCAGAGATTATTGGACTCCAACTCCCATCTTTCCCGACCATTGGTCATCCATGATGGGAGTCGCAATCCAATACCCTCTGGAGGGCCACAGCTTAGTCCTGGGATAGCTCAATTGGTAGAGCATGAGACTCTGAATCTTAGGGTCATGGGTTCTAACCCTAGGAAGGGCAGAAATATTGGGGGGTTAGGCTTGATGACCACCATGTCCCCTTTCAGCTCTACAATTCTGTGATTCCCCATCTTGCCACAGAGATTCAAAAGGAGTAGCAGCATTATTTGCACCCCTGGTGGGGGCCGATTTCACCAGGCCCTAGGTGACTGCAGCAGTGTTGTTGTTTTTTGCAGTTGCTGTTCCCAATCTGATCAGTAATGCTAAACATTAAACTCTTGTCTTTGGAGAATAAAAAGCTTTTACATGCTACACCCTCAAGCATATTAAGATACTGAGCAAGATGGGTTTTCTCTCTCTTTTTTTTTAAAAAAAAGTTCTAATTGAGTGTTTTAAATAAGCATAGGGGCGAATTAATTAGGCTATCCTTTATTTTTAGTTGCTTAGTTACACAGTAGTATATTCCTAAGCACAAGTGAGATAAATTGGCTGTGTGTGTGTGTGTTTGTTCCTGTGCTACTTTATCCCTTAATCATACTTACTGAATTGCTCAGGAGGCTAAAGCGCGTATAGATTTTGTGATTCCTAATATTAACACATGTACAAAATGCTTAGGAAGGAGAAAGCATATTCTGGTTCAGCCTCTTAGGTGTCTTAATTTAGGGTATTTATTCTTCCTAAGGGGAGCAATGGTTGTTCACAGGTAAGAGTTCTGGAGAAATCGAACTCTGGAAGTGCTTGTTGGGACATTCATTAGCATTCAACACAACGCCCAAAACTCTTAGAGCAACCTTAAATGTTTGATTTAAATGCTTTTTCTTTGTATCCTGTATATTTGTGTGTCCCCACCCACCCACCCACTAAACCCAATCGGGCTTTAACTCTACAGAGACTGGTGTATATTTGATTAGTAGTACAAGCGGCATTTCTTACTTCATCGTTGCAATGTTGTCAGTAGCTCAAGAGGATGCTGGCGGTGACTGCAGTGTTGGACCAGTAGGGCTAACTTAGCATGTGGAAGCAGGGCTGTAGCACACATGTTTTCTGGGAGGGGGCAGGGAAAAGCTGTTCTCTGAAATCCTAGAGCAGCGGTTCTCAAAGGGTGTGATGCGCCACGCTGGTGTGGCAGGAGAGGATGGCAAATGTGGCCCCAAGATTCAAGGACAATCAAAGAAACATTTAAACATTTCAGTGTAGTATACTATAGGTATAGATATAGATATCTTGCAGAATATGGATAGATACATTTTTTAAATGAGAGCAAGAGCATCAAGTAATATCGGGGACAATCCTAGTTGTGATCCAGAATTGCTGTTCGAACAGAATATACTATAGCATTGGCTGTTCTTCTGCAGTTCTGCATGACATATTGTTGTGAGCAGGGATTTTTTTCCACTCTGACAAATGTGAAACGTCAGAAAAGATAAAGGCTTCTTTGTGTTAATGGGGAGATGAGAGTTTGTTAGTCTCAAATTAGACCTAATATAAATGAGATTAGCCGGCCAAAGCAAGCCCATACCTCTTATTAAGTTTGTTTACGTACCTAAGGTACATATGTAAGAGGCTCGTTTAGAATTATATTTTGGGAATGATTCATGTTCTTCTGTAGCTGCATTGTTGTATACTTTCATGATCATGTCCCATGATCTTATTATAAAGTAGTTGTGTTCTGTTATAAATCAAGCACTGCTAGGAGTTGTTCCTGTTTGTTTTCCAGGTTTTTTTTTTTTAAAAATAAATACATAAATGGGGGGGGGGGCATGAGCAATTTTTTATTCTGAAAGTGTAGTCCAGAGGAAAAAGTTTGAGAACCACTACAACTCCCATCATCCGTGACCACTGGTCCTGCTAGCTAGGGATGATAGGAGTTGTAGTCACAACAACAGCTAAGGACCCAAGGTTGAGAAGCACTGCTCTAGACCAGTGGTTTCCAATTGGTGGTCTGTATCACTATTCACATAATAAAAACTTATCAACATTTTCAAAACTAGGGGTGTCAATAGCTTGGCTTTTGAAAAACAGGGAGCCCACAATACTTAGCTAATTGGGAACCGCTGCACTAAACAATTACCCATGAAAAAAATATTCCCTGTCCCACTGGAGAGGCGATACTGGGGTAGATGGAGAAAGGATGTGATTTGGTCCAGATGTTTTGGGACTACAGCTCCCATCATCCCTGACTACTGGTCCTGTTAGCTAGGGATGATGGGAGTTGTAGTCCCAAAACATCTGGAGGGCCGAACTTGGGGATGCCTGGTATAAGGCATCTACCTATATACCAATGAACAGAGCCCCCCCCCCCAATCTCACCTCCCTCTGCTCTGATACTTCAGGCAATTTCCCAGCCAACCTCTGATGTTGGAAGTGAGCCAGACTGTGGAGTAAAGTTCCTGGAGTGATGGGGCATGGGCATGTTAGGCAAAAGAGTGCTCAGATTCCCTGCACCTGTAAGGAGATATAAAAAGGTGTTAATAAGCTGAGAGAAGGGAGTGGGGGGGGAATATGCACTTTAAAATTATTTTGGCATCTTAAATTGGGATTTTTGAGAGTAATATAAATTCCTCCTTTCTTGTCCTCTTATTTGGAAAGTAATAGCTACTTTTTTTTGGGGGGGGTGAGGGGAAAATATGGCAATTAACAAACTGCTGAGTCGACACAGGAAACCCATTAATGCTGGAAGGGCTCTGCTGAATCCTAAGAAAGGGACAGCTGACAGAAAGAGACTTCTCTCTCTTTGAAAAACAACAACAACAACAAATAATACAAAATGAGTAATATGCTCGTAGGAATGTACTCATAAAACGCAAGCCCTGGAGGTTTGAATGAAGTAGTCCCTTTGACACTGGATCTTTATTCAGATATATCTGCAAGTCTGCAGTAGGCTCAGCTCAGGTGGCTTTGCGCAGGTGCTTGTCACATGTGGAACGTGATACAGTTTTTTTTGCATTTTGAAAATAGTGACGTGCAGGAGTGGCAAAGGAAAACAGAGACCTTTAATAAAGATAGTATTTACCATGCACAAAGGCATGGAGGTGATTAATTACTCAGATTTCTAAACACACCTTTGTTAACATCCCTGCTCCCTAGCACACACAAATGCCCCCCCAAAGGCAAGACTGTCACAATTCCAGAACTTAGTCACATTGTAATGACATTGCATCTTGGTCCAATAATATTATCTTGACAGAATTATGATGTCCTAATTCTGCTCTCGAATGGTTCAGTAACTCAGTAGTTCAGTAAAAGGAGGTAACATACAGATTGGCACGTACTTACATCTCTCTACATCACCGATGCATGTCTCTCGTAAAAATTAGAGCACGTTGCCCCGTATTTTATACGTGAAGGCAGCAGACACAAATAAATGTTGCTGCCGCCATGAGAGGCTGAGCTTCCAGCCAGGAAGTTCCTCATTCCAGTGTTATCTCTATCATGAATTCACAAGGTCGCCTCAAGGAAGCTATCGCAAATGCAAAAATTGAGATGATAATGTTGACCATAACACATGTGAAGTGGTTTGCTCCTATGAAGTGCTACAAAAATGCTAAGTGTATTATAACTGTTAGGGATTGCCCGTTTTAACCCAGGTTTCTTCAACCTGGTGTCCTCCAGATGTATTAGACTACAACTCCTGTCATCCCTGGCCATTGGCTGAGACTGACGAATGTTTATAGTCCAAAATATCTGGAGGATATTTGGTTGGGGAAGGCTGTCATAGATTAATCAATCAGTTGATTGATTGATTGATTGATTGATTGATTGACTGACTGACTGACTGGGGCAACAGGACAAATTTTAATTAGTGGGTCTGAAAGTTCAAGGCATTTTCTTGTCTTCCTTTGGAAGAAGATTTTGATGTGCGCGGGAACACACACACACACTCACACACTCTTTTACATGCAAAAGCTATAGATTTTCTTTTTTAAAAGAGTGGGCACTGTTTGCCTTGGGGCTGCTATTGTGACGCTACGAGCCTTTGATTCTTTCTGCACATTTTAATGTTGGCTGTGAATGATGTACTGATTGATAGAGATATCAAACAATAGAAGATTATGGCAAGAAACCCAGTGTACAGACTCAGTAGATGTATGTGAAAACTGCCCCCATTGTTCTGCTGCACTCAGTAGTGAGTAAATTATTTACAGATATTTGCTAATTAAAGCACATATTGTTTTTCCCAGCACAATGGGGCATAAGGCAAACAAAAGCCAAAAAAGAAATCAGCTTGCATAATTTTCATTCGACTAATGCAGTGTATATTACTGCTTGGTAAGAAAAATATGTATGTAATCTGCACAAAAAAGCTTTTCTCAGGGTAACCAGAGAAGGCAAAAAGAGCAATAAATTGCTTGTCAACTTGCCTAAACTTAAATGGTTCCTGGAGTTCAGTAGGCCATCTGATAGGAAAACATTGTGACTGAACCTTATTTTCTCCCTTGGTCACAATTTCTGTCTGCAGTGGCAGATAGAAACTTAATTGAAAACACACACACACACACACACAATGGGAGTTGCAGCAGAAATTAGAAAGTATAATATTTCGAAACTTGATCCTTATAACCCTGCAAGATTTACTAATAGCCCAGAAAAATTGCAACACTGCTTTCTAGTACAATGTAGTAGCTGTGGCTGCAGTGCTTAACACATGTACTGGAGAGTAAGCCCAATTGAACACAGTGACAATTATTTCTGAATAAACAAGCGTAGGATGGCACTGTAAGAGACTGAGCTACGAACCTGGCAGCTCCACATTAAAATTGCCCGGCTGCTACAAGCAGAAGATGTGACACTTCTGATGTCACAGCTGTGAAGCGGAAACATTAACAAGAAAAGGGTTGTGACAGCGGCGGACATTGGTCTTTCAAATTTCAGCTGGACCCTGTGCGAGGCCAACATTTGGCTCTTCCCCACTTTTTGCCTTCCATTCTGCTAAATTCACTATGTTATAGTTTCGACACCCTGTGGGTAACCCCTAAGCTCAGCGCCCAGTACAGCGGAACCAGTCGCGCTGCCCTAAACTCACCTCTGGTTGTGGGACCACACTTTTAGTTCCATCCCAATTGTTGCATGGCTCCTTCCATCCGCCCCATGTTCTAGTATAGGCTTCTGCACTAGGGATGGCTCCCAGATCACCAAAGGAACTTTAGTTGCGAAATGCTAGCATCCCAGCAACATATTCTCAGGACACGGGTGCATGGCGTGTTAGTTTCCCCCACATGTGCACCTGTTCCATGGTTTAAACATGTCACTGAGCCTGTGGAACCTTGTCCCCAAGGGAGCCAAAGTGGTGCACTCCATAGGCTATGGACCAGAACCCACCAGCCAGCATGCTCAATATATATTCTCATATTACAGCTAAGCCAAGTGTATGAAACACTCAGAGCGGGTGATTATAAATGCTGAGTATTAGTATCTGACACCTCGTAAGTTGCACAGTCATATTCCACAGATGGAAGGCATGTCATATGTCTTCCAGAATGCCATATGCACAGTTTTCTTTGTCGAACTACAAATGAGAATTCTTTATGTCTTGGAGATGATTGTCAGTTAATTAAACTTACAATTTGCATGTGTTCGGGTTCAGCAATCGTAGCATTATTGCTTTTAAAATGCCATACTTCTCTTGGTTGTCTTCTGGATAGCCCCTTCCTGTTGGCAAAAGCTACTACTCAGCTGGGATAATTGAAAGGCCCAGGGAGGATTAATTTCAAATATCCAGTCATAATGCAGCCTTCAAATTACACATATAGTCTTGTCTTAGCTTAGCAATGGCAGTCTTTGAAAATGGTATAAAGATATGTAGGTTTTGCTTATTATACTGTTATATGGTACGTAACAGGCAGTTCGTGGGTCCCATCTTTTGGTCACACACCAGTGTGTCCAAGAGGTAGAGCCTAGTGTGGGGCTATATGCTGATGAAGGAGTAGATTTCAGTCAATTCTATAGGCAAAGTCAATAGGTGCAGTCTGAGAGACAGAGTTTCTTGCTGAGGTTTGAACTGGGGGCATTGACTCATATTTGAACAATACACTCTAGTAGCTCCCAGTGATACCAGGCAGATAAAAAGCTTAGCTATGTTTCCTATGCTTCCCCCCCCCTCAAAAAAAAAAAACCCACAGCATGACAACACCCATTTATAGACACTGAATCCTTTGTAGGTTACAGGAATAACTCTTGTGTAAAACAAATTGCCTGCTTCCTTTATCATGCATATTCTGAATAAGGAAGGAGTGTCAGTCACCTTTTAACAGATTAGACTAGATTACATATGGTTCAGGTGATCCTTTCTATTGAACCACCAATGTTGCATAACACACAGTAGCAAGCTTTTGATCTGCATAGCATTCTTCAGGCGGGAATGGCATCTTGCCTTGCTCAGAAGTTAACTCTTCTGCCCTACCAATGCTGCGTGTGCAATAAAATGTGCCTCTTTTGAGTCATTTTAGTCTGTTTCAGACCTATTTCACTAAACTAAGGAAGGAAAGGATTACACACACACACACACACACACACACACACACACACACACACGAGTGTGCTTTTTTCTGGGGGGGGGACTCAGGGGTACACATACACCTAAACATTTTGTAAATTTTAGTTTGGCCTCATTGAGGGGCAGTATTTCAATATGAGTAGGAAAATGAGAGTACCCCTAAAATATTTTTAGAAAAAAAGCACTCTGTGTGCGTGTGCGTGCATGCACACTCATCTTTTCACATCATATAGTGTATATACGTTCTGCCAAAATGGCCCTGGCTTGTCACTGTAACAAGTAATGTGCAGGTCTTCCCTTCTAAACATCTTTCTGGGAAGCCACCAATGTAATTGCTTAGACCGAAAAGTAGTTTGTTCAAATGCACTCTAGAGTTTAAGGCACTGAAACCTGAGAGGTGCTGGAGGGATGGCGATTAAAAAGATGTAGAGCTGTGTGTGAGAGAGATTTCATTACATTTGTGAAATGTTCATTTTTGAGGCCTAGGCCTCACATGCAGCCAAGTGAGGTGGTAGAACCATGAGGCCTTACATTGGGCTGTACTATCTCAGAGTGGTCTAAACCACTGAGCCTAGGGCTTGCCGATCCGAAGGTCAGCGGTTCGAATCCCTGTGATGGGGTGAGCTCCCGTTGCTCGGTCCCAGCTCCTGTCAACCTGGAAGTTCGAAAGCATGTCAAAGTGCAAGTAGATAAATAGGTACCACTTGAGTGGGAAGGTAAGTGGCATTTTCGTGTGCTGCTCTGGTTCGGCTGTCTGCGGACAATCGCCAGCTCCCTCGGCTTATAGAGTGAGATGAGCGCCACAACCTTAGAGTTGTCAGCGACTGCACCTAACGGTCAGGGGTACCTTTACTTTATGTTAAAAACAGCAACAAAAAGTACCAAACTCAGCCCAACCTATTCTGGTGGACTAGTTTTCTATTTGCAGAGTAGGTTTTGTATTTTATTTTTTTAAACATAGGGAACCATTAACAATTCTGATTGCTCTCATGGTAATCTGAAGAGGCCCATTCTAACACCGGACTCTTAGCACCTCTTTTCCACATAATTTTGCAGAAGAAATAGATCAGGCATACTCCTGTCCTTGTTACTTGTATTTCTCTGAGGCCACAAATAGATACATGTGAGATAGCTTAACAAACAAACAAGCAAGCAAGTAACTAACTTACGACCGATTTGGGATGTACTAAAGGGTTTCTGGCAAGAACATGTTCCCTTGGTGGGCCTTTGTAGTCTTACTGTCGAACCAGATGTTCCAGGGGCTGTGGTGACAACGCTAGAGAGAAACTTTTTTTTTTTAAAAAAAGTTTGTTTATTTTATTTTTAAAGTGAGTACTGATCACATGAGAATAACCTCTCATATTCCTTGTCATGTGCTTGATGTACCCACCATGTGAGTTCCAAGTTTCCACTAGTTTAGAGCCCAATAATTCAGCGTCTACTTTGCCACAGCCTAGCCTTAGGTCCGAATCTGAAACCCAGTGACTTTTTAATATCACAAAGGTTCTGGTTTGCTTTTGTTCCACTTTTCTTGCGTGATAACTCCCGAGGACAGCAATACAGTGGTTCCTCGGGTTACAAACGCTTCAGGTTACAGATGCTTCAGGTTACAGACTCCGCTAACCCAGAAATAGTACCTCAGGTTAAGAACTTTGCTTCAGGATGAGAACAGAAATCGCGCGGCAGCGGGAGGCCCTATTAGCTAAAGTGGTGCTTCAGGTTAAGAACAGTTTCAGGTTAAGAACGGACCTCCGGAACGAATTAAGTTCTTAACCAGAGGTACCACTGTAACGCGGTCACATTGAGGAAGCATCTCAGAACAAACGGAAGCTGATTAAATCCAGCACCGGTGCTCTCTTACTGTGTCAAGAACAAGATGCAGAATATAGCAGCGATAAAATGCCAGTCTGGAGGGGCTTTCTAGTAGTACTAGTCCACAAGGCCCTAAAGGGCTTGGGATCCAAGTCCCTAAAAGAGTGCCTGCCTCACTATCCACTATCTTGGGCCCTACAAGCAACAAAGGAGGTCCTGTTGGTGGTGCCACCTCTGGGGGTTACCTGGTTGGTGGAGACCTGTGACAAACCCTTTTCAGTGGTGTTGCTCCATTGGGGTATGCCCTCCCTTGAGAGGTGCATCGGCCTCCTCCCACTATTAACTTTAAGGAGGAATTTCGAAACATTCCTTTTTACCAAAGCATTTGCTGCCTGAAAGTTTTGTCCCCTGTCACCCCCCAGATTATCGGTTTGAGGGCCAATTCTTGTTTTTCACAAGGTTCTTTTATACTGCGTTTTAGAAGTTTTAATTGTATTAGTATTGATGTGTTTGCCCACCCCCCGGAAGAAAGTGTGGTGTATAAATCCTGTTGTTGTTGTTGTTGTTGTTGTTGTTGTTGTTGTTGTTGTTGTTGTTGTTGTTGTTGATTTTCTCTGTAAAGTTAACCTGTAGTAAGCTAGGAGTGTGATCCAATGCATGTTTATTCAGAAGTATGTCCCACTGTGAGAAGCCTAACATTGAAGTCCTGTGTCCACTCAGGAGCAAATCACATTGATTTTGTGATACATACTACTGAGTGAACATCTGAATTCAGACCGCAATTATGCTTTTTATTCCTGTGTGGGAACAGCTGTGTTAGCAGCAATGCACTCGGTTATAAAATATGCCACCCTTGCTATCTTGTGTGGCAAAGTTTACCGCAAAAGAATGGAGGTGGGGGGGAATTGAAGAGACTTGTCTAAGACAAGTTATTCTACTGTCAGATAAATGGCAGCCAGCATCACCTGTTATCAACAGCCAGAGGTTTTCTGCCATGTCTCTTTAGATATGACTATTATATTATTATTTATACCCTGCCCATCTGGCTGGGTTTCCCCAGTGGAACACCAAACCATTGTTCAAATTATTCCCGAGCTCCAAAATTCCTTAAATGACCCTTGGAGGTGTTTGGAAAGAAAACATCCTCAGCATGCACAAATGTTGCCATGTCTCCATTGCGATTCTTTATCACCTCCCTGACTGTTTCTCATATATATTATGTTATTGGCAGCATATAACGTGTTATGGCAAGATACTGTTACAATCTTTCTGTGCAAAGAGACAGGCTTTCTTTCCTAGTGCATAATTCCCCTTTCTTTTAAAATATAATAAGCTGCTTTTAAAACCCGCTTTAACTACCTGACCCTCCTTTTCTTGGAGACATGCACCCCAGCCATCTGCTGAGTCAGGCAATCTCTATTTCTTCACTTTTGAAAGACTGTGCCGGTGGTTGCTTAGACAACAGTGACATAATATTTGCAGCTTAATAATGAATCTTAGGGAGAGCGCTGGCCAGAGACTCTTCATAGAACATCATTTCAACTTCACAGGACAATTTTTATTACCTCTTCTTTTTGTATCCCCCCCCCCAAAGCAGCATGACCACAGTCACTAGATTTTATTAAAATGAGGCCAGTTGGATGCTGCAAATATTATCAGGATTAGAATTGCCAGATGAATGACCGGGGGTGGGGTGGGGGTGGGGGTGGGGAGGGAGGGAGAGAGGGAGGGAAGGAAGGAAGGTTACCTGTCCTGCTCTTGCAGCTTTACCTGCAGTTTGATCTGCAGGAAACAGCAGGTGAAACTTTCCCCCATATATAGAAGGCTAGAATATTGGCAGGTAGAACAGCTATAAAAAGCAGCAGAGGAGCGAGGTCTGTCAAACAAAGTTGGCAACCCTAGTTGGGGTAGGCTTTTTTCTTCTAGTTAATTGCTTCAAGAGACACAGTCCAATGCAACCCCCTAAGCCAGGCATCCCTAAACTTTGGCCCTCCAGATGTTTTGGCCTACAACTCCCATTATCCCTAGCTAACAGGACCAGTGGTCGGGGATGATGGGAATTGTAGTCCAAAACATCTGGAGGGCCGAAGTTTGGGGATGCCTGCCCTAAGCCCATGTAACTCAAATTCATCTAGGTAGTGCCCTACATATGCTCTGGGGGCATTGCCACAAGGGATTAAAATAGTATGCTTTGAGTGTTGAAAGCACTTGAGGATTACTGAGAGAATTTTACAACACTCTTATAAGGAGGGCCAGTGTTCTCACCCCTATATTGCAGAGTAGGGACAGTCTGGGGCTGAAAGGGCTGAGGCCGACAGGAAATACTGGTTTGCCTAAGGTTGACTGATTTGGCTAAGATATAAGATCTCAGCTGGGGGCTTCCTTCCTGCCTCTCTGCTCAGTATCTGAGACATTAGTCTATGGTAGTGCCGATTTGTATAGAGGGGAAGTGTTGTTGTTGTTTTTTTAAAAAAAAACTGAAAGTAAGCAGGTAAATAAATACTTAATCTGCATTTACTGTTGTTGGGTATTTAAATACATAAAGTAAGCATGCAGCCTGGGTGGTTCTTCACGTCTGTGTAGAGATATAATTACAGGTGACATCAATGCAATACAGCCAATTCCTTTAATCTTCTAAAGATTTGTGTAAGTCACCTGTCACCTTATACCGGTATATATACCAAGTTCCTGCAAGTGTGCATGATTATTAACATCTCTGTTTTGCTGTCATCTTGTTTAAAGGGAGCAGCAATATAAAGACAGGGTTGCCAAGTTTCAGTTGCTAGAGGTAGATTCAGATTGGTCAGGATCCAGGACCGAATGTTGCAGATCAGGGGAAGAACTTGAGTAGACTGTGGTGCAGCAGTGACAGAACAGTCATGGAGTATGGTAGGTTATGGGCAGAGCTTGGGGAAATGTGGATGTGGTTATCCACAAGGACCTGGTCTTACAGGTTCTATCATCATCATCATCATCATCATCAATCTGCAGTCAAATATTGGGAGCCGGTTTCATTACCAGATCCTAGTCTTGTGGATGTTTAAAAAGAGCCATTCCCTTTGGAGACCTGCCACTTCACTATGCCTTATTCATAGAATCATAGAAATGTAGAGTTGGAAGGGACCACGAGGGTCATCTAGTCCCTGCAATACAGGGATCTCTTTCAGAAGTGGGCAATCGCCAAAGCCATTTACCTGTCATAGCGTGTCTTATGCTAAAGGCAACTCCTTGCAAAGAGTAATTGGCTGTGCTGAATAATTGCAAACCTAACCCCAGCTGCTGTAAAGGAGCAATCAGTTGTATTTTATTTTCCATTATACTTTGCTCAAAAAAGTAAGGTTGGAAGATGGTGTTCCACATGCTCTGCACACCCAAAAGAAAAGAAAAGAAAAGAAAAGGGGGGAAGTAAGGTTGGTTTTTCTGATATACCCGTGAAGATACAAAATACTGTATGTTCGGTAATCTCGAAGATGATCTAGGTCAGCAAATCTTCAATCTTCTCGACTGAGAATTGTCTCAGTGATGCAGAATGCATGGAGACTTCCTTCTATCGAGCACCATTTCCCTTCACATGGCACATTCAGTACACCTGCCTTGAAAAAGTATTCATTCAGTGTTGGTCACTGATTCTTAAAGAAACATTACTCCCACCCCACCCTACAATAACCTGTAATTTTGTGGGTGGCTTGAGAGGACGCCATTGTCTATTTGGTCCATAGGCCACAGTTTTAGTATCATTGATGTTTAGTACCACTGTTTGGAAGGTACATTTTTTAAAAATCAACCTTTTAAAATGTCTTGTCTATTTGGTTTTTGCCTATTTGGAAGCGGCCTTAAAGCTATATTTGAAACAGGTAGCAAAAGAGATCCGTTAATAGCAATTGTGTGTCTTACCATACAATCCTAACCATGTTTACTCAGCTCTATTGAAGTACCAGTAAATGGGATCAAGATTCTGGCCTTAATAAATAAGACTTAGGCCTTAATTTTAATTTTGAATCCTTGCACAACCATAATTTCTAGGATGGTTGTAGATAGTTCACACTCCTGTTGCTTCAGACTTCTTCACAGGATTGCCTACAGTCATCACTTCACTCCTCTGTGGCTCCCAGCTGCAGGTTGCTGGGAGACACAAATCACAAGTCTTGGTGTGTCTGCCTGAACCTAGGCTCCAAACAAACCACGAGCCCAGGTTGGGATAAGATGACAAGTCAAGGCTCGTGGCTTCCCATATGGTATAGCCAGGAGGGAAGTGGGGGGCTTTTGAGCAGTGTGCCCCAGCATTCAGTCTGTTTGAAGTAAACCATAGTTACAGCATTAACAACCCTTTAATGTGCTGTGTGAACACAGCCCACTGGGAGCTGCTGTTGATCTCGGTGTATAATCTCCTGTGTTTCTCCATGCTTGGATTCTGATTTGACTACTGCTCACAGGTACAGGGAACAGAAAGTTTTGTGAGGCAACCCGGATGCACACTACAGAGTTCAGTATGCCTTTTAGAATTATATATGGCTATTAATCTCACTGAAACCACGCTGGTGATACTACAGTAGTCAAACTAGTTCTTATGAAATGTATCTGACCAGAATAAATATTTCTGAGCATTCTAATCAAAGCTTTCCATCTGGGATCATTTTGTGCTGGAATGTAAAACCATTAATTAACCAACTGAGACCTGAGTCACTCCTGTAGGCAAGGAGTTGACATGATGAGTAAAAAAGGGTTCCTAGCCCTTAATGAGAACTGTCTACCTTTACAACACATATTTGAAACAAAATGCTTGCCTTTCCTCATATTGGGTGTTTCTCCCTATCAAGTCATAAGAGAATTGAAAACCTATCCAAGTGCAAATTTAAGACTGCTTAGACAGAAGCATAAGGGATCCCTTTTTAGGGTCGGTGGGAAGAAAGGGAGTGAAAGAAATTAAAAGCAACTTTCAAAGCCTGGTACGTGATATAATCAAGATTGACATGACATGAAATTTATTACGGTCAGAGACCAGCTTGTGAAACACAAATGGAACTACAATCCCAAAAGCAAAACAAACATTTAAAACAATATACAACAATGGATTTTAAAAATGCAGAAGGCATATAAACACATAAAAACTTTAAGATAGACTACCATAGAGAAATGACCGAGAGTCGCCTGTGGATCCGAGTTTGGGAATTTTCTTAACAAACTAGATTGAAACGGGGGTTGGTCTGCGCTTACAGATCTGTGCACAGAATCTGGCGACCATCCGGGTTGTCTTGGGATCTTTGCCTAACAGGAGAAGATTGAATTTTTGCTTTACCGGGAGGTCAGCAAGCCTCACCAGCAGGGGGTCAATGGTTTCTCTACATGCCTCATCGTAAAAGGGACAGGCGCAAATTATCTGGTCATATGGGACTTTTTAAAAGGATCCTTCCAAGACCTGCGAGGGCGGAGCCGAACTTCTGGCCAGTGTAAAAGCCCTTCTTGCATTTTTGGATACAAGAAAAAAGAGAGATGCTGCTGGTGCAGCTATATATCTCTCGATTTCTGCAATTTTATAGTCGGGGCACCTTAAGCAGTCCTGTTGTCTCTCGGTGTCTATAATTCTTTGCCTAACCATAGCTTTTGCTTGGCCCAAGCCCAGACTTAGAAGGGCTTGAGGGGCAAAACCCAGTTTCTGAAGAGTGTTCAGGACTGCTGTCTGCCAACCTGACTGGAACTGGTTGCAAAGGATCAGTGGAGCTATACCACGGGGGAGCAGTTTCAGTGACAGCCATTTATAGATTGATGTTAGGCTGATGTGAGCCTCCACTCTTATCATCCCCATTTCTAGTCTGATCCATGCTTTTGATACGCATCTGGGGACTTGTAGAAGGGTTCTAAGGAGTTTGGATTGCACTCTCTCGAGGGGGGAGAAAGCAGAGGATGGCGGGCCCATAAAGGATCCATAAAGGTGCTGTGCCAATGTTTTGGCCTTCTATAATTTTAGGACCGCGGGGACAAAAAAGCCCCCTTGGGTTCTAATTTTTTTAAAATCAAGATAAAATTGCAAAAGAACCAGAATATTTTAATAGCATTTGTTGGCGTTACCCCATAATAGAGAGAAAGGTGATCACATGTGGTCTAAAATAAGAGGGAATGACCGTTCTGTCCCTCCCCGCCCAATAGGCACCCCAGATCAGCATTTACTCTTGAACTGGAACCAGTTAAAGACAGAACTCCATAAGTAGGCCCCTATGAGCCTTGGGATGAAAACTCCCATTGGCAACTGGGAGAGAGCCTTTCCCCTCAAGCTCAAAGTTGTGCCCCATTCCCTGCATGAACAGTGGGTGTGTGGGGGGGGGGATGAAAAACAGGGCCAGAGAGTATGGCTGTGCTCTCCCCCTCGATATGTTTCCAGTCATTAAGGAAGATAATGCAGGAAGGGAGTCAGAAACGACTTCCTTCATGCTGTACGGTAGCTAATGTCTGTGTGTCTTTACCCTTGGTTGTCTGTGAACTCAGGCATTTAGGTCAGGGCAGTCAGCACCATATTTAAAACTTGTGGACTGAATGATTGCATACCCTGCAAGGTTCTCATGGATGATGACTCTCTAGTGTGGTGGTAGCTCTGCAGTTGTCTCACTAAGGATTAGTGCTCCAGGAATATTCTGTATGCTATCTGGGTAGGTATGTTTATCTGAAACAGTGGGCTGGCAATGCAGTCTATGGCAGACAACTTACAAAGAATCAGCTTCGCTCCAAGTTGGGTCTAGTCCCATGAATTTAAAGCAAAGAGGATTGTTTGTCTTCAGGATTTACTGGAAAGATTTAATTGTCCTGTATATGTTCACACATGTACATTTACATGTTGTGTGCCAGCAGCAGATTTAGGGCAGTGTGGGCGGTTCCCCCCCCCCCAAACAGGGCACCAAGTTGAGGGGGTGCAAAAATAATGATTATGTTAATGATACCTATATTTGTATGGGTGCCTACTGAGAAGATCCATAAAAAGCAAATGCACCAAAAGGAATTGTTGTGGAAAATAAGATATATTTAGGGAGGGGGGCTGCCAAAATTTGTCTTCCCTCAAAGTCTCCCCCTGTTTGTGCATCGAATAGTTTCACTTTGAAAGACCCAGGGACAGCATGTTGAAACCTGCCAAGATGGCATACGTCTTGTCCCAATACATTGACAAAATGCTCTTATAAACCACTCTCAAAATCTCCCCCAAAGGCAAAATTGGGACAGTGATATTCAAGGGATGAGTACACTGTATAAGGAAGTGAGGAAATGGGACTCTCCCTGGGAAAACAGGGTGATTGAAATGTATGGGGATGTTTTTCATTTATTTCCATAGGCTTTGAATCCAAGCCCAAGGTGAGCTGACTTAAGGAAAAATAATAATACTACGTCAAGAGGCGCCATGCCCAAATTACATGGTTGGTGTTTAAGGTGAAGTTCTGCAAAAGGGTTGATTTGTACTTCCTTGCGGCCTTTAGGTGATTATGCAACGCGAGTACAATGTTGATAGCCAGCTTAATGCCTATCTTGTCAAATGATCCACAATAAGAGGCCACTCTTATATCTGCGGCATGTTTTGTCTTGTGCATTAAAGCGAATGCAAGTGATCTGTTATTTGTATTTTGCTTGTGACAGAGTGAAAAGTCCTTTAACTTCAAATGGCAAGATTAGTAGCTGCTCAGTGAGTAAATATGTACACTTTCCTTTGGCAATTTTTGTTTGAGGGTTGTTGGGTGTCACCCCACCCCACCCCACCCCACCCCCGGCTTTTTTGTTTGTTACATTCAAGGCTTTTTCACCTCCATGTGGACCCATTGGAGTCGAAAATAAATTGGGCTTAGCTGCCTCTTTATGTTTCCTTTAATGACTCAAGCTGAGTGTTTGTATTTTAGGGAGTCTTAATTGCCTGACATTGAAATGGTCACACACAGGCTTTGAAGTTAACACCCCATTAAGTTAAAAGTGGGAAGTTTGTGCCTCTGATGGGGCCTTGTTGTTGGCCTGTATGGTTGCAAGACTCTAAACAAAACTCCCTGAAACTGCACAGTGGTCCCATTTGTGCTGTGTTGCTGTTGGTAATTGCGGCAGCAGTGGAATATTCATTTTTTAAAAAAATATTGATCTCTAAAAGCTCAGGTTCCCGGTCAGGGTGCATCCCTGCCCAGATCTCAAACCTGAGGTCTTCTCTTATGAGGGGCAAGCTGAGCAGGACCCTCCAGCAGATCTCCACATGGCTCCAACATACCCTCCAACATTTCTCTGACGAAATTAGGGACATCCTATTCCATACCTCCAACATTTAGGATACCCTAATAAAAAGTGGGACATTCCAGGATCAAATCAGAAACCAGGACGGCTTTTGTAAATACGGGACTGTCCCTGGAAAATAGGGATACTTGGAGGGTCTGCTCCAATAACCCCAAGGGACCATTGGATATGGACAATCCTGTCCCAGAACTGGAGGTCTCCCTTATCATCTGCTTGGGTTTCTGGCCAGTTCACTCTCTCACCCACCCATAATCTCCCCTATGACAGGTCAGGCAAGAGGAATAGAAACACGGGTGGCGTTGTGGGTTAAACCACGGAGCCTAGGGCTTGCCGATCAGAAGGTCGACGGATCAAATCCCTGCGACAGGGTGAGCTCCCGTTGCTCGGTCCCTGCTCCTGCCAACCTAGCAGTTCAAAAGCTCGGTCTCTGCTCCTACCAACCTAGCAGTTCGAAGTGCAAGTAGATAAATAGGTACCGCTCCGGCGGGAAGGTAAAAGGCATTTCTGTGCGCTGCTCTGGTTCGCCAGAAACGCCTTTGTCATGCTGGCCACATGACCTGGAAGCTGTACGCCGGCTCCCTCGGCCAATAGAGCGAGATGAGTGCCACAACCACAGAGTCGGTCACGACTGGACCTAATGGTCAGGGGTCCCTTTACCTTTACCTTAACAACACTCAGCACTCTTAACAAACTACAAATCCCAGGATTCATTGTGGAAGGAAGCCTTGACTGTTTAAAGTGATACGATACTGCTTTAAATGGATAGTGCAGATGGAGCTTTTGGTAAGTTGCTAGATAATATTTTTTATTTAGTGGCATGGAATCATAGCAGCTGCTTGTCATTTAGTGCCAAAGGTATTCGGTGTGAAATGTGGGAGGACATATGTGCTATGGTCATGGGTGACTATTTCTAAGCCAGGCATCCCCAAATTCGGCCCTCCAGATGTTTTGGGACTACAATTCCCATAATCCCTGACCACTGGTCCTGTTAGCTAGGGATGATGTGAGTTGTAGTCCCAAAACATCTGGAGGGCCGAATTTGGGGATGCCTATTCTAAGCTTTTACACACTGTAACTGGAATTTGTAAACTGCAATTATTCTTCTGTAATGATTATTGTATTTTGTTGTTTAAGTTGTTTGTAATCCACCCGGAGCACACCATTCTTCATAGGTATATAGATACTGATTACACACACACACACACACACTCTCTTTCACACTTTCCCCTGGGGTCACAAGGGATAGAGAATTGCTTTGCCAAAGAAATGGGGAGGGGGCAGAAAAGAAGCTGAAAGTATATCCAGACAAACACTATTTTGCAGGATGGATTTGAGCGCATACTGGAACTTTAGGTTTGCACAATCAAAGTAGATTACATGGCTGTGTCACCTTGGCACAACAAATTCTATATTTAAAAAAAGAACCAGACTTTTTGCAGTTTGGAAAGTGATGGAGAAATGCATTGAAAAGTGTGGGATGAGCAAATGCCCAACAGGAAGACATATAAACACCCCACAACCTAATCAGGATGCATGCAGGACAAATGCTCACTGTCATAACAGACCTGCAAACAAATCAAAACAAATAGTCAGTAAAGACCAGCTGCAGTGTAACTTCTGAATAAGCTTTGTGCAAGTGGATCAGCATGAATGCTCAATAAACAGGTCATCTGGAGGAACCTTGAGATTCTCAGCATCTTAAATGGCATTTAAATAACCAGAGACTGAACCAGAACAGTTAGCTCACAGTCCCTGAGAATACCTACAGCCCTGATTGTAGTTTTGCCTTTTTACAGCATATTTAGAAATAAGAAGAAAACTTGGAACATTATAGTACCAGAGGGATGCTGTATTTCTCATACCTGAAGATAATTAGCAATTTTTTAGCAGCATAATCTTCAGTCTAAATAGGCAATTAGACAAAATAATTATTTGCCTACAAGATGCTTGTAATGACTGTAGTACCGGAAATGCTTTAGCTGCTGCCAATCCTAAATGTTTCTGGTTTTGTATCCTAGCAGGATGGCTAATTTTAAAGATTTTAATTAATTCCCACACTCCAAAAGATTTGATTGAGGTTTACAAAGCCTTCGAAAGGCCTGGTCCTCATCTCTCTTCCCATGTTTTGTAGGTGAGGCCAAGAATGCACTGTTTACCCACAACCTTCCAGTGGGGGCTCATCGTGGCTGAGCAAACCTAGTCATCATAACAGAATGGGTTGGAGCATGAGGTTCATAAGTAGAACTCTATGCAGAAGTTCCCGCTCTTGGCGATTTTCATCAGGTTACCCCTGCGGAAGCTTGCTACCCCCCACTTACTTTAGAGCAGTGGTTCCCAATTAGCTAATTACTGCGGACCCCCTATTTTTCAAAAGCCAAGCCAAGGAACCCCTACTTTTGAAAATTTTGATAACTCTGAGGTAGTTACCTCAGCAAAGCAATTTTTTTGAACAAAATGTGGGGTAGCCCCTAATAAGCAAAGGATTTTAGGTATACAGAAAGAAAACAGACCATAAAATTTGTGATATTACTATGCAAAAAATGACAAAAAGATTAGTTGGGGGGGGGAGGCAAGGGATGAGGCTGCGGGCCCCCTGGGTGCGTTCCACAAACCCTCAAGGGTCCCCGGACCCCTAATTGGGCACCACTGCTTTAGAGGGTGGGTGACTTTCTGCATACCCTCCGACATTGCTCCAATGAAAGTAGGAACAATGCTATTATTTAATAATAATAATAATAATAATAATTAGTAGTAGTAGTAGTAGTTGTTGTTGTTGTTTCTTGTTTTGTTATTTATACCCCACCCATCTGTCTGGGTTGCCCCAGCCACTCTGGATGGCTTCCAACATACTGTACAGTCATACCTCTAAGTTACATATGCTTCAGGTTGCGTACGACACGGAATACGTATGCGCCAAACCCGGAAGTAACGGAACGGGTTACTTCCAGGTTCGGCGATTCGCATGGGGAGCATGCGCAGATTTGGCACTTCAGGTTAAGTACTGCTCTGGATGTGTATGAGGTTCCAGAACGGATGCCGTTCATATCCAGAGGTACCACTGTATATGAAAACAAAATAAAACATTAAACTTTTTTTTTAAAAAAAACACCCTTCCCCATAGAGGGCTGCCTTCAGATGTCTTCTAAAGGTTGTATAGTTACAGTACTTGTCTTCTTGGCTCAGGGATTGCATAACTCCATACTCTCCAACATTTCTCTGATGAAAATAGGGGTGTCCTAAGGACATTCCAGGATCAAATCAGAAACTGGGACGGCTTCTGTAAATCTGAAACTGGCCCCGGAAAATAGGGGCACTTTGAGGGTCTGCTTCTGGAATGCTGAGGGAGGTGGCACAGGAAGATGCGGGGGAAGAGGAAATAGGCAGGCGTTGCCTCCCAGCCCTTCTGTGAGTGGGAACTTCCATTCGATCTGTGGACAGGAAGGGCCCTTCCTTGAATGGAAAGGTGTATTTGTGGAAGGGCTGCGCTGGATCTAGCCCTCTGTATAATCCCTGGGGATGTGCACAAATCACATCAGAATGCTGATGCAGTGTGGCTGACCACAAATCATACACATTCTACACTCATAGCGTTTGCTTTGCCGTATTCTGAGGTGTACGCCTTGATTTTGGATTAATAATTAAAAGAAACGTGAAATGTGAAATTCCAGAAGGATGAATTTGAAGGACAATCTGAAAACCCTAGATTTTGTAACCACTGTGCTTAAAGCGACATCTTTCTGAAAAGAAAACACAAGTGCACACTGGTCTCATGACTCCTAGTGTGTAGATCATGCTTAAAAAATAAATAAAAATGATGGGGATTCTAAAATTAACTTCCTGGCAAATAAAAATGCACTACCATACTTCTAACAAAGTCAACCTTCACTTATTGATTGATGAGCCCATTTGACAAGTCACATTTCAGCAGACCTCATTGTTGCTCTGTGTTGCAACAGGGATTTCTAGATTCAGATGGATTAGCACACAGAGACAAATGTTGCAATCTTTTTTTCACTTGGGCAAAGCCTCCCGAAGATTTATATAAAATAATTTATCATAAAATGAGGTTGAGAAGGGCAAATCTATATTTTAATTCAGGAGATGGGTTGCACATTTTGACATATTAATTTATGTTGTTGTTGTTGTTTCTTTTAAAAAAGTTGTGACACTCCTTCAGCCTTCAGATACAGGATGGAGGGTCGAAAGAATTAAATAAACAAACAGCATGATATTTGAAAGCTGTGCACAGGACTCCATATTCCACTGTTCTTCCCGAGCAACTTCACCTGTCCTCCAAACAAGGGCAGTTGGGTTAATTGAGGACTCTGGCTTTCATTTTCTAGAATCGTCATAATTGCATTTTTTTTTAAAATGGCAAGTTTCTTGCCTTTCCAGTAATTCTGGAAATGTAGCTCTGTGAGGCAAATAGGGGTCTCCTAGACCCAGGTGGCGCTGTGGTTAAACCACTGAGCCTAGGGCTTGCTGATCAGAAGGTCGGCGGTTCGAATCCCTGTGACGGGGTGAGCTCCCGTTGCTTGGTCCCAGCTCCTGCCAACCTAGCAGTTCGAAAGCACGTCAAAATGCAAGTAGATAAATAGGAACCGCTACAGCGGGAAGGTAAACGGCGTTTCCGTGTGTTGCTCTGGTTTTCCAGAAGCGGCTTTGTCATGCTGGCCACATGACCTGGAAGCTATACGCCGGCTCCCTCGGCCAATAATGCGAGATGAGCGCGCAACCCCAGAGTCGGTCACGACTGGACCTAATGGTCAGGGGTCCCTTTACCTTTACCTTTAGCAACTCCCTAGCAACTTGGCATATGTGGGTGGCGCCGTGGTCTAAACCACTGAGACTCTTGGGCTTGCCGATCAGAAGTTCGGTGGTTTGAATCCCCGTGACAGGGTGAGCTCCCATTGTTCAGTCCCAGCTCCTGCCAACCTGGGAGTTCGAAAGCACACCAAAAAGTGCAAGTAGATAAATAGGTACCTCTCCAGCGGGAAGGTAAACAGCGTTTCCATTCGCTGCTCTGGTTTCACCAGAAGCGGCTTAGTCATGCTGGCCACATGACCTGGAAAAACTGTCTCCCTCGGCCTGTAAAGCGAGATGAGCGCCGCAACCCCAGAGTCGTCTGCGACTGCACTTGACTGTCAGGGGTCCTTTACCTTTTAGCAACTCCTAGCATCCATGACAAACTAGACAAACTACAGTTCCCAGGTTTATTTGGGGGAAGCAGTACTAGTATTGCTTTAAATGTGTGGTGCGAATGGCTCTGTACTTTTATGTAGCTTCTGATATTTCAAGGTTCCACTTTTTATTAGATTTCTCAACTAAACCATGAATGTATTACGAAATAAATTTGGCAGGGAGTGTGTGTTGAGCTGGTAGGAGAAGGGAAATAGTTATTTTCACGGCAGTACAGAGTTTATAGTCTCTGTGTGTACTTTGTGTGTCTCAGAGTCTATGAGTATAAAGGTTGTATTCTCAATAACAGGATTATTCATTGATGATGTAGTAATGATTGTACTTGTCTTTTGGTTATTAAATTGTTTGCTTTGCTTGCTTTGAATGCCAACCAAAAGTTAGTCATAGCAATTCTTGGAAAGGATGTGAACAAACTGGTAATGGAAGCAATAATAATTTGGTCATAACAGCTACTTTGGAAAAGAGCACTTTAACCAAGGCCACATTTGATCTGGATCTCTGGGTTTTATGAAAAATAGCTGCATTGCTGAGCATTTTCAAAAAGCTGATACTTAAGGCTTAATTGTGCACAGACAGACGATCTTATGCAGAGGACCCTTAAAATGCTGTGTGCGCATGTGTGTGTGTGCGCATGTGCGTGTATGTTTGCGGCCGCGTGGCCCATTAAGTTTGCTTCATACATTATAGAATGAGTATATACAAGACATTAATGTATGCAACAGTTGATAGTTCTTTCGGGGGTGGGTGGGGACCGTAGTTAGCACTGGCTATCTTTTCAGACAATTTGATCAATTGACTTGGTTAAATATTGATCAAATACTGGTAATTTATAGCAGTAATTTATGAGAACTATGACAAAGAGAGAGAACAAGATGTTGATTCTAATGACCTCAAACAAGTTAGTTAATAATTAGCATTTTTAGTGCTTTTTTTAAAGTGGTAAAAGCACTTTACACACACTATCTAAAGCAAGAGCGGGGAACCTATGTTTTGAACTGCCTTGAGATCTTCAGATGAATGGCGGTATATAAATAACAACAATACTAATAATAATGACATTGTTGGACTTAAGCTCTCACCACCAGCCCCAACCAGGGTGACCACAGGTCAGAGATGATGGGAATTGTAGTCCAGCAACATCTGAGGTGTGGGGGTCACAGGCTCCCCAACCTGATTTTGTACAATTCTTAACAACACCCGTTTGAAGTAGGGCCAGTATTGTTATCCCCATAATGTTAGGGGGCTGAGTCTGAGATCATAGTGGCTGGACTGAGGCTGCTTAGCAAGTCAGCGGCTGAGGTGGGATATTATCAAGGAATGGACATGCCAGCTCACACATTGTGCTTTTAGAATCTATGCTCTACCAGCTCTGTAGGTACCCATTGCAACATACTTTGCAGTGTTGACAAGATTACCAACATTTAATACAGACTGAAAGTTGAGGCACTGTTTCCATGCTTTAGTTGAAGATCATAGAAAATGTCCTTCTTCTGCATCCTAGCCCACAATCTTGCCTTTTATTTTTGACCAAATATTTGATCGATATCTAGCAGGAGACGACTCCTTGTTCAAACATTTTGAGTCACAAAATGGGGAAATTTTTTTTTTAATCCGCTTTCCCTCCCCAAAAGCAAAAGTACTGGGGGTAACTTCTCATAATAGCCCTCCCCCATGTTTTCTTCATTTGGTTGGCCGTTAAGCAATATCTTATTACCAGAGGAATGCATGTGTTAAAACAGATGGGAGCCAGTTAATGCCTTTATCTTTTTGTAATAACAACCGTGTCTCCTTTTGGCCTTGTCTGAGGGCTGATTCACAGTCATGTATCTTCATCACTTGCTGACATAACACCAGGTGATGATTTGCATGGCTGGATGGGCCACCAGAGATATGACACTGGAGGTAGTACGTTTGTGGCCTCGAAAACATTGTTTTCCAATGGGGCCGACTCAGGGAGGAACCACGGGTTTGCACATGCGTGAGTGAGCCATGCATGTGGCAGATGGCATGGTGGGGCAGAGGTGCTTACCTGACCTGGCGGGGGAGAGGTGAGGTGCTGGGGAGGCTGGCATGGCGCAAACGCATTGGCAGGAGCACTGGAGTGGATTGGCCATTACCTTTGCACCATGCCAATCTCACCACCATCCTGCCCCTCATGGTTGGCAGCGGTGTCTCACCTGCTTGGAAGGTCAGCTGAGTGCCTCTATCCTGCCCCACTGTCCGCTGCTGCTCTGCTGTATACAAAGCTTTATACAGTATAGTGCAGTATAGTGTAACAGACCCTCTAAGTGTCCTTACTTCCCAGGGACAGTCCCACATATACAAAAGCCGCCCTGGTTTCTGATTTGATCCTGGAATGTCCCGCTTTTCCTTAGGACATCCCTATTTTCATCAGAGAAATGTTGGAGGAATTCAACCCCCGACCCAAGGAGATAAGTAACTGTACAACCTTTAGAAGACATCTGAAGGCAGCCCTGTATCGGGAAGGTTTTAAATGTTCAATGTTATGTTTTTATATATTTTGGGAGCTGCCCCAGTGTGGCATTCAAAGTGACAACCCAGTCAGATGGAATAGGACGTTGGAGGGTATGATGCAATGCCGGGTGCTTAACGTGGTACCCTCCAGCTATTACTGAACTACAGCTTGTATCATCCCTGACCATTGGCCATGCTGGCTGGGGCTGATGGGAGTGGAATCAAGCCATATCTGGAGTGCCACCTGTAGTCCGTCCCAGGGGTGGTGGACAGAATGTTTTTTGAGTTGGGCTGCAGAGGCCCAGAGTCAAATCCCCATTCAGTGATGACCCATATTGTTTATCGTTGGGCCAGTCCCATATTTTAGCTGTGAATAGTGTTGGCTGGTCCCCTTTGCAACTGGTAGGGCAGTAGACAGGGAGTCCAAGCAGCAGGAGCTATGATAGCCACAGCCACTCCCTGTAAGTAAGTAAGAAGGCAGACAGATGGTGGTGGGGCAATTTGCCCTAAATGGAATGGACTGCAATGATCGTGAACCTACTTTACAAGTCTGTAGTGAGGATAATATGAGGATAACCCTATGGCTGGTACCAGAAGAGTTTCTGGAGGAAAGGGCAAGATAAAAAATATGAGGTTGAATTTCAAAGTTGCAACAAAACACATAGGATGTAATAATAATAATAATAATAATAATAATATGCATTATTCCACCTGTTTGGGAGTTCAAAGCACTTCATTTGCATTAGTTCAATAATGAATGCAAGGCAGGTTGATTTGAAGTTACAAATCCCCAGTTCATTTATTCTAGAGTTACTCCATTAAAATCACTGGCTTCTCCGCACTCCCTGAATTGCGGCATCCTGATTGTTTCAAGTGTCCAACTTAAATCATGGAATGTCGGTTTTGCTACTATAGCATTTTGCTCTTTTACTAGCTTTGCGAGTTCTGTAAAACACAGTTTTGCTTATTCATCATGGGTGAAACGAGCTGGTATTTTTCCTGGAAGGCTACAGCTCGAAGCGCTTATTTCATGTTTTCTATGTTGTAACATGATCTGTTATGATAATTTTTAAAAGAGAGAGAGGTACTTATTTCATGTGTATTCTCTACAGGCTCAACTAAATTTAAGCAGCTTTCCTATAAAATATATGTTTAAAGGCAGGAGGGATGCGGGCAGGGGGAGTATTGTTAGTTTCTGATCTCGAAAACATGTGCAGGAAACCTGAGAATGTGCCAGTTTCTTTTGGTAGGAAACTTGTAGAATTTCTGTAGCATTTCTTTTGGGATTACATCACAGTTTCATTTAATTTTTAGGATAAGACTTAAATTCAATATTTGTATATAAGCCAGGGAAACTGTACCATAAACAGAGGAATTTTCTAGTGAGTCAGTGTTCCAGGAATCCCATATTTACTTAAGATCATTTATGTGAGGACTAGCTAGAACCATTAGTCATCTGGCTATGTTTTTTTATGCAGGTTAATTGTATTTTCAAAAAGTGCGCTCAAGGCAGTGCCCAGAATATATGCATATATCTCCTGGTTTCAAATTTCTTTCCAGATATCATGGAAGGCACGTCCCATTTTGCCGCTTGAGGTGAAACAGGAAGTGCTCTTCTGCCCTGCTGCTCCTGCCACCATATACCCACTTTTGCCACATGCCCTGCCCTATCTGCTGCTGACAGAGAAGCACCACCACCCATAGGTGCCAAGTTCCGGATTGAAAAATCCGGGATCAGCAGCGCCGCGGCACCGGAAGTCGCTTCTACGCACTTCCTGACATACGTAGAAGTGACTTCCGATGCCGCTGTGCCCATTTCCAAAATGTCTGCAGCGCCAGAAGTCGCTTCTACACACTTCTGAACATGCGTAGACGCGACTTCTGGTGCTGCAGACGTTTTGGAAATGGCCACAGAGGTGCCAGAAGTTGCTTCTACGCATGTCCGGAAGTGCATAGAAGTGACTTCTGGCACCACTGTGCCCATTTCCAAAATGTCTGCAGCGCCAGAAGTCGCTTCTACGCATGTCCAGAAGTGCGTAGAAGCGACTTCTGGTGTTGCGGACATTTTGGAAATGGGCACAGCGGCATCGGAAGTCACTTCTACGCATGTCCGGAAGTGCGTAGAAGCGACTTCCGGTGTTGGCGTGGCACCAGAAGAACATGGCCACCGGCAGGAGCTCCGTAATCCGAGGGAATACGGGGTATTTTGCCATTCGGGTCACCTGTGGGAAACGGTAAGAAAATACGGGGGTTTCCCGGGGAAAACGGGGTACTTGGCAGCTATGCCACCACCACCGGTGGCAAATTTGAGCAAGGGCACGCCAATTTTGGGTGAGATTTCACCCAAAATCGTGTGAGATATTGAGTGCTCTGCAAGATCTCGCCATCCTTCCTAGAATTGGCACTGATGGCAGCGATGCTTCTCCACCAATGACAGAGGCGACGAAGGGGTTGGTAGGGCACCTATGGGCATGCTTCCTGGGGGACTTCTGGCACCTGAAGCAGCCTCATGGTTGGGCCGGATCTGCCTAATATTCATGGATATACAGTGGTACCTCGAGTTACAAACACTTCAGGTTACAGACTCCACTAACTTGGAAGAGTTACCTTGAGTTGAGAACTTTGCCCCAGGATGAGAACAGAAATCGTGTGCCGGCAGCGCAATGGGAGCAAGAGGCCCCATTAGCGAAAGCATGCCTCTAGTTCAGAACAGTTTCAGGTTAAGAACAGACCTCCGGAATGAATTAAGTTCGTAACTAGAGGTACCACTATATATATTTTTTATCATGTAAAAAGTTGGCTTAAATAACAGATCCACTAAAAATGAAAATATCCACAAATGTGATGTTGATATATCTATTGATGATGAAAAGCCATCCTAATCTTTTAAGGCATTTACTATAGATGTATTTGAATGTGGGATCAGATTAAAGCAGAAAACACACAGATTTGTAGAATAGTGGTTTTGCCAATTTATTCCCTCCCTAGTCAAATCGACTTGGCAAAGGAAGAAATAGCCAAAGTAAAATGCTGCAATCTTTGAAAAAATCTCTGTAGCAATTGGCTGTAAGAGCTCTTGCTTCAATATATTGAATTAAGACCTTTGTAGCCATGGGCTCAGCTGCCAAGATGTCACAGAATGTTTATGAGCATTCCAACCACTCAAAACTTTAAAGCAAAAGTGTCAGCATATTAACCTAGGGACAGATGAGTTTGTGTGGTGTTGGGTGGAAGGAGTAGGCAGAAATGGTGTTTATCAACTTTTAGCTTGCATGTTGTGTAGGGGGCACAAGCAGATGTCAACCTCCCCACCTCCTCCTTCGCTCCCTCCATCCTTGTGAGCAACAGTGTCCCACCTAACAGGAAACCAGAGTAGCAGCTCCGCCCCACCCAGCGAGCCACTTCTGGTAGAGTGGCCTTGTGCCCTGCTTTGCAGAAGACTTTCCTACATGAGGACCCTTGGAGGACAGCCCTCTATTTGAAGGAATCTTCTGCTCCAATAGCTATCTGCTCCAAGTCTGGTTTGCAGATAGAATGATTGCAGGAAGGGAGAGCCAGAGGCTTGAGGTTTCCCATCATGAATGAGCATGTGTTGAGCAGGTCACCTGGTCAGTTCCCCCCAGTGTGGTGAGATGCATTGAATTTCCATGTTAATGATAGTTGTTTCCAAATTTGCACCTCTATGCAGGAAGTGGATTACACAGGTTTTATTAAAATCTGCACCCGCTTTTTGCCTTTTCTTTGTTGTGGTGCATTGCCTCTTTTTGGTATTGCACTGGTGGCCACCCTAGTAAATTGTTGTTGGTATGTGAATGCTATTTCTGAGCACTGTGTGGGTGTTGTGTATGAGTGTGTCTGAGAAAGTGAAAGAGGAAGAGGTACAGGAAAAGTTATTTCACACAAAAGCATGCACCCACAAATTTACCGATCTTCTCTTGGTTAGGATGCTCTGTTCCAGCGGTGGTGAAAATGAACCTGGCAAAAGCTTTTATCAAAATGGGTGTAAGCGGATGTCACAGACTCAGAGCAATAACTTTTGCCATGTGTTGCGGAGCCAAATGTGACCCTCTCTTGGTTGTCTCTTTCAGGATGAGGTTGTTGCTGCTTCAGAGAAGGTCACGGTGAAGCTCGAAGACTTGGCCAAATGGGCCCAGGCAGATTTCTCCAAATGGAAACGTGGACTGCGGGGTGAAGCCATTAGACCTACGGAACTGGGAAAGAATGGGCAGAAGGAAGCGCTGAGCAGGTTCAGGCAAACCACACACAACAGCGGCCTCAACTTTAGAGACATTTTGAAGGAAAAGGCTGACCTTGGTAAGTACACAGTTCACCTCCTATGCGATGGGTGCTGTGACTCTTGGTTGGACCACTTTCCCATTGCGCTCGTCTGTTGGATAAAGAGGCATGTGGCTGGGATCTAAAGAATCTTGCAACCATCTTCGCTACCCCAAGGTCTCTTTGTGATTATGTACCTCAAATAAACCTCACCCCCCTCTGCACATGCAGTATTATACATCAAGGAGCTTCTGACATCACTTTGTAATATTGCTCGAGGGGTCAGCAGGGCAAAGATGGGAGGTGGGGAGTTTCAAAATAACCCTACTAGGCATACCTAAAGTAGCTCCTTCAATGTCAACTTTTCAGAGCCAGTGTAAGACATCTTACCACCCGAGGCGTCCCATTCCGTGCACAGAACTTGACTAGACTGATGTTAATGGCTACTTCAACACTGGTGACAGGATGGCATCCTTCACCACCCTCGAGGGAAACAGCCTGCAGGACACATGCAGTTCTGTCCTCCAAGGCCCAGGAATGGCCAAATTGCTTTGGAGGATCAGGAGGATGTCACCACTGCCCGCACCACATGTTCTAGCCACCTGAGGTGGCCACCATGCTCTGCCTAATATTAGGGCCGGCCCTAGATCCTGTGTAACTTGACGGTCACACACTTTGACTTCAAGGAATGATGGGTCCCATAGAACTATCTGTTTCTCTTTTGCTCTGGGATCTAACATGGCAAAAAGCATCTGTAGAAAAAGCTGAACCAATGTGTTTTTTGGTGGCCCAGGTTCCTTCCCACTGATTAACACGAGGCATAATAAAAAGTCACTCCATGTTGCACACCACCCCTAATGAACCCGTTGTTGCTGAAAGTCCCCTCAGTTTCAGCTGTATCGTTGATGCCTGCCATTCCTACAACAGAAGCCCCCTTCAGTGTGTTGTGATACCCAGAACCACACCAACACAGTGTCGTGAACTATTTGTGCAGTTCTTCGGATGCGTGCCATAGATTTTATCACACACACACCCCTGCCCTGCACATTACAGAAGGGGAAGTGTATTGATTCCACAGTTGAGTTGCAGGAAGCTGTACCTGCCCAGTTGTTTTTGTTTTTGAAAAGGTGATGTTTAAATAGCTCCAAGGGTAAGCCATAAATAGGAGATAAAAAATTAAAAGTGAAAACGCATGCCTTGCCATCCCGGTGAGACAATTGCCTTCGGCGTGTATTGAATACAAGGTTAAGTTGTTACTGGGTATAAATAGATGTAGCGTTGTTGACGGGAAGTTATATATCTGTATAAAGTGTACATTTCTTTGGTAGTATTTAGACCAGGGACAGTCTGTGCAGGGTCTTGCAATTTGTTATAGGCCACCAGTGTGCTCCGCTTAGAATCTGTACACGCACTGTTGCATCAAGGGCATTTGAGGAGGCTATTCTTCGGAAATTCCATTGCCAACCGACATGATCTTCATCTCTTGTTCTAATGTGAGATTAGAACATAGCCATCCCTTGGATTTCATCCTTTGTGATGCAGTTCTCGGCTCAAAAAGAGAGAAATGCATCAATTTGTGTTTAAAATGCCTATTTTTTATATATAAAATACATTTAAAAATGTTTATTTTGCAAGGCAATGCATTCAGAAATACGTGTTTGAATTCTCATTTCAATGTGAAGGTCTGTGCAATTTATTTATTTATTTAAAAAATGCTGTTTATTGAGCAGATTTATGAATGAACATTTGCAAAAGTGACATGGGCTAGAAATAGATTGGCCCATCCCTAAGATGAAGTCTGGTGTGAATTTTTAAAAATACTTTTAGACTAGTAAACTGAGGATGTGAGAGTAAATCAAACAGTTCACAGAGTAATCAGAAGACAGGCAAGAAATGTAAAGTAGTTTTGGTCCCCCTCAGCCCTCTTTAAATCTCTCTTGGAACTTACTTTTTCATCCCAATTAAATTCTATTAGACTTTTCTCATTTCAGGATAAATCTTACACTTCATGGTTGTTAACATTCAGATAGATAGTGTATTCCCTTTGAGAGAATGAATGTTGCATCCCTTCTGCCATTTTACACATCTTTTTGCACATGAAATCAGCACATATGATGCTACTTACTGCTCCCAGATACATGGCTGTTGGCATAACATCGCTGTGTTTCTGTTGTGGTTCTGCAGGAGGATGGAGAAAGCATGGAATGCGGTGGTACTGGGTGCAGAATTCAGTTTCTTGAGAACATCATCTTTTCTTTTCTTTTAAGTTTCTAGTCCTTATGAACATACCTTTAAAACTGTGCAGCCAGTGCTTGCTCAGTAATATTTTGACAATAATATTTTGAAAGACCGTCAGCAGAGTTTTAGCTTTTTCCCATACCTCCTCATGCTCCCCTATGACTAGCAAAAGGCCATAATAAATTATGCAAAAGAATGTAATTCAGCCAAATTTGCGTAATTTATAAAGGGCGCAGAATCCAGATCTTCTTGGTACAGAATCTTTGCTTCCAGGAAATTGAATGTTAATAGATTGCACACAGCCCTGGGCTAGGTGCACCTTAAGCCCTTCTGGTATTAGCACATGTTAACTATGGCGTTATGTTCTCAATTAGGCTTAAGGGTGCTTATCTTTTTCTGGATCGTTCCCGGTGGCTGGGATTGAGAGCTCCCAACTGCATCCTGTTAAAGCTGGGAAGCAGTACTGTGTGTTCTGGCATGTACTTAGAAGTAGGTTCTAAGCCCTTGTGGTAGGGGCTTCCAAATATGGCGGCCGTCCTATACACATTGAGCTGGGAGTAAGCCCACTGAGTTCCATAGGGTTTGCTTTGGGGTAGTCATTGCACCGTAAATGCGTATAGAATCACAGCTCCGTGGCTGCAGCGAGTCTTGATGTTTGTTGAGACTTCACACAGACTGATGCCACCTCCAGCATTCTGAGAACGGTGTGGCTGCTACGCAACCGGTATAAATTCATCTGAGTATAACTTTTCTTCAGAAGCATGATAGATGTTGCATGCAGTGGTGGACCTTAGGGGGGGTCTCAAGTTTCAGTGGCTCCCCCTGCCTCTTGTGCTCCATTCTAAATAATAGCGGCACCCCCTGCCGTGCCCTTGAGGAATGAATTTGTTCCGCTAGTGCTGGAGGTTTAAAGAAGCAAGGGATGGGAATCGGGAGATAAAGGCAAGGTGTCAGGGAACAGGGACAATGAAAGACACCAGATTCTGTTGTTGTGGATTACAGTGGTACCTCGGTTTACAAACACAATTTGTTCTGGAAGTTTGTACTTAACTTGAAGCGAACTTTCCCATTGAAAATAATGGCAAGTGGATTAATCCGTTCCAGATGGGTCCGCGGAGTACTTAAACAGAAAATACTCAAACCGAGGCGTACTTAAACCGAGGTATGACTGTATTGGGAGACAAGCTGAAGGCATGGGGTGGCAGCAACTTGGGCTAGCATCTCTTTATTTAACACAAAAACAAACTAAAGCAGGGATAGCCAATGTGATGCGTCTCCTGTCTCCCCCCCCCCCAATATTGCATACTGTCTAACATTTTGAGGTGAAAAACCAGGATGCCATCTTGTGGGGCTGTGATCCCACGTGACCCGCGCAAGATTGTGGCCCCCCAAATGGCTGCTGTGCTCTCTGTGTCGTTTGGGTTGGACTACTACTTCTATCCAGCCTCAGCCAGCGTGGCCAATGATCAGGCATAATGGGAGTTTATCAGGAGGACAGCACATTGCTACCCGTGATATAAAAGGTCTGGCCTAGCCCCTGTCCCCCTCTGTCCCTTTACTTCAGAGAAATCCCATCCAACTTTGTAGTAAGGGTGTTGTGGATGGGTGTGCATAAATAAGGCTATTTCTTTGATTTGTTTATCAAAATAACAAAAAAGCAACAATACTCTGCAGATAAAAATAGATTTGGTTGTGGAATGTATTATTCATAATGAGCATGGGAACCTGTTTTTCCAGAAGAATTGGTCTGATTAAATCACTCACTTGTAGGGCCTCTAGTTGTGTGGGTTTTTGTTTTGCTTTGTTTTTGTCTTCAAAATCATTGAAAGGATTTAAAAAAAAAAGCAAATGAACTTGCATATCCATATTTGGTAAAGCAGAAGAAAATAGCTGACTGATGGGTTATTCATTTTCCAGATTTTTTCGCAACTATGCAGTGCAAACGTGTCTATTAAAGATGGGGAAGTTGGTTTTTTGAAAAATACATATGTATCTTCATTGCTTGGTCTACTGTCTGCAAAGGGGGAAAATCAAATTATTTTATATAACACTGCTTCTTACAGAGTTCCTTTAAGTGAAGTATGAAAGCTGTAGTGTAAGCTTTATTGGCCTATAAATATGTCATTATAGTTGGACTACATTTATATCCTCTGGACTGGTGTTTAAGCCAAGAAAATATGTCTCTGCAGGTTGGGGTTTTTTTTATTAAAACCCTTTGAGACATACAACAAAATGTGTTTTAGGATAAGGTTATTAAAGCAGCATTTTCTTTTTCTTTTACTTTTTTGCAGTGGGCTCACTGTCAATTACACCACCACAAACTGTCTGTGGATAGGCAGTTATGAATGGCTTCATCGCCAAACATGCTTTTAGAAAAAGAAATAAGACAGAGGAGCCAGAACTGAGATGGAAGGAAGAGGTGTAGGGGAATTATCTAATTTAGCTCTCAAAGGCTCAATTTATTGGGGTGCTGTAGTATAGCCAGTTTAACCCCCTTTTGTGCCGTTTGAACTCGTGCTGTGCCAAATATTTGTCGTGTGTGTGTGTGTGTGTGTCGCACTTTTGAATATTCTTCACGGTTTTACGAGAAGAGAAATTGCATTTGAACATTATGCTGGGGGGAAGAAAATTTTGGAGAATTTCTCAGGGGTGGGGTGTAGCTTTTGTACTGTATAGCTTACTTTCAAGGTGGCCAAGGGGTGTTTTTGTCAATGACTTTTCTTTCATTCTGCAAAGCATCTCTGCAGTGGCCTGTACTTCTCCCGCGATTCGGACTTCCCTTAAAAAGGAAGTTGTTGGCTGTACCATAAAGGTTGAGAGGAAGACATTGCAGGGCAACTTCTCCCATTGGGGATTTTTAAGATTAGGTATTGCAGGTAATTGGGTAGGTTGGAGAAACATCTGCTGGAAGCCCTCTGCCATCTCAAAAGAGCAAGAGAAGCCCAGCCTTACATCCACCATGAGAAAGAGGCAGAAAAATCTAATCCTCTCCCATAGAGGAGAAAAAATTTCTAGAAATTTGATGGCTGATTTGGGCACGACACCAGCTTAAACTCACATATTCGTTTGGTTTTCGTTTGAATGATTGAAAAGTGTTACCTATGTGGATTCAGACTAAAGTCCATGATATCTCTGGTTCAAAAGTTGAGGATATGTCTGCACCACGGTTTCTCTGGTGTTTCAGCTTTAAAATGGTATGAATCCTCTTGTGGAAAATGCACATTCCTTCTTCCCGCCCCGCCCCCCTTTGAGGTACCCCACAAGGGTCACAGACTGGGTTTCGTACTTTGTTTATCCCATGATGATTGCTCCATCCGTATATGTAAAAGTGACAGAAAACCAGTTTTTAGCATGTGAGCATATTCTGTATGTTGGTTTGGACATCATGGCAAAACAGCATCGCATCTGACTCAGCAAAGTGTGGGTGGTGCTTGCGCTCCAACGTCACAGTTGGAAGTGGGATTCCACTTCTCATTTGGAGAGCAAACTTAAGCCATAGTTTGCTAGTTTTAATGTTATGGCGAACTATGGGTTGCCTTGGTTAGGTAGAACAAGGCTGATCCAGTCACTAAAGTAGGATTCAGCTACCAGCTGTAAACTAACCCAGTATGTAAATTTATAGAGGTTGTCATTGTATCCAGGGCTATCATTGCACCCTTTTAGAAACTGCTCTGTGGCTGTGCCTTGGACGTTGCACAGCAAATCATCAGACATTAGTTTCTTAGTCTGTTAACTTGATAGCTGCTTGCACACAAAAGACCAGGCCTATAAACAACCACTTAGCTGCTCATTTGTGACAAGTATTTTTTTCCCCATAAATCGAATGAACATTGGCTTAAATTATTCCTATCATGCCACAGGGGCCTGACACCGAAATGTGTGTGCAAGCAGGTTAACACCTGCCTAAGCTCTGTGAAGTGGAATTGTTAGACCCTGCTCTGACCATGTTTTATAACTTTCTCTCTCTATTCTTGACCTCTCTCCAGAAAGCTAGAAGTGCAAAAAAACCCAACTTCACCCATTATGTAAAATAGATTCCTAATAATTATAAATAAACCGTAATATCCATGTTCTGTCTAATGATCAGTTGGAGTACATTACTACTATACTTTCCTTAGCTGCAGATTTGTAAACTGAGGTTTTGAATTGGACAGTCGTTGGCGGTTTCACCTGGGTTTTACTGTTGATGGTATTTTCTCTTGCTCTCAGTAACAAAAATTGATTTTGCAGGCAATGGCTTAGTTAATTGTGAGAAGCTACTGTGTTTATTAAATGGCCTGACAACCACCACTCTGTCAATACTAGAACTTTAGGCTCTGTCCTTGAGGAAGGCTAACCCATTTGTTGTGCATTGAACTTGCATATTCTTGACTCTACTTTTGTAGGTTCTTGCCCACAGCATCTGAACCCATCTGTGAGTCACTTGTTGGTTTTTAAGGTACCACAAAACTTCTTGGGTATTTTGTCCCTCTACTGAGATATTGTATATGCTTGTTTGTTTTCATGGCTCTAATTGTTTGTTGTAATTGTTTGATTGGTTTAAAGCGGAGATGTTAAATTGAACTAATAGTTAACTATTTCCATAGTTTAATGAGCTGACTGCCCTTAGTTTTGCAAATTGAAACTGGCTTCTTTAATTGCTTCTTAATGTTCTCAGAAAACCATGTTTGCATAAGTATGTTTGTTTACTGCATTTTTTATTCCACCCTTTCTCCAGTGAGCTCATAGTGGCAGTTACAGGTCCTCCTCCCCCCTCGGCAGACTTGTAAAGTAGATTATTTATGAATGTACTTCAGTTTTCAAAAATGTATTGTCATATCATGCATGTTACTCACTCCATACATTGTATCTTAAGTCCATTGATTTAAATATGTCTATTATGAGTATTGGCAACAGTTCCTTCTTTTGACCCTTTCTGAGAAAACAATGTACAAATGTCCCACTTCTAGACTTCACTAATAAACATGGTGCTGTATAAAAAGAACGGCATGAAAGCAGCTGGCAGAAATAAAACAAATATAAAGCAACTGAACCCAACAAACAGGGAACTAAAAAGCCTCATAAATTTCTAAATAGGCCCTCACCTGGTACCAAAATGACACCAAGATAGGTGCCCAGCAAGCCTTCTTGGGGACAGCATCCTCCCATCAATATACCACACCACTCAGTAAGCCTAGGCTGCCATATAGTGTCTGACTGACCCAATGCTGAGAGAGCATTTGTGCCTTGGGCCTAGCCTAAGCAACCCCCCAAACTCTCTATGTGGTTTTAATAGTTTCATGTACCGATTTGTCAATATATATATATTTTTATGTGCACGCACTAGTCTCTGTTTCGGTGCCGGAGGCATCAACATTTGTCCTCCTTGTTGTTGTCTTTAGGACTTACAATGATTCTTTCATTTCTCCTTTATCACATTCCTTTTTCAATCTAAATCTTGTGGTTTAACTCAACACATTGATTTTCTGCTCAGCTGAATGTCTCCCATGGAGTTTGGTTCTTTCTTTGGGTGATTCATTGGTAAGTCATCCATTTTAAAATAACTTCTTTTTCTCCTCCCATTTAGCTCCCCCATCCCAATGTATTTTACTTTCTTTAGATTTTGTTGCTCTTATCAAAACCCTGATCAAGTCTTGGTAGATCTGTGATGTCTTTTCACCAACTCTTTTGTAAAGGACAGCATACAAAAAGAGCTGCTGTAATAATATGGATAGGAGTCACCGGTTTCAATTTACTGGTTTTGTTTTGTTTTTGTCTCTTTTGAACTAATGTAGTGTGTTTGTTTTTAAAATGCTGCTTCACATTGTATGCTATAGATATGCTTCTTCCACAAGTGGGGAGAATGCTGTTGGCACTTGGGTCTTGCTTGTGCGCTTCCCATATGAATCTGGCCACTGTGAGAACAGGATTCTGGACTAGGCAAGCCTTTGGCCTGATTCAGCAGTGCTGCTCTTGTTGATATTCCTACGTTCAGAATTTGTTGGGACTATAAATACCTCAGAGACCACCTTCTCTTTAAACTGCAGGTGCCTGTTTAATTGATTGTACCATCCATGCATCACTTTGAACACCAAAAGTACATAAAAAGGCTTCTTGGTAGCTGCTCCACCATTTGTGGAGCTCATGGGCTTGAGTTTATGCTCCTGTCTTCTACTTGTCAAAGTCTGAGCCTGCATATAGGAGTTGTAAATGTTTCTTCTTTGGGTTGGCAGTCAGTGGCTAGGATTAAACAGGTGTGGGGTACCTGAAATTTCACCAGATATTTGTGTGTGTGTAATTGTTGCGACACTTCAGTGTTATGGGTAGATGTCTGTACACAGTAATATGGTAGACAAGTGCTAGGCATCCGTACTATGTACTACTATGGTAGACATGTAGTCAACTGACTCTCAACTGACTCTCCTTTCTCCCCCCCCCTTTCTGCTTCAGTTTTTGTCTCCGTTTTTCACAGGCTACCTTGCTTCCTGCCCCTTAACATTTCTTTTGCTTATTCTACATCTCTTCATTCCGCTAAGTGTAACAGTCAGAATTCTATGGCTTCGAGTTAATGCTACCATTCAATAAATGTGTTTGTAGCAGATAAGTCTGGACCTTGTAGATTAGCCCTGAAATCACAAGATGATGGTAGGACAACTTGGACATCTGTGGAGGCCATAGTTCAGTAGGAGCACACATGCTTGCATGCAGAAGGTCTCCATTCCAATCCCTTGATGCCTTCAGTTAAAGGACCTTGGATAGCACTAGGCTATATACAATACAACATGAACCAAGTCCTTGACCTAATGATAGTGAAACTTCAGAGAAGCATATTTAACACTTGGTTTTATTATCGCTATAGGTTTCACCCAAGTAGTATTTTCTGTCTTCTTATGAAGGTTAGTTAACTTTCCCCACCCCTAGATTTTTCAGGGCCACAACTGTACCTTCAAACCAAAGGGACTGAAACGATTTGCCTGTGGTTTATGTTTGGCCATGTGCTCTTTGAATCCCCCTGGACTACTAAGTTGCCTAGTGAGAATTTGGGTGAATCAAGTACTGTTGATTTTTAGCTTCTCCAGGGATGCAATATTTCATGAGTTCCAACACCCAAGGCAGTGGTAGTATATTTAAACCTGCTGAAAAAATTGCCCTCGACTGCCCCTAGATGGCCTACTTATTGTCTTGTCTGAAGCCCCTTTTCAGTTTGTGATATAAAATCATTGAGGGAGAAAGTTCAGCCTACCATGTTTTGTTCATCAAGCTGAGCTCATCAAATTGATAGAGTCAGTATTTAATCTCCTGTTTTGACATCCTTCCAAACTGTCCCCGCCTGTAAATTACACAAGATACGAATATTCGGTGCTAATATTTTGTTTGCATTAACATTTATCTTGATTTAAACCTATTCCAAAGGCCTGGAGTGGGAACAAAAGTATAAAACCTGCAGGAAAACAAAGTAAAAGCCAGACACGTTAAGATACATTGAAAGACCCTGACCCTGACCCATAGCCAACCCTTTTGTGATGGGGCAGACTTAGTGGCATACTGGCAGAACATCATAAGCAATGCAAAATGGTGCAGCATAAATACTAATGGTGTGGTATGTTTAAATTGAAGTGATGAGGAGATCACTATGTAATTAATTGGTCTCTCAAAAATTCCTTAAAAGAGCACCGTCAAGTTCACACCAGTCATCACAGTATCTTTGTACTCATTGGTTGAAAATGTAAGAAGGTTGGAGCAAGTTTACTTCTTGCTGAGCAACTGGTTAGTTTACCACAAATAAAAGGACTAGAAACTTTTAAAAAATAAAAATGGAATGGGCTTGGAATATTGGAGTGGACACCCCTCTGCACTTAACTTTACTATCTCTGATTTTTCAAGGAATGTAAATACACACCTGAATATATTGTTTTACCTTCTAGCTTGATTTAGATGGAGCTGTCAAGCTCCAATATATTGCTATTGACTTATGCAAGACCTTCATTATATCCAATGTTTGTTTCCTTTCTACCCCTATAATTCAGTTTGTAGTTTCTAGGCTGTATATGTATATACAGAAAGAACTAGAAAGAAGGCCACGATAAGCACTTTAAGCCTCATTGGTTTCAGTGGGCCAGCTGGAGCATTTGGTTAGCCTTCTCCAGCTGAAATCAGTGAGATTTTAAAGTACACAGCTTTGTCTGGATCGTGCCCTTAAATGTGAAACTACTTTTTTCTCTGTTGAAATACCTGTAAGAAAACTGGTTTTGCTTAAAGTATACAGGTAGGACAGAGGGTGTAATCCTCGTCATAAACTGAAGTTGATTGAATATTCCTGATTAAACAGGTATGTGAAATTGCCTAGTAGTCTTGTAATACCAGTATTGTACAACTGTGCTTACAAACTTAACAGACGAAACATAAACGACTTTGAGAAATTGCAACCCACATGCATTAGCATACCCCTGTTTCAATATAAAAATAGGATGGTAAAGCAAGTAATTAAAAACTCTATTGGTGTTCTGTGACCATATTTATCAGATTTTAGTCCGTTTCCTCTCTTTGGTAACATCAAGATAAGCTTACTATTACAGGGCTGTCTTGCAATAAATAACATTGCTTTATTTACTATCCTGTATAAAAAGGTAAAGGTAAAGGACCCCGACAGTTAAGTCCAGTCGCGAACTATTCTGGGGTTGCGGTGCTCATCTTGCTTTACTGGCAGAGGGAGCCGGCGTTTGTCCGCAGACAGTTTTTCCGGGTCATGTGGCCAGCATGACTAAGCCGCTTCTGGTGAAACCAGAGCAGCACACGGAAATGCTGTTTACCTTCCCGCCGAAGCGGTACCTATTTATCTACTTGCACTTCGTACTTTCCAACTGCTAGGTTGGCAGGAGCTGGGACTGAACAATGGGAGCTCACCCCATCGCAGAGATTCGAACCGCTGACCTTCTGATTAACAAGCCCTAGGCTCTGTGGTTTAGACCACAGCGCCACCTGCGTCCCACGCTATCCTGTATATTAGTCCTTAATTGTCTTTGTTGGAACTCATCATGCCATTTGATCCTTTCTTGTCATGAGTTTGTCCTCCAATGATTTTGAAATGGTGTCAGAACTCCTGGTGTACGTGTGGAATATTATGGGCTCTTGTTGTGGAAGTATTTATTTATTTAAGACTTTTATATTTATTTAAATGAGTTCTTTGTTACAGGGGTAATAATTAATATCTACAGTAAAATGGATGAATAAGAACTGAGATGAAGAGCAGGAAAGCTAAACCAAACCTGGATTAGTGGACTTCCTTGCAAGACCAGTGTGTAGTAAATCACTGGTACAATATAATATCATATGAAGTCAAACAATGAGAATGTGTACTTTAAAAAAATTGATTTGCTGGCAGGATCTGGTTGGGCAAGTTGTGATTGTGTAAACTTTGTTTACTAAGATCTGCTATTCTAAATGAATTCCTCCCTACGTAATTTAATTTGCACAGCTAGGTTGCCTTTGCAACATGATAAAGAAATGCTTTTCTCACTTGTGGGTAATATGGAGGGGGTCATTGAGATGGCAGTCCTAGCAAGACTGAACACAATCACGTTTACTTCTGAGTAGACACCACATAGATTGGACCTCCTGAAGAAGGAAGATACTACCACAGCTCATGACATATAACTGCTGGAATTCTTGCATAAATAGTTGTGGGGAAGCAAAATTGGGAAAGAGCCTAGTTACGAAAGAATGTGTCCCAACCATTTCTACCACCACCTTAAACTTTTAAATATGTACATTGCACTCTTGTTTTGCGATTGCCAGTTTAGTAACTTTGTGGGCACGTTGACAGCCAGAGCATTTCATGTGGCTTGAATAATGTGTCTGGATATGCTTTGTAAGCAGGTATTACTCTGACAGTGTTCCAAAGGCCATCTTCAATTTGTCTGTGCTCAACTTTGTTACGCTGTGAAAGGCGGGGGGGGGGGGGAGAGAAAAAGGTAATTCAACAGAGCATTGTGCTGTCGGCTAGAGACACCACACTTCAGAATATAAATATTGCTGAGGACAAATGAATCATTAACAGAACAGGAGCATGAAATATCTGATGAATGAACTCCAGGAACCTGCATTGGAATAAATTTAATATCTCTAGGCAGCACCATAATACACAAAGCATCCATGCTATTTCCACATAAGTTAGGTTAGGTTAGGTGTGTGTATATGTGTATATATACACACACACGGAGTATATTTATCTCATGGCCTATAATTGTGACTTTGTAAGTCCATACAGATACAAGGAGAGGGATTTGATGGCGTAATAAGCCATGAGATGAGAAATTCTAAATTTTACCAGTATCAGGAGATATATTTACAGCTTTATTCGAAGTCATATCTTACGGCTCAGAGAGGAGGCGTGAGTGTGGTCATTGTCCTTTATAGGCTTGTGAATCCTATTAGTGAAAACAGGGAAGGTATTGATGATACGCTAGTAGTACTGCTCCATATTACATAGATTTTATAATAAATTACATGCGCACACACACACAGAGAGAGAACCGCTTTCCTCTCCTGTGTCTTCTTTTTTCCTTTGACTGATGCTGGTGAAAGGAACAGAGGGATAGTTTGACGATGCATCTGCTGATTTTCCCCAGCATTTATAACTCACTGCCTTAGTATCTTTTCACACTTTATTACAGAACAGCAGAACTGGCGAAACTTGAATGTTCTAGTCCTAGTTCTTTCCCTCCAAGTACAGATTAACACATTTAAAACAAAAACATGTTTTTAGAATCTCTAGGGGAAATCGGTAACCATTAGGATTTTTCTAGCAAGAGTGGGACTTTGCGGAAGTGCTTTTTGTCAAACCGAACAGGGCAGTAAATATATATAGGGTGATGTCTGTTGTTATTAACACAGGGAAATTGGGGGGGGGGGTCTGGAGCATGTGCAAGTTGCAGAAGGCTTGTGCAAGTTTCAACCCACCAAGCCAACCCACCAGCCTACCAGGGGCTCAGTAGCTATGAAAAGCCTTTCTGGATCAGCCCTCTCGCCTCACATCCTTTTCCCCCCACAGTGGCAAACCTATAGGGACCGTATAAACTGGAAATGAAGGCAGTAGCAATCTCCCACTCTCATTCTCCAGCAACCATTATTCAGACTATTGATATCTAGTTTTCAATCCTGGAAAAATGAATGGATCCTATGTAATCTTGCAATGGTGCTATGAGGAGCACATATTGTGTGGGATGGGTGGGGTGAGTATATTATCCCTCTATGGGCTCTAGTCATTTGTTTGTTCGAATGCAGAAACTAAAAATACCTTTATTCCGCAATGTGAGCATAGTTACATATTTATACTAGCATCTGGCCTGAGGAACTGAATACTCCATTCTTTAAATAGCTTCACTCGAGTGCTCAAATACTTTCAGACTAGAACATTACCCTACAGTCATACACCTTGTTTACATTTCCACATTAAAAAGCCAGTAAGAAAAACTTCAAAATGCAAAGCGATGGGATTTTTGTTGTGTGTGTTTTGGTAAAAAAAAAAAAGGATAAATAAAATCCTCCTAATGTAGTGTTTTGAAGTTCCTTTTTGTTTATTCCATGTATGACTTTCTGGGTACAGCGTTTATTACGATGAATACCATGTTTCAGACAAGGAGGAAATTCTTTGAGGGAAGTATGTGCCGTTCCAGATGCCCAACAAATGATACAAATGCAAACCATTGTGTGCCTGAGCTCAGCCAATGCCTTTGGCCTTCGCATGACATGCCTTTGGGTGGTGGATAACTTTTGTTGCCTAGACCACATAAAATAATGGCTAGACCACATAAAGAAAAGTGTTAATGTAATATCCTAAATGGGTAAACATTATAAATAGGTGGCTAATGATTAGCTGTTTCAGTCCAAAGGGACAAAGTATATTTTTTAAAAAAGGTCTTGTGATCCTTGCCCAGCTTTCTTCCAAAGGAGCTATAATTTCCAAGCAGTATACCGTAGGAACTTCCAGTGAATTTGGAAACACTGAACTTTGCAGATTTAAAACCCAGACCTAGTTAATGTCATGTAGAACCGGTTAATTTAATGACTAGTTTTAATGACTAGTTAATGTCATGTAGAACCTAGTTAATTTAATGACTAGTTTTTAAAATGTGATTTTAATCAGGTCTGTACTTATAAAAGGATGTGTGTTGACACACAAGCCTAAAGCCTTGGAAGGCTAGAGATGCATCTGTAAAGAGACTGAGTCAACATGTTAAGCTCTCTGTGCAAATTAATCCCCAAGGATGGTTTGTTTGCTTGTTTGTTTTCTATGCCACCCTTCACCTAAAGATCACAGGATGGTTTACAATATAAAAACACGAAAATATATAGCATATATACCCCATGGTTTAAAAGGCCATAGATTGTTTATTTAGTCAAAGGCGACAGGCGAGCCTCCACAAGCAGATGGATGACCAGGAAAATTCAAAGGCCCAACTTCAAGAGCAGATTCATGCAACCATTTTTGACCTATGACGCTTTCAGCTGTGATGCAGTATCATTCCTGAAGCAGACATATTTGGGAGCATCCAATGGGCACACATGATTCTCCTGTGCTTCTTCCAGGGGCATCCTGCTCTTTGATTTCTGGAGATTACCATTACAGCTGCATTGCTGTTTTAACTCATAATAGTTAGCACCAAGCTGCAGCAGCTTTGCTTTGCTAACCTGTAGGTGTAGGGGTGAGTCTGGCTGAGTTGTTCTTATACCTTACTACATCCTTTGCCTTCTTCGTCCTATGTCTCCTTTGGTTACCCTTAGACAGAGTCTCCCTCTCAAACAACATGGCTGAACATTATTCCTGATCCACATCTTGGGTTGTCAATGGAACAAAGTATTTCCAACATGTCATTACTTTAAATTCTCTGAAGCTTTTATGTTATCAGGATATGAAAGGGGGCGCTTTTCAAATATTGGGAAGCCCCCTACGTTCAACTGCATAGATTTGAAAATTTCACAAATAGTAGTATTTTGCCCATATTTAACAAATGCTTCTTCTTGCTGACTTTGTAAATTACTGATAATATTCTCTATACTTATCTCCATAACTGAGAAAGGGGATACCCATATCGGGGGGGGGGGATATGAGAGAGAAAGACGGCACAGGGTCCGGAGCCAATAAGACTTCTGGAACTGAGTCGTCAAAATACTGCATCCATGTTGTGGACCAACATGAATTTGAATACGCAAGAAGTGCTTGTGTAAATCTACTCGATAAGATCCTGACATGGCACAGAGGGAAGCAAAATCACAGCAATATTATTACTTGGTTTCACTTTTGGCCACTTATAGGGTTCCCTGAGAGTCAAACAGTGAATTTATAACTCCCATGTGACCCACAGAGTGTATCAATACTACAAATTTAAAATTATTTTAAAATTCATTTCCTTGCCCCAGGGAAACCTGGAAACCTTAACTCTTGGAGGGGTATGTGTGTCTAATAATCTTTGACACAGTTGGCAGTACTTCCATCAGTACTGTACTCAGAATTCTTGGGGATGAGGGGAGCCATGAATGAAACTGATACATTTGTATAGTCGAGAGGCCTGCGGTGAGCTCAATACTATCGATAACCAGGCCCAAAGTCTGTAATGTAATATCTGAAATAACCAGCAGCATAGACTGTGAACATCTTCCTTTGCAGGACTTAATAGCCAGAGATACCATGGTACTGGATGTATTTGGCTGGGTGAATCATTGCCGTCAGTGGTTTGACACTTTCGCAACAGTCTCTGTGGCTATATCCTTGGCTTATAATGAACAGCTTTGGAGTGTGGGTGTGCACACGTCTGACAGAAGCCAACCTTACCGCTGGTATACTTGTAGAATCAAAGCCCTTGCCCAAAAATGGTTATGATACCAAAGTGGATCAGTAATAGTGTTTGTACTCCTAGTCCTAAACAATTATTGTTTAATGTTGCCTTTGGGACATTCAAAAGGCTGGCACAACACTGCTGTTTATTGCTTGACGAACCTGAAAGGGGAACTGTTTTTGGGGAGCGGGGAGTAATAGTGTGTAGGTGTGCTGATTGATTTTTGTAAACAAGTCACTTCTACTTTCTAGGAAAACACAGCAATTAATTCTCTTGGGAAAAGAGAGAGATGATTGTAACAACAGTACTTTTCAGCTAGATTGCCCGACATGCCCAGAGCATGTAAACATGGTGAGTGGGCATGTCAAAGGCTGTTCTGCATACCTGATCTAGCAGGTAATAATAATTCCAAATATTTAGAAGTCATCTAGGCGGCAAGGGTTTTGGGGCTGGGCACGTACCAGGGTTTTGCTCCAAGTACTTGACTAGGGAGGAAATGATTTGCGGGAAATTTTCTGTCCTTTCCATCACTCAGGCTTAGAATATAAGCAGCTTCAATGTGCCTCCTACCCATGCATGTAATTTCATAAGCACTACCCAGCATTAGACCCATTCCTACAAAGAGCTGACTTCCTCATTTTTGGCAAACAATGCCAAGCTGTTATAGGAAGCTCTAGAAAGAACAGGAGAGAATCAAGTGGGGGGAGGAGGTAGCAAGTGATTTTATCTTATCACCTTGTGAGTTTGTGTCTGCATTTAGTAATACACCTGGGGGCGCTTGTAAACCATTAGCTTTAGCCCTATTGAATTGACCCAGCTAATTGTCAGAGTCCCAACCACAAAACTGGTCCTTGTGCATGGTGCTGGGTAATTTAAATGATACCCCAGCTACTTGGAGTTGTTCACACAAAAGTGACACACAACTAGGACCTCTTCGCCCAAGCCTTTGGCTAATTGAACAATTCAAAACTGTTATGAGTGTGGTTATTGCTTCTACAGTATTTGTATTATGTCATGTATTGTTGTGTAAATGAAGGGTGGCAGGGCCGGCCCTATTGCAAGGCTGGGTGGCCCAGGGTGCTGGGCCGCCAGGGGGACGCCGCGCTGCTGAGTCTGCGGCAGCCGCGCTGCACGCGACGCCCATCAAACAGCCGCACTGGGAAACGGGGCGGGGGGGGGGCGGGCGCCGGAGGGATCTTCGCACCATGGTGCCAGGGCGCCAGATATGCTTAAGACGGCCCTGAAGGGTGGTATAGAAATTTAATGTTAAAATCAGTATTTGGATTTTTGTGTAACACTCTGGTGTAATGTCCATGAAAAGCCACAGTCTGTCCTGGAAAAAGACATTTCCAGTCCCAGACCTCTATTTGGGAGAACAGATGGCACCTACAGATATTGAAGTTGTCTATCCCTGATATTTCACGGGACGTGAATACCCCCCAGAATTTAATGAGTAACTCACCAAACTCCCCCCCCCTCAAAAAATTAAAAAAACCCCCACACACAATTGAATTCTGAACAGGACCAATCTAGACAAAGGAAATGTTATTTTAGTGAAGATTAAATTTATGTCTGAGATATAGAAAGATTATTGTGTCTGCTTCAGATGTAATTTCATGCCTGAGAATTTACATTGTAGGAAAACTGGTCTGGATCACATTAGCCAGGGCCCTGTTTTGCTGTCAGTTTAATTAAATGGAAACTGCTGGCAAGGAGACGGTGATAGGTTTATAGAGGCAATGCTATTTTGTACGTTAGAACAGAAGAAGAGAGTGCTCAGGTCTTCCAGTTCAAAAAGGACACAAAAACAGAACTGGTGATTCACCCTTGTTTACAGTGATCTTAGTGATGTTAACGCCTCTTAACATATTTAATACACAGAATGCTATGCAGTGTGCAACAGCAGAGCACTTCCAAGTTTTGAAAGCCTTGACCTTCAACAAAGAGGCTATTACCTCTTCCTTTCTTCCTTTTAAAAAGTTTTTTTTCCAGAGAGTCCGCTGCTCTTCAAAAGTATATCCTTTCCCTTTTCTGTTCTATGTGAATATAGGTTGACGCGATGTGTAAATGGTGTTCTTTTTGCTTGCTGCAACGTTTGTCGCCGAGCCCACAACACATGAACGAAATCCTCTATAATCAGGAACAGCGATTTATCTGTTAACTGTGTTTGGCCTGCTGCCTTTGGGCTTTGATTTTTGGGAGAAGTATATTTGGTTAACTTATAAAGGCAAAAAGGACCAAATTCACTTGTAGGAAAATTGGGGGGGGGAGTGGGGGAACAGAGAGAAAAACATGTTTTCTTTCTCTCCCCTCCCTTCTCAGTTCTGTTTATTATGACATTTTGGGCTGTATGTCCTGCACTATTTCTCAAGTGGAGTGAAGTACAGGAATCCAGACCTGCTCTTCCAATCTGACTCTGCTCCATATGACTCAGAAGTGTGACTGAAAATGAATGTTTATGTCTGTTGATAGTAGCTCTCTTTCTACGCAGCCCAAAATTACATCGAGCAATTTATGTTCCAGTCCTGTTTATAGAGCTGACTTGTATTTTTGCTGAACTTAAGATTTGTTTTTTTAAAAAATCTTTGTGGAAATTTTCAACAAAACCCATGAACTCAGAGGTGACCTCAAAACAGGAATATTTGGACTTTTCTCCCAGTTTGTTAAAGTTGTGCAAAGAAAATTTGAAAGAGAAAAAAAATTATATCTCTCACTGGCCCCTTAACACATTTTAATGTTGGTTCATTGCCTTTACCCATACATACCCTCTCTAGTGCAAGTGGTTCATTACACTGACATCTTCCTGTCTGCATAAGTTAGAGAACTGAGGAAATGATGTCATAAAAGTGAAAGTTGAGCAACTAAGAGCGGAATTTTTTTTTTTAGTCATAGCATTTTCTTTCAGTTGTCTGTCTTTCTTTCTTTCTTTCTTTCTTTCTTTCTTTCTTTCTTTCTTTCTTTCTTTCTTTCTTTTTATTTAATGGTAACACACTTTGAATGTGATCTTACCCCCACCCCAAAACCTTTTTGACACCCACCCACCCACCCACCCACCCAATGTTGATACATGAGAGCTACTGGTCAAATATGCATCCAAAGACTGATCCAAAGCCAGCAGATATGACTGGCAAGATGGTAGTACAGTTGTACCTTGGAAGTTGAACGGAATCTGTTCCGGAAGTCCATTTGACTTCCAAAATGTTTGGAAACCAAAGCGTGGCTTCTGGTTGGCTGTCGGGTGTCCGGCCTCCAAAAATCATTTGAAAACCGGGAGCCAAGGCGTTCGAGATCCAAGGTACAACTGTACCATGAAACATGAGAGAAAGAAGTGGTTTGGGTGTAATGCTAGATTATGATTTGGCATTATGTAAACAAAGTTTGATTGAACTTTTGGGCTCCTCACTCCCTGCTTTCTTGGTTTGAGGCAGACCAGAGTTTTCCATTTTGTCAAAGTAAGCAAACTATGGTTTGTTTCCAACCAAAAAAGCAGAGACGAAATTCCTGTGATGGAAAGGAAGGTTTGGTTTGTTGTTCTATCTAGACTTCATCCTACTCATTATTAAGTCTTTCTAGCTGAGAATATGTTTAAATGTAGGTTTTCTGCCTGACAACAGAATTCTGTTGACTTCCATTGGAAAGAGACCATTGAGAGTGCTTAACTCTCTCACATTGAAATGTGAGCTTGGCTTTGGGTGAATTGTGCCCAGGGTTTCAATTTAATTTTCACTTTTAAAATTTAAATTAGGGAGGGTTCTTTGTCTTTCATGCCTAGAATGAGGAACTGAACTTCTAAATGAGGAACATTCAAAGGCCTTTGAAATTAGTTTTAGATCAGGGATATCTTAGATCATAAGGTTAAACGGAAGAATTAAAGCTTGTTCTCGCTGTTCTGTGACACCAGGTGATTACTTGTAGGTGTGAGAAAGTCATGTTACACCACAGGCAGAGCTTTGGGGTCTCACCTAAAGCATACACAAGTTCACACATTCAGCCCAAGATTCATTGATTGATGAGGATCAAATGATGTTCATATACATTTGGATTAGCTTTTTCTTGTTACTTTGGGTGGCTGCAATGTAAAGTTGGTTTAGCTAACTGAATAACTCTTTTTCATTACATTCAGAAAAGTATCCGAACGTTTTTTGGATCTCCCACCCTCTCAGAACCATCACTTGACCATGACTTAAGAGACCCGGTGTATCTCTTGATCAAAATATGATTTTTACATTTGACTGGAAACCAAGTCCCTTAAGAGGTTTTATTATGATTGTGGTTATTTTGCTGTGTTCACGAACCTTGATCCCTTCTTTGCAAGACCAGCCCCACTCACATATAAATGTAGTGTGAATAAAGTTATTATGGTCCTCCTTAGCTCAGTTGGTAGAACACGAGATTATTAATCTCAGGGTCATGGGTTCGAGCTCCACATTGGGCAGAATATTCCTGCATTGCAGGGGTTGGACTAGATGACCCTTATGGTCCCTTCTAACTCTACAAATTCTATTATTCCCTTTGTCCCTGGGCAACTGATGGATAATGGGAGGAGTGTATATTTTCAAAAATCTCCTCCACTTCCTGTGTCCCTCTTTGCCATTTCCCATGATGTTTTTGCATTAGGGGATCTGTTTGAGTCAGGGCTTAGCACAGAGAGCCATTGTTAAATCACTGTCTGGAGTATGTGAATTAATAATGAAGCATAACTCACCCCCTGAACATATGCAGAGTGCATTTTTCTCAGACTATGCAACCGTAGCATGTCCTTGAATATTGTGTGCCTGGGAGCCAGGATTCCATGAGATGTGGACAGGGTTTAAATCTGTCACTTGTTGTGTGGAGAGGGGTGTGTGAGTTGGTGAGATTAAGAAATGTTCCTTGTCTTTCATGCCTAGACTTTAAAATGAGGAACTGACTCCTTCTGAATGAGGAACATTCAGAGGCCTTTAAAATTAGTTTTAGATTGGGGATATCCTTGACAGTGAGGTTAAACTTGAGAATTAATTACTACTCTCACTGTTCTGCTTTTGCCCTACCTACTTTGGAGCATATGCAACCCCCCCTCCCAAGTTGGCTCCATGACATTGCAATGTACATATGTTTTCATGGCAGAAGACATTCTTTCTAACTGCCTCTGCTACATTTTTAATGTTCTTTCACCATTTGAGTGATTATTAAAAATGGGCTGATTTAAATGGCCTTGACAAAACTTGAATGCCTTGAGAACGAGCTACCGGTATCCTCGAAACTCGTTAGATTAAAATATGTTGTCTTTGCTTTCTTTTTAACCTACACAGCTAGGGTCCTCCAGCTACATATCCCCAAGCAGTTTTTAATTGCTGACCCTTGCCTTCAAATATCAGATGCTTTACTAAGAAAGGAGAAACGATTTCTTAGTCATAATGGTCCTGAGAATCTCTGCCAATAGAACGATTTAGTCTCTGAACACTGAAGTGTCGTATTTTGTTCAGCTAGTTTATTTTTTTAAAAAAAATTGTTTCCCACTTCATGACAGTGTTTCAAATACCAATAGTGATTTACGGAACTTCAAAGCCATGGGACATTAAAACAAAGCATGCTCAGTATATTGTTTCTGGCATTATCCAATTATCCAATTGAATTTAAGCATGTAATAATAGTGTAACTGAAATATCCATCTTTTGGAATTGGATTTAATGAAGACTCTCTTTCTGCAACCATGCTTAGGTCTCCATTTTGGCTCAATTATGTCTACTTTTGCCTTTGTTTTCTTTCCTTACAAGGAATGCAAGTAAAATATACCCCTGAAATAGCTGGCAAGGCTGTACAAAAGGACAATTTTGACAGCGGACAGAATACAGTGAAACAGAAGCCAAGGTGCAGCTAACTTTTAGCATGCTTACAGTCCATTAATATTAGTGGGAGATGTACATGTTTAACGTTTTCCATATTGAAATTAATGTAATCTGTGCGTGCTGAATTTAGCTGGATCACGTGCAGAGTGATTATCTTCACCAGAAAATGGAAGACTTCTAAAATGATGCTGCATTCCTGCTGCTGTACTCAAGACTTAATGACATCAACACATTGCGAGTAATTTTTCCCCAGGACACATATGTCCTCTTTTTCATGGGTAGAGCCGTCATAGCGATCCATAGTTAAAAGTGGAAGTCGGCAAATGTGTCCTCTTTTTTTGCTCTTCAAAATATGGCAACCCTAGACATGCGCCACAAAACTGGTGATCCCATACACGGCTTTATGTCCCCATACACATCAAATTGCACATTGGGCCAATTCAGTGGGCACTGGTGTCAGGGAAAGAAACAATACAGCTCAGGAGGCCAGGCCTAGTGAGGCCACAGCAAGCCTTCTCAGTAGATCTTGCCCCTATGAGACAATTGTGAGGAGTGAAGGTCCCCGCCTTTCCACAGCTCCCCAAGTCTCCTCCTCCCCCTGGTTCCTTCCCAAGCAATCTGAACGCTGACGCTTTGTTTGTCTGCTCCACCCACTTCATACCTCTGTGGGTTCCGGGAGACCAGCGGAGAGAGGAGCTGGTTATGGCAGCAGGAGGAGAACCCCTGGCTTCTTCAGCAGCCTGACTGATCTCTGCCTCTTGGCCCCCCTCCTTGCCAGCTTCTGCCTCTGATTCTGGACTGCTCTCTGCCCCAGCCTCTTCCTGCTCACTAAGCTCTGTTAGCTCTCCAGCTTCTGACATCATCTCCCTCTGACCACACATCATCGTCCCACCACCACCAACCCCCTGGCTCTGAGCCTTCATCCCTTGAGGGTTCCCCAGTGGATGCCCCCACCACTCCCCTGTATGCAGCCAGTCCATGGCACTTGGCAAGCATCACCTTATACAAGGTGAGGCAAATTGAGATGCACGTCTGCCTCAATGCTTGCACAGTAGAAGGCATAAACAGATAGATCTCTTTTTCTGCATTAGGGCAATTAGAATTTTATTCCAAAGACTACATTGGCATTTAATTCTGATTTATTGACTAAAGGTTACCTATAATTAGAATAGCAGTTTTGGAATAGCAATGAAAATACACAACCTAACAAAGGACATTTCTCGCTCAAAACGTAGCAGCGTAATTAATCGCCTTTATTTCGTTTCTACCCTTTAGAGTTTATCATTTTGTTTGTTTGCTCGTAAATTGGGGCAGCTCCTTCCCCCTGTGGACTGCTGCAGTTCTGCACAGTCAGTAGGTTTGCGCCATGAAATGATAAAGATCTTTCTTTTAATTTCATTGCTTTCCGACAGGAGATATATATTCAAACCTTTCTGGAGAAGGCTTTGAAAAGAAAGAGGAAAAAGTGGACTGGCCCGCTCCCTTCTCAGTTGCAGGCATTTAGACCTCTGGCAGTCCACAAACCTTGACCTTGTTTGGAAGGAAGGAATTGCGCCTTCTTGCTACAACGCACTATGAAACATTTCTTTGTGTGTGTGGTGTGTGCCTGTGTGTATTTTAATTTCATGAGCTAGCCAGCTTAATGTTTCGCATAAGCATGATGAGGGAGTGATCTGCTAAAGATAGAAACGCAGACGCCAGTTGGCTATTGTGATGTTCGTTAACATGTTGTTTGGATAATAGTTTACTTAGGATAAATTTTGAGCAGTCTTCAAGTGCTTTTTAAAAGCTCTTTCTTCCAGCCCCCCCTTGCACTCCCCCCCCCTTTCTTTTTCCCCTCCTTTACTTGGCCCAGATTAAAAGTGCAGCTTTAAGATATTTCTCCTAAAATAAATTTCAGGCATCCTCATTTATAGTCAGCATGCCCTGATTACTTGCAGACATACTGGAAATTTACATGCGCTTTTCTCCATTATAAAACACTGATCTGTTCATATCATTAGTTCCCTCATGACTGGAGGTTGGCAGGAAGCCAAGGGCAGTCTAAATCTGTCGCTGTAAATCGTGAGTTGAAATAGCAGAAAGTGGGTTTGTAACTTTGAAAGTGTAAACAGTTTGGAAAATGAAGTAATTTTAGCCTATGATTGATTGCCTTGCAATTCTACTTTAAATTAGCCCAGGGGCTCTGATGAAAATATACGCTTATTATACATTCTCCCCCCCCCCTTTTTTCTTTCCATTTTATTTTCTGGGGGAATAATAGCCTTGTTGGGTAGGCTGCTGAACAATGTATGCTTCTCCTAGTGTGACCTTTGGGGGGGAAGAATAGTTTTATTGTGTGTCCATAACTTTGCCTGAAACAATGTTTTGCAGTTATTAAATAGACTCGTTCTGTGTCTATACGGTATATATAAAAGGTTGGCAATGCATAGCAGCTGTACTGAATTGCAGCAGGTTTGTACTTAAACATTGCTTTTTTGAGATAGTTAACTACGGAATGCATTCCTTCCTGATGCATTAGGAAGCTGCCTTATTTTCAGCTCTGATTCTGTTCCATTAACTGGGCGGTCCAGATGTTGTTGGACTCCCAACTCCCACCAGTTCCAGCCTGTCTGGTTCATGGTCAGAGAGGATGGAAGCTGCAATCCAACAACACCTGGAGAAACATAAGCAATATAGGAAGCTCCCTTGAACAGAGTAAGACCGTTGTGCATCTCTCTCAGTGATGTCTGCACTGACTGGCAGTGGCTCCCCAGGGCTTCGGACCGGGAAGTCTCTCTTCGTCTTCTTCTCTGGAGATGCCAGGGATTGAACCTGGGACCTTCTGCATGCAAAGCAGATGTTCTGCCACTGAGTTGTGGCCGCACCCCTATGAGAGCCACAGGTTGTCAAGCGTTGTTGATTTTTATTTTATTTATTTCCTTTCCATGTTTTAACTGTTTTTAATAGTGAATTTTAATCTGTTGTAAGTAACCCAGCCTGGGACCTGCTCACGAAGGGCAGTAATAAATATGATGATAATGATGAATGATGATGGTAATAATACTAATACTAATATTACTACTAATAATAGAAAAGCCAATGCCCTGCCCTTTTCCAGAAGAAATGCAAGGCTGTGAACAATCAAAACCGGCAGGAATAACATGAAATAATCCGCAGTTCATCCAAGTCATAAATCAAAACAGGACCATAAATATCAGGACCACAAGAATAATGACAAAGCCACCACCAGAATTAAAATATCAAAATACGAGAAAGCACAAATATTCAGCCAGCGGTTCTTTGAAACAGCCATGTCTTCACCAACTGTCTAAAGCAGTATGGGACCTTACGCAGCTCGCACGGCAAGGCATTTGGAAGGGCTGGTGCCACTGCAGAAAAGGTCCTGGTCCTGGTTACTGCCAAGCGTTAGGGCTGGGCGATACCTGGTTTTCAGCTAGATGATCTATCACCATCTAAACATCACAATATACTGATACATCACAATGTCTGAAATACAGATGGAGCTATGCAGAGGAATTGGCTGGTTTCACGGTTTCCCCCACATTGCGATATATCGCCCTGCCCTAGCAAGCGTGCATCACTTTGTTGAGGGATCTGGGACAGGGCTTCAGATGCTCCCCAGTGTCAGGGCAGAGAGGAAGACTTCATCCTCCACCAAGTTGGTGTTCCCAGCCACAACGCCTTTTCCGCTCATAGGATTGAGTGGCAGCCATTTTTTTCCTAGAGATAACTGAGATGTGCCTGCCTGCACACAATTGGAGGGGCATGGATTAGTGCTAAACCTGGTGACCACAGTTTTTATGCAGGGGAGCAAACTTGGCACCTGGACAGAATAGATTTATGAATGAACACCTGTAACATCGACATGGACAAGTTTCTGTACATCCCTGAACATGACCAATGGTCTATCTACTTTTTGCTGTCCATTCTAACATTCATGAAATATTTTAACTTGAGGTGCCAGAGTCTATCCCTGAGACTTTCTAGATAAAAAAAACATGGGCTCCACCACTTAGCTCGGCTGCCTCCCCTGCTATACTCTTCTTGAGAACCATAACCTTCAGGCTAAAGTTTTGATCATAACTACTCACTAGTAAGGGAAAAGCACACCGTCCATATCCAGAGCTATACTTTGTTACTTCCCATATTCCAGAGCCATGGCCTGCCATTAAAGTGAAGACCTGATCTATGGCTCACATTTATCCATTATTACCCTTAAAACTTTTAATGAGGGTGAAAGAGGAGAGCGCAAAATATGGTCTGAAGCTCAACATAAAAAAAAACGAAGATCATGGCCACTGGTCCCATCACCTCCTGGCAAATAGAAGGGGAAGAAATGGAGGCAGTGAGAGATTTTACTTTCCTGGGTTCCATGATCACTGCAGATGGTGACAGCAGTCACGAAATTAAAAGACGCCTGCTTCTTGGGAGAAAAGCAATGACAAACCTAGACAGCATCTTAAAAAGCAGAGACATCACCTTGCCGGCAAAGGTCCGTATAGTTAAAGCTATGGTTTTCCCAGTAGTGATGTATGGAAGTGAGAGCTGGACCATGAAGAAGGCTGATCGCCGAATAATTGATGCTTTTGAATTATGGTGCTGGAGGCAGTGGAAGACAGGAGTGCTTGGCATGCTCTGGTCCATGGGGTCACAAAGAGTTGGACATGACTAAACAACAACTATGAAAAAGCTTGCTCCCCACAGCGGGGGCCTCATTGCAGGAGGACAGGAGGTTGGGAAAGGGTGCCCTCCACAACTCACCTGTGTTTAAAACAGGAAATCAAATGATGTCTTGATGGAGCCACGTGGATTACGCATTGGCATCATAAAAGCCAACTGTTAACCTTTTGCATAGTGGTTGGTTGATGGGCCCAATTAGATCTGTACAACCTGTGACTTAAAAAGCAAAATATTCACCACCCAGAGACCACAGAAACAAGGGGTGGCAGTTCTCATGCACTTGGTAAGACACAGCCCATGGAAGATGGTTTGATGGGTCACCATTTGTACAGACCTGGTATTGATTAAGGTAGGGAAACTGTTGCAGATGTACATAAGATTACAATAATTCCCTGGATTTAATTTATATTCAATTGTTTCTTTAACAGCAGTGGTTTTTAGGTGAACGATTGGAACTAGTTTATCAGTAAAATGTTTTCAACAGAGATTTTCTTTTTCCTCTTGACTTGGGTATCCCCCCCCCCCCAAAATAATTCCGTTTGTTCTTTGATGGATTTCCAAAAAAGTTATTAAAATGTTGCAAAACAAATAAGGTAATGCTGGAGCTTATTAAAAATTGCTTCTTTTGTTCCGATCTGGCAGCTGACAAATTGTCTTGTGCTGTGTCTTACCTGTTCCATTGTGAAAGGTTAACAGAGAAAATGGCTGCAAATAAATTGCTATTGAATGTTGCTGAAAATTAAGCATAGCAGTTTTTCTCTATTAAAGTTCCTTTCCAAGGCTCTCTATTGATGCCGCTCCCTGTGTGTCGTTCTAACACTTGTCTCTTACATTATGTTTGGCACCCAAGGAAACATTAACTAGAAAAGAAACGCCTGACCATAGTGTTACTAGACTCTATTATCCGGCTGTCACATGCCCACACGAGAGAGGTCTAATTTTGGTTCATATTGACAATGATTTCTGACATTTTCCCTAACTCTCTTCATGGAGTATTGTAGGGATGGAGTCAGGCTTGAAAGTAACTTCTTCTTTTTTGCATCACTCTAAAAATCCAACTCAAACACAGTAACTTGCTCAGTAAAATGTAATTAGGGCATTCTTACTTCTTTGGATGTCGGAGATATCGGCATTGCGGTTGAACGAGTGCCAACTCGTTATTTTTTATATGGACTAAGATATGGCTAGTATGCCATTAACTCTAAACAGTGTCAAATAGAAGGTTGTTGAGGTTTTGTGTGTGTATGTGTGTTTTAACATGTAGGCTATATAAATTATACCTTGCAAGAATTAACAAGGCCGTTATTTCATTAAGGGTTTCAAAGAGGGCATAAATGTCAAGTGCGAAGCTTATGTGTTTAAATCACCGGACTGTTTTCACTCCCCCGCCCCTCATTAGGTGGCTTTTGAGAGGAGAAGCCACTGTACCATTTTATATATATATTTTTAAGCAGGGGCAAAGTTCCACTGAATTTTTCAGGCTGATAATGAAAAGGCCATTGCATGAGAAACCAAGATAAAGCTTTCAATTCTTACTATTGGGGATGGAAATTGAAGGTATTTCATGCCACGTTTCTGGGAAGTATGTAGCAATAATGGGGTTTTATAATGAATAGGGCTGAAGGTTTCTCTGTGTGTCTTGTTTTGTTGGAGGAGAACATAAGAAGACCCAGCTGCACATGTTCAATTGCCCATTTAGTCCAGCATCCTGTTCTCACACTGGCCAACCACATGCCTGTGGGAAGGACATGGGCACAACAACACTCTGCCCACCCGCGATTCCCAGCAGCTGGTATAGCCATTGTGGCTAGAAGCTGTTGATGGCTCTTGTCCTTCATATATTTGCCTTTTCAAGCCATCCAAGTTGAAAAGGAGCAAGGGGAGAATTTCTGGGGATCCCTCTCCAGGGCTTAAAACTATGCTTTGATCAGGCGCGTAGCAAGGGAGGGGTGAAGGGGGTGGGACACCCCTAGCTCCACTCTGGTGGGGCAGCGTGCAGGGGCAGTGCCCTCGGCCCCTGGCCCGCCCCTCGCCTCCGCCTGAGCAGGAAGAAGCGGCTACGCCGGGCGACGGCGGCAAACCGCGAGCAAGCCACAGAGAGGCTTGCGGTTTCCCACCACCGCCACTGGGCAACCCACTCCGTAGTGCGCTCTGCTTCAGAGCGCGCTGGCCAAGCAGAGCAGCAGCACCAACCCGGACGGACTGCGCATGTGTGGACATGCGCAGTCTGTCCTGGCTCGTCCTGGCACGCACATCGTGTGTCGTGACGTCATGACACATGCGTCAGGGCGCATGCGTGCTGCAGAGTGACGCCCCAACCCCAGGGGGTGTCGCCCCGGGTAGACAAGCGGCACCGTTCGCACTGGCTTTAATCCAGTTAAGGAGAAATATTCCTCACCTATTCAAACAGATTGTATGCTAAAGTCAAACCCACAGTCACATTTATATTTAGAAGTGGGTATAGAGAAAAGTGTCATTAAGATTACAGGAAATTTGTTTCCTACTTCTTGACCTTTGCTTTGGACCAAGTCATCTTCCCAAAATCATAATTCTGTAAACTCTTCTTGTTGTTGCTGCTGCTGCTGCTGCTTTGCTAGATTATCAGATGGCCTTGAAGTTTCTTATTAGTAGCCTTGGCAACTAGGATAATGAAGGTTCCATAAAAGAGAGTGGCAGAAACACAGGCCTGGCTCATGTGTATTTTACGAAGCATTCCAACTCATTTGGGAGAAGGCAGCTCTGCTTCCCCCCCCACCTCGTTCATTATGGGAGGGGGGTGCTCTATGTGGTGTCGCATATGTACATCAGCCTGATTGATGTGATCTCTCCCCCCAGCACATTAATTTCAGAGGGGGGAATAGCCAGAACGTGTCTCCCAAGTGTACAGTTCCACATTTGGGAGCCCATGTCACCCATGACATTTGGTGAGTGGTGAAGTGGAGGCCATTCTTTCACCATGGGAATCGGCTCACTGGCAGGTAAACATGGGAACTGGACCGTGAACATGTAGGTGACAAAAGGAGAGGTTTGTTGGGCAAATAAAAGGAAGGACTTCCTCTATGCAATATGTAATTAACATGCGTATGTAACTGCCTTTCTGTCGGGTTTCTGACTCAGTTTCTGAGACCAAAAATGTATTTGTTGGGCAACTTTCCCATGGAGCTTTTAGCAGCTTTCAGTACCATCAAGCATGGTATCCCTTCTATACAGGAACTGGAGGCATTCCACTCCTGTGGTTCCCATCCTGACCTGACAGGGCAGTTCCTGAAGGTGGTGCTGGGAGACTGATACTCTACCCTTTGGCAGGTATGCTGTGGGTGCTTCTTGTTTCCCATGCCGTTTTATGTTCATGCGAAACTGCTGGGAAAGGTTGGGTATTTGAAGAAAAATGTCATCAGTATGCTGACGACGCTCGGCCCCTTTTCTCCGTTTCGTTGAATTCAGGTCAGGCTGGGGATGTTTCAAACTGGTTGGACGGGGACCAATAAAAAGAAGCTCAGTTCAGACAAGGCCAAGATTGAGTGGTGATAAAGCTGACCCAAGTCTGAAGGATCATGTCTCTTCTATATTATGTTGTGGTCCTGCTGAAGCAGGGATGGTTCACCCACAGAAGCTGCTGGACGCCAATGCCCAGGATGATCATGGATGATGGGAGCTTCAGTCAGTGCTTTTTTGTTGTTGTTCTGGTACTCATGTGTTGATCAAAGAGCTGTAGGTGTCAGCATAAAATGGCCGCCATGGGCAGCAAAAAAAAGAGAGGAGAGGTGCTGGTACTTGGAGAGGTGCTGGTTGGCCCTCTTTGTAGTATAGCAACATATAGAAGGACACAATTTTGCCTCTCCTGCCCTATAGGATCAGATTTGTAGCTTGGGAGTGCTAATGAATGCCTTGCTTACAAGTTTTCCTGAGGCAACTGACTTCCCCTAATCTGGGACAGTAATAATCTGATCCAGCAACAATCTCCGGTTCATTATTTAACACATCCCTTCATTGTAAAAGTGTAGATTTTGCTGACATACTGATTTGTCCCTTATTTTGCCTTATATATGCGAGTCTGTGTTTACAAACGCATGGCACTTCCCTTGGAATAGGGGGATACATTTTTACATATTCAATTTTTTATTTTTTTGCATCTGCTGTTGATAAAAACAAAACAAATTCGGTAAGTGTGTGTGTGTGTGTGTGTGTGTGTGTGTGTGTGTGTGTGTCAGTGTGTGTGTGTGTGTCAGTGTGTCAGTCAGTCTCTCGCTTCATATGCTAGAGAGGAAAGATCCTATGAGAAGCCCAACTTGACCCCACCTGGATGTAAATGCCTACCAACTGCTCTGTTTTATTTATTGATTATTTATTTGTGAAATGTATATGCCACCTTACAAAGTGACTTACAAACGCAATTGAAACATTTTTAAAGGTACATACGAAGCAAGCTAAAAGCAGCATCAGTTTTAAAATCCCTGGCATTTGTCAAATTGATCTCCTTCCACAATCCTTCCCTTGTATGCCTTATCTTTTAAATTGTTTAGTCCTGAGGGCCCGGGGTCTCTGCTGTATTTCGATTTATGTGCAACACCTAGTTAATATGGGCGCTCCAGAAATAAATACCCGTGGAAGAAATAGGGAGGTGTACATTGCTTTCTAGTTTCTAGAAAGAATTACATTTCCACAATGAGCAGAACATCTTTATCTCTACTTTACACTGCATTAGAGTACTCTCTTGCGACTTTTTCTTTCTGGTGATCTCTAGATGTATTTTGGCCTTTTAGGGGGAAAGGAATAATATGAATTCTGTGCTACGTTTAAGAAACAAAAATTGCTTTCCTGCTTGGCTTTTAATGAAAGTGCTGTGCCTTTCTTCTATGGGAAAAGCTGTGGCTTCCTACTTTTACATATGGATGCAAGCATTTTTAGGTGCCTTTCCAGATAAAATTGCTCAAGGCAACGTAGAAAATATATACATTTGCAATCTTAATCCTCTTCCATGTGTAAAACCCAATTTACTAGCCTGGTATAGTCGTCTTGTGGACCCCTTACTCACGCTTCTCCCTTATACTCAAAATTTCCTGCAGCCACGAATGGTTTTTTAAATAAATAAATAAATAAATGGCTAACACCTCCTTATCTTAACTTTGCATCAGCACAGAGCAGATATTGCGCCATTAAATAAACTGTACTTTGTTTATCGCACACTCCTGCTCATGTTCCTGGGAAGTAAGGGTGCTTTCAGAATAAATGTTTATTGTGCATTTTGTTAGGGAAGTTGGAGCCCGTTGCATCAAAGCAGATATTGCCCCACACTTTGCAGTGCATTTTCCCCTCACTTTCCTTATCGCAAAAAGCCTACTCTTTTGGCAAAGCAGGTATTTTGCGCAAGACCTTGCAGCCAGCTATAATAGCACAGCCTGAATCCCGCTCCCAAACAGTGACCATTGGAAGTGTCCGTAGTCAATAGAACTTTTCCCCCAGGGAAATGTGCAAGCTGAACCTCCCCACTTCCCTGAAGAAGCTGTGCCCCCATTCATTTTAGTTGGGGGTCTAATTGACACCGATGTCATTTTAGCGAAACCCCAGCCTTAAGCACTTCATTTGGAAAATTGCTCTGCCGTGGGAAGGGTGACAATTTTGAACCGCCGCATAATCAATTCCTTTAGTGTAGGTAGGAGGGTGCTCGGAGTATGAAGTGACAACAGCTTAGAATGGGAGGAAGGGAAGTTTTACCATTTTTAGGACTCTTCTGGGTCTATAGAATCCTGAAACTGAGGCCACTCCCCTGGTAGATCCTGCCAGACATTGCTAAGTTGTGAGAGAAGATGAACACAAAGATGCTTAATCACAGGGAACATTGCAGCAGTCACCTTGTGGCTGGAACCAGCAAGGTGGCCTCCTCTGGAACCTTTTACAGTATGGAGAATTATCGCATGACGTCCACAGATGATGTGGTCAGCTTGATCTCATTGTAGTTCCCTTAATTGGCTAGATAGCAGTTCAGCTGCATCTATAAGTAGAGATGTCACAGAGTTCTGACTAAAATAGGAATGGAAGTTGACGGTGTTTGTTTATTTATCCCCTGACTGGAACGGAAATCAGGCCAGAGAGTATTCATTGTGGCTGTTGCTTTCAGTCTCCAAAATATATGTAACAGATTATACTCCCCCCAATATTTGCATTGCGTTTCCTTTGCATTGAAGTAAATAGAGTAGAATAATGCAATGGCAACATGATTGGAGTAAATTACATAATTTCACCACAGCGGACAAAGCGATGTATAACATATATTTTGGTGAAAGATGAAATGCCGCAGAACAATGCTTCATGTTATAAATACTGAGAAGAATGGCAATTATTCCTCCTTACATCCCTGTTTGCAAAAGATGGGCCTGACTTGGTGGAAGCTTCTGAAGCTAATACTTCTTTTCTACATCAAATTTCATCCATCTTTTATTCTTTTCTGCAAAAACTCAATTTACTGTACAATTCGCATTGATTTCTTGAGGTAAATATTATGGAAGATTTCATTATGCAGGTCCTATTCTCGATCAGTGTACAGAATCGTTGACACTGTCTAGAAGTAGATGGAAGTAGAAAATATCAGATTCAAATCACCAGTTATAAAGTAATGTTCTACAGCTGGGAGCGTTAAGTACATATTAGATGGAACAGAGGTTTTTATGTGACTGTATTAGCGTGGGATTGAACAGTAGTTTCAGTCTTTCTGAGATTTGTAAGTATTCCTTTTATTTCACATGCTAAACTTATTTTAAGAACTCTCTGAACTTGATGTTTCTCCAGCACTTTCACAAAATAGTGGAAGGCAACGCACATGATAAGTTTTAAGCTAAATACTTTTCTGCTTATGGAAACCCGGGGGGGGGGGGAGAGAGAGATAGGAGATTCAGCAGAACTTTGTAGTCCAGTGAGAAACAGGTTGGCAAAGTGATGAGAATGTTAGACTAGGGAACTGGAAGACCAGGATTCAAATCCCGACTCAGCCTTGGAGTTCACTGGGTGACCTTGGGCCAGGCAGACACTCGCAGCCTAACCTACATCACAGGGCCCATCTGGCTGTGTTTCCCCAGCCACTCTGGGCGGCTTCCAACTGAATATTAAAAACAGTACAGCATCAAACATTAAAAACTTCCCTAAACAGGGCCGCCTTCAGTTGTCTTCTAAAAGTAAAATAGTTGCTTATTGCCTTGAATCCTGATGGCTGACACAACTCCCCACAACCTCTCCATTCAGTTTGAACTGATATTGGCAACAATATTTTTATTTGGGGAGATTCTGCCATGAAAAGATCACTGGATTGGATAAAATGTGCTATGGAATGTGCATTGCCACTGCTGCGTATTTTACACCAGCCAAATTAAAGGTCCATATAAAATTAGTAAGATTGGCAGCTTGTTCGAAATAACCATTTATCTCGTCTTCGGTAGCCAGTTTGTGCATGCAATCTTTGTCTTCGATTATATCAGTTTCAAATAGTCAAGGTGTGGCACAAAACATGAACACGTTTAGCATGGGTGGCATCTTTGCTTCAGAAAAGCCCCGTCAACAAGGCTGCTCTGCCTGTTGCGTTGTTAATTCACCCAAATTTGTTTCAGCCTCAAAAACAAAGATTTGCAGGTTTGCCTACTGGGGTTAGCTAATTATTTTATTTGCATTTTCTTAATGTGGTAATTCAGCCATTAATATTTTAAAAGTGTTGCAATTAATTAGCTAGCCGATGGATGCCAAGGAGCACTGCAAGAGCAAGCAGAGATAAACAGGAGGGGGAATTAAGAGCTGTCTCTGGAACACCTCCCTTTCCTGGCTGGGGATCACTGCCCTGGTGCAACCCCTGCCCCTCCACCCACCCCATCAGATATAGGTTCTAGGTGAGAGGGCAGCAAGGCCAATGCTTCTGTACCTCCTATGGCTCTTGCAGTTCGCTGACCACTTGGGGAGGGCTGTGCTCCCATAACTTTCTCTCCCCCCCCATCATTTTCCCCCTGAAACGCCGCACAAAGCAGATTTAACTGAGCTGCTGAGAAGCATGCAGAATGTCCAGATAATTTTTTTTAAAAAAAAAATTGGGATGCGCAGGAGTGCCTTTTACATAAAATTTTGTAGACGGAGAGCTTGCAGGGGTGACTCACGGCAAATCCATATAAGAGCTTCACATAATGGGAGTTTTACTGCATTTATGTGGTGATAAACGTGCTTTGGCAGTTGTCCAGTTACTCTGGGTTTTTTTATTATAATGGTCAAGAAAGGGGAGAGAGGATTCTGCTTGCTACTAGAACTGTTCTCGTGTGTCCATCAGATTTTGATCAATGCAAGCTGCCCTAAGAATCTTCCCTCAATTATTCATATTAAGCTTTATGCATTTTCCCTCTCCCTCTCCCTCTGTGTTTGTTTGTGTGTGCGTGTTGTATTTAAATAAACAAAATAAGTGTGTCAGGTCAACCTAGTTCTGTACCAGGGAAAGCTCATCTTTAACATTTAAAATATTATGCAGATTCAGCATTTTAACATACTTTCCCTTAGTTTGCACAATTTATTCCGCTCTGATTATTGGTGGGGAGGGACCATGAGTATGCACAGCACTGAAGCAACATCCATTGCTTCTCTCCCTCATCTCAGCTGCTGGAAATCCAACTGGCTTTGAGTGGAGTGTTTCAGTTAGGTAATTTTAGACTCTGAACTTAATGATCTGCAGGGCAGTGTGTGTGTGTGTGAGAGAGAGAGAGAGATTCAGCTGGTTAGATGGTAACGTGTATTAGTTCACATTCTTCAAAATGTGGTAGCCCGGCCCCGCTCCATTTGGGGGGCCCTCTTTCTCATTCAGCTGAGTAGGGCTCTCTACCTACATACCCCCAAAGTGCTGCCCTGATGTAACCACTGATGATACTGGACATTGCTCACGCAAACGAATCTTTCTAGACAAAACAATGAGAAACCATTTTTACAAAACAATGCTGAGGTTTTGTGACCAATACCAATATCGGCAGGTTTGCCTGAATGGACATTTTTTGTTTTTTGTTTGTTTTGTTTTTACCAAGTGTTATTGTATCTTATCTCTTAGCTGAAAGTTTTGGTTAATAGTCCTGCTGTCCTGATGGGTGGTTATTGCTCTCAGGTTCTGTTGATGGGGGAAAGAGTTTTTATTTTTGTTCTCTGAAAGTGGCCCAGTGGTCTTTGGATAAGAAAGCATGGTCTTGCACATTCCTAACTCCTTTTGGGTTCTCCTCTTACTGCCCTTATCCTCATTCATCAGGGTGGAGAGTTATGTCTCCCACAGGTTAGCATTAACTGTGATGATATTTAACTTGGGCTTGAAAGCCAGCTTCCAATCTCAATCTCAAACTGTGATTCAGCTAAAATTGTCACCGATACAGCAATTTTGATTAAAGTAAATGAGAGTGTGTCTAAATCAGGGATGGGATAGTGGGGTGGGAGAGAGAGAAGTAAAGACAGATTGCCTTAGTGTAGTTTTACAGCTATGGAGTGAAAATAGGAGAAGCAAAGCCCAGGGTGAGTTCACACATGCCTGCTTATCATAACACATGTCTGACACTCTAGCATCAACAGTGATCGTGAAACAGCCATAGTAGACCAAACACTTTAGAGCTTTCGTGACACTTGATCTCAACCCCCACATAATAATTCTCAGTGGAGACAGCTCATTCATTCATTGGTCCATTATCAAGCGATAAGTCATTTCCTGATGGGACACCGGTGTGACGTACATGTCTGTGAAGGAGAGCTTGAAAGGCTGGCGAGATAAAGTAAGGGAGTCAATGAAGGAAACTGTTGAGTCTAGTAAGGTGCTAGAGGAGAGGAGAGAGGCAAAGATTGCAGCAAACCTCATCACACTGCAAGTGAGCGTGAGATGACACCTTGCTGAGAAGAGTTGGTGGTGTGCCCAGATGCAACATGATAAAAGGAGGAATCCTTCAGTGAAAGATTGGGCATGGAAAGGGTTCATTACCCAGTAGCATCTTCAGCCTCCATTCAGGTCTTTACCTCTTCATTTGTGACCAGCTAGTCCACCTTGTAAACATCAATGATAGATTAATTCTTTGTGATTCACCTTTCCACTGAAACCTTGCTGCCAAAGCATAATAAAGGAAGACAGTGGTGCTAGTCCCTTTGGTGATTATTCAGGAAATTACGTTCTGATGTTCTAAAAGCTTTCTCTCCCTCACGTTATGTGGGTTGTTATATGGGACAACTCCATTAATTTGCAAGCTCACCTGTCGATGAATCTTCCCATTGCATCTAATTTCTTTTGTGCCACCAGGGTCAAATGGGTACTGTAGGCAGCATACTCACAGCTAGACCTGGATGGTGTGCAGCTCAGGATCCCTGCAGTCTCTCAGTCTTTGGTGTGATCTGGAAACAGTGGGAAAGTCAAAGGCAAAAGGCCAGATTCCAAGTGTTTATATAAGTCCTGGCCAATCTGGAGGCTTTGTACTGACTGCCAATCGCAGGGGTCAATGTTGCTCACATTTATTCCTATTTAGAGAGGGGTTTGAGGCCTGACACAAGCATACACATGGCCATGCACCCCACAAAAACATTTCACCACCATAATTGTTGGCACTAGATCCAGAGGCTGACAGTTCTAGCCCGATTGTCTCTGACACATGCTTGCATTGCTTAAAGGATCTGTTTTCATATATGAAAATCTTCTTCTTTGGCGATCACTCGTAGCCGAGTAAGATTGTCTTCCATAAACATAGTTTTAACAATGAGTCCGTAAGTGACTGTAGAGGCCAATTCTGGATCCACGCATCCTTCCACAGTGGGGACATTGGTTTCTGGGCAGGAGTTGATGACGGTATATATGAAAATACATTCTATAAGGCTGGGATGTTTTAAAAACTTTGTCTTTCTTTGGTCTAAATTAATGAATAGTGTTATTATACTAAAATAACTGTTCTGTTGTTGTTAAAGCTTTCCTCCATGTGTGTCTATTTTGTTAGCTGTTCAGTGACTGCTTCAGTTGATTGCTGCATCAAAAATTAACATATTGTGAAGGGTGTGGTGTCAGCAGCTGACTTACAGTACAAGCCGTTTCTCAAAATAGCCACAGCAGTGCAATAGTGACACACAATTTATGTCACAGGACTTACCAGTAATAATAATAACAACTGTGGCCTATTCTTTTACATTTTGGGCAGTCTTCTTCCATTCTTTCTTCTCTCTCTCTCTGTTTTTCACTTTCCTTCCCAACCCTTTCCTTTCTTTTAATTACCTTATGCTTTTTAATATTTTTGTCTCTTTCTTGGCTTGCTTTCGGTTAAACAGCCAACAAGATGTGCATGTTTGTCTCTGTGTGTAGCTGTACATTTTATCCATCAGTTTAACTGCAAGTGTATTTCTTGCTTTGATGTATAAATTTGTGCTAACTCGACTGCCTTGGGAGAGATTTAGATTTGTGGTAGGATACGTCACACGAGGCTGGAACTGGAGGACTGATAAAGTTGATGCACAAGTTTGGAATCTTAAACACCAACAGCCAATTCAGTCTCTCTAGATTGAGGCGCTCGCACAGTCCCCTTCCACAAACGTCTTTCTGTATAATGTCTCGTAATTAGAACAGGAAATCATTGAGTAACTGTGCGATGAATAAGAGTACTTAGGCTGAAAGGAAAATTACCTTCTGAGAAATTATATTCACCATTTCCCCCTCTTCTCTTGGTTCACATTACAATGTTGGCAATGATAGTAACAGATGCAAGTATTCTTATCTGCACAGTATTGTTCTTCTCATTTCGCCCTCCCCCCTCAACAAGAAAAAACAGAATATAGGAAACGCCTAATTAGACAACAGAATTCTGCGTCACAGCAGAATAGCAACAACACAGAAACGTCAACAGACCCTGGAAACCTTCCACCAGACATTCAATGACTTTCACCCCACCATCAACCTAACAATGAACCAATCTATGCAAGAAATACATTTTTTGGACACTACTATAAAAATACAGGATGGACGTATAGACACCACCTTATACAAAAAACCAACTGACCGACAAACATATCTACATGCTTCTAGCTACCATCCCAAACATACCAAACAATCCATCGTATACAGCCAGGCCCTACGTTACAACCGTATCTGTTCCAACTCTACAGACAGAGAATCTCACCTAAGAGATCTACAGCAAACCTTTTTAGAACTAAAATATCCACCTGATGAAGTTAAACAACAGATCAACAGAGCCAGACTGATACCTAGGGAGAACCTGCTGCAAGACAGACCCAAAAAAGAAAATAACAGAACACCACTAGTCATCACATACAGCTCCCAAGTTAAAACAGTACAACGCATCATCAGAGATCTACAGCCTCTCCTGGACAATGACAGCTCCCTTTCTCAAGCTCTGGGAGGAAGACCTTTCATTGCCTACAGACAGCCACCCAATCTTAAACAACTCCTCACCCACAATAATACAACCACCAGACTTAACATGGACACTGGTACCAGAGCCTGCAATAAACCCAGATGCCAACTTTGCTGCCACATACACCCGGACAACATCATTACTGGCCCCAACAACATCCAACATACCATCTCAGGACTATTTAATTGCTCATCTTCTAACATTGTGTATGCCATCAAATGCCAACGGTGCCCTTCAGCTCTCTATATTGGACAAACAGGCCAAACCCTACGCCAAAGGATAAATGGACATAAATCTGACATCAGGAACCATAAGACTGAACAACCAGTAGGAGAACACTTCAATCTCCCAGGACATTCTATACAAGATCTCAAAGCAGCTGTTTTATTACAGAGAAATTTCAGGAACAGACTGGAAAGGGAAGTTGCTGAATTGGAAATCATTACCAAGCTTAAAACCATGGAAGCACCTGGGATGAATAGAGATATCGGATTCTTATCTCATTATGCATGATCAAGCTTTCTTTAGCACCTCAGCCCAGGACTAATTGCAGCCATCAGCAGCCATTAACACCCATCTACAGGTTTACCACTCCCATCAGCCCATCTCCCATTCCCACCCACCCCCACCACCCTCTGTATATATATAGGGTCTGACACTTCTGTTTCTAGTGTATCTGAAGAAGTGTGCATGCACACGAAAGCTCATACCAAAATATAAACTTAGTTGGTCTTTAAGGTGCTACTGAAGGAATTTTTTTATTTTGCTTCGACTCAGACCAACACGGCTACCTACCTGTAAACAGAAACGTCAATTATCAATATATCTAAAGGCTGCCAGGTGTATGAAGTTCTTGTTCTGCCTTTGCTCTCTTGCTAGGAGCACTATTTTTGATTTTATTTTTAAGAAGAGAGCTCAAAGAGAGAAATATCTGATTGTAATAAAGTATCAGAAGGTACCACTCTGGAAAGGGTTTCAAGAGTGGCTCCTGTTGATGTGACAGGCTCCCGAATCGGGTGCTTTGTAGTCCTACCTGGAGATGCCAGGGACTGAATTTGGGGTGTGCTTCTACCACAATGGCCTTTCCTTACTTTAAGACTCTTGGTTCCCACCCTCTGTATAGACAGGGAATAATGAATATAATCAATGAATAGTTTATTTCGATCATCTGGTTAGTTATTGATAGTGTATGTTGTTTTCTACATAAATACAAAGCAAAAGAGAGAGAGATTTGTTACATTTCCAAGTTTGTAGCTGGAAAAGGAGAATATAGGTTGGGAGCTTTTTCTTTAAAAAAATGTCTAATACATATTTTGGAATCTGTTCAGCAAATAAAGGAGAGATCTTTACATGTTTGTTTCTATTGGCATCGGAATGCATTTGCACTAATACGATTAAAAGAACGAAAGGGCAGAATACTTGGCAGATTTTTGTAGCTGGGGTAATTAGGTGCAGGAAGGAACATGCATATTTTTTTCCATCCAGCTCTATAAAATCCTGGTGTGAATATTGTTTTGTGTGTATTTTTTAAAAAAATAGAAAAGGGGGGGAAGCTTACTGAAGTTAAAAGCAGATTATGGCAGTTAGCAATAATCATTATGGTGTGATGTTTCCGAACACAAACAAAAGCGAGCTACTTTTATGTATTTCCTTGTTCAGTCTGTGAGGAGGTTTTGATCTGTGAGCAGTTTTTGATCAGGAATTCGTACTGTTGTGTGCCCCCCCTCCAAACTTCTGTGAATTGTTCTGGGCTGCTTTGAAGGTCATCATGTGGCTTAGTGGGGAAAGTGCTGGACTTTCATCCGAGTTCAGATCTTGCCTCTAGAGAGGGCCAGTTTCAACACTCATTTTAGCTCTAACAGGTCATTCAACTGAATCACGTGTAGGCAACCATGTGGGGGGGAGAGTGTTGCCAGGTCCCACCCCCTCTGGGGCATCACCTTCCTCAAGTTCACAGCCCTCTGCAACTTTGGGGGCAAAGATCTGAAGTGGAAGGCCTCCTTCACTCATAGCTGCCAAGTTATCCCTTTTTTTAAGGGATTTTCCCTTATGCTGAATAGGCTTCCTCGTGAGAAAAGGGAAAACTTGGCAGCTATGCCTTCACTTGTGCTGGTTCCCCACATGATTTAGAATCTCACACAATTGAGGTTCTTCATTGCATGTAAACTACTGGAAGATGAAGTGTTGGAGTGGGTGGGGCTTGGCAGCACACTCTCACTGCCCCAGCATGTTTATACACAATTTAATTTAATGCCCAAATTGGTTTGTAGGGATGGTCAAATCTGTAATGAAATCTGGAGAAGTTTACTTGGGCATTCATTGCTTGTTACCTGTCAATTCATCCAGATTGCCAGGCAACCCATCACATACAACGGCCCATTTTTCAACTGTCCCATCTCATGGACTGTAAGGACCAGGACAGTCGAAGGCACTTTGGTTCTTGAGGGCGGGGAGAGAGAGATCTAAATATCATCCTCTTTTCACTATGTAGCATGGTCAATGCCTGTTCAGTTCGGGGTATGTATTGTATCCCATGGATCAGATCTGTCTCTCATTCTACCGTTCTTCATGACACCCACAATCTACTATCTGAGGCAGCTTCCATGTCTCACCTCATGGTAGGGTTGCCTCACTTCTGGACACATAGTGAATAACTGGACTGTTGCTTCATTCTAAGACCCTCCAGATTACCCGGCCCAGCTGGAGGTTCTGCATGGAATTTGGGGAGGAGAGATGATACTGCCCCTGTATGTTTGCATCCCCAGGGAAGAAGTTGGGGTGAACAAGACTAAGCGATACTTAGGCAGAGTTGTTTCAGGTTTTATTCTCTTCCTTTTGTGCTGTCCTGCTGAGCCACGGAAGGAGGAAAGGAAATCCAAGCAAAGGCGCTGGCCTAGTCCCATGTTGGACTGATTTGCACTAGGCACTTAAATATAGGGATCTCCCCACTTTGAAACGAACGTAAAGCTCAAATTGTAGCAGGATTTTTTGGGGGAGGGGAGGGTACACGGCCTCTTTCCTTGGGTCAGACCCTTGGCTACCTTTATTTGGAACGTGGTTTGTGGGGTATGATTTTGCTAACATTGGTGGTGGAGCTTGTAGGAGAACATAGCTGTCAAGTTTTCCCTTTTCTCGCGAGGAAGCCTATTTAGCATAAGGGAATTTCCCTTTAAAAAAATGAGAACTTGACAGCTATGGGAGAAGCCTCTCCTACTTTTTCTCCTGTAATTCAAGCAGTCAAGATTTGGGAATTGTCCCAAGAGCTATGTTTCAATTAGGCTTGCTCCAGAGAAGTAGATAATAATAATTTGATCTTCACCTTTAGAGAAGCATGGTCTCTACAGCTGAAATCAAAATTTAAAACTACTACTACTACTACTACTACTAAAATACAGTGGTACCTCAGGTTACGAACTTAATTCGTTCCGGAGGTCCATTCTTAACCTGAAACAGTTCTTAACCTGAGGTACCACTTTAGCTAATGGGGCCTCCCGCTGCTGCCATGCCACCAGAGCACGATTTCTGTTTTCACCCTGAGGTAAAGTTATTAACCCGAGATACTACTTCCGGGTTAGCGGAGTCTGTAACCCGAGGTGTTTGTAACCCAAGGTACCACTGTACACTTTCTGTATTATTATTATATCTCTAGCAGCTCCTCATGCCAAATGGCAGGCTGCTTTAAACTGAGGATACTTTCAAAAGTAGGCACAGGGGTCTGCTGTCCCAAGGAGTGAGGAAAGTAAATCATCCTTCCTGGATATGCCTGCAGTTGGCTCTCTCTGGATCCTAACCTTTAATAGAAAAAGGTCACATTGATTTGAAAAAGTCTGCCTTATTGGTGAGACTATTCTGTGTGCTCTCTCCCTTGACAGTAAACATGAAATTCAACGTGAATCTCCACTGCGGTAACTCCTCGCCCCTCTGAATGAAAACTGTATAAATTGATCAGTGCCTCCGTAGCCTCAGTTAAGAATGAGAGGCCAGGACCTTGCTTTGTAGTTTTGCTTGTTGTCTAGAAATCGGTTCTGAAGTTGAGAGAAATTGGTAACTGTATATACGTACAAATGAATGAATGAATGAATGAAAGGCTGACCCTGAAAGAGGTTATTAAAACAAACAGTTACGATGTAAACACAAGATTAGGAGACATTTCAGCCTTAAGTCCTGGAGGTATTTCCTTCTACCGTGTGCAGGTGACGTGGTGGAAGCTGACACGATATTGGACGTGCCTCTTCAGCAAGGACTTAACAAGAAAGGGATAATCATGATTTAAATTCTAGCTTATACCAGCAGCAAATTATTTCCAATTGTTTCATCTTGACAAAGTGCACTAATAATATATCACTGCAGTTAGGTGACATTTGGAATATGTTGAAAGATTCCAAATGTCCCCCTCCCTGCCCCTGGATTGTGTATTATTATTCTCTCTCTCTCATACACACACACACACACACACACACACACACACACACACACACACACTTGGCAGAAATAGGTCTTTGATTTCTTCTCTCACAGAGGTGTGGCTGAAAGAAAATCTTTGTTCCAAGAACCTTTTATTTGCTTTCCTTAAACAAATGGTGCAGTTTACCCCTTTCTTTGTCCTTCCTTAGAATGATCTGTTGAACTGTTTGTGAATAAAGGAAGGAGGGAAAATATCTTACAAAGCACTTGTTTGGACACAGTTATTGCCTGGTTAGGCTTGGCATTCAGGGATGGGCCTCCCTCTTCCCCGCCATTTTGTTTCTTACCTCTGAATTGTGTTAAAAGTAACAACAACAACAACAAGCCTTGCAAACAAATTTAATTTTAGTGACCGTGTTGCTTTAAAATGTCATTAAAATGCCACAAAAATAGTGAGGAGCACTTTATACAGTCACTTTACCATGTGCTTTACTGGAAACTCGTGGTTTGTAACAAAGGTTCACATGAGACATTTATATGTACCTTGACAAATAACACATAACTGACCACATCCTGGCGCATAGGGAAAGTGCCGTGTCTCATCTCCAGACTGAAGATAGCAGTACCTGTATGAGCACACTGTGCTGTACTAACCAGGTCTGTAATCTGCACCTCTAGCAGCCCACACTAAAGCTTAAATGATCTGAGGAGCAGCCTTGCGCTAGCCATCTAACTCTTAGTGCATTTAGCCTAGGTTTCTGGTGGGCAGTGGTTCTCCTAAAATTTGAAACTGTAGACTTTCCTAGCCCTGCTACACAAGATAATTTTAAATAGAGGATGTGCGATCTTCTACTTCAAAGCACGTGCTTTGCCATTGAGATACGACTAGTGTGCTCTTGCATGCTGGGTGCCCAAAGTTGGTTCCCCTGCTCAACTTTGGAGCTCATTGGAACCGCTCTCTGAGTTAAGTTAAACTCGTGGTAGGGTTGTTTTTGAGGAGACCACTCCTCAATTTGAACTCGCTTGGACAAAAGGCAGAATGAAAATGTATACCAGCCCCTTCGCTTAAGAGAACAAAGGCGATGAAATTTGATTGCAGGGACTGTCTAGAGTTGTCGTGTTTGGCGGGGGGCTGGGAGTAGAGAGAAAGTGCTATGACTACAGTTGTGTAGCCTTGTAGGCTCAAGGAAGTAAACACTAGATTAAATTGTGATCACCAGATTTTGCTTCCCCACAACAAATTTCACAGATTTCACTGTGCCTGCCTTTCAGAGACTCTGTCAAAATATAGGACCTGAACTTGCAGATCATGGAATTGTTTTGGTTTCCTCTGTGTGCTCTGTGGGAGGATAAAAGGTGCAGTACTTAGAAAAGTGATTCCTTTGCAGAGAATAGGTCTAAAAATGGCATTCTTGCATGTTGCAATATATGTGCACCAGGTTGGTTTATATATGCAACTCAGGTATGTCATTGGAGATTTGAACGGCATACGGGTTTTGTTCCCTTGTGAGATTGCACTGATGAATTGCTTATAGCTTGGAGCCCTGTTTTTGTTGCTGGGATGGCTCTATGGGACTTTGACACAGCCCCCTAGGGGTTTTAATGTTATATAGACTTCTGTTAGATGTCTGCGATTCCCAGCTCGTATTTCAATTTTTTTTATTTATTTCAAGCTGGAAAGTTTGAAAACATTTTGGCAGAAAGTGTTAAAGAATAAGAAAGGAGAATAAGAAAACTTGTCATTTCCCCTCAACTCTCATGATTTCTGTTCACAGATTGAGAAATTCGTTTTAGGGCTGATTAGAGATTACTCATATCAGAGGGTTCTGGTTTCAGACTAGGAATTTTACAGAAGTACAATGGGCCTGTCACTTTCTGCTTCACATTGATCTTGGTATCATAATAGATAGTGATCTCATAATCAGTCAGATTTGTTTTATTGTTTAAGACGAAAGGTCGTAGTAGTCTGAATACATGTGAATCATATAAATATGTGAGAATCATACTGTAATGACATCACCTGTGTCAAGCGAAGAACAAAACTACGGCCTAGTTCTGGGGGAGGAATTCAGTTTTATCTGCTTTTAAATGAGATACTACCTAATTTGCACTTCTCGAACCAATATGTGAAGCGAAACACAATTATCTTTCAAAATTCATACTTTTGCAATACAGTTCTCAAACCAATCTGAACTAAATGCATGTATCAGAAGATAGTGTTTATAAAATGCATACATTGGTGAAAAAATAACATACAAAAATGCTTTATATTAGTTGAAAATAGCTTGCAGAAATGTGTATGCTAGTCAACCCTGCATATACTGGGAGAGGTTTGCACTAAACTGCTGGGGAATTTTCATTAATATAGCGCAAATTGCTCCAGGAACACGGGGGACTGAATTTAAGATTGGAAAGGTGAGAAACTGAAATCCAGACACTAAGGGAACACCTGCTCACATGCCTGCCAATCAGGGATAGGGGTGTGGTCTCACACCAGAGTTCCCAAGTGGAATTCCAAGACCATACATGTGCCAGTGTAGAGTAGTGGTTAAAGTGTCAGGCATGAACCAGAGAGGCCAGGGTTCCAGTCCACACTTAGCCATGAAGCTCACTGGATGACCCTGGGCCTCTTGCTGTCTCTCAGCCTAACCTACTTCACAGAATTGTTGTGAGGATAAAACAGGGAGTGGACGCTGCCTTGGGCTCCTTGGAGGAAAGGCAGGCTATAACTGTAAAAAAGAAAAGCTAAATTTCATATTTTTACTGTGAGATCTAGTCACATGGACTAGAAACTTGTGCTGTTGTAAAATGAGGAACTGCTTTCTCTGGGTTTTGTGCAATATATTGGATTTTGTATTAGAGACTGCATTCTATGTTGTATGATTCATACACTCTGTGATACTTTGTACCCTCCAGACCTGGCTGCGCTGTTTTCTAATGGGGGAAATATGTGACTTGAAAAATGCTAAAGTCTGCTTTGGCGCATGATTAACAGCCTGATCCTTTAAAAAAGAAGAAGAAGAAGAAAAAAAGTTATTTCAGGACATGTATGCTTATTTCATACGTGCCCCGACTTGTGATAGTAGACTGTTTAACATGTTTGGTCCATGCAGCTGATGTGCGATGAAACCTCTGTAGATGCATCTGTTATATCAATATAAGCATTTAGATTATTGCAGGAGGCTGATAGGTTGCAAATCAGAGGCAGAGGGAGGGGATTGAATATGAGGAGGTAGCATTGCTCCACATCCTACATCTGTTTCGTCTCCTACATCCCAAGTTCAGTGCAAAGGGTTTGGAATGAGAATCTGACTTGCCTCTGTTAAAGGTAACATGACAGCTGGGGCAATAAGTAACAGTGGTTTCAATTTTTTTTCCTGCAGGTGAGGATGATGAAGATTCAAATGTGCTGATCCTCAGTTACCCACAATACTGTCGCTATCGTTCCATGCTGAAGCGCATTCAAGGCAAACCATCCTCCGTACTAACAGACCAGTTTGTATTAGCCCTTGGGGGCATTGCCGTAATCAGCAAAAACCCACAAATCCTCTACTGTCGAGATACCTTTGATCACCCAACTCTTATTGAAAATGACTGCATATGCGATGAGTTTGGTAAGTAGCTTTGCCTCTTGTACTTCTTGCAAGTTAAAGCCACTTTGTTGACATTTTGCCTACATTTTTCCAAGTAAAAGGCAGTAATAATGGATAAACCTTTCAAAAATAACAAAAGATGTGTATACGTATCTGAATTGCTGAGCATCAGCAATATTCCACCTCCACTAAGAGACTATTTGTACTCTCTGTATTTTAAGACTGCTGCTTATTACAAGCATTTTGAGAAAACAATGTGTTGCTTAGTTGTCCGATGTGAATTTAAAGAGGTGTTTGGCTGGATGCAATGCAAACCTTCCTTGAAAGTTGTTCCATACTGTTTGTTCTTAAACTTGTTTTGTGTTGAGGGGCCATTGTTCTGATTTACTTGTTCTTTCTGGCCCATCATATTTTCTTATTCAGAAGCCCCCATGTAGAAAGACACTTAAAATTCTTGAATGTGTGTCAATGCGTGTTCTTTATACACCCTAGATAGCTCTAGTAACTGATGCATTGTAATTTTTATAATTGTTTACCTGTGAAAATCAAGATTCATTAGCCATAGTGCTGAGTAGATAAAAACTACAGCTCAGGGCAAACCAGTATAGCTTACAGCATTTTGCAGAGGAAGAACTTTGAGATATGAAATCCATAAATCTTTGTAATATAGATCATTTTGGGGAGTGGGGTAGTGTGGAGGAAGCCTTTTGCAAATAACGAAATTATTTTCAGGAAATATCTGAGAGGAAAAGATATGCCCCGTCTTTTGTTTCCTACTGTCCTTCTGCTGGTTTTCATTTATTTGCATTTATTCCATGGTTTTATTTAACAAGATTTATATGTGGCCTCCCCTATGCGCTCAAGGTGACTGTTGATGAAAATGTCAAATCTCAAAATTCGCCCCTTGCACTCTTAGCAAGGTCAGAAATGTCCTGAACAATGGTAAAAGCAAGGTTCAGGCAGAGAAATGGGTTTTCTTTAAGAAATCCCAATGATCACACCCCTCACTGGCTCTATTTCATGCCCTCAACTTGCTGGAATGTGTCACTGAACTGTGGTAATGCCACTTGCTTCCCCGGATAGAGGATGGAGAGATGGGGGGATGTACCTTACTGTACAAAGGTAAGTACAGTTGCTCTACCCACTTGCTGCCTCTGGCCCCACCCACCATTGACATGCAGCTCCAGTAAGGTTGCCCACAAAGGAATGTACCCCTTGGGCTTAAAAAAGCTACCACCCCCTGCAGTGAGGCATCTGGGATGGAACATAAAAATCTGGCTTTTACCACCTATCCTGTTTAAGGCAATTAAGTCTGGTTGATTGTGGTGAAATTTATTTCTGAGAAACTGTAGCCACAGATCTGTGAGACACGACTATACTTTAGCTATACAAAGTTGCTTGTATGCCTAAATGCTGTGTCTGTCTGTGTCTGTCTATCCATCAATCCATCTCTCCTTCTCTCCTTCTCTCTCTCTCTCTCTCTCTCTCTCTCTCTGCACACATAATACCCATAGTGCACGAGATAGACAAAGATGTTCAGGTAACAACAAAAGGAAAGCAGACCACAGCATATACACACCCAACCAGAATTAATGATCATAATTATCATAAGCTGTACTTATAACAAAGGGATCACAGTCACGGCTCCCACATCTGATTATCACCATTAATAATGTTACTATGTAATGTTATTTGCAAGCTCCTGTAACGTTAATTGCTTTGTTTTGGATAGTGTTGCAGCACCCCTGGGTTTTTTCCAGATGTTTTATAACATGCTAGTAGTGAAAGAAAGCAATACAACCAGTGCTATTCCTTCGTCATGACTGGTACTCTCTGTATATGTGCACCAATGGCGCTGTGCTTAATTTCTGTAAGCTCAGGTGCGCAGTCCTGGCTGCTACTCAAAATTGATCTGCCTTGTTCTGCCCAGGAGTGCTAGCAACTTTTGAAAAGTGAACTTACATTTGAGAGAGACCTGTGTGTAGCTTGTTGAGGTTTCAGCTGGGCAGCTAACGTGAATGTAACATTGTGTGCCATTGAGATAAGGTAATGATCATGAGGCAAAGGATTAGGAGTTTTCTCCTGTCTTGCTGTTGTGAAAATGCCACACTTGTATGGCGATATACCTGGTGGCCTGGTCCACACTTAGAGGGTGTCCCTTCAGGAATGGGTGCAGTAAGTGCTGCTGCACTTGTGACTCAGCAATGCATTCTTGCTGTGCCAACCACATGCGTAATGTGCAAGTGGGCACTACGATTTGCACGGCTGCAGCAGTCCTTTTGGAGGTCTCACAAATTCTGCCTCTCTTCAGATATTCTGGTGGCCTCTGCATGCTTTCAAGGTGATCCCGGCAAGTGTGACTTAGCCCACATTTCTCCCTTTAGAGAGATGTACGAACATTCTGTTTTCAGATTTAACTACCTATGAATGCAGCTTTTCGGATTTTATGGTGCAGTCCTAACACCGTTTAATTCCGAGGAATCATCTTTCTCATTCATCGGAACTATTTCACAAGTGGATGCCCCATGCTGTGTTGCGATCAAGGCTCAAATCTTCCTGTTTTGTAATTGTTTGGACTTATCCAAATTAGAAACTATAAGACAACCCTGGTTAAAATTTGATTCAGTTCCATGCGTGTTTGTTTTTACCAAAAAGAGCCACTCTTCAGTGTAGGCCTCATTGGGATTAATGAAGGATGAGCCGTAGTTCTGTTTGGTGGCTTGCACTCATGATGTACTTGAAGATTGCAAGGTCTGCTGAATAAATTAGGGGTTGGGGTTTTTTTGTTTTTTGTTTTGGGTGAGTGTGTGTGTTTGTGTCTAATCTAGTGCTCCAGTATAATTGCGACCCTGTAATACCAAATGCACTGTGTCAGTTTCATGATATTGATGGGATGCAGCTGATAAAGCACTCTTTTATATTCTCCCCCCACAGTCAATAAAATGTGCTACACTGAGTTACGCAAACAGTTTACACTGATACCATGTAGATTGATGTCACATGTATAAAGTGGTGGCAGCTTAAATCTAAACACAGGCATGGTGGTACAGTTGATAAATCGATTACTTGAAGGTACTGTTGCTTATCAATCAGATCTGAGAGTGGGGGACTTGATTGCAAGAATGCAAGGGAAATTCTTGCAAAATTAAAGGGCTAGATGCCCTTTAATTTGCAGGAGCCATAGATAATTACAGAGATTAGACAGAAAAAAAATCTCAGAAACTGGATGGAGAATATGAGAATAACCAACAAGAGTAAAGCGTATATATTTTCTCTTATTTATTTATTTTTCCATTTGTATCCCACCTTTTCTGCAAGGAGTTTTGAGGTTGCATACATAGTTCTCCCCCTCTTCATTTTATCCTGTGAGGTAGATAAGCCTGAGAAAAGGTGACTGGCCCAAGGTCACCCAGTGCCCAAGTCGGGATTTGAACCCAGGCCTCCTAGACTCTAACTCAACACTCGAACCACTGCAGCATTCAAGTCATATCTAAAAGAAGTCCATGATGCAGAGCATTCTGACAACAAGATTACAATATGCCAAATACTCCGGCAGGAACCAAACATTGCTGGAAAAGCTATTTACTTACTTACTTACTTACTTACTTACTTACTTACTTACTTACTTACTTACTTACTTACTTACTTACTTACTATATTTACAGGACAGTGCTGGAGTCACTTTGTGGGTTGCAGGACCTGTGACAGATACAGGTTGTTATAAATGAGATAGGCAGATCATTTTGACAAAAGATTTTCTCCAAAGCATACAAACCGGTATCCTTGCTAGTAAGCTTTAACAGAAATGATTTTTCCATGAAACATATCCCCAGTTTTTTTAAAAAAGTTGTGCATTTTAAATGAGAACATTGTGTTCTTTTATTACTTTTTCTCCTCCCTCTCTGTTCTAAACTGGGGAACATAAAGAGCAGGAACTTAAAGATGAGATAGAACATTAATGTGTGTCCCCTCCTCCCCCCTGCTAAAGAGAAGTAAAGCTGTGAGTAGCCCAGAAAGTGATGAGAGAAGGCAAATTAGTTTTGTCAATAGTCCAGCAACACTGTTACCAGACAATAATCTATTGTGGCCAGGGTTTTTTTTATAACCACAGCAAATGCATGAATCATCAGTACTACTTACTAGTGCCATTTATAAAGCATCTAAAATTTGCTAGGCACTTGTGCAGAGATTAAAAAATAAGACAATCCTTGGCCACAGGTTTACAATCTGATAGACATGACAGAAAAGGAAAATGGGATGTACGCAGGAAAGGAAAACTTGTAAACTCAAGCCACTGATTTTAAGCAGGCTGCGTTTTTGCGTGGGTACATCATATGTATAAACGTAACAAATATAACTTCATAGAAAAAGTAATGTTGGTGAAGCAGGCTTTGTGTGTTGCTTCAAATGAACACCCCATCCATAGTTGCCACTGAAAATTATTTCCTTATGTTGGCAATCCTTGTGCAGAGAGCTGCAGTTGAGTTCCTCTGCCCCTTGTGCCAGTCTTAACTGCGTGCAAGTGATGTGCCACATCAGAGCTGCATCACTACCTTGTGGGAACAGAGAGTAAACCCTAGAATACACCCAACTTTCTCCTGCATATTTGTACTGCCCAGAAATGGTAGAGGAAGCCATTGCTGCCTTATTTCACTAAAGAACCTCTGCTAAGTTTCCAAGGATAGCCGAGGTTCCCCAGAATTTACCCTTGAACTTGCAACCCAGTGTCTGCATATTGCTCCTAGAGGCCATCTCTGGAAACTATTAACATGGATACAATATGTTAATACTGTACGGTCTTCCTCTCCCTTCAGTTCTGCGATCATGTGGGTGATCTTCCCTCTGCCGTCTTGCTGTATAGATGAATAAATGCAATGAAGCTTTGAGAGAAGACTTTGTGCCATTAAAATGTTGTGTAAATTTGCAGGTCCGAAAGTGTTCCGCCCTGCTTAATAAGAACCAGCTCTTATTCCCAGTTGACCAGAAGGAGGGCTGTGTCAGTAGCAACTTCACCCCTTTACATGAAAGGCCACAAACCGAAGATCAAAGGGGGGTTTGATTTTTCATCATGATCCCACTTTATTTGCATTCACGCATGACTAGACTCCATCCATGCACTCATTTCCTCTCAAACACCCACATCAGCTCGGATGGTAAAGTACCCCTGAAAAGATTGCTCCCCCCCCCCGTATAAGCTAGTAATTTCTCTTAAAACAGTAATGCATTAGCAAAGAAGTTTTACAAGCTAGTTATGATTCAGCCTTTGGTTAATATTCTTGAGTAAGCTTTTGAAAATGTACGTACTTTACTGCTCAGTAAGGGAAATGAAAAATGTAAGGGTCGTTAATTTCCAGTACATGCTCCATGGGTTAAGCCGTAAGGGGGACTTCTTATGACTAGATGCAACAAATAAAGAGTCGGCAGGCAGGACAGTAAGCTATTATCCAATGTCCCCTGCATGATGTAGCTAAATTTTACAGGTCCTTGACACAGGCTCAGTTCACACATTCAAGCACATTCCTTTACAGTGGTACCTCTACTTACGAATAACTCTACTTATGAATGTTTCTACTTACGAATGGAGCTCCGTCCGCCATCTTGGATGCGGTTTAGATAGGATTTTTTCTACTTACGAATTTTTAGATAGGGTTGCTTCGACTTACAATTTTTTTCTCCCAATGCATTCCTATGGGATTCGACTTACAATTTTTTTCGACTTACTAATGTGCGTTCGGAACGCATTAAATTCGTAAGTAGAGGTACCACTGTATTTCTCATCGCTCTTGATAGTGTCAGACGAGGACTGGGGGAGACTCAGGCACACATCACTCAGCCTTGAAGCTCACCGGGAGGACCCTGGGCCAGCCATTATTATTCAGCCTAGCCTACCTCACAGGGTTGTTGTAAGAATAACAAAACTGGGCAGGGGAGAAAAATGTACGCCATCTAGAGCTCCTTCGAGGAAAAGTGGGATATAGATGTAATAAACAAACCAAACAACATGTAGATGAACTGGCTCTGGTTAGAGTGATATATAAGATGATGCAACAAGTTTCCCTCTGTGGTTTTCCTGCACATGACACACATTATTTGGCGCAACTGCAGCCATCAAGTGATTATTGTACACAGGTGAAGCAGTCAACAGAGGAACAGACCCACTGGTCCATCTAGCTCCATGTTGCATTAGACCAAGCTTTCACAACCTTGGGCCTCCCAGATGTTGTCGGACTACAACTCCCATCATCCCTGACCACTGGTTCTGCTAGCTAGGGATGATGGGAGTTGTAGTCCAGCAACATCTGGGAGGCCCGAGGTTGAGAAAGTCTGGTACGCCCAACGGGCAGTAGCTCTCCAAGGTTTCAACCCTATATGAAGACGCTGGAGTTGGATCTGGGACGTTCTGTGGCTCTTCCAATTGTTTTTGTAAACTGGGTCGCTTTGCACAAGCATGTAACGTGAGGATTCCATTGTACGAATCTTGGTTGCTGGCAATGTAACTCAGAGGATGAATTAAAACCCAGGTTGCTGCTGCTGCTGAACTAGTTTGAAAGTTTTCTCCGAAAGGTCAGGTGCCTTAGGAGCTCATATGCAGGATAATAATCTCCCCTTGTTTGTCCTCAGCAGTTGGTTTTCAGGGGTATACTGCTTCTGTCTAAGGGAGTTCTATACCTATCATATTGTTTTAACCCAAATATGAAAAGTATTTGTACTTATTTGAATTCTGTGACCTCTTCAGATGCAGCTTTACTGTGGCATCCTTACTGCAGTCTGAAAAATATGCAAATCTCCAGAACTTTTCAAAGCTAAATATTGCAGGTCTTTCACAAAACAGAAAATGGGGCATAGCCACAGTGACGATTAATGAATGGCAATGTTATATGCTGTGTGTATGTGTGTGTATATGAAAAGTTCTTTCTCATCATTGTTAGCATAAATCTGAGTGGGTTTTTAAATGAGAAATCTGGAAATGTTTGGAATTCTTGGTCAAGCCTTTTTCTTATTTTGTTAATCCAGCTGTGGAATAAGCTATTAATGATCCCCAGATGTTGTTTGTAACGATTGATTTTAGTTGTGAAATAATACATATACTTGCTTTAAGCACGCGAACACATAGGTCATTGACAAGATTCTATTATAATTTGGAATAATAATTTGAAGACAGAGAAGTTTAAATGCCTCGTATAATTGCTTTTGTTAAATGATTTCTTCATTCTTAATGTTTTTCGTTCTAATTGTTTCCCTGCTTCCCATAATCTCGGAGAAAATATTTGCACATTTTTACATCCTGTCATTCATTGTAATGTGTAAAATAGTTGCATTCTCTAAGCGACATCAACAACAACAAAAATGGATAGGATCACACAGTGTGCCTCCCTCTTGCAATGCTGCTATAATTTAATCCGCTCCATGTTGTTGTCCTGAACTGTTACCAGTAAGACTGAGTTCAGGGCATGTCCCTGCAATAACATTTCCAGTGTAAATATAAACTTGTAATAACTTGTTTTGCCTTTATATTTTGATACTTTCTTCTTGCTCAAACACAGCTCTGAGAACAGCCTGAGTTCTGTATACTGCATCTGTAACATCCCTCCTGGTTAATTTAGCGCTTTTTGATGTTGATGTTTTAATAGCCTTATGAACTATTACCAGGCACCGTTGGAGGTTTTTGTTGAGGTGAGCAGCATGTTTAGGTTGTGTGATTCAAGTATATTGAACCACAAGCTGGTAGATCTGAGATCCACCCCCACCTGGATTACTTGAGTTGCAGTGGTCATGCAGAGACCACTGGAAAGGACACAGCATGATAACATGCCTTGCTCTGGCCACATCAGCCTCTGCTGTTGCTGAGGCTGGCTTGGAGATCTGACTTCCTGGTTCAGTCCTGCTATTTCAAGAGGACTGGGAACCAACGTTCAAGTCCTTTCCCCCCAATTGTTCCTCTGCAAAAATAACAACTGTGACTTTCTCCCAAAGAGTGTTGCACAGTCGATCATGCATGAGAATGTAAAGCATTTTGCAAGTTTATCTGGGAGCTGGGGTGCAACAGAGCCCAGAAAATGTGTAGCAACTGCCAATGCACTGCAACCAGTTAGAGTACCATGGTATGGGAGACTGTTGCCCAGCCTATGTATGAGCTATGAAATATGCCTACCCCAGGTATACCTGGGTGTGGAGAGGAACCTGGGGCAGCAAGGGGCCATCAGCATGGTTCAGTACAACACATTTGTGGGTGTTAAGGATTATATTATTATACAGTATAATAAAATTATTACAAATAATCATCATAATAAGAAACGTAAGGGTTGAGGAGGAGAGCTTGAAAAGGAGGGGAGATGAACCTTTCAAGTTCATACATTTGAAGGTAAGGTAAATTGAAGGTAAATATGAAATCGCTGTTGTGATAATATCATGTTAATAACCTCGTAATGGTAAACCCTGCTTTCTTGAATATGTTTTAAACCCCCCTCTCCAGAGCGATAGATATTGCATGACCTGCCTTAACTCTGCCCCTTGTGATGCAATTCAGTTATTGCAAGAATGCCGTATAAAGCTCACCATGCCTTTTTTTTCTGCCTAAAAATAATACACAGGAAGCATGTAGCTGAGCTGTTAGAAGCCCGGATCTTATTGAGCTCTGTTCTAGTTCCTTAACCACAAGCACTCGTCTGTTATCTCATATGTAAAACGCTTGCTGTGGTTTCAGAGTTTCCAACTGCACGATATTGGAACAGTTGAAACAGAGCAAAATCAGAGGGAGGTTTCAACAGACCTGGGCTATTAATGTTTCTGCTAGACTAGGACTATCCATACCTAAATCTTTACCTGGAGGCTGGTCTCCACCATAGCTCAAGATCTTGGAGATTGGTGGCTTGAGATAGAAGCTGGAGGACAGAAAAAAAAGTATTGCTTTGTTCACCAAGTATTGAAGTCCAGGTTTCAAGTATTTACCTGTGTGCTAACCTGATGAATCCAGAGGCATTATATTGTCTGCTAGCTGCAGTGTCTTAAGTGGCACTATTCATTTCTGCCCCTGAAGAAAGCTCTGAGACCTGAGAATATAGAGTCCACTGTAGATCACCAGGCTGAGTCTTAGCCTCAAACCTTGAGGTCTCTCATTCAGGTTCCAGAGTCCCTGAAACAGTCCATTGATCCAAAGTCACTCTTGACAACCAGTTAATCAATTTAATTTTTTTAAAAAACAACCAGTTGCATAATATGAAGACTCACCCAGAGCATTTAGAAGGAAGAGGACCATTCCCTCCCACAGATGTGGAAGTTATTGTTTTAAGCGATTTGTTAAATGTGCTTTCTGTGGATGACACCTTTGTTTACGTGTCATCCCATTTGTTTTTGCCCCTTTCCCATTTGTTTTTGCCCCTTTCCTTTCCATGCCTTTTGTGTCGGACGAGCTTCCAAAGGGCTTTGTTGTGTTTTGTGTTCAGAAGAATTTCCAATCAATCACACTATCACATTTTCATCGTTGCATTCCCCAAGGTCTTCATACTGTGAGACCAGTAATTATTGCGAGCAGTAGAGAATCCTTCTCCTCGCCCCCTTCATCTCATGTAAGTGCCAACATTCCTAAAGCAAACACAATGGAAAAGAGAAGCGGTTTATGTCAGAATATGGCCGCATTCTTCAGATTAAACCTACTTAGAAAAAAAAGTGGGGGAGACAACAACGTAACATTTTCCAATGACTGTTTATCATGAATTACGTCAGCTTTCGTTTAAACTGCTATTATTCCTTCTTAATGCTTCTTGGTGCCTGCATAATTTACAGCATTGGCAGCTGTGGTTCTATGAACTAACCATTCACAGCCCTTGTACAATAGTAAAGAACATGGTGTGTTGTCCACCCCCACTTTGTTAATTATTATGGGGCTCCTTTAACCCCCCCCTTTTTTTTAAAAAAAACCAAAAGTGGAATAAAACATTGTGGAGGTATTTATGGCTAAATCTACTTTTACACAGCTCTATTTTGCTTCTGGCTAGTTCTTAACTAAAGCAGTCATTTGCGGTTATTATGCTTTGGGAGATATTATGTCAGGACTGGTTTAAGAGTATTATTATGTATCACATGACACTCAGTACATGTCAGCACTTGAGGCTCTCCTCCAATGGAAACCAGTGTAATTTTAGTTAATGCTCTTTTAGGAATAGGCCCGCTTGTAAGCTTACCTGAATTCACTGGAACTGTGCTTTGTTCCTTCCCGAGAACATTTGCTTATTATCAACTGGTGTTGAGCTGCAAGTCTCAGTATTGTTTGTCGGTTCTTCTAATGATCTAAGCCATCGAAAGTAATGAGGCAAAAGCTTCAGTCCTAAGCATGCATACATACTAAGGAGCAAGTACTTACTACACACATGCTTCCAAGGAAACAAGTTTTAGGATGAGGTGCAAAGCTAAACATCACGCTTGTCGCTGGTTTAATCAGTAGAGGAATGCACTGCAGTGGGTGCTGTGCCTATAATAAGGGTTTGAGCTGTGATATGGGAAGTAGGCAGTGCAGATTTCACTGCACTTCATGAACTCACTGGGTGGCCTTAGGCAACCCTCTCCATCTCTCTGTCCCATCTGCAATATGATGGTGGTGGTGGTGATGCGCCTACCTCACTGCAGGACTGCTGTAAGGTTTACTGAGATGCTGCTTGTGCAACACATTGAGTGCTTAAAGGAAGAACCATAGAAGAACTACAGTATTAGAAATATTATTGACCAAATTGTGGGGCCGAGAGCTTGTTGTTGTTGTTTAGTCGTGTCCGACTCTTCGTGACCCCATGGACCAGAGCACGCCAGGCACTCCTGTCTTGCACTGCCTCCCGCAGTTTGGTCAAACTCATGTTCGTAGCTTCGAGAACACTGTACAACCATCTTGTCCTCTGTCGTCCCCTTTTCCTAGTGCCCTCAATCTTTCCCAACATCAGGATCTTTTCCAAGGATTCTTCTCTTCTCATGAGGTGGCCAAAGTATTGGAGCCTCAGCTTCACGATCTGTCCTTCCAGGGAGCACTCAGGGCTGATTTCCTTAAGAATGGATAGGTTTGATCTTCTAGCAGTCCATGGGACTCTCAAGAGTCTCCTCCAGCACCATAATTCAAAAGCATCAATTCTTCGGCGATCAGCCTTCTTTATGGTCCAGCTCTCACTTCCATACATCACTACTGGGAAAACCATAGCTTTAAACCATAGCCGAGAGCTAAGGACATACTTGTTTTGCTTTCTGAGGTTTGCTTGGTTCTGGTGCAATACTGTATACGAGGATTAACAGAAAACATGGAACGGCGCTAGATAACTTTCAGTCTTGTAAACAGAAGCTTCAGGTCCAATAAACAGAATCCATCTCTCACTTCCTTCAACATCTCAGAAAGATTCCAGTCTGGAGGATGTGCCAATTTGGTTAAATATTACTGGTTCAAAAAGTAGATTTTTTAAAACAACAAACAAACAAACAAACAAACAAACAAACAAACAAACAACCTTGTTGGCAGCTCTCTAACAAATATGCTTTCTGCCTATTTTGACATCCAATGGTCTTGCATTGATATTTTCATTAATTTGTCTACTTGCCAGCTGTGCTAATGATTTGCTGTGCTGTCAGCTGAGCTGTTTAACAGTGACCTGTCATTAGCTTGTGGGAGTGGTTCAGATATTTAGTGTTCTCCCTACAGAGTCAGGAAAGTTGATGGGGAGTAATATCTGCTTTCTTCCTGACCTCTGATATATGTCTGTCCTGCGTCTGGCTGAGAGGTAGAGTAGGAATAATCTTCGATCATGATGCCAGATTGCAGCCAGAAGAGAAGACCTTGCCCATATCTTGAAAAGTCCCAAGCTAGTGGAACAGGATGTAGTTGCTGTATTCATTGACTTAAGGAAGGCTTAATACAGTAGTTCCGGAATCTGTGTTCTAGATGTATCCTCTCTTTGTTCTAGAAGAGGACAACCAAAGGATAAATTCTAGAATGGTAGGAAAGAGTGTAGGCCGATTCTGAGATTCTATGATGCTGTATTTTAAATAGGGAATAGCAGACTTTGCATTTATGCGTCTCTCTCGTTGCTCCAAATGCTAAGCATATTTTCCAGTGCGTATTTCTTTAAAGTAAGAAAGGAAGCACACAGGGTGTGCCAGAAAGTTGAACAAAGAACAAAAAACACATTTAGTGACTCATGCGAACATTGTTTAATTTTTTTCTTCAACACGCAATTAGTTAATTACTCTAAGCCAAAATAATTTGCATGTGTCTTTTTCCATCCTTATCTTTCAGAGCAACATAAAAATGATCAAAGCTTTGATTTGTCTCTTGCAGGGTGACATTAACTGCTTGCTGCTCGCGGGTTTAGTGGTGACTAGTTGATGTGAAAGGCTACTCTACTGGGGGGAGGAAAAATTTGATCTCTGTCCCAACAAGAATGGTGAAAGGAGAAAGATTACAGTAACGCAGGCCTGGTTTTTAAAGTCTCTGTGTGCACATGTTTCATGTATTATTTAGATCAAATGCAACTAGGAAAAATGTGATTATTATGGAACTTGCATAAATTTACATGGATATTGTAGGATTTTTTTTTTAAAAAAAGAGACAGCATGCTGGAGTGCCTTGGAAATGAATCTGCAAACCTGATTTAGAATTCTTCCGGTTTTTTTTTTAATTAAAGGCATTTCACAAGCCACTGCAAGTGAAAAGAAAACCTCACAGAATGTAGCAAAAGTTTTTTTCCCTGGGTTAATGAGTGAATATTAGCTATTTATAAAGCAGATAAAAGAGGGCGAGGCGGGAGACAGGATCTGAAGTTTTATAGAGTGATTTTAATAAAGATTGTATTTAGTTGTGAAAGGGGTCAAAGTACAATTTTCAAAAGCCCTGTTTTGGCACAGTTTCAAGTCTTGCTTGTGTGACTGAGAGCCATACTGGATGTTATATTACAGACCTATGGACACTCTCCCAATGTGGTCCCCCCCCCCATTTTTTAGTGCAAAGATGTTGCCCATGGGCAGAGGAACAGCGGTTCAAAATCAAGCTTTCCAAATTGCTTTTCTGGTCTTGGGGGAGACTCTTTTCTCTCTCCCCTCCTGCCCCAATGAATGTGAAAGCAACTGGGGAGGGAGCAGTTCCGAACAGACAAATAGCAGGAAGGGAAAGTATTATGCAAAACCCACCTTTTTTCCACTTCTCTTCTGCTCCGAACTGCAGCCTCCAATGCTGATTTTCAGTATATTTTTTAAAAAGGTCAGGAGATTGTTCATGCATATCCCATGTTTGTATTGCCTAGTCTGAGCTTTTTGTTTTGCAGGGGATGAGGTGCCGGTACTCATATTTTGCTAAAAGTGTCATGGGTGCCAGCACAAATGGGTACCAGGGACAGCAGAAAAAGAGGTGTCACTATTCTATACCAGTGAGGACTGTCATCTTTAAAAATAAACCCAACAATCCACTGTCTAGTTATGTCCTTTGATGCAATATTATTCAACTGTTTGGGCACTTAGCTGGGAATATGGGTTAATCACGTGAAAGTCTGTGCATATGTCTGTGAAAACCGGAAGAAGCTGGTAGGAACATTTTATTTCAATGGCCTATAATGGTTTTGCTATTGGAGGGCCTGAGCAATTAAAATGGGGAGGAAACTTTGATTACTGCTTCATTTGGCTGGAGACAGCCAATAGTTTCTTCACAGAGTCGAAGGGAAGTCTGAAAGAAGGTTAAATGCTTATAAGGTTCACTTTCTCCCCCACTTTTGACTCCGGTAAAAAAGGTTTGGCAGGATTATCTGTTCTTTAAAAAAAAAAACCTCTTTGACCGGAGTCAGCAAACGAGACAAAAGAAATGTGTGTTGAACACCATGGGAAACAAAGTCCCCTCTTAAAACACTTTCAGCATCCCTCCAATCTCTTTCCTGCCTCAAGCCTTTTAAGTACTGGAGGTGGGTTGGGAAGCAAACTAGTTTCGGATCACATTGAACACTGTGGATAGTTAAATATAGTTATTCAAAATAGTTTTTCGCTACAGATGTTACGCCATTTTAAAACTTTTAGACTAAATAATGTCAGCTCTTGTTTGCTTTCTTAGTATGTTATTCATTTATTGGGAAATTCAAAATGTAAAACATCTGGGAAAGGGCTTCGTGCTTGCAAAGTAATCTTTGAAATGTGTACATTTCAGACTTTCTCTTTAATGGCTGTTTAGAAGGAAGGAACAGGCTGGTGTGTTACAGCTTGTAACGCTCTGTAAATGTCCTCAAGCAAGCCTAAGAGGATGGAATATGAATAGTGATTCAGGAAATCATAGACAAGTTTATTAAAATCTTTACTCAGAAATCCATGTAGCCTCTTGAATTAAAGTAACTGTGACATGACCTTTGGAGTTCTTTCTGTAACCTCTTCATTAAAAACTCTGAAGTAACATTTTATTCCTGTTTGCAGTCCCTGAATCATGTTTGCGTCAAAATGAAAGGGTTAATTTATCTCCGAGCTGCAGTGCATGAGTTAGAGCCATACTACAAACCCAGTCATGTAGAAATAATTGACTTCCATTGGAAGTGCTGGAGTGCTGCCGTTTTAATAGCTCCTCAGTTCTGCTCAACAATTAGTCCATACGTTTTATGGCTGGGCCTTTAAGGAACAGACATACTCAGCAGAAATTGGGGTAATTGGGAGATGATACAACACAATGACAAATGAGGGGAGAACACTGATAACAAACAGTAATTTTAATCCTCCATGTTTTATGTTGAGATAATATTGTCCAAAGGGTTTAATTCTTTCTGCCACCCTTTTTAAAGCCTGCAATCTTAAAACCCACGAACTAGAAAATGATTCCCACTGAGTTTATGGGGACTTACTTCTGAATAAACATATTTAGGATGTGGTAAACATTTATTGTGCTTAGTACCGGAAGATTGAAAGATGATCTCCTCTGGCTGATATCTGGGTTTCTTTGGACCAAGTTGAACACTTTCAGCTCTGTGGGCATTTTAGAGACTCGTAGCTTAATTGTGGGGACATGCTCTGCATCTAGATGGTTCCTGGCTCAATTTCCCATTAGAGTACATCTGCTCCAATGTTTCCCCAAAACAGTTTGACTCGGGTTCTAGTTTTTTTAAAAAAACAACAACAACAACACACACACACACCCATTTCAGTATGCACGCAAGCCTTGCACGAATGCATGCACACAAATATTTGCTGGGTTGTAGCAAAAACGATTGAGGCATATTTCTGTGTGATTGTAAATTATCCTGCATTGTACGATAGAAACAACTCTTCCTCTCTAGCCCTCACAAAAGAAAGGAACGCATTGTCTAGCGATTGCTAAGTAGGTGGGTATGTGTAATGTATGTTGTTGTTTTTTAAGAAGTGAAATATGCCCTCCTAGCTAAGAAGAAGGGCAGGACAGTATAATGCAAAATTATAAAGAAAACAACCAACCACACAATTAAATGACCCACAGCAAACATGGACATGGGAACAGGTGTGAGTGCCGGGTACACTTGCCCTCGTCACCATACAAGGAACCTGGAGCTTTTGCATGTAAGATAGATATTGTTAGCAAGGCCTACTCTGTAACTGACTATGATCTGTTCACATTCAGTTATAGAATCATAAGAGGTTGTTGTAGGCCACTGAGTTAAGAGCATCCATAACAACATAGGAAGAGCTATGTGGATCCGGCCAAAGGCCTATTTAGTTCAGCATATTGTTCTCATAGTGGCCAAGCAGTTGCCCATGGAAAACCTACAAGCAATAGTCCATTCTCTTTGGTGATCTCCAGCAAACATGATATGTAGCTGTCTAGTAGCACTGGTAGCCTTATCTTCCATGAATTTGTAGATTCATTGTGAGGTGGTGGCAGGGAGGGCATTTGAATCCCAGGCTCACTCCCGCATGCCATCATACGTACCTAGTAGATCCTGCATACAGGGCTTGTGTGTGAACCCGTTTTGATTTCAATCCACATTTAGTGGACCAGTGTGAGTTGGATGGGACCAAGAGGGTCATCTAGTCCAAACCTTGCAATGCAAGAATATTTCGCCCAACATGGGGCTTGAACCCATGACCCTGAGATTAAGAGTCTCCTGCTCTACCAACTGAGCTGTACCAACTAGACCACCAATGTGTGTTGGTGTAAACCACCTTTAAATAACAGAGTAAGTTCATGGCTTAAGAAGGTCAGCCAACATCTTTATACCACACAGAATGTCATAATGAATAAATTGAATCTGATAAGGTCACAGAGAATATAAGCATTTGACTGAATGATAATTCTGCCCCCCCCCCAACATAGAGTTCTTTGGAAACAATGATGGAACAGACTTAATTTTGAAAAAGTAAATAAATTCCCATGCTCCGTCACAACTGTATAACTAATGAGCAGTTATATTATGAACTCAACAAAGTGAATGGCTTTCACAGAAGAAAAGACGTGCTCTCTCTCTCTCTCTCTCTCTCTCTCTCTCTCTCTCTCTCTCTCTCTCTCGGTCTATAAAGGTTGGTACTGGCTTTTATGAGTGCATAATGCTTTGCAGTGGGCATATAGCTTTTTTTTCATTATTTTTTAACTGTATGAGATGCAGGTTGTTCATACAGTCGTACCTTGGTTGACGAACGGAATCTGTTCCGGAAGTCTGTTCATCTTCCCCCAAAACGTTCGAAAAACAAGGCACAGCTTCCGATTGGCTGCAGGAGTTTTCTGCACTCAAGCAGAAGCTGCGGAAGCCACACCAGATGTTTGGGTTCCAAGGAACGTTCGCAAACCGGAACACTCACTTCTGGGTTTGTGGCGTGCGGGAGCCAAAACATTTGAGTCGCAAGGCATTCAAGTGATGGCTTGCATGTGTAAATGGGATAGCTCTTATTAACACCCTGGACCAAATTTGCACATAACCACCCCTCAAATGCAATGTTTTTCAGTTGAGTCAAAGCACATGTTTAGCTGCCAGTGCAGAGAAATAAAGTGATACAAATGCATGTGTATGCTAACACTGAGGGCTGTATATTAGACCCTCATGCTATTTGTGTTGAATTCTGACTGAACCGATGGTTGGTAGAACCACTGTCCTGATAGCATTTGAATTCTCTATTAGCTGTGCCTGCTGAGGTTAGAGATTTGTCACATATATAGTTAAATGCGTGTGCATGTTCTAATTTATTTTGGGGGGTATAACTTGGCTTTTAACTTCACCAAAATACCTTGTACATTATCCTCATTATAGACAGTGAGAAGCACTCTTATTTTGTTCTTTGGGTTGAGTCAAAGCTGGAAAATGTTACTTGATTATACCATTTTAAAATAAGTTGGCTGAAGTATGTTGACTAATACAAGCTCAAAAAATCAAGCAGAGATGCAATGTGAGTTTTAAATAGCTCTTTCAGATTACTCCGCCACCTCTCTCTTGATTCACCTGGAATTTTTGTATAATAATCTTAATGACTCCATTAATTAAAAAGTGTGTGTTAGCAACCAATGAGTAAGGGAGGAGGAGGAGAACCTTTTAAAAGGTCAATTTTTAATTCTTAGGAAGTGTAAGAGAAGCTGAAATGAGTGAGTATAGAATCTTGTCAAGGAGGGTACTTTTGGGTGGTTTAAGCTGAATCTTTGCCTCATAATAGATGCTTTAAAATTTATCACTTGGTGGTTCTAATCTTGAGCAGAACCTATCATCTGTTCCTGAGGTCATGTAGTCTCCTGGATCTGAACCAAAGATCTCAGGGGCTGAGACCCCTGTGATTGGCAGGCAGCATGAAGCTTCTGGATTCGTCAGATTTGATAAAAATGTGGACTTCTGCCCTTGCCTGCCCAATTGAGCAAAACCTTATGGACTTCTGCTCAAATAACTAATTCAGAGAACCTCAGCTGAAAATGCAATCTCTGGGTCCGGATTTTATGGCTACCCATGGCCTTTTACTGGCCGTGACGTAGAGCCCAGGTAATTTGTACCTTTGGGGACTGAAAATCTGGAGGGAGCTGAGTGTGGTAATACTTGGTTTACCATGTTGGTTACAGATGAAAAATTCTCCAGATAATGAGAACATCCTTGCAGCCGCCATGCGTGAAATGTTTGTTAGAATCCAGTTGGTATGTCCATTTGTTAAAGAAGCACATGACTTACAAAATGAGAAAGCTGATTTGACTCAGTGGTTTAAATTTATCTCGCCCACCCCTCTTTCATAGTTTAAAATGCCTTGATATAAATGAATCCATCACGCTTACAACATTGTGGGGTTTTGCCATTGAGAGGCACTGAAGAGGGTCGGAGATGTAAACCTCCTCCCTTTCTGAGAGATTTCACTAATCTTCTTAAAATTCTTCGTACTTTTCTTAAAATTCCTGAGGATGTCAGCATAAGCAGTAGCCTCCAAATGTCCCTCAAATTTTGCCTTAGTCAAAATTCGCTGGTGGTTCCAGAAAGAAGCTCCCTTGGTTTTCTTCCAGCCAGTTGCTTGGAATAACAAATTCCTGTATCAGCAACGTACTTATCCTCATTAGGCTGAATCCCACTGATCCTGCAATCATCTGACAGACCTATCAAAAACATTTAGCGGAGGGACTGCATGAGATACAGGCTGTACTTTCGTTAGCTGTGTGTGTCTTACATCTCGTGTTAGCTTTAGTCGTGACAGTGGGAATTTAGTCATTAAAATTATTACCCACCTTAAGATCCTGCAGTTGTTTATTTGGTAAAGTTTGAGTCAATTTATGGAAGTCTGTGTTTACTGCCTCTCTGCAGCTTGTTCATGACACTGGAATGCTTGGGGGGCACTGTACAATATAATCTGCACTTTCTAGTAAATCAGTGCAGAATATTTGGCATCAGCTGTGAAGCTATGGTGTCCCTTTGAAGTGAAACAAATGAGAATTCTCGCTGGTTCCATTATGGGTTGCGGTGAACGATGCTCTAAATGAACAGAAATAATAAGTTACAGATATACCTTCTATTCTATATCCTTTGCTGATATAGAAAATAAAAATAGGGCAAATGTATGTCAGGCAGAAGTATATGAAATGACAAGCAGAATAATGAAAAGCAGAAGATTAAGAAGACATAGAATTCTTTGAATGAGTCATTGCTATAGATGAGGCTACTTACAATTTTGGGATTGATGTCTGAGTAATTTGTGACTCATTTCACCCTTTGACACAAACACACAGCGCACAAACTATGAGAAATGACTGTGATAAAGAACATGTCCAATTTTAGATATGACAGTGTCCTCAGCTTTGAAGAATTTCTCTCTCTCTCTCTCTTTTAAAAAGTGCTCAGACAATTAATGTCTTATGCATGTATTCAACAATAGTTGCCTAGCAACCATCAAGTAGCATGCTGCAGAGCCAAAGAGGCTGAGATGACTGAACAAAAATGTCAGCTGCCACTGCAGGTGAGTCAAGGAAGGCATTAGGATGGCTTCTACAAGTCCTGGACAAAAAAAAGCAAAATAATTACAAATCAAGGGAGTGCATTTATGAGGCCAATAATCATATATTATATTATATATTTATATATTCTTTCATTTGCACTTGTAACCCGGTTCAGAGGCAATCCACTCACTGTTTCTCTCACCTATAAATTTAAATGAGTCGGGTTTTTAGTGGCCTAGGCCCAGGCCTGAAGGAGAAAGCCAATAGAGTATTTGTATTTTAGAGCCAGGGGCTCTGATGCACCGCCTACCATGACCTGCTATAGAGTTTCCACCTCTCTCAGGGAAGGCGGCAGGGAGAAAATGCCATGGCTCATTTGCATATGTTGATTAAAACACCCACCGAGGCTGAAATAAACATAACTATCTGAAAAGAGGGGGAGTTTTGAACCAGACAAGTGCCAAACCTGCCCATTCCAGGCTAGCTATTTGGATGGCAAAAATGGTTCAAATCTAAGCATTTAGTTGCGCTGCCCTGGATCCTATGGTGTCTATGAACATGAGGACTTGCTAATATTCCAGTGTGAAATTGGTAAGGCTGGGATGAACACCAGTCCTCTGGGAGGGTGAATCTTCCAAAGTGGTTACAGATAGGTAGCCGTGTTGGTCTGGCGTAGTCGAAACAAAATAATTTTTTCTTCTTCCAGTAGCACCTTGGAGACCAACTAAGTTTGTCATTGGTGTGAGCTTTTGTGTGCATGCACACTTCTTCAGTGTATATGAAGAAGTGTGCATGCACACAAAAGCTCATACCAATGACAAACTTAGTTGATCTCTAAGGTGCTACTGGAAGAATTTTTATTTTTATTTTTTTTCTGTATTTTGTTTCTTCCGAAGTGGGTCAGTTCTCTTAAGGGAGCCTAGATTCCTACCTGAAATGCTGGGTGAGGGAAGCATTGTAAACTCTTGCTTCCTCATCTCCACTCCAAAGTGGTACAGCTCTGACCTTCAAGGTCCCATCTAGTTCTGTCCTTCCATGATTCAAAAACCCGCTTTGTCCAATAATAATAAGAATACACTGGAGTGATTCTGGTTTAGTGCTATAGCATCCACCAAACCGGTGCCCTTCGGATGTTTTGGACTACAACTCCCATCATCCCCTGCCAACACAGCCATGTGGCTTCATGCCGTTGGGAGTTGTAGTCATGACCTTCACCAACCTGCTGCCCTGCAGATGAGCGCACTCTGGGAGAAACTGCTGTCGAAATCCAACTTTAGAAGTTGTAACAGGATACAGCGGGGAGACAGCAGTCAAGTTGTCTCATAGTCTAATATTGCTTTGTTGGCACTAGTCCATGATTAAATACATCCATTTACCTCAAGTGCTATTGATACTCCGTTCCTGTTTCAGGAGATGGCCCTGAGATAATTCCAAAGACAAAGGGAGGATTTGATGTAACAGTTTTGCATAGAATCTTTGCAGGCACCATGGTTTCCTGTGATTTTCTTTCTGTTTGCTCTACCTGCCCATCACAAGTTTTGTTGGCATATCAGAGAATCATGCTGCATCGTGCTAATAAAAATATATAAAATTGCAGGTGCGTTTTGACTTTGTTATTTTATCACAAACGGAGTATGATCAATGTTTAGGTTTCCTAGATTGCAGGTTGTTATGAACCCAGCAAGGTGGATAAACATTTGCTGAGAGTTGCTTTGGGATATAGTGCACTGAACCAGGGAGACTTGGTCTCAGATCACTATTGTGTCACAAAACTCACCTGGACTATTCACTTTCTCTTGGCATGACCTACCTCTTAGGATTGTTGTGACAGGGGAAATGGGATTCCTCCATAGATGCCACCCAGGACTCTTCACAGGAAGGTAGAAATGTGGGATTAAAATGTGTTAGTTACTGTTTCCAGGATACTGTGTTGAGCAAAAGTTGTGTGTATGGGGTTCTTCCCTCCCAAAACTTAACTTCTCTGTAATACTGGTACAGTGGTACCTCGGTTTAAGTACACAATTGGTTCCGGAAGTCCGTACTTAACCTGAAGCGTACTTAATCTGAAGCGAACTTTCCCATTGAAAGTAATGGAAAGTGGATTAATCCGTTCCAGACGGGTCCGCGGAGTACTCAACCTGAAGCATACTTAACCCAAATTATGAGTGTAATTGGTTCTGGAAGTCCGTACTTAACCTGAAGCGTACTTAACCTGAAGCGAACTTAAACTGAAGCGAACTTTCCCATTGAAAGTAATGGAAAGTGGATTAATCCGTTCCAGAGAGGTCCGCGGAGTACTAAACTGAAAGTACTCAAACCGAAGCGTACTTAAACCGAGGTATGACTGTACTGTACTTGAATGTACTGTACTGTACTTCACTCCATAGAAACTTTAGGGGAAAGTTGGGCTCTGATTATAGATAATGACCCAGCTTGGCTGTAACACTAAGCCAGACCAGAATCTCCTTTTGGTCAGCATTCTTGGTCTCTTTGAAGAAGAAATAGCCCCACACAGCTCTGAGGGAACTTTATTTGCCTTCTCTTCTATGGCTGTAGTGGCAACACCTTCATTCTATTCAGGTTTCCAAAGCATAGAGAGGCTCTTCTCTCCACAGTCGTATAACATACTAAATGTAAACTGCAGCCCTAAGTGTGCTTACCTGAGAATGGGACCCCACTGAAATCAGTAGGATTTACTTCAGAGCAGACATGCCATAAGATTGCAGTGTAAGAAATCGCTACTGATCGGATTTGTGATTTTATATGTTGAGCCATTTCCCCCTGAAGAACGTTTAACCGTTGAAATTTGGAAAACCAGTTTGTTAATATGGCTGTCTTGCGCCCCTTGGCTTTGCCTTCTGTTCCATCTGCTGTGTGATGCAATCTGCTTTCTGGTTGCAAGTTGTAGTGAATCTGGATTTTAACAGGTGAGGAAAAACTTGGGGTGGGGGAATGGCTTTGGAGCAGTGTGGGAGGGCTTGGTGAGAAGATCAGTAGGCGAGGGTTCAGTAGGCATGATTACTGGTATTGAAGCGGCTGTTTTAAGAAAAATATTTCCCAAAACTCTCACATGTCCTAGGACACTGCTTATTTTAACCTCGCCCCCTTCTCATTCATCAGGCTAAATGTAATTTCAAGATGGTGTCTTTTGCTAGGAAGATCATCAGGCGAAAATGTCTCCCACAACCTCTTTATTTGCATGACTGCATAACAATTGTGAAACAGTTTATTATTATAAAATTAGTGTGGCATAGCACAGAACAAGCTGGGATTGCAGCCAAATGAAACAGAAAATGAATAGTTGCATAAGGCTTTGAGGCGCATGCAGTTGAACACAAGTGCACTGTATATTCTTCTGAATTGTCCACTGTTTGTGACTGTTTCCCTTTCGAACATGATCACACCTCTGTTCAAGAGCCACTGCTGTTATTAGTGTAGTTAAAGGTCCACTGTTCTACAAACATGGGAATGTATTTGGTTCAGGTTTTATAAACTAAGTATTGCTGGCTAATAGACTCAAAAGGCACCAAAAAGGGGGGAAAGGGGATTAAATACTGTACAATGTGGTTGTTACTTAGCATGGGAAGTGTTTTTCTTCAGTAGTGAAATGGTAGCTATCATTCATCCCAAAAAGGAAGAAACAAAACCCAACGTTTTAATTCCTGTTGAACAAATCTTTACTTCTGTGTAATCTCTCTCCCTCTCCCTCCCCCACCTCTGTTTGCATGGCAGTGTATTATTTTGCAATCAGGATAAAAGCATTATTTATGAAAGTTCTAAAATACTACATTACTGTAAGTTTAAAGCTGCAAATCAATCTCTCTGCTTTATAAAAGCATTTTATTGATTTGGAAGGGCAAATCTTCGCTTGAATTTTAAAGTACCTGCTTTATGGATTGGGACTTGGAGTAATTTTATAAGCAAACATGTTTTTTGAGATGTTTACTTAAGACTTCACGGTGCGTGCGTGTGTGTTTAGAATAAATTATGCATATTTATATATGCTTCGAGTTCACTCATTTACTCATGGGGTATTGAAATGATTAAGGCAAATGCAGAGCCAAAATTTGGTGCACACCTTGAAAGCAGAACAGGGTGCAAGTGCAATATAATGGTTATGGTGCGGATTTGTGAAGATACTTTGACAATTATCTGACAGGCTGTTTCAAGAGCCTCGATAGCTCAGTTGGTTAGAGCGTGTTGCTGATAATGCCAAGGTTGCAGGTTTCAGCTGCATATTCCTGCGTTGCAACTCTACAATTCCAACTCTACAATTCTATGATTCTAGTGGCAGCTTGAAATACTTACTGGTTTATTTATGTATTGAGACCCAGCATGATTTTTTTTTAATTGCCAAAATTTCAGAATGACAGAGGTTTATTAGGCATTCAAACTCACCCTGGTTCTAACCCTGGCTGACCCACTGCTCTTGTAGCAGACGCCTATCAGTTAAGCTATCAGATGAGTGGTATGGTGCAAAATGAGCTTGTTGCTTGTCTCATTCCACCACCTTTGCAATCTACAATGCCGTTTACTATGCCATCATAACCTCCTGAATGTGGAGGAAACGCTTGCAGTTGTTGAGCATGTGTAACTTAGCGTGCTGCAGTGGGACGTGGGTTGGAGTGTTTTTGCTCCTTGACTGAGCCACAGTTATAATCTGATCTTAGGTTGGCTTCAGAATAAAGCAGGGTTACGCTTGTGAAACAAAGGTGTCAGTAAGAGAAGATAACCCATTCAAAATGTTGGCAGTTGCACGTTTGAAGCACGGGCAAAGATGGAATACAGTAAAAGACTAATGTGTTTACAGAGGATAGATCAGAATGGATAAGTATCTCAGAAATGGGGGTTGAACCCGAATTCCTTTCTAATTAATGACAGCATTAATATACCAATAACACTAAGGCTGCAGTCAGAACTATGCTCACTTGGAAGTGCCACTGAAATCAATAATTACTGGGGAGTGATTATTATTTTCCTAACTTCTTCCTGTCATTATCTTGCAAGTCATTGAGCAGTTTTTAAATAATCCTTAGCTCGAACTTGGGAAAAGGAGAAAATGGAAATTCCACTCAAGTGATTGGAAAGTAGCACGGCCACTCAGTTGGTTTCTACCCAGGGAGAAAATGTTGCTCAGCAGTGCCTGAAAATGAGAAGGTTGTGTCAAAGAATTTATATTCACATCCTCTGAGATCTATAATACCGATGTGTGGAATGCAGAATAGTCAGGCACCATTTGTAAATTATGTCCATCTGTTCATGCTGCATTTGTGGTCAACGGAAATTATTATAATTAGACACTGAGGTAATGCTACCCTACTCTTTTGTCTTTTCAGTTTAGAAGATAAATGTATTTAGTTCAAGAAAAACTGTTTAGTGATATCTTCATAAAGGCTTCTAGCAGTGATGATTCTGATGAAGATGAGCACTTTTTTTCTTGAGTAAATGTTGTTGTTTGTTTTGCCACAGTCGATATCTGGCTTTTGGATCAATGCCGCCATTATTATTTTTTTACAGGTCCACTCCTACTTAATAGTTTGCATGGAAATAGAAGACCCTTGGTATTGCAATTTTTCAGACAAATTGCAACTTCTGTAGCAAGAGCTCTTTAAGCTACTGGCAGGGCTTCCTGTATGTGCTGACCTAGAAACCATTGCAAATGTATCAGACTACGTATTTGGAGATCCTGATAGAGAAGAAGGCCCACCTTGGAGGAGGCCTGTGCTGGATCCCTTTTTCTTGGGAAGCCTGGCAGGTTGCCTTTCAGTTGTTACTACAATATCCTTTTACAGTAGACCAGGCATCCCCAAACTTCGGCCCTCCAGATATTTTAAACTACAATTCCCATCTTCCCGAACTACTGGTCCTGTTAGCTAGGGATCATGGGAGTTGTAGGCCAAAACATCTGGAGGGCCGCAGTTTAGGGATGCCTGTAGTAGACCTTCATTTGTAGCTTGCAACACAATGCCGCTCTGTGTAACCACAATCAGGTTCAGTCAATTTGACTTTCATATTTCTAGTCTGCAATGGTTTTGTAGGGTTGTGGCCAGAATACAATGTGTCCAGTAGACACATGCAATGGCACAATGTCTGGAGGCTAAAACTATGGCATACTTCCAATCCTTGCTAAACCCCATCCCAAGCTTAGTCCCCTTCAGTTGCATTACTGACATGCATTGATGATAAGAATGTACGGCAAAGGTGCACAAATAATGAAACATTGCTAGACTTGAGGTATTGACTTTGCCCCATAATTTTAGCATGTATGTTGCAAAACATTCTCCAAACCCATTTGTAATGAGGTACTCTATAAATGTCAGATTATGCAAATCAAAATGATCCACATTTCAGTTTTCCTGTTTATATGCTTTAGACCACAACTTGTGGCATTTCAGTGTTATCCAGATTAAAATAAGAAAACCTTATTTTCCAATTATGGTTTCCCACATTCCAAGCACTCTAACATGTCCTCTTCCAGTAAATTATAGAGATGACTTTTACATTCTCTTCATAACCCCCCCCCCCAAAAAAAGAATTTACGTTTTCTTTCTATAAATATTAAGATGATATATCAGTTTCTTCAGAGAAGGAAAAAGTTGGGGAAGAAAAACATTTTGAAGTTGCACAACTGTGGTTGATCTAAACAGAACAAGCAAGCAACGTCATGTATAGTGTTTCTAAAGAGCTTACTGTTTAGTTTTATAATAGCAGTATTTCAAGGGTGCTGATGATGTAGTGGGAAGAATGGATTGTTCCTATTGCGAAACTCTTTATTACTTACTTGTACTTTGAAAGTGAACAAAATGGAAGTATGCAGGCATTCCTCATGCAATGTTAACAATAACAGGACATTTAAAAAAAAGGCTAACAAAGACTGGCTGTTTGAGAAATAGTGATTTATCAAAGCAACAGTCAAGCAAAATAAATGTTTGGCATCTTTACTAATGGAAAATGCATTTGTTTTGCTGCTTTCCTCTCCTCCAAATGTGCCCTTATAGGTTTGTTTTAACACCACCTCATTTGCATTTTAGAAATGGGTTTGTTGCTCAATAAATTGTTCAAGCCTCTCCAACTGTATCTTAAATTGAATTGACTATTTTGTGTTAAATCAATTTAGTAATCTAATATTAAATGTGCAGTTTAAGGCTGCCAACAGCTTCTTTTTTAAGCAAAATAGGTGGAGGAGGCGGAAGAAAGATACACACCTGGTCCGGTTGTGTTTGGTTGTGTCAAATCTCTGCACATGTTACTCATTAGCAGAAACAAACTGTTTCTTCAGGGGGGAAAAGCAACTCCATTTCTTTTCCATATTAGGGAATTTTACAGACTCCCATTTACCCTAGAATCCTATAATACTGAGCTGGTGGGCATGTCAAGCTGTTTTAGGTTAGAAATGAAGCTTTACAGAAAGTAATAGATGCTGTGACTTCTCGTGAAAGGCTTAAACCCTTGTTAAAAGCCTTTGCCCCGCATCCTGTACATGTGTAATGGTAAACACCATCCATGCTTTAAAAGTGGTTGGGCAAGAAGGCTGAAAAGGCATGGCTTATAAACACCCTCTGTTTGGGGCAATGCCATTTCCCATATGAGTCCCTGCAGTTGCTAAGATAGCTTTGTCCTGTGCCCCCGTTATGGGAAGTGTAATAAGCAGAGGTGGTGAACAGGGATAAGCTATTAAGGTTCACCTTACTACTTTTGGGGTGGAAGGAGGGCCTAAAACTCAGTGGCAGAACATCTGCTTTGCATGCAGAAGGTCCCAATCCCAATCCCTTTGCATCTCCAGGTAGAGTTCGGAGAGGACCCTGTCTGAAACCCTGGAGAGCTTCTGCCGGTCAGTGCAGACAGTGAGTTAGATGGACAATGGTTTGACTCGGAATAAGGCAGTTTTCCATGTTCCAGTTGTGGGTTTAGGGCAAGATGTCCTTGCTCAGTAGGTCCCCTATTGGACTCCCAGAGGAAACTGCCTTCTGTCAAGTCAAGACTTGGTCCACCTAGCTCAATATTGCTGACACTGGCTGGCAGCAACTCCCCAGGGTTTCAGAGGAGGGTCTTTTCCCAGCACTTTCCCCTGCCTTTGCAGCTTCTACGCCACCCCTTTGACCTATGAATTGTGAACTACGCTAGCTTTATTTCATTTTTAAAGCGGCATGTCACGGTGCCAAATCTCTTTGTTGTTGTTTTCATTCTGAACGGCCCCGTTCTGAGAATGCACCACAAGCAGGCTGACCCCCGCAGTCCAAAGTATATTACTGTTGGAAGTAACTTCCATTGACTTCATCGGAGCTGGAGTATAAAGGGCGCGTCCTGATAAAGCTTTTTGTGGACAGTGCCACTTCAAGCTGCAGGTGGAGGAATAACTTCTCGAGAGCTGCTTCATCTAAATGATACAACTTGTGCACACAAACCTAGTATGTCAGAGAGAAAGACTGCATTCAGCCTTGTCCCTACCATGGTATTTTTCACACACACACACCCTTCCCCAATTTGAAGCATTTGAACGTATAACTTACCCCCCCCCCTCAGCTTGAAATGGTACAATCCAGGAAAAGCTTTAGCAATTGAGTATATAAAACTGGCAAGTTTTGTATAACCTTTAGCTTTGCGAATGTCTCTTCCCATCAGTTGTTAACATTGACTGCACATTGTATTTTGCATGCAGATTTTTCTTCTTACTCTGTGTAGCATCAAGATGATCACTAGAGGGCAACTGAGAGTTTTCTTTCAGGGAACAAATCTGCTTGGTTTAATAATGCCAGCTAAGTGTTTAAAACATGATAAAGATTGATTTTCCCTTCTTGCAGTTTTTTTAAATAAAAAATATACATGTAGCTTCTGGTTCTTTGTTGACAGCAAATAATAAACCAACTAAAGGGCCTGGGAAGGAAGGGAAAATATAGACAGTAGGGGAGAATGGCTGCTTTTGCCCAAATAAGGGATTATTTTTTGGCTTCCTCATATGTTAGATAATGATCAACTGACAATTGGTCATGAGTTAATAATGCTGGATGCTGAAATATGCATACCATGTGGCAGAAAAACAGCTCTGCCAACAAGTACAATCACTGCTATAGTTACACATCAGGAGGGGGGGGGGAGTCATGGGGAAATGTCTAGAACATTTAATGGCATGTCAACTTAATCTACCCTGTTTCCTAAAAAAATAAAAATAAATCAGTGCTGACTCTTCCCCCCCCCCATAAAGATGTTACACACACACACACACACACACACTCTACTGGTAAGCGTGGAATAACTTTATTGCTTATAGGTTTTTTTATTCTAGTGCTGACTCTACTAGACTGCAGTCTTACAAAAGCTCTTGTCCTGAATAGGAGAAAACACTTTTGAGCTAGGGGAAAGGAAAGTCATTTTTTCAACATTTCCAATGTAGCAACATTTGTCTTTTCCACTATGCAGCCTGTCCCAACCACTTTTGAGAGGCCTTGCAGTACACACCTGCTTGTTTGATTATTTATTTACCCAGACAAGCACATGCAGCGGGAGAAAATAAAGTGGCATGCTTCATCCTGGCATCCACCTGTTTCGGGATACAATGGAGGAGTGGACCTTTTGGGGTTGGAAGTCAAGCTGTTGGAAGCTGCAGCGCTTGCTGTGGCTGTGGAGACCAATGCGGGAGAGACATGTTCTGTTGCAGCTGGGGCAGGTGAAGGTGTCCGGTTGTGCTAGTGCAGATACAACATGGCAGGGATAGTACAGCTCTGTGGCAGGGCTCAGGTTTCACCTGTGTCCTCATTTCCAGTAGGAGGATACTGGGTAACAGGGCAAGGAAGGGCCTTTCGCCTTTCTAACCTTCGACCCACTGATCTGCTGCTACATAATTTGCAGGTTTATCTTTATTTGTATCTATGTTGGGTTGCATACATTTCCCAGGTGTTTCCCCCAACCAGGCATCATCCAGGGCCAGGTTGTGCCACTTGCCTTCTGGACAACTACTTGCCACTTGTGGAATTGGTCCTCCTTTCGCCCTCCTCATTGGGAATACTCAGTTTGCCTCTTCTAATAGGATCTTCCTTTGAGGGGGAGAGAGAGGTTCTCCTTGCCAGTTCGGAGATCTGCGTACAGTTTTGAATAACAAGTTCAGAGCCCATTGCCAACTGGAAGGTTTCATACCAGGTGCCAACTGGGGATTATGGGTGTGGTGGCTAAAAGCCAATCTAACTTTGCAAGAGAGACGTTCTCCAATAAACAAGGATCACATATTCCAGTTAATATCCCAGGTGGCTCCTTCCCTAACCCCCACCCCAAGACACTCGCCCCCCCCCCCTATTCTCATGGGAACTCTCCTTGGAAATGTTTGTGGAACTCTGTCTCTGATTTAGTCAAGGAGCTTAACCATCTGCTTAACTTTTAAGCATAGGCATATTTGAATGAATGAGGTTATTAATACCCTAAGTTTCACATAACCTCTAACAGTTGCTGGATGAAAATAGGTACATTTGTTTGCCGTTACACAAGAGAGCCACTCCACAGAGCAGAGTTGAGAACATGGCGTGTGACCAAGCTGCTTTCATGATGGCGGGTGGGTGGCAGGGCCCTGGTGGCTGGCAGATGCTTCTACAGAATTTTAGAAACATCACTTTCAAATATATGTTTTCCTATCACTGAGAAAGCAATTACAGTTGTACCTTGGTTTTCGAACAGCTTAGTTCCCGAACATTTTGGCTCCAGAACGCTGCAAACCTGGAAGTGACTGTTCTGGTTTGCGAGCTATTTTTGGAAGCCGAACATCCGATGGGGGGTCCACGGCTTCCAATTGGCTGCAGGAGCTTCCTGCAGCCAATCAAAAGCTGTGCTGTAGTTTCCAAACATTTTGAAAGACTTCCGGACTTCTGGAACGGATTCCGTTCAACTTCCAAGGTACGACTGTATTTTATAGATATGGTCTGAATGTTCATTTCAATAGCTAGTGCCCGTTTTCAAAACTCAGCATACATTAACAAAGATATGACACCTTAGCTTTTCCATAGGCCTCTGTTTGCACAAAATGGATCCTTCATATCAATGCTTTCCTCCATTCTGCCTTTTTCCGCCCTACTGATTGATGTCAGAGCTCCACTCTTGTTGGTAGGGCAATGCCCACAGAAGTTTCCACAGTGGTGGAGAAGGGGTATCTGACATTGGTATCTCATTAACATGCATCTATTTAGGCATTTGTTTTTTTTAAAAAAGTGGGACTACCTTTGAAGGTGACCTGCAATTAATCCAGAATGCGGCAGCTAGACTAGTGACCGGGAGTGGCCGCCGGGACCACATAACACCGGTCCTGAGAGATCTACACTGGCTCCCAGTACGTTTCCGAGCACAATTCAAAGTGTTGGAACTGACCTTTAAATCCCTAAACGGCCTCGGTCCTGAATACCTGAAGGAGCGTCTCCACCCCCATCATTCAGCCCGGACACTGAGATCCAGCACCGAGGGCCTTCTGGCGATTCCCTCATTGCGAGAAGTGAGGTTACAGGGAACCAGACAGAGGGCCTTCTCGGTAGTGGCACCCGCCCTGTGGAACGCCCTCCCAGCAGATGTCAAGGCAATAAGCAACTATTTTACTTTTAAAAGACAACTGAAGGGGGCCCTGTTTAGGGAAGTTTTTTTATGTTTGATGCTGTATTGTTTTTAATATTTGGCTGTATTGTTTTTAATATTCGGTTGGAAGCTGAGTGGCTGGGGAAACCCAGCCAGATGGGTGGGGTATAAATAATAAATTATTACTAATATTAAAAAAGACAGCTAGCACTGCCTCCTTTTGGAGATGGTTTCAACTACTGTTACTAAGTTATTTGGCTTCTTTATGCATGTTCCACTCCTTTCCTTCATCTCAGTCCTTTCCTGTGCACTTAAAGGAGGTGGGGGAATGCAACAGAGATTTCTATAATTCTGTGAAGCTGGAGGCAAGCGAGGGATAGAGAATGGCTATCACAGTACATTACTGTCATACAAAAATAGTGTCTTTTTAAAATGTTTCTGAGAGGCCCTAATACCTACAGGCCAGAACGGAATAGTCGCATCAGAAAATAAGCATAGCATTTAGAGTAAAAAGCGGCAGGGGAGGATAGGATTTCGATCATTACTTAATGCATTTGTTAAGTTTGTGAGACGAAATGAGTGGGAAACGGTGTGGGTTGTGGAAGTTCGCTTACATGATCCCAGCAACTGCCAGAGAATTCCAAGAGTACTTTGTGTTTGGTACATGTCAACGATCTAGGTATTTGAAATGAAGTAATACATTCCATTCTCATTAAAAGCCTTTGGCAGCAGCACTGATCTCTTACAATACGCCCAGGTAGCTAGCTGGACTTCAGCTATGTTAATAGCTCCTTTCAGCAACCTGTGCTCTGTAACAACACTTCTTGATGTCAATCAAAATAAACGAATTGAAAAAATAAACCCGCATTTTGAGGACGACTCACCCAACATTAATAGGAAATATTTCATGCTGTAAAACCAGAGTAATGCTACATTCAGGTTACTCTTGTTGTCTTAGACTTAGACCATCTATACATATAGAAAATTATTTGCCCATAGCCGAAAACTGTGTGATATCTGGGGGGGTTGTACCACAATGAATGAATGGGCCATGTCTTTCTGTACGTTTGGTTTGCATGACAGCTAGAATAGCATCTCTGATCAAGGACTTCTCTGAATCATATCTCACATTTGCCATGAATATGGTAGGCGGCCTTGGGCAAGCTACTCTCTCATAGTCTCACCCAAATCTGCTACTTGGAGACAATAATTCAGGGTTACTTTGCAGAGTTGACAGGGCTATTTAAAATAAAGGATGCTGTGAACCACTTTTTATTATTAGCCTTTAAAATCTTTTGCAATTTAACTATTTGTGAACTGTGATCATTTTCCTTTGTTTTGCATATTTATTCGAATACATTAAGACCTTCAAAGTTGGGAAATGTTAGCTAGCAGTTTTCAATGTCTAATGGCATTCATCTTGGGCACAAAATAATATTGGAGGGGGCAGTAAAAAAAATGGCTCCCATTGAGCTAATGGGACCGGCCACCTAGAACAAGGATTCCTCACATTTGTTGCATGGATTATTACTATTGTTGTGATTTAATGGTTCTTTGTGGGCTACCATATTTTGTTACTTTACAGCCGTCATCTGAGATGCAATGGCTTCTACTATAGTTTCCCTTTATGGCCACTCCAGCAAAAGTGTATATGGGGCAGAACTGTTAGGGGCTTTGTTAAAGTTTCCACTGCAGCCAGTTGCACTGCTGTTTGTTTTTTAAAGTTAAATATTAATTTGAATTGAAAAGTGCCTTGTCTCTTCAGCAAGATTATAGAAACCCTTTTCCCTTTATTCTTTCCAATGTGTCATTTGGGAGTTGAAAGTCTACCTACCCCCTGACTACTGATGATTCCTAGGCCAAAGTTCATAACTATTATGCTTGCCTATGTGATTCTTTGCAAGGGACGCACGTGGCGCTGTGGGTTAAACCACAGAGCCTAGAGCTTGCCGATCAGAAGGTCGGCGGTTCGAATCCCTGCGATGGGTGAGCTCCCATTGCTCGGTCCCAGCTCCTGCCAACCTAGCAGTTCGAAAGCACGTCAAAGTGCAAGTAGGTAAATAGGTACCGCTGCAGCAGGAAGGTAAACGGCGTTTCCGTGTGCTGCTCTGGTTCGCCAGAAGCGACTTAGTCATGACCTGACTACAGCTTCCACATGACCTGGAAGCTGTACGCTGGCTCCCTCAGCCAATAAAGCAAGATGAGCACCACAACCCTAGAGTCGTCTGCGACTGGACCTAATGGTCAGGGGTCCCTTTAACTTTTTATGTGATTCTTCGATCAGTCTATGACAGGGTGGATTATTATTTAATGCTGAGGGCCACACCAGGCATTCCCCACCCCCACCAAATTTTCAGACTTCATGCATTATGATTTTCTGCATAGATAATGGACGTCCTTTCAGTGTGAGAAAATATATCTTAATGAGCACACCCCGCCTGATTTGCTGTGTTCAGGTTCAACAGGGTGCATGTGTATTTGAGACTCAGGTATGCATACCTAAGGACAAGAAGTCGAATGGGAATCAGCTCCCAAAGGCAGGCAATTCACGAATTATAGAAGCTGCACTGAAACCAATAAGTTCCAGATGTTGATGGTGACTGGAGATTTAATTGAATTTAGCAGATTTTAATATTCAACCTAGGGCACTGAAATATCTAAGGCACCAACCTTATTTGGCCAAACTGTATTTTTGTTTCTCATCAGCCTTATGATAAAAAATAGCATGAGTCAATTGTATTTTGTTTCCTTTAAACTATGATGGGACGCTGTGGGTTTTTTTTTTTTTTTTGGTGTGAGTTTTCGTACTGCTATCACTTTTTCCAAACGCAGGAAATCTATGTCCCATTCTTCTTCTGAAAAAGCAAGAGTGAGATTATCTTGGGAATTCAGAGCTATGAATGGTGTTAAGTCTTTCTTTCTAAAATGGAAAGAGTTGCTAAGCTCTGATTGTCAGCAAGGGCTTGTGTGGTTCTTGATATTTGCAAAATTTCCATGTCACACTGTTTCACCTCACCCAAAATCCCAAAGTTATTTTGACACAAGGAAGTAGCTAGGTGGAAAAGTAATCATTTTTTTTTATTGTACCGAGAACAATTTGCTTTGCCAATAATTAGGTGAACTTCCTTTTTGTTGCTATTGCACATATTTTGAAACAGAACTTTCCCCCGATCTTTGGTTCGTGTTTGATTTGTGTCACCATACTATTTCCACAGAAATAGTTAGTGTCACAAAGGTCAGGATTAGGGACAAAACAGGAAGAATGGGAGGGCTATGAAAAAGAAAGAAAATGTGTAAACCAGAGGTTTTCAACCTTTTTGAGTCCACAAATCCTTTGACCAACTACATTCTTTTTGCAGCAGCCCTGTGGGGCTCAAGAGCCCAGTTGTGTCACCTCTTGCCTGCAGAGCTGGCAGCCTCTTGCCCTTTTTCGAACATCCTCCCTTGTGGAGTGTTCCCTTAGCCTCCTCTCCCCTCCCCTCCCCTCCCCTTGGGAGGCCACCAGGCAGTCTCTGAGGTGCCCCCCCCCCGCCCCAAAGAGAGGTACCTCCTAATACTGTCCATTCCCAACAGCAAGGGCTGGAGGACTAGTTGGCTGGGCTCCCTTGCTTGTTTGCTTGCTTGCTTACTCTGAGGCTGCCTCAGCTCCTGGCAACCAGCACCTTCCGACCAGCTCCAGAGGTACCGTTCACCTGCAGAACTTGTAGCCAGGGCTGCGGCAACAAGCAGCTTTGCAAGAGGGCAGAGATCTAAGAGGGCATTAGAGGAGGGAGGGAAGGAAAGAGGGACAGAGTCCAGTGTTGCTCACGGCACCCCTGACCATCATTCAAGGCACCCCAGGGTGCCACAGCACACTGGCTGAAAACCATTGGGGTAAACCATTCGGCTTTATTTATCTACGCAGTCATGCCAATGGGGTAAATCACAGTGGCTTACAGTAAGGATGACAGGCTGGTGTAGCAAGGAGCTCAAGTGGTGGAACAGAAGTCCGTCGCTCCCAATACCACCTTTTATACTGATTTCTCCAGAAGGACCAAGGCCACCTTTGCATCATACCTTCTTAGCTTAACCCTGACAATAGGTCTGGAAGGATAGCAGAGTTGATAGTATCCAAACCTACTGCGAGGTCCAGGGAAAAACCACATGGTTGCGTTCCACTCCCATCCATTCCCCAGGGTAAGACATCTCAGAGGTCCATAAGCCCACCTGAGCCCTGGTAGATTTAACAGTAGCCAAGGTGGGCAAGGATTGAGGGAGCACATGGTAGCTCTTAGCCCTCCAAGGAAGGTTGTCCACACCCTCAGGTTGCACAAGCCGAAAAGTAGCCCTTGCAGTGTGCTCAGATGGTGTGCCCATCCCATGCATTTCAGCCCATGTACCAATTATAGCATCCAAGTTAGTATGCGTATGAGTGGTCTTATCTGTAAAATGTATGGGAAACTCATCATAGCGGGTCTCCAGGGGTTCTAGGTCTCCTCGCCTCCCTGTATTAATACAAGGGCCTTCATGACCTGAACTAGCTTTGCTCTGTAACACTGAACAGCTGCATTGGTGGTGGAGAAGTAATATTTCATCACCACCATCTCACCGCTGTTTGAATCAGACTCTATGTTTCGTACTTCCGCTTGGTAGAACAGGTTAACTTTTGTCATGGGCACCTAAACTTGGAATATAGCAAGTTACTACAATTGCCATCCATTTAAATTTGTTGATTTATCATTCATTTTAATTAATTACCTGATTAGGTATCTGGTGTAAATGTAAGTCAATTTACATATTACAACATTTTCAATTTAACATCTTGTTCGATGACACTGAAAGAAGTAGGTGATAACTTACCAGAATCAAAAGTACTGTTCATTATTAAAAAGGCAATTTAAATATTTCCTTCCCTAATAAGTAATTAAAATAGCTTCAAAATTAGGCATGTGTTCCCCTAGCTCATAGTGCAACTGAATAAAAACCTGTATTAAAGTTTTAAGTTGATTGAACTGTTTAAAATGAGCCACTTTCATTGTTGTTTCTTCATTTTCCCATGTACTTGGTCTGTTTCTTTGCTCTTTCATTCTCTTGTTGGTTTGTTTTTAATTCTGCCTGCTTCATAGACAAGAAGTCATGATATGCACAGTCTGTTATGCACATACTTAATTTATTCATTTTATTACATTTATGGACCACATTTCTTCCATCATGGAACCCAAGATTGCGTACATGTTGTTCCCGGGTAATTATCTGGCTGCGCTGAGACTTTCTACAAGTACTCATTACATAAACAGGTTTTATGGGAAGTCTTCCCACTGTAGGGCCGAAATTTCTACCCCAGGCAACCCACAGCAGTTGCATTTGCTTTTGCTGTCTAGTTTTCCTCCCCACTCCACCTTAAGCTTGGTGCTATCTCAGTTGCTCAAGAAGAAGGAAGGAAGGAAGGAAGAGAACAGAAATAAATGACGAATAATACCTTCGCTGGAACTAACATGCAGCACCGACATAGTCTGCCAAAGCGCCAAAAAAACCAGCACAGAACGGGTTAAAAATGAATGCTGTTACACCCAATCATTGTCTGCCAAAGCGCCAGAAAAAACATCACAGAAAGGGTTAAAAAGCCAATCTCTGGCTACCAGCAACAACAACCCAAAAAAAGGATCCTGGTTTTAACAGCTTGTAGCTTGAGGAGGGGAGAACAAATGGGGGGGGGGAACAACAATAGCGCGAATGGGCTGATGGGGAGCGTGCCAGCAGTGAGGGCTCTGCGTGTCACGTCTGACACGTGTGTCATAGGTTCGCCATCACTGGGCTACTGACTCTTTCAGCAGATGGTTCAAGGCAGGCACTACATCTGGCAAGTTTATCCATCTGCTGACCAGGATCTACTACTTGCTAAGTAATTTATTTAAGTGTACATTACTCTGTCACTTTTTGTAGAGTTTTGGGTGAACTCAAAACTGTGTATGTGGTTTGTTTGTTTGTTTGTTTGTTTGTTTTAAAAAGATGGCATGAATTTTTATCTTCTGACATTCTCAGAGAGAAAGTATGGGACTATCTATGAGAACCCATTTTTATTCACTGGGCATTTTTAACTTCTTAGTTTTTGTTGATTTTGAAAATCTGTTATTCTATTACTGTTTACTTGTATTGTGCTACAAATGGGTTGCCCACTGCCCTGAAATCAAGATAGGATGAAATGGAGTATGTAAATATTTAAAAGGAAGAACAAATTCATCCTGTAACAATTCAACATCCTGAGTATTCTTGATGACTGATCTCTTTGGTGGGAAGTGGTATTTTCCACCGCATGATCTATCAAATATCTTTTGGATAATAATGTCACCATGAATAAATAGACTTATACATACTTTGTGATCACCTATCATTTTTTTCAGCAGAGGGAAATGTAGCTCACTTAGGAGCTGTATATACAGTATGTGCATTACGTATGGGGATGTGTTAATCTTTTCAGCTGCAATGGAAATATTACTTTTAATGTCAGACTACCTCTTGCTATGCAATAAAATACCACAGTCATCACTGATTCATAGAGATGATTTCCTTTTAATTATACATCCAATATGAATGAGATTTAAAGTTGCATTATGTTATACAAGAAGTAATCTTAGAACATTCTGGATGGAGTCATTTCCTGTCCAAATTCCTCAGCAACCGAAGAAATGAGAAATTCTATATTGCAACCACCACTACCCAGGCAAAAACAAGATCATTATTCCAGGAATTTGCCCTTTTCTGCCATTTGAAGCTTTTCACTTAATTAATTAAAACTTTAAACTGAGAAAATTTGGCAGGGCTTCGTGTGTTTTCCTTTTGTGCAAAACAACACCGCATGCCCCTGAAATTCAGGAATAACCTGTATTTTTCTAAAATGCCCATTCTGGGAACTAGCTGTGCTTTCGTCCTAGTTACCATAAAACAAAGTAATCCTTACAAAACCCAAGATCCTGAGCCATAATTAATCCTTGTCATTTGAGCAACTTCAGGTGGTTTTGCCAGACATGAATTTGCCCCATTTACTCTACGGCAGCCGTTAAATTTTAGTGCTCGCATCAGGCTGCAATAAATCGAGAAAGCACTTTGGGCTTTACGCAACCTCTTTTGAAGGGAGATATTATTGACACCTCTCTCTCTCTCTCTCTCTCTCTCTCTCTCTCTCTCTCTCTCTCTCTCTCTCTCTCTGGGCCTTAAATGCGAGCCTGGGTTTGTGGAACGCGGCGTGCTCTCCAACTGGTGTCGAGCAAAGAGGTCATGAGCAACAAAACAATTAGGATGAAATCATGAGCTACATTTGTAAACGAGGGAGCAGGCTTCTTGGCAGGGTGTCAGCCGCTAGAGAGCTGGAGTCCGGAGTGCACACATCCCACTCTCCTCTGTTCGAGTCACTCATCTGTGTTTATATGAGTAACGGAGCAGCTGAGGGGGAGGGGATTTGTAAGCGCCGAGCAAATACTCTGAGCGCTCATTCTGTGCGAGACTGACATGCACACCGAGTCGAGGCTACTTCCAGGGATGTAGTGAGCGCACAGTCACATGCTGTAGCATTCATGAGTAGAGAGATAAATCAAGCAGATGTTTGTCGACTGGAATGGGTAATAATTTCTTTTACTCTCTCTCTTGATCCCCTCCTCCCTTTTCCCTTTCCTTCCTCCCCTCCCTCCTCTATTCGCATGCTAGCCTCAGATGCCAAGCCTTGGAGTTGCTTTCTGAAACACTTAGCGGCAGGCGGTGCTGAAGCATGAAACATTGTGGGGGCAAGGGAAGAAGGTTTGGGGTGGGACCTTTGCTTTTAAGCTGGGGGTGCGTACATTTGTTTTGTTTTCGTTCTCCACTTGAACCACTGCCAGCAGGAAACTGTTTCCCCCCCCTCTTCTTCTTCTTCTTCTCCAGAGCATCAGTATCAAATTATAGCAGCCTTGCATCTGAGAGCTAATTAAAATGTAAAATGTCCTGAAACCACTTGTGTGACAAATGTAAGATTAGAAACAATTAGAAGCCACTCGAGAGGCTTGTGGTGTTTAGATTTCTGACATTATTATAATCGTCCCTGGAAGTAATGAAAACAATGGTTACTTTGAAGGGGGGGGTTACAGCAAGTTATCTCCACTATAATCACAAGTTAATGATTGTTTATCGTTTTTAATGTCGTTGAAGTCCAGTGACTGAGCACACAAGGGTCACTTTTCTTACAGAACAAAACAACTACTTCATTCTTTTCCTCATAGTTTTCTCATAATCAGCATTGTATTTTGCGTGTGTGTGCATGTTTAAAAGGCATCTAAATCTGTGTTTCCCTTGTTTGACCTATAAGTTGTATATACTGGTTATCAAAGCAGAACTCAGAATTTTTCTATAGTGTGGAATCTCTCAGCTCTGTTAAAAAAGACTTTTGAAGTGTAGCATTAAAGACTGATTTGATAAAGTGAGGATCGCATTTCTGTTTGTCTCATGCCTTTAGCGGTTGAACTGTACTGTACAGAAGTACCAATCAATTATTTTGTTCTTTGTGCTATATATGGAAATGGTTGCTTTTTTCAACTTAGAAAATCTTTGACGCACATAAACATTGCCTAATCAAATACCTTCTCCTGTAAGGAAATTGCCAGAAGAAGGAATCAAGTTAATGCTTACATAATAAAATGGATGTATAAAGGATGTTCACCCATCTGATCTTTTGATTTGCAAGAGTGCAATTTGTGCTTTCTCAATATTCATTTGGATCCTTGTCCTATGTTAATAGCAACAGATTAGCTGGGGGGGGGCAGGAAATATAATATAGAAATATGTGACCTAGAAACAGTTCTACTACTGGCAATAACATTGTTAATTATTATAGGGAGACATAGGCTTCTTCAAGGTGCATGCTTGTTTTTGAAGACTGCTCAACTGGTGTTCAGCTGTGTTACCCCTTTGTAAGAAATTGTGCTGAAATTGTTGCCTGTTTGTTTTCAGCGCCAAATCTTAAAGGCAGACCACGCAAAAAGAAGTCATGCCCACAGAGAAGAGATTCACTCAGTGGCTTTAAAGATTCCAATAACAATTGTGAAGGCAAGGCTGTTGCCAAGGTAAGACATTTAGTAATTTTCATCCAACTTCAATTTTGCCTTTCTTTTCCAGTATAGCATTTCAAAGTAGGGATCGTCCCCACCTCTCTGCCTCTCTTTTAAATGAAAATCAATATGGATTGCAGTGTTTTGAGTGGGTGGGCTTCCTCCCTCCCCCCTCTTTTACATTTTGTTTGGTCTGCATTATCAGGAGCACTTTGGGAAAAGAATCTTTTTGTTTAAAACTCCTGTTGAGATTTACTATAATTGCACACATACATCATGTTATTGGTATGGCACCTTTCCATAGTTAAAGCCATACTCAAGGCGGCTTACAACATGAAAAAAATACATAATTACAAATGTAGCAAAAGTAGTCAGAAACAATAAATAAAACCTCAGAAGGTACACAACCAAATTAAACCATTTCCACATAAAGCATAATAAGATCTAAAACAAACAAACAACAACAACCCTCCCCCACAACAGCAACCCATAAACAATACCCCAACGCAGCCTCAGCTTTTGTAGCTGGAGTCAGTCAGGGCCCTGCCCACCCAGGTCAGTTGGGAAAAGGCCTGCAAGGCAGGGAGCAGAAGCCTCCGTTTCTGTAGCTGGAGTCAGCACGGCCCAGCTATCTTGAACACCATAGTTTTTCCTTTAGTATTATTTATCCGAAACATTTGTAAGCTGCTTTCACAAATGATCCCAAAGTGATTTCCATGTAACAAAAGGATATAAAAAAACACTTGATTCATGAATGGCTATCTTGCCTTTCCTCCAAAGAGCTGAAGGGCTGTGTACATGGTTCTCCATTTTATCACCAGTCTTGTGAGGCTGGGGTGGAAGTTCACCCTAAGTGAGTGGTTTTCTCTCATGGCTGAGTGGGAGTTGAACTTGGGCCTCCCCCATGCTAGTCCAACATTCAAAGATAGAATCATAGAATCATAGAGTTGGAAGAGAGACCACAATGGCCATCCAGTCCAACCCCCTGCCAAGCAGGAAACACCATCAAAGCATTCTTGACATATGACTGTCAAGCCTCCGCTTAAAGACCTCCAAAGAAGGAGACTCCACCACAGATCTATACCACGTTGAAAATTAAATTGCTCACAGCTCTTCTCAGTTGCCTCTCTGATATAATTTGAAAATAACCGTATATGAAACAGGAACTTCCTTTGAGTAACAGATTACAGCGAACACACACAAAATGTTACCTAGAATAATGTTGCTGTTCGTCTTTAGAAAAGTTGAAATGGAAATTCAGAGTGCAAGTTAATATTCTGAACAAGGTCTTTTAAACACATCTCCTTGTGCTTGAACCTATCTATGGGTCTTGGATTACCATGGGTTGGTTTGCATACACATGTTAATCACCTGATGAATCATCAAGTGATGACTTGTGTGCATGAATGAGCCATCAGAAACCCTACAGATATCACCTCCCATCACTTCAGTTACAATGGCACAACGTACAGTATAATGACCATGCACACTGCTGGAAATGGGATAACTATTGGGATAACTCACTTGGCTATGTTTGTAATACCGGTATGAAGCACCAGCCATTATGTCATTTTGGGGCTTCTTGTAGAAGAGTTTCCACGTCAGCATTTAATGCCTATCAGAAGGCAGAATTAAGCAGTTTCTGCATGAATTTTCTAATGTGAGCTATGTCACATTTGCATGTCAAAGTCCCAGCCGTCAGAAGGAGATAAATCAACTGATGTATTTGCATGGTGAACCTAGTCTGGAGTGTATTTCCACCATAGCTGCCAAGTTTTCCCTTTTCTCGTGAGGAAGCCTATTCAGCATAAGGGAAAATCCCTTAAAAAAGGGATAACTTGGCAGCTATGATTTCCACCAAGCAATTATTTTGTGCATTCTCCATCCATATCACGGAGAGTTGTGCTGCTCTCTCTTGCAGCCTCTGTTGAAGTGAATGGGTACTACATGGCTGGTTGGGTGGCTGAATGTATAGCAATTTGTAGACAACATTATTGTGCTCAAATATTTAAATTTCTGAAGTGCTGAAAGCTCTTGTTGCCGAGGCTTTCAGTGGGCTATTTGCCAGAATCAAATAGCATGCTAACCAAACTTTCCCTTAGCTCAGTGCTGTGTTGGGAGTAAAATGGTTTGGGGAGAGGCAAAAGCATTTGCAAGCTTCTCTCCAGGAGCCCACATATTCACACAGTTCCAGCAAGTCATAGTTTGGCATACTGTGATGTGCAAACCAAGCAATTGAATGTATTGAGTTGAGCCCATTAATTTAAGACTTTAAGAGGACAAATGTCTTGAGTTGTATTTTGTGTCACTTTTCTTGCGATTGATTTATTAGCATTGCCTCCTTGATATTTCACTGATATTGACACAATGGGATGGCACAAACAAAGCTCTAAAGGTAAAATCATTAGGGTTTTGTCATTAATTTTTGCATTGCTCAGTCTTTGGTGTTTTGTGGCATGGCTAGTACTTAAATTGTTTGTAATACGATGAGCTGGTATCACATTATACAGAGGTGTTGTTTAAAAAACTGGTTTTTGATGTTTGATGGCTTTGCAACCTCCATAAAACGTTATGGGACTTTCTCAGGTTTCCATGGTTGTGGAGTGCATAAAAGCTCAAAGATCCTGCTATGCAGATGCCCTACTTTAGTTGAATTTTGCAAACTTTTTACCTGCCATATTCAATTTGCCCTTCATGAACTATGGCCATAAACAATTCAACATCCTGTAAGTGGAGTATCTTCTGCATGTGAAACATAGCTGCCAAGTTTTCCCTTTTCTCGTGAGGAAGCCTATTCAGCATAAGGGAAAATCCCTTTAAAAAAGGGATAACTTGGCAGCTATGATGTGAAACAGTGTGCCAGAGGACCATTGAAAACAACCACAAAACTAATATTGTTCTTATGATATGTGACCTGTGCCCCACCCTCTATTAACAAGAAGAGATACCTGCTTTCACATAGCTCTCTTCATCTTTCCTGGAAGGCCTTTCACAATGTGCCACCCACCACTGAGCATGAAATTGGTTACGTCTTGGAGCTGGTTCTTATTGGTGGAAGTCTCATGATTGTAGAACCTCCCTTTCCTCTATGTAGACTGCCTAGCTAACATTTTGTTGTTCTTTCAGGAGGCTTATGGAACAATGTGAGAAACATTGTAATTGACTGGTTTGATTGTGGTTTTCTTACACTTTGTTTTATTCTTATTTTATTGTTGTTTTAAATGTAGTACAGTATTTTGTAACCTTCTTTGAGTTCACCTAGTAACAAAGAGTTAGGACAGAAACCACATGAATGAATGAATTGCATCATTCATTAGCCTGCTTAAGATTTTTGAACTTGGGCTGATGGCGTCCTTGAATGAACCATGAAGATATATTCGGTTCTGGACCAGTAATGCTGTCATTCTTGGACACATGGCTATGTATGCATGGCTTAGGCATAACACTGAGAGGGGTGATGCTGTAATTCCACAGCGAAGGAGCACTTTGAGCCCCACTCTTCCATGCAGAGAGCCTGTGGTGTTAACTGGGCTCTCCATAGCAGTGTACAGAGCCCCTCCCAATGCCAACATGAATATCCCCTGTGCCTTTCCTCCCCCTGCTGCAAAAGATGCTCCTGTCCACAGCATTGGCTGACAATACTGAATTGTCAGTTTTGAGCATGTTACAGGAGCCCAGCAGATGAAATGGGAAGCAAATGACAGCAAAGACTTAAAAAGCCATCGCATGTGGTCCTTGCTGAATTATGGCTATGCATCCTGCATATTCCCTGCTCAGATTCTAAATGTCATATTTAAAGCTGTCATGGAGCAAAACACACACACACACACACACACACACACACAAACAAACAAACAACCCATGAAGCTATTAGGACACCAGTTCCATTCAGTTTGTTTACCTTCATCTGTGAGCGAATAATTGTGTGAACTTTATTCCCTAGCATACAAAGGCGTTTGGTTTCAATAGGTCTGAATAAATTTAAGCTGGGGCAGCCTATTAAGTACTATAACTAAATTACAGAGCTGTCTTTTATTCTCCTGCAGCTCAAGTGTAGCGCTTGGGGATCGCAGCCTCTCGTAAGACAAATTTGTTGCACTTACTGATGAGCTTTCCTCTTCCCATGATGTCCTTGGGTTATGCCTTCAGGAATACAATATGGAATAGATTGAGTTAGGGAGAAATCATTTGTGGAAGAGTGAAAGTTCCTGTTTTTATCTCCAAGGGAGAAACTAGATAACTTGTTCGCCACAAAGGGCTATGAGGGAAAGGGGAGTGTGAAGGCTGTAGGTAATTTACATATTTAATTGTATGGAATTTATTTTACGTATTTTTATCAGGTGATTTGTCAGGTTCCAATTTAGCAGGTGGTTCTCAACATTTAAGGATGGAAGTAAACATTAATATTTCATGATTCTGACAGGCGCATGACTCAAGTTTCAAGAGCATGTTGCCACTGTTTTTACAAATGTCTTTATTCTGAAATTATTCTCCAGAGATGCAGGATAATTGAGCCACGCTCCACAAGGGGGCAGTCGACCTTGTGCACAGCTCACAGTTAATGCATTCTGCAAAAGAGCTGCAAAGGACTCAGGCAAAGTTTGGGCAGACTTGTAAAGAGTTTTATTGCAGAGAGTCATTTATTCAGTCCTATACATGAAGTCAGGTCAATGCTTACCTAGCCAAGTTATTGGTTATTCTGGCTGGCCTCTGCCAGTCTCTTTACTAACCCTGGGACCTGAGATTGTGCCAGGGGTTGCATGAATGCAAGGCAGATGCTGTGCCAGTGAGCTATGCCCTCTCACAACGAGCTATGCCATGGCAAAGGTCTTTCTATGGTCCCCAACCATTTCCCCTTGGAAGTGATTACTGTTGGTTTCAGTGGGACATCCCAGTAAAAATGTGCTTACGGTTCCAGCCTTAAATTTCCTAAGCACCCTTGCCAGCCACCCTTCTAAATATCTATGGAGCATATAGTGGGGCATATAGATCTCTACTGCAAACATAAAGGTTACACGCACACTCAGCGAACACCATATGTAGTGAAAGATATTAAAGAGGAGATTGAGATCTGGCAGCTACCAGCAAGATACACTGAGCCGAGTGCTGTATAGAAAATGTGGCCAAGAGGAGGCCGTCTTTAATTTCCATGGTCTGTGCCTTGGTCCAGCGCTTTGTGCCTTCCAGCTACAACACAACCCAAATAGCCCAAACCATGCAAATCCCTACTGACATGATTTCAAGAAGACCGAATAAGAACTCTGGGAGACACGCTGATCATTGATGATGTAAACTTTGGATATGTGCAAAACATTTACTAGCATAATCTAAGCCAGAACCAATCTGTTATGTACTGAGCTGAATCCTAGAACAATAGGATTCAGAATCAGCGGGAGCTACCCAATCCAACTCCAGGTGGAAGTGAATCCGCAACCTGATTGGCCTGCTGGAGCAGCCAATCAGGCGGCTGGCAGAAGTGAATCTGCTACCTGATTGGCCTGTAGGAGCAGCCAATCAGGCTGCAGGCAGAAGTCAATCCACAATATAATTGGCCCACAGGTGTAGCCCTGAAGTAGCCAATCACGCAAGGCCCATTGTGTAAATAATGTATATAAGCAGATGGTTTGGGGAAAAGAGCCATTCGTCTTCTCTTCTCCTCCTTGATGACTATGAGCTGAATAAAGAGCATGAAATTCACTCTTGACTCCGAGTATATTTCACAATCTCTTTCCCGGCTCCCCAAAATCAACATTATTCATTGGCCACAGTGGCAATTTCCTATTGTATTTCCCACAGTGGTGAGTTTCTGCAAATGAGGCTTGCCCCTGGAAATACAATAAGAGTCATTTGTCATTTTGTTAAGGAATGGTCACATCCCAAAATATGCAGCCTGAGTCGATGCATGCTTACTTAGGAGGAAGTCCAGCAAAAGTAAATGGAATTGACTGCCAAGTAATTCATGTAAAATGGGTGCACTGTAGGAGTCTGTTAGCTATTTGATGTCCTTGGACATATTGACATCACTGCTATTAAGGAATGAACATGATATTTTCATATATTTTGTTTCAGTTATTACCTCATTTGTCATACAGAACACGTTGCCTTGACATTAATTTTCTTTCATTTAGTTATTTCCCACCTTGATTTACTGGGTATATTTAAGCTGTCCATGTATATTGATGCTTTTATTGACCTGTATGAAAAATAAGACTGGACATAGATGGAGAGAGTTGTACTTTAGGTTTCCTGATCAAGGGACCCAAATTTTTTGTGTTGTTTTCTGGAGATGGAGCAGTATGTAAACCTTAGTTGCAAAATCTGTATTATTATTTTTTGGTCTACAATTAAAAACATATGTGATGGAATATGAATTTCAAATGAGAAATACTTTAACTTTCCAGTTAACGAAATTGGAAAACCCCGCTCTGCATGCCAGAAAGACAGTGTGTGTTGTGTGGAGGAGAGTTATTTGATAAGAGATTAGAATGTGTTTTGTGTTTCATGGGTTACCTCCCTGTTGTTGCTTTTAAAATGCCTTTCCCCACAAAACTAGCACATGTAAAATGCTTTTCCTAATATTGGGCCATCTAAAAAGAGTAATAAGGATATTTTTTTTAAAATACATGAAAGAGAGAGTGTTTAATTACAGCTTTGCACTTCAATCCAACGTGTGTATCAAATTATATCGCACTGGTTTCAGTTGTACTGACCCCATGTAAACAGGTTTGGGCTGGGATGCTAAAGATGGGAGACATATTTACAAATCCTCACTTTAAAATAAAGGATCGTGACGGCAGCAGACCTCCCTTTTTCAAATGGGAATAACAGTGACCTTCTTCACAGCTTTAATAAGCTCCAAACAGATCGATAAGCCGCTCGCTAGAGTTACCAGTTTGAAATCTCATGTTAGAGCTTCGCAGTTCTCAGGTTTTGGTCAGAGCTTAAACTGGGCTGGGGAGAAAGACTCCCAGTTTGTGTGAATATACATGCATACGCATGCCCCGAGATTAAATCATTTACTTACAACAAAATCATTTACTTGCAACAAACTATCTGACAACAATTATATAAACCAATCCTTGAATATATTTTTCAGTGAGGCTACAGTAATTGGGTCCCTCCTGAACTGATGTATGCCCCCCAAAAGAATCTCTCAGTTTCAAAGGCCTTTTGTAGTATCTGCACATACAATTATTATTATTTTTTTAAAAAAGTTATTTTCCATAATCATGAGGACTAGAAATTTCCTCTTAAAATAAATCTAAATACATTCTTTTTGCCTTGTCCGTCATGAATGCAGTCATGCAGATTTTCTGTTTCCTTTACACTCTGACCTTAATTAATATACCCTGCTCCCTGTCCAATTTTAACAAGGGCAGTTCATGCCTCACCCCAAGACATTGAAACTGAATACTTTGTTTATGGAAACACTGCTCCAGTTCTGAGCATATGAGGGAAGTTTTCCTGCTACGTTATGTAGTCATCAAAGGTCTCTTTTACATAGCAACAATTTTAAAAAGTACATCCAAAATAGATCATGCAACTCTATCTTCTCTAACAAGAGGGTTTTATTACATGCAATCACCCCAAATGGTTGAATTACAAAACCATTACAAAGCAGCATGGCTAGCTAATAAATTTATTTAAAAAAAATTTGATATCAGCAATGCATAATGGAGGGTTGACATTCAGTTGGTTTGATTTTATGGAAGGTTTGTATACAAAACAAAAAACAAAAACCAGAATTGTGTCACTTGTCTCCCAAATAAATAAGTAAATAAACCTTCGCAGAATTGACGTTCTATTTTATTTCCTTTGCTTGGTAGCCCAGTAAACCTAAATCAAGTCGGGCAAAGAGTGTTCGCCACCGGACATATTGTCACAAATATTCCAAACAGAGTGGCTGGGTTGTTTGGGGGCAGTGTTGGAAACTGAGGTATGAAAGCTAGGAGCTAAACAGCACCTTAAACCTAGGTTATGGGCCCAACAACAGAATGTCTAGGCGCACTTTTATTATAACAAGAATATAAAGCTGAAAATGAATGAGCTGCAGCCAAAATCTTACGAGAGCGAAACACTACGTTTCCGTTAGGCCAGCTGAGAGGCAGAACCTATCCGCTTGCCTGATGCTGCAGCTATCTCTCGGAAGTTAATCTGAAATCTTAGGCGCAGTACTGTGCCCTGAATTCAAAAAATCCTAACGTTAGTGAAATTCCCTGTCGTAAAATGCGCCCTGTCTGTTCAGTGACATTGTGTCCTTGGTCACGCAAACACATGCATCCCACCCAAACATCTTTCTTAAGATCTTGAGCTGAGTCGTGACACGTGCTAACATAGGAGCCAACTCCTAGGGGCCAAGATCCCTTCAGCCCCCCTAAAAAAAAACATTTGAGAGGGTCAGCCCCCCTCCCCCAAGTTGATAGGCATTGCCATTTAAATGGAGTGTGTGTGCCGAGTCTTGTGATCAAGTACTGTATGTGGGGTGGGGCTTACCAGCACTCCCCCCAATATTTTATTTGCACACTATTATTAAGGGGAGGGAACTAGCAATAGAGCACAGACTCCACCCTGGGTGAAAATCGAGGGTTTGTAATATTTACTACAAAATATAAAAGTGGTTAATAACCACTATACATGTGGCAGAGAGACAGACACCACCTTGTCTGTCTGGACTTGACAGATCACTTGAACAATTCTATGGAAGACAGGTGGACGAAATGACTGTATAAGGGAGGAGTGAGCAGCGCTAGGGATCTGGCAGGCTGCAGGGGAGGCCTAGATACAACAGGGCAGACTCAAAAAAGCAAATGGCATGGGGTTGGGCCAGGAAACCACAGAGCAGTAACTTACAGGAGAGAAGACATGGCTTCATGTTCTCTTTAGGTTCCTGATTTGTCCAAAGAATTAAACAAACACAGAGTGAAGGCAATAATGAGAGGCAAAGGAAGTAGGGAAATCGAGATGAAACAGTTTGGAAATATTGTACCTAAAACACAGAGAAAGAGCTTTAATGTTGTTGTTGTTTTTTTAAAAAAGATGCAGCTTGGCCTTCTGAGAAAGAGAGGGTGTGATGGTGCAGAAGGGGGGTCATCTCTTAAATGGGAATGAAAGCCGGAGCAGGCAGTTTTCAAGATCTAATCTGGCATCTCCTCTTTTCTTCCAGGTAAAATGTGAGGCTAAATTGCCTTTGCACAAAACCAAAAATAACAACAGCAACTGTAAAAAGGGCTCAAGCGAGGATAAATCAAAGGTTTCTGTAGGTGAAGAATGCAGAGCGGATGAACAGGCATTCCTTGTGGCACTTTATAAATATATGAAAGAAAGAAAAACACCAATTGAACGAATACCCTACCTTGGTTTTAAGCAGAGTAAGTAGAATTTTCATTGCATTTTTGGTTTGACATTTTAGAACAGTTTGGCTTCTGGGGTTGATTGGCTTGATATGGTGGGACAACTTTGTGGACAGATATGGCCCACTTTACCTCTCTCTTTGCCTCTTCTTTTGCATTGTACATTTACTATAAAACTAATTGTCAGGATCCAGAGCTTTATAGGCATTGAGATTCCCCCCCCCCCGCTCTTTGAGCAGAAACCCCACCACCAATGCCATAAAGCAAACTACTTTTAAAAGTCTTCTCGGTTTTCAAAGTGGTTTGCCGTGTGGATTTGGGAGGTGTGGGGGAGAGGATGCTATTTGAGAAACAGTATCCCAAAGCTCCCATAGGCAAAGCGAGTGGATCTTTGTATGTCAGCCAGTAAAAACCTTAAAAATGAAAACACATACGTACATACATGCACACTGGGGCCTTTGAAACAAGAGTTGTTGTCATTGTGTTTATATCCACCAATACATTTTCCATCCGCTATCTTGCAGTTTCTCTTCGTTTTGGGCAACTGCTGCTGGGAATTTATAGTTTTAAAATACACTGCTTGCGATCAGAACCTGGCATGTTTAAAAAGGTTCCTGCTTTCCCTCTCCTTTTGATAAATACTGCAGCTAATGTCTTCCCTTGAATTAATAATACGACATACTTTTATTGTACCCAGATGTTCCTTCCGGGGGGGGGGAGTCCCCCAGATATAAAAGGAAGGCATCTAAAGGTGGCCAGAAAGTAGGTGAAGGAGGTCACAGAGTATAAAAATAGACAGGATCTGTTTAAAGACATCATAGCACAATGCTAAGGCTTGCTTTGGAAAGAGCACTTTTGAGTCACTGCTTATAAAAGCAACAATTGATAGAGAACATGCAACTGTAATTAAATTTTGCATAAACATTCTATAGCATGGAAGAATGAACATCGCAAACGATGAAAGGTGTGCTTTAAATTGCCTATAAGGTACCTAAATTATTATAAAGGGAGGAATGCCTTACATGGAAATATGACTTTCTCAAACCTACCTTCCCAGATTAAATGTGTATGTTATTTTGATGAAGAATGTCAAACCTCTATGTTTTACATAACAATTTACATACCTAATAGCAATTGACACTGATTGCAACAGACCTCTAGCAGTCATTATAAACTTATATAACTCCAAAATGATTACAATGTTTGCCTGAAAAACCGGCTGCTTGAAATAGAAGTAAAATTAATGTACTATGAACAGCTTTCTTGCATTATGCATTTGATTCCGATTAAATCAAGGCCTGAGCAAAGCTCTTGATAGCTCTGGTAGAGTGCAAGGTTCAGTGAAGCTTTTTATTTAGAACATTTTGAGATGTAGTGTGTGTGTGTGTGTGTGTGTGTGTGTGTGTGTGTGTGTGTGTTTAATGTTAATTCCCCCCCCTCCTTATTTGTCACTAACAAACAGGCACATTTTTAAAAGCAGGTATCTATTGGATCTCAATTTCCCAGGGTTGCCATGAGATCATTCTGCAACATGTACCAGCTGAGATAAACTGGTGTGTTTTGATATTCAGCAATGTGCCTCATGTTTCCTCAGAGCAAGATTACTCAGGAGTAACTGAGCTGCTCATATAATGGCCCAGGAGTACTTGCTGTGTTTGTCTACCTTGACATGTGTAAACACATGAGTAGGAAGAACCAGTTTAAATAATATAATTCCTCTGTTGCTGGATGAGTACAGTGAATGTTCTTTGCTGTGCTGCGTGGTTCGATAATGAGCACTACTCCCTGGGGAACACCCATAATTTATGTAATATTTTGGAGGCAATTCATACAGCGCCATTATGAAAAGCTCTTTGATGGGGTAAAGGGAGCAAATAAAAAAATAAAAAATGCAAGCAAACCTATTTTACTGCATTCTGTAGTTCTCTCATTACAGAGGATTCTAAAAGTGTTTGGCCCCTTTTCCCCTTTAAAGGAAACCTTTATTAAATGAGACAATTTGATTAAAGTGCAGATATACAGACAATTTAAAAATAAGTCATGGTCATATAGGGAGGTATAATCACATCAAAATATATTTATTTATTTATCTCTCTAGCTAAGCTCTTTGACATGAGTTCAATAGCCAACAAATGGCATCCACTTCCTATGGAATGATGGAATTTGCACCCATCCTTAGCTCAAACGTTAAAGCTATTCATTTTTGCCAGCTCTGTAGTTGGACCAAGCTTTAGTTAGACATTCTGGAATGTCCACAAGCATCGGCATTTTGGATGCTTGAGGGTTGTTTGTGCCAGTGCAAACCAAAATTCTGCAAACCATCCCATGTAATGATGTCGGTCAAATTTGATCCATTAGAGACTTAGTTCAGCATCAAGCAACAGCAGGGATGGTTGTGCACAGAGACAGCTGTGCATTTTATGCAGGTTGCAAAATAGGGACGATAGCAGGAAACAGGCAAAGCACCTCTGATGGCAGATGGTATGTACAAGACACACACCACCAGTGGAAGTTCCTCATAGGGCTTCCCCTACTTCCAGGAGTTTCATAGACGAGTGCAGGGGCAGCATGACTCTGCAAGGAACACACCTGGCTATTGGGGAGCGGTAACACTTTGGGGAGATCCGCGCAAGACAGTGCGTGATCTGTGAGATGTGCACCAAGACGATTAGACTCAGAGAAAACTGGGGTGCAGTTGCATGGGAGATATGCTCTGGGTGCATCTTGATATTTCTCACCCTGCGGGCCACATGCATGACGAAATGAGCTGCTCCACTTGTAGAAGCTTGTTTCCTCATGCGGAAGAGGATCTCTGGATCCCAGCCAAGGTCTCTTATCTGAGTGGCAGTAAATACTTGTTTAATCAAGGACTGCTTTGTGTGTGCACTCCAGTTTACTGCTACATTAACTAAATGGCATTTTAAAAAATAATACTCTTTCTAATAACTATGTTAGTTTTATATAGGAACATATAATGCAAAGCTTATTTCGTGTGTTTTGTTTTTATGCTGTTTGTTTTATAACCTGGAAGTGAATTTAAGCTCAGTAAAAAAAATTATTTTATATCTGTAACTGTATCTCAGAGAAATGTTTTCCCTTGTGATTTTAAGAAAGGAATGGTATATGTGCAAAGCCAATGTTTACTCTTTGAATTATGTAAATGTCATTTGCAGATTGTTTGTGTTTCTCCCCCTCCCCCCCCAAAAAAAACCTTTTTGTGTGCGTAGATGTGATTGTTATCTTCTTGCTTCACTGTAAAAGAAAAACTGTTTGATTTGCATTTCTTTGAAAAAAGTTGGTTAATGCAATGCTTATCTAAATACTTATTGTCCCTCTAACAGTTAACCTTTGGACTATGTTTCAAGCTGCTCAAAAACTGGGAGGATATGAAACAGTAAGTGTTTAAGTAACTTAAATGGAAAAAAATGTGTAATGTAGCTTTTCCCTGTTTTGGGTGGTGTTTCTTTTTCTCAAACACACACACACACACACACACACTGGGGTTATTGGGTCCTTTTTTTAGAAAAAGCCCCAATTAGTTCCAGGTTTGGCAAAACTGTAAACTTGTCGAAGAAGAAGAAAAAAACACTTCTTGAGTGGAAAACATGTGTAACTCTTCCCTGTCAAGGAAATTGGTTGGGTCTGTAATTTTTTCCCATGTTGAGAAAGGGCTATTCTTGTACAACAAGCCAAGATTGCATAAAATGAAATTTCACTTGGCATAGTCCCTGACATCTGTTCATGTTGGAATATGGGAAATGTATTAAATGCTTTCAAAAGTAATCAGCGTTGTCCATTAAGGAATGGCTTGGTGCAGTATCTTTCTTTACTGTGAATAGTAAAAGATCTTTATTAGACAAGGGTCAGTGCCACATAAACAGGAAGTTATCCAAAGTATAAAGGCAGGGGGGGGGAGAGAAGCGGAATACTCTGACACTTTTTATCAACTAACCATATCTGACATGGGCACTTTATTTTTAGCTCACAGGGAAATTTGATGGTTGCGGATTTTACAGCATGTATTCCAAACCAATAAAACGTTGGAGCAACAAACTGCGATTAAGATCTTGAAATGAGAAGAAAGAGCTGCTTTAATATGGCATATAAAGATGGCATCTGCAATAAAGCCCATTTGACATAATACTATCGTCATTGGGACTATTTCCCCAGCCCATAATGCTCAGATTAGGTTGTGCATTTCCTGCCACAGTTGAATGCAAAAAAACATATTTAAATAGCTAGCTAGATATATTTATTTGTTTTGCTTTGTTCACTGAGTATAAATCTGGGCTGCATCTATTCCATAATGAAGTAACAGAGAACACAAAAGCTGAAATTAATTTAAGCTGAAATGTAATCACTCTGGAATTTGTCCCATAGAACAAAGCCTGTTGTGTCATTTCAATGCCTGTGCAGTTAGCTAACATATCTGTGGTTGTGAAATAGTAATCACATACAGGTACTGATAGCTTTAGTTGACTTTCTTTGGTCTGCATTTGAGTGCCTGATTCTGTGCTTGTTTACTTGGGAGTTAACCCAACTCTAATTTATTTAAATTTATTCACTACATTGGGTACACCAAATAGCTGTTGTTCTCTGGCCAATGTACAGAAAACATCAAAAACTAAATATACTAAAATAATAATAATAAAATTAAAGCAGAACTTATTATTTAAGCACTAAGGAAGGCTAAAAAAAATCTTGCCAAGAAGTTGATAATACAAGCATTAAAAGTATTTTTTGAGTTTTGCTTTGAATTAAGGATGTCTAGGATTCCAATATGCTAACCTTTGGAAAGTTCCACTTCTGTTACAGTTTTTGGTGTTCAAAGGCTTTATTCATGCAGGAACTATTTACAGAAGAGATGAGAGAGAATAGAAGACATGTTTTCTCAACAAGTTGGGAGAGAGAGAAATGGTTCAGCTTTTAGGAGTGGAGTTAACTTAGACAGAGAGCTACAAACAAGTGCTGGCTAGATTGCTAGAGAAGCAGTGCTCTCTTGTGGTTTAAAGTAACATGCATTAGCTGGAAGCTCATGAGTAAGAAATTTTATTTGCTTTTCTCCAGCACTTCTGGGCAAATGCTATTAGAAAGTGAAATTAGGCAAGTTTATTAAGTTGGAGCCATCAAGTTAATGACACATCTTAAATCTTGGCCCTTACATTGTTCCAGATGTTATATTCAAATAAGTGTGCAGTTTACACACACAAAACAGCAGCAAAGTAAGATAAAATATGGAGTAATGACAAAGAGAAGTCAAGATAGCCTTTAAAGTTTAAAGTTATTTGTAACAATCTGGCCATTTGGGGTGCCATCTTATGTAATGTGTTCAATGCAACTTTCTCCGTGCTAAGTGATGATAGGATTTCTGCCTTAGTCTATTAAAACGGCTAAAAAATATTTGTATAAACCCTCTTCCCAGATGTTGCCTAACTTGTTAACTTCCATCATGCTTATCCAATGTAAGACTATACTTTACTCCTTAAATGCCACATTCATTGTATTTTTCACATCATGTTACAACCTTTGAGCCATTCTTCTTTCCAGTAGAGTGAAACTTACAAATTGAGATTTCATAATGTGCAGGAGTTAGCAGCTCTGATTTAAGCTTTCATCACTTTGACCAAACTAAGCTTAAGGGGATGTCTGCCCAGCCAGCATGCAGTTCGTGTTCTGCTGCAACTAAAGCAGGAACACGAGAAACCTTCCCTGATCTGAGCAGGAATGATGAGGCAGAGGATACGGATGCTGGTACTAGCACCACCGCTGCATGTACACAGATTGAACAAGATTCTGATGCCCATATTTCCCCTTCTGTTTTGCGGCACTCCGACTGTCAGCAACAGCTTTTTAGTGGGGCAGAAGGGGTTCCTAGTTTGAAAGGGTGCCTCTGAAGACCTAGTGCATGTGCAGCCCATTAGTTTCCAGTATAACTCAGATTACAAGTGTTGGATACACTTCAACATGCACCTGATAGAGATCCAAGTGGCAGATTTGCATTGGTACTCATATACTCCTAATTCACACCTCACATTTGTTTGTTTGTTTGATGCATACTCTTTTCTGTTTGTTATTTAGGTGTAAGGGTCAAAAAATCTTTTGGTGTTGTTGCTTTTACTGAGGCCTTCTGTATGTTAGAAAATTATTGTGGAGTTCTGAATTCAGAACAACATATGCTGGCATGAGCTGCATAAGAATTCTAGTTGAATTTAGATAGTGTTATCCTTTTGGGAATTATAGTTGTGCATGATAACCTAATGTGTGAAACTGTGATTGCCAAATATCTATAGATGACAGTGGTCCATGATGTCTGATTTATTGCCTCAGGCAATTGTCCAGCTGTGGGAGTCAAGATGGGGCTTGATAAGTCCAGCTCAGGTTGGCTATTGCCAACTAAAGATTGGTTATCTCTTAACTTGAACATGTGAGCTCATTTTCCAATGAATGGATGTGTCACAGGTCGGAGACAGATGTAAGATACAAACAATAGAGAAAAACGGTTTCTCCTGATGACTCAGAATAAATGCCTTATTTCCTTCAGAGTTAACATGAAATCAGTGTTTTGGAAGTAATACTGTCACACTGGAGGCATTTCTCCCCCAAACCCTTTACACTAGATTCAGAAATAGGCTCCTGGGCATCATTCATCATTTTAAATCAAATGATATCTATACTGACACTATTTCCAACAATATTCTGATTGCCCCCGAGATTCGTTTTTGAATTTGCATTGGCCGTGGAGGTGTTCTCTGTTTCAGAAACCACCCCATTGCACAATCTTAATTGCATACTGTTAGCTCCTGTCTGCTTTTTGACTCAACAGATGCTTGCTCTTCAGTGGGGTATCAGGCTACACCTGCAGTTCGTCAGATTTACTTGTACAGAGTTTTGAGGTGCAGTGTGTACATAAGAATTGCCCTAGTTGATCAAGCCAGGTGTCCATAATGCATCTGGTCATGGAGAATCCATTTAGCTATGGATGTCTTGGAGATGCTCTTATATGGCTACAGCTTTCACTGTCTTGATTAGGCCTGTCGTTATGGTGTCACCCGATAAGTTTCAGTGAAAGTGTGTTCATTGAAATATTCCCCTACTGTCCAAATGTTTGACTGATCAGAGCTGATCCAGTTAATAGCAAGTTTAAACTGAGAGAGAGATTTTAATGTAGCTGGAATTGGATGGTAGCGTGTCCATCCCACACCCAAATGGAGGTGAGAGGACGCCAAACAGCTCAGTGGTGGCTGACTGTGCTCAGTTGGCATGGAACGCTGATTTGCTTTGGGGAGTGGCGTGGAATGAATCATAGGACTGTAGAGTTGGAAGGGACTAGGCAGGTCATCTAGTCCAAACCCCTGAAATGCCTAAGGTGGGGCTTAAACCCACAACCCTGGGATCAAAAGTCTCAGGCTCCACCATCTGAGCTATGAATGGAATGGCTGGATCCCTGAAGAGTAAAACTACAGACTGCAGTATTTTGTTGCAGGGCCCCACTTATACCATCAAACTAGCTCTCTTTCAGAGCTGCCATTTAAAACCATCCATATAAGTTTCTTCTTAAAGATGAAAGTAGTGGAGCCTCCCTTGCAGAGCAGGGTAGCTCTAATGGGCTATAATGTTTAATTAGATCCATCCCAATAAATCTGAGAAAATGCAGAGGTAATAATAATAATAATAATAACCCAAAGACATAGACTCAGGTGATTCTTTAACACAGTAAATTCCCACCTGTTTCAAACTTGCCCGGATTGCTCTAAATTTCCGGAGGAAATTTAAATCACAGTATAGTAGGCTTTGAACCCATTCTATTCTGTCATATTCCTTTTTCTGTGGAGAGACTGACAGCTCTAAGCAAGTCTCAGCTGTTAGGATTAAGAGCTACTTCCTCAGAACAAATGTTTAAATAACAAATAGTAAGAGCTGTTCAGCAGTGGAACAGACACCCACAAGAGGTGGTGGACTCTCCTTCCTTGGAGGTTTTTTAAAGCAGAGGTTGGATGGCCATCTGCCATGGATGCTTTGTTGAGATTCCTGCATAGCAGGGGGTTGGACTAGATGACCCTTGGGGTCCCTTCCATCGCTACAGATACCATGTGCAAATATTGTTGCACCTTTAAGCAGAAACAGAGGGACAAACATGAATTAGAACAGATTGTATTGAATCAAATATCAAAAATGAACATTACGGGTGGTGTTCTCTTTATAGTCTTTTAAGACCAGGATCCCAGAAGGCACACTTTAATGACTTAAATTTAACCATGAGAAGAACATTGCTCACCTAGATCAGGCATGGCCAAACTTGGCCCTCCAGATGTTTTGGGACTACAACTCCCATCATCCCTAGCTAACAGGACCAGTGGTCAGGGATGGTGGGAATTGTAGTCCCAAAACACCGGGAGGGCCAGGTTTGGCCACGCCTGACCTAGGTAAAGTTCACTGTTCTGTGGTGATCGTTGCAGTGGAAACAGGGAAACATTGCAATAACATTGCAATGAATGGGTTACTGTCTGTATTGCCGTGTTTCTCCGAAAATAAGCCATACCCCGAAAATAAGCCATACTGATAGGCAGTTTAACCTTGTAGGTTAAATTGTACCATACTTAATAATAAAAAATAAGACATCCCCTGAAAATAAGCCACCGTGTGTTTTTTGTGGGGGTTTTTTGAGGAAAAATAAATATAAGGCGGTGTCTTATTTTTGGAGAAACACGGTAATATGGGAAGACCGAATATGAGCTTGGCATTTCCAGGATCTTGCAGCTTCGAGCAAAGATTGCACTGAAGAAGCCTTTTACGATAGAAGGAAAATGACATTTTTATCTAGCAGTAAGTTGTCCAAACTTTAAACAACAGTTGGAAGCATACTGCATTTTCCAGTATGAAAGTGAAATTTGTATAGAACAGCTGAGCACAACTTGTGGCCCATCAAACCAAATGGAGCTTGTCAAGTATTAGTAGCTTGGCCTGCCAGGTGTTTGAGACAGTCCATGTTTTTGCGATTCCAGACAAGCGGCAAAGCAGTAAGCTCACTGAGCCCCTGGTGTGATGCTCTACTAAAGGCATCCCCAAACTGCGGCCCTCCAGATGTTTTGGCCTACAACTCCCATGATCCCTAGCTAACAGGACCAGTGGTTGGGGAATATGGGAATTGTAGTCCAAAACATCTGGAGGGCCAAAGTTTGGGCATGCCTGCTCTACTTGGCTAGTGGGCTGAATTTGACTTACAGAGTTGCACTGTGTTAGTTTGGAGTGGAATACAGAATAGTCGGACAGCAGCAGGGGGCAGCAGTAGGGATCCTGACGGTATGTCTGCTCTCCATATCGCACTAGCACAAAGGAAAAATGGGGGGGAAGACTTTGATAAAAGGATGCTAACAGAAGGAAAGTCTAGTGTCGATTTGTGAGCGATCATGCCCTAAATATAATGGTGGCAGGGATTTCTGAACTTTCCAGAAAAAAAGTTTGCTTTGTTCGTATCCTTTAAGAAGATTATGACATCAGGCTTTAGGCCTTATTTTTTAAAAATTTAAATAAGGCACGGTGTCGAGACTTCCAGGAACTGGGTCTTTCATCACCACGTCAGCATAACTTAGCATAATCACTATGGTGAATAAGTGGTGCTGGCCTATTGATTTCAGAGCAGGCATGACTGCCAAGAGAAACTGAATCTGAATTAGTAAAAAGAGAGAGAAGTGTTCTATTAAACATTTCCACACCTTAAACTGTAACGCTAACAGATGGGGGAGAGGAGCATCCATTCTGTTAAAAGTGTGCATTTACATTCGGGTTACAGTATTCGCTTTTAACTGAATAAGTGCAGTGAGACCAACCAAACAACCGTTTTTTCACCTTGGTCTTCAAAACTAGTCACACTTTGCATAGAATCCAAGACGGGTTGATACTGACTTCCTTGTCACTTTATTTCTCTGAGCCATAGTGGGCTTGAATGAACACTCTTGTACCTACTGCAAGAGCAATTTCAACCTCCAGGGATAATCAAAACACAATGTTCTTGTTCCATGCCTGCGTCTTGACTAATTTGCCCTGTTGCGCCACTCTGCCCACTTCTGTCTGTGGTGTGTGCATAAATGGGTCTGTAGATCAGCCATCTTATGTACACCTCCCCATATGGGAGTCCTGGATTGCAGTTGTGCCCCATGCACTCTAGATCTGGTGGGATATTGTGTGCCAGGAGCACTTGTTTCTTTGCGCACAACATCCCCACAGCCTGTGGAAGGAGGATCGTTGGATCCGGGTGTGCCTAGATGCCATTTCTACAGTCATGCAGTTGCTCCTTTAAGTTGAAAAAAACACACCCCCAAACAGCTTTGCAGATAAGTTGTAACTGAATATTTAATTTCCCCACAGTTTTATCAAGGTTTTAGGTTATTTCATACTACTGATGAACAAATAGGCATTTTTGATTTAATCGGAAGCTAGAAGTAGGCGGTGGTTATGTCTAATGAGAACAAAACAAAGATAAGCTTCAAGGATGTTTCTCTGAAATTATAACATTACCAAATAACATGTCTTTTGCTTTTGAAGCTGGGTTTCTGAAAAGGAAGCGTTTTATCTTTATGCAGAGCAGGAAAAGCATCATTTACCCTATAATATTTAACTGCTCTACTCATCTGCTCTTTTTAAGATTAAAATTACAGGCCCCCAGATTGCAAGTTTTGATATTTGTTTTCTTTTGATTGCTGCCTTTGGCTCCTTAGTGAACTTCAGCAGCAGCACTGTGGGCAACTGTAAAGAATTCTGTGGGACTCTGTATTAAGCACCACAGCATTCCACAAAAACGACAAAATTCACTCAGAATTTATTTTTAAAAAATATTTTCTAAGCAATTTCCCACAACATGCCCCCACTTTTTAAATTGCATGCAGAAAAAGGTTGACTATTACTTTGCCTCTCAGGATCCTGTTTTTCTTCCTGTTAAGACTATAGAAAATAATGAAGTGGAATTCAGAACAATTATTTTGCCAGGTCTTGTATCTATTATTCTTTTGGCCCCATTTTTCTGTGCAACATTCCTGCCCCCCTCAAAAGAAATATAGCTTGCAAGCTAATACTTTATAAGATGTTTATTTTCTTCCATTTAGCCAAATAACTCAGATATTAACATTGGATAGTGTTTAGATTTCATTACCATTTGAACTATATATTTTACTGACGCAGACGGATGAAAATAAACAGCTTGTAACATATAGAGTTACAGGCTGTGAGTCTATGTGGATTTAGGGGAGCCTGTGATGGATTATGGGTTTGCAATGGATTCATTTTCACTAACTCAGTTAAAATAACTATGTAATCATTATTTGTGCTTAGTTTGAGATTCATTTTCATAATTTACCAAGGGATTTGTCTGCATACATTTTGATGCTTAATGGCCCTCAATTGATTGAAGTTTCTTTTCAAGAAATCGTACACAGAAAATAGCAAAATTGCTTGATAATGAGACAGCAGTAAAACCCTATTGTACAAAAAAAAAAGGTTTATGGGAAGCAAATGTGAAAAATCTCTCTCTCTCTCTTTTGCTTTTAAAAGAGCCATAGATACATATTCAATCCGTTCTGCAGGGGATTTAACAGTGCTTGTAGTACATGGCGTTCTAAATGTCTCACATATACATTTGTTGCTGTGAATTCAAACGCTGCACACACACAAATACGGTATCTGTAAAGATGCAAGATTAAATTTTCCATTGCCACTTTTACAGATAACAGCCCGCCGACAATGGAAACATATTTATGATGAATTAGGTGGTAACCCTGGGAGCACAAGTGCAGCCACGTGTACTCGTAGACATTATGAAAGGTAAGATAACAAATATGAAATGCTTGTTTAATAAAGGAGAAAAATTAATTTGGAGGGCCTTCAAAGCCTTTTGTAAAGAAATGGGGGCAGAGAGGGGGGGGGGGAGAGGCAAGAAGGCCTCTTACAAAAGGCACAGTAAATATTCCATCACCAGTTTAGCCCTGTAATATGCTGTAATTTAAACCAGTGTGTGTCTCCGATTGCAAAGCAAATAAATCGGGGATCTGATTCCTTTCTTCTTCGTACCTTGTTTTTACCAAAGCTTCTATAATATAGAAGCTGTAACTGATGAGCAAAACAGATGATAGTTTGATGATGGACAAAACGATCGTATCTTAACTGCTTTGGCTGGTCTTTGTTTTGTTTTGTTTTTGCCTTTTAAAAACCAACTCTGCAGATAAAGCAATGTATGGCTGTCTTCAGATTAGTGGGATGTTCCCATTATAAGTCACGGGGGGGGGGGGCATTCCTTCCATATTCCTTTAATGTTTTCTTCTCTCCTTTCTTCTTGCAGCTGACAACCATTTATCTTTCTAAAGTGCAGCAGAGTTGCTGTTTTATAAACATTGATTTTGTTCCCTTTCTGAGTTAATAATAGTTTCCAAAGGTTGGGTATCCAGCGTACATCGGATAACATGATACGGTTGTGATGCTTCCTTAAAAGAATTTTGAGAAACTACGGCCATTAATAAAATATGTGTGCTTTCAAGCTCTGAAATGAGCAATATGATCTCATGCTCCAGATCACTAACTAGTTTCCTGTAGGGGCCAAGAGAGTGTTTGTTTATCACCATCTTACAGCATTGCAATGCTTTTTTTGACATACGTTGAACATACATGCCTTTTTCTAAAGTGTTAACTGCTAGCCAGGCTGAAAAAAGTGAGGTGCCAGCCATATTCTGTATAGGACTACTGTTCACTTTAAATTCCAGAGTGGAAATCTGATTAGTCTTACAGGTAGGTAAGTAAATGTCTTCTAGCGTGGGAGCTTGGATGGAACCATACAAATTATGGACAATCCACATTAAGAGTTGGCTGTTCTCAGTTGATTCCACTGAATAATATGAGTCAAAGTAAACAGACTCTTTGGATCATAGCCAGGGAGCACAGTTTTAGCTTAGTTAAGTTTAGGCAAGTCCCATTAAATCCCATGGAAGTTAGCTGGTTCCTTGTCACCTTGATTTCCGTTGGATTTTGTCTCGCTAGGGAGGCAAAGAACATGGCTTGGGAGAAAAAGAACATAGTATGGTATCCAGCTAAGTCATACTCAAGAGTAGACCCATTGAAATCAATGGACTCGACTAATTTAAGTGCATTAATTAAAATTTGTCTATATCTCAATTGCAAACAAACCGCCTATAAAGGAGAGGCAGTGTTAGTGCCCACATGAAAGGTGACTGCCGTGAGGGACATTTGAGTGAAGTCTCCATTTCAGGATCAAGCGACATGTTATGTTAAGCACACTTTAAAAAAAAAAAAAAAAGCATGCTTCATTGGCCACCTAGTTTTCTAGAAAAAGCAGCTACGTAGAGAGCAACTTCAGAGGCAAATAGTAGCCAGGGAGTCGATGTCACCCTGATGTTTGGCCCTGTTCTGGATTGTGGCCTTGATTGCTTTTTCTGGAAGAATAAAAGTGGCCATGAAACACACTTAGTGGTTTTAATGCAATCTTTGTTCCTCATTGCAAATCAGTTGCTGGTGTAGCAGGCGGAGGAAGGGTTGATTGGTCCAAATACCCTCTCACACACACCCCAATAGATGATGAGTGGAGCATGAATTTCCCCTGATCATGCCAAGATGCTTTTGTGGGGCAAAGGATGTCTGGCCACACCTAGAATTCTTTCTCCCAAACTTTGGCGCTTCTACTCTTGTTATTCGTGCTTCTGTTCTCTTGCTGTGTGAGAACTGGGAACAAAGAAGTGGGCTTGTTGGTGCTTCTGCTTCTGTGAAAGCACATAGAACCATGTACATAGAAATGTAGAGAGCTTTCTCAGACAGGAATATTACAGGTGAACCTTTACAGGTGAACGTTGTCCGGTTTCTTGATGCCTCTTGGTTTCTGCTTTCCCCCTGCCCCCATCAACAGAAGTTTGCATTTCAGTGGTAGCAAAGTAAGCTGCAGTTTTCACACTTCAGTTAAGCAGCATAAGGCCTACTTTGTAGATGAGACCGAATTTAAAATGTAATAGGAAATTTGGAAAGAAATTTGGAAATTTGGAGGCCTTGCCTAGCAACATTAGATGACATTTTGCAAAACGTTTTGAATAAATTATTAGAAAGAAAGGCCATGGAATCCATTTGGAGAGCATCCTCTCTAGGTTGCAGAACTGTTCTTTTTTGATGAAAGCAGTTGTAAACAAGCAAAATTGGCAGAAGCCACATCCCAAGTTGACTGGCACCTAAAAACTGTATTAGCAGTTGACACAGTTTTCTGCAGGTTTAATTTATCCATTAGTAACAATTTGGACTAGATGGGAACAGTACTGTGGCTCAAGCATGCTTTGCACGTCCCACATCTCACATGTAATCCACACTGTTTTTAACAAATGGATAGAAGGATATCTCAGTTGGTAGAGCATGAGACCCTTATCCTCAGGGTTGTGGGTTCGAGCCCCATCTCAGCAAAAGATTCCTGCATCGCAGGGGGTTGGACTAGATGGTCCTCATGATCCCTTCCAACTCTACTATTCTGTGATCTCAGGTGTCAGGGCTAGGAAGGATCTCTGTCTGAGATGCTGAAGAGCTGCTACTAGTATAAAATGACAGTGACAGGGAAGATGGTCTGTGGGCTCCCCTTTCAAATATCAGTGTGTGCTCCCCCTTCCAAATAAGGAAGGGCCAAGCATTATTTCAGTGCATTATTGACATATTTGGTTTTTTTCATTGCAAGTGGCTCACTTCCACTACGGTAAACATTTTCATTTTTAAAACAAAGTGTTGTTGCCAGTGGGTTCACTAAGTGTTATTTTGGATATGCATTCTAAGCATCCTTTTGCTTTATTAATGAGTGCAATAATGCAAGCGCGGGTTGCTTTGAGACGAGAATCAATGGATTGTTTTTATTTAAAGCATAGCAGGAATCGTATAATGCCCATGAATGCATTATTGTCGCTGTAGGGCTGGCTGGTCTAAGCCTGCCTCTCTGATTGGTTTAAATCAAATCAGTCCAAGCACTTCATAAAAATGTCCTTGTCAGCCCAGTTTGGCTTGCAAACCTATTCATCTCTGTCAGTTTTTAATATTAGTACCAGCTCTTGGCAATAGTCCATTAGTACTGTACTTAATTGCTCATGTTACAGATGATTACCAATATAAAAAGCATTAATGTTTTCCCATTGTGGAGCTGTTGCTATGTACGTGACTCAACACATACAAAGTGTACAAGTTGTTATTATTTTTATCAGGAGGCTACAGTTCTTGTAGAATTACAGTGGCTTATCACATAAAGTAAAGACCGTATGGGCTGGCTTTAGTACCGCAACAACACAAACCTAGATTTCTGATTTGTACATTTCTATGTTAGGTCATCTGGGATTTAGAAATCATTGAAAATGGTCACTTTTCTCATAGAACAGTGTTCTTGGCAATGTGTTCTAAGGATATTGATATCAGATCAGATGCAGTTTTCACTCAGTGCCAGTGAAAGTGAGTCGGGGGTTTGTTTGTTTCCCCCCCCTGCGCAAAATACGCAATGGATGGTTTTAGTTTCCCTGAGTAAATAGACATGATGCTGTAAATGAGCAGGAAGTTGTGGTTTTTGTTAGGGAACACACACACACACACTTCATGATGTGTTTGTGACCTTACATTTCCTAAACAAAATGTAATTAAAAAGGAAACTGACTACACATCAAGGTTATATGTTCTTCTATGAATTGTCTGTTCAGGAAGGTCCACTCCTCACACCCATCACTGATTGTGTATTTCCTTCCAGATAAGTATATCTGAAAAGTTGTAACTCCACCTGACAGAGAGTATTGAGATTACTGCTACAGATGCCAAAGCCCAAGAATGGTTTAAGGAAAGAAAACACACACACACACACACACACACACACACACACACACACCCCCCTCTGCAACATAGGCACATCCACATATTAGATTCTCTTTCTTTTCCTAGGATTAAAATGTATGAAAGGTGAAACTCAAAACCCATTTGAGCCATTTTCCTGGCAGCAGACACGGAGTTATCTCCCATTGAGAACAAAAATGTAGTTTAGCCATGCACACTTCTTTCAACTTTGAAGAGTGACTGCTGGAAGAGATCAGGGCTGCAGCAAACGGGGTGGTTTAACCCTTTCTCCCTGCACTGTGGTCCCAATGAAAATCCTTCTCCCTAACCCCTAAAAGCTGCTCTTGGTGCAAATGATAGCTTCTTTCCTTCGCCAAATAGCAGCTATGGGGAGCGGAATTTTATCAGGTTAAAACCGCTCTCTTAATGCTCTGCAATCTCATTCTTGATCATACACAAAGTTGCTGTTTAACACTGAAAAAAGAAGCACGTAACACCAAACTACATGTTTAATGTAACTTGCAATTTGGGCCTTATGATAGCTATATTCTCACTTGAAGCTGCCTGCTCTGATCTTTATTTCCTGTCAGTTCCCCACCCACCCTTAAAGAGACAGGCACATCTTCTACAACAGGGATGTTCAATACGTCGATCGCGATCTACTGGTCGATCCCTGTGAGGCTTTGGTAGATCGAGGTCGAGATCCACCCTCTTTTATGTTGTCAGCCATTGGAAGGTTAGTGGCTGCCTCTGTTCCTTCCCCCAATAGTGTGCTTTTTCGCTCCCTAAAAAAAGCTCAACAACTTTAAGCTGAACCCGATCACTGCCAGATTTTAAATTTGAAAATAGATCGCAGCATCTCTTGAGTTGGCCATCCCTGTTCTAGAACATGGGTAGGCAAACTAAGGCCCAGGGCCCAGATCCGGCCCAATCGCATTCTAAATCTGGCCCGCAGACGGTCCGGGAATCAGCATGTTTTTACATGAGTAGAATGTGTCCTTTTATTTTAAATGCATCTCTGGGTTATTTGTGGGGCATAGGAATTCGTTCATGCCCCCCCCCAAAATATAGTCCGGGCCCCCACAAAGGGACAGTGGACCGGCCCCCTGCTGAAAAAGTTTGCTGACCCCTGCTCTACAACATCATTCTGTATAGGACATTGCAAACTTTGTGTCCCAGTGTCAAACTTTAGTCATAAAAATGTTGTGTTTTAAGACGTCTTAGTAATCAGGGTATCTTGGATTACAGTAGTACCTCGGGTTACGAACACGATCCGTTCCGGATCGCGGTTCGTAACCCGAAAAGGTCGCAAACCGAGCGCCATTTCTGCACATGCGCATGCGCGGGACGCGCGCATGCCGAAAACACTTCCGGGTTTGCGGAGTTCGTAACCTGAACTGTTCGCAACCCGAGCGGGTCGTAAACTGAGGTACGACTGTACTTGAATTCCAAATGTATGCTTTCTGTCTGTTACTGACCATTTTTTATATTTAGTGACAGCAGTGTCGAAATTGTTAGGATACTTCCCAGCATAACTGAAACCTGCTACGCATATACTCCATAATGTGGTGACATCTATTGTACAAAACCCATGGTAGAATAGCCAGCATTTGAGCAGGGAGTAAATCACACACAAGTGATAGGTTGCACATTTGAACTTGCTGAAGTGTGAAATCACAACAATCCACGCATGCAACAGAACCAGAGGGCTGTTAGATCTTTCCCTTCATATGCTTCCATGGTTCCACATATTTTTTGAATTACATTTATATTCCCCCCCCATTTCCTTCAAGGAGCTCAAAGTGGCATATGTGGTTCTCTCCTTCTCCCCGTTATCCTCATAATGACCCAATGGAGGTAGTTTAGGTTGTCAGACAATGATTGGCCCAAGTTGTGTTTCCAAACATTTAAATGTAATGTATTCAACCCTACCGTGTCAAGTGTGGAATCCGAATGTTGTGTGTATGTGTGTTTTCCTTGTCCCAAACAAATACATTTAAAATCCAGGTAAAGCAACATGTCAAAATGTGAATTTTTACATATTGCAGATAAGTAAGCCAACAAAAAGCTGCAACAAACAGATCTAACACTGTCACCGATGTTACAACTTTAACCTGAGGGCTAAACTTCTACCTCCTAGGTAATACAACTGACGACCGATTTTGAATTATATTGAATTGAGCATCAGGTTGTCTTCCTGTATTTAACCGAGCTCTCGAGCTGATGCCGCGCCATTTGTGGTTGCCCTTCTTTCTGTCCAATACTTTAGCAACATTTAGAGTGTCATGCTAAATATTTAATAGTTTCGGTCAAGAATGAATGTCTAATCTGTTGTTTTACTTGGGCTTTCAATTTTATTTTAATTCTATAACCAAAATGGTCAATAACTAAATAACTAAACTGGCTGAATCAATGCCAAAGTGTGTGTCACTGATTCAGTAAGTAAGTTGTGGTGGCAATTGTATAATTTAAGAATAAGCCCCATTGAGAACTCAGAGGGACTTGCCTCTGAGAAAGAACATATAAGACTCTGTGGTGACCATGTCAGTAGGAAGGAAGGGAGACTAGTTTAGGTATACAGTGCTTGTAGATTGCAGGGGTTGGAGGTCAGTGGAGTCTTTGCTTCCACCATCTGGAATACCTTGCAAGAAGCTTGCTTTCAGTGAAAAATGTTTAGGTGTGTGTATGGATGATGTAATTGAGATGTAAATAAAAATGCAGAACTGAAGCAAATATTTGTAAAAAATCACATTTGCCAATTCTGCCGTTCTAATTCTGAAAGCATGTGTTTGCCCTTGTAATTTCAGTTTGTATTTTGAATGGTTTCCCCTCAAAACTCAAGTGGTTTCGACTTTGGCATCTCTTGATTTGCGTTGGCAGGCCTCAGAAATGAAATCTGATCAGCAGAAGCTGTCAAATACTGTCAGATGCTAAATGCCATTGCATGCCAACTATCAAATAGTGTCAAACACCATTGCATAACAACTGTGAAACACCAATATTAAATACCATTGCATGCCAGTTATCAAATACTAAATACCATTGCATGCCAACTAGCAAAAGCTGCCCAACACCATCTGTCAAATTTGAAAGATTGAAATAGAATCTCAGACTCAAATGTATTATACTGAAATCAAATACCATAGGACATAAAATACAGTACAAATATCAGATATTTTAAGCATTACAATATTCAGAGAACATGTGAGTATAGAGCGGTATACAAATTCTAATAACAATAGCAATAATAATTTGCAGACCCAAATTCTGAGGAGTGTTTTTTGAAACGTGTGGTATTTATAGACCACACTTTTTTAAAAAAATACAATTTCAGCTCTTTTTTATATATATAAAAAAGTCAATGTTAGCGAAGGCCATGAAGTCTTGGCTCCGTCGGTCTGATGTACAGTATTTTCTAACCCGAACACATAAAGGAGTCTGGTTAGCCTTGGTTTCCCCTATAATTTCACCAGAGAATTTCTTGATTTTCTGCATTCAATTTTTCCTCAGTAAAGTTTTAAGATGACTTCTGGGTGTGGGTGGGTGTCCTTAGTTGATGGTTAATACATTATCTTATTTGTCTAAATTTAAACAACCTTTCTTTCCTGTTTCTTCACTATACTGAAATCCCCCAACTTGGGAAACACAAGCTCTGCTAAGCCCCCCCCCCCTTTTACAGGACAATAAAGTATTTTTTCATCTCATGCAGCCCATCCATCCATCTATAAGGGGAGGGGAGAAAGAGAGAAAAACGGGTACCATTGAATATTATCTCTTTCCAAGTTATCAAAATTCTCTTCTTCTCATCTCCTCTGGTGCTTTGTGAAATTTCTTCCACTTTGGGACAAGTTGGAAGAGTCATTCACATTGGGGTGGTTATTTTCCTTTCTTACATGCTCTAATAAGCAGCGATGTCAGTTAACAATGTTGACATTTAAAATATCATAGGCATCTGGATTAGAGTCTATTGAAATGAATGGGGCACTTGACACCTTAAAGCTATTGTTACAGACTCCCTGCATTCTCAGACAGATGGTCCTTTTTATTGGTTACACTGATTTCTTGGTTTAAAAGGCCTCATTCCACAGCCATAACAGCAAGAGGTTTATTATATTTTAAAATGTAACCTGATACTTTAGAGAACAAGTCAGAGGCCTTTCTGCAGCCTTACGGCTGCTGGGTCTTCATGCTCCTTAAAAACCATGGATCCTGTCTTGGTCTTAAATCAGTCATTTGTAATGTATCTGAATAGTTCAAATGCTTGCTTTTACAGAACAAAAAAATGTCCAGCTGAAGTGTGAGTAAGATTATTTCATGAGGGGGAAAAATACATCTCATATTTTAATATCTCCATCCTGACAATGTGAAAAGTGAAATCTATTTTTACTCACAAAACCAAGTTAGGTCAAAATAAGGCATTGGAAGTGGGTTCCTGAAACAGCTGTAAAGACAACGTATGTCGTGAGGAAATTTCATACACAAGAGAGTCCAACCAAAATGTTGTTTGCTTTTCTTTTCTTTGCTTATAGTATTTAGAGAGAACTTTGTAGAAGTGTGTACATTTCAGGAACATCTGTAAGCGCTAACATCCTGTCCAGAGGGGCAATAGAAAAACCTATTATACCATCTATCTAAAAAATATTTTAGTTACCTTCACTAAAGGTTGTAATTAATAGGAGGTTTGGGGTTCAGGCTGTTGAAAACATCCTGAGACAAAAACCAACCAGGTCTTGTTCCATACTGGAAACTTCAGCTAGTTCTTTGTTTAACCAAAAAGGAAGAAAGAAAGCACCAAATAAAAGATTTTTCTTTTGCTAGAGCAATTTTCTCCCCCACTCTCTTTCTTCTAGGAAGTAAATTTGCTCAGAAGTAAGCCTCACTGGGTTTAATGGGGCTTATGCCTAAGTAAATGAGAATAAGACTGCTGCCTAAATTTATTTGTACAGTGGTACCTCGGTTTAAGTACACAATTGGTTCCGGAAGTCTGTACTTAACCTGAAGCGTACTTAACCTGAAGCGAACTTTCCCATTGAAAGTAATGGAAAGTGGATTAATCCATTCCAGACGGGTCTGCGGAGTACTTAAACTGAAAGTACTCAAACCGAAGCGTACTTAAACCAAGGTATGATTGTTTTGGCCATTGGGAATAACAAAACAGAAGTAAAGTTCATAGACATAAAGTCATTTTTGTAGAACAAAGCTGCCATCTGTGATCATATATTAAACAAGAGTGAAGAAAGGTATAATATAACAGGAGAAGATGCAACAGTTTTGTTCCCTTACAATATGGGCTTCTCCCCTGTTTCACAGTCTGCATGATATACTTGCATACCCGCAAATCAGATGCTAGGTCAGCCAGTCTTGCTCCTCTCCACATGTTTGCCTTTTTTATTTTTTAAAGAGCCACATGTATATTTATCCATTTATATATTCATCTGTCCCCCTTTTAAACAAACAGAAATATTTTAAAACAGCTTCAAAACTGCTTCAGGGATGTGTGTGTGTGTGTGTGTGTGTGTGTGTGTGTGTGTGTGTGTGTGTGTGAAGTGTACAGTTGATCCTCATTCAAATGCCGCCATATTGAAAACCTATACAAACAGCAGCTCATTTTGTGTCAGAAGACACTTACCAGTCTGCAAATGAAGGAAACCTCCACCGTTCCCATAGTGGTCTGTTTGTACAGACCCAAATGTAACTTAAAATCTTATTAACTGAAATAATTATTGATCACCTCAGGCCTGTAGTAGTACTTGAACTGACTTTTGGCAGCAGGGCCTCTAACTGTCTCTAAGAAAACCGTTGCAATTTGTGAATTTCATTGTGAGTTTTCCACCAAGCTAGAGTTTGAGAATCAATTATTTGCCTTGGCATTTTTTCCTTCTTTGATAAATAACAAGAGGGTTTCTACTTATATTTCTGTCCTCAGGGCTTTATCATTAAGATTAAATAACTGTACTCTCAAGCATGCCACTGAACAAACATCTTTTCAATTATGTGAGTAATGGATGCTTTAACAAAAGAACTATTGAAAAGTCTGAAAGCATGTTTCTCTCCCCTACCCTTCCCCTCCAACTAAAAATATTAAAATTAAAGTATCTAGTGACAGAAGAATGCCATTGTTTGCCCCTTAAAGCAGATTCTTAATTCTCTAGTCAAAATGTCTTACGTTTTTTTGCACTACTTGTTCACAACTTGTTTTGCAATTTTGGAAACTACCTGAAAGCCATTATCAAGAGATGCGTTGTCAAGTGTGTTGTTTTAAAATGGAGGAGCCTTCTGGTGGTTTGTGCTCCAATGTTCTCCCGCCACTTGTGTTTGAAGCCACTTCAGCCATGATGCATAGGTATCCTGTAGCTTATTGAAGAAATACTTTCCCCCTCAAACCAGCTTCCAATTTGAAAACTTAAAGCACAGTTGAACAGAGGTGTGTACTTTGAGAAAGTCATTGCACATGTGCAGATGACAGGTTCGTGGAATACAAGGGTGCCTGCTCCTGGGGGCTGAGGCACTGCAGCTCCCCGATCTTTTTTTTGAAGGGGCCAGGACCCCCTCAAAATGTTCAGCAGGCCCTCCTCAGCCCCCTGCAGAAAGGGGTGCCTCTGGTGGAATAGAAATTGTGGGGTTGCTGGCATGAGGAGAACATCAGGTAATGTGCTTCAGATGAAGACATCCCCACCCGCCCACCGGTTTGTACAGCAAGATAAAAATGTGCTGAAACAGCGGGGATGAAACAACCTCACTGCTTTTTAAGCCTCTAATGTTTACATAGCTTAAGTCTCAAGAATAAGCTTTCCTCGTTATCTGGGCTTCTTTGTCCGAATATTGCGGGGAAACTGAAAATAGCCTTCGGATCAGAACTGGACGCAGGCAGGATCTATGGAAGCCCAAGGCAGGCCCGGCTCTAGGTAGACCCCCGGTGGCGCAGGGTACCATGGCGCCGGCCCGCCAGAAAGGCGCCGCGAGCTGCGCCCGCCCGCTGGCTGGCCGGTCCGCCGCGCAGCTGCGCCTGTGGGAGCCGCGCTGCACCCACCGCGCTGGGAAACGGGGCGGGAGGGCGCCAGAGAGATCGCGCTGTGCCTGCCCGCCCGCCCGCCGCTGCGCCCACCCGCCCACCGCGCTGGGAAACGGGACGGGAGGGCGCCGGAGAGATCCGGCGCACCACAGCGGCAGGGGCGTTTAAGACGGCCCTGGCCCAAGGATAGTGTTAGGTGAGGTTTTAGTGACTTTCTTTTCCATACATGACGCCTTCCCATTTTTTGGTCGTATGTGAGGTACTTGGCAACCTTCCCCACTGGGTTTCAGTACAAGTCCCCGATTAAAGGAATAAAGAGAGCTTTCTGCAAGGAATGAGGTAGCATTGTTTGCGAACAAAGCAAAGCTGCGGTTGGTTTTGCCAGTAATGTACGTGTTTGATTTGAGCTGCAGATCAGTACAAGTTCTCCTTGGGAACGAAGAAACTTATTTATATACGCGCACAATCGGGGAATTTAAAACAAATAGCAGCACACCTTCAGAATGTTAAGTTAGGTTGTGCTTTGGAAGCAATATTGAAGTTCTGAGCAGGAAATTTCTGCAAGTACAGTCTTCAGTATATGGTATCTGCTGCAGCCACAGCAGGAAAGGACGCGGCTGGGTGGGTGTGAGGGGCTTGCTTCAGTTTGCTAACGTAAGCGGCCACAATGCAAGCGTGTTACGTACGAAAGTCCTAGTCATGCATACCTTCAATAAACACCCTTCATGTGTGGTAGGACTGCGGGATCAGGCATGGCGTGTGTACACACACTGGACCTCTTACCTGCAGTCCAACAAAAGTAAGGCTAATAGCAGATGAGCCAAACTTGAAAAATAATGATTGATCTACGTGTATCAGATTATATGTGTATGGATGCCTCATAGAGTTCATCTGCACTATACATGTAAAGCAGTGTTAAAAGGTAAAGGGACCCCTGACCATTAGGTCCAGTCGTGACCGACTCTGGGGTTGCGTGCTCATCTCGCATTATTGGCTGAGGGAGCCAGCGTATAGCTTCCAGGTCATGTGGCCAGCATGACAAAGCCGCTTCTGGCAAACCAGAGCAGCACATGGAAGCGCCGTTTACCTTCCCGCTGTAGCGGTTCCTATTTATCTACTTGCATTTTGACATGCTTTCGAACTGCTAGGTTGGCAGGAGCTGGGACCAAGCAACGGGAGCTCACCCCGTCACAGGGATTCGAACCGCCGACCTTCTGATCGGCAAGCCCTATCCCACTTTAAATAGTCATGACTTCCTCCAAAGAATTCTGGGAACTGTAGTCTGTTAAGGGTGTTTAGGAGACCCCTGTTCTCCCCACAGAGCTACAGTTCCCAGCGTTTTTTGACACTCAGTCCCCTTTCCCAGGGAACTATGGGAATTGTAGCATTGTGTAGGTGCATAGGTGGCCTAACAACCTCAGCATCCTTAACACACTACAGTACCCAGGAGTCTTTGGGGGACTCAAAGTGCGTATACGTATAGTGCAGATGGAGGCATACTTTCCACAGACATACATAGATGAGCTGGAGCAGTTTATCGACACACAATTCCACTGCACCAATGTACACAGAGCCTATGTGGGTTGAAGGTACATGAGAGTAATACCAAAGTCACACAGATTTCAGTGTGAAAGTTAAGTGCATCAATAAATATTCCCATCAAAATCAAGGGAAGTGAAAAATGCTTAGCTTTGGTTGGCGCCCCCCTGTGTTAGAAGCATATTGGGAGAGATGTCATGTGCCATCTGTTAGCATGTCCTTGAACATGAGTAATTCAGTATCCACATTAGTGTGTACCCCCATCAACCTGCTCCTGGTGTTATGGCTTGCTACTCTGATTCAAGCTGCAAGCTATAAATAGTAGGTTTACGAATGCATTCTACTACTTTCCTGATTCAGTATGGAATGGCACTTCCCTTGAGCTCATGTAGTACTGTGAAGATAAAATGTCATTAAAATAGTGGTATACTTTCAGGTCAGTGGCTGGAACTAATATGAAGCTCTAAAGAAAGGCCAACATCTATCGCTGCAAACCTCCTTTACTAAAAACTGTCCTAGACAGAACATTCACACATATGGAGGTGCCAGTATTATTGATCTGCTCTTAATCATCACCATTCTTCTTGATCATCTTAGAGTCCCCATCACTGTAGTGATCTTCACTAACTTGTTTTTAACGTAGAAAAACCCACGAAAGGGTGATGGTTACCAGGCAGGTTTCATTTTCCTGCTTGTACTGTCGTTTTATAGAATCATGCAACTTCACCTCTGAAAAGGAATTGCCCGCCCCCACTATTTTGCTCTACACAGCTTGTTTGTGAAAATGGCCTCAGAGGAAGCTAATGATGAATCAATGTACCCATATTAGTACCTTTGTCTTATTAACTCTTGTTTTCCCCCAAAACCTCTGGGATAACTGGCAAGTTCCATATAGGCTGTTGGAAACTTTTGTTTCTTTGTTGTGTTGTATTTTTTAGAGACTCGTGGGTTTTCCCCCCCTAATTCAGTAACCCTATGAAGTAGATTGTTGCTGACCCAGTTCTGCAAGCAAGTAACATGAGACTGAGATTTAGATTTAGATTGCTTCCACGCACCACTCTAGACCATAATTGACAAACAGAAAGCATACCGGTAGCAGGGAGTTTCTAAGTAAAGAGGTATTTTTGTTGTTGTGGGAATTTAGAGTTACTTCACTGTTATGACACAAAAGTGGATGTAACCCCTGTAGTTGTCATGCAAGCCCAATTGGATTAGTTGTGACTAGAATGGATCCTGCCCCACAGCTTGCGAGAGATAAGCCCATTTGTGTGGGCTTTAAGCCCATTTGTGTGGAAATTCCTCTAGAGACCTGACTGAGGAAATCTTGACCAAGGAAACCTAGCAAAGACAGGATTCACCTGGAATTCAAATATTGGTTTGAGAGATTTTGTTGGGCTACATTTCTTACATTGCTATCAATATTCCTTTAATGATAAGAATGTGCTACATCTTGGCTATTCCTGAAGCAAGGATTGGTAAACTATAATTTCTGCCATTTTCCTATCCCCCCTTTTTTATCAATTTAAACTATTGCCACTGTAAGAAAAGGGTGTTGTGACAATTGAATCATTCCTGTGAAAGATGATTACCGTGTTTCTCATATTATAAGACACGTCTTATATTTATTTTTTCCTCAAAAAAACACACTATGGCTTATTTTCAAGGGATGTCTTATTTTTTTCCTCCTCCTCCTGCCGCGGCCGGCATTGCTGCTGCTCCTATCACTATGTCTTATTTTCGGGGTATGGCTTATATTCCTTGAATGCTTAAAAATCCTGCTATGGCTTATTTTATGGGGATGCCTTAAAATATGAGAAACAGGGTATGTATTCCCTTAGATCTGAATCACTTAAGAAAGACATTCCTTGTCAATGGAAAACAAACTGGGTCCTTGAAGCTAATTTTTAAAAAGTCTCTAATGTGTCCATTGGTCTAAGCATGGGCCATTTGCACATTAATCTTGGAGAGGTACACCCACTGTTTGGATCACGTGCACAGAGAGGAGGTTTTCGGCAGCAATCATAGGCAGTAAAAGAAGGAATCGGAAAAGACTGACTCGTAAAATGAGTAGTTTTACCCATGATCCTTGAGCCCAAGCTACCTGCATGAACTTTGCTAAAGTCAATGGAACTATTCCAGGAGACAAAGCTGGAGCTATAAGAAAAACAGTGTCAATCAACTGATACACAGGTGGGAGCAACGGGCAAAGGTAAAAGGCCCTCCTCAAACCAACCGGGATGGCAGAGTTCACACGAAAGCTGGCTGCAGGCTTTTGGCCTCATGCCTTTGCTGAACCAGGGCCATATCTCCCTGATTTTAGGATGAGCCCTGAGTCTTTCCTGCAACATCTCAGAATAGCGCAAATGGATAGAGCTTGAGACTCTTAACCACAGAGCCCCACGTTGGGCCAAAAATTCCTACACTGCAGGGGGTTGGACTAGATGATCCTTGTGGCCCCTTCCAACTCCATGATTCTAGGATAAGAACTTATGATCCCATGCAGTTCCAGTAATGGAAGAATGTAGGAACCATGTAGGAGAGGCAGGGATGGTTGCTGGGTTGGGGTGGGGGTGGGGATTACAGTATCAGAGGTTGAAATGGGTGCTATTGCCTTGGCATAGGAAGTTGCCTTTCTCCACATCAGAGTTGATGACTTGTCCGTTTTGCTCAATATTGGCTGCTCTGATTGACAGTTCCCTCAACATGATCTTGTTCTTCCCTGTGTTTCCTACATTTTTACCTTACCCAGAGAAGCAAGGGGTGAAGCCAGAGTCAAGGGAGAAGAACGCCACTCCCATAGCATAAGAATGAGGTCATAATGAAGAGTTAAATATGGAGTTGGGAGTCTCGACTACAGATTTCCTTTCATGCTCCCCCCTCAAGAGTTATTCTTCTAACCCCTTTTGTTTTTATTACTATAAATAGATGCAGTCCACTATTTCCTGCACAATAGAGTTGGACTTAAAAGAGTAGTTGCTTGGCACAAGAATATCAGTATATGAATCAAGAATCAGTATATGAAACAGTACTTATCACTTTAATTTAAAAACAACAACAACACACACACACATAAGATTTTGAGTTGCATTTTTCCCATGGCACAGGAGAAGAATGTTGGCTAATGAAGGATAAGAGTTGTGTGGTTAATGCCTTTTATGAAATACTAATGATGAAGACATGTTTGACATGCTGTAAAATACATTTTTCTAATGTGAAGTTTCTGCCTTTTGTTGGAGATGAGACAAAATCCCCAGAGGATTTTAGAATTTGTAAATATAAAATTATCTGCCTCCATGGTTCTCCCCCCCCCTTTTTTTAAAGGCTGGCAGAAAGCCAGATTACTTACATTACTGTAATAGATTTGATGACCTCTGACTTCTGCTGTGGAGAAGTACATTGAATTTTTCATTACATCAGATGCTGAAAGCTAAAAACTCAGAATACTAGGCACTAGTATTTAATTCAACATTTAGCCAAGCAAAATCTTCCTCCTCCCCCCACCCCCGCTAAAAGGGGGAGAGTATCCACAATTAAATGTAATGTATCTCTGATTGTGTCGGGATTAATAAAACGCTGATTTGTTCATCCAGCTCGTATTGATTTTTAAGTTGCCTTTATTTATTTATTTTAAAAAAGGATAATCTTGCTTTTCATAGCCATTGAATTTAATCAGCAGCTCAGTTGATGGCAAAGACTTCCCTACTGTTTCTGCTCTGGGCTGGAAAATGTTATTCTTGTATTATTCCAGTGGAAAAAATAGCCCCGTGCTGTTCAGAAATCTGCTGCCTGCAGAAGGATTGTTCTTTAATACGCTACTGCTTACACATTCTCGTTATGTTAATTATCCTATAAATAATGCATTTTATTAATCTGAATGTAGGCATTGCGTTCATAATAAAGGCATGTTCCACCCCCGCCTTCAAACCCAAACCCTGGGTTACGTGGAAGTAAATGTCCTCCTCTTGCTCTGTACTCCCCTCCTCTGCATTTCCTCCGTGGTCTTCCTCTTCGTCAAAATTTACACTGTAATCTCCTTGAGGGCAGAAATCTGCTTTCTTTTTTTGCTTATGAAACTCCGCAAAGCAGAATGCATATTGATGATATTCTTATGTGTAACAACAACAACAACAGCGATGGTTAAACCCACATCCACATTCTTAGGCTTTCCGGCAAGATTGCTTCTTACGAATACAGGAACTCTTCTCCCAACATCTGACACTGAAAACTCTTTCAAAGTCTAACATATATTTTTTGTACATGAGGGTTTATATGCATTGTGGTTCGTTTTTCTGTTAATGTTTGCGAAACACCTTCTTTTATCTTGCACCGAGGTAGATTTAAATCTCCTAAGTGACAGCTATTTAGCACAAAATTGAGCTGCTCATTTCAAGCATGTTGCATTCTGTGGGGGAGGTTTTAAAGCAGAGAATCATATTCTGCCTGATTTGGATAATATTGACCTGCAGTTGACGAGATACAGTTGGCTAAATACAGTGTGTGCATGTGTGTGTGTGTGATGTTCTAATAGTATGTTAGCTGAAGGTTTGAATGTTCCACCAACTTTATTTCCCTTGTACTATAACAGCTTCTAATAATCAAATGATAAGATCACATCCTGAGGGTAATTGTGTTGTACCATGACAGGGCAACTGAAGGCAGGGAAGGGTGGGGGACCCACAGAGTGAAAATTCTAGCAAATGGAAACCTCTCTGTCAACTTGCAATTGTTCATGGCGTTAGGCTTCATTTTAATCCTCCTAAGCTCTATGCTTTCTTTCTTTTTTAACTTTGCTTTTTAAAAAAAACCCAAAACCAACAACCCCACCTTGTTACTGTAGAGAAATAGCATTGCATTAGAATTTTCTGTCCAGGGTGGGGAGCTGATGCAAGTAGAACAAGCCGTCCTTGTGTTTTGATTCAATTTTTACCTTAGTCATGCCTCTCTCCAGATACAAGAAACATTTAATTCCAAATTTCCTGCTGTTGGCGCTAGGCATTTGACCAGCTATGTGAAATGTATTTTTTGCCACTGTAGCCTCTGCCAACTGCTGAGCTCAGTGAAAAAAACAAAATCACAAAAATGGAAACAGCAGGCCCCTCCTCCTGTAACGTTGAACTCTCATCAGCCATGACTCCTAATTATCCTCTGACCTAATGAGTTCCAGGGATTTATATGGCAACAAAGAGGCAGGATGCTGTTGTCTTTTTGGTGGTCAAATTTAAAACTGACACAAAAGGGTTTCTCAGAAAGAGTGCTAACAGTGATTAATCTTATCAGGGCTGGCCTTTGTCCCGTTTCTGCTTTAACCGCCAGGATAATCACACAGAATATTTTATTTAAAAGGCCTAGTGGTGGCAGAGTATCATCCTCTAATTTTAAAGCTATGAGCAGCTTTTGAAACATTTACTGACGAAATATGTAGATTTCAAATGGGCTGCCTGTTCCCATGGCAACCAAACAAAGTCAAACAATCCTTTCTGCAGTGTTAACAACTATTGCCACCAAAAAAAGAGAGAAAAGAAAGTATTTTGGTTAAATCTGATTCTTTAAATATTTAACACATGGCAGAAAAAGATATAAATATTGCTCTGGATGAAACCCAACCTCGCCTCCTCTTGCTTCAAGTCCCAGGCACGGGGAAAGATGTTCAAGGGTGCCTTGAATATTTTGTGCTTGTCACAAATGAAATTTAGCAGCCTCAAGTATGAACAAGATTGTATTTCTTTCTCTCTCTCTCCCCCCTCCCCCTTTTATTCTGCCTTGTTATGCTTCTTTTTTATTACATAAACATTAACCGTAATGTTACAGTGGGAAGCAAGTATTTGGCAAAGTCCATATTATTTTGCTAAGCCTGCATAGAGAGAGCTGTTTTCAGTTTTAGCAGCTGTAACATGTTTAAACTCAGTTTGTAATGGGATCTGAGGACCTGCATTCCCCATGGGCATTGCTTTAGCTTCATTACTGGCCAGCTGCCAAATTCAGGGCTCAAAAGTATTATTCACGCCTCTCTGCACATACCCATGTCAGAGCATGCTCAGTTCATGAATTTTGTTTCTAATATGGCATAAATTAGGTTTACTTTTTAACATAATTTATGTTGTATTTTATTAAAATGTGAAATACTATCATCGCAAGCAAGCTAATCCCGGCTCTCTTGAAGCCAAACTGTGTTTGAACATCTAAATTAAAACTGGATGGCTTGGAGCTGATTCTGGAATAACAAAAAAAAAAATCTGTGTCTGAACAAAAAGAGTTTTCTATCTTGATTATTATAGATTAAGCTATAATTAAAGAAGTCTGATATTTGAACAGATTAATGCTGTTTAAAAAGCAAAGTCCATTTTCTTCAATAGATACCTGTTGTGTTTTTTTTTTTAAAAAAAATAATGTTTGCCATACTAAAGTTCATATTTTTAAAAGTCGTAGTCTTGCATTATTCCTGCTATGAGTCATTCATTAATCATGTTTAATGCATTATAAGAACTTTAATCACTGGAGCTGAAACTCAGATCGTAAGCCAATCCATTCTTTTGAATAACATTGCTTATTTACCCTCATTTCAAGAGGCACTCTGTGGAGGGGGGGGGGTCAGATTGAAGCATCTCCGTCTCCTCCCAAGCAATTTTCCCATGGTTTGAAAGACAAAACTCTGTAATTAAAATTCTCTTATTGTTTCTTAAAACCGTTTTTGTTCCTGCCCGCTGTGCCAACTATCACCTGGTAGACACTGCTTGCCCTTTTGTCCCTTTCCCTGGAGAAAGAGGAATCTTCTTGCTCACAAAATGGGTCCTTATGACATTCCCCTAGCTTCCCAAAAAAGAAGAGGAGGAAATCTAGGCTAGTACAAGGTTTCTATACCAGTTGGACTACAGTTCCCATCAGCCACAGTCATGCCCTGGGGCCAGGCATGATAGGAGCTGTAGTCCAACACAATATGGAGGGCAAAACAGGTTGGAGAAGACTGCTCCATCTTCTGATGGAACCGTATCTTGCCCACAGGATACAAGATGACTCACTCATAGTGTAGCAGTCCAGAACATGCTGATGTTTGGTGGTGGAGGGGCCACATCCCTTCACCCCAGATTCTTGGATTATATGTGCAACCCTGCTGGGCTGAGTTTGTCTTCACCCCTTCCCATTGCACTCTGCTCCTCTAGCTTCTGACTATGCAGGTAGCGCTGAGAATCCAAATAGTTATGGGAAAGTCCTCCGGGGACTGCAGAGGGGAGAAGGCAAGAGACATCTAGAGGCAGTGGTTGGAAGGGAGCTAGCATGTCTAGTTTGCAGTGTTTTGGAGGCAGATTTAAGGACTTCCAGACCCAAGACCTGAGTTGACCCATGTGAGGTTCCTTAAGACCTGTTCACATCACAATCCAGTTTATGTACAGTTGGGATTATTTGCTATTTTCTGTACTTCCAGGGTATATATGGCACTGCTGTCGGGAAGTTCTGTAACTCAAGTCGGTTGCTGTTTAAACAGGCCAAAGAACTAAATACAAAGTATTTCTATTAAAATCAATTTAAAGTAGTGAGGGTGGGGGAGATACTCAGCTCATCTCCAGTGACTCCATTTGGCTTCATAATCTCATTTATCTCAATGGATTTTTAAAAAAATGTTCTGCTTGTTGTCACGTGTTGGACCTGATCCAGCTAAAGTTACTTATGGCTAACACTGCAATCCTATAGGTGTGTACTCAGAAATAACTTTAATGAGACCGACTTCCAGGAAAGTGTGAAAAGGACTGCAGACTAAATTGAATTTATGTGACTTAATTTAGTATCAACTAACCTGTAAGTTTCAATAGGACTTGGTCACAAATAAATTGATGTGGATCAGTACCATCCCATTTTTTTAGGTTTACACGTAAAGACACATTGTATACCTAAACATGTAAAGTGTCAATATTACAGATATATAGGAAAGTGTGTATCATCCGAGAGGTTGGCGAACTCAGCTTTGTGGTTGCAAAATGTGTGAAAGACAGAGGAAATAATTTGATTCCGCAGCAGTTTGAGAAGAAGAAACAGCTTCCAAATACTACTGCACATCTTTGACTTCTAGTTTTGAGTGGTTAAAAAAATGGTTTTTTAACAATGAACTTCTTGCAGCCATTTCTTTTATTTTATTTTGGTCTTTTGGGTGAGAACTTTGAGAACTGATCAATTATTCGTTCTTTAGATTAATCCTGCCGTATGAAAGATTTATTAAAGGAGAAGAAGATAAGCCACTGCCTCCTGTGAAACCTCGAAAACAAGATAATGTCGCCCAGGAGGGGGAAAGTAAGATAAAATTGTCTGGAACAAAACGCATCAGAAATGAACACCAAAAGAGCAAGAAAGAAAAAGACAATGCACAGAAACCCCAGGATGCACCCGAGGTTAGTTTCTTTCCCCGCTTTCTTCTTTTCATTAACTGTTTCCTTCTGCAGGTGCTGCTTTGATCGCATAATGTCCAGAAATCATCTTTTGAACCAGGGCTCACTCAAAACAAATCCTCTTTCAGGGCCAGGCCACATGTCACTTTTTACTGACATGGCGTCTTCAGGGCCTAAAAAGACACAAGAGTGTGTACCTATGTGTTCCAGTGTGCACAGAATCCATTATGTGTCCGTGTAAAAGTTGCGTGCTCAGAAGTCCCCTTTTCTGCAGAACCTGGGCTGGTATTTCCCAGGTCTCTCGTAATATGCAGCTAAGAATTCTGAAGTTATACGTACATACTTTATTCATTCCAAACATCTTAACATTAAGAATAACGTAGAGGGAAAGGTCCTTAGTTTACTCAGAAGGACTGACGTATAACTGATAGTGATTTGACTTGTGTGATTATGGAGGGCATGTAAGCGATGACAGAGATGCCACATCTGGAAAGGTCATCAGTACATGTGGCACATGGGCAGTTGTGGGGTGTGTGTGCCATGTGGTAGGTAACGTCTTACGGCCTCCCATGCCTTCCACACAGAAGAACCAGGAAGTATCCAATGGCAATGACAAGAGGAGAACCAGGCTCAAAGATGCTTGAGAGTAATGCGCTTTTTTTATGGTCCGGTGTATCTTGGCCCAAATAGACCTTACTCAGGGACATTTCTTCCAAAACCAATCACATGGCAAAATAAAAATTGTTTAGAGTTTTCTTTAAGGAAGATGATAATGAGGGAACTGAGTTATGATTTAAGCAAGACTTGTTCATTGTTGTCCAATTTTTTTTGTAGAAAAGCCACTTTGGAAGGCCTGTTTGGGCCAAAACTCTTTAGCATCTTTAATATTGCTTCTCCTTTTCTGTTATTTCTATGGACTTGACCTCCAAAGTCTGGGTTAGAATATATTTTTTATACAACCACAGTCTTTGCAATAGCATCTTTGGAGCGTTTCCCTCACCCACCCCTGCTCCTTTTAAAAAAAAAATTAATTGTAAACTGAGACATATATTGAAAAGGCACAATCTTTATTAAAATATACATAAAAGAGGGCATACAGTCTGTTTAAGCAACTGCTAGATTGCAACAGAAATTGCCAAAAGCAAGCAAATACAAGTTAAGTCTAGCATTCCATTCCTTGTTCATCCCTTTGTGCCTTGTTATTTATTGCAGGGAGTTTGGATCAGCGAGTTATGTTACATACCATATGTGCTGCAATAGAAGCTAAGCACAACGTAACAAGCCAGCGATGGAGTGTCAGTCTAAACTTTGAACTTCCTTGCTTTTGTTGTTTAGTATCTCAAATTTCCTGCGACTTAAACTGCAGTTATTTTTCATGTGAGTCGCAGGTCAAGTTCTCAGATGGAGAGTAGAAAGTGCACAACACAAAATGCAATTATGTGGGCTTCCGACTGCAAGAATATAGCAGTGTAATTCTTTTCTCCCGTCAGTCAGTAATGTTGGATGTTCTTGATATCAAATTCACACAAATGTATGAGGGACCTCAGAAGGCTTTTAAGCAAATCATTTTTCATAAGTTTGAAAAATATAATTCCTCTTTCCCTCACATATGAAAGCACCACGTAAAAATTATTCCGCTTTTGTTGTGCCTCTTAGGTTGGGGAACTGAATTGGATCATTGTTGTGTTTATGTTTGCAGTTTATTTGTAAGCCGTTTAGAGCGACTCCTTTGTGGTGGGGAAAAGCGGGTATAAATCTTTTAAATAAGAAATATTTGATTGTGGGGTGCAATATTATTTTGGGATCTGGGGCAGGGGGCTGGTAAGCCAGAGAGAGGGAGTGGTGGCATTTGCAGGTCTTTTGTAGCTAATGTTGGGATAATGTGGAAAGTTATTAAAGAGAGTGGGCACAAAACCCACACAAATTAAGTGAAAGCAATCTCATGGCAACCCATGAGACAAGTTAGTCACAATCCACTTATTGCCTTTAGGGGGACTTAGGACTTGCCCACACTGGAGCAAAATGTGGAATCACACCTTTCCCCCCACTTCAAATGCGGGTTCCCCCCCCATCTTGGCCATTTTGGACTTTCCGTGGACATTTTGGACTTTTTTATGTGGTGCTTTCATATGCGAGGGAAAGAGGAATTATATTTTTCAAACTTATGAAAAGCCCTGCATTCAAAGGGAGAAATGTTAGAGGCAACGCTGGGATGGGGAGAACGTCATTTGGTTTCCCCTATATTAATGGGGAGACAGGAAAATCCACACATTTCTCCAGTGCGGACAAGGCCTTAGTTGCAACTACTTTAACTCCAGGCACACTCTGAAAATCTTTGGCCTCAAAATGCCTATTAATCATACCGACACTTTGAAACAACTATTGCACTTGCTGGTTCCCACTTCCTTCCCCCAACACACAATCTTTCTGAAGCCCTTCCACCCAAATGATATGCTGAAAGTTGAAGCGCAGGCACCCTGCATCCCTCCCCCCAGTATACATTCCAATATAACAGTGGTCCCAGGCTCTGCTCAAATAAAGCCAGCCAAGCCACATGGAACCAATGGAGAAGAGGGCTTTTGATTGGAGTGCCACCTGTTATTCTGCTGCATAGCTCTTTCTCTTATTTTTTGGTTTTCCATTTGATGGCTTCTCTTCCTGAGTGCTGGTTCAGCTGCTGGTATTGCCCAACTGCAGGCCTTCCCATGGCAGAGCACCCAAGCATGGCAGTGTTAGACTGAAGAATTCTGTTGCAGTTGCTACAGGCTGCGCTTATATGAGCCATAGAGTGCTCTTTTAACTCTGGCTTCGTCATCCCAGGAAAATACGTAGCTGGTTAAGAACATACAATTTCTCCCAACAACCAGTTCCTTAGGCAATCACCTTATAAAAGAAATGAATTGTCAACTCAGAAGAAACAATCCCCCCTTCTCACTCATATGGAATGCCTCTTATAAGATGATGCCCTGCTGCATACAAACATGCATGTATCATCTAAGGAGAAGAATAGTATTCTCTGTTTCTTCAGAAACATAACAAATTTATGAAAATTCAATTGATTAATTATTAGCGTGATAAAAACTGCCTTTCCTGGTTAGCCACGGACACATTTTTGGCCACTTCATCTAAGCCAGGGATGTCCAACCAGTAGATCGCGATCTACTGGTAAATCCCTGGCTGATCCTGGTAGATCGCGGGATCCTTATCGTGCACAAAGTTCCGGGGAAAAGCTAAAAAAAACCCTCTGTGCAATCCCCCCCCCCAAAAAAGCGCAACAACTCTAGGCAATCCACCCACCCCAAACACGCTCCTCCTCCCTCCAATGACAATGGGTAGATCACTGCCAGTTTTTTTTATACTGGGAGTAGATCACAGTCTCTTGGGAACTGGACATGCCTGATCTAAGCTATTGGCTGATCATTGCAGTCCTACCATTTGTGTATGTTTGTGTGAATTGGTGATGCATACATCCAACGTCCTGCAGCTCTGCCCTATCTAACCAGCTTCAGCATACCAGTTTACCAGGAAGCTGGACTACCTGTATGTAGTAATAGCTTTTCTGTCTTGTGAAAGCCCGATTCACAAAGGCTGTTTTAAAACTTAGCAGGCGGCAATCCCAGGCCTAGCACCAGTAACCAACCAGGTTGTGGACTGCCCAAAGGGCCCCTCACCAGCCACACCGCCATGCAGCAGTTTCCCAGCAACGCCCTCCTCAGATGGTTTTCAGAGGTGGCGAATGAAAGCTGAGCCCCCATCCACAGTGGCCACCAGTCATTTCAAGTAACCCAAAACGTCATGCCCCAGCCCATCAATCTATGAAATGGTAACTTACCCATCTTAACTGCCCTGGGTTTTGAAATCAGTTTTCAGTGCTGTGCGTGAAGTTTTTATTAGGCTGAAAACAGTCAAAAGAACCCACTGTGCATGTTGAAATAATAACCATACATCTCTCTTGATTATGATCTCTGCCTTTAGGCTTCATGTTTCTGCAAATATGTGAATAGTTCCCATTTAAAATAATCCTGTAAAAGTACTCCAAGTGGTAAGATTTTTAACTCGACACATCCTGAGAAATATGCACTTTTAAATATTTTTCAAGAAATGTTTTTCAGTGTGAGCAATGAGGTAGAAAGCTATCTTGTAATGACTCATAACTGTTTGTGTGAGCACGCTGCTAATTGGTTACAGTTCAGTTTAGCATTACATTTGACTCTGTTTTGTTATGATGGCTGTAACTGAGTACAAGATGAAATATTATTATTCCTCTCGTACATGCTGCTCTAGCACAACTGCAAGCTCCTATCAAAGTGTTGCCCAACCAGGGAAAGAGAGAGAGAGAGAGAGACATCCAGTTATTAACTATCAGTTTTTCTCCGTCTGCTTTGCTCATCTGTCTGGTATTTTCCTGTAATTGTATAAGCTCTGGAGGCCAATGTTAGAATTTTCGCAAAAGGGCTAATGATGATATTTGGACTGCAAAAGGCATCTTTTACTTTGAGTTTCTTCGCGGAAAAAATTATGGAAGCAGTCACAATGAGTAACAGACACTTTAACTAATAGGAAATAGAAAAACCCAACACATAGGAAAATTTAAAAGCAGCTGCGAAGACGTAAATCTTGGAAAAGATTGTGATGCATTGGCTGCCTTGCATCCATCTCTCACATGACACCCCCTAATGCAGCATTTAGATAATAACTTTCCTGATGCCTCCTCTTTGCAGCTGAGAAAGAGAGAAGCGGGTGGGGTGGGGGTGTATTAACAATAATAATAGAAGAGCTCAGACAACGTCGCTGCTTCATGACTGCCTTCTACTAAGAGGCATGCCGCAAGAGAATGACAGTAATTTTGAAAAGGGTTGTCAGTCAGCTGTATCACAGATGGAGTACTCTAATGACCTTCAAGGTCACAGTTCATTCGTCTACATAATGGAATGAATAGGGAGAATTGAGTGCACAAGCTTTATTAATGAAGGAGCATAAAGAGATGGAGCCTCATTGGCTATAACTCAGGAAAGCTATATCTGGAAGAGGGCAAAAATGCTCTTGCTGCATGTTGACAACTTTATTCTAATCTCTATATAAAAGCCCGAATGAGCCACAACACTGATTGTTTCAGAACGCGTCAGCGAAGCTTTGCTTCCCGCCCACCCGCAGACTTCATTTTATATATTTTAATTGGGGGGGGGGTTCATTTTGGTAAGTGCTGGTTTTAGTAGTGCCAAGAGATCAGGTCTAAAATAAGAGATCCATTTGTTATCTCTGTTTTTATGATGTTGTTTTACAGTGTTCATGTTGGTTTATACTTTGTGCATGCACCCTTTTTAAATCCTCAGTGGCTTAGAAATACTTTTTAATAAATAAAAAATGAAAGTCAAGTCAAGCATGCTTGGGAGAGCGTGTTTTAAATATGGAAAACAATCTTAGATCTTTCTAAATGCCATCGTCAACACAGCGGTGGTCCTCTTAACTAAAAAATGGCCTCAGCATAAACACTGCCTGGTCAGCATATCAATGGGGCCTATTTTATGCTGCCTGGTAACAAAATAAAACAAAGAATCACCTATGACTTATTAAGACGTTTGTAATTATACTTTAATGTTTACAATACTTCCAGGGTAGATGTCTGTTGAAATGTGATAGTGGCTATTAAAGCTTTCGGTGCTCAACATGATGGACAAGTTTGTTTCCAAGAGATGCCACTATGTCCTGGTTGAGAATTTCATGCCTTTCATGCTACAGTGCTTTCTTACACTTCTCCATTAAAATGTTTTATTAGGCATCATCGGAACAAGAGAAAGATCAAGAATGTTCAGACCAGAAAAGCTCATCTGAAATAACTGTCGCAGAGGAGGTGAAGGTGCCTGTAGAAGAGTCCCAGGTTTCTCCAATAGATGTAACTGGGATGCCATCATTGGAAAAGACAGACTTTGAAGAAGTCAGCTCAAACAGTGAGGAAGTCAAGGAGGAGATGCCATGCAAAGATTCTGTCTCAAGTGCTTTAGTGTCCCCAGAAGAAGATGAGGTCTTGAATTCCACAGTAGGGAAAATCCCCAGTCTGTCAAAGGACCCAGATGAGCCAAAGCAGGAACAAAGAGTTCACTGTCTCGCAGATGACCTAGAAAGTAGCGCCCAAGAAATTCCATTTAATAACTTCCCCACTATCCAACTCCCACTTCCAAGTCAAAGTGAGATGGAAGACGATAAACTCCCAGAGATGGCGGACTACATTGCCAACTGCACGGTTAAAGTGGATCAGTTAGGAAATGAGGACATACACAATGCACTGAAACAGAGTCCCAAAGTCCTTGTAGTACAGAATTTCGACATGTTCAAAGAGAAAGAAGTGCCGAGTTCCCTTAATGGTGAGCCTGGTTTCAGCTGCACACCACTGCTCTACTCCAAAGGCAACCCAGGCATCATGTCACCTCTGGCAAAGAAGAAGCTCTTGTCACAAGTCAGTGGGGCAACCCTCTCCTGCAGCTACCCTTATGGCTCACCACCACCTTTGATCAGCAAGAAGAAATTAAGCAGCAAAGAGGACCTGTTGTCAAGCATGCCACAGGCTTCCCATGCCTCTGGGATGGATGCTGCAGCACTCAGCAGGCCATCTGTGATCCAACACGTACAGAGTTTCAAACCCAAGAATTCGGACGAGAGGAAGTCTGCTGGTGAAACCTACAGGCACGAACTGCTACTCAAAAAAACTGATTCTGAATGTTGCGATTTCACCAAACAACACCTGAGTGCTCTGGCCGAATCCTATGCACTAAAGTCGGAAATCCAGGACATGAAAGATAGAATGAATGAAAAAAGGGCGCTGCACCACTCCCACATGCCTGCCTTCTTGGCAGACTTTTACTCATCTCCTCACCTGCACAGCCTTTACAGGCACACCGAACACCACCTTAATAATGAACAGACGTCAAAGTACCTCCACCGAGACATGTATAGAGATAGAGAAGCCCTTTCCATGTTCCCTCAGCACAAGCACCAAGACAAGCGAAGCTTAAGCTATCACCCGCCTCTACATCAGCCAGAGAAAAAGAGCCCCATGGAAGCCTCTTCTGATGATCAGCCGACAGATCTGAGTCTTCCTAAAAGTACTCCCAAACAGACTGCAAAAGCTCTGGGATCATCCTCCCTCTTGCATGCTTCAGTGGACAGCAAAAGCATATCCCAGTTCCAAGCCTTGAGCGGCCAGCCTCTGAGTATAGACTGCAACCCCAAAGCTTGTCGTGTTTCTCCAATGACGGTGTCGGCCCCCAAGAAGCACAGCGAGCCTCTTCTAAGGACCAACAAACAGCAGACCCCAAGGAAGATGGAGGGCATGGTCCACCCCATCCTAAGCCACAAAACCAATGCTCAAACCATTGGGGCAGCTCGGCCTCTGAAGCGCAGCCTGGAGGATTTGGACAAAGCCATTTCGGAAAAGAAGATCCGAGCCGTCTCACCCCTGCGCTTACCAAAGGAAGCCCCTGCAAAAGACAAGGGTCTCGAGCAAGAGGCCGAGGGCAGCAAATCAGCACACGTCCTCCCTCCTGGTGGCATGCTGGAAGGTCACAAGTTTCCCCTCTCCAGCCCCATCTTCACAGGCTTGTACCCAGGGACATTGTGCAGCAGCCTGAGCAACCGCATCCCAGCTGGGTATTCTCATCCTCTACAATACTTGAAAAATCAGGCAGTGCTTTCTCCGCTAATGCAGCCTTTGGCTCTCCACTCGTTCATGGTGCAAAGACAGTTCCTTACGTCCCCTGGAAGCTCACAGCAGCTTTACAGGCACTTAGCTGCAGCCACACCTGTAGGAAGTTCATATGGTGACCTTTTGCACAACAACATTTATCCTTTGGCTGCTATCAATCCTCAGGCTGCTTTCCCGCCTTCTCAGTTGTCTTCTGTACATCCGAGCACAAAACTGTAGATCCTCCCTTGGAAAACAACAACAAACAACTACATTCCTTTTAGCCTGTGATGTCTTGCAAAATTTAAACAAAAAGCTGATTATTTGTGTTAACCAATAAGCAGTTTTGTCCCTCATTGCTGAAGGCTTCAGAGTTGATCGAGGGTCAAGCAAGACAGTCGATTCGCCTGGGCTTTGTTTTTTTACTTTGGGCTCCTGCATCTACTCCTCCGTGGTCATTTCACATTGCAAAGAAGGTTCGCAAAAGTATCTGTATCATGAGGAAAACAAATGTCAGAGAAGAGCAGGGGGGGACATTAGGCTCCCCCCTTACCTTGGATGAGAAAAAAGGTGTTGGTTGTTTCCCCCCCCCCTTAAAAAGAGTGGGTTTTGGAGCATTTCAAGTAGAAAAAGAGGCAGGTCTGATGAGAGAGAAAGTGGAACAAGCAGATGATCTACGGATATTGCTTCTTTGGGTACCATTTTGTTTTCTGACTTTCCATATTTCAAATCAATGCAATGTATAGCAGAAACTTCATAGCATTTCATCTTAACACTATCAAAACAGGAAAAGTAAACACTGTCCAATTAGACTTTACATATCTGCTTCAGAAACAAAACAAAACAATCTCCAGCGTCAAGTTCATTTGTATAATTTATGCAAGTTATTTTCAATTTATCCTGTGCTCTGTTTAATTTAAAAGAACAGTCTCTTTTCATTTGCAACCTCTTTTTGGTAAAAGAAAAAAAAGGCGCTGGTTATTGAGGGCTTCTTTTTTAAATGTGTTTATATTTCCCCCTTCCTTTCCCTCTTTCTGCTTATGTTTTTAGAGCAGCTTTTTGGGTGGTAATGTCATTGTTTACAAAACAAAAGCATCCATTTTCAATGAACCTTTCCAGTGGAGAGAGAAGCATACTGTAGATCACACAATTGCAGCTGAGTCCAAACATCAGTTCTTTCTCAAGCGACCAGATCCTTCAAAGGTGCTGAGCGTCCCCCTCACCCATCAAAATGGTTCTCTAATTGTTCATACTTTGCTGTTTTACTGGCCACTGAGATCTGGTTTTCCTGTATCATGGTCTCTGAATTTGTTAAGTATTGTACTTAACCTTATCTAGGCTGTGAAACTGTCCTGCATACCAGAAAGGAAACATGCTTAGGAGACTGTGCTGGCAACAAGTTACTCAATAACATTGGAGTTCTAAAGAACCTTTATTGTGGGCTGCTAAACTATTTCAAGAATTTCAGCCATTAGGAGAGAAAGAAGGGGAAGCATTTTAGTTAAAGATTGTCTGGATTCTGTGCTGCTGAAGTGAGATGGGTGAGAACGGATAATAGCAAGGAGCCATTCCAAATCTGGAAGTCAGTCTTTTGAGGGTTGAGGGCTATGAACTGGTTGAACTCTTGGTTGGCGGAGTCCTCCTACAAAGTGCTGAACATCCCACCTTCTTCCAGCAAAGTATTCTGACCATGTGGCTTGGACTCAAAACAAAAATGGCAGCTTAACCTACAAACCACTTAAGCCCGATTTTACTTGACTTCGACTCTCTGGTCCTGTTGAACAAAAGTTCCATGCCAGTGGCATTTCTGAAGCCTGAGCCAGAGTACCCTGATGACTCTCATGAGAGTCTTCCTGCTGAAAGCTATAGATTGCCTTGAGATATTTTGCTGGAATGGGCTAGGGTGCTCAGATCATTGCAGGGTCAGGACTGCAGCACAAAGGGCAGCAGCTGAAGTGTAAAAGGGGATATATTTTGACGTGAGGAAAGGCTTGAAGAGCTGGCAGGCATGGCACCACCCACTGACTTGCTACTGTGCAAGCTTGGAGGCTTTAGAGGAGCACTCATGGGCAAAGGGCCCTTTTACTGCATGCACACACCCCTTACACACCCATGGGAACAGCAAGAGTAAGAGCCCTACCCTTATAGACTGCAGCTGGCTGCTCACTCATTTGCTTTGGTCTTGGCTTGTGCATGAGCACCTGAAATGCAAAAGGGAAGATTTCGTTCAGCCTGTATTGCTGTTCCTCTTGGGAGGGAAAGGTGTTCGAAGAGCTCTTTGTCAGCGGCTTTGAGTGAGCAGCTGAGGGCTTTCTAGGAGGCCTTTCTGAAGCTTCCATTGCTGTTCACGCGGGGACAGAACCTTTGTGTAGAAAGCAAGCACCCAGTGTGTGTAATCAGAACACTTGAAAGCCGGTGCTATGGTAGGAAGCCTCAAGGACCATGTGCTCTGACCCCATCATCCATTTCATATTCCTCTCTTGACACCGTGTACCAGCACAAGTGACGTTTCCTACCAGAGAGGGAGGAAATGTCAGGTGCTGCCGTGAAGCTGGCTTTGTTCAAATCAAAGAAACAATGCCAGCTTACACTAGTTTTGGTTCCAGTGTCTCTCTCTCTCTCATGGATTTGCTGAGTTTCCACCTCCCATTCAGCAAGCATCAAAGGCAGCCAAATATGTTGAGGCTGCCTCATACCTTTGGCATCATCGCAGCATGGCCATGGCAGCCCACTGAGCACATGGCTCAACAGCGATCAGCTTGAGTTGGTGGTGGGGCAGGTCCTCCCCATGAGGCTAAAATGCAGCCCCACGCCCATCACAAGGCATAATTTGAAGAGTGACAAGTCCATAAGTGAAGCTGGTGGGTTTGTTTTTTTTCCATGGGGAAAATCAACCTACAACGATATGGATTTATTTGGAGGAACGTTTCTGTGCTGGGTCTGGAAGTATGGACAGCTACCCAGAGAGGCTGAACTTTTTGAGGCATTTTACAATGTGAAAATTGTGAGCTGAACCCATCCCAGATTGCAATTCAAATGCAGTAATAATTATCAAAACTACTGGAAACTAGTGGAAACTACTTAAGCAACATCGTGCATGCATGCCAAACATCCTATATTGAAATTTCCTGTGATATGAAGCCAACTGCAATATATAATGTAACCTATTTAATATACAATGGTGGAAAAAACAAAACAAAATAATAGACATCTACTGTTAAAGATCAATGTTATCTTCAATTTAATGCTTTTATGTTCTTGTGGTAAAATTATATGAACTGATGATGCATAAGCAGGCTAGTAGACTTTAGAAGATAAATGTGCCAATGCCGACTTTTGCTTTTCTTTTTCCTGCTGTGCTTGGAGCATTCGAAAAAACAACAATCACATTCTCAGTTGATCAGATGCCATAGAGGGCATTATTAGTATAAAAAAATTGCACTAAACCTGACTAATATAATAATCAAGGTGGGGAGGGGGAAGGGAAGTTGGCAGGGTTGTATAAGCCTCCAATGACTGTTAGAATTATATGCCTGGTTTGGTAATCCAGGATGTAATGCATCTCTGATTTGTTTGGAATAATCTGCATGTAGGGTTGCCTGATCCCCCTTACAGTAAGGGATGTCCCTTGTTTTAAAAGGATTGTCCCTCATTTTGGAACAGCACACCCTTAGCAAGTCATTTATTGCATGCAGAGGTAGCTCCACATTGCTTACAGTGGTACGCCCCTATCCTACCCCTTTCCCTCCAGTAAAGAGGGGTCGCACTGTGCACAAATCCTTTGGCACATACTTAGCTCCTCACCCTCTTAAAAGGAATGGGGCTGCCCTCCTGCGAAGGAGCTATGTGTGCATATGAGGGTACTTGACTGCCCATTTATTCCAAATCCCACAACCTTAGGAAGACTCATTTTTGAAAGTTTGATTTGATAACCATACTGTTAAATCTTAACCTTGTGTGCTTGTTTTGTAAGTCTCCAATTTCAGTTCCATGCATCATTTTGAAAGTTGTTCGGACCGTTCTAAAAGATCACAGTGCAGGGTTAATTGACCCCCCCTTTTTTTGTTCCTCTTGCTTTTTTCAATAGGAAGACTGGCTTATTTTTAGAAAGCTCATGTTGCTTTGGCCAAGATGAGGGTAAATGAAGAGCAATGAGGACATAGCTCATACCATTGGAGATGGTGGGTTGCCTAAGAATGCTTTTTTAAAAATCCATGATTTCTATTAAGTATTGCATTTTCCACTGGCAGAAGACTACTTTCTGTGACTTAAATGGGGCTTTGTTTGCTTTGTTTGAGTTCAAGGGGCCTTATTGAATGAAATTGCACAAGTTTTTTTTTGTTATTGGGAGATTGGTAAAGAAAACAGTTTAATTGGCAGCAGAGTGATAAATCTATTTACCATGAGTTGGTCCCAAGAAATGTTGCAATTCCAACTCACTCTGTTCAGGATTCATTAAAGATTTTGAAGGTTGATGAGATTAAAGACAAAGAAAACCTTTCCCTCCCTTGATAGAATTGTCTTTTTAGAAGCCATTGACATGGGGAGGGGTTTGTGTTGGGTGAGGCCTTTTGCAACTGGACTCTCACTTTAATAATCAGAAGAGTTTCCCAATTCAATCTGAAGCCCAACATAAAGCTGAGAAGTGTTCCTAGCTTATTGAACTGCTGCATGAATCCTTAAGCATGCAGGGCATAAGCCAATGAAACCTGTGACTTGAGCCCTGTTTATATAGTACATGGAGTAATGTGATTGTTACTGTTTCCATGGTTATTCCACTCCAGGTAACTTCTGCATCTTTGCAGTCAAGAAAAGCTGAGAGTAATTTTGGCCCCATTTTACAAGTTAGCTGGAATGGTGTGATAGCGTAGTTGCTCCTCCGCCACTCAGGGAAACGGGTGATGCCTAATTGTGTAAGCAGCCCTAACTGGGGGTGGCATAGGAACAACCAGAGAGGCAGCAGCCGTGCAAGAGTTAAAGAGAGCTGAAGTCACTTCTGTCTCACTGTTTTCTTGACTAGTCCCCATATGTTCAAGCTCTGTCCTATTCTGTTGTGTGGCTCACAGAAGCCAGTAGATGGCCACAGAAATAGGTTGTGTGGTGTGTGCCTTTATTCCATGTGATCCGATTGTACAGCAATGAGCGTAGTCAAACCTGGCCCCATTTCACAATTTGTAATGCTTATAGTGGGAAAATATTTCACTGATAATGAGGTCTGCAGTATTGAAACTATCATTATTGAGCACTTAACCGGTGTTAGCTGTAAATGTATTTGATATTTTACATGTATTCCTCCCCTCCCATAGTTTTAAATATGGTCTAACAAAGGCAGCATAATCTACTAGCTGTTTATACTTTGTTTTGAGCGTTCTTTTGTTGTAAATAGTGTATACATTCTTGTGATTCAAGTTATTGTAGCTTATATGCTCTGTAAGGTGATTATTTGTATATAGAAAAAATGGCCCAGTAATATTATATAGTTTTCCCATTTTTTAAAAGAATAAAAGGGTTACTGAGTAACCTTTCAAATTAAATAAGTTTAAACACTACCAGAAAGAAAGAAAAGCTGAGCCAACTATAAACACTCAATTTTTGTATGTTTTCCAAATTGTATGTATTAATGCTTTTGATACTGTATTATGTGCCAATAGTTTCCCAATCACATAGCAAGCAAATATTTTGTACTTTTTGATCCACTGTAATATTTAATAAAAAATGTTACTATCTGTTTCCTTTTATGTTTAATACATTTGTAAACAGTTCTTTTATCACCCAAGGGATTGCTGTATCCAACCCTTTTAACCTTTCAGCAGCGGCACTCTGAGGACAGCTCGGTCCCCATGCCGAGAGTCAGATGAAAGAAAGGCAAGGTCGCAGTTTATCAGGCGAGAGAATTATCAAGAAGTTTGTTTATATATAGTCATCTTCATGGATGGAGGAATGGGGCTGGAGAGATCTGTGTGCATTGAAAACAAAAGATAAAACCTCTAGCCCAAAGATAGCTTCAATTGTATGACTAGAAAAGTGAAATTCTGCAACCTATAAGCATTCTGCAACACAATTCACACATATTTGCATAATCCATAGTTTACATTGCATAACTTATTCTGGTGTTGACAGTTGTGGGGAGATACTGTACTTGGTATTCTTTGAAGGAAGTCAACGGATAAGAAGCTGACCTCCATTGATAACTTCATGCTTTCAGAGGCATTAGAATGGTCTTCCTTTAATAATGGAAGGGGGGGAATCTAATTTGTTTTAAAGCTCAGTTGACTAAGTTTACAAAGAGCTACATGTAAGCTGTAATGCGGGTCTTTTACTGGGTACAAGGCAAATGGAAGGATTCCCTGTCTCTGCTGTGCAGCACCATGTGAGTGTGGATCTAGTCTTTTAAGAAACGAACAAGGTTTTGTTCTTACGCAATGCCTTCCATCAAAGGCTCTGAAATAACCTGGTAAATCTTACATAAGTATGTACAGGCAGTTAAACTGACGCTTGAGTAACCTGGATTTACCAAGACTAGTAAGGCTGAGATAAAAGAGAACATTATCTCACATCATGAGTCAATCAATGCGCTACACACACAAAATATTGACCAGCCTGACAGCACACTGTCGGATAACAACCCCAAATCAAATCTTCATTGTCTCAATCGCAGGGCTTAACAAAAATAATTAAGCACATTATTATTAAAAACAAAGCAAAAAAACTGCTATTACAGTATCTGATTCTCAAGAAAAAACGCAGTGGAATCTCACCTCGATTAGGCCACAACATGGGTTTCCAGGTATTTGCTACGCTTCAACAGCAAGCCATGCCCCAAACAATGTTAGAATATGCATCCTAAAAAACATCATTTCAAAGCAATCTGCAAAATTTAAGTAGTTACAGAATGACTGTTTTCCTAGGCCTATCATATTAATAAAATCACTACTGCAGTAAGATTAACCAATACAATGATTTTGGGCCATGCAGTCTGGTCACATTAATGGGACCCCAAATTATGTCGTCATATATATATATATTCACTACATTTGAAGCACTACCTTTCCACCAAGGAGCATATGGATCTACTTCCCTTTCCTCCCGCACCAATTTCTCTCTCTCTTTTTTTTAAAAAAAATCATCTTCAAAACAACGCTATGCTGCAGATTAGGCTGAAAGCCCTCACTCGATGCTGGATTGTGGCTATTCTGGTGCATAAAAAGTGGAAACATTTGGCCACAAGATGGCATCATGCACATTTTTTGCCCTGTGACCAACAAAAACACCAGCCAACCAGGCAGCTTTTGGAGAAAGACTTTTACTGCTTTTGTGAAACCTGTAATCCTTTTCAGAATGTTTGATTCCCCAGACATGTTTTAAAATGTAAAGAACGCCTCAATCTGGCGAGGTAAATCCATGTGCACAAGCAGCACATCTGGATGCCACTGTACAGCTGTGGGCACATTCCCCAGCCCATCTCACAATGCTCATTGAGGCCTCATTGATATGACTGGATGCACATCCCTGTACCCAGAGCCACCCGTTGGTGCACACAATTTGTTTCGCTCACATCTGGAGCTGGCCCACAGCCAGCCAGTCAGCCCTTTTAGAGATTTCTGAATGGGCAAGAGCTGGCCTGTTTAACCATTAAAGACAGAAGAGACGGCATGCATGTGATTAAAAAGCAACCGCTGCATTATTGCACACCTACATTTTAAAACATTCATTTGTCCACAAAACATAGTTTTAAAAGCTTTTTAACAAGGGGAGGAGGGGCTGGTATTTAAAATATCGAATCATTTCTGTGAAAAGAAACAGGCTGTGTTGTTTGCCGAGTTCTGGGAATTGTAGCTCTGTGAGGAGTACTGCTCACAGAGCTACAATTCCCAGGATTCGGGGGGGGGGGGCGGCATTAAATGTAGAGTATGTTTTTGCAGCTCAGGGACAGGCACTCATTATACTCCATTGCAGAAGCAAGAGCCTGGCTGCATCCCCATCCCCTTTTGTTTTGTTGCTTACTTTTTAGGAACACATGAGTAGCTCTGCTGGATCAGACCAAAGGCCAATTCGGTATTTTTTTGGGGGGGGGGGAATGGTTGGTGTGTCTCTCTGTGGCTGCTCTCCTGTCCTAGCCAGCCCATTCAGCATGCATCCTCTTCCCCCACCGCCCGTGCCCTAATTTGAAGATGAGACTCCTGGTCAGGGTTATTTTAGCAGTGCAGTGCCAAATGTGATGAATAAGTGGAAGTCTGTTCAAGGAACAGCAGCTCCTAATGACTGCACAGCCGCCAAATCTCTCTTTCTCTGTTGTCCAGTAATTCCCAAATGGAGAATCAAAACAGTCTATAAACAGAAACTGCTACAATTGCAGTTTTGCTTGAGAGAGAGATAGAGAGCGCTTCTCTTGCTGCACAGATTAGGAACTAATGTAAAAATTTCTGTGCCATTTTTTTTAAAAAAAGAAAACGCCTTACAGCATTTGCCCTCTGTAGGGATTTCACATTCCAGCAAATGCTTTTGTTGCAGGATTTGGAGAGGCTCTCCGACAAGCCCCGGGGCTGATGGTTGCCATTAGGAAAAGACACTTTTATTATTCAGAGAAGATATCATAGGATCGAGCTCTTTGTGCACAGTGATGCTTATTGGTAGAAAATAGAAAGTTGGCCAGCGCAGTTACTGACTGACTGCATAAGGGAGACGGTTGGAGCATTAAACACTGAACCAAGGAAGAGCACAGTCTTTGTCCAGCTGAACACAGCTACAAACCAACAGATAACATTTCAGACTTACTGCTGGACCATAAATCTTGGCATTAATTTTTGACAGGCTTTTACTAGCAAATATCAGCTTACATGTGAAGCTCTACTTATACTCAAGGAATCATGTGCTAAAATATTTAAAACTAGCTAACCCTTTTAAAAAAACACCTCTCAAACACAGCTAATAATAGCAGTAGAATATCGGTATGTTTTAAAGAAAAAGTTGCCTGAAATAGACAAGGCTTTAACAGTGGCTTCAAGACCTGCAGAGGAGAAGGAAGTAATTGTGCTGTGCTGTGCTGGTGTTTGGAGTCAAGCACCGCAGAGGATGAGGTCCCCCCTCTCCAACAGCTTCTTGGCCCCAGGCCTCACAAAACCAGGAACTGGTGCAGACTTCCTAGGTCACACTCATATTCTCACTCTTCACGACTGCACTATACAGCTCAAGCGAAATCTGTCTCCCATTTTTTAACTTATTTTTTGCTTAAGCAATAGTGTGCATTTCTTTAAAACATAACGTGCCCCTCAGGACTTTAGTCATATCTCAGGGACGTATAACAAACCTAAATAAAACTAAAGTGACCCCAAAAATGTGAATGATATTGCTAGAAATGCAAATATTTTTCACAATAGACTGAGGACTACCCCAAACAGCAGATCTGATATAATATGGTCCTTAGGAGGAGACCTCACTGAACTCATTCAATGCAGCAATATATGTAGCAATTAAACAAGAAGGTAATTTTTATACTATAATTCCTTAACACGCTTGTATTTATATATATATATTTTCTCGGAACATTGTGATTCCAGTTTAATTAATTCATCCATTTGACAATGTGTGTGTTTCAGGGAATGATTATTCCCCAACCCTGCAAAGGCTGATATTGCATTAAGGCACAATGACATTTCAAGTAGATATTTATGTTGTTCAGCCACTGCAATCAATCATGTGAATGCTCCTTAAGTGCTGTGAAGATCTCAATCAAGAAAATGCAGAGGAAAAAGCAAAACTGTTTTGAGACAAACTGTCTCTTAAGCTTGTTCGAAGGGAGAGTCGGTGATTGGCGCAAACCATTCTCTCTTTAGAGCAAGTTTTAACCTTGCATTCATGGCAGCCTTGTTACCACCATAATAATGAAGGTAAGGACAGACACACCTTTAAAAGCACTGCAATACCTCCAAAGGAAACGGGAACATTTTGCATGAATAACCCTTAGATCAGGGGTGAGCAAACTTTTTCAGCAGGGGGCCGGTCCACTGTCCCTCAGACCTTTTTTGGGGGAGGGGGGGCTGGACTATATTGGGGGGGGGAAATAATGAACGAATTCCTATGCCCCACAAATAACCCAGAGGTGCATTTTAAATAAAAGCACACATTCTACTCATGTAAAAACACCAGGCAGGCCCCACAAATAACCCAGAGATTCATTTTAAATAAAAGGACACATTCTACTAATGCAAAAACACGCTGATTCCCGTACCGTCTGTGGACCGGACCAGATCAGGCCCCCGGGCCTTAGTTTGCCTACCCATGCTCTAGATATATTTGCTTCTCCTCTGTTCAGATAATTAATCCGAGCTGAATTTTTAAAAAGTGCAGTAAGAACATAAAATGAAAAGAGTTTTCACCCCATCTAGAAAGCATAGATACACACCTGGAGGTATATACAGAAGAAATCTAGTACTTTCTGCCTTCACAGTTATTATGCTAACTATTGGAAGGAGGCTACCTAATAAAAGTTTAGAATGTCCTCCATCCCGGAACATAGCAATTCTGAAAACATAGCAATTTGGTAAACGTAGCCCATCACCCCCATACTGCAGATGGGCAGGGCTGACATCAAAAAGTAACTGGTCCAGCCAGGCACCTCTTAGTATGCATCTCAGTCCCATATCAATGGCTAGAACAGTTCCCACGAAATGTAAGGAACTGGTCAACTAATGCTTGGTTGAACAGTGTGCTTTTTGCCCATCTCACAAAAGGCAGTTTGTATACTGTCACTCCTCTCTTGAGGGCTATTCATTTTATGCGCTACACTCAAAACTCAAGGTATGGGTGGAATGCTCAGCATTCATATTCCAGTAAGACAAAGGAAGCATGACACAAAACAAAACAACACATCAAAACCTTTCAAAAAAATGAAATACCACCGAAGCTTAAAAAAAAAAAAAGGATGGATGCCATATTGACCACAAAACGGCAAAAGGATATTTGATGCACTTGTGATACATTTGGAGTGAAGAGGAGCTCCACTCTGCTGCAGAAGATGACCCAAGCATCCTAGAGTGAAGGTTCACTTTTATTTGCCAGGCTAAATTAAGTGGTTGTAGAACTAGACAGGGGGCAGGGATGTCTCACCTGATGCACATCAACCGCTTTGTTTTCCTGCACCAAACTTCACTTGACTGAAGTTGTCACCTGCATTTGCATATCAGCTGCCTGAAATGTATGCACCCTGGTTCAACAACGGCTTCTATTTTCTAACTGGATGGAAGCTCCTTTGAGGGAAAGAAAGCCCATCAAACAGGAAAGTTTCTCCAGAAGCCACAGGGTACCTATGGATTGTGGCTAACGACACGTGTACCTTGGCTTCAATCACCAGTGGTGGGAGCACAATGGAGCCAGAGCAAGCAGTAATGTGTACACAGGAATCTGTTTAGTAAATAACATGTGGCCATTATCCCCCTTTTATCATTGTTGACCTCTTAACAAGTCCATTTTAGTTAGCTACAAGGGCTTTAACCAAGGTTGAAATCATCCAAATTCCCAGGTTACATAGCCAGAAAAAATAGTGTTTGAGAGGGGAAGAAAAGGTTCTTTCAAGCCACAATATTTTGTACAGTGGAACCTCGGTTTATGAACACCTCGGTTTACAAATTTTCGGTTTACGAACGCCGCGGACCCATCTGGAACGGATTAATTCACTTTCCATTACTTTCAATGGGAAAGTTCGCTTCAGTTTAGGAACGCTTCAGTTTAAGAACTCCGCGGACTGTCTGGAATAGATTAATCCACTTTCCATTACTTTCAATGGGAAAGTTCGCTTCAGTTTATGAACAGACTTCCGGAACCAAATGTGTTCATAAACCGAGGTACCACTGTATATTAAACATGGTGTTTTTCTGCAAATGACAGATTTTTTAAAAACAAAACAAAACCATTTGAGAAGGGAGAAGTAACAACAAAAAAGCCCACAGCTTCCTCTCTCCATTGCACATTACCTCATTTTATATCCTATTGAAAAATTCATAAGAAATGAGATATCCATAAATATACCTAAACTGTACCTCTTCTGAGTTAAGTAATGCCTTTGAAAAATGCACAGCCCATCATTACAAGCAGCTGACCAAATGCTTCTTATATACAACATGGAAGTGGGAAAAGGAAAGGAAAACATTGCTGTGATATAAGATGGCATTGTGGAGCAGGATGAGCACACAAAATCAGGCACAAAACCAGTCCCATGTGCTTAGGTGTTTCCCTCTGAGATCAATGGAACTTGGGCTGGGATCATATACCCACTCCCCTGGAGAAAGGAAGCCCCATTGAAGTCAATGGGGTTCACATCAGATTAGATATGTCTTGTGTTGCACTGCACAAAGCCCTTAACCTTCACTTCACTCCAATGCATTACTTAAAGATCAGTGATAGCTTCTCAGATAAAATAGTGGCTTTGTACTTGCTTGCGATGTATCAAAACACAGAATCAACAGTAAAACAATTACAAATCATCAGTAAAACAACCTTCTATAAAACACTGTAAACACTATTAACAAAACAATGAAAAGAATAAGCTAAACAGCACAACCACAAGAAAGCCGTTTCATAAAGCATTACAGCACTCATAATCCACAAAGCAATATTGACAACTTTAACAATCTAACAACGGAAAATAACTCCTTACCCACAATAATACAACCACCAGACTTAACATGGACACTGGTACCAGAGCCTGCAATAAACCCAGAAGCCAACTTTGCTGCCACATACACCCGGACAACACCATTACTGGCCCCAACAACATCAAACATACCATCTCAGGACTATTTAATTGCTCATCTTCTAACATTGTGTATGTCATCAAATGCCAACAGTGCCCTTCAGCTCTCCATACAGTGGTACCTCGGTTTACGTACACAATTGGTTCCAGAAGTCTGTACTTAACCTGAAGCGTACTTAACCTGAAGCGAACTTTCCCATTGAAAGTAATGGAAAGCGGATTAATCCGTTCCAGAAGGTCCGTGGAGTACTTAAACCAGGCATCCCCAAACTTCGGCCCTCCAGATGTTTTGGACTACAGTTCCCATCTTCCCTGACCACTGGTCCTGTTAGCTAGGGATCATGGGAGTTGTAGGCCAAAACATATGGAGGGCCGCAGTTTGGGGATGCCTGACTTAACCTGAAGCGTACTTAACCTGAAGCCAACTTTCCCATTGAAAGTAATGGAAAGTGGATTAATCCGTTCCAGATGGGTCCGCGGAGTACTCAACCTGAAGCATACTTAATCCGAAGTATGAGTGTAATTGGTTCTGGAAGACCGTACTTAACCTGAAGCGTACTTAACCTGAAGTGAACTTTCCCATTGAAAGTAATGGAAAGTGGATTAATCCGTTCCAAACTAAAAGTACTCAAACTGAAGCGTACTTAAACCGAGGTATGACTGTATTGGACACAGACCAAACCCTACACCAAAGGATAAATGGACATAAATCTGACATCAGGAATCACAAGACAAAGAAACCAGTAGAACACTTCAATCTCCCAGGACATTCTATATACAGATCTCAAAGTAGCTGCCATATTACAAAAGAATTTCAGAACTAGACTGGAAAGAGAAGTTGCTGAATTGCAACTTATTACCAAACATAAAACCATGGAGAGACCTGGTCTGAATAGAGACATTGGATTCTTATCTCATTATACATGATAAAGCTATTTTTAGCCATTTCACCCCTTGCTTTTTCCTGTAAGACCAATTGTAGTCGTTAACAGTCGTCAACAGGTTTGATGTTGTTGTTGTTGTTGTTTCCGATCAGGCCAAAAACCATCAAGGCCATCCTGTTCTCACATTGACAGGGGGGGCAAGAGATGGTTTGGTACCTTCCCCTCAAGGAAATGCAACTACTGGGAGGTGGCAGAGCAAGGGTGCCTGGAACACCAGCTCGGCAAGAGGGAGGCATTCCAGAGAGCTTTGCTGCTGGTCTCTGTCTGCCCCTAGAGGTGTGGAGAGACCAGCAGGGCAAAGCTAAGTGGTAGAATGCCGTGCCGCTCTACTGCTGCCGAAACTTCCCTTTCCTGGATTGCTTCTCTGGTGGCAACGGAAGCGGTGGAATGGGCATGGCATGGCATGGCACTAGTGGAGGTGTTGCCTCTTGGCATGTCCACCACCTCAGGCGGCTGCTTCACCCAACCTCATGGGTGAGTTGGCTCTGCGCATTGGCCAACCCGTTGGTTTGGGAAGCCCACAAACAGGGCCTGAATGCAACAGCACGTCTCTCCACGTGATTCCCAGCATACTGCCTCTGACAGTGGAGGCAGTTATGATGTCTAGAATTAGTTCTAGTTCTAGAATTCAAGTTCTAGAATTTTTCTAGTTCTAGAAAAACACAGCTATTATGTCTAAAATTAGTTCATGAATTAGTCCAATTCTCTTTCAAACTATCCAACTTGAAGTTTGTCACTACATCTCGCAGGAACTAATTCTATAGTTTAACTACAAAGAAGTACTTCCTCTTACCTGTCCTGTCCTGTCCTGAATCTTCCAACCTTCAGCTGTATTAGATGGTCCTGGGTTCTAGTCTATGAGATAGGGAGAAAACACTCTATCCTAGCCATTTTCGCCATAACATGCATAACTAGGGAGAAGCAATTGAGAACAAAGGTGTGGCTTGACAATGATGCCTGTGGGAAAAATAATTGTATTAGGTCCTTGTTAACAGAAGAGGTCCATTACACCTTATTCCGTGCTATATTGTTTTTGATTTCCTTTGCAATGGCACAGTGGAGCTATATTATGGCATTACTCCTTTAACAATGTAGCCTATATGAAAAAAAAACCCCTATTCAGTTACTGAGCACGTTTGAGAACACAAGATCTTTCATATTACTCTCTTTCTTTTACCATCTTAATTGGTGTGGATTTATTTACATCCATTAGCTTCTCCAGGGTGATCTGTATGCTTTCGATGGTACAGAAATCCAGATAATGAGGTTTTGTCTAAGAATAGCATTCAACAGCTCCCAGGGATTTTCATTAGCCTGTAAGAAACACAGATGGCTAAGGATGCTGCACAAATACATATCTGAAGACAACAGAACTGGGTTCAAATCCTTCCTCTTAGCTTTAACCGGATAAACAGGAGCACGAGCAACCTATATTTGTGCTGTTGTTAAGGTAGTCAGGACTTACTGATTTTTTACTCTACGTCATCCCAAGGGCTTGTGAAAAACAAAAGTATGGTCACCACAACATGGAACATGCATCATTTGCATATTCTGTTTGAACCGGACATAACGCACAGACACTGTGCAGATGACAAATAAGGAGGCCACAGTGCTGGAGCAAAATAGCCACAACTTCGTTAGATTTCCAGAGAATTGATCAGAACATTGCCATATAAAAGAGGGCAGTAAAATGGGGGTGGGGAGGAAGGGAGATGCTATTGGTATCATTCTTTACCTCTAGAAGCCAGATTGAGGCTTACCATGTGTGAGGCTGTTTATAAGGTCCCAGAAATCTTGCTTCGAAATCTTGCGAGACCTTTAAATCCTGGGTCTTGCAATATTAGTGCTGCTGAGAGCCATAAGTCTGTGCCATTGCAAGCCCTCGTCAGTTTATTTGACCAGGGGACAAGAGCAGCACACAAACCATCTCCCACTGCCCCATGAATTTCCTCCCTTCTGCAGGTGCTACCATGGAATTGGGGTGGCTGGGCTTGCATCTCATCAGCTCCTACAGGACTAGGAAGTCCCTTCATGTAGGAAGAAGCCCAAGTGTCCCTCCTCCACCACAACGTCCTGTAATGTACGCTACAAGGACCTGGCATGCATAGTCTTTCACCATACAAAGGAATTCTGAAGCCCTGGTGATTATATAGACTGCCAATGATACATGTGAGTTGTTGGTCCAGCTGGTAATATAACATAAACACAGCTTTAAACAATGTTACTGGGCAGTCTCAAATAAATTGCAGTAAATAAAAATAAATAAAACTCGTAATTTGATGTGCGATTTTAATGAAGGCAGTGAATATGGAAATTTTATTCTATCAAATAGAAACTAGGGTCCATTACAGTGATGTAGGTGTAAGCCTCGTTGAATTCAATGGAGTTTGCTTCCAAAGACATGCATGAGATTGACTCTGAAGTAGGTGGCTCAGGCAGAAACTAAAGCCTTAAGAGAAGAAATCAAAGCCTGTGATTATGATTTGTTTAAGGTGCTTAATGGCTCCAGCAGAAGGAAGTACACCGTGGAATCTGTGTGTCTGATTTTGCCTGTGAGGCAGCTAGTTGCCTTTCACCACAGGTGCTCCATGAAAAGATACTGTGTTGTGGGGAGCCAAGCCACAACTGGACACAGTTACTCACAGCCTGTTCCTCTGGCTTATGTAGTGTGCGGCAATTGTGGGCACATACTTTACTAAATCTTGAAGCCTTGTTGCCTTTTACGGTAATGTGTAAAGCAACGGCCTCCATTCAGTTTTCTAGCACACCCCATGCCAAGTAGTCAGGACAGGTAATAACTTTGATCAACCTTAAAATGAGTTTCAGAATCTTGCTTTATCATCAGGTCAATAGCAAAGATCAGCTTTTAGAAGCAAACATGTTGTCCTCATTGGTAGGGTTATTTTTCTTTTGAAGGTATATAAACATTTTGATAGCTGTCTTGATATAAAAAAATGTTCAAAGATTATTTTTCATGGAGTAAAAGCAATTTATGGCGATGTTTCGCAGACAGATCTTCATGTGCATATTGCACATATGGGAGATCTCAATTATGTCCATTTGGTAGTGGTTATATTAAGATATTATCCTATCTTCTTTCAGTATAATCCCTTGAAGCAAACTGTGATTTTCATTAAATCACTCATCTGCACTGACTTCCAGAGCACTATTTTTTTTTATAAAAAAATCAATCCATCATACTTCAGCATTCTTCATAAACTCATAAATCAATCAAGTTTCCCCAAGATTGAAGTATCTGCCAAGCTTCTTGTAACAGTTTATTACAGTTCGTTGATGATAATTGGGCAAAAATATACTATGTCTGTGTTTGGCTCTAAAAGAGCAGAGGCATTTGAAGTATTTCATACAGCAAACAGCAGTTTCTGCCCTTTGAGCCCAAGAAAATTAACAGGAGGGGGGGGGGAGATCATAGTTCACTGTTGACAACTCCCTACCCCGCCAAAAAGTGCTCAGGTGCCTGTTCTAATTGCCTGGCTCACTGAGCTAGCGCTCACATGTTAGGTGGCAAATGTATTTCCTGTGTTTATGCCAGGATTTTCTGCAACAAATATGCAGCGATTAACACACACACACACACACACACACACACACACACACACACACTTTAAAACATCTATGTATCTGTGAATCCTGATTTGGGGCAACTAAACATGTTATGCAGGAAACACGACTGATGCATATACAGTACAGTGGTGTTTTCTCAGCAAAAGATTAAGTACCCCAAATAATTATAGCTGTTTAACTTTTTCTGAGCACAAGAACCATCCAGACCCAAGCCCATCTTCAGGGATATATATATATATATTCTTCAGGGATACACACACACACACCACACTTAACCATTCAATTGTAGCAACTCTAAAAAGGCAGGATAAAAATTTTAAACCCTGGCTAAATTATATGAAATGCTTATTTGTTCAATGCCCCTTTGCGTACCTTGGAGAATTTAGAAAACAGCAGAACAGCCAGAGAATATTGTGCTCACTGAAGTATGCTAAAGTGAAATGAATGTCAGTTTACATAATATGTCCAATTACTTTTATGAATATTTCCTTTTTTTAGCACCATAATGGCTTATAGTCAGACTATTAGAAATGTAATTAACATTTACTATTGGATAGCTTTATCTCTTTGCCTTGTTGTTACAGCGAGGCCAACATACTGTTTACTCTTCTGTTCTAGCCCAGGGGATCTACTCAGCAGATTGTACAGTTTAAGAAATTAGCTAAGCCCAAAATAGTTCTTTTATTTCATAAAAGGCCAGGGAAGCATGATTTATAATTCTATAAATGTACTTGAAAACAAAACAAAACCATAGGTCAGTGTTAAAATGATGTATTTTATTGGGCCAACTGCATTGATTAGGAAAGCTGGGATACTTATTTTTTTTTAAAAAAACCCACCAACACAGTTATTCCAAGAAAAGAGCACTATTTTACATCTCCCTGTTCCCTCTTTCTTGGAGACCAACACAACAGTCAGTCTTATAACAAACACAGAAGTTTATTGTTCATACTCGTTTTATACATTATTTAAGTTTCTACATTTGTTATAATTCTTTCTTTTTTTTAAGTCTGACATACCTTGGAATAAAAAACAATACACATTTAGCAGCAAAAACCAATATCTACCAGGTCATCCACAGGCATTTCAAGTACAAAACTATCTACTTAGCATTAGTAGAAAATAGAAGCATATTACTCCCAAGCATAATTAAAACATGTAAACAAATTAAAGAAGTTTTTTTTAAAAAGCCTCGCACAAATAGTAATTCTACCTACATTGTCGAACCTTTAACAGAGTACCCAAGGCATTATTAACAGTTTGCACGTGCAATAGTGATGAGACATGAAAAACTGCAAGTTCTAGGCAGGGCGAGGTTCCACTTCCACAGCTAATGTAGTTTGCCCTCCCCTTACTTCAAAGTTGATTGCAATTAGAGAGACTTAAGAGATGCACATTCAGCTCAAGTGCAACATCAAACAACAAGTCACAGAGTAAACCTTCATATAAAATCATCTCAAATATTGTTATGGTTGGTATCCGCCTGTCTCAAGAGACAATGGAGGAGTGTCTCTTTTTTAAATGGGGACAGTTCACATGTTCAGCTTTCATCAAGCAGTAAGCCACTGCGGGGTAAGATTGTGAATGATGGACATGCATATGTAAAATCATTCCTTAAGAGCTTGATCAAAGAGGGCAGGGGGACAAATCGAGGGACTTTCAATACAGTATGAGAGATTATTAGACAGCATTGTTATCTAACATTTCTTTCATTCCATTCTCTCTCTAATGATCTTGCAGTTGTGTGCTTGAAGACCATCCCATTTTATTCTCACAACATCCCTGTGAAGATCAGTTAGGAGAGAGAAACTGGGCTCACGTCACTCATTGAGCTTCATGGGTGAGCACAGATAGTCTCTCTCTCTCTCTCTCTCTCTCTCTCTCTCTCTCTCTCTCTCTCTCTCACACACACACACACACACACACACACACACACACCATCCTTGGGACTAAACACAATGAGGCTACCCTGGAGCCAATATCATACCTGTAGGCCAGGCATCCCCAAACTTTGGCCCTCCAGATGTTTTGGACTACAATTCCCATCTTCCCTGACCATTGGTCCTGCTAGCTAGGGATCATGGGAGTTGTAGGCCAAAACATCTGGAGGGCCGCAGTTTGGGGATGCCTGCTGTAGGCATTAGGTGTTTGGGAAAATAATAAAGTGTGAAGAAGTTTGTGGCACTACTTTGCTTCCCTGGCACTTCTTACTGGACCTTGGCTGGTAGACATATAAAGGCATGAAAATAAATCCAGGGCAGCCCTCTTCCAGGCAAAAATGCACTGTTAGTTTTCCATCTGAACATGTCTCATGGTGAATAAGAATTAATAGAATTCCACTACAGGGAAATTTATTGAATTTGATATCTCATGCTATGAACTAGACTATGCCCAAACGCACACATGACTCATACCAGCCTTGCAAATAATATCTGAAACCCTCCCTTCTGTCTTCTATAACCATGCCTGAACTTCAGTCTCCCACTCTTGATTTTGGAGAAATGAAAGTGATGCATCACTCAGGTCCTGGGACGCACAAAGTACCAGGAAAGGATTTTTTTGCTGCAATCTCACCTAGCACTTTAAGGACCAACAGTCGCAACTGCAACTGCATCCACACACCCTTTGTCCTGAGAAGTGAAGGTGGTCGCTGCCTCTTGCAGCCTTAATGGCGCCTGTGTGATGTGGAGCTACATCAATCTTTCCCAGGTACAGAAAGGGTACTGTGGCACCTTCAGCCTCAAGGAGGCAGCTGGGTGAAAAGTGCAACATCTAAGCGTGTTTATTGCACCTCTAATTGAGGAAGAATAGCTCCGATCCCAGCCATTCTGGGGACTCTATTCTCTCCTTGCTATTGTCCATGAGCAAGATGTCACTTTCATGAAGCTCTCTGTAGGCCTGTGGACACTGCTATTTATCAGGCAGAGATCCCAGCATGAAATCTCAAGCATATATGTACCCCATACCTACTGCCTCACCACAGGGAAGGGGTCACATCTGATTCAAACCGTGTTTCAAGGGTTTCTTCTTTTCTCTCCCTGCACCCTAAATGCTGCATCCAAATCCCACAATATTTTCCAAGGATTGATCCGCGGGGTCACGGAGATCCCAATGGTTAAATAAAGATGTGTCAGTCTAGATCAGATGCTACTCTCCCCGTTACAAAAGGGTTCGAGGTGGCGGATTCAAGACTGATACTCCTTACCACTTGAGCTCTCCCCACAGTAATGTCTGAGGACCAAGCTACACAAGCAGATCTGTGCCTTTAAATGCAAGTCTGCCCCATCATTTGTGCTCCAGAAGTCCATAGAGCTTCAGGGATTGCAATGAGAGTACCAGCACCTCCCCTTTGCTTAGATTGTGCCACTGTAACACCACCCCAGATTGTTCCTTCATTATATAATGGGACTAGCTACTTCCAAAGATATAAATGTTTATAAATCTTAGGGAAGCTATTGCTTGTTTCAAGATGGTGTACATGTCAAATGGCCAAAGAAGAAGAATGGGAGCCAATTATTTTGCTCCCATTCAGCCATGTTTTGACATTCTGAAAATATATCAAGAAGGAACAGTGATTTCCTCCCTAATAATTTTGTACAGTTTCTGCATGGGGAGCTGCCCCTCCCCTGGTAGGAAGGTACAATGGTTTGACAATGTGGATAAAAATTCAATTTAATTAACTTCAGAGGATAAACTCTGTGGCTAAGAGCTGTCTTGCAAGTTCAGTCACAGTCACAAATGCTTTAGAACTGCATTTGCTAAATCAAGGCATCCTCTATGGACATATTTCATGGAGCTTCACTGTGCTAGTGTGGCTTGCTAATCAAATAAAGATGTAGGAATTTGGAATGCTTTGCACATTACTAATCTGTAGTTCAAGGCATGGAATAAAAAGCAAATATCAATAAGCTCAGCATATTCCTGAGAGTCTTAAAATTGAGAAGATTGCTTAATTGGCACTCCCTACTGCTAACAGAAATATGCCAATTAAAAGGATTCTGGTATACTCATTAAGGGATTAGAGAGCATTAATGTCATACTAACCCTCTGCTACATTATCTTTATTCTGTTCCTCTAAGAGTAGCTAAAAAGCAAAACAGGTGATCCTGAAATTATAGCTCCTCCAAACTATATAATGTACTTTCTATGTTACACAACTTCACAATGCAATGAACTAATACATTGGTTAAAACCATACCTGCTCAGATTTCAGTAAGACGTTAACACACAGTAAATTTTTGTAATCTAATTCATACAATCTAACTAAAAAGAAGCTGCCATTTCTGCATTCAAATTCAAACACTTAAAGAGGAAAACAATGGGATTTTAAACAGGCCAAGATATATATATTTAAAAACACCTTCCAAATTTATACACACCATCAGTTTCAGTTTAAGCTTATTGTTCTGGGAAGGGGAAATCAATTTTATTTGAAAATATGTGTTCATTTCCTCTACCTAGTTTCTGCTTACAATGCAGAATCTCTTTTCCTGCAGATATGAATGTGTGTTGCTTTCTACAATTCAGACACAGATCATAGAATTGTAGGGTTGTTTAGAGGAATATTATCTAAAATACTAAAGACAGTATTTCTCCCACCTGTCAATGAGGAGTGGATTATGATGCTGTCATTTTAAATACAACTGAAAACATTAACAGCCCCAAATGGCATTGGGGGTCTTCAAATGTCTTAAGAATTGTGGACTTGACTACTGTCTCAGCCCAGCACTTATGCATACACAGCTACCTCATATTCAGGATTACTATTGCACAAAGCCAGGAAAATAAAGAAAATATATCTAAGAAATGTAAGTCTAAGAGATACTTGTTCACTGTGCTAATAAAGCAATAAAAGGTTTTTTTAAAAAATTAATAATAATAATAATGAAAGACTAGAAGTCTCTGCATATGCTTAAATTACCAGGTAAGCCCAGCTACAGAACCTGGGAAATCCTGACAGACTAGAAATGTAGTACAAAGTCCTGAGGGAATGGGCAAGGGAATGAGTTTCATTACAGGTCGTTCCCACAGGGATTTCAAATCGCATCTGACACTGCACAATTCACCTGACTTTGGAAGCGCTATGGGAAACTCCTTACAAACTCTAGCTGTGTGTCACTTGGGCAGGGGCGGGGTTAAAGCTAGAGGAAGGGGGCAAGAACAAACAGCTTCACAGGAGGACGGGGTGGTAAACAATCAGGTACAGTGGTACCTCGGGTTACGAACACGATCCATTCCGGGATGCAGTTCGTAACCCAAAATGGTCGGAACCCGAAGCGCCATTTTGCGCACACCGGTTCTGCACATGCGCAGAACACATGTGCGGCAAAAATACTTCCGGGTTTGCGGAGTTCGTAACCCGAGGTGTTCGTAACCCGAGGTACGACTGTACTTTATTTTCTTCAAACTCTTTTGTAAGACCATTCATGAAGAGCCAGAGTAAAAAATAAATAAATAAGACATTCCTATTACTGTGAGGGTCTAGAGACTGGTCCCATAGACTTCTATGGGCAGAGTCCAACAGCATCTGTGGTTAATTCTGACAACACAAGGAAGAATTTTATTCTCCTCAAGTTAAGTGCCTGCTCAAAAACCTGTCGTAAATTTGAGATTGTTTATTTGAAATGCAATATGGGGAAAATGTATGGGTCGAGTTATACAGAGGCTTTTTGGGGGGGAGAACAGTTTAAGTCTATCAGAAGGTTCTCCATCATTTAAAAAACCAAAACCCTGCTGATTTGTATCTTTGTTGAGGAATCTCTTTACACACTGGCGATGTCAAGCAGAGCACAATTTGGGGACAGGATGGAAGGAGAGGTGTTTCCTTTGCTATAGTCTCAATCACCTGGCTGTGTGTTGAAAATAAATATGTTAACACTTCAGGAACTCTGGCGAAAGACAGATAGTGAACATGGCCAACACTCCCTTTGCCCCCGTAATTCTGAGCAAACCAAACATTAGTCCTACACCTGCGAATGAAAATAGATTCTAGGCTCAAGCATCTCTTTGACCAACCTCTGCCTAGGAGCAGGAATGGGTTTGTCGCTATTATCAACCTTTGTACCTGAATCGGCAGGATTTTCATTGTCAGCGAAGGTACCTTTCTGCCAAGGAGTTGGTTTGCGGGGAGCTGCAATAGGTTGTTTGAAGTGAGGAACAGAAGATGAGCTGGAACCAGGAGAATTGTTTTTATGAGAATTATTCCAGATGTTTTCCTTGCCCAATTGATCTGACATTGTCTGTGCTCCTGTGGTGTATGGCGGCTGATCAGATGGTGGAAGGGGTGCTCTTCTCTTCTTGCCCTTCCCTTCACTAGGGCTTATGTGCTCTTCTTTTGCTCCTGGAAGCAGGCTTTTCTGCACAAGCATGTGGTGAGAACCGTCAAACATGGCTGCCCATGAAGGTGGCAAACATTCTTGTTGGCCAATCGGCAGCTCCCCATTGACTTCCTCAACTTTTCGTTGCACTGTATCGGGGAACGCTTCCTGTTTTACTGGGGAATCAATGCCTATCACATTTTAAAAGACAACATAAAATTCTTATTACATTGATACTTAGCTGCATTATTGAGCCCAGTGTTTAAGCCTTACCACGACGATATAAAAACATGCACACCTTTATGGAAAACAAGACCCTAAAATTGTCCTGGGCAGCAGAAATACCTGTACTTTTACACATCAACAAAACACACATCATAATATTATGAATGCAGCCAATTATGGCTTTACTGTCCACTGTACAGCAGGCTTCATTAGGTGGAATACTTTACCTTGTAAAATCAGCAGCAGGAGCTTAAACTATTGTGGATCTTCATTAATTTTTACTGAATTCTTAGCACTGTCCAGGGAGCAGGGAGATTATATTGAATGCCAATGCTTAACAAGAACCTCCTTTCATTTTGAAGAGTATAAATGTGGTTTATTACTCATTTTCTTTAAAAACTACAATGCAATTTTCATGCTGTACCTCCATATTTGACTCTTGATTTACTTGTGGCCACTTAAAACACTGTTCAAATATTACTCTGCTTCTAGACCGTTTCAATGCACAGCACAGTAATCAATATAACAATTTTTACAGCCTCAAGGGCAGGGGGTCAACAAACTGTTGCTGAGCTTGGGAGCAAACCATTATTTTCTACTGCTAGTCAGCTGCAAAGTCAATTTTATTCATAACATGTCCCAGAGTAAGGTAATTTTAGACTGATCAGAAAGATGGTTCCAATCCCCTTACCAGCAGAGGCAAATGGGGTGTTCTTATAATATAGCTGGAATAGAAGCATCCAGAAACAATAATAATACTTCACGTGTATATAGCAACCCAAATGAGGGGTCAAACAATGGGAGACAATGCCTTGCCTACAACATCCCAGTGAGTCGCCAAAACCAAGCCAATGGATTCAAATGATAAGAAAGGAGATTCCAACTAAACATTTGGAAGAACTTTCTGGCATTAAGAGCTGTTCACCAGTGAACAGTTGACCTCAGAAGGTGGTGGATCCTCCTTCACTGGAAGTTTTTAAAGAGAGGTTGGATGGCCATCTGTCAGGGATTCTTTACCTGTGATTCCTGCATTGCAGGAGTTTGGACCAGACAGCCCTTGGGATCCCTTCTAACTCTACAACTCTATGACTGTACGAGTGAAGGCGGACATGGAATTCAAACCAGGAACCCCCAATTTATTGCACGGCATCTTAGCCACTCTGCTTCTCAGGTCTGTGCTTGGTCAAGATGGATCTAACCAGTTGCAACATTATACATAGTAAACTAGAGAACAAGAAATTTACCAAACTGCAAATACCATGCAAAATTATCAGTTGCTGCCAAACAGTTATTCAGCCTAAGAACAACAGGACTTACTCTCAGTTAATTATGCACAGGGTTGAACTGAGTGGGGCAGCCCTGTGTGCAGCCACAAAATCTGCTCCCAAGGTTTGGAGAACCCCATGAGAACAGATTTTATAAACATGTAGAGGGCTCGGGTGGGGAAATAAGGTTGCATTCCCCCTTCACTGGGGGGGGGGGGAGATGAGAGTTATGCAAGAACAGAAATTGATTCAACCTCCATAGAGATTATAAAACAGAGGCACAATAGGTTGTGTCCAGTATTGCTTCAAATACCTTGCTATCTCCCACTTACTCATATCTCGGTAAACTGAAGTAGCCTCTTTTGTCAAGAACAATGGTGGTTTCCGTGGTGACATAATCTCAATTTTCATGAATTCTTCACAACAGTGTTTCCACTGGCCTAAAAGGAAATCAGAAAGCAATGAGAGGAAGTAAAAATACTCCACTTTTTATAATTTTATCTGGTTAATAATGCCCCAAATAGGAAACTGTTTCATAAATGCTGCATTAACTCTTTTACAATTCCTCCAGATTGCTAGCTGACGAAGATCTGGACGCTTCCAATAATGCCATAATCTCTCAAGCAAGTACTATACCTTTGCAGTGGCAAAGTAAGCTTGGATTTCTCAGGCTTCCAACATGGGAACAAGACAATCAATTCTCACAGCATGACCAAGTCCCAATCTTTACAATTTATACCTTAATACTGTTACTGTCAGATATTTCAGCTTGACATAAATATTCATTTATTTTATTGCAAATCACTGTGATGGAGGGGGAAGAAGAGGCACACTGAAACCTTAGTAGAAGGCTCTGCTCAGCAGTATAAACGGTTATGAGATGTATTTGGGGGAGGGAAACTTTTATACCACCCCGCTAAAACATTTCCCCAATAGATGATTTCCCAATCGTCTTCTTTCCGAGCCTCCAGAATATCAAGGGAATAAAGCAATGAAGGATCAGATTATCAAAGTTAAAAGATTTCCTGCTCTTCCTCTGAAGAACATACTACCTAATGTGCTGTGGAACAGAGAGCTTTTTTTATTTTATTCTCCTTGCAAATGACAGGATTGTTATGCAATGTGAGTTCAAAATGTTCAGTGCATTCTTTGAACATACATAGGCACTCCTGTACAAAAGGAGACGGCGCTACTTACTGAAATCATAGAAGTGCTGCCAGAAAGCTTCCATCCAGTTATAAAGGTCTTCCCGGCTTTCAACTGCAAAAATCTGAGTCACAGTTTCACCAGCCTCAGGGTTGATAACAGAAAAGTTATTGGAGTTTATCGGGGCATCTTTATCCACAGCACGAATTCTGGTTTCCTAAATGTTATATAAATACAGAGTGAAACTATAATGTTCTCTCACTCACTCACCCACTCACTCTCACACACACTACAACTTTAATCAAATAGAAAAATCATAGGTTACATGACAGTTGTCAGCTAGGCACTATGACTGCAATTTTCAAGGTGATGCTATATGGACATTAATTCTGCTTAAAGAAGAACTCAAATTAAAAAGGTATGCAATAAAGTAAGCATATTTAGAACATATTTCATAATGGGCAGGAGGAGACATCATTTGGATGGTTCTAAACAGGATTGCTTTTTAGATTGCTCAGATTCAGAAAATTGAGGCATATTTCATATCAGTTAAAATTTGGTATCAATTAAAGTGATATCTGTTGCTGAACTGATTGAATTATCATATTGACAAACTTTCCCCAAGTAACCTGTATGATGTTCCCAACTACTCACTGGCATATCCTTGAACTACTCTGTCTTCCTGTCTCGAACTTGTTAAGAACACAAAGACCAGTTTCACCTCCTGAACTGGCTTCAGTGCTATTTTAAACATATATTGCAACAACAATGGAGAAACTGGAGCTCTTTAAACTGTCCAATACCTACGAGTCTAACTGCATTGTTGCAACCAAATTTTCTGTGATTTCCAAAAGTAGGCCTGTCAACCAAGAGATTTTGAGACGTCAATTACAGCTCCTCTCCCCCCCCCCTTCTTTGCAATCAGTTACATTTTACAATGACATATTTATTCAGGAGAAACTGACTAGATCCAAAGAGGTACATAAACTGAGTAGTATCCAGAAAAGTATGGGGGGACGGACGTCCATTTGCACAGTTAAGTTTACTGCTTAATCCATTTCTTCTGCAGCTCATTCCATCACCTGAAAAGCCACTCTTGAGGATGTGAGTGGAGGGGGGGCAGCTCTTGCAAAGAGAAGCCCCTTTCTGTTTGCACTCTGGATTTCAGTCACTGTTTAGAGCAGGAGTGGCTAACCTGTGGCCCTCCAGATGCTGCTGAACTACAACTCCTATAATCCCCAACCATTGCCCATACTGGAGTCCAACAACACTTTGAGGGTCACAGATTGTTTAGCTATACAACATTTTCCCACAGAAGTTACCCTGCCTGCCTGGACACATTTTCCATTACCAGCTCCTTTACAACTGGAACACCATCTGTGATAGTGCGCTTTACAATGTACTACAAGAACTGTTTGCTCCCACTTGGACCTGCCCAGGTGTTCTCCAAGGGTTCCATTGTGAGTTCCCCTACTGTCGGAGGCAATGCAGGTGGGGCCTTTCAGTGATGAGGCCTCTCTTGGCATATTGCCTGGCAGTTACTATTGCTCTTTCAGTGCCAGGTAAAATATATTTTTATGTATGCAGGCTTTCTAGATGTTGTTTGAAGTAGCAGCTTTTACTTTTGCTTGGCTCTGGTTTTGCTATTTTACAATTAGTTAGTGTATTTCTGGTTACAATATTTTTAATCTTTGATCTGTGAGCTGCTCTGGGAATAGCTGTGTGGTGGCACAGATGAAGACTAAAATAGAAATACCTGAATTAAAACAACAACCCACCACCCTAATCATGCAGGTGAGAGCTGATAATATGGACCCCAACCCTGGAGTCTGCATTGATTTTGTGGTTTGGGCCAACATGATCAGGCCTTGCCCACGCAGCTGGGCCATTTAAACATTATCCAAGATTCTCACAGAAAGGCAGTGCTCTCATGCAGCCAGTGTGACCTTCACACTCAGTTAAGAACACACCTTTAAAAGACAAATCCTGCAGCCAAGCTGGTGCCAAATATATTGCTCTGCTTTCCTTTGGACCACATCAGTAAGGCTGCGAGGTGGGTCCTGTCATCTGGGCAGGCCAGGACCTCCAAGCACACTGCTCAGGCTTACACCCCAGGGAGGTCACTTCGGTGCTGCTAATGCATGGTTGGACTTCACCCCCAGAGGCACAATCCATTGTCTCTCGAGATGCAGGAATGCCAACAACAGTCATTCTGATTAAGTGATGCATGCTTTGAGACCTATTTAAAATTAGGCTGCAATTCCACAAATGGTTTCACGTGCCCAATACCCCATTGATTACAATCGAATGTACCACATTGAATTGAACAAGACGGCAACCTAATTATCTCAGCCACTTACATTTTTTTTTGATAATTCATGTCATCCAACAATCTCACCATTGCAATAACAAAAATAAACCTTCTTCACAAGAAGACAGACATTAAACCAATCTCTTTATAAAGCCCAGAAACCTACTACTATAGTTATATAGACAGGAGGATTTATCTGTTCTTATTTAATCCCATTTCACTTCAAACACACATCCCCTTTTCTGTGGTCTGTCTGTCAGTTCACACCAGTAAAGATTAAATATGTAACTAGGAAAAGTAAGTCACATATATTGTCATGGGGGTAGGGGTGCGGAATTCCAGGGCTGACAAGTCTTTGAAAAATCTGCAAAATATTATTGATGGGGTATATTTAAAAAAAATACTGGAGGAGCTGTTTGAAATACAAACACAGCTGTTTGTAGCTTATCTGATGAATTTGCTCATTTAAATTTTTCATTCTAAAAATAGGAGATTAAGTAATTCATCCATAAATGCTGTGTCCTATTAATGCAGGTAACCATAGATACCAGTATAAAATTAAGTCAAATAGATTTACATTTGACAGGTTAGAACTTGAAGCAACCCAGTGACATAAGTTCATTTAGTGTTTGCTATGTATCTTATGCCGCAAATGCATTTATAAAACAAAAGTGATTCTCAAGTAAGAGACATTTTATACTTCATTTGATTATTTAAGTGATGGAAGATGCTAACTTCAGCAGTAATAGGTCGGTATGTTTCTGAAGCGGTAATACATTATGCAACAGATGGGATGTATCCAAGGAACTGCATATTAAGCATGCTATTTAAAGTGCCCACAAGCTCTCTCCAGCATAACACACAGGTCTAAATGTATTGTCAGTCCTTTGACACAATACTGTCCCCACTTTTGACTAAGAAATAGTGAATACACTTGTCTCTCAGAGACTAAACAAACAACTTAAGGTGTGGCAGTGTATGCTAAGTCTTTCAATTAAGTGGAGACTGAGGTTGCAATCCTAAACTCACTTACTGGGGATTAAGCCACATTGAACAAAGTGGACTTGCTTCTGAAGAAATGTGAATAGGCTTGATCAACCAGTACGCTGCAAAATTTATGGAAGTCAATAACTTATTCGCCCCTTGGGTTAAACATGTTGAAAGATGTTGCTCACTCTATGGTTTAGTTATCTGCCCTCACATGGTTCACTCAAGCAGGATGTTCTAGCACAGAGGTTTCCAATTATACCATCTCAGTACTGGAAAGTTGCTGTGTTCAGGTCCTACCATTCACACTTACCTGGCAGTGGTATGGGTGCTGCTTCCCTGAAACTTCTTCCTATAGCACCTTAGGACAGGTTGGATATAGAAACCACACCAATGAACCAACTGCACAGTTCTTTCCCACAATTAATGAAGGAAGAAGCATGTAGTTTGCCCCATTCATGCAATTCCTATCTATATCATCTCTCCTAGATACACATGAATAGATAAGTATGACGCCTTCCAGTATCCTGTTGGTTACTGGTGTGTGTGTGTGTGTGTGTGTGTGTGTGTGTGTGTGTGTGAGAGAGAGAGAGAGAGAGAGAGAGAGAGAGAGAGAGAGAGAGAGAGAGAGAGAAGAGAAAGAGAGAACGAACTGAGTCAAAAACTAGGTTTTAAATTCTGTACTTAAGCATATGTGACATGGAGACAGCAGAGAAAGTGGTTCCCAACCTTTTTTTGGCCATGCCCCGCCTAAGCATCTCTAAAGTCCTGATTCCCCCCCCCCCCATTTGTCATATAATTCTTATTATTCAAAAAGTGAACTCCTGTTCACATGGAGGAAGCCTAAAAGGCCATTCACTGTTAATAACTCATTCTCAAATTTCCACCCTTAAAAATCAAATTGACCCCCTGTGAGGCATGTGCCCTACATTGGGAACCACAGATATATATAAAATATATGCAGCCTTTATGGCAGGGCGCAATCTCCCCATGGATCAAAAAAGCAAAACTTGTATATGGCTGTAGTATCAATGACCTGAAAAGCATCTTTGCAGTAGTAGCCATCTTTGCATTTTGTTGGAAGCCACCCAGAATGTCTGGGGAATCCCAGCCAGATGGGTGGGGTATAAATAATAAATTATTATTATATTCAAATTATAGCAGAAAAAACAGAAAGCGGACTGTCAAAAAGAGCTGCAGTTATTGGTAACTGAGGTTCCAATTAGAGACTCAGAAACTGTGCCCCTGAAGCTTTCATGCAATGCTACTCTTAGCTCCCACACCTGGCATGGAAGGAATTCCATCACCTAAGACACAAATAGCATTTCCAGTTCAGCTTAACAACATACAAAAGGAGCACTGTAACTTAGCTTGAGTAGCAGATGTTATATTTTACCTTGTTGACAGAAACTGTCAAAGTCGGCTCCACTTTAGCTTCTGCTTCTTCTGGTGTACAATAACAAAGGAGTTTGCCACCTCTCAGTACACAGTAAAGTTTCCTCCATCCAGTCACATTCCCTATCTTTTGCTGTAAGAAAGCAAACACTTTTAGCATAAGTTTTACTTCCCAATGAACTACATTTTCTTGGGGGAATAATAAATGGTACACAATATGCATTAAAAAGAGACCACTCAACTGCTCAGATTGCAGTTGTCCGTATAATAATTTGAGAAGAAAATTTCACACAAGGGCTAAAGCAAATATCACCAAAGACTGGTCATCTCGTGATATTTCGTAATGATCGCAACAGTATCAATTATGCAAATAACTGTTTAGATGCAAATCTACCATTGTTAATGACATGATTTAGCTTTCTCTGGACTCAGCTAGACTGGTAAAGAAAACTGATTTACAACACTTTAAACTGAAACACTTCTTTGATGTGTCTAGATGCAGCCTCTTTCTATAAATAAATTATATATACACATTTCCATTTTATGTTATTTATCAATCCAGTCTGCTCCTCTGCATTGTGTATCTAAGTTCCAACATCCATTCACAAGGCATTTTAACAGCTGAAGATTACTCATTAGCTTATGTCTTAATAATTTACTGGTAGGTAAAATAGCTTGTTTTAAAAAACTAGACAACTAGGAATTTTCACAGACAATACTGAATGGCAATAAAGATGCAACATCTTTTATTCCATTAACAGATCTTCAAAATTGAGAAGCAGTAATATCCCCCCAAAAAACCAAGTTAGTATAAAAACGTGAGAGGGAATTAAACACAAATGTTACTTGTGGCAACAAGAAGTCGTAAAAGGAACAGACACTTCTGTAAATAAGCCCATAAAACATCCATTAATTGGACATATTTAAGATTCCCAAATGATTAAATGTCCTTGCCTGCCCAATAATGCTGGGCAGCAAATTGATTCTGGGTGAAAATAGGTCGCTGTTTTTATAGTCAAAGATATTCCTTCCTCAATTTGCCAGTCACATTTCTGCTCTATTCACTAGAGCTCTGATTATTACCATAAGATCAGAGAATAACCTATCCTCCCCAGTTTCCATGGGCTCCCAAGATTCTTTGCAAAAAATAATGATAATGATAATTATTATTATTATTAATAGTAATAATAATAATACATTCCACTGTGCAGGGGGTGAGTACTGCTGCTTTTGGGGCTAACTATATTTTTATGCATTACCTATAGAAAGGGTAGTTTCATAGTAACCACTGTAACTATTGTAAGTGTCTTTACATAGTATTTTGCATTTTAGTCAATTTTATTTAACTCTCGTTAACATTAAACTATTTCTTAGTTAACTGCCTTGATCTTCCCTACAAAAATAATCAAAAACATATTACTGACCGTTTAAATGCTTTTTTGTTATTGCATTACAAAACATGTACCAGTAACAGTTTTGCAACCTAAAGAATTTATCTGTAACTCGGGTAAGTGTTTTCTTTAAAAGTATGTATCAAAACATTTTTCCATCTACAGCGATACACATAAAGAGCTAACATTTTATGTGCAAGTGTCAAACTTATGGTGATGTTTATTGGAAACGGTGAAGAAAAGGGAAATGACCTGGGTCCAACATAACGTGGCACATGTAGCATGTAACAATTCACTGA